>NW_026262723.1:39885754-41135754 GCF_021869535.1 Mytilus californianus | reverse complement strand
GCGTTTCCTAATGAATAGTTGGAACTCGGATTTACGTCTTCAACAAATGGATCAGACTATACAAAGTCTTAAAAATAACACAACTGTCAAGTTATGACAACGTTGTTTTAACTTTGCAGTCGAAACTTAGCCAATTGGAGTCCAATGAAAGCGGCTCTTAGGTATACTATTTTCGTCATCACACATAAATTCGTAGTCTATAACTAAAAGGTTTCCTAAAGGATGAAACTAAACATAATATATTAAGTAGCCCAATTCAACTTATTATTGCTGTTTAACTAGAAGTAACGTTTGTATTTTGATCAATGCATTTTAAAAGAACAACTATATGAAAAACTCATCATTATTTATCAATAGTAACACATGCAACATCTAGTTGGTTTCTTTCAAAGTTAGCTTGAAACACGCCTTACCATCAAAAAGTTATAGTTTCACAAGTAACATCAATTTAACTTCACTTTCCGCTATTTAGATTGTGTGTTCTTAACAAATTATTCAAAGTTTTATGGCTATGTTGAGCACATATTTCCCATAAAGGGTACCACATATACAGCTACGTCTGTCTCATATCTTGACTTCTATTAGGAATTAACCGTGAGGGTCGCTTGAGAACAAAATTTCACGACAAACTTTATGATTTCAGCCAATCCTTGCGTTTTCTATCATGATTTCGGCTTACAAGGAAGCTATTGAACCATGGGTTTTAAGTGGAAAAGTTGAAGCTATCCTTTCAAAATTTTTCCAGACGCCATAACGAGTTAGTTGCCCGTTATGGAAAATCTGTGTCACAGATGACTACGGTTATGTTCCATTTGTCGTAACCACAACCTCTTCCTCTTTTTCTCGATCGTGACATAACCAAAATGAGACTTTCGTTGCCCGATGTTGGCTATACTTTTTTGTTCATTTTGGTTTATGAAAAGCTCTTCATTTTTATTAATAAGCTTTGGATTTTCAAATATTTTTGCCTCGAACATCACTGCAGAGATGTCGAAATCTGGTGCTGAAAAATTGGTAGCGTTAATGTTATTATCACAGATTTTGTACTTAATATGACGGGTTCCACTAGTAGAAGAGGATCTGCCCACCTTTCTGGAGCACCTGATATCATCCTAGTTTGTGGGGTTTAGGTTGCTCAATCTTAGAGTTTTCTATGTGGGTTTTTTTGGACTTTTTGTCTTTTTCCGTCGTCTTTTGTATTTTGCCATGTCATTATCAGTTTCCCTTCGAATGACTTATGAGTTTTAAATTTCTCCGTGGTAACTCCCGCCTCATTTTTAGCATGTGGTTGGTTTCTTTCAAAATTAAGTTAAAACATGTCCTGTCATTTAAAAGTCATGCTTTCACATGTAACATGTGGTTGGTTTCTTTCAAAGTTAGCTTAAAACACGTCCTACTATAAAACAATCATAGTTTTGCTGTTAACAAATCTTCGGTAAATGAACCAATAACTGAAAACAAACATAAAATAAAAATGAATCAATATCAAAGCAGCAGATAAAAAAAATGCAGCCTTAATCGTTTGCTACATTGTTACACTTACCATAACTCAGATTACTGCGTCCGCTATTGGTATGCATATCCATTTCAAATATTTTGATACGCTTAAGATAAAAAGTTATGTCACCCAAAAAATGTGCTATATTCGACGGCAAATTGAATTTTCTATTGCTTCTTCTACAGAAGAGTACCTGATTAATTTTTTTGGACTCTTCACCAGAAGACAATCTGTAAGTTAACAATAGGATAATCTCTGTTACGCAGGCTTCACACTGTCCCGAAATTGACACCAGACGGCCATACGAATATGGAATTGTGAATTTCGCGCGAAAATGGTCCCGAACGTGGTCAACAGCCGAAGCAAGTTCGATGCCTACAGAAGGTCACACGATGACACCCGAACCAAAAACGATTGATTGATTGGTGTTTAACGCCACTTTCAACACTATTGTGCTATTTCGAATGGTCAGTTTTTATTAGTGGAGGAAGCCGGAGTGCCCGGAGAGAACCACCTACCTTCAGTAGGGAAACTGACAATCCTAGTCAATTAAGATTGGAGTCGAGTGCACCTGCCCCGTGTGGGATTCGAACTCACAACCTCAGTGTTGAATAGCTAGTGATACAGTAGTTGGACTACTTAGACCACTCGGCCACCGAGGCCCCAAAACCAAACGCGAAGGCAGCACCAAGATATGATATTTTATCACTATGTTTACCCGCAGGACAAACGAAGGCCACCCGATCGCTAAACGATGTCGTATTGAGAGTACCATGCGTTCGAACTTGGTCACGAATGACTCACGAGACCTCCCGATGGTATAAAACCTTCGGCCGACCGAGGGAAATTTAATTTATCCATCATCCTTATAACTTTACAAGCTATTTTAATTTCTAGTGTAAAGTAATTTTCAATAAAAACTTATTATTCCTTCAACATTTTGCTTTAACATGTTTAAGTCTCAATGCAATATGTCACAATGTTGTGTCTAAGTGTTGATTTTACTGTCACTGCTTTGTGGGAATATTTGCTGGATCATCCTGTCCTGCCATAGCACTGAACAAGCCTTTGAGGTAAAGTAGTGTCGCAGATATCTTCTAATTTGCCTCCCCTCTTGGATTCCAGTGTTCCTTGCCCTCTCATGGTAAACATTCAGAAGTACTTTGTCATTTCCCCGTGCTCCCTGTGATATTCTGGTTCTGGTCCTCCAAGTCCATCAGGTTCTTGTGGGTGGCTGGATATCTCAGTCTGACGAGATTGTAAAGATTTCATAAGTAGTTGTGATGATTTTTTCTGCATGTCTCTGGCCTCTGGTTCATGGTCCTCAGTAAAACTCGGAACTTGTGCGCCAGAATACCAAAGGCATTCTCCACAACATGTCTGGCTCCGGAGAGTCTACAGTTAAATATTCTCTCATGATACTCTATGTTTCTGATGGAAAACGGTTTTGTCAGGCGCATGTTGATCCTAAAAGCATTGTTCCCCACTGTGTAGTATGGGACAGGAACGTTATCACCAAGTAGACTTTTCTTCAGGGAGATTGAATATGTTGTTCGGACTTTCAAGGCCTTTCTTCAGTTCTAACCCATTGTAGATACTGGCATCGTTGCTTGAACCATCAGAGCCGACACCAATCCAGAGAAACTTGTAGCTATAGTCTGCTTCGACCCGGGCCATGAGAACAATGGATTAAAAGATCTTGTAGCTTTTGTACACAGAGCCAGTATTCCAAGGACAGGTGACCGCCACATGTTAGTCTTTCAGAACACCACAGCAGTAAGGAAATTTCCATCTCTTCTCAAACTGCTAGCAATGGCGATCCACTCCTCAGTTGTAGTAGGACACTGGATCACCTCAACAACAAACTCGTGATTGATAATAAAGGAGATGGTGCTTGGGGCAACTCTGAAGTTGAAGGACAGGCTTGGATAATTGTGACCGTTTAGTGATGGACAGCTTGAGACGAGGAAGGAGAGCCCTTATGAAACACGTGTCCTTTTTTCTTTATTCTGCCTAATACTCTTTGCAGGATCTCATCATAGAGGCATCTGGAAAGTCTTGTGTATTAGTAGAAGGCCTTTTCAGCTTCTGTCTTAAGGCCCCTTTAGTAAATAGATAGATAAATACTTTATTCTCAAAAAACTAAATACAAGTTTACAGAGAAAGTACAATATAAATACAAATACAATAGTTGAAGGTAAACAGATGCAGTATGATAATATAAAATGAAGTACAACTTGGTGATGACATACATGTATATAAATGATTAAACTAAATATTAGTAGAGTGCTATAGTAGCCATAGCGTTCTCTTCTTTTGTCAGACAGCCATTTTCTGACTCACATAGGCATCGGTTTCCTCCTTCGCCTCGGTTTGTCACCGCGCTGGAAAATAAAAAGGAAAACCAAAAATAAGATAAGGACATTGTTGAATATTAGAAAAACAAATAGCAAGACATGACAAATTGAAATGAGACAATTTTTACATGTAAGAGGAGTTTCTGGGCCTGTAAGAGTTGCTCATCATTTTCACTGAGATGCACCGAAAGAAGCAATGCTGCTGCCTTCTTTTTCTGATTGTCTCATAATCAAAGTATGGCATTCTGCAGAAACTGAATTGTGATTTATTGTGATTGAAGCTTTGGGAGTTACACTTGCCTCTGTTCTGTAGAGTTGCCCAGGACTGTCTGAGGAAGATGCTCTTTTATATGTCCACGTAATCATGACACATGTGAAACGTTTGAGCTACTGAAATTCGGCTGTCTTTGTCGACACAGTGGTCCCATCTCGATGTCATCGTAGAATAATACGATGGCTACACGGCATCATTGCGAGGGCTTCACGTTGTCTTGTTGCCTTTCTAAGACAATCGGACAGCTTCTTGTTCCCTTCGTATTGTCTTCGTGAGGCGAAAAATGCACAATGGTACCGATGGTCACACGAATAAAAACGTAGATGACATGATTTGTGAATATGCCCTCCTGATAGACTTACGAAGGGCAAAATGGATTTTGCCACCGCTCACGAAGTTGCTGCCGAAGCCTGACAACTCAACTGGCGGTCATGTGATGACTTAAGATGCCCTCTAGAATGGCCCGAAGTTTTTACGATAAGACCCGAATTTTAACATTTCCTTTACCGTGTGTACATCTGGTGTCAATTTTGGGACAGTGTTACGCTAGCATTACATAGAACATGTTTACATTCATTCGTCAGAAGAAACGTGAAATCCTGTAAGTTCATTGGCCGAAAGCATTTTACTATATTGTAAATAACACTGTTTGAATAACCTTTTGTATCTTTTGTCCATATCGTCAGACAAATAAATACAAAACTATGCATTTGTTACCTGAGAAAAATATCTGAAAGATTTACCCAACTTAGTTTTTTGTTATATACTTTGAAGAAACAAAGAAAATGCACAACAAAATCCAAAAAACTCGTTATTTTTTCTTACTTGTAAAATGTTTATAACCTTTATACACCTAGATCCTGCTGTCTTAAATATTGTTCAAGTTGCACTGTACTAAATCTTGTACACGACCATTTTCCCGGAAGTTATGGTGGACCTTATGTATTTGATATAAAATGAATGAGAAATGACGTAAACTTTCATAGTTCTGAGCAAGAAAACTGTTCTAGTTTTAAAAATGTTGTCACATTTATTTTCAGCATCTGATTGTCCAGCTATTGCGTTCATGACGACTCTTAACCATATCTTGTACTATATGCAAAGTGGTGAGTTGAAGTTTAACAACGTCATACTTAATTCTGGAAACGCATACAACTCATTCCATGGAAATTTCATTGCACCAAAAGCAGGGACGTACTTTTTCAACTTCACCATAACTTCGATTCAACATTCTTGGATCCGAATCCGATTGCTCCGTAATGGTTTAGACATTGACCATTTAATTAACCCTGATCAAGATTCTTATTTAAAAACAACAGATTCAGTCCTCGTGCATCTTAATAAAAATGATGATGTATGGTTACAAACACATGACGTGAAGAGTCCAGATTCAACTAACATAATGGGTGGTTTTAATCATCTTGAAAGCCACTTTGCAGGATTTCTGTTATTTTGTAATTAATAAAATTTAAGTTGTAGATATACTATATCATTATGTGACGATTCTCAAAGACCCGTAGAATAAAATGGGTATAGCAATTCAATAAATTGGACTTCCTGAGATCCGGTATTGGATTAAATACCATTTGCAAGAGCTCTTTAAAGAGTCCGTAGGTAACACGTACTGGCCCTACCCAACATAGCCTTGTTTTGCTCTCGTTCTGAATATCCACGAAACACTTACATAGCTGTTAAGCAAAAAACGATAACAAATATACCAACGAAGTAATCAAACAACAGCAATTAACCGCAATGTTTTTAAGAAAATCGGAAAATCTTGTATCCCGACAACGTTTTTGTACATTTTGGAACCTGATAAACGTTCAAATATTGCAAACTATAGAACATATCCCATTCTTGATCGGTATTGCAGTTTTAAAGTGAGAAATCCAGTAAATCGGTCGTGAAAGTCTTGAAGGGATACCAAGTATCTTGGTCGAAATTGAGAGCTGAATCAAGAAACTTAGTGTTTTGTCAAGATGCTTTTTTGAATTTCATAATAACGTCCATATAGATACTACAGTTAGCGATAGAAATGTAAACGGTGCATAAATGCTTAGCATTTAGAGCAAATCTGACGGGATAAAAATTTTCTATAGGTCAAGATCTATCAGCCCTGAAATTTTCAGAGGAACCAAACAATCCATTGTTGGGTTGCTGCCACTAAATTGGTAATTTTAAGGAAATTTTGCAGTTTGCTAACATTTAAAAATGTTCTCCTCTGAAACTACTGGACCGAATACTTCTAAACTTTAACTGAATGTTCCTGAGAGTGACTGGTTTATAAATTTTATCCGAAGTTTTGATCCATTAACAAACATGGCCGCCATGGTTAAAAATAGAACATAGGGGTCAAATGCAGTTTTTGGATTTTATCTCAAAAACTATAGCAGTTAGAGCAACCGTGACATGAAGTTAAAGTGATGAATAAGTCAAAATCTATCTGCTATGAAATTTTCAGACCAATTGGACCACCTATTGTAGGGTTACTGTCCGAAATAGAAATTTTACTGTTTTTGGTTATTATCTTTAATATTATAGTAGATAGAGAGAAAGTGTAAATGGCAAAAATGTTCAGCTTAGTATTGATTGATTGATTGTTGGTTGCTTAACGTCCAGTGGCAAATATTTCATGCATATTCAGGACGAGAACAAGTTCACAATACATACAATAGGTAGGTTCTGTAATAGATTAAGGGATTAAGGTCGGAGAAATTTAGACTGCCACGGGAAATGAGGGTATATTGGATAGGGACAGAAATTTAGCCTTGCAACAGGTCACCTACGGACCCCTCAAAGAGTTGTTGCAAGGGTTCTTAACGTGCAAAGAGCGTGGCACTCTCTTTACACGAGACATCGGATTTAACGTCCCCATTCTGACCGAACGTGGCTGCAAATTTGTACATCCCGCACAGCCAAACGGACGCCCCACTTTAGCGAGGGTTTTACCGCCGGTCGGAGGAAGACCAATGGTGACCATACTTCTATTCCCCAGTCACCCTTGGGGAATTCAGCTAAGTAGGATCTACAAATAAGTCAATTGACTCCTTAAGGAGTTATTGCCCTTGAAACGTTTATTTTTTACATTTTTTACATTTTTTCATGCAAGTCTATTACTTTTTAAAAAATCTTCTTCTCTGAAACTACTGGGCCAAATACTTCCAAACTTTTCCTTTTTTAGACGGCGAGGTTCCTTTGGCTCCATCATACGGTGTTTATATATCCCAACTCGTTCGTTATGCCCTTGCGTGTAGTGATGTCATAGATTTTAACGAACGTAATCAATGCATCACTGGTAAATTATTAAGTCAGGGATTTCGTTACCATAAATTACTTAAAACTTTTACTAAATTCTTTCATAGATACAAAGATTTGATTAGTAAATTTGGCTGTACCTGTAGAAAACTTATTAAAAACGGTATTTCACATCCTAAATTTTACGGTAATATTGTACTAAAAGCGCGGATTTCACTATGTGATCCGTGTAAACTCATCGAACCTTTAAACAAACTTATTCAAAGTTTAAAGTTCAAAGTTCAAAGTTTTTTATTTCCAATTAACCGCACCTGACGGGACATAATGACAAGAATAAACAATACATTCTCATGCACAACACATAGGTAGGTTTAGATCTACCTGTCAAGTAATCTTCAGACCAATAGGACAACTTATTGTTGGGTTACTGTCCAGAAATAGTTAATTTTTAGGAAATTTTACAGTTTTGGGTTATTTATTATCTTTAATATTATTATAGAAAGAGAGAAAGTGTAAATGACAAAATTGTTCAGCAAAGTAAGATCTACAAATAAGTCAAATGCCTGAAACTGAAATTGCAGGTGAGCGATATCAGACTCTCATGAGCCTCTTGTTTTTTCTGAAGATATTGTGTTATTGGAAAAGGTAAGGTAACTGTTCCCTGAACTCATCTTACAGCGGGGACATTTAAAGAAATCTTTCATTTCTTTGATCTTTGTTTCTGATTAATCTAAACTAAAAACGTTTATTGACTAGGGATGATGAAGTTCTTGGCATATAGTATAGAAACCTGTCCACAGTTCAAACTACACACAACGATGTCCTCTGGATATCTTTTGATTATTTTTACTCCACACCACCTTTTATTCATAACTGAAAGCATTGTAGCTTCATGGATGTACTTTTAAGGTTTCAATGAAATTTAGTCGTTTTTTTGACATTTCTTTACTGTAATTTATTTGTAAACCTTACTTGACTTCAACTTCCTAATTGAGAACTTTCAATTTCTATGTAGCAATATTCCAGCAGCGCCTGCGTAGGGAGTATATATATCTCCAAGTTGAAACGATATTCAAGAGCTTGCATTTCTTATCAGGATTTCCTTGATAGAGGATTGCTGCTTACAAGGAAGCTATCAAACAAAAAGTTCTAAGTGGTGAAGTTGAAATAATCCTTTCGATAGTTTTATGGACGCCATCACGAGTTGGTTGACCGTTATGGAATATCTGTTTGAGAGATGACCACGGATATGTTCCAAATGTTGTAACCACAATCCCGTCCTCTTTTCCTCGATTGTGACATCACCGAATGAGATTTGTCACCGGATTTGTACTTACATCAGCAACATGACTGATGTCACATTTGGAGCAGGGACAACTTACTCTTTAGGATCATATCAGTTCATTCCCGGTTTTTCGTGGGGTTCGTGTTTTTTCACTCTTTAGTTTTCTAAGTAGTGATTTGTGGATTTGTAAGTCGTTTCATTTTCCATTATCGGGGTCAATTTTTCTTTTTCCCCTTGGTAACCTCCGCCTATGTTTCGTTGGTTTTATGACAGACAATTATTTCTGATTTAGGTCCCCCTATAACAGAATCAGTAACAAAATCAATTTTAAAATAAGGCGAAAGATACCACTGGGTATTCAGAACTCGAAAGTCGAAGAGAACCATCCATGCAAAATAGCAAGAAGGACGAATAGACAAACAGTTTGACATAGAAACACGCAACTGACACGTAAATAATATCTATATGAATGCGGTCAGGTTTATCTTGATTTATCTTAATTACATGACAATTGAACTTCATACGTGCAAAATTCTGTTCTAAAATATCAAGGAAAAAGTTATATTTCGGGAATTGCTTAAGTCTTGAATTTAATATGCTCTCTAATACATTCCTTAAATATGTAATATTCAGATTAGTTTTCAATTCCATTTGTAGAAAAATAAATGCAAACGAGAAGCGTTTGATTATGAATAATATGAACGGCACCAGTGTGGCTTCACATCTTCAACGAATAGACCCGACAATACAAAATTTGAATACAAAAGTGTCTGTCTATGACAGTCTTGTTTTAACTATGCAGTCGAACCAGTATTAAAAGACCACCTGTCTTATGAGACCACTTTTGTGCTCCCCCTTTAGTGGTCTCGTAAAACAGGTTTAACTGTGTATATCTTCAAGCCTTTCAAAATCATGTTAGTTTTGTTGATAATTAAATAGGATGATATTATATGGACACTTTAGTGCGGAAATACCATTTATGAAGTTCCTATGATATAAAAATTGGAAATTCACATATTTGAAATAGAATGGCCATTTGGAAAAAAAAATAGATTTTAGGCAATGCCTTGTATAAAAAGACCTCTTACCTACATTAACATTTGGTCAAGATATCTAGTTAGCAATACATCGTTTTTGGTAAGTGTCTACAAAAATGACAGATTTATTTTTTTTGCTTTGCACATACGTTATTTATTCATACAACATAGTACTATATCAGGTTTTGGGCCGGATGTATTGGATCCTAAAATAAGCGCGAACTTATTACTTCACTCTTCTTCATTTTGTTTAAATGAATTTAAATTCATGAGTAAATACCATATTCTTATGAGTCAAACGACCATCGTTATTGTTTTTAAAAGATAATTGATTATCAATTATACCACGGAGATACTAGCATTTTTTGAATCAATATTGGTATGGAGTTTACGTAAATGAGACATCGAGCTAATATAAAAACGTTTTAGGGATAACCTTTCCCTTTTAACTTTGATCTCTATATAACTACACATTTATTGTGTATATATGAATTGGTGAATGGAGAAGCAAATCAAATCTGTCAAAATAACCTGGTTATTAAATACATCTGCTTAAAAAATAACACTGTGTTGAACGAAATAAAATCATGTCTATATAATATTTTTTTACTAATTGATCGACATCTCGCATGTTCCTACCCCACCTGCTTAAACTGAAACTGGCATGGCAAGTGGTCAAAACTTATTAGATTAGAACCTTAACGTTGGGAAGCCGGAATAGTTTATTTACACATTTTACATGCATGATTATTTAATCGGACAAAACTTCTAGCGAATAAACTAGGTAATACATAATCAAGAGGTGACAACATATGAAAGATAAATAATTAAAGGTTCGATTGATATTCGTACATTTTGAAATTATCTTACCTTGTGTGGAGTTCAAGATTTAGTACCTCCACATCAGACCATGAAGTCGCAATAACGCGTTTCGTCATTGGTGGAATTGGTGGTCGTGTACAAGATACATCTTGCAGTTATCAAAATACCCAAATGAAGGAGAAATTAACTCATATTTTTGAAATAAAGGGAAGAAGATACCAAGTGTACAATCAAGTTTTCGATTAAAAATGACCAGTTGAATCTAGTTTAAACGACTCAATAATAATTGGTTATCTTTTATTTAAAGATGAAATTGACTTTATAAATTGAGTGGATCTTTCTTTCATTTTAAGTTTATTGCCAAGTCAATAATATATAATGGGAAATAAAACTATATTTCAGTATCTTACTGTCAAGCCATTGCATTTATGACGACTTTAAACCACGAGTTATCTCATGTGCAAAGCGGTGTTCAGTTAAAGTTTGACAACGTCATACTTAATGCTGGTAACGCATACAACCCATTTCACGGAAATTCATTGCACCAAGGTCAGGGATTTATTTTCTTACATACACTATAACTTCGTCTCTACATTCCGCAATCCGAATTCGATTGCTTCGCAATGGCGCAGACATTGGCCAGTTAGTTAATCATGACCACGATGACTATTTGAAAACAACCGAGTCGATCCTAACACATCTTACAAAAAAATGATGACGTAAGGTTAGAAACAGATGATGTACATAATCCTCAACATACTTATATAATGAACGGTAATCATTATTTGGAAAGTCACTTTGCAGGATTTCTGTTATATTGTGACTATAATAAAATTTACTCTGTAAACATGTTTCTCTGATCTATTGTTAAGTTATTTAACCCTTTCCTGACCCATTGTATAAAAAAATTTAATTAACGTGTGATTGTTGATGATCTCAAAAGATGATTGGATGAGTTTAAGGGTTATAATCTTCATCAGCTCACTGGATGAATCAAAATATGCTAAATGGTGTTGATGAAATTTACAACTTTGAGAAATGTGGAAAGCACTCGAATGGGTTTTTTGTTTATCATCAATGAAAATTTATTTCATAATCATTAGATAATTGCCAGTTAGTTACTCGTGGTTTTAACTATCTCGATTTGATAAATCCTATAACGTAAGAATCTATATTTATCCCAAATTTAATCACCTCTATAATCAAAAATCTATCTTTCAACAAATGATCCAATATTGAGTACACTATATCGCTCACAAAGAGAAGATTTTTGTATTCGAGAATTGGGAACAGTAGTGCCTTACAGATGCAACAAAAAAATTGATGGTGTAGATATTTTGTCTAGTCTCAGGTGTAGTGATATCAACAAATTAAAATTTTCTAACACCTCTGTTCGGCTGGCGCAATAGTTACGGTCATCGAACATACACATCGTGAAGAAACCAAAAACGGATAGAACATAAAGCCAAATCCTGACAAGGAATCAGAGCTAAGCATTGAGGGAGATACATTCATTAATTCAAAATGATTTCGAAATTTTACAACAACAAATTTAACAATAACAATATCCGTATTTTCTACTTATTTGTTGAGTTTGGTGGAATGTATTTCAGCAAAAAGTCGGAATCACATGCGAACTAATTGTGCACCACTTTTGGCCGACTTGTTTTTGTACTCATATTAAGCAGAGTCACACAGAACCTTCGCAAAGACAAAAAGAAAAAAAAACATCTTTCAAAGTTCTTTATTTTCACTTTCAGATATATTGCTGGTGTTCTGTCCTTCAAAATCCCAAATTTGAATGAGTGCTTATATCTCATATATCCTAGTGAACTTGATATTAAGGATACTACCTGAAGTCTGCTTCATATCTTGATCTTTTCCTCGATATTGACATGGATGGAAGGCTTCAAACCAATATCTATGACGAGCGTGTTGATTTCAGCTTGCCAGTTCTAATCAAGTAACATACCCTCTGCTTCATCGTATGACGTTTACATATCTCAGTTCCTACGTTACGCTCGTGCATGTTCGCACTTTACACATTTTATTAACAAGACGTGCTCCTTGTACAAAAACTGCTTCTACAGAGTTATGAGGAAGAACGAATGAAATCGACACTTGATAAGTGTTACGGCCATCATCACAAATTGATTAGGCGATATGATGTCTCGGTTTCTCAACTCGCTAGCGACATGTTATCGCAGTCTTAGATCCTGAGATACCACTATAGCCGTCTGATTCGTAATGTTAGCTATTGTGTCCTAATCGCGATTATGGCATTTTGAATGAGTATGCATTCGCATGGCGGGTGATGCATGCATTACAAGAGACGCGTGGCGGGTGATGAATGCATTTCAAGAGACGCTAGCCCTATATACGCACCAGGTGGCGCTCTTTTTGAAGATCATGCAATTCACTCACTTTTTGTTTGTTATCTTGTTTTTTCTCTTCCTAATCGATTTACGATATTTGAACTATTGTTAACTACTGTCGCCTTAGTGTTACCCCACACCTCCTTTTATTCATATTCAAATTTTAATAAAACTGAACGAATCGCAGCTTCAAGGCTTTACTTTTGAAAATTCAGTCGTATTTATGAACATTTAACCATATAAAAATTACTTCAAGAAGGCCAAAAACTGTATGTTGATAGATTTTGGTAAATTCAGAGTCCTATATATAAAAAAAATTAAAACGTTTCTAGCCAATCTAAAATTCTATTCGATAGTAAAGCTATGGTGTGTCTTCCAGATAAGAATTCATTCATCATGGTTATGGATGTGCTTCGAAGCAAACTTTTCCTAAAGAAAAAATAAAATTTTAACACTTGCAATACTGTATCGTAGTTATCTTAAACAAGGGGTAGCAAAAAGAAATTACATTTTCATTTTATGAATATGTATGTATATATAGATATTTTTTTGTAAAAATCTTTCAAGTATTTGATATCATTTAGATTCTTAAAACTAAAATTTCACTAGGTTTCATAAAATTTCCAATTTTGACCTTGTGAATGAAATTAATACATGGGTAAAAAAATGGTTGTATGATACCAAAAGAGCAACCAAAAACATAAGACGATTAAATAATAAAAAAAAAACCCAGAACACAAAACAAAACACAGAAAACTAAAGATTTAAGAAACATGAAACACATTAAATACCGGGAGTTAAACAGGTCCTCTGTAATAGTAAGCATTCCTTGCTCCTCCGGGAGAGAAATCGGGTCCTCTGGAAGAGTTAACAGTCCATGCACCTCCAGTAACATCAATGGAAAAATAAAATAGCACAAATACAATACAGAAAGGAAGAGCAAAAACAGCAAGAACCCGTTTCACTCATGAGCTCCGGAAGGGTAAATAGTTCCTTCTCCACTGACACTTGTACTGGTATTCAGGTATTACCAGTAAACATTCGGTTACAAGTCGTATCTGTTGGTGTCACAATCTAGGAAAAGAGGGAAGTAGTCATACATTTTTGAAGATTATTCAAATTAAATCAACCAAACATCTTGTGTACTGGTCGACAGCTTTGTTCATGTTTCTAGTGTGGTGGGAAACCAAAGACTCTTTCACAGTCACTGGTTAGCCTAATTGTAAGTGAAAACAAAATCGATTGCGTAAGTCTTTTCTACCGGTATATAGCTGCACCATAAAGAATTCTACATGGCCTCCCTGTGACAACAAATTTCTATTATATCATAGACAAAACTTCAGAGGATCTCGGGGTAGCATGGATCCTTTTGATGAAGTGTGGAGGGCTTTTTGTGTGTGAAAAAAACTAGCACTCATTAATCCATCCTCAGCTATGAGTAAATAGCCGTCAGCCTTCAAGATTTTTCATCTATGAAGAGAAATCTCGAATACAAAATCAAGGTAGACTCTTACTGGACAACCTTAGTCAATCTCTGGCGCAGAGTTCGTACCCGTTCCTTACATGCTTCGCAGTACTACACTTAATATGAAGTAAAATCACAAAAATACTGAACTCCGAGGAAAATTCAAAAAGGAAAGTCCCTAATCAAATGGCAGAATCAAAAGCTCAAACACATCAAACGAATGGATAACAACTGTCATATTCCTGACTTGGTACAGGCATTTTCTTATGTAGAAAATGGTGGATTAAACCTGGTTTTAAAGCTAGCTAAACCTTTCACTTGTATGACAGTCGCATCAAATTCCATTATATTGACAACGATGTGTCAACAAAACAAACAGACACAATAGGTAAAAATGTCACAAATAGGGGTACAACATCAACACGAACCCCACCAAAAACTGGGGGTGATCTCAGGTGCTCCGGAAGGGTAAGCAGATCCTGCTCCACATGTGACACTCGTCGTGTTGCTCATGTTATTACAAAGCCGGTAAATAGTCTAATTCGGTAGGTCACATTCGTGAAAAGGGAATGGGATTGTAGTTACGACATAAGGAGCATATCCGATATCATCTGTGAAACGGATATTCCATAACGGTCAACCAACTCGTGATAGCGTCCGTAAAATTTACGAAGGGATGATTTCAACTGCACCATTTTGAACTCTTGGTTTAAAAATGAAAAGGTCACAATTGGGAAGCTGAAATCATCTCATTTGTCGTAAAGTTTTGTTATCAACCGACCCTCATAGTCAATTTCTAGATATAAGTTCATATCAAATGGCAAAATCAAAAGCTCATCAAACGAATGGATAACAACTGTCATATTCGGACTTGGTACAGGCATTTTCTTATGTAGAAAATGGTGGGTTGAACCTGATTTTATAGCTAGCTAAACCTCTCACTTGTATGACAGTCGCATCAAATTCCATTATATTGACAACGATGTGTGAACAAAACAAACAGACACAATAGGTAAAAATGTCAAAATTAGGGGTACAGCAGTCAACATTGTGTTATCATCTTAATCACTATAAAAACAAACAAATGTAACGAAGAAGCACAAAAAGGCATACATCAAATTTTAACATCCTCATTTTGCTTTTTTAATTATACGATTTTATTTATCTATGTAAAATCAACCCATAAAGGATGGAAGGTTTTAAGTACTGGCGTAAAATCGCGCGTTTGAAATTCATAAAATAATTTTGTCGTAAAAATGGATATCACAAAAACAGACTTAACAGTAAAAGTAATATTAATAAATAAAATAATTTTGTGGTTCAAAGTATGACGGGATACATAAGTACAGAGTCACGTCAAATGTATATCACAAAAAACAGACTTAACAGTAAAAGTAATATTAATAAATAAAATAATTTTGTCGTTCAAAGTATGACGGGATACATAAGTACAGAGTCACGTCAAATGGATTTCTCAAAAAACAGACTTATCAGTAAAAGTAATATTAATAAAGACAAATAAAAGAATACTATAACACGTTATTAAGATGATAAACAACGTCAGTACGCAGAATCTATACTTCAAGACCATCGTGTATTATTTGTGAAGTTGATATGGAATATTTATCAACAAGGTCTTGGTACATTCCGATGAACTTTTTTAGAAAAAGGGCGAGACGTTCTTTGACCTCGAGAGTAGTGTTACGTAGTATGGAACGGAACGGATATGATCTCTGCGCCGGAGATTGAACCTTAGTCGGCAACCAGTCTAAAGAAAAGAAATCTTGCACATTACTCCTCTAGTTCTCCAGGTTGGGCATAATTGGAGGGACAGACCAACAGTATGCCCTTATAAAACACTCACGGCACTAACAAAAGTTATAAATTACAAGTAAGTTAAGTATATCAACCCTTAATGTCAGACGTTATTATTTAATTTTCATTTACTAGCACTGGCTCGATACCACTGCTAGTAGACTGTTAGTCCCCAGTGGTATCATCAGCTCAGTAGTCATTTTAACGGTTCTTATATGATTCATATGGTATATAAAGAATATTTCAGCAAAACTATTTGTGGGCGAAAAAAAATCAGGTTTTAACGAAATTCGCCTACATTTATGACGTCACAAATACATCACTAATGAAATACCCCAGTATTTGGTCTAAATCTTATTTAACTGAAAGAATTGAACATTTTAACATATGTTTTAATACAATTTTCATAACATTATCGCAGGTAAAAATTTTCAGATTTTTAAAAGGACCAATTTACGAGTTACTGAACCAACTCCTTTGCTAACAGTTGGTTATAAATAAATATGAAATTCTAATAAAGCTTCCTCCATGTTATTCCGTGTTTTAATAAACACGTACCACGCGCAATGTGGCAAAGCAAAGTTTGCGTGTCGGCAAATGTTGCCAACCCAAATAATGGCACGCCATGTGGGTTTGATTAGAATATTGAGCAAACTGACAAGTAAGAGCCAGTTTTCTTTTAAGGAAAAATGGCATTGACCGCATACGTTTGCAAGAAACAGGCTCTTTCTTGCACGGATTTGTATTCTCGTCAAAATGTAGGTAGTTGAAGCAATGTCCAGCCTATATCACTAGAGTCACAGATAAAATATCATGAACATTATGTATTGGAAATATTTTTTAAATGCATATTGTTCCTAGTTCATTTCGTATTTCGTATGAAAACGGTCATGTCTTTTTGAATTTGTCATAAACCTTATCTGCATTCATTACAGTAATGTCGAATGAACGTTAATCTTAGTTGTAACATCAATAACTCACCATATTAACATCATATGAAAACTTGTCGTGTATTGAGACTAACAGTTGGAATATGCTTTCCGAAAACTCAATGACATTTCGAATGTCGAAAAACTGAACAAAATTTAACCTGTAATGATGTTGGATCTGATCAGCAATGTATTTCGGATACTCGTTTAATACCCATTACTTTAAAATATATGTACATCTTGTCCAGAAATGTTATTTATCGAGTTCAAAGATCAAAGTCATTCTGTTACAGTTATTTATTAGGCTTTGAAATTTCCATAAAACGTGTTACCTTAAAGAAAGTTGAATGATACGTTATTCTGACATCATGTACAAATATTAAACTCATCTAAATCGGAACTTAAACATTGACAAATAATATAATATAATTCATTGAATGGATGATTAATTTTGAAAAAAAAACCAAATAAGTGGTTGTTTCTCTATATGAAAATGAAATTTTGTTTAGTGAATTTTTGACCTTAATTTAAGGCACAAGCTTTTATACTTACGACACATATTTTCAAAAAGTACATGATTGAAGCTTTCCAATGAGCTATTAGAAATGCCATGAGGTATTTAGGTAATTTAAATTTCTAAAATTGTCTTCTCCGCCGCTCCAATAAAAGGCATACCTGGTTAAAATCTCAAATCCCTTCCCTATTCCGGATCCGCTATGTAAGTGTAGGATTTCAGAATTGTGTTTCTTAAAAACGGATCGAAATGACAAAAATTAACAAATCCTAATGTTTTATCACGTCAGAAAAAATAAGAAAAGAAGGGGCATAAAAGAGCCATAATCTGACTCCTGAACTTCAATAAAAAAAATAACGTTCTTAAATCCCCATAAAAATATGTTAGTGCTATTGACCAATTAATAAGTTTGAATAGTCTGGACACTTTGGAGCAGAGATATTATTTTGACGTCAAAATTATCAAGAAGATGCTTTACCTACATCTTTGGGTAAGGCATTTGCTATTACTTAAATGAAATGACAAGATCTCAAAATGAGGCTATTTCATTCTTTAGTGTAGATTTGCAATGATTGCAAGAATTGTGAACCCTTCAAACAAATATACTAGACACAATTCAGAAATATAGATAGTGATATCCGACTGACTAACGTCTAGTGAATATCTAAACTATATCTGATTGATATATTTATAGTAGTTTTTGATTTTCGAATTCAATTGGTTAAAAAGTGGTCCTATATTACAATCTCCTATCATAATGTACCTTCCGTAATATTCATTTCTGTAACTAAGACTAGTAATCTTAGTGGACCTAATGAAAAATTGAACAAATAACACAGCCCCATAATAGCAATACTTCGCATTGTCTCATCTGGCCAGATATGCGTCATCAATTTGCCTAACTTTTATTGACTTCAAAACAATAAAACATAATTAAGAAATAAAAGACTCCCAACGTTACATAATTGCTCGAGACAACCCAGAAATTGCACATAAACATAACTATCAAAATTAAGCTAGATATGTTTTTACTTTTTCTACTTAAACTACGCAATTGTTCAAATTATCTCGCAAGCAGTCGATTCTGATTAAACACAAACATCAAAGCGAGAATTATTTGATGTTAGTTAAATAAATCCAGAATTGCGTAATAAACAAAATAACTATTTTCTATAAGACAATAAGAGTTTCTTTGTTTTCAATCTTTACATTCTAATAAAAAAAAAACTTCCAGCTTGCAGATTTTTATCATTAGAACCTGGCAACAAGCTACCAAAATCGTCATTTCTTTTTCGGACTAAAACTTTAAAACGATATTGTCGATAATTTCGAACCTTCCCATACATGCTGGTCCTTTTTAAATATTTTATACCGCAGACATATGGTCCACATCATTGATAAGGTTCTCATAAAAAAACAAAAATGTGCAGACTTTATGACAAAATACAGTCATAATGCAACACAATACAGTCATATTGTAACAAAATACAGTCATATTGCAACAAAATACAGTCATATTGCAACAAAATACAGTCATATTGCAACAAAATACAGTCATAATGCAACAAGATAAGTTTGTATTATACTTTTTATCAATTTATCAACGAACATTTTCCTTTAATAAAAAGTTACACGTTCTTATGACAATGTAAACTTATCAGTTTTGGAGTATCAATGTCAAAGTAACAGAACAATAGGACACCAAAGCCTTATTTTGATTAAGACTGATTAATGGTGCTGGAATCTAGACAATTAAAAGCCAAATAAATACGAAGTTGTAGAGCATTGAATACCACTAGGTCCGACAACTTGTGCGAAATGCGACTAAGGCTGTCTTTGTCCTTTTTGGTAATCGTGTGAATGTCTTTGTCCAATTTAACATTATTACTCTCTGTATGTTTTTTTTAGGTTACCGTGACTATTATTTTGTGCTGGTCTCTTCCGTTATTGTTAAATTGTGCTTTTCTATTTGGTCGAATTGCACAACAAGTGCCAATGCGTGAGTATTTTCATTATGTCAATGTCAGTTACTAAGTAATATTTATATTCGTTCTACGCCAAATATGCATTGAAAGTTAACTCGTAGTCTTTTAAGGAATACATTTGTAGGCGATAGAAAGTATTGTTCCTTTAACTGTTTTTAATTTTTATACGGCAATTCCGTGTAATGTGTTTTTATATTGCAAATGATTTATCGTGAAGTTTTTAGGTCAAACATTAATATATACACGAAGGAACACTGTTATCTGAAAAAACCTATCACTACTTAGTTGAACTAATGTTCCAAAAGGAAGTATTTTTATATATTGGTTTTGTTATTGTTAAAAGTTTACAGCTTTGAGATATACGAGTAAGAAAATATATCAATGTGCAGAGTCCCGATCATTGGTCGTTTATATTTTCGTGTTGACATGCATTATCATTGATATGGCAATTATTATAAAAAAAACCTTGAATTATTCGAAATACTCGAGGAATAAATCACCTTAGCTGTATTTGGCAAAACCTTTTCGGAATTTTGCGTTCTCAATGCTCTTCAACTTTGTACTTTATTTTGCCTTTTTTACTCTTTTATTAGAGCGTCACTGATTACTTTTTTATAGACAAAACGCGAGTCTTGCGTACAGAATTTTAATCTCGGTATATGTTGAGTTTATTATTTGAAACAGTATGTTAACCTGTTATATGTTTTACTGTGTTGTTGGCTTGCTGTCTTATTGACGTATACATCCCACCCCTCATATCGTTTGATGTATACATGTTCCAAACTTGAATAAGATAGAAACTCAACCACCATAAAAATTGGCTATAAAGTCTTCAAAGTTGAATTGTATCATTTGTGTTTTGTTATCATTGTATATTTAGCTAGATAGTTTCCATATATATAATCTGCTTCTTTTTACAAAGAAAATAAATAACTATTTTAGAGCCAATATTTAGTAAACAGGCTAATTACAGTAAGGAATATCCATTGAAATTTAAAACCAAAGGATAGGAAAAACAACTACAATATAATTGATTACATAAATATCTCTTAATAAATCTGAATCAGTTTTGTGGAAATGAACATAAAATTCGAGTAACTTTAATCTAATTTGATGTTTTAAAAATAAATCGCTTTCAAACAACCGATTTGCCATTTTGTACAATTTAATTACCTTCCATCTCGTTTCATAATTAAAATAGATAACAACCAGTTATCGTATAAATCTGCGTCTTATTTTCTTGAAAATTTGTAACTTAATTTTATTTGAATTAGGTGAAGAGGATACTTTTTTTTTAAAAAGAAAAACGTTTTAAATTTGTTTAGTTATAGATATGGATCTTCATATCATGATATTGTAACCATTTATTTATATAAACATTTCATTT
This sequence comes from Mytilus californianus, assembly GCF_021869535.1. Lineage (NCBI taxonomy): Eukaryota > Metazoa > Mollusca > Bivalvia > Mytilida > Mytilidae > Mytilus > Mytilus californianus. Next base: position 41,114,756 of record NW_026262723.1, on the reverse strand, counting down.
CAGAACTTTGGATTATCGCCGTTATTGTTTGTTTGTTTATAAAAATAAGGAGATGAAGTATGATTGCCTATGAGACAACTATCCACCAAATTTAAAATAAAGTGGATTTAAACAATTATTGGCAACCGTACAGCCTTCAACAATGAGAAAAACCCATACCGTATAGTCGGCTATAAAAGGCCCCGATTTGTTTGTTATTAATATTATTACTTCCCTTTTAGACAACAACCGGTAGAATATGAAGGAAAATTTCAAAGTTTCTATCGAAATTTACTGATTACCCCAAAAATGCTTCTCCAAGGATGCGTGTAGTTTTAGCCCTTGCATATCGAATTATATCTCACCAATTGACACTATGAGTCGTAATGATATCACCACTCGGTTCATCGTTGAAAAACCTCGCAGCAACAATGAGTTAAAACCGTTGCTCCTTTAATAAATAGATAATCATTTGGTGTTTTGTACCTTTATGCATTTGCTACATTTTTTATGCATATCGTGGAAAATGCAACTGTTATTTTCATCGCCTGGCCAAAATGCATTACCCTTCTACACTTGCTATTAAGTTTCTGGTGTCATAAGCTATTGTGACCGCCCTGAAATATTGACCATGGCTATGAAAACGTGTTGTAATATATTTTCTAATATATTCTATGTGATGATGATCCTTTTTGGAACAGTACTACCAGATTCTGACATCTAAAGAGGGTTCAAATTTCCATGGTAAGGGGGAAGGGTTCAAAAATGCTATGACTAAGAAAAAAAGATTAAAATATCTTTTTAACCTATTTTTTACAATTAATTATGACATCTAAAGATCTGGAGGGGTTCATTTACATGAGTGGTTTAAAATACTATGGCTAAACCAAAAATGCTGTAATATCTTTTCTAACATACTTTAGTTGGTACGGTTATTTATTACAAAAGTTGGCTTTGCTTTCTTTTAAAATTCTGACATCTTAAGAGTTCAATATTTCGTGGTAGGGGAAAGACATTTCAACCTTTTCACTTGCCATGATATTTGGGCTCCTTCATTGAAAATTGACCCCGCCCATTAGATGTTAGTTTTCATTAAGTATCATTAACCAATAAAATATGTCAGAAAAAAATATAAGAACTCTTTTTAATAGCCATAGTATTCCCCCCCCCCCCCCCCCCCCATTTCCCTTACCATGGAAAATTGACCACCTATCTCTTAAGAATAAGAATAAGGAATATCATAAAACCTTTATATCTTTATCTAGTTTAAAGGATCAAATTAAAATCTGGAGTGAAAAAAACGTATGCTAGAAACATTTTTCAACACTTGTACTTAATACCCTTGGTATTTTTACCCACCTACAATTGACAATCGAACCATCCCGTACCCATTTGACTTTATTCCATATTCAGTAGTAGTATTAAATACATGTTGGGTTCAACCATAAATAAAGGCAACAGTAGTATGCCGCTATTCGAAATTCATAAATCGATTGAGAAAAAAACAAATCCGGGTTACAAACTAAAAATGAGGGAAACATATCAAATATAAGAGGAGAACAACGACACTACAGAAACACAACACTAAAATGCAACACACACAGAAACGAACTATAATATAACAATGGCCATTTTCCTGACTTGGTACAGAACATTTTAAGAAAAAATGGTGGGTTGAACCTGGTTTTGTGGCTAGCCAAACCTCCCGCTTTTATGGCAATGTTAAATATAACATTAAAATGACAAGATAACTTAAATACCATACAACATTTATAGCATTTTTCTACGTATATGTGACAGAAACCCAACAACACAAAAAGACATCTAGAAGTTAATATACGATAGGTGTCTTAACTATACGTCAAGCTCTAAATCGGACCCGAGTATAGGAAAGTAGCTAGAAAATTCATCTAACATTAAATATACCTTATAAATAAACTGATACCGTAATTCATAGAAAAAAATGATATTTTATGTGTATTTAAATGATTGCGTTCTCGCAAATTCGTATTATAAAAAGAGCTTCAGACAATATAAATGATGTGTACTTATACAGAAAGCTGCTAGAACCTGACAACTTATAATCAACTGTTTCTCTTAATTAATCGTTACCAGTAAAGTGCTATAAAGGATCGAATCAGGTATAATTATCCTTGTCATTAATGTTAAAGGATTGTACGATGTCTTTTCCTACATATACTGTGCAAATAATAAGATAATATTATATTAAGTATATATATCACTCCTTTGTTATGCCAGTTCTAACTTAAGTATATGGCTATATGAACAGGACCTTGATTTACGATTACAGTATTCTGTATTTTATATCCATAACGTGGTTGTATGTACTTTTTGAGGTTACCCGAATCAACAAATTGGACACAATGGAATAGAAAATTTATCACAAGCTTTTGCTATAGATGAAATAAACAAAAATTATATTTGTAACAAATTTGATATGGGATGAAATCGACTTTTATAAATTTCGAACATAAACGATAAACTTACAAGTAGCTAGGATTTTTGAGCGAGGTATTAGAAAAAACTAAATTGCACGATACAAGAGAGCTAGGTGTTAGATTCCATTATATAATGACATGCCGACGCTTTTGTTCAAGGTTCCAGCTCCCTCATGCAAAGTTGACTTTAGAGGAGTTTGGCTATTCATTTAAGGTCCCATTGGATCATATACTTACTAATGTTTCTACGCATTAATACATTACTTGCTTTCAAATGTATGGGTTTGAGAGTTTATGATGGATTGTAAATCGATAAAAGCTTCGGATGCAGGAAAATTAAAAGTGTTATTTTCAGTCTAAGACATAATCCTGAGAATTTTTAAAACACCCAAATATTCTGATTGATTGATTGTTGGTTGCTTAACGTCATGTGGGAAATATTTCATGCATGATAAGGACGGAAACAAATAAACAATAAATACAATAGGTAGATCCTGTAATACAGGCCGTCCGGAATGAAGATCGCAGAAATTTGGACTGCCACTGGAAAATGAGGGTATATTGGATAAGGACAGAAACTTTGGCCTTGCAACTGGCCACCTACAGGCCCCACAAAGAGCATGGTTCTCTCTCTAACGAGGCATCGGAATAAACGTCCCCTTCTGACCGGATGTGGCTGCGTGCTTGTTCCCCCGCACAGTCAAACGGACGCCCCACTTTTGCAAGGGTTTTACTGCCGGTCGGAAGAAGACCAAGAGTGACCATATTTCTATTTCCTAGTCAACCTTGGGTGTCCCCTAATATTCTAACATTTAGAATCATTATCACCAATAAGAACGAGCTAATGCTCTCACAAGTATGCAAATGTATTATAATTGTTAACAAAGGGTTGTGTGATATGGATTACGAGAATAAAAGATATAGATATACTCTGAAAAACCCATCGCTTGTCAAATAAGTATCTATTTTTTAGTGGAAACGACCAGGGGTCGGATTATTGGTAAATGATCCGACACGTTACAATTATCAAAAAATGTTATAAATTTCATGCGTCCGAAGCGCTTTTCTGGATCTACCTTCATCAGGAAAGCTCAAAGCAGAATATTTGAAAGTCAAGGATGAATAAAACCGAAATAGTTAAAAAGCTCTATAACTAAAAAAGACAAAAAAAATAGTCATCTAAGGCCAACTTTACCTGAGGGAGTTGAAACCTTAGTTTCTTTATAATTTCAAAAGTTTTAAACGGACAAATTTAGAAAGGTTTGTTATAAATCGAGTCAGTACGGAAGTGCTCACTACTCAGCTGATGATACCCTCGGGGACTGATATTAAGTGTTTCGTTCTTACTTGCCTAGTATATAACACAATGATACCTTTCTCAGTAAAATTCAGATCCTGTGTCCATGATTTGCTTACAAGGATCTGACAACACTCCGTTCTACTTTCTGTTCTTCAAGAAGGTCTAGAAGTTTTCTATGTGAATTATATGAGATCGTAAGCCATGCAGATTTGGAAAAACATATACATTACAGTAGAACATGAACTACATCTCACTGATGAAAGAGGGTATTCAAGGGACATTCAAGAGCGTGGCACTCTCTCTACTGGAGGTATCGGATTTTTTTGTCATTCTGACCGAACGTGACTGCGTACTTGTACATCCCGCACAACCAAATAGACGCCCAACTTCGTCAAGGGTTTTACTCTCGGAAGAAGACCAAGAGTGACCATACTTCTATTCCAAAGTCACCATTGGGGTAACCCGATAGGAAGATTAACACCATCAATATTTATGAGTTAAGAATGTCATCTAGTCCTTTCTCCAGTAACATAGTATAAGTGCGAAAACATGACGAATAATTAAGATTTATTTTTGAAGATTTCAAGTAAACAACAGGAGAATTATCAAGGATGCTAAAAACAGAAAGTTGCATAGGAAAGAGGATACGCTAGTCTGTCTGTCAGAAAAAGGTTTGTTTTTCTTAATCAAACCCCCGCTCAGTCCATTGTGGCATTATGGGCTTAACAAATTGACAAACATAAACCAGCATTCAATTTTGGATCGTTATTGTTTTATAAATGCTATAGAATACCATTTGGGCTCACTCATGCATGCTTCATCTTCCAAAGGCTTATGGAACGGTGTTTGATTGAATTTCATTTGAAAGAAGACTGATTTATGTAGATGATAGAACTATTTTTTCGAAAACATGAAAGAGCCTCTCAAGCGATTACAATTAATTCCAGGTTGGAAGTATGAGATCTTTAAGAGAGAGATTAAATATTTGGGGTTAATTGTGCCCTGTGAGAGTATAACACTGATCAATAAAAGATACATGTCGTCAAAAACTTTTAGGTTTTACATAGTTCTACAAACAATTCTTTAAGGATTACGCTTAGGGAAAGGGATAAATCGTACTTTGTAAACAATCACTCTGATTCAAACAAAAAATTCTCTGAAACTGATGCTTGATTTCTTGATAGACAACATATTTTTTTCGTTTGGACGACGTGTTTTTCAATCAACAATCGGAATTCCCATGAGAACCAACTATGTTCCTCTTCTTGCCGACTTGTTCCTTTATTTTCATTTGCGGCTGACTTCATACAGGAACTTCTTAGGAAGAAAGAAAAGAAGTTAGCAGTATTCTTTAATTTCACTTTCCGTTTTGTAGATGATGTTCACTCACTAAATGATTAAAAATCTGGTTACTATGTTGAACGCATATATCCCATCCAACTTAAGATAAAGGATACAACAGATACAGTTAACTCTACCTCATATATTGACTTACATCTAGAAATTGACAATGATGGTCGGTTGAAAACAAAACTTTACAACAATAGAGAGTATTTCAGCTTCCCAATTGTGAACTTTCCATTTCTATGTAGCAACATTCCATCAGCGCCTGCATACGGAGTATATATCTCCCAGTTGATACGATATTCCAGGGCTTGTATTTCCTATCATGATTTTCTTGATAGAGGGTTGCTGCTCACAAGGAAGCCATAAAACCAAGAGTTCCAAGTGGTGAAGCTGAAATTGTCCCTTCGTAAATTTTACGGATGCCATCACGAGTTGATTAACCGTTATATATGGAATTTCCGTTTCGCAAATGACAACGGATATGTTCCAATTGTCGAAACTACAATCCCGTTGCCTTTTGCCCGAATGTGATCTAACAAATAAGACGTATCACCTCGTTTGTATTAACATGAGTAACTCGACGGGTGCCACATGTGGAGCATGATCTGCTTACCCTTCCGGAGCACATGAGATCATCCCAGTTTTTGGTGGGGTTCGTGTTGCTTAGTCTTTGGTTTTCTATTGTGTGTTTTGTGTTTTGTGTACTGTTGTTTGTCTGTCTGTTTGTTTTTTTCTTATTTAGCCATGGCGTTGGCGGTTTATTTTCGACTTGTGAGTTTGAATGTCCCTTTGGTATCATTCGCCTCTCTTTTAGATCCTGAATACCCTCAACGAGTACTGATCGGTCACTCAATAAGAAATAAGGTCAAAGTTAAAATTGGTTTTGGAACGCAACTTAGAAAGCTATGGATATGATAATTGAGAAATTTACATCACCTCATACTTCGGCATATTTTGGTTTTAGTACATTACAGTTTACGCCAGTTATGATGGTATCGTACAGGTACTGTATCAGAACACATTGAAAGCATTATTGCCTATGCCAGCCATAGCTTTCAAAGTGCAGATAGACTTTAACCGACCCATAAACGAGAGTTTTGAGCTCTTGAATTAGCGGTGACTGACAGGTTTAACGATTATTTCTATGGCAATTAATTTGAAATCAAAACGGATAATATTCTTTATAAAATAAATTTGATCGAAGCTAGACGACGTCTGACATAGATGCGTCGCTTTTCAGTAAATCACGACTTCATATTGACTAACATAAAAGGTGAGTCAAATGCAGATGCCGATGCTTCATCTAGGATACAACCGGAGATTCAACAGATGTTTCATTATTAAAGCGGTATAAATTACTTGTATGTCTTCATTCCGACTATTCATTTAGACTAATTTATTAATTCAGAATGTCGTTACTGATGATGTAAGGTCTATTGAGTGACATACCACGCAGAACGCAATCCTTTCTATTCGTAGAGTTATTGTTTAAGTACTGAGCGTAGGTAAAACCCAGAAGGCAAATATCTTTAGAACTAGAAAAAATTCGTTAGGATTAAAAGAAATACTGAGATAAGCTAACATTGACGGAAGGGATGTCGTAAAGAACAGAAACAGTGGTATGCACAAAGAAAAGGTAATGCAGTTGGTATTGCCATCAGCATAAAGAAATTTCGTTTAAGAAAACATAAAACAATGACGTAGAACATCAGGATAGAGAAAGTCGACATTTCTGGTGAAATAAAGATGAGGTGGGCTAGTATCAGACGCGACTGTATAAACAAGGGTGATGTCATCTAGGAACTGTATTTTAAGGAAAGGAAACCAATCAGTTTAAATAAATATCGTTTTAGAAAACCTAAGACAATGACTTAGAACACAAGGATAGAGAAAGTCGACATTTCTGGTGAAATCTAGATGAGGTGGGCTAGTATCAGACAAGATTGTATTTCATGTAGAAACTGTATTCTGAGGAAAAGAAACCAATCAGTTCAAAGAAATATCGTTTTAGAAAACCTAAGACAATGATGTAGAACACCAGGACAGAGAAAAAACGATATTTCTGATGGAATTATTTTGGCTAGGAGTAGACAAGGTTGTATTAACAAAGGCAATGTCATGTAGGAACTGTCCTCTGAGAAAAAGAAAGTGTCAATCGTCTAAATTGTCCGAAGAATTTGTAAATATACACACATAGTATGATCCATTCATGTGACGCGCAGGTTATATTTCGTTTGTGGTGTCCTTGTGTACTATCGTAAATTCATGGGAGGTGTCCGTTGTTATTCTGTAGTTTACATGTTTTAATGTACATGTATATTATATTATTTATTTATGTATTTCTCTGTCCTGAGTGATCTTGCGTTTATTTGTAATGTATTCCTGTCACGTAGTATTGTCATTTTAGCGGAATTTTAACATTGCCATATAAGCGGGAGGTTTGGCAGCCATTAAACCAGGTTCAACCCACAATTTTTTCTTAAAATGTCCTGTACCAAGTCTGGAATATGGCAGTTGTTATCAAATAGTCCGTTTCTATGTATATTGGCTTTTGGTTTTTTTTTTTGGCAGTTCACTATTTATGTTGTTCCGTTGTTTTCCTCTTACAGTTGATGTGTTCCCTCGGTTTTAGTTTGTAACCCGGATTTGTTTTCGCTTAATCGATTTATGACTTTTGAACAGCGGTATACTACTGTTGCCTTTATAGTTAACTCTTGAGTTAGTGTGTATTTAATTTATCACTTCAGAACATGTAAGCAAATATTAAGAAGTCCGTGACGACTCCATACATTCCGCAAGGAAATGGAAAGCGCGAGTGTTTTAATCAGACATTTGTGAACATGTTAAGCTCTAAAGAAGAGGACACAAAATCGGAGTTTGGAAACCTATGTATGCAGCGCTGCTTATTTATTATTATAAGACACTAAAGGGAAGGATATTATTTGTTTTGCATTCTAGACTGGCTATAGTCGAGTTCGTGCGGATTTCTTCTGGCTGACCTAGGGCTGTGAAATATCACGAAATATATGTTAGTAATTAAGAAAAGAGACTGACGTTCGCATTAATAAAACAGGATACAAAATAGCTGGAAAGATAAGCAAGTACCACAAGACCATGTAGAGGGTAGAGTTTTATCGATGATACTAGTAGTAGGACTGACAGGAAAGCATAGTCTTGAGACTAATTAAGTATGTTGAGATAGAGATCCATATATTGCGGAGTCTCATTCTGATCCAAGTATACCTGTTTAAGTGATAAAGCCTGAACTTGGTCGTTCATCATGAAAGGTGACTGTTTAAATAAATATGCTTCTGCCGATTTCTCGCTACCTACTAAACAGATAGTACAACAGGTTCCGTCTAGGCATAAGAAAGGAAAAATTAGACGAATTTGTCTGGGCCAACTCTAACATAAGTGAAATGTTTGATAACCGAACAATAGGATATGTTTGGCAGTTAGTTGACAGTGGGTATCCTTTGAGTCCTTGGATTCTCACCCTGTTCTTAATCTAGGGACAAGACAACAACAACTTTACAACGAAGCGCACATGAGGATATGAAGCAGTGTGGAGAGAACCTTTGTTTTACTTAAATCTCGATTCTGATGCATAGACACAATTGGTGGAATATTAACCCTAAGCTATTGTGTGACATTGTCATCGCTGTCGTTGTATTACACAACATGTGTATATCAAATAGACTTCCATTACCAGCAGATAATGACAACCCGTATTGGCAGCCAACAGTACAAAGGCAATTGAAATGATGGACCTGCTGTAGGTTAGAGACTGATAAAAGGAAGATTTTGATGCAAAATAAAATGTTCTGAAAACTAGTTTACATTCTCATTGTATATAAAGGGGAGGGTGTAAGCATTCGCGTGTTTATGTGTTTGTTTCAAGTCAATGAACTTGTAATTAAGTGCATGTACATTGTGTCTTTCGAATAAAGTATTTTGTAGAGATATTTTCTGCATTTATATTTATTTGTATAGAAAAATGTATAAAAGAATAAACATTAATATGACATTTATATGTCTGTATGTTTTCTATTATCTTTATGAAAATGTAAAATTTAAACTTTGATATACAACAGGGACCCATACCAGAGGCTAAAGTAAAATTGTTAACTTCATACATAGATATATGACATTATCGTTATGTGATTTTTATGTAAGGAAAATATTTCTATAACATCTACCAGTGTGGTTAATCTTTAACTCTGTGCTTCTTTGTTAGATCCACTACATGCACACCTATTTGAGCCATGCTAATGTTGATCTTTGACATACATAGTTGATGCTTTTGTTGTGTTTAGTGATTAACTTTTGTTGGTCGATTTTTATTCTTAGTTGCTCTATGTATAAACACTGCTTCTCAATATAGAGACGTTATTTTCCTCCCTTCAACCTTTCACTTTCAATTTCTATCAACCTGCAATCTTCTGGTGATGGTTGAAAATATTCCCCCTTTGAAGATTTCGATGACAAATCAACTGAATAAAAAACAACAAGTATGTGTCGCAAAAAAAAAAAATACATTTTTCAATTTTGATAACTTAATTGTATGTAGCAATTTCTTGAAATTGTAATAATTGCTCTAGCATTTCTTCTGCGTTCAACAATCGGAATAATAAATGCATGCACAAATGTCTGAATCAACAGAAATAACTCATTGTGGTATACAGATTGGTTGCTGTTTGCTTTACGTCCAGTGGCAAATATTTAATGCATGTTCAGAACGAGTATTCAATTTTGGACCCTAAGAGTTTAATGAATATTATAGATTAACATTTGGTAATCTATAGTATTCATTAAACTAACTAATGCATGCTTCACCCTCCAAAAGTTTAAGGAACAGTGTTTGGGTGAATATCTTTGGAGAATGTGTGATTTTTTTAGATGATTTAATTATCTTTTTGAAAACCATAAAAAGAGTCTCTCAAATGACAACAACCTGTTTTCTCCAGCTAGTCAGGAGCCTGTTGTTCTGTGGTTGTCGTTTGTTGGTGTGGTTCATAGGTGTTTCTCGTTTTTTATTTAGATTAGACCGTTGGTTTTCCTGTTTGAATTGTTTCAAACTAGTCCAATGCTCCTTGTTGAAGACCGTACTTTGACCTATAATTGTTAACTTTTTATACATTGTGATCTGGATGGAGAGTTGTCTCATTGGCACTCATACCACATCTTCTTATTTATATTTACGTCGTTCTACAAACGATAATTGAAGGATTACGCTTAGATCGTGAATACCCTCAACGAGTACTGAACGGTCATTCCACTAAGAAAATCAGTTCAAAGTTGTAGACGGAAGAAGGCAGCAACCAATTGTTGTTGGAACGAAGCTTAATAGAAAGTTATGGATAAGGTAGTTGAGAAGTTTAACATCTCCTTCTGTGATGGTATATGCTAGTTATAGTACATTATCGTTTACTGTTCATATTAACGTCAGTAATGATTGTACAGGAGAGGATGACATTAAAAACAATATTGCTTATGCCAACCGTAGCTTAAGAAGTGCAGGGAGACTTAAACTGACCCATAAAAGAAAATTTGGTCTCTTAAATTACCGGTGACTGACTGGTTTCACCAGTATTTGTATGGAAGTTAATTTTAGTTAAAAAAAAACCCGGATAATACTAGTATTGAAATATTAATTTCATTGAAGTTAGAAGCCATCGGTCAAAGATGATTCGCTTCTCCCTAAGTTTCGACTTCAAATTGATTTACAGAATATGTTTGTTAAATGTAGATGCCGATGGCTTATATTGGATACAACATATGTTTCACGATGCTATAAAAGCGGTATGTACTTGTACTGATTCATATAGACTATTTATTGAGACAATATGGTATCTATGATGTGTTTATTTAACTAACTCAGAATGTCTTTGCGGGAGATTTTCATGACTTAATGTTAGTAAAATTCACTGATATGTCATGCAGAACATATACCTTTCTATTTGTAGAGTAATTGCCATATAACAGAGCGGACATGAACCCTCCAGAAGGAAAATATCTTTAGAACTTAAAGAAAATCATAAGTATTTATGTCATTGGTATAAGGTAACAACAAAAGAATGAATGTCATACATAAACAGTCGTATGTACAAAGAAAATGTAATGCAATTAATTTGTTGTTATTCATCAGATAAAATAAGTGGAAAGTTAGAAGTTATCAAATACTAAATGGCAGTGTTTTAATATTTCTCTAACGAATATATGGATATTTTGTAGCTAATTGTGATTTTAAAATTGAAATTTTGCTTGATATTTTGGAATTGAATTTTGACAACTTAAAAGAGACCAAGTTTTGGACAATTTATTTGTACTTGACATACTTGTTGTTTAAAATGTTTATAATGTGTTAATACACTCAATGGGAAATACCAACACACACTTTCAATAATTCAAAATATTATTCATGGTAGTGACATTCAAAATGATAACATAGATGTCCTAATGGGTATATCCGTAGTCATTTTCAAACACCAAATGATCATGGACAAATTTGTTGTTTCCTTGTGTGGCGCCTCATTTGAAATTAAAGCTTGTAGGACACCTTCTACTCTCCTTTGACTTCCAATTATATCGAACAATTAGACACCGTTAATAAAGAATGTTGACATTGTAAAGAATAAATTGGCAACATGTTAAGAACTCAGTAAAAGTACAATGATTTTAAGCAATAAACTCGGAGACAATCAATCCGAATTGCTAGTATTCCCGATAAAAAAAATGTGAAAGTACAGACAAAGAAGTACAAAAATGTGCTAACAATGTGCTATTAACTCAGTTAGAACCTGGTGATAGACAGATCCCATAAGGTAGTCCTTCAAGAGGTAGTGATGCTTACCAAAAAAAAAAAAAAAAGCGTGAACTTATCCTTAGATTTATGTCGTATAAAAGAAGACAAAAACGTTTAAAATGTAAAAAAGATACAATACATGAATAAGAGTAATGGAGAAACTACATGACGACCTTACACGATGGCGATCAGAAAGTAGCATATAATGCACGTTGGCTCGAAAAAAAAATACATCTAGGGTAAACATGGAGTTTTGACTGGAAAGTTTCTATTAAAATGCAAGAGGATCGCTTTTTCTTGTGCACTCAGCTGACTTCCGGCTGCATCCCAAGACCATCTACCAGTGAACAACATTCCTACCAAATCAGAAGCAAACAGTAAAGTTAAACAACCACCAAGTTATGCTTGAGCGGTTATTAACAATAACTAGTCATCAGCGTCTTCATCATCAGTTTCGGTACCAACACAATGCGTCTTAGTCGGCTACACAAAGAGAGTACATTTGTTAAATCAATGGTTATAATTATTTCTAAAGTATTCTCAGAACATAGCATAAGTATTCCACCTTTTAAGAAAATAGTTTCAAAAGTTTGATGGATATAAAAATTGACTAATAAAAATGAGTTTTATAAACGATACTTTTATCAAATTTGTAAACAATAACACGTGTTGAAAAGCACATGGTTTCAATTTTTTAAAACTCAATGCTTACACGCTGACAATGATCAAATTGACCTCCTTATTTTGCAACGTAGATTTATTTACTTAAAACTTAACTTTGAAAATTTGAAAAACTACAAACCATTTTGTCCTTTTGTTTGACTTTTATATTAATGTTTGTTTATATGTAATATTTAATGAGGTTGGTCCATTTTTGTTTTAATCTTGGTGCGTTACAGCTTATGTTCTGGTAATTAATGTTTTGGATCATATGTTTATCTATTTAGGTATTAGGTGAAATTGAGGACACTTTTGAACTTGCAATTTTTTTTAGACATACGTCTTGATCTATGATCACTATTGGTTTATGTATGAACACTTCAGGTAATCGTCCCTTAACATTTAACTGATTGTATCAGTCAACTTGAGTATTATTTACTGTTTTTTCAAACTTATCGTCCTATTTTGTGTCATCAGAGACGTTACAATAAACGTACATTTCCTAATGCTTCTTGTACCGAGTGATACTGAACGGAACCCAGGTCCATAGATCAAGACATTTTCTAATATTTAAGTTATACGTAATAATGCATGTAGCTTACAACCAAAGAAAGAATTGATCGAATGTGAACTCGGTAAGTACAATATCATTGTTCGTAATGCGTTCCATCTAGACATTAGCATATATAATGATTCTATAGCCTTTGCTGGTTTTCAGAAGCCTTTTAGATTAGATAGAACACGAACCGGCGAGGACGTTATTATTTGTGTTATAAATTATTTGTTCATTGAAGTATTACCCGATTGGGCAAAGCCAGGATTGGAATTATTTAGTCAGAACTCTACTTCGTCAAAAATGTCTCCACATTTTCCACCTAATTTTTCAATCTTGATAAGAAGCCGTTGTAGAGATGACGCTCTGTCAATTTAGCTCTTGAAAACCGATAATTGTTTTCACATTATGCTTAGGCGTTTTGTCAACTTGAAATTATTGTCTGACTCGTTGTGAGGTAGAAATGTTCAAAGCTAAGAAAAACAAAACACTTAAAAATTCTATTCAAATATTTCGTGAAAGGATAGACTAGAAATGTTTAGAGGTTGAAGACTATACTATAGATAACACACACAAAAGTAATTGTTTTTAAGTTATAATTTTCAAGATTTAAAAGTAAAGTCTGTCGTCAAGGCATATGGCAAAATCCTAGGTACTTTATTCATATGATTTACAACACGTGACTTTGGCCCTTTTGAATAAATTACTTCCTTTAGTTGTAGACTGAAAATATAAATTGTATCAAATTTGCGGATAATCCAGTCTTTTTCCGTCTTGGATCTAAAACTAATGTTTCTTTGAAAACTTCCTTTGGCGGATATTTACAAATATGTTGTGTAATTCTAAGGGAACATGCTTAAAATTTAACTATTTACGAAACGGGCAGGATAAAATCTGTATGTTTATAAAAGAATTTGGCCGAAAACTTAAGAAAGCAGGTAAGATAAAAGTTATTTAACCTTGAAATTCAACCTGCAAGGTGTTTCCCTATATGCGGACCAATCATGAACAATCTCTTCTTGTATCCTAATTTCTATTTCGATTCCTGTTTATTTACGATTATTCGTTATTTTATATAGCAATTATACTACGATCACGCTTCCGATTTTCAAACTAAAAAGGCGGAAAATTTTCAATGTAGACAATGTTCATATAGACGACGTAAGGCAAAAACATGTACAATTCACCTATATGCGGACAATTTGTTGATTCGACGTAGGAATTGGCATATTTATATTTTAGAAACATGTATAATTCTATTGTAATGGCTGTCGTCATCATAAGGCAATATGGCCATTATGCAAATTTGCAAAGTACCCCAAAGTTTGCCATATGGTTTAAATTTAAGGGGGTATTAGTGCACGGTGTGTTATACCTTTTATGTTATACTATATTACATGAATATAATAGTTGATATTTGCCTTTCAACTGTTTTGATTCAAGCATCAATGATGGGTCTTATATAGACGAAACGCGCGTTTGGCATATAAATTTTAAGTTTGGTATATTAGATGCGTTTTTTTTTTTAATAATAATTACTTTATTAAGAAAAAGAAACGTTAAAGTTTATAGTGTCGATAATACTTACAGAAACCAAAACGACGCAGGAAACAGGAACTTGGACCAAGTGTTTTATTCTTGATATACATTATTATTATATAAACAGAAGCCAAACTATTCAAAACGTATCAAATGTTATCCAATCAATTAAAGCAATCTTCTTTTTTCAGTCAGGTTAACTGTGAAACAGTAACTTTGTTTCTATATGCCTTACTGAAAAGTTGCATTTCGTTTTTCCGTACGGTCATTACCAATGAAAGGTAAAAAACGTTTTCCGATTACATAAATTCAAACGTAAGTTAAAAGTAGTCTATGTTGTGATGTAACACTATTGTTTCAGGTGGGGTGAAGGTTGGCGCCTATTAAAACGTTTAAACCCGCCTCGTTTGTTTGCACTTGTCCTAAGTCAGGAACCTGATGTTCAGTGGTTGTCGTTTGTTGATGTGGTTCATAAGTGTGTCTCGTTTTTTAGATGGATTAGACCGTTGGTTTTCCTGTTTGAATGGTTTTACACTATTCATTTTTGGAGCCAAGGCTCCGTGTTGAAGGCCGTACTTTGACCTATAATTGTTTACTTTTTACAAATTTTGACTTGGATAGAGAGTTGTCTCATTGGCACTCATACCACATCTTCTTATATCTATATATGTTGGCGATTTTTGAGTTCAGACGTTTGCCCTTAGAGATAGAATAATAGAAATATGGAAGATATTTCATGTTTTCAAGCAAACAACAAAAAGAGATATGCTAGGAAGTTGAAATGAAAATCGTGACTGTTATCAATTATGCCAAAGCAAGAATGACGTCAGAATTGTCTAGTACGTTTGTACTTGTGTGGGACAAAATAAATAGAACAATCGATTATTAAAGTAATCTTCAAATTTTTTAAAGATAGATAATTGACAATTTTTATTCTAGTAACAGTCCATGCTGCATGAATCGTTTTGATAATAGACCCAGGAAAATATAGGCGACATCAAGTAAATATCTATTGTCTGTACAATAAATTCCTATACTTACAGGACCCTGGTTACTTGAAATTAATTCTGCATATCGACCCACTGGATTATACAAAGAAGCTGTAATGGCTCATAGGCTATTACAAGATAATTAACTTCCGGTTACAAATATTTGACGCTTCACCATATTATTTATTTCTTAAAATGACAATAAAATGTTTAAATAGAGTCCGTTCAGTGGCTTAAATATGGATACTAAATTTGATTTGCTTAGCCCTAGAACTATATAAGAAAGTTGTAAAAACATAAAGTTACAAGCGAAATACGGAATCTTTATTTAACAGATTTATAGTATCAGCAACACAAGAATTTCAAACTAGGGAAGTCCTTAACTAAAAGTATACTATTTCTGTCATTTGGTCTCTTGTGGAGAGTTGTCTCATTGGCAATCATACCACATCTTCTTATTTTTATAAGTAGGACAAAGTGATGACCGGGAAGCTAGAACACCAAGTGAACTATTTACAGGGATGATATATTGACGATTAAGCATAAATATACAAATACAAGAAAAAGGGGTCAATATGAGCCAGGATAAAATCAATATCTATTTTGCGTTTTGGCTAAGGAAGCCTAATCAAAATTGAAGAAAACACAAATGACGGTACAGATAGGATAGGGAATCCTACACTGACAAGATTTAGAAAGTGAAGCCCAATTAAAAAGAAACATAGAGATATAGTAATCATGATAGGGAAAGCCTATCCGATCTGCCTACGAAAATTAGAAAGTACTATGCTACAACCGAATACTTTAAGGGAAGCCCTAAAATACAAATATAGGTAGAGTTAAATTAAAGATAAAGTAGCTCTTTCATACATGTTGATAGAATTTGAAAAAAATATCATAGTAGGGATTCAAAATATGCAAACACAATTACAAAGACCAGGATGACAAACTTATGGAATGACAGAGATGTAAACACCATTTGGCCATCAAATGCTTAATTAAACCAAAGCAGATTATGACATCTTATACAACTCTTACACAATGTTTTTCGGTGTCCCACGTAGACAAGTCATGGAAGACCACATAGTTACGGACATAACAATCGAGGTGATGTGTATGGAAATTATGGAGAATATGAACAAAGAATTAGCAACATGGGAAAATTGATCGATTAGAAATGTAACGAACCGATAGTCAATGAAAAAGTCGACGAAACAGTAACAAAATACATCTGCAACGAAGACAGGGTAAGAAAGGAAACAAACAATGACGTTACAAAAATATGTGCTACATCATCAATAGCATAAATAACAGATGAGACAACAAGTGGTGGAAGAGGGCCCTAAAAAGGGAAACAGTAATAACTGTTTTAGTAAAAAAAAAATAAAAGAAAAACAAGGGAAAACAATTTAATCATATTTGGTACAAACGAAAATGATTCGGAGGTTAGGCAACCTAGAACATATGAGCCCGCTAGGAAAAAGTGACTATAGTGTCCTATCTTTCGACTTCAACAGATAAGTACATATTAATAGTAAACCAAGGATAGAAAACTGTATAACCATGGTAATTATCATCATGATTTTAATAAAGAGTTAAACCGACATAAATTGGAACAGCAAACTACATACCAAAAATTCTAGTTATACACACTGGAACTATTTTATTACCATTCTAAAAGATCTTGACGACAGATTCGTACCAACAAAAACTATGGCCTAAATTGGAGCTACATTTTGTTGTAAATGAAATCCATATCAAAACCAAGAAAGTGTATTAATGACTTACACATTAATCTTGAAAATGTAAAGTCTAACAAAACTGAGGATAAATAAAGGCAACAGTAGTATACCGCTGTTCGAAAACTCATAAATCGATAGAGATAAAAACAAATCCGGGTAAGAAACTAAAACTGAGGGAAACGCATCAAATATAAGAGGAGAACAACGACAATAAACAAAAAGGCATTTTTTTAGGAGTATATTTTTATAACTTAAATATTATCAGTATACTTTGCTTGGGTCTTCACAAAAAAAATTGACACCCCTGATCCTAAACCAATTTCCATTCAGAAATTGGTGTCGTAGGTTATGCATACACCAGAGCCGAAGAACTAGTCTTAAGCTTGGAGTTGAGTATGCTTTTCACATAGGCATGAAGACAAAAGCTGACAAACAGCTTTACTGGAGCTGGTTCTACAGCTTTATGGGTAGATGGCCCGAATTGAAGATATGGAGACCTAAAACTGTATCAGAACTTAGAGCAAATGCAACTTCATTTTAATCATTTACAGGTATTTTGGCCAACTTGGTTGTATAATGAAAAAAATATGGACTTAAAGACAAGCCATAGAGTATTTATAACGTTGGCGAGAAGGGTTTACAACCAAATATTGTGGCATTAGCCTAGTATGTAACCTCTACTTTTAGAGAGAGAAAAAAAAAACAAACAACTACGGTAATGGGGGTGTGGTAATGGTTGTTAGAAGGGGCCACAACAGGTGATAATTTGTCTGTTAGTCGAACAGGATAGTCAAATTTTAGAGATTTGTCAGTCGTACATTGAAAATTATTCGATGAGATATATCACTGGCTATACAAATTTTTTTTTCAACTGTTTTTTGGGCGGTGCTTGCGTTTAAATTTGCATAAAGACAGTCTATTAAATTTTGAAGATATGTCTGTGATAAGGATTATTGCCGTTATAATTATTATTGCTGATTTCAAATCCCGTCAGTGTCACCAAATGGATATACAAAAGAACTGAGTGTATGATATGCGAAGAATTAAATACATGTAGTTTAAAATTTATAGTATTTATGTGTGCTATAGCTAAAGTCTTAAATTATCCGTTATTGCATTATTCTGTTTAAAACTTTCATAATTTTGAGATTAATATTAAACGTGCTTTATAAAACATTTTCATCCTATTTTTCCTTTAATATGACCATAATATACAACTATCAAAAAATAAACGCGTGTATTAACCGCTTCTTACTAAATTGGGTGAATAATTCTGTATTAAGAATCATGGCAGAGACTAAGAGGATTGATTGATTGATTGATTGTTGGTTGTTTAACGTCCAGTGGCAAATATTTCATGCATATTCAGGACGAGAACAAGTTCACAATAAATACAATAGGTAGGTTCTGTAATAGATTAAGGGATTAAGGTCGGAGAAATTTAGACTGCCACGGGAAATGAGGGTATATTGGATAGGGACAGAAATTTAGCCTTGCAACAGGTCACCTACGGACCCCTCAAAGAGACTAAGAGGATACTTTCGTCTCAGTGAAAAGAAATAGTTTACAACGTGTCAAAGTTTTTCGAGTCCCGGATTCAGCATCTGACGGCCACTTGAGTAAAAGCCTTTACAGAGAGAACTGCAGAAGCTATCCTGGTTAGCGAGGCTACCAACGGACATTTGAAGAGAGAGAAAAATGGGAGACTTTGTCACCAGAGAGGCAGCAACTAAGAAATCCATATAAACCTTTTGATGATTTTGATAAATGTGCTATAAGACAGAAGATTCATGAATTTTATACAGTCCGCCGTCAGCTACCAACTATCAATAGACTTTATGAATCGCTTGAAAAAGAGAGGCGAAAGATACCAAAGGGACATTCAAACTCATAAGTCAAAAATAAACTTACAACGCCATGGCTAAAAAAGAAAAATACCATCAGACAAACAACAGTACACAAAACACAACATAGAAAACTAAAGACTGAGCAACACGAACCCCACCAAAACTGATTTCAGGTGCTCCGGAAGGATTAGCAGATCCTGCTACATGTGTCACCCGTCGTTGAATGTGACATTAATTTTCCTATAAGTAAATCACTTCTTCTGAAAATGTGAAAGAACTTGTTTTCAAGTGGTAGAGATCCTAAACAAATAAAAAGGTCATCATCGAGAAAGATGCAATCGTTGAAAAGCGAATTCAGTATTTGCACATAATTAAAGATTACCAGGAGAAGGGTATGAACTCAGTATAAATAGACGAAACATGGATCGACACTGCATATACTGCAAAGACATGTTTGCAACATGGAGATGAGTGTGGTGTTTTAGAAACAGTAACCCGCGAACAACGTTCTATCATCATTCACGGCAGAGGAAAGTACTGATATGTTCCAGTATCACTGCTCATATACAAGGTGAAATCGTGTACTGGTAATTACCATCACGAGATGAATGATGATAACTTTTGAAATAACTTGATTATAATGGACAGTGCTTTATACAATTCCGTGCAGTTTGACTTATGTCCTACATCTATTACTAAGAAAGCACATTCAGGCTTGGTTTTGAGTACACGACATACAGTTTTGACGATAAATTTCTCCGTCCACAACTTCTTGCTTTAGCAAAGTCCAGCAATCAAACGCCAAAATATGTCTTATAAAAAATCTCTAGAGAGCGGGGACATGCCATTTTACGTCTACCATCTTACCATCCACATTTAAATCCGATAGAACTCATATAGAACCAAATAAATCAATGTTTCGAGTCTCGAAACGTAATCCACAGTATTGACGATGTTTTTAAACTTGCACATGAGGAAGTGGCAGAAACAATTTTTTTCTTACTGGGAGAAAACTTGTCATGTTGCAAACGTTGAAGTTGAATACAGAAAAAGAGACATTGTAATAGACAAACAAATGGGGAGTTTAATTAATCTTGCAGACAGCAGTGACACTGAGAGTGACAATGATGACAATGTTTATTTACTTTCAATTGTATAATTTTCAAATGTCTGATATAATAAAAATATGTGATAAAAATATCAGTTTAAATTAATGTGTTTTTACAGTGAAGATGATATCAAAATGCTGGACTTTTTAAATGACAATATATTTGTTGAGTTTGGAGGATTGATATTTCAATAGACAGTCGGTATTCCAATGGGTTCTAATTGTACACCCCTTCTGGCCAACTTGTTTTTTGTACTCGTATGAAGCAGAATTCATTCAAAACCTTCTAAAAGAAAAAGAAAAAGCACCTTGCAAAATTCTTTAATTTTACTTTCAGATATATTGATGATGTCCTATCACTGAATAAACCATATTTCAGTCAGGACTTGCATCTCATATATCCCAGTGAACTTGAAATTAAGGATACTACTGATACATAAAAGGACTGCTTCATACCTTGACCTTTTCCTCAATATTGACACAATCTACAATCTACAAGTTTATTAATACACTCAGGCACCATTGTGTGCAACAAGAGCAACATAATATAGAATACAAAATAATAATGGACGACTTCACACTAAAATCTATTACAAACGGGATGAATTCAACTTCCCAATTATCAATTTCCCATTTTACAGCAGTAACATACTCTCTGCTCCGTCGTATGGTGTTTACATATCTCAATTGATACGTTATGCTCGTGCATGTTCTCACTATACTGACTTCATATACAGGAGTGTGCTCCTGACGCAGAAACTGCTCCAACAGAGTTATGAGGAGGAAAGATCAAAAATGACACTCCGTAAATTTTATGGACACCATCACGAACTGGTTGATCTATATGATGTGTCTGTGTCTAAACTAACTAATGACATTTTTACCACGTCTTAGATTGTAGTTTAACATCTATGTCGTCTGTCTGCTAGGTACCGAACGTGACCTATTCCCGAATATAACTATTATACCGAGTGTGAATTTGCATTGCTATACGACGTGTCTCGGTATTTTGTACATCCAACATTCATGTATTTATTTTTGATGTTTCTGTTGTGGTTTCGGTTCGATAATGTGTTATGTCTTATCGTTCGTAGTCCAAATTATTATAAAATTGCTTTTCAATACCATCATTGTCATGAAAATTGTTTGGACTGGTATTGTGAAAATAAGTGTATAAAGTTCGAGATTGCATGTTCTTTACGCAAGTGCGTCACTGTTTTCGATGTCCTGTGGTGTCTGTCGTTGATGTTCTGCGGTTCGTATGTTGTGTCGACTATTATATTATTTTTTGTGCGTTTCTTTGTAATGAGTGTTCTTGCGTGTGTTTGTGCTGTATTTCTGTCACGTAGTGTTGTCTTTTTTTAACATTGTCATATAAGCGGGAGGTTAGGCTAGCCATAAAACCAGGTTCAACCCACCATTTTTCCTTTAAATGTCCTGTACCAAGTCAGGAATATGGCAGTTGTTATCAAATAGTTCGTTTCTATGTATGTTGGCGTGTGGTTTTGTTGCATTTTAGTGTTCCTATTGTTCCTTTGTTTTCCTCTTATAGTTGATGTGTTGTTTCCCTCGGTTTTAGTTTGTAACCCAGATTTGTTTTCTCTCAATCGAATTATGACTTTTGAACACCGGTATACTTCTGTTGCCTTTTTTTTTGCACATTCTAATATTGTTCGTGCTAAAAGAAATTCAATGAGGTGGAAGTTATCCCCCCGCCAACTTTCAGAAATAGATACAGTAAAAAAAGTACATTTAAACGTTACAAATAGCGACATGCATATTTTCCAACTGCCATCGACATAGTTATACTTTCATATCTGTCTTTTTTTAACATGTTTTTTAACTCCATTTTACAAAAAAAAATCAACAGCTGTGTCTCACTATTTATTTTGCGAATACACATATGGTGTTTATATATATTATTAATATTAACTTGACTTGTTTACCACTTTTTTCATGTTTCCACCTTCTTATAGATGGACTGGTCTATAATAAGCGAACCCAGTCAAGTGAAAAAATCATGTACTATGCAATACAAGCACATTCTTTTTCTGTATGTTGGCCACACCAGATATTATGTATGAAAATTAACAAATGAAAGTAAATGTCCAATTCAGAAGATATAATCAATGTAAACGCAGAACCAATATTACAATATTGGAAAATTAAAACATGCAGATTTATGAAAAAAATCATGGCGAAAAAACAGATGAAAATGCATATCATTCTTTCTTTACTTCAAAATCTAAAATTTCAAGAAAAATCCACAAAACGAAAGACGTACCATTTATAAGATAGTAGCAGGAAATGTAAACACGGAACCAGTGACACATATAGAAATAAAGGAGTATATTGAACAGTCAAGGCCAAGAACCAAGTCAAGAGGGTCTGGATTTTTTTTTTTTTTTTTTTAGGGGGGGGGGGGGGGGTCCTTCCATTCTGTATTCTTTAATATTTTTAGCCACTTTTCTCTATTTTATATATTTTGTCCATTATTCTCTATTCTTTTATATTTTAGCACCTCATTATCCTCTATTCTTTATTTTTCTGCCCTATTTTCCTCTATTCTTTATATTTTTTGTCCTTTAATCTGCACATTTTGTCCCATTATTCTCTATATTGCAAAACCCATCCATACCCTCAGTCAAAAACCAACAATAAATCAACAAAACCCAAGATTAACCAGAATACTAAAAAACAACACTTAAAGGTAAACCAAATGATGCATCGTCTTCTTTTAGTAAATCAAACACACACAAGAAATCAAAACAGAATAAGCAATATTCACAACAGCCAGGTCCATCTCGGCTGCATCAAATATTCGTTTCTTATGATTCATTAATGTTGCCATTTCTTAATTAACAGTTGTTTTAGTCTTTAAAACAATGTTATTAGTATTACTATAAAACGAAATATGTTTAAAATTTAAGATTACATAAAATTTCCATTTTACGCTCACCCCTGGGCTTCCAAACTGCTTGTTATTCTTCCGTTATTTGTAGATCGAAGTTTTCCCACGAAAATAAGTGACGTATTTAGACCCCATCGTGGATTTTTTACACTGGAAATGTAGGTCAAAGCAAACCAACTTTAATTATGTTAATTAAGTTCTGAGGTAACATTGGCGACATAAAACTCCACATATGAGACTCTTAGAGCAAACTTGAAAACTATGGCAAAGTTAATCCAACATTTGATTCGATAAGAGATTTTCTTACATATAGACAACAAATAGTATCATTAAATGGAGAAACATCAGACTGGAAGGAGGTTACTTCAGAAATACCTCAAGGCTCAGTATTAGACCCCAAATTGTTTGTTCTCTATATTAATGACACATCAGACAATGTTAATACTAAATGCTATTAAACATCAGACAGGAAGGTGGTTACTTCAGGAATACCTCAATGTTCCGTGTTAGGCCCCCGATTTTAGTACTTTACTTAAATTACCTATGAGACAGTGTTACTACTAAATACTATATACTAGACAATGTTATATAATGGAGCGGCGAATGTTGAAAAAGACGCTTAGTTAACGAGTTTAAATTACCTACATACCTCATGGAATATTAATGTCATAAAATGTCTATCGATTGTTCAACTTAAAAAAAAATATTTGTCGTTAATGTCAAATGTGGTGCCAATGGCGTTAAAAACGACCTTAGCTGACGTTACTCAACTATCATCGAAGACCCCACTGCTGTTTCGATAGACTAATCTCATTATTAACTCTTTTCTAAACATGATTTGTGAACTAACTTGGTTAATATGGTTACTCTTGAACTTCATACATTATAAGGGCATCTTTTAAGCACAGAACACCTGAAAATTGTGGAAAAAACCACAAAAAAATCAGTTTTTCACCTAGCATTATTAGCACGTGCAATAAACGTGTATTTTAAAGGTACCACCGTAAAGCCGTGGTATGATACTTCAATCTGCATTTTTCAGAATTTTAATTTTGGATATTAGTCACACATGAACCGACACTGTTCTGGTCTCTAGTTATAAGCCCACATTTGACAATTTTGCGATGGTCATTTGTAGTTATTATCACGCGTATTTCTTGGTAACTTTCGAATTTCTGAAGCTTTGCGATTTATTTATGTTAGGTATTTTTGTTTTGTCGTGTTTGTTGGATTAAAACGTGAAAGTGACAATCATTGTAGGGTGCGTTTGGTTTTCATGTGTGTTCGATCTGCTTGATATTCAAGTAAAAGTTCGTTGAAATTGGCTCCGTCAGATGCATAGAAAAGGTGCTCTAAAGTTGGAGTTGGACAGATACATTACTTGCAATTTCGTATCTGCTCAAATTTTAAGAATACCAACATAATCCAGAAAAACAAGTCTGATAAATGCTGCAGCAGTTAGACGTGATGATTTATTTATTTTTTTCAATTAACTATGTAATGATACGTAAACTCATCAACCATATTTAGGTATTACAGGTCCTGTTTTAAAAGCTACAAAAGTAAATAGAATTTAGAATTAGTAGCACGGCTGAGAAGGAAGCACCAGATATGAAGCCAGATTTATCTAATTCTATGTTGGTTGAAAGTAATGTTGACTCGGCCTCTCGAAACATTAAGTGTATAATTTGCAAGAAAATGTCTCGTAGAAAGTGAAAACATTACATACCATGCTGGAAGATTAGCAAATCTAAACGATAGTGCTGTTAGAGCAGGCGACGCTGATAGGATATATTGAATACTAATAAAGCATGAGAATTTTCTCAAAAATGCAGTTTATTATGCTGAATGTTTGACCACATACTTGGCATAAAGTCCAAATAACATAAAGAGTCGTTAAAATTATAAGACCTTATTACTGACAAAAAGACTCTTGTTGATTTATGAATGTTGAAAATGTACCAGTCTTTCTTACAAAATATCATTTTAAAGACCTATTGCAATTACTTTAAACTCAAGGCTTAACTTAGGAAGCACTACATGAATGGCATAGTGTTCTTTTCTAAACAACATGGTAAATCGAACATTTAATTTGCAAGCGTCATTTCTATTGGCGACGCCTTTAACGCTGCGAATAACATCAAGCAAAATCGAAAATTGTTTAAAAGCCGACAACAGTAATGTTATCAGCTCTCCGACTTCACGTTGTAACCATAAAGAGGCAGATACTACAATGATTTTACCTACTTTTCGTGCTGATGCTATGTTTGGTGGAAAAGACGGTAAGGGTAGAAATGCTATCAAATCAGATGGTACTAGTATTTTTGTTCTGGCTTTCCATTTCTACCTGATGCTTAAAATTGCAAAATTTAGACTTAAGTGTTCAGACTAGTTCAATTGACAGCTTGAAGGATAACAGGGATGTATCCCAGTTCACGCCACTGTTTCGTCTTTTGACCCAGTTGTCACCGAAATTTTGCCGATCATTGAAGCCTTGAGGGGATTTTATTCCACTTCAAGTTTTTGTGGAATCGGTTAAAAGTCGGTTTGCAACATCCTTAGAATAAAAGCAAGCCACTTTTAACAGTAATATTGTAGCATTAGCACACGGTGATGTTGTTAGTGCTATGTGTTTGTTACTGCGTTATACGACTTAAAATACAAGTTCAACTTATCGCATATCAATTCAAATTTGCTAAGACAGTTTGCTATAAATATTAGATAAGGTATAAAGCTTCCGCTATGTGAGTTAGTGTTTAAGCAACACATACTACTTTGTACGTGCACTATGACAAATTAAAGTTTGGGAGTAGGCACTGCCAACCCAAATAATGGCACGCCATGTGAGTTTGGTAGGAAATTTGTCGAAATGACAAGTAAGAGCCAGTTTTCTTTGAAGGACAAATGACATCAGACACTCTAGATCTACAAAACCTTGATTGTACGTATAAAGAGGAAAGCATGTGAAGGCAGCATGCGTTATCAAGTAACAGCGACACATCTCTTAAACAATATTACGTGAAAAAATACTCATAAGTCATGAACATTTCAGAATAAATTACGATCAATATTAGTCGTAAGATTTCTTGGTTAAAGAGTCGTAAGTGGCCTGTTGCAAGGCAATTTTTTTGTCGCTTACCAGTATACCCCCATATTCCAGTGGCAGTTCCAATTTCCCCGACCTTCATCCCGGACGACCTCTGTAACATGAACTACCAAATAGATTTATATATTTTTAATGTTTTCTCGTCCAGAACATGCATGAAACTATTTGCCACCAACAAGCTATCAATCAATCTTTCTTACACGTATTTGTTTTTTGTCACAATTTGGGTAATTGTATCCGTATCAGCCTACATAGCTGATGACACAGATGACATATCATGAACATTATTTATTGGAAATATTTTCTAACTAAATTGGGGTGTTCATCGTTCATGTCGTATGTGAATTTTAACTTTCTATAATTTTTTCGACTTTTCATTTTGTATGTAAAAATGGTCATGTCTTACTTATTGAATTTGTCATAAAACCCGCTTGCATTCAGTATCGTCGAATGAAAGTTAATCAAAGTTGTCACTTCAGTAACTCATGCTTCTTGTATCATCTGAAAAATTATCGTGCATTGAGACTAACAGTGGGAATTGTTTTCAGGAAAACTCAGTGACATGTCGAATCCTGGAAAACTGAGACGAAACCAAACTTTAAATGTTGTTGGATTTTATCAGTGATGTATTTCGGATACTCTATTAATACCTATTATTCTCAAATATAAATTAGTTGTGGTATGATTGCCAAGGAGACAACTCTCCATCCAAGTCACAATGTATAAAACGTTCACAATTATAGGTCAAAGTACGGCCTTCAACACGAAGCCTTGGCTCACACCGAATTGCAAGCTATAAAGGGCCCAAAGTGACTAGTGTAAAACAGTTCATACAGGAAAACCAACGATCTAATCTATATAAAAAAATATCTCATCTAGAAACGCTATTTATCGAGGATCGAAGATTAAGGTCATTCTGTTGCAGTTATTTATTATGCTTTGAAAATTTAATCAAACGTGTTACCTTCGAAAAAGTTAAATAATACGTTATTCTGACGTCATTTCTAAATATGAAACACATCTAAGTCGAAACTTAATATAAATAAGAAGATGTGGTATGAGTGCCAATGAGTTAAGCATTGATAAATAATTCTACTTGTATAATTTATTGAATGGATTATTGATTTTGAAAAAAAATACAGTTTGTTTCTCTAGATGACCTTTGACCTTGATTTAAGGCATGATGGCACCTGCTTTCATATTTACGACACATATTTTCAAAAGGTACACGATTTAAGATTCCCAATAAGCTATTATAATGCCATGAGGTATGTAGGTTATTTAAATTTCTAAAATTGCCCTCTCCACCGCTCCACTAATATCAGATACTTACTTATTTGCAGATGATTCAACAAAGAGTATCATTAAATGTTGAAACATCAGACTGGAAGGAAATTACTTCCGGAATAACGCCAGGCTCAGTATAAGGTCCTCTATTATTTGTACTCTATATTAATGACCTACCAGACAGTGTTAAATCAGATACTTACGTTTTTGCGGATGATAAGTGTTCATGCAGCTTTTAAAAATGGCATGGTAGTTTAACTCAGATGATACAATAAGCGACGACAGTTTTATGGCACCCTTTATAGAGATAAAACAGGCAATTTCTATAAAATGGATTCTTTAAAAACATACCATTATGCCCAAAAGGAAATATTCATCTGTTCAATTATCAAAACAAGTTGTAATAACATTTTACAAATTTTAAAACAAAACAAAATTTTAAAAAAGGTTTTAAAAAGGGAGAGAACAAAGTCTCAATTGTAAAAAATACCCTCTTTGGGCAAATGAATTGTTACTGATAAATCCCTTTTCCTAAAAAACAGTTTGACATATTACCTGATATCAAAATCATTTGTAGATTAGGTATTTGATGACACTAAAACAAGATTGACTACAGTTGATACATTTAGTCTATTTCAGCATTTTGAACCTCAGTTAGACTTATGAAAAGATACATTCAACTGGTGCAGTTGATAATATCAGAGTTTCACAAACAGAAAGTAAAAATTAGGAAAAATATAACCCAACATTGGTAATTTGTTGATATATGTCTTGCAGAGAGTTTTTTTCTTTCTTCTTTAAAAATTAGTCAATCTCATTCCATTCCTGTAAAGTTTGCTCTTCGTTCAGTTTGAAATGTTCACCTAAATAACTTATCTGTGAATCTCCATAATATTGAAATTGACTCTTTAGAACTCAAGATTAAATCTAAGGGAGACAAATATGGTACAATCTCTGCATTTTTTAATCTTAACTCAATATTTCTTACAAGATAGTCAAGAAATTCATTTTTCACCTTTTTTTTATTTCTTCGCTATTTCGTGTTATTTAAGCTTCATTTAAATTTTCAGCAAAAACTCCAGCTTTTTCAGGAAATGTCCATCCTTTAGGAACACAACATTTCATACCACTTTATCAACTTTAGTAAAAAAGATGCAGGAATGTCAGAATTATCTCTTATCTTTTTATCACGACCTTGACATACTGCATTTTAGAAATCTTTAGAAATAGCCACATAATAGTTTTCTCATTGTTTGAAGCGTCTTTTCATTGGACAACCACCTTTCGTGGATAGCCTTTATTACCACCAAATTATTTTCAGTTTCAGGTATATCCATTTCCCTTAGAAGTGTTTCAAGAGGATCACGACTTCCTGATTTTATTGTACTGTAATGACAGTATTTTAATGAACCTTTTAAAATTTCATCTGTTTTTTTTAGATACTGCTAATTGGAATTGCAAATCAGCCCTGTCATTCAAGCTTTTTTTTAAATGAAGAGAACATTGTATCTGCAATTCCATTTGAAATTTGAGTGTCTTGTAAAAATGGAAGGCTTGAAGTACCAAGATGAATGTATTTACAAACTAATGGCAGTACAATAATCAACCATAACACCATAGGACTTGACTAATTCTATTTTCATCTGAAACGACGTCAGTCTGAGTTTAATTCTAGAATGTATAGATTTAGCTTGCTTTTACATACTAGATGTTTCATGAAATTTTATTTTGTCAAGTCGAGTTGTAAGACTTTTGGTGGCCCAGTTTTGAGAAATTTCACAAAACATAGTTTCTAAAACAATTCAATCATTCTGCGGCACTCTTAAATCATGGCCGTCCCTCTTTCCTCCTGGTTCGTGGTATCTTTCCAAAAACCACTGGGCTATATTTTTTTTAAACTTTCAGCAATTACACCAGCTGTTTTTAGGAAAGGCTCATCCTTTAGATTTATTTATTGTGATCTAACACATCAACCGTTACTCTAAGCTTATGCTCAATGATAAACAAATCAACTTAATTTCTCTTAAATAGACGATTTAAAGATGCAACTGTTTTACACACATGACAACAGAAAATGTATGATACACAACATTTCATATCACTTCATCAACTTTAGTAAAAAAAGATGCAGGTATACCAAAATTATCTCTTATCTTTTTATCACGGCCTTCACATACTGCATTTTCTAAATCTTTAGATATATCCACATATAGTTTTATCACTGTTTAAAGGGTCTTTCTATGGGACAACCTCCTTGTGTGAGTAGCCTTTGTTACAACCAAATTATTTTCAGTTTCAAATTCATTTATTTCCCTTAGAAGTGTGTGAAGAGAATCCAGACTTCCTGATTTTATTGTAATGATAGTATTTGAATAAACATTCAAGTTCATTTATTTCCCTTAGAAGTGTCTGAAGAGAATCCAGACTTCCCGATATATGTCATCTGTTTTTCTTTTCTATTTGTCTAAAACTTTCATTTTCCCTTTTAATTGTGTGACATGATTTTTCTGTTGTCCAACATAACTGTAGGTCTATCAGTATTATTAAATGATGTAAACTTTTGGAATTTGAAATCAGCCCTGCCATTCAAGAATTTTGTTTGAATGAAGAGAACATTGTTTCTTTAGTTCCATTTGAAATTTGAGTGTCTCATAAAAATGATAGGCTTGAAGTACCAAGATGTAAAAGTATAGATTCTAGGTACTAACGTTGTTTATCATCTTTATAACATGTTAAAGTGTTCTTTTTATTTGTCTTTGCATATTTTAATCTTAACAAAAATACAGGTCATAAAGAGAGCATAACAAGATATTTAACAACAAAAGGCAGAGATCAAGATAGCACTAATAATACTCATGATACTCCTAAGCAGTCAAGAAATAAAAATCCAAACTTCGAAAAATCTCCTGTGACGCCGACTGAAAATCTTCATGATGCAACAAGAGAAACAGCTGCAAAGAAGCCAAAGAAGAAACGCTAGTTTGCTTATGATGATAAACAATACAAACTTAAGATAGATATACTTTTAATAAAAATCATATATATAAACATTTAAAAAAAAATGCATTGCTATGTTAAAATGTCTCACAAAATAGTTTGTACAGCACTGTTTTTATTTATATCATCCAGTATTTACTATCTAAAATGTTTGATCTGTAAATTTGTTGTATGCTGTATACTAATGCAGCAAGTTGCGAAGAGAATATATATAGAAGGTCTAGTTTCAACAGCCTCTTTAAATCTACTGAAGTTATTTCTGTTCGAAATGTTAAACCTGAAAAAGAAAAAGAAAAATGTAAAAATAAAATACGAAGATTCTGTCATAGAACAAGCGTGTATCAAAGTAGTGAATAAATTGCATTTAATAAATTTGAGCCAAAAAAATGTTTTCTATTCAAAGGGAATTGTGACTTGTCAAATGCTACTAATGTTAAAATTGCTTGTAAAATATATAACAAGCACACATTCAACACTTAGATTAGCTTCTGCAAATGTTCTTGATATTTCACCTAAAATTTAAAGCTCTAAAAATATTTTTTTTCACTGTGTGTACTTGAGAAAAACAGTGTACTATATATTGCATGGTTTTGTTATAAGAATTTTATGTGTACATGTATGTTATTATATATGGACATTTTTATATCTGTTACCACCAATGATATATTCTCTGGTGATATGTAGTGTGATCAAATTTTCTTATCATAGATATGATGAAAAGAGTACTGATAACTGCATATTGTGCCAAAAAGAGCCCAAGTTTACATGCATTATTTGTGGGTAAAAAAAGTGTGTCAACACGTGCTTATGTTTATATACAGTGTCACGTGGACAAGTAAATACAGGTCATTCGACCTCGCACGGACTTCTATTTTACTTTCGAAATTCTTGAATCTTACAAAAAAATCCACTGACGAGTGTCTTAAATGGTTGTCTATTAAATCTCATAAAATAATTCTTAATGAGTGTAAATCATCACATCAATCATTACAATCATCAAAATACGATTCAGTGTCAAACATCAGACTAAACGGAAAAGCTATTAATAACAGCAGGTCAAAATGTAGAACATACGTAACTGGACAAACAAACTTTAAATACAAAATGTGTTATAAACTGAGATCCAAACACCGAATGCTTAGTTTTAAAAATAAAAATAAAATAAACTGTATGTCAGATTCTAAAGACACAATACCGCAAGTAAATCATTGTAATTTCTGTGAAAAGAAATCTCTCAAAACAAGAAACAGAAGCAGGATAAACAATAACAAAAAATCGCTTATGTTCACAAAGATAGTAAAAGCTAGAAAATTGTTTAAAGGTACATCGTTAAAATTTAAATCCACAAGAATCAATGAAGCGTACTTTGTAAACACTCAGGAAATATACCTGTATATGAAAAGAACAAGCTATTTAAAACCTTTCAGCAGGAACATATATATACGGTTCCCAGCTTTCAGTGAACATACATTTTTGTGTCATAAAAACGCTAGAAATATGGTAAAATATTTCTGCCAAAAAATGAATAAAAACCCCACTAAAATAGCAAGATATAAAAATGATATACAAATATATAAATACAGCTGCATACTATATATGGAAAATATTTTCATAACTATGATTAGAAAATGGTACTTACCAGATAAAATGCTTAATCGACAATTTTCAAATAATTCAAAATGAAAAACAACCTACATATAAGCACGGTCAATGCCAATGGCCTGCAACAACCTGAAAAAATAAGTAAAATTGTATGCTGGTCAAATAAAAAAAAAAGTGATATTCTATTCATGCAGGAAACCCATTTTACAAATAATATGAAGTTCACATTAGAAAAAGAATTTGGTGAAAATCTTTTTAGAAGCGACGGGACAAGCAATTCACGTGGGGTGGCAATATGGATAAAAGATAAAACCAAATTCAAATACATTAATGAACATAAAGATTTAGAAGGAAGAGTTATCATGATTTATATTGAAATTGATGAAAATATTTACACATTAGTTAATATCTATGCTCCGAACAGATTGAGAGAAAGAAATAGTTTTTTTAAAACAATAAAAGTGTTAATTAATAAATACGGACTGGGGCAAGTCATTCTAGGAGGTGATTTTAATGACATTTGGTCACTGCTAGATACAAAAAATAAAACTAAATCTCCCAAAAAATTTGATAAACCAGTAACAAGTTTAAAAGGGCTTATAAAATCATGTAAACTAATCGATATTTGGAGAAGCAAAAATAAAAATACTAGACAATTTACTTGGAGTAGGAAAGATAGAACAGAAGCTACCAGAATTGATTATTTTTTAGTTTCTAAAGAGGTACAAAAAAACTGCAAAAGTTGTGATATTAGACCTATTGTCCAAAAAATAACTGACCACAATGCAGTGTCACTCAAATTAAATACTGAAAGAGGAAATAAAGGACGGGGGTATTGGAAGTTAAATGCTAGTATAATGAACAATGAAGAATATGGTTATGTTATTAAAAAGCTAATATCTAAATATGAAAAAGAATTAACCAACTGTGATGATTTGGGGATTCTTTGGGATAATTTGAAAATAGAAGTAAGGGACGCAAGTTTAGACTATTGTAAAAGAAGAGCTAAATTAAAGAAAGATGAAATAAATGTTCTGGAAACAAAGTTGAATAACCTAAATAATGAAATAAATGATAGTACTGATATAAATAAAACACTACAAAAGGAAATAGAGAATGTTGAAAATAAGATAGATAGTTTGTATAAAGACAAGATTAAAGGGCAAAAAGTAAGGTCAAGGGTAAAATGGTTTGAAGAAGGTGAAAAAAATAGTGCATATTTTTTGGGGCTAGAAAAGAGTCGTCAAACAAAAAAAGTAGTTACTGAATTATATGATGAAAATGGTTTGGCTACCAAAAATCAAAATAAAATTTTAGACTTGGAAGTAAAATACTATAAAAAAACTCTATGAATCAACTAATCCTTGTGATAATGAGGTTAAGAAGTACATAATAGAAACAGAAATATCAAAGCAGCTAGATGAATCAGAAAGTAATCAATGTGAAGGGGAAGTGACTGAGAAAGAATGTACAGAAGCAATTTTTAAAATGAAGTTAAATAAATCCCCTGGCCTGGATGGTCTGACAGTGGAATTTTATAGGCAATTTTGGAATAATTTAAAAAATATTATGGTTAAAGTATTCAATAAAAATTATGAGAAAAAAGAACTTACCAATTCACAAAACAAAGGTGCAATTTCCTTAATATATAAAAAAGATGACCCGCTTTCATTAAATAATTACCGTCCAATTACATTACTTAATATAGATACAAAACTACTGGCTTATGTGTTAGCACAAAGACTTAAAAAAGTTTTACCATCTATTATAAGTCTAGACCAAACTGGATATGTAAAAAATAGATATATTGGCTTTAACATAAGACAAATTCAAGACATAATTGATTATTCAGAGAAATTTAATATAGAAGGAGCAGTACTATTTCTAGATTTTAGTAAGGCTTTTGATTCTTTAGAATGGATTTTTATGACAGAAACTCTCAAAAAGTTTGGATTTAAAAGTGGATTTATCAGATGGGTTGAAACTATGTATAGCGATATTAAAGGGTGTATTTTGAATAATGGGTGGGTCTCAAGTCCATTTAAAATATATAGGGGAATACGACAAGGATGTTCGATTTCTGCTTTACTGTTTGTTATAACAGTTGAATTAATGGCAATAAGATTGAGAAAAAATAAAGAACTTAAGGGAATAACAATAAAATTAGATGGACAATCTTGTAATTTAAAAATCTGTCAATTAGCAGATGACACAACATTGTTTCTTCAGTCTCGTAAAGATATAAGCCTGGCTCTCAGTATAATAGAGACATTTGGAAGTCTATCAGGGCTGAAACTTAATAGGAATAAAACAGAAGGGATATGGTTAGGGAGATTAAAAAGCAGTAAAGATAAATATGAAAATATCAATTGGACAAATAAACCAGTCAAAAGTCTTGGTATTTATTTTGGGTATGATAATAAGGAATGTCAAACATTGAACATAGAAAAAATCTTGGATAAAATTACAAAACTTGTAGACAGATGGTCAAAAAGAAATTTAACATTGCTTGGAAAAATTTTAATTGTAAAAGCTCTTCTGCTACCAAATTTAACTTATTTTGCTACTAACGGTATTATTACAAAAGATAAGTTGTAAATCATAAACAATATAATTTATAGATTCGTTTGGAATGGAAGAAAAGATAAAATAAAGAGGTCAATATTAACAAAAAAATTTGCTGAAGGGGGCTTAAAAATGATTGATCTGGAGTCTTATATAATGTCAATACATATAAAATGGATTAGAAAAATAATACAATCAGAAAATGCTAACTGGTCTCTGTTGCCTAAATTATACCTGAATAAGTTTGGCAAAAATTTGCTAATTTTCAAGATAAATATAAGAAACATAAAATCACTTGATAAAAAAATATGGAACAATACACCACTATTCTATCAAGAACTGATAAAATCATGGATAAATTTGAATGATACTAAAAATAATCAAATATGTAACTTTTTAGAGATCAGAAAGCAAATAATATGGGGCAATAGTTTGGTAAAATTTAAAGGACAATGTCTGTTTTTTGACAAATGGATTGAAAGTGACATTTTATTTATAAACGACATAATTGATAACAGAGGGCAAATATCAGAAGAAGTAATCAATTTAAAACTAAAAAACAAAAGTAATTGGATTGCTGAATTCAAAACTTAAAAAAGCCATACCAAATCACTGGGAGGAGAAGCTTAAAACTGAGAGATCATGCAAAACTATAGTTAATATTAACAGAGAAAAAATTAGACTAAGAGACAATGAGGATATACTGGTCATTGATAATAAAGATATTTATAAGATAGTGCAAAGTCGAATAAAAACAGAAACACCTATTGGATTTTTAAAATGGGAAAGGGTATTACATACAGGAAATATAAATAGTGAACTCAAAGACACTATAAAATTCACTTTTGAATATCTAAAAGATAATAAAATTAAGATGTTCAGGTGGAAATTAATGCACTTTATCTTGCCAAATAAAGAGCTGTTATTTCAATGGAAAATTTCTGATAAAGCCTTTGTTCATATTGTAATGAACAAGATAACTACAATCATTTTTTCATCACATGCTCATATAACACAACTTTCTGGAAATCAATGAGATATATATTTAACAAACTAGGTATTGACAAACTTGTAATAAGCCTACACTCTCTAGTAATAGGATACAAGATTCATGATGATGCTTATTTTGGACTTAATCACTTGCGGAGTTTAATGTTTTTCTCAGTCTAAAAATCACATTATAAATCCAATAATAAGGAAAAAAAAATAGACATATTGAAAATTTTTAAAAATATGAAATCAATAGTACAGTTGAATAATATTGTACGGCCAATATAGAAATAAACAGAATGTTAAAAAAGGTGTTACAGATCTTAAAATAAATAAAATTAACTTTTGGAAAAAACAGTTTCTTGAAAAGCAGAATGCATGTATTAATATGTTAATATTGTGTATTTGTTTTCAATGTTTCAAGTGTTCAAGTGTATCAGTAAGCATATATGCTACTATAATGTATGTATATGTGTTTATGTATGCAAATGCATGTATACATGTATGTGAATGCATGTATCTGTAAATGACTTTATATGTGTGTACATGTATGTATGTAACTATATGTATGAATGTATGCATATGTATGTGTGTATGCATGCATGTAGGTAGGAAAGTTATGTATGTATGTAAGTGAAACATAAAATTCGATTGGCAAGAAAAAGGGGGGGGGCGTAAATGTATTGTAGAAAAAAAGAAATATTTTTATATAATGTACATCATGTATCCTATCTTATCTGTACATGTTTATAGAAGTCAACAAAGCTTTTGTACAATGGTATTAACTTTCATATGTCTAATGAATGTTTTCTTTTTATGTGAAACTATAAGAACATATATATATAATTATAATAAGTACAATTGTAATGTTTACAAATATAAAGGTCACGGGTAGTTAAATTGGGGTCAAATTTGTAAATAAAGTTGTATGACAAGAGCTTATAAGAAACAAACAGTATCAAATGTAACTTACCATTCTTTATTATTATCCAACACTTCCAAAAACTTGTATAAATCCAAAGGTATAAAATAACAAAAAGTATCAGAAACAGTATGTCAGTAACCACGCTGTCTCTCATTCACATACTTCACATGTTTCAAAATTTTATTAAAAGAATCGATAACGGATTTTTCTCCGTAAGTTTCACGACACAGCGTCTATATACATCTTTACTTCGATAAGATATATATGATATTATGATTATTTATAAAGTAATTATAGAAAAATAGAAATGTATTAAAATGACTATGTATAAAATAAAATAAGTTTTACTGTATATTCTCCCTGGATATTCAGTAATAATTGTGTATAACAGGGATACTTGATGGAATGCTGTACATCAAGTATTTTGTTAAAACAGCAAAGAGTGCAATAAAGAATTTATGAATGTTAAAAAAAAAAAATATTTTTAATCTTAACTGTTTAGTCCATTTTTGGTAATATACTTTTGGCGTGGCTCGGTATTTATACATCCTGCCATTGTGATGTTGTGCTATGGTCAATTTTGTATTCTTGTCTTTCATTTTTGCTTATGTATTTTGTCGATAGAGTGTCTATATGCACTTTTGTTTTTCTTTGTTGAAATAGTTCTTTATTTTTAAAGTGATTAAGATTATAACACAATGTTGACTTCTGTACCCCAATTTTTGACATTTTTACCAATTATGTCTGTTTCTATTGCTCACACATTGTTGTCAATATAATGGAATTCTATGCGACTGTCATGCAAGTGAGAGGTTGAATTTAATATGACAGTTGTTTTTCATTCGCTTGATGTGTTTGAGCTTTTGATTTTGCCATTGATAAAGGACTTTCCGTTTTGAATTTTCTTTGGAGTTCGGTATTTTTGTTATTTTACTTCTTGCAAACTAATGCAAGATATTCACGATCACTAATGTAAGTATAAAAATCAACCGTAACGCCATAGGACTGATTAATTTTAATTTCATTTTAAATAGGTTTCTCAACAACGTCAGCCTGACAGGACAAACTTTCATTTACGATGGAATGTCCTGTGTAAGAACTATTTTGCTCCCAGTTTTACACAAAATTCAACTAAAGGTTTATAAAGAGTGGAATGGGGTAGGATGTGGCTTATTAGGAAATAGACTTTCTGAACATCTTTTAATGCAGCAAACTCTTTGTCAATTTGATAAGACAAAGTATCTATAACAGTTGTTTGGTCATTTAATTCCATAGATATAGCTTGCTTGTAGATACTAGATGATTCATGAAATTTCATTTTTTTCAAGTCGAATTGTAGATCCACTAAAACTTTTGGTTTTGACAAATTTCACATAATTATGATGTTTCGTTAAATTTAATTTTATCAAATCTTAATTTTTGGGAACCTACTTGATCCTTAATCGTAGATCCATTTAGACTTGTGTTTGTTCATTTTTGACAATACATAGTTTCAAACAAAATTCCGTCATTAATAATTTTTTTTGGAACACATTAACCATGTTCGTTCCTCTTTCCATTTTTTATTATAATTAGAACCATGCCGAAAAGTTTCTTTCCGTAGGAGTTTTAATAACATTCAAAGGATCCATGAATATGAATTTATCATAACAAAAACATGAGTTTATAACTTAAAAAAAAATTTAAAAAAAATTTAAAAAAAACTTTAAAAAAACTTAACTCTTGGAGGAACAAATTTAATTTGGCTAGATGTTTTGGTCTTTTTGTTAAATCAGCTCTCTAAAATTGCTTTAATGATATTGATTATTTTCATATTGTTAATTAAAGATAGTTGTATTCTTAATCAGTATATGCTATTGAATTTGTCTCCTTAACTCAACGTTAACCTTAAATTATCCCCTTTGACATAATCCCGAACTAACACCGTAACAGAAGAAAAGTATCAGTTACGCAACTTGCGTCATCCTTTTGTCATAAATATTTACAAACCTTTGAAAAAAAAAACGACGCAAGTTTCCTGCATTTTCCGGCATGATTCTGATTTTCTTTCGCGTTTTATCTTCAGTAAGTCATATTGCAGTCAGTTTGATAATCAGCTGATTACGAAATCGTTAACAAAATGGCACCCAAGTGAATTTTGTTTACGTCTGAAAGGGAAAAAACTCGAGCAGTATGGCAGGGCGTCAAGAAAATACGACAGGGCGCCATATCACGTCAAACCCTCCTGTATGGAACACTATTGGTACAACATAGAGTATCAATAAATGGTGAAACATCAGACTGGAAGGAGATTACTTCCGGAATACCTCAAGGCCCAGTTTTAGGCGTACCTAGTATATGTAGCTCTTTAAAGACTAAACAATAAATTATTTTCAATTTCAGCCATTCGGGCAATTTTCAGACAAATTCAGTACTTTAATTTGTTTGCAGTTAATTGTGATCTTTTTAGTCTATGTATAAGGACTGTTGAGTGCATGTTATTTACCTGCACACATCAATATCGTACTGATTTGTCTGAAAAAAGTACTGAACGGTACTGAATCGACTGCAAGTTTTTTTTAGATGATATTATGATCAAAATGACCGTTTACGACTAGCATTCATTTACTAGTGCAGGCAGAGTTAAGAATACTTAATACAGGAATACACCAATGCTCAGTATGATACTCCTACTGTTTGTACTATAAATTAATGACCTACTAGTCTTAAATCAGATGCTCATTTGTACTTCTTTCCTGGTTATATGAAAATGTTCACGATCGGAGGAGTCAAGAGCGACTATGATGCATTAAAAAATAACCTGAAACATTTAGGAAACTGGAGTGATACTTAGCTTTTTAATTCTATCTAGAAAAATGCAAGCATATTGACATAAGCAGAAGTTCAAGAGACGCATTTACAAATAACACTCTACTAGGTCAATACATGCTCAGATGCAAAGAAGAGGACACTTTAGCGTAATATTCCAGCTGGAATAGTAGACAAGTTTGCATTCTTTCCGACAATAGTTTTTATTTTTGGAACAGATTTATTGAATTTGAGGGATATTATTTTGGGTCGAACTTGCCACCAAAAGCGCATCTTTTAAGCTTTCGGTGGAATTTTATTTCTGGATTTCGTCCTTTCAAGCATTATAATTAGTTGCATGATCATAAATGCGGCAAAAAAAAATAGTTCAAAATACATATCAAAATTCAAAATCAAAGTACATATATAAACCTGTTTACTTGCTTTAACCTTTAATGCGAAAGATTTACTGAATCATATTTATTTCAGGTATAAATGTCACTAGAGTTTGCTATTATAATTAATCGATATCAGATGTAACCGAATTTTACGATCACATCACCAAAAAAAAAACAGAACTGTTTGGTTAGTCTGTAGTGTGCGTTTGCAAGTTGAGAACATCATTACATCTCGGATATCTGTGAACATACAATTGCTTTTGGCTGCGCGAAAAGGTGTCTCTCATTAAAACGGAAATGTCTTCCTCCTTATTTAGAGATTAAATTAATGTTCTACACATTATTTCTACAAAATACTGACACAGCAAATTTCGTACCATTAACAGCCCAAGAATAATTGACAAATCCGTTGTATCGAATTGATTATCAACAGATATCTTCTAAGGCATTATTTTAACAAGATTTTGACACATTTTAGGCAGTTTGTTTTAGGATGCACAATTTCTTTTTTCCACTAGTATAACTCATTAAAGATACTTGTATTTTTGTGCATATACTGAGTATGATACATATGATTGGACTAGATAGTTTACGTTGAGCACTGTTGATATTGAAAGCATTTTTTGACGAATAACTTAAATATTCATTGCGAACACCAACATTTTAATGGCGGTTTGCACTAAAGTACCAGGCAGTCGACTCCAAGACACGTACACACTTTGATAATCACCAGTGTATTCGACAGTTGTGAGAAAAGGGTACCACACAACTCACAAAGCATTGCGATCATTCATCTAGAATAGCTTATATCCTAAATTTTAAAAGTCTCCAGATGATAGTTATAACTTAATTAACACATTTATCATTTTGAAGAGGTTAAAATTATTCCGAATATCAAAAGAGTATTAAGTTAAAAAAAGAATTTTGATTCCATTCTTGTTCCGCTATCAAAACGTTGGCAAAACAGCATATAGCATACACACACGTTTCCGTGAAGGAAACAATTACATTGTGGCAAAATATTCCGGCAGAGAGGGTACAAAAGTGATATCCTGGTGGAGATGAAGACGGAACGATATTTATTTGACCAAATAAACACCAGGAAAATACACTTACAACAATGATTAAAGAAAGTAAAGAGGAATTACCCCCAAATAAAATAAATTATCACAGTAGAATAGCAAGAATCCCCCTTTCAGTCTACAAATAATACATTCATGTTATGTATATGTAAACTTTTTTTGATTTCTACAAATCTGAAAAAAAAACCCTCCCATAATTGATAAACAAGACATAATAGTCGATGTTCTTCTTGACCGGTCATTATTTCAAGAAATGTCGCTGTAGTTTATTTGATTAGACACATTTATTAACAAGACGGACATAAAATATTTTCTTTAGTTATTCCTCTAGAAGGGTAAATAGAAAGCCGTATAATACATTCAAAGGAAAGTTATCAGTCGGTCCATCAATAATTGTAATAAGATAAACATTTTCCTCAGCAAGCTGTAGAATTTATGAGGGCATTTTGACACCAGTGTTTCTAAAAGAAGCAATGTTTATGTACAAAAAGTAGAAATATCTTTTATATTTCTTTTGACATTCAAGTTCGAGACAGTTAAGTTTGAAAGGTAATACTATTTAACTTTAATTTATCACTGTAACCAAATTAACGAATGTTTTCACGTGTTAATGGATGGGCCAACACTGTCATATATCTCTTGTAGCTACACGTCATCTCTTTTTAACGTAAGTGTAATTTATTTGGTACAGTACAAATGTAAGTATGTTATTTTTGTTAGTTTTACGTAGGATGGAAAAGTCGACCAACGACCAGACTTATCAAGATGGACATTATTCACCGGCTGTAGTGACAATAGTTTGACCCTGCTATTGCTATCATGTGTCGTCTCTTCTATCTCTGTTCAAATATAGTCGTCTTGGTCATACTACATTGGTTATTTATGTTTTGTATTCACGACTTAAGGTGTAGATAGAAATGAATAAAGTTTTTTTTTCTATAATATTTGCGTATATGGCATTTAGTTCCTGTACTTGGTAACTATCCAATACTTTGATATTGACGTTTTATCTCTTTGAATGTGTGTTATACTTCCTGCTGATGATGAGTCTGTTTGCTGAAGGTGATACTGTTTTGTAGATTTGTTACAATTTTCTTACTTTTACTAAGTCAATCAACTTCAAGGAATATTATGATTCACTAAATAATTAAAACGTTTGGTGACTATGTTGAACTCATCTTTCCCATCGAACTTGAAATAAAGGATACAACATATACAGTTAAGCCTGCTCATATTTTCACCTACATCTGACTTATGAGTTTAAATGTCCTTTTGGTATCTTTAGCCTCTCTGTCACAGAAAAGTAAAGATTGAGTAACATGACCCCACCAACAACTGAGTTTGAAGGGTAAACAGTTCCTTAGTTTTAAGGTGTTTACGTCATTTTGTCGGACAATGAATGGTAGAATGGCTTTAAAAGATGCATATTTTATGATTTCTCTTGTATGT
Source organism: Mytilus californianus (assembly GCF_021869535.1). NCBI lineage: Eukaryota > Metazoa > Mollusca > Bivalvia > Mytilida > Mytilidae > Mytilus > Mytilus californianus. Next base: position 41,072,329 of record NW_026262723.1, on the reverse strand, counting down.
GTTCCTTCAAAGTCGCACGTAGAGATTATTACTAAATATGAGAAGAATATCCGAAAGATCGACACTGGTCGTCACACACACGCACACCTTCCACCACAAACAAGATGGAAATAGTTAGTTTTGTTGAATACACCATTATTGCAATGAAATATTTATGAATTGCTATGGTGTATTTATTCTTCATGTGGACTTTTTCACCTTTTCTATTTCGGTCTGCATGTTTATTGAAATGTTTATGCAATCAATCAGAATTATTTGCCTTATTCATTCATTAGTTAGGCCAATTTATTTGATAACTATCTTGATGTCTCGTGGTTGTCTAAACGTTTGTACTATTTCTGTATTTGATGTTGAAATTTGTACAAATTTGATAGTCCTGTTTTGTGTTGATATTATCCACCATCACTGAGTTCAAAAATCAGACGTAGTCTTATCCATATCTATGAAACAATGCCGCGCAAACCGGTGAAAGGAATCATCTTCAACTTGCGATGGGATGTGAGAACTAGCTCCGTGTTGAAAGCCTTACAGTGACTAAAAGATACAGAATAGCAACAAAAGCACACTTTCTTAGCTTTGGTTTTGTAAAGTACGTGTTGCAATTTTGTGTCATTACTTGATACAGCATCTTTCTCTCACAATTCGGAAGAAATTATAAAACTTGAGTTCGAATTAAGAAATTATTGATTTTTGTTGTAATACGATAATGTCATACGGAATAGGAACGAATATTTTTTTTTCACACTTTGTAGTAATTTAATTATTGTTCGAAATATGCCATACCACTGTAAATATCATTTAGAATGAACAGTTAACCAGCATTCAGCATATCTCTTAAAACAGTTTATTTTAGAATTCTCACCCCAACCCTATTGAAATTAAACTTTCGTTATTATTCATATTTGTATTTATTGTAGGCAAATTATTTGAATTCATCCTACATGATGCATTGATTGATTGATTTGTATTATCGCCACTTTCAGCACTATTGGCGGTTAGGTTTTATTGGTGGAGGAAGCCGGAGTGCCCGACCGACCTTCGTGCGGGATTCGAACTCGCAACCTCAGTGTTGACACGCCAGTGAAACAGTAATTCGGTCACCGAGACTCCTTTGGAACTGACATTATCAAGATGCTTGATTTCTTGATTGACAACATATTTGTTACGTTTGGAGGACGTGTTTTTCAACAGACTGTCGGAATTCCAATCGGATCCAATTGTGCCCCTCTTCTTTCCGACTAGTTTCTTTATTATTATGAGGCTGACTTTATACAGGAACTTCTAAGGAAGAAAGATAAGAAGTTAGCAATATCCTTTAACTTTACGTTCCGCTACATAGATGATGTTCTCTCACTAAATAATACAAAATTTGGTGACTATGTTGAACGAATCTATCCCATCGAACTAGAGATAAAGGATACTACAGATACAGTTAAGTCTGCCTCATATCTTGACTTACATCTAGAAATTGACAATGAGGGTCGGTTGAAAACAAAACTTTACGACAAAAGAGATGATTTCAGCTTCCCAATTGTGAACTTTCCATTTCTATGTAGCAACATTCCAGCAGCGCCTGCATACGGAGTATATATCTCCCAATTTATACGATATTCCCGGGCTTGTATTTCCTATCATGATTTCCTTGATAGAAGATCTCTGCTCAGAAGGAAGCTATTAAACCAAGAGTTCCAAATGGTGCAGTTGAAATCATCCCTTCGTAAATTTTACGGACGCCATCACGAGTTGGTTGACCGTTATCGAATAACCGTTTCACAGATGATATCGGATATGTTCCTTATGTCGTAACTACAATACCCTTCCCTTTTTACGAATGTGACCTGCCGAATTAGACTATTTACCGGATTTATAATAACATAAGGAACACGACGGGTGCCATATGTGGAGCAGGATCTGCTTATCCTTCCGGAGCACCTGAGATCACCCCCTAGATCAAAATATAACACGTTGGGTAAAAATTACATTGTTAAGATTGATTGCAACACACATTTTATGATATTATTGATTATTCGAAACCACTGCTATAGAGGTAATAACCTATTCAACATTTAGACATAAATCCGAAATTCCGTGCTGAAAACAACCTCCTAGTATGTTGCAATACGGTTTTGTACTAACATGAGCAACACGACGGGTGCCACATGTGGAGCAAGATCTGCTTACCCTTCCGGAGCACCTGAGATCACCCCCAGTTTTGGTGGGATTCGTGTTGCTCAGTCTTTAGTTTTCTATGTTGTGTTTTGTGTACTTTTGTTTGTCTGTTGGTCTTTTTCGTTTTGAGCCATGGCGTTGTCAGTTTATTTTCGACTTGCGAGTTTGAATGTCCCTCTGGTATCTTTCGTCTCTCTTTTGCATATTAAACACTGTATAATGATTGTTAAAATAATTAAAAAAATTATAAAACAAAAAGAAACAAGAAAAAAATATTTGTTGTAAAATGACTGCACATTTTCAATTAACGCGAATTTATTTTCATTAATACGACATGAAAAGAAACCCCATTGATATCTGTTAAATACATGTAGACAAAAGACGAATGCAAGATACGATGGTTAATAAAATGTTAAAACATACGTTGAATATATGGTTTGCCTTAATAAAAAATAATTCCTCCAAAACACCAATGACCATTATAACCCTGGTTGTTCAATTAAATCTTTCTATATGAATAGGTACGTTAATGGAACTTGTTTTGTTTAATTCAGAAAGCTGTCATTCAAGTAGATACCTAAGTAATTGTGTGATATATTGATATAATATAATTCTATAGACAGTGTCTTTCATAAAAAAGTGTTATATTACATATTTTGCAGTGAACCGAGAGATCAATTCTTGTTAGCAAGGAAACAAACGTCAGATGGATAATTCTGCGATGAGATGTAGAATTAAGACTACTAATATTGGTCGTGGGTACTCAACCGGTTATGGTTCTCGTCTATTCCTGATACTTCAAAGTCAATCCTGATGCAAAGTTCTCATTTATTTCAATCAGAATAGAGTACTTTCTGACATCAGCAATTTATTTAAAAGCTTGCTTCCATGTTTACAAATCACAAGGGAGGTAACCATGTTGTTGGTAACTATTGAATGTCTTTCAAACTTGACATGGTTTTCATTTCTTATTTTGAAGTAGCATAGACCTTTAGTAAGATCATGTTTGATTTTCTAAATAAGTAATATACATTGTACTTGTACTATCTGAAAATGAAATTTAGCCTTCAAGTTACATAGTAGATGTAGATTCCTATGATGTACCCTTTACACCTTATACGAATGTAAAATGTTCAATCGTTAATAAATTTAATAACACATGTACTTCAGTACTGGCATGTAAATGCAGATTTTGTTTTATTGAAATTTTCTGTTAAAAAATTTAAAAAAAATATTTTAAATCAAGGAATATATCTCACTCATGCAAAGGTCTGATTCCTTGCCCGACTTTGGCTATATTTTTCGTCCTTTTTGGTTTATAAGCTCTTCATTTTTTTGATAAGTTTCAGCTGTTTCAAATATTTTGGCTTCGAGCATCACTGAAGAGACATTTATTGTCTAAATGCGTATCTAGCGCAGAAAAATTAGTACCATTAATGTTATTAAATAGGATTTTAGTCTAAAAGTGTGAATTGAATACTACATCAAATATAGAAAAGTTTTTTTTTTGTGTAACGACTTAAGTAAACTTCGTAAATAGATTATGTGAATGCTAGATACTATTACTTATTATACTGAAAGACAGTCATTGTTACATTACAATCTAGAAAACAAGAATAACACTGACGCATTCCCCGTTTCCATTCCCAATTTAACTTGTAAACATGTTTAAAATGGATTTTTATAATGTTCACTGCACAACTTTGTTTGATTTTATGTACTATGTTAATTCGTTTGTTAGTATTCACATGTTGGCTTCTTTGAAAAATAAAAACTTTGAAAAGAGGAAGAAAAAACGTGAAACAAACAAAACACTTCTTAAATAAGTAAAGAGCAACAAGAACCCCATCAAAATCCTGGTGTGAACTTAGTTGTCCTGGAACTTGTCAATTTGATTGATTACGGTATTGTTTTATTAATGGATATATCTATATTGTTGTAAATGTGTTCCATTTTGTAATCATTTGCTCAATCACCTAAAAACATGACTCCCGACAAAAGTGAAGAGCTGATTATTATATCATGATTCATATGCAACACCCTTTAACCGACGGGTGCCACATTTGGGGCAGGATCTGTTTACCCTTCCTGAACACCTGAGATCACCCCCCCCCCCCCCCCCCCCCTCCGTTTTTGGTGGGGGTCGTGTTGCTCAGTTTTTAGTTTTCTATGTGGTCTTTTAGTCCTTTACTTTTTTTGCCATGGCGTTGTCAATTTATTTTCCACACGAGTTTGAATGTCCCTTTGGTATCTTTTGGGGAATATTGTACACCCCTGATTACGATATATTATTTAATAAATATTATCTGAAGACTTTTGAAAAGTGGGATAGGAAGTATACCTGCTCAATAGTTGAAATGCTTTGTCAGTTGTGTGATACCCTTTTCTCAAAACGAACGAATACACTGGTGATTGACAGTGTTTAAGTGTCAATGAGTCTACTGTTTGGGACATAAATGGCTTTTCTTATCAATAGTGTTCAATGTAAAATATCTAGTCCAATCATATATATATATCAAACTTGGTATAATTTTATGCACAAATATACAAGTATCTTTGATGGGTTATACTAGTGGGAAAAAAAGCAAATGTGCAACCTTAAAAGACTGCCTATTTACAAACTTATTAAGCTTTATATTGTAATGTGTCAAAACTTTGTTACAATAATGCTTTTAAAGATATCTGCTGATCCTCAATCCGGCACGACGGATTTTGTCTATTATCTTCGAGCTTTAGGAGGAAAACTGTTTTGTTTTTATCAAAGACATCTTTTCGTGCAGCCACAAGCAAATGAAGGTATACATCTTTATGCTCACTGAGATCTGAGGTCTAGTGTTGTACATTACTTTGCTAACGCTCAATATGGGCCAAAGGACATTCTTTTCTACTGTTTAGTTGTTTTTATTTTTAATGGAAAACAAGCTTTTGAATTATATATATTTCGAAAAACAAGAATATAAATTTATTGCGATGGATATAAGGTGTCCAAATTGTCAGATGCCTAATTAGAATTTATTGCAGAATTGCAGGGTATTACGTAATACTCTTTAATATCATCCCCGGCCAATAACCTAAGATATTACCTTTAAAGTAACAATTTATAGAAACCATAAAAGATTAAATCAAATTAAGAGTTTATATTAAGAATATATTTCTCAGCTAGTCGCTTTATTGTACATTTCATGAAAGCAACCAATCTTCGTGAGACTTGCAACGATTCGGCATTGACGTAACACTTATTTTTTCTGAAAAGATAAATCAAGACGGCGTCTTAAGTTTGAAAAAAACTTGACAAGTGCTGCCACATCGGACTAGAGCTCTAAAAAGTATGTCTCGCTCTACTTAGTCTATAGTGTTTGTCGACAATGGCCGTTCTTCGATACCATTTAGTCGAAAATACAAAAAATAACCAGATTTATGTCATACCAAATCGCCCCTCTTTTTATCGAATGCTCAGAACCAAGAATGGCTTCTTAATAGTAATACAATCCCTATTTCATAGTCCATTGCTTTCTGTGTTAAATTCTGCAATTTCAAGTATTAATGGCTAAAGTGTCTTAAGTTCAAATAAAGAGGCAATCGTTTCATGTCTAAACTATACCTTATCTGACTTGTGCTGAAATTCAACATAGTACCTTCAATTGCATAGTAGAGCCCACTGGGAGTTTGGTAGTACAAAAACAGGTATTTCTGATATGAACAAGTAGGCAAATTTACCCTCCAATTGTAATTTCATATAATTTTTTTATTATTTAAAATAAAATTTCAACAAGGGTTCTACAGTGATTTTTTAAGCTTTCATTTGATACCAAAATTATCCAAAATATTTCACTTATTGACATAGTTACAGCTATGCGTAGGACTCTTTTGTTTAAAATATGTACTACTTTCTTGTATGTTCTTTCCGACCGTGTCCGAATAAGTGGTTCTATACTTTAGTTAAGGTTTTAGCGAAATGACATTGAATAAGAAATATATTTAAATGATCTTCTGTATGATATACCTGATATAAAAAAATAAAAAGATGTATTTTAATTGTCATTGAGACAAATATCCACCAGACCCCAAATACTTTAGATGTTAGTATCTATAAGTCACCGTATGGCCTTCAACAATGAGCTAACCCCATACCGTATAGAAAGCTATGCAAGAACCCGACATGAAAAAAATGTAAAACAATTCAAACGATAAAACCAACGGTCTGATTTATGTTCAAAACATACACGATATAACATATGATAGAAAGAGGCCAACGACAACGACTCGTATACTTGGAAAGGCTCATAATTTTGCGGAATTAAAATGTTTTGGAGCACTCAGACCCCTACTAAAATGGAACAGTTGTGTAACAACACAACATAAAAACAAACTATAAGAACAGTTGAAAAAGGCTTGTCTTCTTTGACTGTCCATGGCGTTAAAACACTAAATGCCTGGGATGTGTTTTAATTGATTTTAGTCACTGATGCATAATTTTTTATTATTAATTGTTAATGGCTTTTAACTAGCTTTCAGTAACTGCGAGTACTCTCAAATCGTACTTTCGTGCTAATTTGACCTATTGACACAATTTGTAATTAGAAATAAGAAGATGTGGTATGAGTGCAAATAAGACAACTCTCTATCCAAGTCACAATGTGTAAAAAGTAAACAATTATAGGTCAAAGTACAGCCTTCAACACGGAGACTTGTCTCACACCGAACAGCAAGCTATAAAGGGCCATTAATGCATTTTTGTTATTCAATGTTTACTTATTTGGTGTTATATGTCGTCTCACTATTTTAAATATGTACCACCTTTGATAAATATTTAGTATGACGATAAATTTTCACTCCTGTTCTCGTACTGTAAACAATAAATTTATCTATTTTGAAAAAAATAATTCCATACTCCTAACAACAAAATTATTATATTTAAATTTACCTGTGTACGTTATTTTATTTAACGCCATTTTGTCCCAGGTTAAAGTTGTCTTTTTGACATTGTTCTACAACTTTTTTTTTATTAATATTGTATTTATATTGTGTCATAGATCAAACTTATTCGTTCAGTGTATGTTTACCTGTTTTTGTTTATATGTCTTTTTGATCGAGTCGAGCCATTTCAATTGATATTTTATAGTGTGTCTTTTTATGTTGTAATGTTACACTACTGTTGCAGGTTAGGATGAAGGTTGGTGTCTGTTAAAACCCGCAGCATTTGTATGCACCCTTCCTAAGTCAGGAGCCTGTTGTTCAGTGGTTGTCGTTTGTTGATGTGGTTCATAAGTGTTTCTCGTTTCTCGTTTTTTATATAGATTAGACCTTTGGTTTTCCTGTTTGAATTGTTTTACACTAGTCATTTTGGGGTCCTTTATCGCTTGCTGTTCGGTGTGAGCCAAGGCTCCGTGTTGAAGCCCGTACTTTGACCTATAATTGTTTACTTTTTACACATTGTGAATTGGATGGAGAGTTGTCTCATTGGCACTCATAGCACATCTTCTTGTTTATATTGACTCATCAGATCGACACAATGCACATTAACAACTAACAAAAAGAATTAAACACAGAGTTCCGATCTACGAGTACTCGGAGTAACTGAAAGCTTTTACAAAGCCAGTTACAACTACCGCGTAAAAAAACATGTTTGATTAAGATTCACCATGTCGTTTCATAGATAAAAGAAAGATGTGAGTTCGTATAGAATTCGATGAAACTGTAAGGCTATACTGCCGCTAGTCATGCTATCTGATCAGTACGAGTTGATAATTCTATATACAGGGTGTTCCGATCAGCATTCCTCAAGCGTTGAAAATGTTTGATCTGCAATTTAAAGAGGGGGGATAAGAATCGATTAAAATCCACCAGTTAGAATCACGAAATGTCTCCCGAGGCAATGTTTATTTTCGAGACGAAATAAAATATTTATGAAAGACCTTTCTGGCAAGTCTGGTTAAGACCATCCAGTTACTTTCAGACACAAGATAAACAAACGATTTTTATTCAAGGGTCTGATGAGTCTTATGTAGACAAAACGTACGTCTGGTGTACAAAGTTAAAAGCCTGATATTTAATGCCACTAGGTCAACGCTACAGCTGGTGGATGTTTCATCCTGGAGGATATCACTAGTCCAGTAGCAAGCACTTTCATGTTGAAATGAAATATCACTAATATGTTAATTTCATTAAAAAGTTGAATTATTCGACGAAACACTAAGGTTTTTCTCCCAAGACATAGATTGCCTTAGCCTTATTTGGCACAACATTTTTTATATGATTTGTCGTCCCAACTGTTTTGATTCGAGCTTCACCGAGTCTTTTGTAGACGAACGCGCGACTGGCATAGAACGTTATAAGCCTGGTATCTTTTGAAGAGTTTTATTTTATATAGGATTAATTATGTGTATTTCCCTCAATTTTTGTGTTCACCCAGCACAAAATCAGGAATCTTTATAGAGGGCCATATTTTCGTCTTTATCATAAAGTTTTAGAAAAGTATCGCTTTATATTTTCGGAACAGAAATGTGATAATGAATAAATCAAAATCAGTTACTAGTTTTGTCAAATTGTTATATTTTTTATCCAATGAAAATGAAAGAATTTACTTTTTATGAAAGACCTTTTTTACAGTGTTACTGTCGAGTTTTGTTTGGATTGGACCAGTCATTGGCAATCATACCACGTCTTCTTATCTTCATAGAAAGAGAAGTGTAGGGTAAATGTGTGTTTATTTGTAAATCAAACAAAAATCAATTTGAATCCAAGCTTTTAAGTAATTAAAATAAACACACGATTAAATCAAAACTCTAGTACTGAATAAAAGCAAACAATTATTTTGCTTTATTTGAAGGTATTACATTATAATTTGTAACTTTTCTAAAGCGTATGTTGTACGTCGGACCATAAGTCACACTATTTTTTATAATTTTGTGAGTGAATTTGTCTAAAAAGAGGGAAAAGGTTCCTAAAAGGTGAGGCAATGAACACCCACAATTTAAAAAAAGATAGACAGACAACACCTAAAAAACAAAAATCAAAACAAAAACGGAAACGGAAAGACAAAACTAGTTCTCAAAACAATACTCAGAAAACGAATGGATGCATGAGGAACATGAAACTCAGGTGATCCTGCTCCAAAAGTGGTATACTCGTAATGGCAACAACTGTTTTCCGAAGTTTATTGACGAGTTGAAACAAGTCACTGACAATCTTTACATTATAGTGTTTGTTCGTGTGTAAACTCAACCAATTCACTCACAAACTTTGATAAAGGTCTCGAATTGAGTGAATTGCTGTAGTTAACACACAAATACTAGTAAACTTGACACGGCGTTTAATCCTTATGACGGTCAATTATAATTCTAGCTACGGGCAGACAAAAATGGTTAAACCAGAAATTAAAATCAGGTAGAGACTAACCAATTAGATACAAGATAAGACAAAAGACCAACTAGACAGTAAATGAGGGCTCAATGAAGGTTCTCAATAAGGCTACACATACATGTATCATTCACACAAAAACTCGCATGTTGAATTTATATCTATTAAATACATCCCGTCCAATTAGATACTGGCAAATTTTAAAGTGCCTCTAGGGGGGAAATTGAGGTCGTATATTCACCTTTAGAGGGGGGAAATAGTTGTCGTATATTCACCTTTAGAGCATGACATACATGTATCTGTATAAAACCGTTCCTGTGCGAGAGTTTCGTTTAGTTTTAGGGTTGGAAAAAAAGTGAAGCCTTTAGGATGAGTCTTTTTTAGACGAAACACGCATCTTGCGTACAAAATTATAAGCCTGGTATCTTTTGGTTAGCTTTTCATATTGAATAGTAAGAGTTAAATCCATGATTAGAACGGTACTGTTTGAAGTCCAAATAACACATCTTTCATTCTGGCAAAACGTCTTGATTTTTAACATTACAATATTAATAAACTTGTTTGCAAATCAGCAGTAGTTATGTCTTTAATTTGTCCTTATTTCAGTTTAACTTATTTTTTTTTTCATGCTGCAAAAAGTGCTCACTTATTTTCATTTACCTTAATCGTGTCTGTTCGGGAAATTTTAAGCTACTGCTATAGTATTTATATCGTACGCTCTGCACTGTATTTAATACGCCTTAAAGCTACACATGGTACAAGTTTTTGTTTGTCGAATTACATAGTAACTATGGTAATCAGGTTAAATCACCGTATTTGGAGTTGTCATTCTATTTTCCCTACACTCTATCCGAATTACAACTCAATACCAACCTGATTACTAGTGTTGCAGATGTGCGACTCTGCTCTAAAACTGTAAGCATCTGATGTTTGTTTGTAAAATTTACGCAGGAATTGAGAATCAAAACGGAAGTTCTTCTAAATATATTTTGATTTTTATCTAGATTTGTTTAAAGATCGCCTTATTGTAATATAAAAGGCATAATTATATCATTTTTGTTAACAAGGAAGTTATGCAATTCTTTGTTATATTTTATTACTTGAACTATTTTTATCTGTTAATTCAAAATGTTTACATTTCAATAATGCGGTATCCCCTTTTTTACTACTTTTGATGAAAAAGATACTAATTTTAAGGAAGTTATGCAACTCTTTGTGATATTTTATTATTTAAACTTTTTTGATCTGTTAATTAACAATGTTTACACTTCAATTATGCGGTATCGTCTTTTTTACTACTTTTGGTAAGAAAGATATTCATTTCGTAGTTGATGGACAGCTTCCTTGTACGTAAATGAATTATACCTTAAGTAAAAGTGCATTGCCAATATATGAGGGTCTGGATGTGGTCTACAAAATAGAGAGTAAAGGACAAAACATGCAGAATAAGGGCAAAAAATATAAAGAACAGAGAAAAATAGGGCAAAACAAAATAAAGATTAGAGAACAAGGTGCTAAAATATAAAAAAATACGGAAAAATTACCATTTTTGATGTAACTTAGATGCATGTTTTTTTTATTAGTTGTTATTGGCTTTGAACTAGCTGTCAGTGACTGCGAGTACTCTCAGATCTGTACTTAGTGTCGTTTTGTTATGGTGATGTATAAGTACCCATCCACGTGTTTTTGTTACTTGTTTTTGCTTTGTATCTATCTGATGAGTTAAGCCCTTTTGAACTAATTTTTATAGTTTGTTCATATGTTGTACTGTTACAACACTGTCCCAGGTTAGGGGGAGGGTTGGGCGCCCGCTAACATATTTAACCCCGCCACATTCTGTATGTGCTTGTCCCAAGTCAGGAGCCTGTAATTCAGTGGTTGTCGTTTGTTGCTGTATATCATATTTGTTTTTCGTTCATTGTTTTGTACATAAATCAGGCCGTTAGTTTTCACGTTTGAATAGTTTTACATTTGTCATTTCGGGGCCTTTTGTAGCTGACTATGCGGTATGGGCTTTGCTGATTGTTGAAGGCCGTATGGTGACCTATAGTTGTTAATTTCTGTGTCATTTGGTCTCTTGTAGTGAGTTACATGTCTCATTGGTAATCATACCACATCTTCTTTATTTTTATATAAACAAGTAAAGAATACAGAAATGAAGGACCCCATCAAGACCTTCACATATGGGCTATCTGAAGTGTAATATATCATACTGTTCTTCAATATGTTTTTTATTCGCCCACTGCAATCTTGGAAATAGTTATTATAGTTGATGACTTTCTGGTGATATAAGCTACTATAAGTAATGACAGCAAAGCTACGGTTTAGAATTATATCAGAGTGCATTCTACAGAAAAGCAATACACTTAACTGAGCACTCAATTGACGGTCATAGTAAATAAGGATTGACAAATTGACTTTTACTTTATGAAAACGCTAAATTGTTCCAATCTTTCTACAAAATATGTTTTTTTTAATCATACAATCAGACGGGAGCAATTTAATAAATCTTGAAATTCCATTTTTTATGTTACTTTTTCCCTAGACCATTGATCTGGGATTAATTTTGTCTTGTTTACTCGTAGTAAATTGGCAAAACTGAATGAATAACAATTTTCAAGTATTTACCCGTATTAAGTTTTAGTGTGTTCTTGTTATACGCTGATCTTCAAGGTTGACAATCTTCAAAGCAATATGAAGGATTGAAAATTAAAAGTATTATTCTATGTAAAAAAATCTAAAATTTGTTGATTGCAAAGCTGACAATACTTAAAAAGCTGTTGACAACCAAATTCGAATTACAATTGTTCTAAAGGGTGAGACCTATGCTGTAATAGATTGTTTCAGGAAATTTTCCACATAGGTCCTGGTATTAGTAAGAGACTCGAGAGCTTTTTCTCGAGGACTTAATCCAGGTACTATCATAAGAATGGAATGTATTGATTCATTCATTACAGATTTTAACTACCTCAAACATCAGACGACTTGCAATATTCATTTATTTTTACATTTCATATATATATTTCGTCACTAAATAGTTACTATATAATGGTCTCTATGAATAACAGGGACTCAAGGTAAACGTCAATGATCATCAACATAACAACACCAATAGCCAAAAGACATATTGAGGTCAACAGAGTACAGTCTTCAACAATTGGCAATTATCAAGCTCTTAATCTCCTTATGTCTCGGAAAAATTGTGAAATTTTTTTTCAGAGACTGACAAAGAAGACCTGACTTCATCCAAAAACATTAAGCATAAATCGAAACATAACCATTGGCGAGGTTTCAGACAGAAAAACAGTAGAACAAGCGCAATAACATTAATCAAAACCGTATCAAACAAAGATCGCTTTTACTGAAAGCAGGTTTAAAATACATACCATATCCATTCTTTTCCTTGTAAAAGTAATTAGCCTGCTGATTCGCAATTGTGTCGGTCTACACTGAATATTGGCAGCTACACTTCGGACAGCAGAATCAAAAGAAATTCAGAAAGACATATGATCGTGTGCGATGCCATGAGTGAATATTTACAGGAACATAGTAATAAGTATATTTCTTATATTATCTTTTTTCTATAAATTAATTCAAACATATCATATTTTAAAAAGACCAGGAACAGAAATGCACAGTATATTCCATAATTATACAAAATAAACAACGAAAAAATAAATTCATCTCCATGCGTGTTGTAATTACAACTTCCACATTGGAAAGCAGGAAATCGAAATGATCTGCTTGGGTCATATAGTGTGAAGAAAAATCTCTGATTTACTAGTTCTAAAGTTAACCTACAGATGTAACTAAAGGCTCCCAAGAGTCTGTTTTGCTCAGCTGTCAGCTTTCATTTAGACTTAACTTCTCAACGCAAATCTATTCTTCCCTTCACCTTTACATCATTAGTCTTTTATTATCTAATTAACAGTTGAGGGTAATATCCCTAGACTATTCCTCTTGACAACAAAAGTACAATGTAGTATTAATACATGTAGTACTGTTCCAATTCAGGAATCTTGGTATCTTGTCAGTGGTTGTTCCGGGTTATTTATGGTGTTTACACTCGGGACAATAAGGATTTGTCATACAGGGTGTCTATTTTCGAAGGCCGGATAGTATTCTCTAAAACTACAGGGGCGTAGCTACATGGAGGCACGACAAGCACGTGTATCCACGTCGTTTTCACCAAAAACAAAAAAGAAAAAAGAAAAAGAGAGAGAGAGAGTTAACATGTAGGAATTGGTCAATCGGAATCGGACAGAGTGGTGCATCTATTATCTATTATGGAACGTGATGCATCTATTATCTATTATGGAACGTGATATTTGTTTAACGTTCGGAGACTGTTTGTGTCTTTTCCGTCTATCCCGGATGTTAGTGTGACAGTCTAATAACAAGTGTTGATGAAGCTGTCAGAGTCATCTAGAAAAAAGATATTTTCTTATTTCGAACCGAAGCCAGACTCATCTGCTTCGCGTTCTGAAGGAAGAGGCTCAGATGATTACAACTCCATAAAGTTCAATATCCAATGCAATAGAGACGCCCCCACACTAACCGACTCGTCGACTCTGTCTTCATACGTAATTACACTACCCTCATTATCCAAATATTGGTAATATCTCCTTAGAATTTTTACAACAAAACAGAGTGAAACTAGATTTGCTGACAAAAACATCATGGGAAAATGTTGCAAAATACAAGTTTCCTTTATAGTAATTTATAATTTTACGAACAAAAGTATTTTTAAGCAAATAAGGGTAAATCTAAGTCTAAGAACAAAAACGCCGAACATAGAGTAAAGCGTCCAGACTGAGAGAGAAACGAACTTATGGACCGACAACTTGAAGGGGGTCATATGTTTTTTTTTCTCTCAGGCAATTTTTTTCTATGCGTCACGACACACTATTTCATAATTTAACATTGTTTATTTGGTGAAAAAAGCATCCGATTATTATTTATTTTTTTAAACCGATCGAGGCCAAATTATTTATTTCGTCAAGCTTTAGGATCAGTTTAAAAAAACCCATAACTTCCCCTTCATCAATCACTATACAAATTATATTGACTAACAATCCGACAAGAACGATGACCTACCATCGGTGTGTTTGTAAAAACGCGACTTAAAGGTTGCAATTCTGTAAATATAGACAATGCAATTTCCCATAGGAACTCCCTTTGCGGCTAAAACTGTGACACTTTTACTATGAAGTTTCGTGAAAAATAATATCCCAGAACGGAAAGTTTATATGCACTACTATTTTATTCAAAGGTCAAAATATAGGGCTGTGCGGCATATTTTCAACATTTATATACCCTGAACTTCTAAGAGTTTAAACTTACACTAAAATTCTATACTACCCTTACCTTCATATTTGGACCTCCTAAGAATTAAAATTTAGGCGCTACCATGTTTTTCTATACTGGTTACATTCCCAAGTGATGTCTCTATGAGATGAAACACAGAGATCATAAATGGGAACCAGTACATTAACAAATTAACATATCTATGAATATTATATATCTCCCCAAAAGAGGCGTGGTTTGCGAAACAGCTGTATTTACAAAGTGCAACCTATACAAACATTTATTCAAATAGAAAACCTTCTAAAAACACTTTTTCTCACATTAATACTTATTTATCAGAATTATAGCCTTAAGGAAATCACTGCATATACTCTAGGTTTCCTTTTACAGTACATTTTATACCCCTACCCCTATTTCAGTTTTTTAAAGAATTTGAAAACAAGACTTTAATCATTGCCAGCTTACCCTATGTGCATGTTTTCTGACATGAAATGTCTAAAACATGTTTGAAACTATTCTGATAACAAATTGAAAGCATTTTAGAATACTATAAATGTATTGTTTAGTAGTTAATCATTCCAACATTCAAGATTATACAAAGTATCCAATCCTGCCTGTGTCTCCAGTCAACATCTTACTGTATGCCTATTTGTCAATGAAAGTTCACAATTTATGTATCAAATGGCCAGTTAAGAATTCTTGTCACAACAGTATCATCTCTAACCATATAACTAACATAAGTTAGTTAATGTATGAACTAGAAGTGTCTAAACAAAGCCATATTTGCAAAATTGTATTTAAGAAGATATCAGTCTGGTGCATAAATTCACTAAAAGTTTGATAGAAATGACTGCTTACATCTTATTTTTGCATAACTTTCCAGCACAGTTATTGTTTTGTTTACAAAAGACCTTGAAAATAATAAAATCATAGCATTTACAAGTTAAATTATCTGTTTTATGACCCAGGGTAGGCATTTTTTTCTGTTTTTCCCCCCTGGGGCCTCACATTTTCTAAATATTTTCCCTGTTTCCAGCAATGTGGAGTATTTAGTATATATTTAGGATAGAACACACTATTGTAAGTTTTATTGAGGTCTTTTTGTAATTGTAGCTTGTACTTTTTAATGCCGCGGTCACAAAAAAACACATTTAGGTGTTACGGCTTACTTTTGGGTTATCGACAGGACAAAAATAACCTAACAAAATTATTTAGGAAGGATCAACGAGTTGCAATGACTGCGAAGAGTAAATATAAGCACTTCCAAACAATTTAAATCACAAATAGGCATATATATTATGAATTTATTTTGAATTCAGGTCTTTAAGTAAACCATGCATACTGTAAACTGTGAATTTATGCTGAGTCATCATAGTTAAGGCTCAGGATTTTCTCAATCTTCATGAAATATTTATAAAACTTCATATTTGAGTTAAATTCTTTAAAATCTCTGAGATAAACCAGATTTTGTGAAATTCTGTATGTTCTATTTTTTAACCCTATATAGGTTGCAATTCTGTAAATATAGACAATGCAATTTCCCATAGGAACTCCCTTTGCGGCTAAAACTGTGACACTTTTACTATGAAGTTTCGTGAAAAATAATATCCCAGAACGGAAAGTTTATATGCACTACTATTTTATTCAAAGGTCAAAATATAGGGCTGTGCGGTATATTTTCAACATTTATATACCCTGAACTTCTAAGAGTTTAAACTTACACTAAAATTCTATACTACCCTTACCTTCATATTTGGACCTCCTAAGAATTAAAATTTAGGCGCTACCATGTTTTTCTATACTGGTTACATTCCCAAGTGATGTCTCTATGAGATGAAACACAGAGATCATAAATGGGAACCAGTACATTAACAAATTAACATATCTATGAATATTATATATCTACCCAAAAGAGGCGTGGTTTGCGAAACAGCTGTATTTACAAAGTGCAACCTATAGTTAAGGCCGATGCAAAAAAAGGGATGGGTCGCACCCCATTTTTACCTGGGACTTCTATAGAGTTCTTGCAGTTAAAATGAAACAAATGCAGCCTTATTATGAAAGAAAAACACCCAAACACTCGCCCTTTAGGATTTCTAATTTCATGGTGTTGGTACAGGCAGTTATAAAGAAATTAAACTATATGTGCAGAATGTATTTTCTACGTTAATAGATTGGTCGTGCAATCTGTGGCCACCACCTGTAAAAACGGCTGGTTTGGTCCCACATAATGCACTTATTGTGAATTGTAATTTTCTTTTTATCCTCCCGTTTCTTGGCCTACGGAGTACGGGGTATACTGGTTACTGTGTATCTTTGTCCGTGCGTCCGTCCGTAACTACAATTTTCTTAGCATCTATTCATCACAGCAAAATACTCCTCAGTTTCCTACTTCCCGTTTCCCGACCTCTTTTTATTTTTGCACATATGGTCATACATTGTACATGGAAGTTTTCGTGGCATTTTTCTCAGGAACTATTTCTGGCAGAAATCTAATATTTAGTAACAAGCTTCATAAATTTTTTACCTGTCAATTTCCACCCTACTTCTTGTCTACCAACTGATACCACTTTGTAATGTAGGGTTTCCTAGTCTAACTAGTAAGCAATAGCTCACAGTTGTCGATTTTGTATTTAGTCAAAAAAGACTCAGCTCATTTGTTGACAGGCTTAAGAGCCTCGTACGATGAAAATAAAATCATCTCCTTCAGAATCCCCTTGGTATTCAAAACTTTATAAAAAAAAGCCCCCCTTTCCCCCAAAAAACATGTTGAAATATTTCATGAAGACGGTTAAGCTCCTCATAGGTCATTTTTGCAGTATTAAAAATGTCGTACCTTCATGGACATAGGTATATTTCCGTCTTGACATTTTTATTTGTCTATACCCGCATGAAACTTACATACATATATAAAATATGGTTTTCCGATTTGTATATACATATACTGAGTAATATTGAAGAGACACATTTGTATGCCCCCGCCTCTAGGTGAATTGGGTATTAGATGTTATCCTTGACTGTCCTTCCGTCCGTCCAATTTTTCATTTCCGTACTCTAACTTAAGTTTGCCTCATCCAAATTTTATGAAACTTCCACACAATGCTTAGAACCAAAACACGCACACAGAATTTGAATTTGGATAGTGAGTCATTTACCTTTCTAGAGTTATGCCCTTTATAACTTGGAAAATTGCAAAGCTTGAGTGGGGGGGGGGGGGAGGGGATTCGTGTCCTCAGGAAAATTCTTCTTTTATTTTCAAGTGTTTTTCGTTATATTTTTATAATTCAACTAGAAAAAGTATCAAAACAGGAAATCATAATTGTATTTAACTTTTCAGGACCATTAGAAATGTCAACAGATCGCTGCAGTGGAGTTTGGCTTGAAAAACACCCTTGGGTGAGGTATTCTGTCGCGAAAGATGCTGTCTATTGTGCACCTTGCGTTTTGTTTGGGCCACAAAGACAAGATACAAAGGAAAAATGCATTTTTACTATCTTCTCCAGTCACAGATTGGGGAAATCTAAGTCGATGCGTCTCACGACATCTTAATGAAAAAAGTAAGCATCACGACCACGTGCTTGCAGCAACTGAATTTCTTCGGATAACATCCGGGGAAAAGTCCGATATATTAGAGTCAATGTCAGAGAGTTTCAATGCTAGAATCGAGAGAAACCGAGACATTCTTTCATGTATTATTGACGCTATTTTGTTATGCGGTAAACAGAATCTTGCAATCAGAGGTCACAAGGAAAAACACAGCAATTTTGTTGTTCTCCTTCACATGAGAGTTAAGGATAACATCGTACTTGCAGATAATCTGGCTTTTGCTGATCCACAGAAAAAGTACAAATCATCAGATATCCAGAATGAACCCATTAGATTATTTGCATGCAGATCAGATTATTTCGACATTGGTCCAGGATTGTAATGATTCAAGATATTTTGGTTTCATTTCCGACGAGGCGACTGACTGCTTAACCAAAGAACAGGCGTCTATCTGTGTACGATTTTTTGACAAGACGACAAAGTCAATTCGAAAGGAATTTCTTGGACATCCCGAACAACAGGAGAGGCATTGGCCGAACTATTTCTGGAACAATTAGAACTGAAAGGGATAAATCATATGTGTGCTCAGGGTTACGACGGGACAGATAATATGTCTGGCATACATAAAGGCGCCCAATCGAGAATAAAAGAAAGAATGGAGCAAGTTATCTACATTGCAAAGCCCATAACCTGAATTTGTCAATTGTACATGGTAGTAAAGAAACATTAATCAGAAATCTTATGAACACTGTGCAGGCTATTGCTTTCGCATTACTCAGCAAAAAGAGTCCTCTCTTTTAAACAAAATCTGGAACAGAATGCAGTAGTAAGAGAAGAAATGGATAGACGTCAGAAATTAAAAACCCTTTGTGAAACCCATTAGGCCAGCAGATCAGAATCGTTATATACTTTTCTTACTGCGTTTTAAGTTATAGTTGATATCCCAGAGAACCTAGAGCAACATGGTAACTCAAAAACTCGTAGCTTTGCTTGTTTAATCAAGAAATTTGACTTTATTATCACTTTGGTTGCGGCACAGTCTATTTTGCAACCTTTCGTTCCCCTTTCAGAAATGCTACAGATGAAATCTGTCGATCTCATCGAAGCTGTTTCTGAGAGTAAAGTTACTATTGAACAGAAAACGGAACAGCCTAGAAGCCTGGGATGGGTTATTTGAAAAAGCTGTGCAAGTTGCAGATACCGTGGTAGAGGTTCCTATCGTGCCGAGAGGTGCCGGTAGACCAGCAACATCGCGTAAATGTACCAGCTGAAACGCAAAGCCAGTACTGGAAACGTGCAATGTTCCTACCGTGATCACCTGATACAAGAACTTACACGCAGATTGGTTTCTAACAAAGAGCGGTTTTCTGCCCAATATTTGATACCATCAAAGCTAAATGGAATTATTCAAGAAGTAATCAACATCTTATTTGAGACGTATAGAAATGACCTACCTTACTGTTAACAACGTTGCACAATTTCGCGAGGAAGATGAAGATGGATTGTAAGGTGGGACATATCAGCGGACCCAAAGCCATCCACTCTTTCCATCTTTCCATCCTTCACGCATACAAACATTGGAAAATTTATTCACGCATTTGCTGTAAGGAAGAAACCTCGTTTGGGAAACCTTTTTTCTGACCAGAATTGATAATGACTGCAACTTTGAAATTCAAAAGATTGAATCATTTTTTGAATATGTTTATGCTAACAGAAACTCCACATAATATATTATTGTGTTTGTTTATTGTTTTTTTTTTATACATCTACTTTGCTAAATACAAATACTAGCATACCCTTGGAATAAATCTCCGTGAGTTTAAAAGCTCTCACGGCGTACAAAAAAAAAAAAACGCAAACGACAATGCTTAGTCTTCATTCGACTCGAAGTTAAACAAATAGTTGACCAAAAAAAACACAAAAAAATGTCCACGTTTTATTACGGTTGTGATTGTTTTGAAACGCTAAATATGCGGAGGGTTTCCCCTGGACCCACTGGGGGCCGCCTAAGGCCCCCGGACCCCTTGCCCTTTAGTTTGTGATTCCACTTCATTAAGAAGGAACTATATTGGATTGAATTCTGTCTTATTGATAAATACCCCCTTTTCATATGTTTAAAATTAGACCTAAATTGGTAGGAATTAATTTTTTGCAATAATTTTTCACTACATAGGTTTTTTCTTACAATACTTGGACTATTCAATACAAAGGTATAGTAGCCGATATGAAGGTGAATCGTTATCAACAAGTTAAAGGTTGTATGCAATGGTCGTTGTGTTTGACCCTTTTAACCTAAAAAAGTATTATAACATAGCATATCTCTGGTTCGGGAAACAAGCAATCAAAATCATAAGTCGAACAGAAACCGACACAGTAATACAGTTATCTTGTAATAATGGTAGTGTATTATGACCGGACGTAAAGCATGTCAACTATTTGGACTATCATCTTTCGAACTTATTATTATATCTTATAATTGTCATCTATAGCTAAAATTTTCCCACATAATTATCTTTTGGTTTAAAAAGTATGTTTCTACTGATCCGATAATGAACTTCGTATCTACTAGTCAAAGACAGTTTTAGATGATTATTTTTACATGCATTTCTTTATTATTATGTTTTATATACTTCTTAAAATAATTTATATTCAGTTTTGGAAAGGTAGTCTAACCGTAAACACCAGACTCAACATTGTAACATCATTTATTCTTGTTGTATTGTTTATTAAATTGTTAAACTCTATACCGACTCGAATTTTCATTTGATGACAAGAAAATAGTCTGGTTATATATATAAACAACCAAATCACAAATTTATAAAATGCATACCTTATTGAAGAATGCTCGAAGTTGCTGAAATCATGCTCAAAGTACTTATTAACTTGCTGATAAGAAATTATGTCGTCCTATATTCTAATATCGATTGCTGTACTTCGTTGAAACATCATTCAATTTTCTAAAATTTAGTAAAAATAATTGAAGTTTTAAAAAAAGAAAATAAAAATGGGAGGGGCACTTTTAACTAGCATAAAGATGGGGAAAGGGAACGACAACTAGAGATTGCCTATGCTTTGACTTTGGATTTTTTTTTATCATCCAGTTTTATCCAATTGTAACTAAAAAAAATAGTAAATGTTGAACCGCGTTAAAATGGTTTTCAAAGATACATGTTTTCAAGATCGAGATATTCAAAGCTATAGGACTGGTGTATTATGATAGTTTGTTTTCCAACTTTAATCAATTCGAAACTAAACAAATTGTTTATCACTCATTAAATGACAGTGTTGGATTGAATTTTCAAATGCAGAAACACGAACCGCTCTGCATTTATTTGTTAATCTTAATTAAACAGGAAGGAAGCAATTCAAATTACCGAAACAGCAATGGAATCCATGACAATGAATTGTGTATAAATTGAGGACAACAGTTCATGAAATGAAATAAGATTATCAGCAACACTTATTGATGCGTTTGCATTTATCTAATATCTAATGACTATTAGTTATCCTCTTAAATTTTAGTAAGTTGAATGAAATATTGATTTCTGGACCACTTCCGTCAGGCAAGTCCTAATGGTTCATTTGTTTTGCTGTGTTTGGTTGTAAAAATACACACTCTCTTCCGGTCTGTTAGGGAACGTTAAATCAACGTTTTGGGATAGTGTCATGCTCTTTAAAAGAACACGATTAAACACTTTTTGGTATGACCCTTAGATTTATGATTTTAATACACACAATAATTTTTGTGTGTTTTTAACGCCACTTTTAAGCACCGCTTTTGGGCTATTTCGTGGCGGCCAGTTTTTATTGGTGGAGAAAGACGGAGTGCCCGGAAAAAACCACCGACCTTCGA
This sequence comes from Mytilus californianus, assembly GCF_021869535.1. Taxonomy (NCBI): domain Eukaryota; kingdom Metazoa; phylum Mollusca; class Bivalvia; order Mytilida; family Mytilidae; genus Mytilus; species Mytilus californianus. Next base: position 41,050,095 of record NW_026262723.1, on the reverse strand, counting down.
TAGGAAAACTGACAATCCTAGTCAATTAAGATTGGAGTCGAGTGCACACGCACGAGCGGGGTTCGAACTCACAACCTCAGTGTTGACTGGCTAGTAGTAACTACTTAGACCACTCGGCCACCGAGGCCCCTATGACCCTTAGATGACCTGCTGTAATGTCACATTTATGACCATACTCTATAAATCCTTGATTTCTATTGGCAATGTGATTTATTTTTCATCACGGGCAAGTTTTTTTTTTTATTTTTGTTAATTTGCGCTCTTCCTGGATTTGGACGAAATACATGAAATATTTGTTGTTGGACTTCGCAATAATCACTGATTTTTCTATGTGTTCTGTTATACTAAGTATTGAAATAAGAAGACTCATCTTAATCTGTGAAATGACTCTAAAAATTTAAAGGGAGCGATTTTCAATGAATAAAAACGATTAAAATGGTCACATCCACACTTCAAATCAAGGACCACAACGTCATTAACGAAAATCTGGGATATTATTACAGCATTTTAAAAATTCTTAGCCAAGTTGTTATCCACCATTAGTGATGAATTGGGTAGACTGTTAGAGAATGTTGATTCGGTAATAATTATGATTGTTTTCTTGAAATACTCGACAAAAATGAAATCAGGTGCTCCGAAGAGGTAAGCAGGTCATGTTCCAATTTGTATTGACAACCGTCGTGTTGCTAATCGAGTTAAAAAATGTAAAACAAAAAACTAATACTCATAATTATACATATAAATATAAATATCATCCTGGTCGGGTCAAGCAAAGACTTGAAAATGAATATTTATTGTTTCTCCGCTAAACACTCATGATTTAGGAGGAAATGCAAAGTCTGGTCAACTCGTGGTCAGAATAATAATGTATCCGGATAAGATGACATATATTCCTTTCGTCTATTACCTTTTAATAAACTAGCACGTTAAAAATCAGGCTCAGCATGTGCGTCTAGTACAAACCAGGATTCATATTCATATCAAATCAACATCGTCCTGATATTTATGTAATATTTGCTACTGGACGTAAAACACCAATTATTTCATCATATATAATGTTGGTTTATATTAGCAAAATTGTTCAGCAATACCAGGATTATATTAATACTATATCTCTCTCACTCTGATATTTGTTTGCGAATGATAAGTCTTCGAGTGCTGTTTAAACCTTGCAACTAGCATTATATGGAATAACTAATAGTGTTAGCTATCTCACATTGATTTGAACGTATGTTTGATAACCGATATCTCTCTGTAATGTTGAGATAAAATAATACAGAATAATTAAAATTTACACTGGATTGAATTGATACAAATATTTGCAGTTAAATTAAGTATCTGATTTTTAAATTAGAATTGGTATGACATTTATGGTCACTAAGCACTTGTATTTATATAAACTATACTCTCCATTTGTTCGCAGAACACTGCAAGAACGGGGAATGCACAATGATTTACATGACAATTATTATCAACAATAATTACTGTTAATTAATAAATATAATTTTTATGCAAATATTTCTCTTTTTTCATATACTAGAACTTGAAAAGAAGAAAGCAGTAAAGGATATATTTTTTAATTAGTTCAGAATCTTAGATTCCTGTGAAGTGTTGAAATAATCTTACAATCAATACAATATGAATAATTGAAAAGCAATTTTTAAAAACTTTTCCAGACACTTAGTTCTCACTGACGTAATTAAAAAATGCATAACAACACAAGTTATTGCAAAACAAGAATTATAAGTAGCGTAAACTTCCACTTTTCTGAAAAATTGAAACATTAAAAAGATATCGGACTGACGTTACACAAATCTTAAACCTTTCATTCAACACATTTATGAAAGCTACCGGAATTCATTATCAGCATATAGTTGACAGCCATCCCCATTGTCAAATAAAATAATTCTCGTGGACTTACTGCATGTAGTCAATTTCTCCAATCCTCCTCTTTTCCTAGTCATTACAATTTTCTTTTATATATGTTTCCTTAATCTGATTTATTCCAACTTTATATTTTGTTACTTAAACATTTTGTATACTATTGTTTAATTTCATAAATTCAAGATTAACTTTTGAAATGAAACAAAAGTCCAAAAGCATTCAAAAGAATATAAGCAGTTGAATGTTTCAAAGATTTCATTAGCAAAACGCAGGTGTCTTTATTCAAGAAGTTTATCTTTTTCCTATTATGTCATAACAATTAAATTATTATCTTTGACAATACTTTTTACTTTTGTCTGCATCAAACAGCATTCATTAATAACCACGCAGTGATCAATATGGCGCCATTTTATCGACACGAGTATTGGGTAATATCGGATACCTGTTTTTGATTGGCCTGATTAGGTTGTCATTCACAGATTGTAGAAAACTAGAATGATAGTCAATGGAAGTGACAGAGCAGTAGGACTTAAAGGAAGATATTCAAAGGAACAAAAAGTTTTGTATTTTCATTAACAATATTGAAAACAGTTAAAAATGAATTTAAGTGAGTTTAAAAATGACATGAATTTAACCAATACATTGGTTGATTACGATGATATTGATTATCCTGGAACTTTGAAAGTTGTTCCTTTGCCTGAAATTATATGGAAAGTTGCTTTGTTTGTATTAATTATTTTGGCGGCTGTAACGGGTAACATTCTCATAATTGTTGTTGTTGCGTGGAACAAACGACTTAGAACAACAACCAATTACTACATTGTAAATCTTGCTGTTTCGGATTTACTCGTTACGATTTGGTGTTCTTGGGTGTACTTGGTAGACAATCTAACAGAAGGGTTTGTTCTTGGAGCCTTTTTCTGTAAATTCAACACCTTTGCTCAAGGTATGTCATGAAATATAGTTTTTTTAGTGTGTAATTTATTTTTTAATAGATATAAGAAGATAAGTTTATAATTGAGTTCATTCCCCTACAGACAGAGGCTCTTAATTGCAGTTGAGTGTAATGTATTAACACTCTGTATCTTCAACTGTTTTTTTTGTCAATTTGTTGAAGTTTGAGTTGTATGTTCAGGTACCCTCCTGAATTATCGAGCTGTATTAATTTCTCACGAAGTAGTTCAACCAAACAATCAATCAATCAATCAGTATTTCTATCTGTTTATTTATATATTCATGTCATAAGTTGAATACTGTTTTGTTTTTTAAAAGTCTTCTCTATGTAGTTTTATTTGAGGTGTAAAAAGCGTTAATCGAAGCACATTATGTATGAAGCTCTTCATTATAAATTTGTGTGCACTTTCAACGGTTTTACATCCCAATAAAATTACTCAACTCCTACAATTTTATTTTTATGCTACAACCGTGAAATTACGAGTTAAATCAAGTCTTGCGTTTGTTTCTACGCATTATAACGTTGTTACGGAAAGTAAGTGCAGTGATTGATGTTGCATTTTAAACGGAAATAAAATATAGCTTTGGGAATGCCTTGACCAATCAAAATTATGCAATCATAAGAAACTTCTATGTTATGTGATTCTTTTTAATTAACGTCTTCAAACAAATCACCATATTCTCTCAGCGTATTTGCATCTTCTGGAAACATTTTTTGTTTTATTCTTACCAATATTTCATCGCGAGGTAGGTATTTTGCAGGAGGAGTTTTTCTGACGGAATATATTCGTTTCCACCTTTTGCGAGGCTCGCTTATGTATTGCATATTTTACAAACAATTTGTATCCTGCAAATTGCTGCATTTAGTGCAGCAGAATATTTTCATTTTAAGATCTTACCAGGCCAATGTTCATTTTCACCCCCCCCCCTTGAATATCAAATGGTCGTCCCCTTAACAATAAGATATGACTACTAACGATGTTCTTGTCTTGGGTCAATCACATGAACATGTCGCTGCGTGAAGCTTATTAAAAATGCAAAAGTTCCCTATACTAATATTTATTGGATAATTGCATGGCAATAACTGCTACGTCTAGTATTGTCGCATATACTATTCATCTTTTATTTCTGCAACCAAGCAAGAATAAGCGTAATACTTTTTATAATATATATAATTGTTTATATTATATAATGAAAATTAATCAAAACTTTAACAGTGTCAAAACATAAAAAGAAAAAGAACTAATGGTGCAAGGCTCCATCAATTTAAAATCATGGTTCACTTGCATGAAATTTCAAGTAAAACAAATTTATCTAAAGCTGATCACACGCACTGCTTGTTGCAGGTAAAAAACATGTCTTCTTATAAAAAAGTTTTAAGCAATGATCTTTCGAAATCGTCAAAGGTTGTAGTTTTTTTTAAATATCAATGCTTCGACTTGCATGTATTATTTAACTGCTGGTTTGCAGGAGATTTTGTAATAATTTCTTGAGACACCCTTAAAACCTAAGATGAAAAATAATAGCAGAAATAACGCTGTTCCTATATCCCATATTATGTATCACGAGAACACAACAACTTTGTGTGACTTTCTTGCAGCTTTCAAGACTATTTATGACAGTGCTGTTCGTAGTGTATCCCCCTTTCAAATAATGTTTTTAAAACATACATGACCAAACATAATGTCTTAGCCGTGATGGTACTGGTACTCCAATATTTCAGAATGCTTTATCCATCGAGAAAACTGAACTACATGAATGACCATATTAACCTGGTTTCAACAACCAGTATTATTGCTTGTCATAAAAGAGTATCGAGTGTATAAAATTGCGTTTAAATGAATAAAATATTTGTTACTCCCATCCCATAAAAAAACTAAAAGCAAAAGCAAAAAAAAAAAAAAAATCCTCCGGGGATAATGGTAACAGTTAAAGCAGCTGTTTACTTTATAATGATAAATAAATAGTTCAATTTGGTTTAAAGTATCATCTGTAATTCTTATAATTGGTCTGTACCAGTCTAAAAAAAGATGTTAGTTGTGTTACTAGTTAACCCGGAACTACTTATACTTTCGGAGCATCTGACTTCACAACCGGGTTTTGTAGGGTTTTGTGTTGCTCAATCTTAACGTTTTCTGTGTATTTTGTTTGTCAAATAGTTGATTGTTGTTTGTCTTGTCGTTCATTTTCTTTGGTCAACATCTTGGGTGTTCTTCCTCGAATTGTGATCTTATTTCCTCTTGTTATCTTTCTTCTAATTTCGAGAACTATGTATGGTCATATGTTCCTGTATTTACTTCGTTTGTAGATCCAAGATCATTTGTACGAGGCCGAAATATGCTTTCTTCGATTTTTTTTTAAATGTAGGAATTGAAAAATGTTGGCTCCCCATCCTTGTACCGCTTTCCAATTGAATCATTTCTTTGTTAAATATTTCTAAAACGTAGTGCAATTCAAGCTTAATGGAATCTAAATAATATATTATGTAATATTTTCCAACATTTTTACAGTATTTATAAAAATCGAAATGTTATGCCGTTTTACACGTTGCTGTCATAGACAATTAAGATGAATATCTCCAAGTTTAAATATTTTTTGGAAAAAATTGCATTTGAGGACATCTGGAATCAAATGAATTAATTTGCATATAAAGTACAATCAATGAAAATAACTTTATATTGGGTACAATTTGGTGTTGGTGTGCCATGTATAAAGATACAGTGTATACAGGCAATCGTGAAACTATAAATGTTTAGTTATGACCAAACTTTTGAAAATGGCTCTGATAGCGAAATAAACGCTAAAGTAATTTGAATAAAATTGGATATTATGCATAATTCGACGAGAAATGAAAAAAAAAATCAAATCAAAAGATATTGGTCCTACTTCTTGTAAAATACACAACCGTTCTACACGAGGATGTTAAAATTCATTAATTTGTGAATACATAGGAGTAAAAACATTGATAATTCCGCAGTCCTAACATTAATAAGTACCATTGAAAAATTTGAAATGAACAAACGCGGTAAAATCAGTCTCTTCAATAACTCGTGAAAACTACTCTAACTACTGAAACCCATTAGGATTGTTTTTTTGTTTAGGTTTTTTTTAGCAGTAGTATCAAACAAACAGCTTAAGCTACCTTCGCTAGCTTCCAGTAGTTACGACCTTTAAATTATGTGCCGTTTTCTAATTCCATGTTCCATTTTCAATATATATATATATTTTTTTTAATCCCGTCTCTCATAATTCTTTTTAGAATGGCATTAATATTTTATATTGTTTTATGTATTCGTGTATTATGTTATGTATTGTAATATTAATGGTGAGACGTAAATAAACTATTTGTATTGTATTGTATTGTCCATTTAGCGATAATCCTCCAGTTTGTGGTAATGTGGGCTTTATTTTTACGACATGTGGTCTAGATATGTAAAGGAGGGTTAAAAAAATGAAAACAACACTTTATAAATTACATGCGTTCGAAGCGCATTTCTGGATTTACCTTCATTAGGAACGCTCAAAGACGAATATTTGAAAGTCAAGAATGTATAAGAACCGAAAAAAGTTGAAGAGATATATGACCAAAAAGGACCTAAGATAGTAACCATCTAAGGTTATCTTTGACTGAAGGAGTTGAAACCTTAGTTTCTTAATAATTTATACATTTATTAACGGACAATTTAAAAAAAGGTTTGTTATAAATCATATCAGTATCGATAAGCTGAATACTGAGCTGATGATATCCTCGGGAAAGTCCACCAGCAACAACCCAGTGCTGTAAAAAAATGAAAACAACACATTTTTAAATTTCATGTGTCGGAGGCGCTTTTTTTTAAATTTTCTAATAGATTTGACAACGCAGTAGTGCAATTTTTTAGCGGGTGACAATGTGGCAAGTCGTATTAAACACAATTACGATTACTTATATAAGTTCATCAAACAAAATTAGCGATCGAAACTAAGTATAGAGAGCAACATTTCCAATTATATTCCTCACTTTAACAAACAGATGAGCAAAATTTAGAAATCTATAATTTAGAATTTATTGACGTCACAAAATACAGGTCTTCCTGTGAAGTTCTACAGCAAATCTTTCCATTATCTGTATGTAATAGTTCTATATCCATAAACTGTTATTTAAGACAGCTGAAGATGTTCATAACAAAATTTGCAAGAAAAAAAGTATTATGAAACATGGCTATTTTAAAGTACACAATAAGAATCCACGAAAACAACTTTGAAAAACGAGATTAGACACAATGCAAACTCCTACATCGAAACGGTCTCAAATGTTTTTAAGCGATAATTGTTATGATACTGTATTTTTCCATTTTTCTTTAATTACTTAACTTTCAGCAGACCATTACTAGTATATTATTTTGTCCAATACCTTAAGGAAATAAAAAAGCGAATATACAAGTTAATATTTAATGTATTTCTTCAAAGTTTTTCACTTATTTGATGTAATTCTTCCATTAGGTAACAATACTTTCTTACAAATATGTACAGTTTTCTTAATCCCGAAGGCCGTGCAGGAGTTGTTCCTGAAAAAATAAAAGTTTGGCTTCTAAAAGTAAAATCTGATTTTTGATTTGGACGAAAACAATGCACTGAAGTAGTAATAGATAAAATTGTATATTCAATAATGGATCATGTTCAATTTAATAGCTAGTCCAGTTCTGTTGATAAATGAGTCGTATCACACTATAATTCAATAAAAAGTGATTTGTAAATACTGATGTTAATGGTATTGAAACATTCTAAACATATTCATAATTACCACCAAATCATCACGCAATTTACCAATTTGACTTTGGGCAACAGGAAATATAACTATTCAAAAAAGACTTGAGTGATGAGAATGAAACTGTTAACATACACTTTACATGTTAAGTTGAAAAGCTTCAAGCTTGTCTGTATATGTTGGAGAACATTCATTTGTTAATTCTCATAAAGTACAATTTTATATAAAATGCAGTCTTTTATTTCAATAAGTAATTAAAGAAAAAAAATACCCCACTGGAAATAAGTTTCAATAACTTTTGTGCGTCGTCCTAAGGTATTAGGCTACAGTGTAAATCTATTCTATTTATTAAGTAACTTATTAAAATCTAGTCTAATATCAAAATATCATGACAATTTCCATAATTTTATTTTTTAAATTATAATTTTAAGTGATCATGTAAATCATTTTAGTTTCTGTAACTATTCATGTCTATAGTGCTATATCTGTATGTCATTTTAATTTATTGTGTCTGTCAAATTCATGCCTCTTATCTTGAATTAATATATATACATGTATATATATATTTATTTCATATCTGTTAAGAATTAGCTTCTCTTATTTGATAACAAGGGGCCACATGACATTCTTTATTCTTCAGTAGAAAATCCCATCGGTCTTTAACAGAAAAAACGGACCAGAAAACCGGTCGTTAACGGACTTTTACATGTTAATGACCAGTGGGGCGTTGTTTCTTTGTTTAGAGTGATGTCCCTTTAATTAAACGCAATCGAAGTTGTTGAATTGTTTGCGATATGTTTTCGTTAATTATAAAATTATAGAAAACTTTATTTTGTATTCATATACTGAAAAATTACACTTAAATAAATGGCAGTGACTTATAGTTATCGCTATGATTGGTCTTCACTCTTTCCTATAGAAATAGTACAATAACTCGAGTTTGCTTTGAACAATTTGAATTTATGAGAATTTTTAAAAACATGGTTCCTCAATGAAATAAACATAATAGTTATTGTAGAACTGGTCATTATCGTGATACATGGACTGCCCGTATGACAGTAGTATTGACTACGACAGCCATAATGACATCGCCTACGGCTCAGTTATTATCGCTCTCTTAGTCAATACCACTGTCGTGGGCAGTCCATATATCACGATAATGACCAGTTTTTCAATAACTATTATGTAAATATACAAGTCTAAATTGAAAACAACGTTCAAACCTATGATTGCGTTGGTCATATAATTTACCTCAATTTAGGATTGACTCTTGAATTTTGAAGAGTCGAAATAGGATGAACGGATTATATAAACCTGAAGGCAACTATAATACAAACCCAAACAAAAAAATATAAACAAGTCTAAATTGAAAACAACGTTCAAACATATGATTTCGTTGGATAAAAACGCAATTTTTATACGTGTGCATGCAAAACTAATTTTTTTGGTAGAGGGGTCTAAATACAGCACAAACAACATTTTCCAAAAGACCAAAAAGTGAAAAAGTGAGTATATTTTAACAAAACGCATTTGGCTAGCAGGTCGAACAACGGATGTTCTTAAACCCTGCTGACTGCCATGGCGATTGCCAAATAAACGGATCACCAGATGTAACAAAATATATATATATATATATATTCGTATAATCTGATGAATTTATAGTCGATAGAGAGTATTAGGTTGATATAACTTAATATTGACGCTCAAAATACTCAAGGTTATGGCCAGCTCACTGAAATGTATATAGATTGACATCTTATTCTTTATTTTTGTCGTTGGGTTGTTGTCTCAGTGGCGTATACCCAATATCCCTTTATTCATATCAATAGATTAAAAGCAAGCGATACTTTCGATATTTCGAGTTAGGTGCTATGGCTGTGCTTTGTAGTTTTTTTAAAAGTATAGTTGTTGGTCTTTTTCTGGAGTCATAACCGTCCCCCTTTATTTATCTTCTTATATTTCATTTTATTACTGGATAGTTGCATGCTGTTTGGTTAATGGCGATAATAACACAAAAACGAAAACGTCACGATAAATCATTATATTAATTTCTACAACTGTAATTGTTCTATTCCAAAGATGTCATGCTGTTTTCCTTTGTATCTGATATACCTATCACGTGCATCAACAGGAAGACATTTTCTTTGAAGATCCAATTAGGAAATAGACTTCTGTTATACCTACGTATTTATATTATATTTTCCGAAGACAAAAATGTTAAAAAATAGCAAAACATATACAATCTATTAGCTTTTGTCATATAAATATGGTGTGTATATGATGTCGTGATGTTGCCAGAAAGGCCAACAATGATATATTTGATTAAATCTTCCGTAATTCAGTAATTACGGACTTATCTAATAAGGCCGAAAATAGATTTGGTTCATTAGACGGCGACAAATATGATCAGCAGTTAATTTTAATAAAAATTCGTGTATTGATACTATGAACATGTCCATCGTCTAAATATAGCAATGCAGGCAATTAGTCTTAGCTGATAAATAAAAAAGACAAGTCCAAATTGTAAACTAACGCTTGATATAAAAAAGAAGATATGGTATGATTACCAACGAGAAAACTCTCCACAAGAGACCAAATTACACAGAAATTAACAGCTATAGGTCACCGTACGGTCTTCAACAATGAGCAAAGCCCATACCGCAGTCAGCTATAAAAGGCCCAGAAATCACAAATGTAAAACAATTCAAACGAGAAAACTAATGGCCTAATTAATGTAAAAAAAAAAATCAACGAAAAACAAATAATTAACACATCAACAAACGACAACCACTGAATTACAGGCTCCTGACTTGGGACAGGCACATACATACAGAATGTGGCGGGGTTAAACATGTTAGCGGGATCCCAACCCTCTCCCTAACCTGGAACAGTGGTGTAACAGTACAAAATAAGAACGAACTATAAAAATCAGTTTAAAAAGGCTTTACTCATCAGATGGATACAAATAGAAATACATATAACAAAAATACAGAGTGGACGTGAACGGGTACTTGTACATCCCAACAATAAAAAGACATTAAGTACAGATCTGAGAGTACTCGCAGTTACTGACAGCTAGTTCAAAGCCAATAACAACTGATAAAAAAATCATTCATCTAAGACTAAATCCATATGTGGAATGACTTCAGGACTCCATGATACTGTTAAACGTTAGTACTTCAGAACGAATCACGCACTCAATATTTGAGTACATGCAAAACAAAAAATCTGCAATATATACATTATGACCAGGTTAGAGGAGTGTTGAGCGCTCACACACATGTTTAATACGCCACATTCTTAATAATTATGCCTGTTCAAAGTTAGGAGCGTGTAATTCAGTGGTTGTCGATTGTAGTCTGTCATACTTGTTTTTCGTTTATTGTTTTGGCATAATTCAGGCCGTTGGTTTTCTTGTTTGAACTATTTCATATTTTGTCGTGTCAGAGCGGCTTACTATAATGGTAGAGGTTTTCCCTATAGTTCAAGGCCGTACGGTGACATATACTTGCTAATATCTACGTCCTTTGGTCTCTGGTTAGTTGCCACACTGGTAATCAATAAAATTGAGAATGGAAATGGGGAATGTGTCAAAGAGACAACAACCCGACCAAAGAGCAGAAAACAGCCCAAGGCAACCTATGGGTCTTCAACACAGCGAGAAAATCCCGTACCCGGATGCGGGCTTCAGCTGGCCCCTAAACAAAAATGTGGACTAGTTCAGTGAAAATGGACGTCACTCTAAACTCCGAAACATATAAATGAACTAAAATTTAAAAAACATACAAGACTAACAAAGGCCAGAGGCTCCTGACTTGGAACAGGCGCAAAAATGCAGCGGGGTTAAACATGTTTTGTGAGATCTCAACCATCCCCCATACCTCTAGCCAATGTAGAAACTACATCTCTTTATCTAAAAAAGTCCCGAAGTATCGGATGGACGGAGGGGCAAAAGTTGGTAAGTACAGAATATCAGGTGTTCTGCATATTTATAACATATTTATATAATAAAAATGAGAAACTCTTGAAATAAAAGAGTACCATGTTAAGCCAATTGATGACAAAATATTAGGACTACACATTTGTTGATATTTAGACTTGGATCATTTGATTAATAAACTGTTTTACATTAACATGATTAAAGGCCGTGTTTTATTCATTACGCTCGTATTGTGTTTTTTTTTAATTGTCTCAAAATTTTGAACAATAAATAGTCATGAAAGACGGTGTCATATTGTTAGGAGGTTTTGCACCCTTAAACCAAGCTTATCTCTTTATTATCCTGATGATATATGATATTGTATTCTTATTTTTGGAAATGCCATAAATAATAGCTAAAATAGAAAAATAGTCATTTAAGGGCAATAACTATCATTAGTAGTTAATTAACATTTCGGTCATGTCAGAGAAATATACATGTAATTGTATTATATACTGACCGACTTTAGAAACGCAACACTAGATTATTCTTTTTAATTCCCATTTTGAAATATGCAATTTTTGTTAAACAAATGTATGAACATAAATTTCATTCATTACTTCATTGTCTAAAAAAAATTTGCGGTTCAAAAGTTCAATTGATTTATCATTTTAAATGTTCAAATCATGTGGTATGCGCTGAAACCCTGATTTCCCCCTTATCAATGGATGTGTCACCGTTTAAGGCAATGACTGCCTGTAATCAACGCCAAAATGATTGTCAGAAAGGTCAACCAATTCTGTTGGGCATGTTTTGAGTTCTGTTTTGTACCTCCTGATTTTGCCTTTATCCCACCCATTACAGTGTTTTTTGGCAATTATGCGGTTTAAACTTTAGGACTTTAAATGTTTTTCTGCAGTCGATTCTTTGGCATTTCAGTTTATGGGAAACATTTTGTCGTCAAATTGTCTGGTTACAGCACGTTCACTTTTTCCTGCCTGCAATATTCTTATGGGCTGATTCAGATTTTCATTGCTCAGTCTCGGCAGTATGGAGATGCAACATTTTTAAAATGATTTAAGTGTGGGTATGGATTGAAAAAATTGTTTCACAGAGAAAAAAACCTTGAAAAAATCATTTGTGGGTTTCAAATTTCGCTTTAAGAAATTCGTGCGACTTCAATAATCCGGTATGATCAATAACCTCAGGTAAGTCAGATATTGAATTTTTCTAAACAGAAAGAAGTATGGTAAGCATGACTAGTAGTTATATAAGGATCAACCAGGATTTGGTTAAAAAAGTCAACAAAATGCGAGTTGCGTTTTTAATGTCCGTCATTATATGTCTTTGGTCACATTGATCTTTTCGTACATCTTGCTTCGCTGATCATTATTGTTAGTTTCGTTTTATTTTATTTTTTAACAACAACCATACATTATTGTTGTTTACAGTTTCGGTCTATCTAAAATGCTACAAGTGGGAGAAAATGTCATGTTCGGCAACTACTATAAGAAGTCAAGTGAAAAAGTTTGGTTACACAGTCTTGTGGAACATTTTCGTTCTTTGCAGTTTCTGTTATCCTAGATAAAAGCCAAAAGGGTAAATTTAAAACGTTTTAAAGGTAAACGGTTTGTCTCTTTAGTATTGTTTAAGACTTTAAAATTTGGTCAAAAATCATCATTCATGGGTAACAACTCCAAAAAGAGTAATCTTTCAATATTGCGCGAAATAGATGATAGGTAGATCTTGACATCATTTGATCATAGTTAATCCATCCATTTTTCTATTTCTGTAATGATTTTCAAGGTATATGTCGATAACTTGCAATTGTACGTTGTTCTGAATTTAGCAACGGTGGCTTCGTTCTATGCGCTGCAGGTATAACGGATACACTGAAAGAAAAGAAACCTTAATATATTATTTAATTATGCCCAAGTTTGGTCCAGATTGGACCGGCGACATCAGAGGACACGATATTTAAAAAAGTTCACGAACACGGACTGGACGCGACGACGACATATTAATAGCTCACTTGGCACATACGGTTAGCTAAACAAGAAATAAAAAAATACATTTGTAATTACTTCGAAATTGTCCTGGATATAGCATCCTATTTAATTACTACTGAAGCCTGAAGTAGCTTTTGGATTAACATCATTTACAGCTACAAGGTTAATATCACGGATGACCTCCCATCAGGCACATTGACGTCATTACAACCAGAATTTGTCATTCTAGTATAAAAGATGATATGTGTTTCTGATAGGTCAGATAGAAAAAAAGAAGAGAAGAAATGTGATTGAATTTTACATGATAAATCTATTAACTGAGATTCATATGGTTCACGTACTGTTTTTATTAGGCAGTAGTTTATAGTCATAGTTTGACCACTACCTCTTCCCTAAAATCAAATTATCGTCGTTTCGCCCGCAGGTTATGTCCCCTTATTTATGGAACTTTGCTATTGATAATCATTAATACTTATTTTACTGGGGAAAAAACCCAGTTCGTTCTATAATTATTGACATGCTAGTAAAAAAACCTCAAGTAAATTTCAATCATGCAGATGTGCTTAACCGGACTTTGTTGATCATTTAAGAAATAAAAAAGAGTATTCGGTTGTACTGGACGCGGATGCAACTCATAAAAATCTTTTTTGCAAAAACGTGTTGTTTGTTGAAATGGTATCAGTATTCGTTTTAAATTATTTCTTTTTTTTAAGAAAATATTTTTAATGAACTTAAAAACAACTGAAAAATTTGAAATCAAAACCAGTTACGCAAATGGAAAAAAAATCCAAGTTAAAACATTTAAGTATTTTCACATGTGTATTATTATTACAGCGTGATACATTCTTCCCTGAGGTTGAGAAATATTATCGGATGATATTTGTAAAAGAAGGTTTCAAGAGACTGATTTGTCTATCGATAAAAGGTAATATTACATTAAATGTTTCCTGGTCAAGACACCAAATTATTGAATTTTCTAGTTCAATACTCTAGGTAATTTATGATGAAATCTGGCTTATTCAATAAACTGTTTTATGAGCTCTAACTGTTGTGAAAACGAATGTGAAGTGCTCTGATATTCATCGTAAGTTTTTACATACTAATATAAAATAATTGTCATTGGATACTTGTTTGAGAGAGAAAGTTGGAGAAAAAAGTCTGAAAATGCTTAAACTTATCAATAGAAAGTAAAAGACGATTGACCATTAAAGTATGAGACAAACTTGATGATTGTATTTTTTAAATTATGAATTTTCTTTTATTAAGAAATTATATACATTTTTACTTACGGCAACTGCGTGCAGCGTGCATATCGTATTTCGGTTTGCTTTTCATAGATCTTGTATCTATAACACGATCTACAACAACTCTTTTTGACAGACTACTAACATATACACTAGCAAGCCATGGTCATAACGAGTAAACAACTACTGTCCTCAATACAAAATATTTATAGACACAATTACTACTGGGGTGATGGTTATAAATCATGATTTAAACGCCAGTAGTTGTCTATAGCTAAATCTTTGACCAGCATGGAATTTATTGTTGATGACAGCTTTATGGTATTAAATACAAGTCTCTACGATTTAAAACCTGATATCTTGTCTATTGTTGACAAAAGTCGGCACTTTAGAAAAAAAATGGCTTTTAGTGTGTTGCTGACGATTTCTTTGAAATATGCCACTCATCTTTTTCCTTTTATATCGCTGCTTTTGGTAGGTGTTCATTTTACTTCTGTTTTCTTATTAGTCTTAACACCCTTTGTTTGTTCTTATTTGTGTACTTTCCTTGACATGTCGACTTTGCTTTTATATTCAGTTGGTTCGCTATCGTATGAATAGCATTCCATATAATACTATATAATAGTACTTTGTAAAATATAGTACTTTGACCAATAAAACAAAAATTGGGGACCCACAAGCTTTTCAATGTTTTTATTTACCTTTTTAAGGCTGAGAAAGTTATCATTGTAAAAATAAGAATAAAACCGTATTTTAAATCTAAAAAGGTGATTGACCTCTTTATTCTGTCTTTGAGCACTGTACTTAAAAAAAAACATTTTTGTGTATATGCTTTAGAAAATGTATCTCTCTCCAATTTCAATTTTTGTAATCCAATCATCGCTTCATACACGATATAATGTAATTATCGGTATAAATGTCGATTTTTACCATTTTTTTTTTCAAAAGAAATCACAAAAAACCCAAAATGAAACCTGCTAAAGGAGATAGAACGATGATACAATTATATTTTTCAATTACTAGATTTCCAAATATATCTTGAATCCAATACAGCGAAAAAATATATTCAGATTGACCTATCTTTGGGAATAACCAATATTCAGCGAAAAATCTCATTAAACAATGAAAATGATGGATCAGATGACCTATTAGAACTATAAACAAATGAGTTACTGACCTATTATGAAGACACATTGATGCATTTCTTTGTTAGGAGAATATCTGGAAACGTCTTACAATCTTCGACTGTGTTAAACACATCAAACGTATTAGATGTAGTCTTTTCATATCTGAGTGGCGTCAGCCACGAAGATATAAGACGACTTCATCTGGTATACGTAGAAGTAATAAATAATTATTTTATCTTTTCTTATGTTCTTAAAAGAGCAATTAGTTTTGATTAAACCGGAATAATGTCATTATCTCAAATTTTCCAAATTTAGTAACACTTTTAGAAGATGGTGGGGTTCGTGTTGCTTAGTCTTTAGTTTTCTATGTTGTGTCATCTGTACTATTATTTGTCTGTTTGTCTTTTTATTTTTGGCCATGGCGTTGTCAGTTTGTTTTCGATCTATGAGTTTGACTGTCCCTCTGGTATCTATCGTCCCTCTTTTATCGTTATAGAATTGGAATGAAATCATAATTGTGTCTATTTTCCAGTCATCAAATTGATAACTTATCACTGATTTTGTATGGCAATATGAATCGCTGTACCATCTTGTTTTTTTTTTTGGTTTAATTGCCAAAAACGTGAAATTTTTGCTGATAAATGATGACACTTCTATGTAAATTAATACACTGTATGAAGATCTTAATTTCATATGGACACAAACATAAACATGTTTTTTTCCAAAATGAAATATCAAGATTATACATTGCACATACAACTAGATAACGATCTGCTACTCATATGGAATTACCTTGGAAAAGTTACAATCAAATTGATTTAAAAAAAAATCCAACTTTATTTCAATGGTTATTGATACTCATTAAAAACTAATGCAGAAATGCAATTACAAGTCTAATTCATTTTTATAGGAATTATATTGCATATTCGCAATAAATGCTAAATCGTAGACAAATTAAAAAAAAACAATACAAAAAAACACACACACGCCATCGCCTGCAGTAATTAAACAACTGTCTATTCATCCAATACATAAGATGACAAAATTGCTAATGCATACTTTATTTAGCATATAAAACTAGAGATTAAAATGAACACGACATTAAATCGACTAAAATGTAAATCTAAACAACCTTATCAAAACAACAGGTATATCTCAAAGGCATTGTCATGTATAATGGTGATAATTGGTGGCTGTTTAACGTCCAGTGGCAAATTAAATGCGGAATCACGACATGACTTACAACAAACTTTTCTTAAAAAGTCATTTATTATTAATAGATTATTTTTAAACTATGGTTTCAACTCTCTTTCAGGCAAAGTTGACCTTAGATGGAGTTGGCTATTATTTTTAGGTCTTTTTGGCCATATATAAGTTAAACTCTTCAAATGTTTTGTAACATCCTTGTCTTTCAAATATTCGGCTTTGAGCGTTCCTGATGACTATAAATCCAGAAAAGCATGAAATTTTTAAAGTGTTGTTTCCATTTTTATGCCCCCGCAACTGAAAGATGGAGGGCGTATTGTTTTACCCCTGTCCGTCCGTCTGTCCGTCCTTCCGTCCGTCCCATTATGGGTGTATAGTTATTCCGCATAACTTCTCCTACAGTTTGAATCCGAGGAAGTTTTCACTTTGCTGTCTGTTTGTACATATATTGAACAGGGTTTTGATTTTTATTAATATTTGCTCTTTTGGGAGATAGTTGAACTTTGTCATTTTTTGGAGTATTTACTTGCATAAGAGGAGCGTTTCCAGATACCTCCTCCTACAGTTTGAATACTAGGAAGTTTTCACTTTGCTGGCTGTTTGTACATATATTGAAGGTGTGTATGTGGCCAGGGTTTTGATTTTTATTAATATTTGCTCTTTTGGGAGATAGTTGAACTTTGTCATTTTTTGGAGTATTTACTTGCATAAGAGGAGCGTTTCCAGATACCTCCTCCTAGAGTTTGAATGCTAGGAAGTTTTCACTTTGCTGGCTGTTTGTACATATATTGAAGGTGTGCATGTGGTCAGGGTTTTGATTTTTATCAATATTTGCTCTTTTTAGAGATAGTTGAACTTTGTCATTTTTGCGGTATAAGCGGTTAAATGTTATGGTTATTTTTAAATAACACTTTGCATCTGCGGGGGCATCAATTGTGTCTCCCAGATACAATAATATCTCAAAGAAAGTCCTACATTGACTTTGTTATAATAAAGTTACTTCAGAGTGAAGTGTGGGGCTTCACTTTGTCTATTTTTTTTGTGATGTCACTATGACGTCATAGACATGTTGAAAATGACATATTTTGACCAGAATTGTCAATTTTACACATATTTTTCGTGCAAAATATATATGAGCAAAGGCTTTACCCAAAAGATACTTTACGCACATTAATATTTATAAAATACATTTTGTAATACAATATTTTTTTGGATAAAGCTTTTAAACATATTTAAATATGTATTAGAATATAATGAATATATAGAATGAGGGTATTTCGCCCGTTTTTGTAGTTTTGCACTTAGTCCAAGAAGATGAAGCCTGAATGCAAATATGTAAGACAAAATTCAAAATCATGATTACTAATATCCAGAGACTAATTATTTATGAACACCTGAAAAATGTTATCTGGTAGATTTATAGTTTTTTTCGATTTCAAGGGGGCACAAAGAAGTTGCATTATCATACCTTCTTCTTTATAAACATAGGTACATGTGAATTCTCCATCTCTAATATATAAGCACAAGATATCAAAATGAAAACAATTTTCAGGACAAAGGATTTGCAAGACCGTAAACGAATAAAATGACAACATTGAAATATGTAATAGAATCATGTGCAAAACAGTGTAGCCGAGACCATTGATTGGCGCGCTAAAATACCCCATTGACTGGGTCAGATTAGGTGAACGTTCGTCTGTAACGCCCACAACTCACGACGTATTTATTATAGACATTTAAACTGTGGGGTCACCAAAGGGTCTCAAAGTCTAAATAAAATAATTCGAAAAACTAATCAGGAATAACCTTTGTGTTTTGATTTATATTGAATACTTAAACGTTCTTTACTTGTGTTTTTGTTATGTTTTGATAATGAATTTTTATGATATCGGACGTTCTTTCAGCAAAAAAGGATTTAACTGGCTTTAAAAGTTACAATGGATGTGTTGATTATTATCTTTTTTTCGGACGTCAAAGCGATTTAACAATTGCGGTTGTCCAATTATGTCCTTTTATCTGGTCAAAATTTTATTTTAGAACGAATGCATGATCAGCTTTAAAAAGTGTGCAAACACAAAACATATAGACAAAATATACTTCTTTCCTGTCTTTTTCGTACTTGCAAGTTATTAGACAGTAAAAAGGCTATTTGGATCAAGCCTTGTGAAATTTGCATTTACGTTTTTGAATAGGTAAAATGTATAGTTTGGTGATCTTTTCTGCTAACTACTATACTTGTGAAAAATCCTTGGCAACAGAAACATATTCAGTTTTTTTTTTAATCGACCCAATTTACATAGTAATGGACGACTTCGTACATTTTATGATCGCAAATAAAATATGTATATAATATACTGTGCACTGTAGTTCGTATATATACTGAGACCCTTTGGCAACCCCACAGTTTAAATGTTTATAATAAATACGTCGTGAGTTGTGGGCGTTACAGACGAACGTTCACCTAATCTGACCCAGTCAATGGGATATTTTAGCGCGCCAATCAATGGTCTCGGCTACACTGTTTTGCACATGATTCTAGTCATTGTACGATTAATTCAGTATATGGTAGTTATTCTGCATGGCTTAGGTGACACTACTTGACCCAAACGACGCCAGGAGTCTAGTTCAACTTGTGACATTAATGTAGGAATTAAATTGTACAAAAATTCACCGTTTTGGGGAAGGATTGTCTTTAACACTTTAACAACTTTATTTTATTTCATATTTTGAAACGGTGAAGTTGTTCAAACGTTGTTAATTGGTTATCTCTGTCGTAGTTGTAAGATAACAGTTAATTTGAACTGTGCATCCTATCTGAGGTAGATTATATACTTTTATGCATCCAGATATAAAACAGTAATAAAAATGAGATTGTGTCCATGTCATGTGTTAAATAAAGGCAACAGTAGTATACCGCTGTTCAATAGTCATAAATCGATTAAGCGAAAACAAATCCGGGTCACAAACCAAAACCGAGGGAAACACATCAACTTTAAGACGAAAACAACGGAACAACAGAAACAATGAACTGCAACAAAAACAAACGCCAACATACATAGCAACGGACTATTTGATAACAACTACCATATTCCTGACTAAGTACAGGAAATTTTAAGAACAAAGTGATGGGTTGAACCTGATTTTATGGCTAGCCAAACCTCCCGTTTATATGGCAATGTTAATACCGCTAAAATGACAACATTACGTGACAGGAATTTAGTACAAATAAACGCAAGAACACAGACAGGACAGAGAAACACATAAATAAATAATATAACAGTACATTACACAAGTTTACACAAAATACAAAAACAAAAATCTAAATCAAAAGTAAACACAAACCCCTTGGAAAAGCTTAGGATGAATCGTAAGCAGTTCATAAACAATTTAATAAGTGCATATTAAATGAAACATACATTTGTAATGAACAATATGACAAAAGGAGAATTGTTTGACCAAATTAGGAAACCATTTAGAGTTAATTTAATTTCGGAATGAATGAAAGGAGATGCGGTGTATACATCAATGCGACAGCGACCCTAGCAAAATACATCTGTAGGTCATCTTCTTTTGAAGATTTGAAAGAGAAATTTAACTTTATAGCGCTATTATATTTGTGAACATGGCTGATAATAGTAATACTCAATCCAAGCTAAAATCCAAAGGTATATCAGTCACTACAAAGATTATATCGATCGCATTATTTCTTCATCCTTTTATATACAAGTGTATGGTAGTATAGGTTTGATTTGCAGATGAAATTAAGTTTCTTTCCAAGGAAAATATTGAAATGAACATTATTTGTTATCTAAGTTGAAAAGTTTGGATTTAACAAGATTAGAATTGAACAAATAGAAAAATTTTACGTGGGGAATCATCAAATTTGACAATCGTTGCAAAATTGATTAAGATCAGACTTTCAAAATGTTGCATGACAAAATACCCTTCATTACGTATGAAGAAAATTTTAAAAACTTAAGAATAAAATATTGTCAGTGTAAATACAACTTAATTTTAGCAGCAAATTTAAGTAAAAACAATATCCGTATTTATATATGCCAGAAGTACTGTGGTACAGAGAAACAAAACTAAACATAAATGTGTCTGATAAATAATCAAGGATTGGTAGAATGGGGCATTGATTTACTACCTTTGCCCCTCAAATTATGCAGTTTGTTTGATCATTTATAAAAAGAACTATAGAAATTGGACATGATTAGTGAAAAGTCAGTGTCGTATTTTCCAGGGATTCACAACTCTATGCAATTACAGTTTCGCTGAATATTGTATAATAATTACATTACATGTATGTTTCATTATAATACGTTATTTTGATTGGCGTACAGCAATCCCGCGTCATTCTGAAATTAACCTTCATTTCAAAATGAAATGTAACATTCATGATGACACGAGCTTCCACAATAAAGTGCACAGGTAAATAAAAGAAAAACTTGACAGAAAACCGTGTTTTCATGATACTAGCGAAAAAATGTAATTATAAGTATTGAATGGTTCTTTTAGTAATTTTAAAGGGTTGTAAAAGCGTTGACCGTGCGCACATTTTTAGAATGAAGCGCTTCCGCGCTTCATACAAAATGTACTTCGGTCAACGCTTTTACACCCCAATAAATTTACCAAAAGAAGCATTCAATTCTTAATTTCGTTTTATTTGTCTTGCATTTCTGTGTCTGATTATTAAAGGGCATCTACCTGTAATGCTTTTAATGCACATTCTTTTCTATTTTGAATATGAATAAAAGCAGTACCATTAAAAAAAATATGTAGGCGTTAATAAAGGCAAAATATAAGAATGAAAAGAAAAATTGACATATCCGTACTTAAATCATCGTAAAGAAAAATCCGCTGTTGTTTCATTCACTCCTTGAAGAGAAAATAATTTCATGATACATGTTTTTAAAATTAATTTGCAAGTTTTTGTAGTAAACACCGTCATGCTCATAAACACTTCCTGTTTGGATTTGTCAATAGCGTAGCCGGTTTGTGTTTCAAAATCTAAGCAGTAATCTATTATTACAGACAATCTTTATAATACACCGGAATGGATTAATTTAGCTTCATGGTATTTGTGGTTTTTTTTGTCACATATTCTGATTGCATATATCCTCTAATACAACCATTGTCGATCGAAATGTCAATTTTCTTGGCAGATATAATCTCAAATTAAAAGTCATGAAAGCGATTAGCATATGCCTTTTTCCTACTTAAAACGTATTGTACAGAATAATTGATATATAGGCTTGACAATGATTGTAAGCTTCTTTTAGCTTGAACGTGGGTATTATAATTAAAGCACTTTTCAATCTATATGCTGTAAAATAGAATTCTTTTTCTTAATATAAATTTGCTGTCAGTGGAACCTGTAAAATATTCTTGTGTGTGTTTATAGATTATCGATGATTTTTCAAACAAGACGGTGTTTCTCAGCTACGATCTTATCGAAGGGCGATAGCCCTGAGAGCCCTGAGATGAGATGTGGCCGAGAAACATCCTCAAGTTTGAAAGACCATTGATAATACGTGTATCGCTATTTTGCATATGACGTCGTTAATGTTTACATTGACAACGGCACATGCGCTCTTAGATTCTAACGATAATTTTCTATCTCAAGCGAGTGGCAAGATATGAAAAATTATCAAAAAAATGATCAAAGGAAAAATACACAAAAAAGCGATAATAACACAGTTCTAGGTGTTCTGAGACTAGTGTTTAGGTCAGGTACATACACAAATATCAGAATCCAAAAACCAAGAACAAGAACTGTTTGTCCATACATTAGGCAGCTTTCCTTAGTTTAAGGTAACACGATACCGAATGGCATATCTCCTGATTTCTAAAATGAGGGTCACCATTCTTGTTTTTTTTTGTAAATTTGATAAGTAAATGTCAATTTTGGCGCCAAATTTACATAGATATATAGGGAAAATGCTTTTTTTCGACTTACTTTTCTAGATTTTTCAATGGATGGCTATTTTCTCATATACGGAGAAAGACTAAAAACTAACATAATATCCAGGATTGTACACCAAATCCATACATGTATAAAAAAAAAACATATGTCACCATCCTTGTTTTTTAGATAAATCGCTTCAAAGATGACCGATACGCTTAGAAATTGACAAAAACATGTGACGTTACGGAATACAGAATAACGTTATTTTTATTCAGAGGGGTTGAAAAAAAATATGTAACGGGATCTGAATGGTGTTTGTTATTTTATTTTCATTCCCCCTATCGGAAATTTCCTAATAATTCAATATAACATTCTAATGAGTTGGTTTTATTTCGGTCTAACTGGGTGCACTTTTAGCTTTCAAAACTGAATCTTCAACTTTACTTAACCCTACCAAACTAGACAATGCT
Source organism: Mytilus californianus (assembly GCF_021869535.1). Lineage (NCBI taxonomy): Eukaryota > Metazoa > Mollusca > Bivalvia > Mytilida > Mytilidae > Mytilus > Mytilus californianus. Next base: position 41,026,624 of record NW_026262723.1, on the reverse strand, counting down.
GATGACACCGATGTATCCATGCATGAATAAAATAAAGTGCTTCAAAAATTTTATGTAAAGAGTGATATTGAAGTACAATTTGAATTGATTGATTGATAGTTGCTTAACGTCCAGTGGCAAATATTTCATGGATTTTCGAGACGTAACAATACAATTTGAAAAGTTATGTCTAAAAGACACATTTGATGCAGCCGTCAAAAAAGATTACACATTCTGTTAGTTGTGAAAATTATAAAGAAAATCAACATCTTGATAAAATACGTATTCTATAAACATAGTATACTCTGTATGATGTAAACGTGTGGGTTGTGTGCGTTGTTAGTCAGACAAACCTTGCAAACTGTATGCAAAATTTCACTTGAATAGACAAAGTTCAACATTCTGTCATTCGTGGAAAATTATTAAAAAAAAGTGATCCTGAGAAAATACATGCAATATAGGTAAAAAATAAAACTTGGTGCAATATATTATCAAAACGCCAAATTCAGCAACCTGTAATAAAAAAGATTAAAATCTGACAAGATGCGTGTATTGTATATGTACTAACACCAAGTACATAATTTAAAAGTTAAAGCTTTAAAACTGTAATCCTAAAAAAAATCAGCCGTATAAACTCTATATACAAAGTAAGGGACGAACTAGTACTGTCGAAGGGCACGGGTAAAACAATATGCTCCTAGCATTTTGTCAAGGGAGCAAAATATATATTAGCATATATGATGATGTTCTATTTTATAAATCATTTGGTGACAAAATGTCTTTTTGAATAAGCAGTTCATAGTGGAATGGTAATATGGAGATCTCAAATGTAGCAACGTAAGCAAGCTAACGTCTACGTCTTTTGGTCTTTGATGGAAAGTTGTCTCATTGGCAATCATAACACATCTCCTTATTTCATAAGCGATTGAGTTTTTTCCTAAAATACAAGAACTTTAAAGACTAACAAATACGTACTAGGAGACTGAAATATGTTGCTGTTATAGTTAAAATCTGACTTTTGTTGTGAACATGTGATGTTATAATTTGATAGATTTAATACTTGCCATACTAAATATACTTATTAACTTTCCAATACAAGGGACCAACGAATCTTCACTAAAACTACAAATTAGCATAAAAAAAATACTCGTCCATCCTGCATTAGTCACGTGTTATATAAATGTCAACGCACACAACCCACACGTTTAACTCCAAAATCACCCATCCCCGAAGACAAATTAAAGTGCAAATTAATATGAATCTAAAATAAAATTGATTTTAAGATCTCGTTGGATTTTTGTCCCCGCGTGCGCGTTGTGGTGGACATACAAATACCGGGCGTCCGTTTGTCTGTCCGGTCTTGTTAGCTCTCTGACGTGTACAATTCTTGCCTGATTTTTAAAGGGTTATATATTAGGTTTATATCAGCATTTTCGCTGACAAGTTTGAAAATCAATGCCGATCAATTATTTTTAAAAGAGTCATGCATCTTGGATACATTAATTAATATATGGAAAATTGCATTTTTAAGCGCTCTCACGTGTACAATTTTTGCCAGATCTTTGAATAATTTATATTAAAGGTTTATATCAGCATTGTCTTGGATAATTTCGAAGTTCAGTGCTGATCAAATATTTTTAAAAGAGTTATGCCCCTTGGAAATTATTGTTATATCGGAAATTTCATTGCATTTGCTCTCAAATCTGCATTTCTCTATTAACGATATTTATAAAAAATTGGAACTGTTTTTTTTAATCAGTTTGTTTTTGCCGTTTGAATAAAATGGGTTAATGAAAATATCGTTTTGTAGCTTGTTTGCGTTCGAAGTGCTTTTCTGGATTAACTGGATTGTTCGGCCAAAGAGCCAATTTCAACAACTCTTCTTTTTTCATTCCATGCCAATAAACCAGTTTCTGTCTGAGTTTGTACGTCTGCTTGCATGGTGTTTTTCCGCTTAATTCTATCGGTATTCTTTTCCAAATAAATCTCCTTTTTCTATTTTGCTAGCGACGTTTTTCGGTGACCATTTAAAAACGAATGGGCTTAATAGCGGAAACGCATTAATTGTGGTACAATTTCCCGTATTTTCATACATTATCATGCGTTTCTATAATTTGGATTTCTACTTTCAACCCAGAATAAAAATCTCAGTCTGTTATGCATAAGAACATATATAGATTAATCGTACACATGCTTACTTATCAATAGAAATAGAACATTTAAAAAGTATATATTTAAATGTGAAGAATGAGAAGAAGAAGAATGGGAGGAAGGCGCCGAAACAATCAATTTCAAATAACGTATTGCATCAAATCCTTCGAAATTCTGCATCTATGCAAAAGCACTATTAAAAATGTTAATAAAAATAAAAGGTTAATTTACTATTTATATTTCACCTAAGTGTGATTTTTTTTTCTCATTTTTGTTCTTTAATTTGAAACATAATTGTGCGAAGGTTTTTGTTTTGTGATAGAATATGATACGTATAGAAAGCGGCGTTAAAATGAAAGTATTTTTAATATATAAGCAAATTTGAAATAAAGAAACATTTATCTTTCAACTATTTTATACCAGACTGAGGCAAATTGTTTGTTTAATTCGTTCTAAGTTATTATAAAACATTAGGTTTTACGTTTGCCGTCAATTTCAAAGATGTCGACAACAGCAGGAACGATAACTCGTAAGCATAACGTACATAACGTGAGGGTACCCAAATTGCACCTATTTTGACAATTTTTTTACCTACGTTTTTTTATGATCCAGACAAAAGTTTCCATTCTGTGTTTATTTTGTAGACGTATCCTTATTTACTATATAGTTACACTAATTTAATTTTGAATCCATTTTGAATCATAGAAAAATGGGTTTGAACCGACCTCCAAACGATCCATGATTCTGTAATGAGGAGTACCCAAATTGCATCCATGTTTAAATTCACATCCTTAAAAATCGAGTAACAGATTTTTTGTTTTATTTCTTCAAATATTTTTGAACAATGGACATTATTCCATGCTTTCTATTCATTTTTAAGAAATGGATCCTTGTAACATGTTTAATTTGCTATTTTTTTAAAAGATGACATTTTGAGAACGTCGCATGGCGACGTTTCTGTAGATTTACTTTTTCCACGGAATGCTTCATCTGTTGATACATACTGTGAACGTTTTGTGTATATTTAAATATATTTACCTATGTTGAAAGACGTGTATAATGTCAAATCATAAAAATACAAATTGTTTAGTCTCAAAGAAAACTTGTAAGATTTCCGCGGCTATGTTTGTTGAATAGGTGCAATTTGGGTACTCGGTGCAATTTGGGTACTGTGACGTTACATTACTTATAAATGGAAGGCTAAAAAATTTGAATGAAACAGCAATCCAACGAAAACACCAACAAAAACATTTTGAGTCAAGATTACGGTCTTCAATTACACACGAGTGTTTACAATATGCAAATACTTATTCAGCTTAAGTTTAGAAGTTAACATTAATATGAAGAACGACATTTTCCCGATGTATTTAAAACTAGAATATTCATTTTGAATTTACATACCACGACAAATAAATATCATAACTAAGGTCATTGTATGAACTCCAAACACTGATACCAGGTTCGTTTACCACTTTATTTGAACTTTGGTGGATAGTTGTCTCGTTGGTAATCACACCACATCTCCTTATTTTTATAAGCTTTGCAACACCCGCAATACGACAAAATCAAATGATACGATAATGGACCATTCCATTTAATATCTGAAAAAGGGGGTGAACGTTTTTTCTGAGGGGTATCAAAAGTCATTTCTTAGGGGTACCGATTGGCTCATAATATATCTGAGAGGTACCCATTTATTGTTTCTGAGGGGTCTTTTCTTGTCTAAATATATGTAAAAATGATGGGTTGATAGCACGATTTGGCATCTGACGCGTTTAATGCCAAGCATATGAGGGATTGAAATTTGCCTAAAAATTTTCTTAAGGGGGTCTTTGACAAGGTAACCATCCACTCCCCTTTTCAGAAATTAAATGGAATAGCCCAATAATATGGCACATTTTTTGGGGCACTTTATGAATTAGTCGACTAAGCTGGTATTTCAAGAATTGATATCGCGAAAACTATGTCTCGCTTGATTTGAAAAGGGCACTAAAAAAGGATTTATACCGGTATGATAAATTCAACAAACAAACAAAAAATAAGAGCAAATCAATAATAAAAATATCGTATCTAATTGGTTGCCAGAAAATTATTAGAATTAATACTTTCCGAATCATCCATGCGACGATAAACTAAATAAAATAGTAGAACAAAATAAAAAACAGTATAAAAATAAGAAGATGTGTTATGAGTCTTATGACTGACAAATCTCCAACAAAGAATTTGAGTAAATGACATAATCAATTAGGATCTTTGAACGGGTTTTATTGACCGCTGTTAAGACGGTCGCCTTGAATACGTTGTTTACCCAGATGTAGCAATACCAATTTTAATAATTTAATAAGAGGGAAAGTTGGTGAGCGTTAAAGTTGATTTTTTAAAGCAAAATACAAATTTAAGGTTCTGCAAATGGTATGGAAGACGTCTGCATTTTGTATCTTGATTATTAGCATATAGTTTAATTCAGTCGTTATATTCAAGTCTAAGGAATACTTGTACGAGTTATATTTTTAAATTAATTTTACTACAAATGAAGTGCAACATGAGATGCATTCCTTAAAGTTAAACATTTTTAAGAATTCTGACATAATTTGAATCCCATTTATTGTCACATGAATCTATTATTTCTGTGTAGGTTGCTCAATTTTGTCAATATAACGACTATAAACAACTGTCATACAAGTGGGAGGTTTAGCTAGCTATAAAACTAGTTTTAACCCACAATTTCCTTCGGAAATTGCCTGTACCAAGTCAGGAATTTGACAGTTGTTTTTACATTTTTTTCCGTTGATTGATAGAACAACTGTCATACAAGTGGGAGGTTCAGCTAGCTATGAAACCAGTTTTAACCCACCATTTTCTTCGGAAATTGTCAGTACCAAGTCAGGAATTTGGCAGTTGTTTTTCATTTTTTCCGTTGATTGATAGAACAACTGTCATACAAGTGGGAGGTTCAGCTAGCTATGAAACCAGTTTTAACCCACCATTTTCTTCGGAAATTGTCAGTACCAAGTCAGGAATTTGACAGTTGTTTTTACATTTTTTCCGTTGATTGATAGAACAACTGTCATACAAGTGGGCGGTTCAGCTAGCTATGAAACCAGTTTTAACCCACCATTTTCTTCGGAAATTGTCAGTACCAAGTCAGGAATTTGGCAGTTGTTTTTCATTTTTTCCGTTGATTGATAGAACAACTGTCATACAAGTGGGAGGTTCAGCTAGCTATAAAATCAGTTTTAACCCACAATTTTTTCGGAAATTGTCTGTACCAAGTCAGGAATTTGGCAGTTGTTTTTCACTTTATCCATTTATCGATAGTTTGATTTTGTCAGTTCATATATACTTCCCATTTTTGAATTTGTATTGGAGTTCGGTATTTTTGTTATACTTTTTTATTTCATGAATCATATTTTAAAACAAAAAGATTACACGTAGTTCCGAAATTTATATTAACAAACACTGCGTATTACCACGGATAGTGGGATGTAGAAAAATAAATCCCCTGCAAGAAAACATTCGTTGATAGGTTTTACTTCAGTGGTTGTATTTTGTTGCTATATATTATATTATTTTTCGTTTATTGTTTTGTACAGTTTGTTCTTGTGTATATTGTTGCACTATTGTCTCAGGTTTGGAGAGGGTTTGTCGTCCTCAAAAATGTTTAAATCCATCACATTCTCTATGTGCCAGTACCAAGTCAGGAGCCTGTAATTCTGTGGTGGTTGTAGTTTGTTGCTGTATATCATATTTATTTTTCGTTTATTGTTTTGTACATAAATCATGCCGTTAGTTTTCTCATTGGAATTGTTTTACATTTGTCATGTCGAGACCTTTTATAGCTTGTTTGTGGTATTGGTTTTGCTCATTGTTGAAGAACGTTCGGAAATCTATAGTTGATAACTTATAGGTCATTGGTCTCTAGAGGAAGTTGTGATTGGCAATCATACAATATCATATTCTTATATTACTTGGCTGCATGTTAAGGATATATCAATGGACAGACGCGTTAGAGCTAATTAAAAAAGTCGCGGTTTGAAAAAAAATCAAGGTCTCTACGACTACAAAATAAACGTGTTAAAACAAAAGACGAATGTTTTTTTCTACAGAAATCATGTATTGTTTAAACGCTGCATGTATTGTGGAAATCATCAAAGCTACAAAAAAAAACAAAAAAAACCAGTCAGTACCTTAACTGTACATTGAGTCGTTAATTATACGTATAATTGACATTTTTAACTTGATTTTAGAAACTAATATAGTATAACATGAGTCCCAAGGTTATCATTTCCAAATCAAAGAATGAACAAAAGACATTTGTTAATGTTTATCGCACTTTCAAATATTTAATGTTGCAAATAAGACCATTTTGTCGAACTTCAGTCATCTGCCTGTTCATTGTATTTTGAATATTAAAACATCACCATATGAAAAATGGATTTAATGTCAAATAGTTTCTATTTCAACTATTATCTGCAGTATTGATCTTTATCTGATTGTTCAATGGGACACTTATTTTATACTCACTGAAATTTCCAATATGTCATCTAACATTCTGAGGAATCACTTGACAGTGTATACAATAACATATTAACTTTTAGCTGCTGGTGATGAGAATAGAAAATGCTTCAACTAAAACTATTTTCACTATGTGACTAATCGCTAAATAATGAGTCGTTTTTAAAGAATTTAAATCTTTTTCTGCAAACTGAAGTACAGACAACCTAACATCAATCTATCAAAGAATACAGGTCCATTTTTTTTCTAACATATTCAGACAAGATCAGTCAATACAAAAGCCTGAAACACATTACAGGATAAACGATTTAATGCATCATTCTACGTCAGCTTCAGTTCCTGTATTCAGTACTGCTCACATTCCTCTTTAAATATATAAATATAACCGCTGCTTCTCCGCTAAACACGCGGCATTAAGGAGTAAGAGCAAAGACTGGTAGGCTCGGAGTCAGAATAATGTGTCGGGTAAGCTGACATGTCTTCCTGGGAACTAGCACGTTAAAAATCCGACTCTAGTAGAAAGCATGGTAAACATTCATATTACATTAGAATGTTCTCGTCCTGAATGTGCATATCAATTTGCTGCTGGACTAAGCAGTCATCCATCATCATCATCATCATCATCATCATCATCATCATCATCATCATCATCATCATCATCATCATCATCTTTAAATACTAGTATATAAATATGAATTATTTGCTTTACTGCACATATATCGCACATATGAGACAGAGATGAGTGAAAACCTACGAATTCTGTCTGGTGTTTCATTTTCAAAATATTTTCTATAAGATGATGAAAAATTTTGTTGAGTATCCAGTGTCAAATATAAAATGCTTTATCAGAACAAAAACGTGTTAATGTGATATTAATATGAACCCTGGTTTGTATAAGACCCACATTCTAAGACAGAGTTTTAACGTGATAGTAAGTGCTCAAGATGAAATGTCATCCTATCCGACAACACAAGTAAAAGCTTTTCTAAAAAAGCTAGCCGTCTCTTAGCTGATGAAAGTGGAAAGTGTTCTCGCTTTGTAGATTAATTCATTCAGAATAGCCTTGCCTATAAATCAACAAATTTGACCAAACACGTAATTAAGCAGTATATCGTTTAATGTTGGGTGTCAAATAAGGTCCTTATCGTACGAATCCTTCAAAGCTTAACATACTGGATTGAAATAATCTTTTGATAATCGTATTTGAAATTTATAATTTCTTTTATTTCTCATTCTCTCATATAGCATATATATAGTATAAATGGTCAATAAACCTCAAAACAACTACTAGAAATTAGTTCTTGACCTTGCTCATTGTTTTAAGTAATATTCATTTTTTGCTATTAAGATATTATGTTGATGCCCCCGCAACTAAAAGTTGGGGGCATATTGTTTTAGCCCTGTCCGTCCGTCCTTCCGTCCATCCGTCTGTCCCATTATGGGTATACAGCTATTCCAGATAACTCCTCCTACAGTTTGAATGCTAGGAAGTTTTCACTTTGCTGGCTGTTTGTACATATATTGAAGGTGTGCATGTGGTCAGGGTTTTGATTTTTATTAATAATTGCTCTTTTGGGAGATAGTTGAAAAGAGTAGGTCCGGTAAGGGCCGATTTTGGCCTCAAAATTCAGGTTCATCTGATGAAAGATTTTGGACTCTTTTTAATTACCTAAGTGTCTATTTCAGTCGATTCAATCAGTTTATGTGAAAGATTTGAACTGATTTAGTCATTTAAGACGCTCAAATTCAAGTTTAAATATGAAAAATCTATCAAATATGCCATAATATGTCACTTTTCAGATGGTTTTTGTCAAAAATGAAAGTGGCCACATCCGTGTTCAATCTCAACCTTTATATATGTTATGTATTATCATCAAATACAACTTACATTTAAATATTAAGAATGAACACAAATGCGGCCACTTCCATTTCAGACGGAAACCGTCTAAAAATTAACCAAAATGCTAAAATTTCGAAGATTTCAGTAATTTAGCATGACTTAATGATGCTAGTACCCGATACATGTGCATTGTATTGTCAAACACAGCCCACATTTATGTAACAGAAGTATATTTCTTTCCAATAAATAGCTAAAAATTTACATTTTAACATTTTGTAAAACTGCTATATTTTGGGGCCAAAAAGGGGTCTTACTGGGCCTACTCCTTTGTCATTTTTGGAGTATTTACTTGCAGTATAAGAGGTCCTCCTACAGTGAACTATAAACCCCCATGCTTCCATGCTCAACTTTGTGTATTGCAAAATAAAACTTTGCATCTGCGGGGGTATAATTTGTGTCTTCCAGACACAATAATATCTCAAAGAAAGTCTCACATTGACTTTGTTATAAAACAGTTACTTCAGAGTGGAGTGCGGGGTCATCGCTTTGTCTAGTTTCACATGTATTCACAACTATTCTATATATCATAGCTAGACTCGGGAGGATTACAAACTTTAAATATTGTAATGACATGTCCATTGTAGAAGACCGTAGGTTGAATTTTAGAAGTAAATTGTTTTGTTTGATGTTTAATTTGGTTGCTGTCTAAATTAATTACGTATACTTCACATCTCCTTTAAAATCTTTCATAGAAATTAAGCACTGCTGAAATATGATAGTATACATGTATAATTGCTTTTATCATACTTATCATTTGTATTGAGAGGTAGAATATGTCTTTATTTAAGCTTCATGATATTTGATGATGTCGAGAAAATTAGGTGATATAAGACAAACTTAGATTAAAGATTGAACCTCAAAAAAAAATTTGATCTCTAGTATGGAACGCCCCAACTGTCTAATGTGGAACTCTGATATTACTTTATGTTGTTTTATTATTACTTGATGATATTTTGTCTTTACTTAATATGGTTTTGACATTACGTAATGATGTTTTGATATAACTCAATATGGAATAGTCATTACTTAATGATATTTCGATATTACGCGATATGGTTTCGTATTGACTTGATATAGTTTTGTCATTACTCAATATGGTTTTGTCATTACTCGATGTGGTTTCACCATTATTTAATGTGGTTGTGTCATTAGTCAATGTGGTTTTAACATTACTTGATGTGAATGATGTGAATATGACTTAACGTTATGTAGTTGTTTCATTACATGATGTGGTTTTGTTATTTTGTAATGATGATTTGCCTATTTTTTATATGGTTTTAACATTACGTAATGATGTTTCAAAATTGGACGATTTTACACTACATGATGTGTTTGTTTCATTATTTGATGTGGTCCTGTCATTCTTTGATGTGGTTATCCCATTACTTGATGAGGTAAAATCACGTGACCAATTCGGAAAAACCTGTTCTATTTTTAGATAGATTTCCATGTTGTATGTGCCCTGGATGAGTGTGGCCATCCATTGAATTAGAGTTCAAATTAAAGTTCGGGTTACTGTTTGAGTTATACTTTGAGTTAGTCTTCGATTTAGAATTCAAGTCATTATTAGAATTAAAGTTTTTGTTAGCACTGAGTTTCGAGTTGAACTTTGAGTTTGAGTCACATTTAAAGATAGAGTTCTAGTTACAACATTAAATTTGAGTCACTTTTTGAGTTTGAGTAAGATTCGAATTTAAGTCTCATTCAGATTAATTAAGATTTTGAGTTGAAATTCGAGCTATCTTATTTGAGTTCGTAATTAAATTTTCTATCGCGGAACAAGGACTTTTGCTCGGGTGTCCGAAAAGAGGGCTCCTGGGTATGCGTACAAAAGATAAACAATGTTATAGTATACAAAACGCAACATAGAAGTTGAAATAAAGTTAGATGTGGTGTGATTGACAATGAGACAACTATCCACCAGTGTTTAAATGCAGTGGGTGTAAGAAATCATATATAGGCAACCGTACAGCCTTCAACACACCGTATAGTCAGCTACAAAAGGCCATCATGCACCATGTGAAAAAATTCAAACGACAAAACAAACGGTCTTATTTATATTTAAACAATCTACAAAAAAATGACGTTCATTTATACAACAACAACAATTGAACTTCATGCTCCTGACTTGGGGCAGGTACATAAAGAAAGTGCACGTGGTGGAGTTTAACATGTATGTGAGAGCTAAATCCTAACCTTACATCGGACTGTTACAGTTGTGTAACAGCAAAAAACGAGAAAAAAATGTAAACTAGACAAAGTGATGCCCCCGCACTCAACTCATTTAAATTAACCGCTTATATCCCAAAAATGACAAAAAAAACTTCAATTATCTCCCAAAAGAGCAAAAGATCATAAAAATAAAAACCCTGACCACATGCACACCTTCAATAATTGTACAAACAGCCAGCAGAGTGAAAACTTCCTAGGATTCAAACTGTAGGAGGAGTTATGCGGAATAACTATATATCCATAATGGGACGGACAGACGGACGGACGGCCAGGGATAATATATGCCCCCAACTTTCAGTTGCGGTGGCATACAAAACAGTTTCATTTGGCTGACTCAATAGATCGGTATGACTGGGTAATATAAATCCATCGGGGTGATCTCGGATGCTCCAGAAAGGCACCCGTCGTGTTATTCAAGGAAGTACAAATCCAGTGATTTGGTTTTATTTGGTAGTTCACATTCAAGGAAAAGATAACGGTATTATGGTTACGACCACTGGAACATGTCCGTCGTCACATATGAAACAGATATTCCAAAAAAGTTTATTTTTCAATTAGTGCGAGGAGGTAGATAAGGGAATTCAATTGATTACAAATAAAAGATTGATATTCATATAAGTTCGCTAAAACAAAATTCGGAAAATTCTTATTTTATAGTATTTATGCTTTGTCGCTAAGTCCGAGCCCCCTCCCCCCGTTTCCCTGTAACTTTAGTGTGAGTTGATTTAAAGTGTTTCATTTTTTAACAATAAAGTTCAAGTCTTTTGATTTGTGTCGAGCCTGCGACATCAATGTAGCGGCAGTGAGACACAACAAACCTATATTTCGTCGTCGATAGTGGCGTCGGCGTCGGCGTCTCCATTTTTTTTTTTATTTCTATTGATTTTAACCTTTCATTATACATGTTACTAAACATGTATGCCATCATAATTTTGTACTTTTAGAATATCATACTGTATTTGTTTACCTCAACTATTGTATCTGTATTTATATTGTATGTTTCTCTGTAAACTTGTAATTAGTTTTTAGTTTTTAGTTTTTAGAGAATAAAGTATCTATCTATCTATCCATCTATAGATCGTTAGGTTTCTAGTTTTTTACATTTTTCATTTCGGGACCTTTTATAGCTTACTATATGGTATAAGTTTTGCTTATTGTTGAAAACCATACAGTTTTGTTTTAGTTAAATAAAACCGAATTAATCTGTTTTGACATGATAAAGGAGTAGGTCCAGTAAGACCCCTTTTTGGCCCCAAAATATAGCAGTTTTACAAAATTGTTAAAATGTAAACTTTTAGTTATTTAATGGAAAGTATAATGCTTCTGCTACATAAATATGGGCTGTTTTTGACAATTCAATGCACATATATTGGGTACTAGAATCATCAAGTCATGCTAAATTACTGAAATTTTCACAAATTTAGCGTTTTAGTTAAATTTTAGACGGTTTCCGTTTTAAATGAAAGTGGCCGCATTTGTGTTCATTCTTAATATTGAAATGTAAGTTGTATTTGATGATAATACATAACATATATAAAGGTTGAGGATGAACACGGATGCGGCCACTTTCATTTTTGACAAAAACCATCTGAAAAGTGCCATTTTTAGTCATATTTGATAGATCTTTCATATCTAAGCTTAAATCGGAGCGTTTTTAATGACTAAATCAGTTAAAATTTTTCACATAAACTAATTGAATCGACTGAAATAGACAGTTAAGTGTTTAAAAAGTGTCCAAAATCTTTCGTCAGATGAACCTGAAATTTGAGGCCAAAATCGGCCCTTACCGGACCTACTCCTTTGTAAACCCCCATGAAGTGTTTTAAAACTTGCATAGGAGTTATTCCTCAATTTCAAGAAAAAGCATCTACAGAAAAACATTTTTTTTTTAATTTAGTTTTTACCGATAAATGTATAGATAAGTGTACAGCCGATCGACATGATACTTTTACACTTACAGCAGCAATATCAGGCGAGACACAGGGTTCCGTGGAATATTTTACAAATTTATTACAAAAATACTGCTTCCGTTTGAAAACTTATTGATATCCCAATTATGTACGAAATACTGTAAACTTTTCATACTTTTTTTCTTATTATTGTCTACCGTTCCCCTTTTCATACCAAATAACTCTGAACAAACACTCGAACTTTAATTTGAACTTTAACTCAATGGATAGCGATACCCATCGAAAGCACATTAAACAAATGATAAATTGAAATCTGTTTAAAAATAGAACATATTTTTTTCCGAATTGGTCACGTGATTTTACCTCATCAAGTAATGGGATAACCACATCAAAGAATGACAGGACCACATCAAATAATGAAACAAACACATCATGTAGTGTAAAATCGTCAAATTTTGAAAAATCATTACGTAATGTTAAAACCATATAAAGAATAGGCAAATCATCATTACAAAATAACAAAACCACATCATGTAATGAAACAACTACATAACGTTAAGTCACATTCACATCAAGTAATTTTAAAACCACATTGACTAATGACACAACCACATTAAATAATGGTGAAACCACATCGAGTAATGACAAAACCATAATGAGTAATGACAAAACTATATCAAGTCAATACGAAACCATATCGTGTAATATCGAAATATCATTAAGTAATGACTATTCCATATTGAGTTATATCAAAACATCATTACGTAATGTCAAAACCATATTAAGTAAAGACAAAATATCATCAAGTAATAATAAAACAACATAAAGTAATATCAGAGTTCCACATAAGACAGCTGTGGCGTTCCATACTCTAGGGTACTATGTTCTTATACCAGATATCTCGGCTTTTACCATGAAAAGGTCGCCACCCCCCCCCCCCCTTTTCCGAGATAAAGATCCCAGTTTAAATTAATATTTATTCGAAGATATCTGATTTGGATATCTCCCTTTTTCATTTTGTTTGTCTTTGGATTATCTTACTAAGTATATAAATATTTATAACCTAAGAAAAAGCACGATGTTTTCCTAAGTATGTGTACATAAGATGTACGTAACAGTGAGCGACCACAGGGACTCGGTTTATCCGTTAGCAGATTAAAATTTTGTTTATCAATGTTTTTCAAATCTTCTTCGTTTTTCCTGGATTTTTCAGTATACGGATATGGATCGTAGATCATAGTAAACTGCACATTGCTAGAAAACAAAAAATATTTATGCCAACGTTAAAAACGTTAATAATGTAATACAAATAGACAGGAAATACGAAAAAAGATTTGAAAAACATTGATAAACAAAATTTTAATCTGCTAACCGAGTCCCTGTGTGAGCGACTGGATAGAATGTTAAGATTAAAGATCACATGTGCGTTTACAGGATTTCAGGAGTTTCCGCTATTCATAGATAAGTGTTACCTGTGTACTGTGTACCGATATGCATGATTGGTAACCATGCAAAATCTAATTGCTAAAATAGAGAGTTCAAGTCCGATACTCTACGGTTTTAAAAGACATTTACTAGGTTTGGATTGTCCCAACCAATCAACGAACTTTAATTATTAACGTCTCAGTAATATCTTCCAATCAGGTAGTAAGAAGCATTCAGCCCGCAGACTGTCCATCGTTCAGCTCTTAATAACGTCTCCGAGGAGACGTTAATAATTCGGAATTAGAGCTGAGCAGTCTTTGTTTTTCTCCTAAATGTCGTTTGGTTTGTTTGACCTGGCCGAGAATCAAACCAATGACCCTTAACGCTCGAGACGACCACGGGCCAACGGGGTGGGGGTTATCTAGATGAAAAAGAAAAGAAAAAAAGTACTTGAATATATCAGGCTAGTTTTTTTTCTGTTAATATTGATGTGTACAATAAGCCGTTTTTGTGTTCTAAAACGTATTCAAGGAATAAACGTTTAAGCCATCTGAATTAGCAAATAAGAACGTCTAGGGTTTCATAAGACTTCAGGGTGTTTAAATGTGGGAAAAACGATATGCAATTAATGTTTAGTATTTTGTTGTGAAATATTGCATAGTTTAGACGATTTATCCATGAGTTCCAATTCTCATGTAAAATTTATATGCTATATCCATTAACAAATCCTCCTGTGAATTGTTTTCTCTACAAAATAATAAAACAGCAATTAAAACGCAAATAAACAAGTAAAAGATTACTATTTTTAGAGACATTATGTGCTAAATTATCTGGTTTATTCACAGAAAGTACATCAATATGTTCAGTAATAAATGTTCTGATTGAAACCTGTGACACTGTCAGTTCAAGGATTATCTCTTATGTTTATTGTCTGTGTTTTTACTCAGTTTGCCAGTCCTTTGGTAATAATAAATACTTTTTTTCTGTTATCTGTATTGTATAAGTATTAAGAACAATGCTTTGGTTGTGTCGATGGCTGTTTGGTCGGAACCTGTCATGTAGATAGATCACTGCCTAGTCAATAACAAAAACAATCCTTTTACGCATCAACAGGAAGTTTAGTAGTAATTAATAAAGCTCAGAAGATTATTATTCTGAAACCACTTGGTCTTATAAACCTTTATTCCTGTTACTATCAATGCAGTAAAGTTTCTTTTGGAAATCTCTGTAATAAATAACGTGTTTAAAAAAATTCAAACCAATTTTGACAGTTATGCATCTGAAAACGTTTTTACAAAGAAACAAAAAACGCTTTTAAATTAATTCATTATCCTTTCATTTTATTTAAGAAATACACCTTACAACAGTTTCCCTGTTTTACCTTTCATGGAATCGCTCGATAATTTGGTCGCTTTATGAAGTGCGGTTGCGAAAGTGTATTTGATGTTTAATTTTTACAATCACTATTGATATTCGGTGTAATTAAACAGATATATCATGTGCAGGAGGAGAATATGCGTAAAATATCAGCCTTGAGTAGAATTTATGTGGTTCAAGAAATTTTGCTTTCTCTCGACTGGTACTATTCGCAATTATCCCTCCTTAACCTGATATATATATATTCATTAAATCATAAAGATTCTTTATTTTTCATTGAAAAAATAACTGATGACATAAAAACTGGATGTTGTATGATTGATTGAAAGCTGTTTGCTTAACATCCAGTGGCAAATTTTTCATGCATAATCCGGACAAGAATTCATTAACAACAAATACAATGGTCAGATTATGCGATGTGTATCGGCCGGAATGAAGGACGGAAAAGTAGTATTGCCACTAAATATAGAGGGCATATTAGATTGGGGCAAACAGTGTACCTTGCAAATGGCAACCTATAGACCCCTCAAAGAGTTGTTCCACTTGTTCTTTAACGTGCAAAGAGCGTGGTATCTCCCTAAATGAGACAAGATATTACAAAAGATGCTAATATATTATATCTTATATAATCTCCTCGATTTAACACATCCTTTCCGACCAGACGTGGTTGCGTATTTATACATCCCATACAGCAAACAGACGCTTCTCGTGAGAATGTGTTCCTGATTGCAAATGAAACAACTATCCATCAAAGGACAAAAACATTCGTAGTAAAGTCCTACATATCACCATAACGCCTTGTTAAAATGTTCAAAGACACTATATCCCGTAAGATATGAAAGCCCCTCTTCACATGTTAAGTTTTTTTTATAAATAAACTGACGGTCCTAAGTAATCTGAACACTTATTAAAACAATGATAATATTTTAGATTTATTGATTGGTTATATCTCGCGAAATGATTTCATCTCTACGTGTAATATTTGAGAACATATCTCGAAAGTTTGTGATCTTTATATTAATATATAGCATAGCCAATACTTATAGACTGCCTATTAGGATTTTCAAAGTAAACAAAGTCGGTGTTTGCTTAGATGCTGGAAATTTTAGCAACCACGTGGTCTATTATGGTGCGAAATCTTTAACAATGTGACACAACTTCATAAAAACTATATTCAAATACAACGTTTAGAGTTTTGAAAAATAAATTATTTTGTTTAAATGAAGTAATCATTGGTGATACATAAAAAGAGTGTGATAAAGACATTACGACAGATTTCATGTACCGTCATTGACAACAGACGACAGTTTTCATGTACCATCAATGACACCAGACGACAGCTTCCATGTACAATCATTGACACCAGACGACAGTTTTTATGTACCGTCAATGACACCAGACGAAAGTTTTCATGTACCGGCATTGACACCAGACGACAGTTTTCATGTACCGTAAATGACACCAGTATTGACATGAAAAGTTATATAAAGATCAATATAAGACCTAAAAGAGAATGCAATGCTGTGATAGAAATAAAAAAAGCTTTTGTAAGATGATTCAGACAAATAAATTGGAGAGATCTTTTAGTATTTATTAAATCTAAATTACAAAATCAGACAATCCCAAAAGTAAGATTTTGATGTTCTTTTATCAGCAAATAGCAAAACCAAGATCAAAGAAATTTACTTTATTGCTTACTGTAAAAAGGCCATTTATACGAGACAGTAATAATATATTTAACAAATGGTTAGATATCTGCAAACAAAGTTTGATACCCAAGTTCATTTACCGACCTATCTGTAGTCACGTTATTCTTAATGACCCCGAATGTTAATCAAACTGCCTTTGAACTTATTTATCACAATTTCCAACTGGGTCAAACTCTTTTTTTATCGAATAATAATAAAAATCTTCAGTACGGAAACGCAGTGAAACGGACTGTTTTCGCCACTTACGATGCACATCTGGATTTACCGTCACTAATGTAGCTAAGAAGTTAACCAACTGTAAATGCATGCGGAGGTATATAACCAAAAAAATAATCAGCTCCTTCTGGGGAAACTTAACCTACAGAAATTGTAACCTTTAAAAAAATTATCAGCTGAGATTTTTAAATTATACGTAATAAATCATGGTTTATGATAAAATATTGACCACTGAGAGAATGATACCGTCAGGGACTAACTATAAAAAATTAATGATATATATTCCGTCGTAGTCATTTACACATAACTAAGTCAATATGGGAAAGATCCATTACTGAACCCTTCTGCCGAATTGAATAACGAACAAGGTTCACCCAACGTATTGTCTTGAAGGAGTGTGTTTATAGGGCAAAGGTTCAATTATCAAATTTCATACTCATCATGCAGCTCTCTAATGGTTATTAAAATGACAACGTGACAGAAAAGGTTCAGAAATAAGTCGGTTCTAAAAATAATTCTGAGTACTATTAAATAATTTGATATGGTATCATCAAGCCAAGCTGTGTTTTTTATCATTGTCTCTGAAATCGTGATTACTGCATCCTGTGAGTCTACTAAGTAAGATAATTGTAGGATGTTTGATTACGAAAAAAACTAGTTAAAACTGCTTCACATCTTCATGTGCTTGTCTCAAGTCCAGAACCTCTTCACTTGATGTCTGAATTTATATTGCGTATTTTTTTTTTTTGTAATTGGAAAATTAAAGTGGTGCTGATGACAGGTCTTTGATAGTTATAAATTTGTTTGATTTAAGTCTCGTTCCAATTTAGAGCTCGTCATAATTCATAGACATCTGTAATATGGCCTTTAGATTTTTTTTTTATATATCGAAGGGTCGCTTATTCTTTAACATTAATCTCGCACTTTCGTTTATTGATATGCTAGTTCATGAGGGTATTAATTCGCCATGAGTCAATTGTGCCTTGCCTTCGACAATACCGATAATTTGTATTTAGATAACATTAAAATAAGAATAAGTTATAATTAATGAAATGCCTGTACCAAGTCAGGAATGTGACAGTTGTTTTCCATTCGTTTGATGTGTTTGAGCTGTTGATTTTGCCATTTGATAAGGGACTTTTCATTTAGAATTTTCCTTGGAGTTCGGTCTTTTTGTTATTTTACTTTCTCTATTGACTGATTGTGTAATTTGTACTAGAAAAAAGGTTCAACCTTCTTTGAGCAAAGTTATTTTCAGATCAGTTCATGCAGTCATTCAATTTTCTGAGCCTTCTGATTACATATAACTTCCTATGCATGTGCATTGTTATGCTTTGATCCTGTCCAATCTGATCAAAGTGAATCCAGTAATTGCAATAGAAATTGGTTTACATGCAAATCATTACTTTGAAGAATTCCTTCAACCATTTATTTGCCTACCTTGGTCTAAGCGCCTTGTATAAGAGTTTAGAAATACATACATTTTAAGTAAGAAACAAACTTCCACTGTAAAAACAGTGTTTAGATTCTAAACACAAATCTAAACACTTTTTCTGTGTACGTTTTGAAACACGTTTAGCATCTAAACATGTTTAGATTTTAACAAGTGTTTAGATTCCAACAAGTGTTTAGATGTCAGATGTTTAGACCTTCTGTTAGGCTACTAGTACTATGATTTTACAGGAACTACTAGTGGTACAGCACTACAGATTGGATACTAATAGTGCATTGTATAATATTGTAGAATATACAATTCAAGTGTACAAATCTGCTTAAATGTCCTTGTAATTATTTTTACCATCATTTGTCCTCGTCAATACAAAATACTAAAGCTAGAAAACTGCGGTAATGATATTAATAACAATAATAATAGGGTTACACATTTTTAATTTTTATTCTTCCTGGAGGCCTAAGAAAAGTCTGTAAACCATAAGACCAAGTTTAACCCACCATTATTTTTAAAGGAAAATGCCTGTACGAAGTCAGGAATATAACAGGTTTGCTTCCATTTGTTCTGTTGGTTTATGTAGTCAAGTGTTTGATTTTGTCAGGTTTTATGGACCTTTACCTTTTTAAATACAATATGGAGGTTGGATCTTTTATTTTGTTTTTTTATTCCAGACTTGAGGATAACATACAATCTATTCAAATTATTTCAATATTTTATTTAAAAGTCTCACTTAAAGCAAACAAAAAATACAATTATAAATCTTGATATAATCTGTACAGATTTATGAGAAACAATAACAAGTTTACATTATTTTCCCTTGAAAAATTATAACATTTTCATCACCAATTTCATAAGTGTTAATAGATTTAATAAAGAGAATTTGCCATATATAGTCATTAACAGGAAAATGTAAAATCACATGAATTTTATCCTCAACAAAACAGAAATAGTCAGTCCATCTCCTATCATACAGGAATTGTTCATTACGGAACTATCTTCTTTTGAATGATAAAGGCTCTTGGTTGTCAGGTGAACATTTGTAAACTGAAACGAAAAAATGAAACCTTCAAGTACATGTACATTTGTAGTGCAACAGTCACTTATTCTTATATTAAAATACATTAAACAAAGGTTCTCAAAAGATTCTTGCAAAAGAAAAATACAAATTGTAGTTAAAAAGACAAAACTTTAAACCATGTACACATGATAGACAAATAAATCAAAGGGAACAATATAGCATGTAAGTTTTTTTTATATTTTTAAAACAAAATCCTCGATTTCTGAGAGCTACAGTCTTTTCTCTTATTTGTAATATATTTTTTTTAGAATTACCAATTTTTCTATTTTCAACAGGATATATACTAGAGTATGAATTAACCTTCATTTTTCAATCATATTACAATGTATTATAGTTCTATTGGCTACTTAATAATATACTTATATATTTTTACTTACATCTGCTTTTGAAATTAAGTCATCCTTTTCTTTCTTCATTGTTTTATATCTGATCTTTTCTTCGATTTGATCTATATTCTAGGGATTTCATTCCCACTACTGTGTCACAGTCCTATAAATACATACAAACAAATTATTAAATTTATTTAAAGGTTTAAATAAAATATATTAATAACTTGTCGGTTAATTTTTGACTTACGAGTTTGAATGATCCTTTGGTATTGTCAGTTTATTTTCAACTTATGATTTTGAATGTTCTTTTGGTATTCTTAGTTTCTCTTTAACAAATGTAGTGTAACTATAATTTCAGTGTTTATATGTGTAAAAGATGTTGCACTATGGGCCATTGGGATCTTATTTCTTGCAAAGTTAAAATACATGAAACTATGATTTTATGTACAGGGACGAATACTGTTACCTATACAGAATGTAAATAAAAACTCAATGATGTTTCACAAACAAAACCAAAGATTCATACATTAATAAAATGTGTGCATAGACATGATGGACTGACTGTTTCTTCTGAAAATTCAGTGAACTACAACGGTACTACTATAGTCCAATTAATTATGACGTCTTGAAAGGCTATTTTATTTTTTTGCTTTGAAGTCTTACAGCGACGTCACAAAGCATTCTTAATAGCACGAAAACCCATGAGACGAGGATACAAGACCCCCCCCCCCCCCCCGAATTAAATGTTTGCTCCTATCAACAATATCAGAGTCGGAACAATGAGGGGAAGGGGGTCTGGACACCTTAAAGAGATACATATAGGTTAACAGTTTAATGCACATATTCCTAACTAAGCCTGTTTTGTGCCCCACCCCCCTTTTTACGAAATCTGGATTTGCTTACCTTCTGCTACTGTAATAATTGTTAAGCTGGCTTTTGATTCCGTCAATATTCTAATAAGATGTTCTGTATCTGTTGCATCGTCCATAGATATATTTGCTTGGTTGATGGGATCCATTGTTTTAAATTTTGTTTGTCTTTGGCGGGTCTGAAGGCGTCTGTATCAAATTACCAAGAAAGATAACTCTGTTCGTTTAATAAAATCAGATCATAGTCGGACAACGACTCCGGAAATTAGAGAAAATATTCACTCATATCTTCCTTATAAATACTATCAAGATTCAGTAAAAAAAAGTAATTGCTTATATTAACATACAGAAATTTTAATTGATAGCAAATCTATAATCTTACAACACAAAAAAGGGCCGCGGAACTCAGTTGGGGAAGATGATATGAATTGTTCTCATAAGTAGCTCATACCAGGAACATATATATATTGACTCATACTTGGGACTGATTTGTAAATATAATTATCTGTTCCATAATTTTCATTTCAATAAAACCGAGATAGTGTCACAGAATACGTTGGAAAATAAAGGAACATCGAGTAAAAAGGTGAAATCAGTAATGAAGTGGTATAATGTGTTTAGGTGTTTAAGAAAGTGTTTCAGAAGTGTTTAGATGCTACTTAATGTTTAGCTTACTGATAACATTCACAGATAATAAAACTGCAACACGTTTAAATTCTAAACATGTTTAGGTTTCAATGTGTTTACGTGAATATCCGTTTAGATCCTAAACGCTTTCCTAAACACGTTTAGATCTAAACATGTTGTAGATGTGTTTCAATTCTAAACGCCGTTCTAACAACTTTAATGAATAAAAGAATAGTCCTGCCATGCAGTTTCCGACTTCCATTGGTCTTAAATACAACTATTCATAAAAAAAGCCGACTGTTACCTCACATATTTATATCCGACCATGTGAGACCCTCATATGTAGTCAATGTCGTTAAACACCCCTTAGTAGCGTATTTACGCATCCTTTGTTTTCAAATGTTGAGGACTGAGCTTAAATCAAGAAAACCGCATCGGACGCACGAAATTTGTATAAAGTGTTAATTACATTATACATGTTGTAATGAAACTACTTGTCAATGTATGTTAGATAATTGTCATTAGACGTTTCGCAAATTAATCAATGTTTGAAGGAAACTTTCATCATGTTGATTATTATTATTATGGGATGTGATCCTGTGTTTTTCTTTGAACTGAAATGTCAGCTTGAAGGGATTGTATTTTATATAATACGGAATCAAAACATTATGCTCTACGAATTTTCTGAATGGGAATAAGGTGAAAATTTTAAAGGATAACAATGGATCAAATCAAGCTTAGCAATGTAAAGGAAATTAGTTATTAATTGTGGTCTACTTTTATTTCAAATTAGTTAAATTTTCCCGCCACCCTTTTGAAGTTTCAATACGCTTGTTGAACTTTATGCTTTTATTAAATCGTTTATTGAAAGGAAAATGATTTGAGATTGATGACAATTAATTTCTAGTTGAAATAATTTGACATTTTGCCAGTTTATAAAATTAATTACATGGGAGTGGTATAATTTCCTGAAATGCACAATAATTTGAATTTCTTTCAGAACTTCTTCGTTCATTCATAAAAAAAATGATTTTTTATCATTCATATTCTTGGTACAGTATTAAATAATTATATGAAATATGATTGTTCGACTATAAGATCTGTCTATGTAAGATTATCGTTATAATATAATATATTTTCATGCGTAGTTAATATACAATTGAAACAGTAAAAATAAAAACCCGATATTATGTCATTAACAAGTATGTGTGTCATATTTCTAAGATTTATCAAATTTAGAGTATACGTGTATGTAACGTCACAAGCTAGACAATATTTCTAAAATTAGCAGTTTCAGAATATGAAAACACTAAGGTATTAATTTCATTGTTTTTTTTCTAAATATAAATAACGTATCTTCATTGGCTGATTTTCCATTTGATAATTACGTTGTTAACCAATAAAGATATCCAGAATATTTTGTTCTAAAATATCGAACTGACAAGGTATGTGTTAAAACAGGTACAACATAATCAACAGGCTTTTTCACGTTAGTAAATTATCAAATACTACCAAATTTTGGAAAAACTTTAAATAATTTCATATGTTGAAAAAGGTCCGTTTAATAGATTGGGCAGAATCTATATTGCTCAGAATTGTCCTCTCCGAAAAAAATAAGTGTTTTATTTGTATATGCCGAATTGGTCATACTAGAATAACACACAAAAAATCAATCTGTATAAGAATTAAGGATACAACCGAAACTAGATGGTTTGCTTCATATTTGGATCTCTCACTTGATATTGACACAGATGATCTTGGACGAGCGTGACACTTTTCCATTTTATATCTCAGTAGTAACACACCATAAACTCCATTGTATGACGCTTACACATCTCAATTGATACATAGCAGTGGTGTGTTCTAGACGCAGAAACTTTACCAGCAGGTATTGGAATACCCATATTATCATTTATCTTACCTCCTATACATTTCTAGGAATATGATTGGTTAAAAGCGTCCGCGTGGAATCCGTGTATATGCCATATTAGGTTAGTAGGGAGGCGGGGCTTATTTCATACACGGTTAGTAGTGGTGTTATGTCCCTTTATAAAAACAAAACGGTACTGAGAAAAAATCTTTAAGGTTTCAACAGACGAAGAAATTGATGATGAAGATTGAAATAAATTCATAAAACACATTTAAACCTAACAAGCTGTTATTGTTGGCATCTGTTTTTGTAGGATCAATGGAAGAAGTTTCTTAATTTTAACGGCATTGAAGACTTGCTCATTTTGATAGGTCACTAGTCTAATTTTCACACGTTAAGATAGTCGGTAAGATAAATTCGTTACATAGTGTGCTAGTGACCTAATACGGTATATATGGGGGGTCAGTAAATTCCATATGGGGATTCGAGCTGTGCTCTCACCCCATATGGAATTTACTGACCCCATATATACCGTATTAGGTCACTAGCACACTTTCGCTCTCACCCCATATGGAATTTACTGACCCCATATATACCGTATTAGGTCACTAGCACACCACTATGTTACTAATAATGTTTGTGTCTCAATTCAAAGAGGACATTCTTTTTTGGTCTTAGATCTTCATATACCAGGATAGTCGCCCGATCAGTTCTTTTACATGTTGTCTCCATTTCCCTAATTTGACATTTTGACATAAAGTCAATTCGCTTACAAAACAGGAGATGCTTACGCTGTGAATGTATCCGGTCTCGTACGTTTGGATTTCATGCGATTTTCACAGGTTTTATTATTTTTTTTATCTTGATTTGCATATTCTTAATATATTTGAACATCGGTGAAGTACTTTAGCCTCTAACTCTTATGTTTTCAATCGCAAGTAGATTAGATAAAATTGAGAATGGAAATGGGGAATGTGTCAAAGAGACAACAACCCGACCATAGAGCAGACAACAGCCGAAGGCCACCAATGGGTCTTCAATGCAGCGTAGAACATGTTTTAATTAAATGTATTAAATTTGTACGCAGATGATATTACATGTATATAGTTGATCTATATGGTAATGCGCCAATAGTTTTATTTTAAAAGTTGTCTGGAAAATTATCCAAAATCTAAATATTTGATGTCGATATGCATTGTTTTATTAGTTATTGAGAAGTCTAGTGTTAAATTACAGTTGTACATAAGTAATTTCATCTTAAAACGCCTGATTTTATATTTTAAAGAATCCTTTGTCTGAATTTAAAAGACTGTTTTGTTATAACTTATATACGGTCTCGTCGTTATATATGTAGTCTTTTACGTTGAGGCGGTCTAAATCAAACATCAATAATCATTACCATCATATTATTATTATTGTATTACATCCATGGTATCTTCATGCTATTTTATACAAGTTTATAATTTATAATATATATTTATCTAAAATTCCCCATTCATGAATTAAGAAAAAGAGAGGCGAAAGATACCAGAGGGACATTCAAACTCATAAGTCGAAAATAAACTGACAACGCCATGGCTAAAAAAGAAAATGACCAACAGACAAACAATAGTACACAATACACAACATAGAAAACTAAAGACTGAGCAACACGAACCCCACCAAAAACTGGGGGTAATATCTGAAGAAATGTTCACTTTAGATGCATTTGTCTATTCTGTTTAGGTCCTTTTTGATCATACAGATCCTAACGTTGCAGCTTATTAACGAACCACTCGCTTTCAGATGTTTAGGTTTGACGGTTCTTAATGATAGTAAATCCAGAAAAGCAGTTCAAACGCACGATATTTATAAAATGTTTATTTCATTAATGGATTATTTGCGTCGGCATTCAAAATTGAACAAGCGTACAATTTTATATTTCTCCTGTTGGGAAAGACATTAAGCATTTCAAGTCAATATATTTCCGCATTATAATGAATTTTTAAGAGGAACAAGATAATTTAACTCTTTTTGGTAAAATAAACAAATATAAATGAGTTTGACTGTAAAATGTGTGCGGTATCTAAATTCTGCAGACTAATTGTCCAATAGGGAATCGTGTTTTGATTTCCAATCTTCCCACAAATCATTTAAACCTGATTTAATCGTAAGACGGATGAAATATAACATGCAAGTTGTTTGATTGTAAATAGTTGATGTCGTCACATGTCAGAGTACTGCTTTGTGTTGAGTTATGTACTATCAATAAAAGACTGAACTAGCTTTGCAGAAAATATTGTGTGGGCATTAAATATTATTGCTCGATTACGTTAAGGATTTCTTTAAGAAAGATTTTAACACGATAAGTTTCACGATGAATACGTTTTATAATTGACTTAATAATTCAAGTTTGAAGATTTCCAACTTATTCGAAATGCATTTCAATGAATTGTCGGCGTCGATTTACGTGCTCAGAATGTTTTAAAATTTATAATCAAAATTGTCATGTTAATAAAAAAAAACTCGGTAAAAGTTGGATAACACATTTTTTAAAAGCACTTTGCTTTAAAGGCAATTGGATAAAAGCAGAAGGCGTCAGAGTACTGTAAACCACTGAACTTATTTTCGCGGATACTTTATTTCGCAACAGATGTATCTGCCCTGAAATTGGAGAAAAATCTAACCACTAACTCTTACAGTTATTGCTCCAGAAATACCAAACTGTTTTTCCAATTTTTGATTTTTTTTTTTGCTGTTATTTTGAAAAATATAGGAGTTAGGTTAAAAGTGCAACTTTTAGTGTAACTTAGGTCCTTTTTGGTTATAAAGCTCTTCAACGGTTTCGGTTCTTATACATACTTGACTTACAAATATTCGGGTTTGAGCGTTCGTGATGAAGGTAAATCCAGAAAAGCGATTAGGATGCATGCATTTTATATATGTTGTTTTCATATCTTCAAAAATGATCGCGAGATATTACCGGTTTCAGAAGAATCTGTTTAGCTATTATGGAGTTAATGTCCCTATATAACTTTTTTTTTTTTTTTTTTTTTTTAGATTTTTGCAATTTTTTGCTGTTATCTTGAAAACTAGGTATGTGCTAGGTTGAAAATGTAAAATTCAAAAAAGATCACCAACACAAGATTATCTATTCTGAAAATTTGAAAACCTGATTTGGAGTTGTTGCCCCTGATTTGTAGATCTTTATAACGTTTTGTGAAATTTTATCTGTTGTCGTAAACACTCTATGAGCTAGGTTAAAAATAGTAAGTGCAATACTGATCAGCAACACAAAGAATAACTAATACGTGTATATCAAGGTCCTCATTGGCAGACCGGCACTTTTTTTATCGGGCGGGCAATACGTACAGTCGTGCCTTTTGTTTTTAATATACATATTACATCCATTGATTTGTTTTGAGGAATTTTAACTACTTAACATATTTCGGTTGGATGCATGATTTTTTTTTTTTCAGTAACTGCGAATACTCTTAGATCTGTACATAAGTACCCGTCCATTCTGTGTTTTTGTTAGATGTATTTCTATTTGTATCCATCTGATGAGTTGTGCCTTTTTCAACTGATTATTATAGTTTGTTCTTATGCTGTACTGTTACACCACTGTCCCAGGTTAGGGGAGGGTTGGCGCTTTCAAACGAGTTTAACCCCACCACATTCTGTATGTGCCTGTTCCAAGTCAGGAGCCTGTAATTCAATGGTTGTCGTTTGTTGCGGTGTAACATATTTGTTTTTCGTTCATTATTTTGTACATATATTAGGCCGTTTGTTTTCTCGTTTGAATTGTTTTACATTTGTCGATTCGGGCCTTTTATAGCTGACTATGCGGTATGGGCTTTGCTCATAGTTGAAGACCGTACGGTGATCTATAGTTGTTAATTTCTGAGTCATTTGGTCTCTTGTGGAGAGCTGTCTCATTGGCAATCATACCACATCTACTTATTTTTATACATAACGTAATTGATTATAAGCGGAATATCTAAATTTATTTCAGCACAGATATCTTCACATTTCCGTGAGACTACCTTTTCATTCAGACATTTATGTAATAATAATAATATAATAATAATAATAATAATAAATTCTTTATTTAAAGAGGGTAACTCAATAAGAAGTAGTCTAATTTTCATTCAGGCCCTCAAACAAAATACATGTATACAGTTAACATTCATACATTCATACATTAAAATACAATATATATTACTAGTATACAATATATATGTCGATCATTAGGTTAAGAAAGTTATCATTTTATTCTATACAAATATTTTTTGACATTATTACACATCAATGTGTTGATAATGGAACTATGAAGTATTTGAAGAAACATAATTCAAAGCGTCAGCTCTGGAATAACCTCATCGGGTACGAACAATACTTAAATTTTGACAAGCATAATAAAATGTTCCTTGGGAGAATAAAACAGAAAAAAAGCCGAAACAGAACAGCCACCTTTGTCTGAGAGAGTTCCTAAAACTATAAATTCAAATAACAATGCATATTTAAAATCAGACCACTACCATACCAATTTCAATATCGAAGCAATTACGCATCTGATTTGTTATTAGTCTACAAAGTCTGCATGTCATGCAGAGACAGTAAGTTTCATGTTTTAGTGTTTACATCAATTGTTTGACGTTGTAACTATGTGGTACCTCATTGTTAATCTCTATCTTATGCTTATCTAATTGCTATTTTCATAGGAATTATTTCAATTAATAATGTAATATTTCTTCAAATTTCAGTCAGTTCACTTGTTGCCAGCATTCTGTCATTGACATTAATAGCATGCGACAGATTTTTTGGAGTAGTGTTTGCCATGAAGGCACATATTATTGAGAGAAAAGCTCGACATAGTATCATTCTCGTATGGCTTTTCGCGTTCGCCTTTGCTTCGCCACTTCTGGTCTTCAGAACATTGCATCAAAGACAGTGGAAAAACCATTTGGAACAATGGTGTGATGACGAATGGCCTTTAGTTTTCAAACATATGAAATATGGTCAACCGGTTTACCATCAACCAGCAAGGAAAATCTATTGGACAACTTTATCAGTGGTTTTATTTTTAATACCAATTCTAGTTATGGCCTGTGCGTACACAAGAATCATTAAGACTTTATGGGCAGCAAAGACTCCAGGAGAAAGAGTGCCAAAAGATATCACAGTTCAAACGAGAATGAAAAGAAAGGTAAATATAAAATTCTAGTATTGTTCCAAACTGTCATTGTTGTTCAGTTCAGTTTAGGATATTGTTATAGTTCGGCCTTGAGCCTTATTGAAGAGACATCTATTGTCGAAATGTGCATATGGTGAAGTAAAGTGGTTACCGTTAATATTATTAATACATTTCTTGACAGTGACTTTGAATACAAGATGACTGCACATACTTCTAAAGATGTAAATTTGGGAATTCTATTATTTCAAAAATATAATCAGAGGTCATCTGTTATTAAACCATTTTATACAATATCTTAGGAATCATAAATTCTTGACAGTGATTTTGAATACAAGATGACTGCACATACTTCTAAAGATGTAAATTTGGGAATTCTATTATTTCAAAAATATAATCAGAGGTCATCTGCTATTAAACCATTTTATACAATATCTTAGGAATCATAAATTCATACATTTCAACCTTTCTTTTCCCTTTTATAGAATTTGGAGTTTTAGCTTTTAAAACTATTGTTTTTTCAACGCCATCAGTTATTAAACTAGGGTTTATGGCAACTATAATGACAGGGAAAATCAAGATACTATATAATAGGAGTTTGGATTAGAATAAAATCGCTATGTTTGATTAGTGGGTGACTTATAAGTTCACTGCAGGGGTGATATTTACTCGGTCTAAGTTGAAATTGATTCTTTGTCAGTTTCATTAATAATTTCTTATCTGAACGTGTAAATTCATTAGATATGCTGGCATGTTGTCATTAATGATCTTCTGTATCCGATGTTTGATTTACATCTAAATTTTAACAGTGAAAAGCAATATCCAGATAAAACCATAAACGACTTTTTATTTCGATTAAATGCTTTAAATTGTTTCGCCTTTTCATGCATTTTGTTTACATAATAGTTTCATATTTTCCTATGATTATTACTGATAAAGTTATTGTTAAAACCTATTAGTATGCGATATTGTTCATCAACATCTATTCTTTCTGCAAATGTATTATATGTGAAGGCAAGTTATTCTTATGATTAATGAATCAGATTTGTAATCACTCCTTAGAGGAATACATAATAAAATTTAGAATGGTATCTTACGCATAAAATGTTTTGACTAATGCAAGGATTTTTTCTGTATTATCAAAGTTATTCAAATTATTGATTTGTCAGTACAATTTAATAAATTTTGATCATACACAATAGTTATAAAATATCATGAAACGTGTCTTCTTAAAGTATTCTCGGAGTCAAGAGATAAGTACAAAAAGTGAAATAACAAAAATACCGAACTAGTGTGGTCAGCAAAACCCGTATGCAGTTACCTATTAATTATATGTTCACTAACATATACAACATATACAAATGTATCTGAAGTACAAAAGATCACACGACAAATTGTTGTACGAAAGGAGAAATGTTGAAGATTTGAAAATATTTTCAGCCATGTTTACCCCTTTGCAAGGTTCAAACTTACTCAAGCAAAATTTACCTTAGACGAATTTTTCTGTGCTTTTCGGTCTCATTTGGTCATTTAGCTCCTAACAGTTTACGTATTTGTACATCTATTGCTTTGAAAAAAAAAGTTAACGTTTGAGCGTTCTCGTGAAGGTTATGGAGAGTACTTTTCATTATATGATATAAGGGAGCTGCCATTTGATTTTTATGGGGGGGGGGGGGGGGGGGGGGGGGGGGGGCTAGGATGAAATTTGAAAAAAAATAGGCAGGACAGGAGTTTTGAGTAAAAAAAAAATGCAGGATGAGACACTTGCAAAAAAAAAGGCAGAATGACAATTTATGTAAAAAAAAAGGCAGAATGACAAATTATGTAAAAAAAGGTCAGGATAAACCAAAAAAAAAAAAGGCAGGACCGAATACAGTGAAAAATAAAAAGACAGGACAGAGATTACAACTAAAAAAAAAAATGGAGGACAAAATTAAAAATCAAATGACAGCTCCCTAAACCAAAAGGAACAACCATATACATTTGATCTCTCCATGAATTAATTTTACAAGTGAAAAAAGTTCCACAGATATAATGTCATGACCATGAAATCAATTCCTAACCTAATACCGTTGTCTTTGTCGATATGTAGGAGACAATGAATAACCTTTGAATAGAATTAAACTTCTAGAAATTTCAAATATAACAAAGAACTATTCAATAGATCGGGTTTATGTTCGTAGATCGTCATTCACATAAAAGTCACAAAACAAAGCGATTTACCGCTACTAAAACATATGTACTAATAACTCTTTGTTATCTTTTATTTGAATGAAATCTCTTATTTTGTGTTTTATCCGTAAAAGGAACTGTTTGTCTATACACTTTGTTGACTTTTGACATAATTATAAGATAGCGTTTCACATCAAATCGTAGTTTTAATGCACAAAACAACAATCTATAATTACATTAAGTCCGATCGAGCTATCACGGCAAAACTAATCAGTCTTAAAGGCTTTTTCAACGTACCATCTATACATCTAAATCAAAGTATAATCTTATATGTACAAATCATACACTCTTTTAAGATTGGCTATTTTATCAAACGAAATTTGACACGATGTGTTCCTCTTTGTTATTAAAATGTTGTCAATTCTCATTAATGCACTAATATTTCCCTTGGTAGTTGATGTCACTGATAGTTAAATTGATGCACAGTAATTGACAAAATTAAATATGAGAAACGACATCGTATGATAATCTTATCTTTTTTTAAAAAATATGTTTTAATCAATTTATAATTGATTGATTGATGTTTGTTGGACGCCGAAGGAACTTATATTTGATGCATATTCAGGATGAGAACAAATCAACTGGGTAAGTTTTGTAATGTTGGTCGACCTGAAAAAATGCAGGCAAATTAAAATTTAAACTTCCACTGAAAAAGGGGTTAATGCAAGTAGAACGGTGGCAGATATTTTGCATTGCAACAAATCGAATAGGCAAGTTCTACACTGTTGTTCAACCATGAAAAGGTGTAATTTTTATTTTCAATGATAAAGAGTATTAATGTAAGTTGAACTAGGTGATGGGAGGGGACATAAATTTATCCTTGCAACAACCCACACGTTCCATCGTGTTAACACATCAATTTAAGGGACGTGACTGCGTGTTTATACATCCCGCTCAGCCAAATATCACAAAATTTAGTTTACTTTCATGTGGAGTAA
The DNA here is from genome assembly GCF_021869535.1 of Mytilus californianus. NCBI lineage: Eukaryota > Metazoa > Mollusca > Bivalvia > Mytilida > Mytilidae > Mytilus > Mytilus californianus. The sequence goes on along the minus strand of NW_026262723.1, from coordinate 40,994,644 downwards.
TTTAAGGCGGCCGTTTTTCGTTACCACAATCAACTCTTAGTGTATTAAAGTACCATTAAAGTACATTCACTGATGACTGCTATATCGTGGTAAATGAACAAAAGTATCGGCCTTATAGCTTTATTTTTGATAAACTGGATATTACTTTTTACGTTATCAATATTTAAATTTTAATTATAATTATTCTTGAGAATCGGTATCTATGATCAAGGAAGAAGACCCATCTTGTTATTGAATATATTTATTGCAGCTGCGTTTCAGCATGCCTCTTTCATACAATATGTTTGTTTAAAATATCAAACCTTTGAAATTTAAGACTATCTTAATGTCAGTAGTAATATCATTTTGGTCCCTTATAGATTAGAAATTGTTATTGACTTGTTTTTGTCATGTTTTCTGTTCTAAAATTCACATTAAGGTCACGGACGGTTGGACAAACGGTGAAGTGTAGGGAAAACATAACGAGTAGCAACATATTAAATCTTTGAATTTTATTGTTTTTAATTAAACAGTGGTAGATAACTACTTTCACATTCTTAAAAACTATATTTACTTCCGGTCTTAATGTACATGATGGAAGGGAGTAAAATGTTACTTGAGTTAATTTCATGTTTAGCTATTACAGTATTTATGCGTTGTTAAAATAATTAACAAAAACGTTACTGGTTGTAATGCAATATATATTATATCAAAATGTTTATATCATTTAGAGACCTTATTGTTAAAAAGTAGATCTTTTATGTCCTGTTCAATTTATTTAAAAAAAAAAAAAACTCTTTTTATCACCCACCAATCATTCTGGCGGGAAGATGTTACGTTGATGTCTAAAAAAGCCAAAATCAAGTCAACACTCATTATTACGACGGCGTAGGATTGTTATGAAAAAAAAAACCGATTCAGTGCACATAAATAAAATAGAAAAAAATGTAAAAAATTAAATACAAGAACACCGAACAATAAGTAAAAAAATTATAAAAATTGTAAATAATACATAAATAAGATAGCAACAGCTGCATATTTTCTTCGGTCTAGACTTTTATTGCATGGACAGCTAAGGGATTAAGTAATTTTGAATTGTTTTATTGTAAAATGTCTGATGCAACATAACATAAACAAATCATTTACAAAACCATTTTGATTTTCTTATTTCAAGTTGCCGTTTGAAATAATGGCGTATGAGTTAGAGTTAGAAATTCTGGATTAAGACAAAACAAAAGTGATACATATGCATACTAGTTTTCAAAGACTCGGACTCATATGGCCAATAAAAAGATGGTTCTCGTTAGAGTCAAAAACTCAAGATTGATTAGGTCACTTGAGTAGGTAATTGATTGACATAAAATTATATCAACAACCGTTTATAGCAATATTTTGAACTGGTAACCATTGTATTTTAGCCTTATTCCTAAACATATAACCATTCAATGCGATCCATGGTAACAGTTATCTGTCACGATTTTCAAGCCGGGTTAACATTAATTTTATTGAATCTGTGTCCATGAACTGCAAATACATAAGACCTAATCTAATTGTTCCTATTCCAACAAGGATAGGTTTCCGTAATGTCTGGCTTTGCTGAATGACGATTAACCCATAAAGTTGATATGTGAATTTGATAGAAAATGTAAGTGTTTCTAAATTTAATTTTGACAAGTGAATTATGTTCTCTGTTCGCCGTTAATGTTATTCTCATTACAACTAAACTGTTCGATATCTAAAGTACCCAGTAAATGGATTAAAGTATACTTCAGATTTTTCCGTTTGACGTTCCTTAGTTAAACAAAACTTTAATAGATAGATTAGATGAACAAAACTATTAGTATGTATTACAATACAGCATCAGCTTACAATGTACGTATATCGTAAAATGCATATTATATAAAAAAAGAAGATGTGGTATGATTGCCAATGAGACAACTCTTCACAAGAGACCAAATTAACAACTATAGGTCACCGCACGGCCTTCAACAATGAGCAAAGCCCATACTATAACCTTTGTAAAATGTTAACATATAGAGTCAATATAAGAACAACACTAAAAGAAAGTCAACATTTTTTGTCAAATGCAAAGGGTTTTTGCCTACGTCTATTTTTCTCTTATTTTGTAACGTACTATCAGACTTTTATCGCAAGTAGTCTAACAGCGTGAAATAAGTAAGAATTGTTTTGGGATAAAGTTGCCTAGTTTTGAATTGTTTATTGGAAATTTTGATTTACTCGTGGTTTCTAAAGAACGACAGCAGACACAATATGTGTCTGTCTGTCAAACTACCTGACATTTGAATGAAAATATAGCTTAGTGCCGTCATATTTGCATGACTACATGTTATATATACTTTAACCTTTAGCCTTTTACCATGAAACCCTGATGCAATTATGTATATACATGTAACACTGCTATACCGTTTTTGCATAACATGGGTTCAACGTTATAAAAAGATATTGACAGTATTTTGGGGACTTATCTGGTAAAGGTATATCTGATGTTCTCATTTGCTGCTTTGCATCAAGGTTTCAAGGAGGAACATACTTACATTTCAGGTTAATGTATGTAAAAGTATGAGTAAAAACCATAACAGGGTATTTAAAGATATACTTGTATCACCTGGTTAATGAAGTTTGGGGTTAAAACATCATTAATTGCTCAACAAATCTTGTACCTACAAATTAACAACATGACTCATTTTGAAATAAACGTTGGCAGCAGATTCCCAGAAACCAAACTAAAAGAAACGAATTAGAGCAAACTCATGGAAAATATCTTGTGTGGTTTTCGGAGGCGTTTTGTAATGTTATTTTTTATAACTTTTAACACTCACTCAAATCTATAAAACTTACATTGACTCCGATGGCCATAACTGAAAAGAATTTTCTTATGCCAGCACCTTTTATGTTACATTACATGTTCACCGCGGCCCATCTTTATAACTTTTGCACATGAACGATAACTTTTCGTATGCGTTGAATAGGGTATCGCAAGAGACCAACCTATGCATGTTGTAAAGTAATTTTTATAGAGTTTAATAATAATGTAGGTTTCGATTAACACGAAAACTGATACGATATTTAAGACATAATAAGTTAAACATGATTATTGATAAACTATTTTAGATATAACCAAAATGCAAGTGTTGTCAAGTTTAGCATATTCCCACTCGTAATTCATGACATAGGTTGTCTTACAGATCCGAAGAGTTGTCTTGCACATCCAAAGAGTGCTCATACGTTTCATGTCATCATTGTTGAGCTGCTAACTTAATATGAAGTTATTATGCTCAATTATTATTAAGACACGCGAGAGGAAAATTTTACATCACACGTTACGACTCACCTCTGTTAAGCTGCTGTCCAAATATAAAGTCGTTCTGTTCAGTGGTTTCTTAGAAAAGTGCGACGAAAATATGTGTTTGGCAAGGTGATAGTAGTATAGCTCCACTTTAAGAGTAGTAGAGTGGGGATATATCATATAGTATTTGGACCGTACGCGTATGGTCATTCCCATATGGGTTATACTCATATGGTCTGACCATATGAGTATATACTCGTTTGGTTTCTAACGGGCCGGACCATATGAGTATTTAGACCATATAGGTATTTTTCGAATAAATTAAAACTTTCTTAACGAACACAGCTCGTCCTCTGAAACTAAAGTTGGCACAAGTTATTAACTGAAATCCTTTATCTTTATTGTCTGAATCTTGGTATATTTTTTGTCTTGCCTTCGCTAACTAGAGTCAATTTTAAGCATCTTTATCCTGTCGATAGTTTCGTTCGTACGTGAAACCACAGGTGTTTGGGGCATGGACATTTTGTTCTTGTCCCCGGCGTTAAGTTTAATTTTTACTCAATTTCTTCTAATTGCCACATATTTTCACTTAACTGATGTTTTCATTCTCTTATTCATACGAGTGGTTTCTACATAAGAATAGAGCGACAGCACGTATACACTTCTGTAATTGTAAAATCGTATAAAGAAGGAGCAAAACAAATTGAATATCTGAAAATAATTTGAATTTTTTAAGAAATCTTAATTTACAAATTGAAATACTAAAGTTAAAGAAAATAGGAGGTTCAATGCTCCAATTGCTAATGTGTAAAACAACTGACTTTATTTAGTTATTTTCGGAGTCGACATATTGTGTTTCGTAAAGACAAATTAATAATGACCATGCAAAAATGCTTCTACTATAATTCTAACTTGTGAGTAAAATCATTTTATTTCATTAATCGCGTTACAATGATTACGAAATTATTATCTAAGTCAAAATTTCATTTTTAGAAACTCTTAATCCCTCACACCTTGAAGGGTTATGCCTTCATGCCTTTACTGTTCAACGTTCGTCGTAATACTTACCCTGACCATATGAGTATATACGCGTGTAGTCCAAATACTCATATGGTCCGGAACATATCTGTAGGAAAACATAGAATTTATTTGTACGAGCTTTGGAAAGAGATATTTTCTCTTGTTTCGTAGCGATTACAAACAATTTTATATTTTCCTACAATGTACGAATTAATTGTTTTATTCTGCAATTTAACACATTTACGCTTAAGCGCTAGGGTATAGTTTTTTTTACATTCCAACCGTTGAATTTGTTTTCAATGAAATCAACGATTTAAACGCGGACCGCAATGAGGAACCGAAACTGAACTGTGACGTAAATAGCAATTTGAATATAACCAGTCGCTCACAATAGAAGTGCGATACCAGGAGACTCTAAACGTATGCTAACGTGTATCGCTTCATGTTATCTGTCACGTTTTATTTTTATAGTTTAAGGTCGATTGCAAGATAAAATGAATAAAGCATGATTACTAATATAATATTTTAGATATCATAAAAGTTGAGCATTATTATTGATAAAATATTTCAGATATAATTATTTAAGCATGATAACTGATAAAATATTTTAAACATGACTAGTTTAGCATGATAACTAATAAAATTTTTAGATATGCATATATAATAGATATAAGAAGATGTGGTACATTGTATGAGTGCCAATGAGACAACTATCCATCCAAGTCAAAATTTATAAAAGTAAACCATTATAGGTCAAAGTACGGTCTTCAACACGGAGCCTTGGCTCACACCGAACAGCAAGCTATAAAGGGCCCCAAAAATTATATATAAGGCTGTAATGAGATGATATTAACCCACATCTATGTTTTTTAATGCGCAAATTAAGTGTGATCGACATCAACCAAAGATTTCTCACAAGCAACTGATATACATTGCAGTGAGGTTCGAGCTTTTGAAACGTGTTGGAAATCCTCACTTTGAGAAGAAAAACAGTAGTACAATTTAAACAGTGATCCTGTGCAAGTTTGTTTCGTGATGTGCGTGAAGGAATATGCTTTGGTTTTTCTCTGTTATCACTAATTTTGCATCATGGCTTAATTTTATTGATGTTCTATACTTGTAGATTGTTTTAACCTTGATGCTCATCATGATTATCTTTGCGGTGTGTTGGGTGCCACTTCAATTCACCATTTTGTACTCTGAATACAAACCAGAAAAAAAGGTAACGATCATTAGATTTCACCACTCTAGATGGTATTTTTATTAAATGTGCTAGGTTTACCCTTGAACGTTTGTATGTCCGCCCGTTCATCCATATGAACGTCACAAAATTCTATTCCATTTTCTAACTTCTGTGTGCCTCCACCAAATGTTATGAAACTTGTACACAATGCTTATTACTACTAAATACAGATCAATTTCGAATTAAGATGGCGTCACTCTCACTGTTCTCAAATTATGTCGTCCATTTATAAATGAAGAAATTGCTGAATTCGAAGTAAATTCGACTCTTGTATATTTACAAGCGGGGGCAACTGTCCCGTGAACACATTTAAAAAAAAATTATGAAGAAAAGAAAGCGTTACAACAAAAAGTAAACTTAATTTATTGAATTATCATCACTGAGCTTTTATATATATATCGAAATGAAAGGGAACAAGTTATTTCAAAAATAAAAGGGAAATGTAGTACTGGCATCATTTCGACAGAGAATGTGCCTTTGTTTAGACTCCGATCTATTTTGAGTTCAACATAATGGTATTGACATTTGTCTTTTTTTTGAAGAGCGAATGTTCACCTTTAACAATATTTAGGATTTTCGTGTTGTTTGGATGCCTTTTTACAATACGTCTTCTTTTCTTCCGGAGCTTTTTTGACGTTTCACTGGTTTTTTTTTAAATATTAATTTGATAAAAGTCATAATATTAGCTAATAGTGGCCTAATAATCGCAAACTATTAAATATACTACAAGCTTCTAGTAAGTCACTTACGATCAAATTATGTAATTTTGTAAAAGCTGCATAGAATATTCGATCTTATATAGCCTCATAACTTTATATGTCATTGTATTATAATACTATTGTTCTCTGCTGTCTATTCATGTTTTATATTATGTAATATATGTTGTTAATTTTGCCATAGCATGTCTATGCTTTTGCAATAAAGATTCAAGATTAGCTGATTTTACAATTTAATATGCACACCAACTTTCTGAATGTGCCTGTCAGGAGGCTGTAATTCAGTGATTGTCGTTTGTTGCTGTATATCATATTTGTTTTTCGTTCATTATTTTGTACATAAATCAGGCCGTTAGTTTTCTCGTTTGAATAGTTTTACATTTGTCAGTTCGGGGCCTTTTATAGCTGACTATGCGGTATTGGTTTTGCTCATTGTTGAAGGCCGTACGATGACCTATAGTTGTTAATTTATGTGTCATTTGGTCTCTTGTGGAGAGTTGTCTCATTGGCAATCATACCACATCTTCTTATTTTTATATTTTCTTCAGTTAAATTTTATCTAAAAAAAAATAACAAACAAACATATACTGTTTATTGAATAGGCAAATGCATATTTAACTCCACTCAATAAATTTTACTACAATAAGTATGCTGTTGCATTTTATTATTATCCCATTGACGTTTATTATTCATTTAAACATTTAAAGCTTTATTCTATTACAGAGTTTTTTTTTCTTTATTCAATAAATATTTGGTATACAACTCATAGACGTCTAATGACCATCTAAAGCAAAAAAGTTGAAACTATCAGAAATATTGCTTGTTCATTCCGTTTGAACAGGTCCTATGCCTTGATAAAAATTGACAAGTCCCTTGTTTTTGCCTTGCTTTCTTCTCTCATAAGCTTCTTTGTCATTATATCATGTGATATTCTGTCTTATAGTTGACTAGAAATAGAAATAATGTCATACAAGGACCTTCCATCCGGGAGCAAAAAATAAATGCTAAAGAAGCTGGTCTGTTTGGTTGTAAGAGATGTAGAAATACGTATCAACGTTCGGTTAGAATGGGAATGTTAAATCAGACGCTTTATAAGCTGGTATCTTGGCGGAGTTCGTATAGGGACGTTAATAAACCAACTTATTTGAGGGTTAATTAGGTGTCCTGTTTCAAGACAAAAGCTGTGTTAATAATGTTATATAAAATGAGACGCTTACTCTGTCGACACCCCCGGTATCACTCCTTTTATGTGCTCAGTTTAACCAGCTATTTCATCAGTTGTTTCTACTCTGTTTGTATACTTTAAATTAATTTGCGTGATTTTACCATCGGAAACAACTGTTTTCTTATACAAAAATGTATTCATCTGAGCTACCACAATGCTATACTAATATGGATAGAAGAAATTTCGAGATATACGCCTAAGTCAAGACCCTGTAATTAAGTGGTTGTCATTGATTGTTGCCTGTCTTATATGTTTTTGGTTCATTGTTATTAGTATAAATCAGGTCGATGTTATTTTTTTAATTGTTTATATTTTGTAATGACATATCTTTTCATAGTTGACTATACGGTATGGGTTTTACCCTATAATTGTTTACATTTCCCCCCTTTTTGTCCCTGGTGGATAGTTGACTCATTGGCAATCATGTTATATCTTATTTATATTACTAATATGCCGATTTTCTTCAAGTCGTAATAAGACGGAGATGTATTTGAAATTACCCTAGGAGATTTTTGTATTGATAAGTATGACTTAAAACCGTGATTCTCTTACTTGTTTTAAATATAAGAAAAGACTATAGGAGCTTTCTGCATGAGATATGTGTATGAATATGTGAAAAGCTATAACAAAAAAACATTAAAGATATTAAAAAACATATTTGATATGTCAATATTAGAAAAATAATCTATAAGGAACCTAATTAATAGTTTCGTATATTTATCTGTTTTTCTATTTCCCATTTTTTGTTATAAGAAAATATACGAATCCACCCAAATGACCTCGATTTGTTTCCAATTTATATCTTTCTTACTTTATAACATTGCCATGATAAGGCTGATATTCAAAATGTCATTTAAGGATAAGAATCTTGTTTAAATGAATTGCTTCCTTATTTTTCTAAGATTTCTATATTGATACGTATGAATTATGACTGTGCTTCTCTTACTAGCTTTAAATGTAATAAAAGACTATAGGAGCTTCCTGCATGATTTATGTGTATGAATCCGTGATAAGCTATTACAAAAAACATTAAACATTAACATATTAAAAAACATATATAATATGTCAATATTAGAAAAATAATCTACAAGGAACACAATTAATGGATTCGTATATTTATACGTTTTTCTATCATTTCATTATTATGTTATAGGAAAATATATGACTCCATCAAATTGACTTCGATTTATATATTATTTTTATCTTTCTTAGTTACTTCATTACGCTGACATGAAATAGCATATGTTCATTCCTGTAACAATAACAGAAAGTGACAGAAGAATGCCATCAATATTTTAAACATTAATATAATATATGATAATTTCTTCTAACTACATGACGATTTATAAATGGGTATTGTATTGGCTTTAAAACTGAAACGTCGAATGAACACTAGTTTAACTAAACATCAAGTTAAACGAGAAACCTGAATGTTTTTATTATTTTTCATATGGAATAGTTACTCATCTACAATATTGTATCTAGACTTATCAGTAATTGTTCTTTATTTTGAAATCAAATAACATGTTGAAAAAGTTATTGTTTATTTTAGCTTGAACAATGGTATGAACAACTTAGTTTCTTTGCGCATGTTCTTGCCTTTGCCAACAGTTCAATAAATCCAATGATTTATGCCGGTTTTAACGACAACTTTAAAAAAGGTAAGATTCTGAAGAGTTTGTTCTCTGGTTGATACGGGTGTGATATTGAAAAGCCATACACTGCTCTTTATTGATTCTATTACCTTTTAATGCAAATAAAGTAGAAAATGCAGGATTTGTTGCTCGTGCTGTGTGGATGCTGTAGAATGTGTCCCCGTGCTTGTAGTGTATGCCCTTATACTTTACAGCTATGGGTATTTGCTGATGAGAGAGCTGTCTACTAATAGTTTGCATTATTACCTTTTTTTTTTTGTATTTCTTTAAATTCAAATTTATGCACATCCACTTCATTTGAACTTGGGTTGAACGTTGTCTCATTGACAATCATACCGCATCTCCTTATTTTCTATATGGGACTAATTATTTTTCTTCGGGTTCTTACTTCGTTTTTGCATTTTGCTGACAACGCCTTTTTTGTATGATGGCTCGGGATTTATTACAAGTGTGAATGTTTGCAATCTATGCAATGATAGAATTCCCTGCACCATAACTCGGTGCGTTCATATTTGGATTTTTACCAGTACCAAAAATGCTAAAGATTGGCAATGTTATTTCTTCTAAGTTCTGTTAAATTATCTTTTAGTCGAATATGCGTTATGTACTTTAGAAAAAAACAGCATGTTTTAACTGCTTAATTTTGCAAAATACAGCGGATTTGATAAGGTTTAAAGTAACACTCAGAGCGCAATATGACAAATTACATCGTTTTTGAAACATATAATTGAAATAAGGATGTAAAGGTTGTCCGAAGAGCTGTTCTTCAACCTGATAGTTACTTCAACGTGATCTATGCTAAAACGCTTTTCATCCTATAAAGAGACCAAGACGATCTCAAGGTTTATTGTAAGCGGTACCTACCAATTAGTTTTTTGGGGATAAATCAGCGACACATAAAAATGTACACAACACGGTCATTCAAACAAAATTTAAGGAAAAACTACACTATGACCAAAAGAAGAAAAACTTATAAATAGAAGTAAACGAACCCCATTCAAAACAGAGGTAAAAGATACAAATGGGACATTCAAACTCATAAGTTGAAACAAACTGACAACGCCATGGCATAAAACGAAAACGATCAAAAGACAAACAACAGTATAAAAACCTTAGCAAGAAAACTGAAAACTGAACAACACAAACCGGACTTAAAACCGGGGTGATCTCAGCTGCTGCTGAACGCTAAACATATCCTGTTTATATGTGGTCCCGTTATGTTGATTATGTAAGTACAAACCCAGTTAGACTGTTGAAGAACTTTCATGCAGTTACTGTAAATATTGTTTGTATTATATGCTGCTATAACCATGTATTCTAAGCCCATGTGCCCGAGATGCAAGTGCAAAGGTCTTTTTCCAATAAAAATAAATTTTGCTTATAACTGTGAATTATCAAATAAATAGCATATACATCATTTGGAAAGGCGACACATTTATGACGGAAACTTTTGTTGGGGAAATGTAGAACTTCCTAATGATGCTTCATGTGTCAACTCTGATTGATCACTGTCTCTGTAAGCTCGTCAAAATAAAGAAAACATGGCAGTTTCATTTATCTAAAGTTCCATAAAGAATCCGATGAAGTAACATATACAGCATGATCCCCGGATCTTAATTAAGATATATATTATGAAAGCCCAATTGACTTCAATATCTACATTGTGATATTTAGTGTCTCTCTTTGAGTAAATAGATATACATTACAGAAACAGCAGGTTATAATGTTCAAATAACAAAACTTTTCCTTTGTTTGTTGTATACATATATCTGTTTCAAATGATTTTCGTCTATCTGATTAGTTTATATAAATGAATCCAATGTCAACAACCTCAAATGAACGTAATATTAATTAGATCCAATAAAATAACGTTTATAACTGGACCAGACAGATACAAATCCATACAGTTATTTGTGCATTATCCTGACACTTACTTTCAACGTTTGTGACCAGAGTTCTTCGTGTCAACTTGGAGATATCGACTGACAGTTTTCCTTAATTCGTATGATTAAATACTGCTGCACAAAATGAGTAGTATTAAGTCTTGTTCATTTCTGTACTGAAGAAGGTTGAACTTTTTTCAATATAAATCGACATTACATTGAAAATACAATATTTCAATGGCTAATTTTTATCGTCCTCATGTTGTTTAATGTAGCCTGGAATTTCTTTTATGAATATTTGATATTTGGAATCAAATATAAAAAACATATCCTGTATAGTTCTGTTTTAATGGTCCATTAACTTCTAGTTAGTCTTCAATCTTCTAAATTCTATTTGAAATACCTAGTAACGAAAACGAACAAAATTACCAAAAAGGCAAGAACGAAACAGAAGTAAAAAAATAAAACGACACTAGTCAAAGGAATAAAACCGCAAAATGCTATCAACAAGCGACATAAAACTACACAGTAAACAAAAAATTGAACAAAACCAACTCGACAAAAAACGAGATGAACTCATGTGGTCGTGCGGATATGCAGTTATAGTGGTATTCGCCGTTTGTATGAATGTCCTTTAACAGACCATCATCTGTAGCTTTATAAAATAAAATGTAACATTCAGACGATTAGGGAAGCGAATCAATTATCAGAGATATCACACAAAGAATTTCAGAGGACATTTTAAGACAGACACAATACACAAAACAACATTGAAAACAAAACATTAGAACTTTTGGAAAAATTATATGTTTCTTGGTAACATTTGAAAGCACTTTTCCGGATGCATAAACTATATGACTAAAAATGACCTAAAAGAATAGCAACATTCATCTTAGGTCAGCTTTGCTTAAGGGAGTTGGAATCTTTATTTGATAATATGGACTTCTGTTCATACCAAGATTAATGTCATGTGTTCCTTGACGTCAAATATATCACTGAATTGTTAATTATGTCTAGTCAAAGGCGCAACAAAAAACTTTCTCCAATTGAACAGATGCATGACAAATTTCATATAGTGACAACCATATTTTCAGATTGATTGAAATTTTCCTAACGTCCAGTTTCAAATATTTCATGGATATTCAAAAAAAAAGAGCAAATTAACAAGACATTCAATAGATGTATTCTGATAAGACGGTTGATCGGAATATAGGGCGGGTAATCTAGATTGCCAAACGGACGCCGAATTTTAGCTGAATTTAATGCCGGTGGCAAGAAGTTGCCATATTTCTATACTCCAGTGAACCTCCGGAGAAAATTTGACTGATATGTTAAAGAAATATAGTTTGTTGTACTGTGATACTTACATGATTGTTTGCTTGACCTTTTAAAAAGTTCTTATTAAACGGATCTGTGATCATACATTGATATATGCCAAATTTCTTAAATTTGAAGTAAAAGCGAGGTAAATATAAAAGAAAATATAATTATTCCAAGTTAAAAACCATAAATTGTATATCGAAATTGGACAGATACTAACATATAAGAAAAGATACAAAAGGCAAAGAGCACAATGATTTATATATAATACAAAAATATAGATAGATAATGCAAAGCAATTCAAAACTGTCGGTATACTTACGTACTCCGATAGGGTAAGTTTACAGATGATGTGGCACACATCGTGTAACATAAGATGCAAATTAAACTGTTGAATGAAAACAGTAAATTAAATTTTGAGGTATTGTTTAAGAGGTGTGTTCTGTTAATTTTCAGGCTTTAAACAGATGTTTGGTTTATATAAGAAGAGATACACAAGTGTGTCAAGACTAGATGATAGTTCTACAACTGTTGTGACAAGTTTATCGAGAGGAAGAGTATTTAAAGAGGAATCATCGTTCACCTTAAATGGTAAGGGTTGACAAATGGTAAAACAGTTTCCAGTAGTCAGCGCTTCTGTGTTGACTTAAATTATCATTAATATGGTGATAACTATAAATTCATATAATATGTTAATAAAACTTCGAATTTTTCGAAATACTAATGATTTTCTACCCAAGGAATAGTTTAGCTGTATATGGGAAACCTTTCGGAATTTCGGGTCCTCAAAGCTCTTAAACTTCGTTCTTTATTTGGCCTTTTTGAATTTTTTGATTTCAGCGTCTCTGATTTGTCTTTTGTAGAAGAAACGTGCGTCTGGCGTACAAAATTTTAATCCTGGTATCATTTATGAGTTTATTTACAACATTAATTTAGTCTTTTTGAACAAAGTTCAATGTACAAATCGAAATAGGAAATATTCCACCATTAAAACAAACAAATTCGTTTATTAGAAGCATACCAGGATCAATCGATAGTCTTTATCTTGATCTTTTTCCCTTATTGTAACTGAATAATATAGATACATGGAACCCTGCTGCAGTAACTTATGATGAAATAAATTACGACAACAGTAGCAGGATTACCGATGTTGAAATCTCATAAATCGATTAGGAAAAGACAAATCAAAGTTACAAAAAGTAACTGAGGGAATCGCATGGAATCCAAAAAGAAACGTGACCGGTTGCGACGACAGGGTAAATTGGTGATTTTTTACACTAATGTACACTTTTTATGACGAACATTTCATAGTAATGGACTCATTGCTTGCAACATGAATGCGACTTTGGGTATTTTTTTTTATATGAACACCACTCAAAGTACTTAAAGAGTGTTAACTATTTTAAATCCAGTTTAGGAATAGACGTTTTGTTAGATGAAAGACAATAATTCTTGCATACAAAAGTAAAACAAAAACAACACAAAACCTATTAGTATGTTCTTCGCTATGCCAAAAACAAATATTTGGACAAAATATTATACACATTCAGATGACAACAGTAAATAAGTAATCGGTAGCGTCTTCGTTACATACGCAATAAAAAAACATTTCACGAATTCATGTTATTGCACGAATTCATCTTTGGAGGTGAATTTTTGATTGGCCTACTTACTGAATGAACTTATCGTAGATGGTACAATTGTTTTCTGATAAGATATATATATTTATACATATATATATTGTTTTCTGTTTGGCTTTCAGAAGAAGAGATAGATACATTAAAAATCTAAGGATACTTAACATGGTATTGTAACATACACAATTGTAACACACTTGATGAATTCATGTTATTGTTCGTATTTATCTTAAGAGGTGAACTTTTTTGAATAATCTAGTTACTGAATTAACTAATCGCAGATGGTAAAATTGTTTTCCTATAAGTTATATGAATTAACAATGTTCTTTGTTTGGCTTACAGAAGAAGAGACCCATACATAAGAAAATCAAAGGCTTAATTTATTCAATAATACGGTATTGTTAACAATCAAACATTGTTATCTGGACAGCCAAAAGCTTCCCTTTGTTATATCACAATTGAGATTAGTAATTTATCATTCTGGATGTCATTTGCAGCTGTTGCAATTCTCCTTAGTATTTTATCTGTCATGTTTTACATTTTAAGGAATGTTCAGTGATAATGTTTACCTAATTTGATTTTATTCAGGAAAGACACGTGATGCTTGGAACGGGTCAGCTCAGGCATGCAGTAAGATGGCTATTTACGAGGAATTGAACAATTTAGTGTGTAGTTCATCGGACAATGGCATGTAAAAGAAGAATAGATAATTCATTTTCAGGATTTACTTTATTTCCTATAAAATGCTTGTTACATTCCATATACATGAGGGTTTGGATGGGGGTCCTACATTTCTGCAGTCTTTTATTTTTTACGCTTTTTTTCTATATTTTTATTTTGCCCAATATTCTCTATTCTCGTTTCTATTCTAAAACCCTGTTATTTTTTCTACTCTATATTTTGTTGGACTATTGTTCCCTATTTTTGTTTTTTAGCCCTTTATTCCATATGTTTTGCAAATTAATCTCCATTTTGTAAACCTCATCCAGACCCTCATACACCTATGATGTAAATCATGCTACTTTATAGTTTTATTTTTCATAACTTTGATAATTCTAATTTTGAAACTAAAAAATCATGAAAGCTTTCTTCTAATTAGTTATCAAAGGTACCAGGATTATAATTTAATACGCCAGACGCGTTGCAATTGTTAAGCCTTAATTTCAATATAAGGCTGCAGTGAAAAGAACTATTTTCTTAGATTATCACACCTAAGGTAAATTAGTGACGATGTGATTGTTTAACGCCGTCATGTGGAGACCCCAATGAATTCAAAGAGGGTCAGTATATTTCATAGGGGTATCATAATGTCACGTCTTCTATAACTGTTATTGTGTTTGATTGCTTATTTTCAACATTTTATACAAAAGTTGTCAGGAAAAGTCCCCTGTGCGATAAATTCGTTATATGATTTGCTACTGACACTCAATGAATCCGCAGGGGGTCAGTAGCAAACAGCTTCAAATACGCACAAGGCTGCCTTGTGAAGAATAAATCTGTTATCGTTTTTGTTCTTTTTAAGGTAGGAATACATATAATATCGATTCATATGTTAGACTTAGAATCTAGTATTGCAATTAATCTGGTGCGATATTTTTGAAATTGAGTTATTTCTAATTTAATACGCAAAGCTTGCGTAACTTTTATTTTAATTAGTTAAAATTTAACACTCCAAAAATCTACAGAATGAATATGTTTTACCGTTTTAGAAGGTCATACTTGATCATATTTTGCAAGGGTCATTCTTCCTAATAAAAAAGTGTCTTTTTGAGGCGTCATGAGTCAAGGACACTTTTCTGTGACGTCACAATGGCAAACCCATAATTTATGACGAAAGAAAGGTAGAAAACAGGCTGACTTAAAATTGACTTAAGATGTAATCAACCAGTCAAGAAAAAGTATCAATAAAACGCTAAGAATATAAGAAATTGATATTTACAATAATTTATCATTACATGTTCAAATGTTCTTCAAATAAAAAAAGTTGATAAAATAAACGAACAAGTTCCTAGACGTGTGAATACATTTGCATTAATATTTCCTTAAAAACAAAATGTATTACCACCCACATTTTTGTCCAATCGATCTGTCATATCAATATTACAACGTCTCTCATTTTTAAACAACAAGGACTATCGCGATATGTTTTAGGAGACCTGTCTGTGATGGTTCACTTAAAAAATAATTCTTAAAAGTACAAACATGCCTCTTCGGAATAACACAGTCTTCGTCATGTTTTAATTTGGTACAACTTGTACAATGTCAGACTGTACTTAATAAACACTTATACGAAATATATACTAATAACGATACAAAGATTTGATGCAATTTGTAAACATAAAAACATTAACTATGTATATGAATCCATATGAATTAAAGCATTTGTGCTATTTTAGAATTATGACATCTGTTTTGATAGTTTGAAAAACTGAATAAATCGATTTTCAGCATTTTTTTGTAAAATTATCAATTCTATATTAAAAAACAAAATAAAACACCAACTATAAACAAATTTAAAGTTAGAAATAAAAGTCATCTTTCAATTTTCTAACTAAAACATTTCGTACGCATATTTTTTGATAAAATTATCTGGCATTAATAACTAGAACACAATATGGTCTTGTTTTGAGGTACAAAGCGTGAGCTGGATAGGGAAAACAGATTCCATTAGAAACTTCTCTATGAACTAGTATATATATCAAACCGAAAGGAATAGTCAACGGGGTTACCAGAACCAGAATAGGAAAATATCTAATATTCATAGAATCGTCTAACAATCATGTATCAGTTAATAGAAAAAAAACCTATAAAACCAACTGAAGTAATATAGTAAGTTGTATCAGAGGTCCCCAAAGGTACAATTGTTATGATTGTAAACACAAACTTATATGTTGTTCAAAACCAATTCATTTATATAGATAATTACTTCAACTGATCCTTGCAACCTTTTTATTTTTACAATGTAAATATTGTTCTTTTCATATGTTTAAAATGTTGTGCTGATTTTTACATGAGACCCTTTCCTATGTACTGGATCTTTACAATTGTGAATTAATAAAGTATATTTATTGTTTCCTTACTATTATCATTTTGATAGAGTCTTTTTTACATTTCAAGTTTATGTTGTAGTCATCATTCTAAATGAACCAATTCCTATGTTCGTAAATAGGTGAAATGAAACGTAGCCGCCATTCTGGTTTTTGTTCAGGGCTTTAGGTTTACTTATCTATACTGTTGATAATCGTTGATCTTCTTTAGCCTTCTCTCAGATAGTCCGTCTTTTGTGATTGATAAATCAGTGCCATATTTTTGTGGATTTCGTGGGATGAAAGAACGATTTGTAACAATGACGTATTAATTAACATTTTCAATTTTCCATTTTAATTTTGGTTGCGAAATGCTGTCAATCACTTTGTTAGCAATTTTTTCAGTAACTTGCTATTGTGAAACTGTGATAACCTGTAAATCACTAAAGATCTTATCCTTTTAGAATGGTTCTTTAAGGTAGCACTACAGTCAGACTTTTTTTACTCCAACCAACAGTCTTTAAAGGTTTATTTCTCCTAAACTACTCAATGATTTTTTAAAATCTTTAGCTCATTTCAAAGCTGAATATTTTTCTATCTTCATCTATAGATACAGATATTTTTGGTATGATACATTAGAAATGTAGCTCATATACTGCCAAAAACGTGCTCTTCCGAAATAGCACATTCAGGTCAAATGGTAGTAAAAATTTGTTTCCCCACCTTAGTAGCAATATACCAACTGCACCTGCATATGGATATACATTTCCCAACTCATTCGGTATTCAAGAGCTTGCAGGTGTTATCCAGACTTTATAAAACGCCACCAGTGTCTAAGCAGAATGTTGATGAACCAGGGTTATGTCAAAGAACGTCTCGTCCTTTTTCTAGAAAAAAAGTTCACCGGAAGATATCAAGACCTTGTTGATAAATATTCCGTATCAACTTCACAAATAGTACATAATGGTCTTGAAGCATAGATTCTAGGTACTGACGTTGTTTATCATCTTAATTACGTGTTAAAGTGTTCTGTTATTTGTCTTTGTAAATTATTAACCTTTACTCTCTAGTTCATTTTTGGTAATATCCTTTTGGCGTGTCTAGGTACTTATGCATCCGCCAATGTGTTGTTATGCTGTGGTCATTTTTTGTGTTCTTGTCTTTCATTTTTGCTTCTGTGCTATGTCTATATGCCATTTTGTTTTTCTTGGTTGACATATTTGTTTGTTTTTATAGTGATTAAGGTTTTAACACAATGTTGACTGCTGTATCCTTATTTTTGACATTTTTACCTGTTGTGTCTGTTTGTTTTGTTCACACATTGTTGAGAGGTCAAGCTAGCTATAAACCAGGTTTAATCCACCATTTTCTACATAAGGAAATGCCTGTACCAAGTCAGGAGTATGACAGTTGTTTTCCATTCGTTTGATGTGTTTGAGCTTTTGATTTTAGCATTTTAAAAAGGACTTTCCGATTTAAATTTTCCTTGGAGTTCTGTATTTTTGTTATTTTACTTTTTCATCCCTCTAATTGACCATACACAAGCTACAAAATGTTGTCTCAGATTTTTGATAAATGCCTCCAGATAGAATATATATTGATTAACTGCTGGGTGCCGTACCTCCATTCACCTTTCATCTTTGGAGACCTATAGATTCATTCAGATACAAATTAAAAATCGCCTTTATAGCAGTATATTTGTGTTAGAGTTACAAAAATGTCGTGATGCAAGTTATTGCAAGGACATATGCATTACTTTAATTTTGAATCATAATAAGTCAATTAAAGTTTGCATTTTCTAATGTTTATCATAGTATCAAACTGGTTGCAATGCCAACAGATAAATCCAACATTCCTCTTTGGGGATTTGAAAAGGGGAATCAAGTAAGACGACAGTAGTGTCCAAATCTCGTAAATCGATTAGGAAAGACAAATCAAGGTAACAAACAAAACCTAAGGGATCGCATGAACTCTAAAAGAAGCGAGACTCATTGTGTCGAAAGGGTAGGCGTCTTCTGCTATGCATCACCCGCCCTGCGAATTTTCACTCAGTCTAAATATCATGTTTCAGTTACAAAGTTGTAATGATTAATCGAGGTACATATTCCTAGAGAAGCATGAAAAGAGAATGGTGTATCATTTATCTGCTAAATAATGAATGTCTTACGATTTGGGTTAGTATGTTAAACGTTTGATAAAGACATAGACACTTAACAAATCATTTGCCTGTACTAAATACTTACTAAACATTTTAATACACAAGATCTTAGTAGTGCGTTTTAATTTTTTTTTATTCCGATCCTCACTGATGAGTATTTTATAGACGAAACGCTCGTCTGGCGTACAAAATTATAAGCTTGGTATTTTGATTATTTTTTTTGACAACCACTAGGTCAATGCCACTGTTTTTGGAGGTTTCCGCCTCCAGGGTTTAACAAACCCATTATCCAGCACTTCTGAATTATCATTGATATTTCCATATTTATAAATTTACTGTTTACAAAACTTTGAATTGTTCAAAATATTAAGGATTTTCCTCCTAGGGAATAGATTCCCTTATATGTATTTGGCAAGACCTTTCGGAATTTTTGGTCCTCAATGCTCTTAAACTTCTTATTTCTTTGGCCTTTTAAGGTATTGTTTTTATTTGAGCGTCACTGATAAGGAGTAATTAAAATGGTTATATACCTAACTAAATCTCTAAATTGTATGACAGTTGTATATAGTTCGTTATCTTGACACAAGTTGGTGAGCAACCAAACAGTCATAATAGGTTAATGTGACAATAAACTAATCAAAGATAGCAGGATTAAAATTGGGTGCGCCTAACTCTCGTTCCGTCTACAAAAGACTCATCAGTGACGCTCAACTCAAAAAGTTAAAAGATCAAATTAATTACGAAGTTGAAGAGCATTGAGGATCCAAAATATCCGATTGCAAAATAAAGCTTAGGTAATCTTACATCACTGGGTCGATACCTCTGCTGGTGCACTATCAGTCCCCGAGGGTATCATCAGCTCAGTAGTCAGTACTTCGGTACTGACATGATTTATAACAAACCTTTCTAAAATTACCCGTTGTTAAATTTTGAAATTATAAAGAAACTAAGGTTTCAACTCCCTCAGGCAAAGTTAGATAAATTTGGCTATTTGTTTAAGGTATTTTTGTCATATAGCTCTTCTTATACATCCCTCGGATTTCAAATGTTTGGCTTTGAGCGTTCCTGATGAAGGTAAATCCAGAAAAGCGCTTCGGACGCATGACATTATTAAACGTGTTTTTTTCAATTTGTTTCTATGATTGGGATACAGCAGCCAAAACTGTGTAAACATGCATCACAAACATACAAACAACTGATTAAAAATTCAAACAAACATTAAAATAAATCTAAATAAAGGCAACAGTAGTATACCGCTGTTCAACATGTCATTAATCGATTTAACTTAAACAAATTCGGGTCACAAACCAAAGCCGAGGAAAACATATCAACTATAAGAGGAAAACAACGGAACAACATAAACAGTGAACTGCTACAAAAACAAACGCCAACATACATAGAAACGATCTTTTTGATAACAACTGCCATATTCCTGACTTGGTACAGGAAATTTTAAGAAAAAAAATTGTGGGTTGAACCTGGTTTCGTGGCTAGCCAAACCTCCCGCTTATATGGCAATGTTAAAAATACAGCTAAATTACAACATTACGTGACAGGAATACATTACAACTAAACGCAAGAACACTCAGGACAGAGACAAACATGAAATTCCCCATTTCCATTCTCAATTTTATAAATCAATAATAAAACAATACATTACGACATGTAAACCACAGAAAAACAACGGACACCTCTCATTAACACCACAATAGAATTATGAACTGTGCGTCACACGAATGTATCAAAGCCACAAAAAGTGACGTCACAGGTAAATTTCTAAAAATAAAATATAAAATTGGGATTATGGTTGTAATGGTGCTATTTTATGTATTTTCTAACCATTACAAGAATATTGATATAGAATTGTGTTAGTAATGGTATAATTATTTGTATTTTCTAACCATGTCGGTTTTTACTTTTAAATCAAAACTGTAAAAACTAATTAATCCTGTGCATATAGTAGCTGAAAACTAAAAATCATATAAATGAACTAGCTGATTAATTATCTTAACTTTTACATACATGTATAAAATAAAAATAGAATTCAAAACACAAACGATAAGACATAACACAATATCCAGAATTACAAACGAAACATCGCAACTAAATACATAAATGTTGGATGTATAAATACCGAGCCACGTCTAATAGCAATGCGAATTCACACTCGGGGAAAACAGTAATATTCGGGAATAGGTCACGCTTGGTACTTAGCAGATCAGACGACGTAGATGATAAACCACAATCGAAGACGTGGTAAAAATGTCGTTAGTTAGTTTAGACACAGACACATCGTATAGATCAATCAATTTGTGATGATGTCCGTAAAATTTACAGGGTGTCATTTTTAATCTTTCCTCCTCATAACTCTGTTTGAGCAGTTTCTGCGTAAGGAGCACAACAAAGACGCCAACAAAATGATTTTGTAGTTGATAGTACAAACAGTATATAGTATATACTTTATCGATAATGTACAAATTACTTATCGTAGCATAAAAATGAATTACCAACAAATTACCCATTACATTTTTCTGGAAGTTTAAGTTAATTTCAATTAGAATCTGAAAAATTAAGTTCAAAATTGCATATCGTTATTGAAAGAAAACTCAATGACGTCAACAGATTTTAAAATGTAAAGGAATCTGTATCTTTTAAAATTAAATAGACGTAATTAAATTGTAATCGAAATAGTTAGAAAATGAGATATTTGTAAAATTATAAATGATAACTTATTAAACTATTTTTTTTTTACATGTGAATAGTTATATTTTATGAAAACTCCGTTTCAATAGTTCAGTTTCAAAACTTTCAACGTTATATGCATATTGATTGAAATAATGACACTTTTACGAATAATATGGATACTAATATTTACCGACCATTCATGTCAATAAAAAATCATTTCTAGAGTAACATGTTTTTGACAAGAAAGACTTCTTTGAGTTGTCCAATCTCGTGCAATCTAAAAATCATCAGGAAGATTTGTATTCTTTGTTTTTTATTTATCTGAATATTTTATCTAAGAATTTTTTACAATAACCAGCAAATTACCCATTCAAATTTTTAAGTTACTTCCTATCAGAATCTGAAAACTTGAGTTAAAAAATACCTTTTGAAATTTAAAAGGAAACTTATTGACGTCACAGACTTTAAAAAATTAAAAGGAATCTGTATCTTTTAAATTCAAATATACATAATTGAATTGTTTTCGAAATAGCTAAATGAGATATTTGTCAAATTATAAAGATAACTTATTAAACTATTTTTTTCACATATTAAAAGTTATATATTTCATTTAGAGTCCCCTTTCAATAGTTTGGTTTCAAAACTATAAGCGATATAAGCTTATTTATTAAAATAATGACACAATAACGAATAATATGGATAGTAATATTTACTGACCTTTCATATCAATAAAAATTCTTTTTTAGAGTAACATGTTTTTTTTTTTTAAAGAAAGACTTCTTAGAGTGTAAAATGTGAAATTATTGAGGAAGTTTCTTATTCTTGTTTTTGCTTATCTGAGTATTTTATCTTACGAATTTTTGCGTGAAACCCCATGAGGGTCAAATTTTACGGTCGCCATCACGAGTTGGTTGACCGTTATGGAATAACCGTTTCACAGATGATATCGGATATGTTCCTTATGTCGTAACTACAATACCCTTCCCTTTTCACGAATGTGACTTACCGAATTAGACTATTTACCGGATTTGTAATAACATAAGCAACACGACGGGTGCCACATGTGGAGCAGGATCTGCTTACCCCTCCGGAGCACCTGAGATCACCCCCAGTTTTTGGTGGGGTTCGTGTTGCTTAGTCTTTAGTTTTCTATGTTGTGTCATCTGTACTATTATTTGTCTGTTTGTCTTTTTATTTTTGGCCATGGCGTTGTCAGTTTGTTTTCGATCTATGAGTTTGACTCTCCCTCTGGTATCTTTCGTCCCTCTTTTATATATTGGCAAGTTTTGGATGTGTCTATGGGCCACTCGATATCTCTCGGCCGGAAGTCGGAATTAAATTCTCGGAACGTCTCGAAAGTTTTCGATCATTTAAACAGTTAGTTATCTACGTCTTTGATATTTAAATATAAGAACCTTTTTGCCTTTTCACAAAACATATGTGTTTTTAATAATGTGAATGTTTATAAGCGCTTTGATGTGAAAGTTTCTAAGCAAGTATTATGACAACGCAATTATATTTGTTTTAAAACGACCCCTGTACACTGTGTGTATCTAGGTCAATTATAGGTGGTACTGTGCATTGTCATGATAACATGTAAACTAATTATGTCTGAAGATTTAACCACGTGTGTATTTTCATCATAGACTAAGGAGAAAACATTCTGGTTTAAATGTGTATATTAGATCGGAAAACAGAAAGATAATATTATTATCAAAAGTATTCAATATTATTTATTCAATAGAAATCAAAGAAATATATACAAAATATATACTGTATTTATGTTTTTGTAGAAACTAAATATTAAATTGAAGTCAGAATATTTTCAGAGTTGCAATTAAGAAATAAGTATTTATATGACAAGATCCTCAGCTTTGGTATTTTGAAATATTCATTTGTAAATGAAACATGCATAATAATTAAATCTGAATAAATCCTTGCATCATACAAAAACAAAATGTTGATAAACAATAATAATTATATTTCTACGTTAATTATTTCCTACCGTTTTAGTAAGGTTTTACAAGTAATTGTTATTTATTTTTTTGTATAGTAATATATCCATAAAACGGAAAGTAAGATAAATTATTTAAATATTTAAATTTTAAAAGGTCGTGAATAAAAATACTTGTGTGTTTTCAATTCGAAAAGATTTAAATCCTTGCAGCTCACAAAAAAACGTAATAATAATTTACAATAATCATAACAAAATTTAATTAGGTACTATCATAATGTTAATTTTTTGTACTGTTTTAGTATGGATTTATAAGTCTTTGCTCATATTTTGTATAGTAATCTTTTCATATAGTGGAATGGTAGAATTTAAAAATAGATTCATTTGATAAAATAAATAAAATGTCCGTCCGTAAATACTTGACGTTTGTGTTTATTGATATTACATAAAATTTCGGAAAAAAATTATTTACAAGAACGTAAACTATGTTTATTATAAAATTTCAATTCTATTTTTGTTTGTTTGTTTTAATAGTTTAACCTTATAATATCTACATATGTGTACTATGGTACGGTTTTGAAAATTGTATTCACTGTGTTGCTCAACTATCCTACACGTCTTGATTCATTCACATTATAGATCACATTTCAAACACACACTATCGGTTTGCGTTTTCAAAAATTCCAATAATACTAATATCATTCCTGAATGCGCATTTTCGTTTTTCTTATCTAAATTTAAGACACGGCTGTAAGAGATTGACATGTGACTTTCATGCACGGTCATCATTACTTACGGTATTCTGACCTCTAGCTGTTTTTCTTTTGTTCCTTTTTTGAGTCACTGTCCTATAATAAACTTTGACCTTTTCGAAAAGCTAAGGATTGTCTACCCAAGGAATAGATTCCTTAACTTTGTAATTTTTTTGGCCTTTTAACTTTTTTCGTTTGAGTGTCACTGATGCTTTTTTGTAGTCTGGCGTCTGGCGAACATCATTTTAATTCTGGTATCTTTTTATATCTACATACCTTTTTATATAAATTGGTTATTTTGAGGATATGTACAGGTATTCATAAAATGTCTGAATTAAGATATTCTTCGGCAAAACCAAGTTTCCCTGTAGAATATTTGAATTGATTTAAGTAAAATCAGGAAATCCTTAAAATTTAAGATGTTTTATAAGACCAAAAAAGTATCTTTATACGATGTCCCAATTAGTTGCATGCCACAGGTTTCATTGCACATGGAAATTGTACTTTAGATTTATCTATACAATTAACATCTACCATGAATACAGACAGCTTCAATAACGAGTTGAGAACATGAAGGTCCATGCAGGAAGCAAAATATAAAGATATGATAGATAAAATAAATGCATGCAGAATTCCAGATTATAAAGCAAACTGAGTGCATAAATTTATATTGCGATTGGTTTGTGCAATTTGCATAAGTCATCCGGTTTGTAGAAATTTGGATTTGCAAAAGGGTTATCATCGGGAAAATTATGTACATTCCCAAGTACTAAATAAAATAGTCTAGCTTTAAAATGTATATTCAAATAGTAGATGTAAATATACACTTTTAACTGACTTCTTCTAATCACATTCAAATATTTCAATTCAAAAGCAAACACAAATTCAGCAACAATCTTTTGGTGACCCGGTAGTCAGCGGTCTTAGGTTCACGCATTGTTTTTCTTTTTTTTAAAGAAAGCAACTTTGTTTAAACTTTCAGTACAAAAAGAGTATTTATCCTGGAAGTATTTAACCAGATGTGCTGATTTATCGTAGCATAACAATGAATAACCAGCAAATTACCCATCACATTTTTCTGGAAGATTAAGTTAATTTCAATTAAAATCTGCAAACTTTAGTTCAAAATTATCTTTCGTAATTAAAAGGAAACTCGTTGACGTCAATTTTCATTTATTCGGATATAAAATGATCGGTGGCGACGGAGAATTTCCGACAGAATCAGTCACTCATCAGGATTGAATCTGAATAGTCATCATTAGCTTTTAAACTAATTGCATTTTCAACTTGTTCATTTTCTGTTTCCTGCAAGCATGTGGCAGATAGTTCACATACCTAAACGAGAGCAACTTTAGAGATAAATACTTATAATGTATACCGTGTAATTATTTGAATTAATCAATATTAAAAACTGTTATATATAAAGCTTATCAGAGCAACAAGAAATTAAAGAATTAACTCGAACAAAAAAGTAAAAAAATTAAAAAAACACAAATATATGCACAATTAAAATAAACTTCATATCCATGTTATTAAAAGAAAAAATAAGGTAACCAATTTAATTTTGAGTCTTAAATCTCTTAACAGTCTAAGTGTAAATAATAGTTTTCTTTTTTATGTATCTAACTGTGCACGAATGATAAATAATTCAAGTTATTAAAATTCACCAAGATTGATACTAATCACTCAAAGGTCTATAATATGCATTTAAAAGTCACCTGATTTTTTTTCATTAATTGAGAACGAAATCAGCTTCCGAATTGTATATTTACAATGGTCTTCTGCTACAAATATGAATACATTAAAAATTTACAATATAAAAAGATTACTTTGCACTCCAAACTTACTGGTAATATCACATAATCCGAAAACAAATAAACGCATCAATCCTGACTTCTAGGATATCAAGGATGTTGGCAGGTTAAATAAATAAGAGACCCCTTAAATATTGCTCCTTTGTACAAAACGGAATGTCTTCTAGCGCTTTATAACTACGCAATATAATAATCTCAAAGAATACATTTCGAAAAAAAACCTGCACACATTAAAAGGGCTATAGAACATTTAATCTCGAAGCAGAAGAAGTAACGGTCACGAGAAAAACGTTATGCTGAAAGATATTTCCTGCAAAGATCGTTTGTCAAAATGGCGCTATAGTGTGGACAACTAAATATCATTACAAACTTTTCTACGATGTACGAACGGTTTTTTGGCAAAGGATTAGGAAAGTGGTATTCATTAAGTGTCACCGACGAACGGATATCAGTAGTCAGCACTTTGTATTGACATAAAATATTGTTGATCATTTATTTTCTGTAATTTAATGTAAGAGAAAACAAAGGATATAGGGTATCCATCAATAACAGCGAAAAACACACAAAAAGCAATGAAACAGCGCTTCAATTGCTGTTCTTCATTTTAAAGTAACAGTCAGGTCTTCAACATGGAGTCAAAAAAAAAACCAAAAAAACTGTCGCCTGACTCCCATTTAAAGACGCTCCCGGTTTGAGGGAAATTCTTTGCAAATGATTCTGATAGACTTTGTAAGGTGTTACACCACCAGATCGGAACCTGTCTAAAAAGAACATACTGGAAAGTAGTACATATTTTAAAAAAGATAGTTCCTACGCATATGTGTAAATATGAAACTATGTAGAATATATAACTGTGTATAAATTGTTGAAATATTCAAAACATTAACATAAAAAAGGAGATGTGGTATGATTGCCAATGAGGCAATGATCAACAAGACTTCAAATAAGTGGAAATTAGCAATTAAAGTCACCGTACGGTCTTCAACAATGAGAAAAAAAACATACCGTATAGTCGGCTATAAAAGGTCTAGACATGAAAAAATGTGAGAAATTCAAACGTGAAAACCAATGGCATTAATTAAATAATTTATTAAAAAACCAATAGGAGCGACATGACAACCTTTGAAATACAGGCTCCTGACTTGGGACAGGCACATACAGAATGTGGCGGGGTCAAACATGTTTGTGGGCGCTCAACCATACCCCAAACCTTGGACAGTTGTGTAACAGCACAACATAAGAAAAAACTGAAAAATCAATTGTAGTTGGCTTTATACAAAAATTAGTACGACGCAAAATACCCCCCCCCCCCCCCCCCCCCCTAAAAAAAACCCCTTAGTTTAAGATAAAACAGAAAAAACACCAATAGAAGAGTACTCGTAGTTACTGAAAGCTAGACCAAAGCCAATTACAATTATTAAATAAATCCTAGACTAAAGTATCAATCAGTACACATCCAACGTATTAAGTATAAAGACGCCATAAACAGTCTTCAGTAACGTATGACCTTGTGCAATGCTAAAGTATCAGCAAACAGTATCGACATGATGTTGGATCATAAGTCTAAGGTTTGTCTACTTCTAGGTATAGATTGCCATAGCCGTATTTGTCAATTGTTTTCCCGCGGAATTTTCAGTTTTAAATGGTCTTCAGGTTCATATATGATTTGGCCTTTCAACTATTTTGATTCGAATGCGTCTGGCCTATCAAATTATAAGTCTGGTATATTTGATCTTTTACATATTTAGTTGAACTTAGTGCAGTTCTTTCATATAAGTTCAACAACCAATCATAATCAAACAAAAACTTTCGAAATATACATTGACTGTTAACCATCGATGGCATGACCAGCCCAGGAGATCAGTATTTCTTAACTGGCACATATGGCATACAAATAGAGCTACATTTGGTTGAATTAATTGTAGATCTAAAAAATCATTTTAAATTAAAGAACATTTCTCCCTCAAGCAAAGCTCAGATTCCTGATGTGGGTTTTTGCTCTACTTTTTGGCATTTTTTATATCAGCTCTTCAATGTTTTATTAGGTTCAAAGGCTAGGATGAAAAATTTTGTTCTGCTTTTTTTTTTAATTTAAATCTCTATCCTGCTCCCTTAGACGTTTATATTCCCTTCTGAAACCCTTTTTGATTTGTTTCAAGTAAAATAAAAACAACCCTTAAAAAAACATATTGATTTGTTCAAAACATGATGAGGTATAAATGCCTTTATTACGTTGTAATACAGCGGTTCTAAATGCACAAGGAAGTATATAACAGTTGCACACACTCAAGCTTAAGGTCAATCATGTAGACAAAGGAAACAGCAAATTAACGTCTAGACCGACTCATTTAAGCGGTATCTAATATGAATCTAATTAAAAGTAAATCCATCGCAATGACATCTGAGGCTACCATTCCGAAAATGAACACACATGCTTAATGCGCTTGTCAATGCATATAATTCATAATAGCAATCACAACATCAATCAAAAGACCAATATCTCTCTCGCAGTGACATCTTAGCGTACCATTCGCAAAATGAACAGTAACAGCAAGTACTGATTGGTATTTTTAATTTTCATTCCAATCGGATTAGTCAAGACCTTTTCACCTGATTTTTACAGTTGACGTTTACGCTGAGCTGTTACACCACTGTCCAAGGTAAGGGGGTGTCTGACCCCCACAAACATGCTTAAAGTCGGACACATGCTCAATGCGCTTTTCAATGTCTATAATTCAATGGTTGTCGTTTTTTGCTGTCTGTTATATCTGCTTTTCGTTTACCGTTTTTAATTAATCAGGCCATTATTTTTTGTTCGTTTGAATTGTTTCAAATTTTATCATGTCGGGTCCTTTCAAAGCTGACTGTACGGTATGTGCTTTGCTCGTTATAATTGCTATGAGTTCTCTCCACCTAAGACCTTGTTGATAAAGGTTCCGTATCAACTTCACAAATAATACATGATGGTCTTGAAGTATAGATTCTAAGTACTGACGTTGTTTATCATCTGAATTGTGTGTTACGGTATTCTTTTATATGTCTTTGCAAATTATTAACCTTTACTGTTTAGTCTATTTTTGGTGATAACATTTCGGCGCGTCTAGGTACTTATACATCCCGCCATTGTGTTATTGTGCTATGGTAATTTTTTGTATTCTTGTTTTTCATTTTTGCTTATGTGCTTTGTCTATATGCCATTTTGTTTTTCTTTGTTGGCATATTTGTTTGTTTTTATAGTGGTTAAGATTATAACACAATGTTGACTGCTGTACCCCTATATTTGACATTTTTACCTATTATGACTGTTTGTTTTGTATACACATTGTTGTCAATATAATGGAATTTAATGCGACTTTCATACAAGTGAGAGGTTTAGCCAGATATAAAACCATTTTATACACAAGGAAATGCCTGTACCAAGTCAGATATATGACAGTTGTTTTCCATTCGTTTGATGTGTTTGATCTTTTGATTTTGCCTTTGATAAGGGACTTTCCAAGCAAAGGAATACATTTTTGCCGGGTGTTAAATTTATTAATAAATTAATAAATTATTTTGTCATAATAAATTAGCTATAATATAATAGATACCGACAAAATGTTGCAATCAGTAAATAAGACGTATCTTTAAATGTTCAAAAGAGGAAACAATTCTGCTCTTATAGCTTTTAGAGCCACTCTTGTTCGTGGGTGGAAATAATTGATGAAATGAAGGAAAATATTTCGCTGTATGGTAAATTTGATAGCTAAATCAATATCTGATTGTTTGAAACCATTCCCCGTGACATTGAACAAAACTTCGTGTTCCCCTCTGAACATCGGGACTTCCTCGTGCGACGTTACGCGCAGTTAATGTACAAACGTTTTCAAATTAGGATGGTAAAGTCATTGTCGTGTTAAAAAATTATTTCAGACTTAAAATCAAAACAAAAATAATAAGTAATTAACTTTTGATCGGTATCAATGTTTTAAATTATGTCGTGTTGGCGTTTGCTTTTGTTGTAGTTCAGTGTTACTGTTGTTCCGTTGTTTTCCATTGATAGTAGATGTGTTTCCCTCAATTCTAGTTTGTTACCAGGATTTGTTTTTGCTTAATCGAATTATGACTACTACTGTTGCCTTTATTAAGTTATGAAAAGCGGATCAGAAAAAAAGTATGTAAATTATTATTTTATGTTCAGGTACTTCGTAGCTAACAAAGTATAGGCAGTGGAATAAAACATTCATTTCCATTGGTTTATTGAGATAAATGTATGATGTCTATACCCTGTCAGATGAAGCACAGTCATCACCAAAGTCCTATTCCATAAACAATTTTGTTTCAGACTGACCACAGAATTTGAAAAGTTTATGGGGACTCAAGTCAGAAAGATTCCTGGTTTACATACAAGGAATGCATGAGTGGCAATCATCATCTGCGCCTCTTTTTTCAAAATTAAAAAGTTTAATTCTTATATTTAAAACGCGAGGCTTGCCGAGCTCTTTAAATATTTAAAATTTAACTGTTGAGAGTGGAGAACTATCGTAATACACGAGATGTAGTGGTGGAATCTGTTTCTCTTATTATTTTAAGACAATATCTAAACAAGTTTATCTATCTTCTTCAAAGATTTGCAGAAAGTTGTGTTTTGACGTCATCAGATATGGTCGCCTTTTTAATTTGACGTCTAAATAAGAAATTTAGAAGAAATCAAGAAAATCTGACGTCATAATTGAAATTTCGACCAATCATTTGCCGAGAACAAAGTTTTTCTTAGAGATGAAGAATACTTTTCTCCCACCGATTGAGACATGTGAAAATAGCATGAAAAGTTTCCTCATAAAGGAATCGAAGCATATTTACCAATCTCCGGTATATGTAAAAAAGGACAAAAGATATCAAGAGGACATTCAAAACTCACAAGTCAAAGAAAAGTTGACATCGCCATGTTTGTATTTCGTTCCGGCTGTCGTCGACATGAAGGGAAGTGAACCGCTCACCATGTCAATGCATCCAATGCCATGCAATCAAGTTTATTCTTTTTTCTGTCGTATCAGCCTTAGTGTTTATTTGAGATATATACTTAGAATTGAATGGAAGACAAATAGTCTTCATACTGACTTTGTGGTAAGTTTTCAGGTAAGTTCCATGGTGTTATTGGAGTAGTTACACACGAAAGAATAACATGACAAGTAAAATTCATATTTCAATATATAATGAGAGAAAACACCAACCGCTTTATTAACCTTGACGGAAACCTCTACGTTATAATTAGAGACAAATAACTTTCTGATTAAATATGATAAAAGCTCAACTTTTCCAATTTCTCTTTAAGGTCGTCTTTCAAAGGCAAAAATATGTTCATTATCTACTGATTAACCCATTGTCTGCAAGTTTTGTAAATAAAACAATATAACCTCTCTTCGAAATAGCTGTGTACAGAAAATGTTGTATGGCAATATTTACAGTTTACCGCTTTTGAAACCTTATTTTACAAAATGAATGTTGTCTCATATAAAATTTACGTCGAAATTTCGACTTCTTGAACTAAGGTTTGAACTCCCTCAGACAAGGTTGACCTTAGATGGATTTGGCTATTTTTTTTAGGTCCTTTTTGATTATATAGCTCTTCAACTGTTTAGGTTCTTATACATCCTTGACTTTCAAATATTCGGCTTTGAGCGTTTTGATGAAGGTAAATCCAGAAAAGCGCTTCGGTCGCATGAAATTTATAACGTATTGTTTTTCATTTTTTCTTGAGAGTAATAATCAAACTTCATCAAAATTTTGTTTTGAAACTCTCAAGATTGTATTTTATTGCTGATATTGGTAAAGTTTCAAAAGTAATAATTTCGACTTTCAAATATTTTTGTTTTGTAAATAAAAGTCAAATTCGAAATTGTGAATTTTATACTGTAACAATATCAGCTACATGTATCAAATACAATCTTCAGTCCGTAAAATGTTGGACTTTCCAAAATCATACGTGTATAACTAATAGATTTAAAATAAGTCCTGAATATCTGCTTTAGATCTTATTATTAACGAAAAAGGAGTCCCATAAAAAAAAAACGTATATTAGCATACAGTCTTAAGGTGTGACATGAGACATTTCAACGGACAGTTAGTTTATTTTACCCCAAATGTGACGGGAATAGAAAACTGGTCACTCTTAGTCTTCTTCCGACCTGCAGTAAAACCTTTGACCAATTGGGCGTCCGTTTAGCTGTACAGGATGTATAAATCAGTTGACTGTGGAATAGAAAACTGGTCACACCTGATCTTCCGACCGGCAGTAAAACCCTTGACCAATTAGGCGTCCGTTTAGCTGTGCTGGATGTATAATTCGCATCATATAGAAAGAATGCTGCTCTCTCTGCATGTTAAGAACCCTCGCAACAACTCTTTGAGGGGCCATTAGGTGGCTTGTTGCAAGGCAAAATTTCAATCCAATATACCCCAATTTTCCAGTGGCATTAAAAGTTTCCCCGACCTTCATTCCCGATGGGCCTCTAATACAGGTCATACCTATTGTATTAATTGATAATTTGTTCTTGCTCGTCCTGAACATGCACGAACCATTTGCCACTGGACGTTAAACAACCAAAAAACAAACAAAACACATTTTCCACAAGATTAAAACACTAATTGGTTTTACAGTATTTTACAATTTCACCGCTGATTGGTTTTAGTTTGGCAAGCCTTAAATGTTTTTGAAAGGTTTGAATCCGATGCAATACTAAGCGGATTTTTTCTTTTAATTGTTTATTTGTCGGAATGATTTATTTAAAACGACGACTCAATTAGTTCAGGGATGACTAAGAACCTAATGATGATTAAGACACACATTTTATTGCAAATAATTTCACTGTTGGGGACAGATGTATTCTAGAACATTATCTGACCTTATCTCTTGAAATCAATTCATTGTTTTCAAAACTTTGATTTTTCTTCAAAAGTCTATTAGTAGATTAATCAGGGCATTTAGATAAGGAATACATTTCCTCAACCAGTTGAGGACGTAGCTGTTTCATGTATTGAGGTTCCGGGTAATCTGTTACAGCTTGAATACGGTCTTTGAGAGGGCAAAAGCCATTCTTTAATAGTTCATGACAAAGAAAAATGCATTCTGGTTTGTAAACTGACACTTCTTTTGATATGACTTGAATCCCTCTGATCGAAAAGTTTACGAGCAGAGCAGTACGTCACCCATGTAACAGAGGCATATTCTAAATTCTAAACAATGGAGCAATTTGTCCATTCAAAGCTGACAATTATTCAGTTTTTAGACCCATCGGTAATCGCTGAAATTTGTATTTTTCGCACGTGTTGAAAGCCGTGTAACGTGATTCGGCTGATATTCCCACCTAATTGGAACGATTCGCTAGAGAGATCAATAGTTGTTATGAAATTGGGTATAATTTCATACATATATTCAGGTAATTCTTGTAAATTTTAAATTACGAAATCCTTCGTTTGTGTTTTAAGATGGCGAAAATTGCAGCAAAACCAAAAGTTTTGTTATTCCTTGTTGTCGGCAATGGCACTGTGTTTCTTTACTAAAACGATGGGGCACGTGATTTGCAATTCCTTAGATTTACTCACGGGTGTTCTGATTCCTTGTAATAATCCGTCCAATGGTTCACGTATGATTTCAATCTTGTATGGCTAAACCTATATGGGTTCTGATGAGTCGATACAGCGTTTGCGTTAACTGAATGGTGATTAAGACAACACTTTTATTTGAAATTATATCACCGTTGGGGACTGATGCACTCTAGAATATTATCGGACCTTATCTTTCAAAGCTGATATCTTAAAACAATTCATTGTTTTCAAAACGTTGACCCCCCAAGGGTGACTGGGGAATAGAAGTATGGTCACCATTGGTCTTCCTCCGACCGGCAGTAAAACCCGTGCTAAAGTGGGGCGTCCGTTTGGCTGTGCGGGATGTACAAATTTGCAGCCATGTCCGGTCAGAATGGGGACGTTAAATCCGATGCCTCGTGTAAAGAGAGTGCCACGCTCTTTGCACGTTAAAAACCCTTGCAACAACTCTTTGAGGGGTCCGTAGGTGACCTGTTGGAAGGCTAAATTTCTGTCCCTATCCAATTTACCCTCAGTTCCCGTGGCAGTCTAAATATCTCCGACCTTAACCCCTTAATCTATTACAGAACCTACCTATTGTATTTATTGTGAACTTGTTCTCGTCCTGAATATGCATGAAATATTTGCCACTGGACGTTAAGCAACCAACAATCAATCAATCAATCAAAACGTTGATTTTTCTTCAAAAGTCTATTAAGTGGATAAATTACGGCACTTAAGTTAGGAATAAATTTCTAAACTAGTAGAACATGCCAATAAGACAAAGTAGCTGTTTAATATTTTTTCGGTTCCGTGCCTCAATAGGGTCTTTGTAAAAGCGAAAACTATCCTTTCATAGTTCATGACATAGAAACATGCATTTCTGGATTGCAAAGCGACACTTCTTAATACCGGCGTCACATATCAGCGTATAGCACCGACGTACGCTGCCAATACGTTAGTACTTTTGGACGCATTCAACTTGTCAATCATATCTGTATCGTGTGCAAAACGAGCTCTATGCGTGTTTACGGTGTACGAGAAGCGTACATACGCGTTTATCGGGCGTTCAAGTAACGTATGTTGGCATATGTCTGGCGTATGTCTAACGTAGATGAAATGCACGCTACGAAGGTAAACGTCCCTTGAACGTATTTGAGACGCGTCCCAGGTCGTACCTGGGACGATTATCCGTGCTTTTGGCGTGTCTGGGGCATGTAATTATGGGGTGTTTCACTGAACTAGTACACATTTTTATTTAGGGGTCAGCTGAGGCCCACCTCCGGGTGCGAGATTTTCTCGCTGCATTGAAGACCCATAGGTGGCCTTCGGCTGTTTTCTGCTCTTTGGTCGGGTTGTTATCTCTTTGACATATTCCCCATTTCCAGTCTCAATATTATTGTTTGAACTACTTCTGGATACACATGGTATGTAAATTCATGGACATATGCCACTTTATAACTTTCAGAGCAAATTTCGTTGAATGTCAGAATACGTTTTTGATACGCCACAGGTGCGTTTTATACGTTCACGGAGCGCTGACACTACGCCAGGCGTATGTTACAAAGACGCCCCGCATACGTCCAAATAAAAGTTCAAGTAAATTCGAACGATCCTAAAGGCGTATACAACGTGCCCTAAACGTGTCTCAAACTTATCTGTAGCGTTTTCTTACGCGCTTGTAACGGGTATATTACGTGAGTTTAGCGAACAGGTATACGCTTGAAAAACGCTAGAGCTAGAGGAAAATTTTTATGCTGCATACAAATTTCCTGGAGTGAAAAAAAAGCGTTCACCAAGCGTATACCTTTGCATTTCGACGTACTTTTAACTCATGCAACGCGCGTCTAACGATTGCTTAGCGTTCCTGTTACGTGAACCTAACGTATACGGACTTCGTCAATTTTCTCTGGACGTGAGGTGCACGTCGGTCTATACGCCAATGTTAGACGCCGGCATAAGACCTACATTCAATGGATTTTGTGTTATTAAAATTTGCTGTCACAAGATTTTAGAAATTATTCGAATTTAAGTAATATATCTCCCTCATACAAAGCTCTTGATTCCTTACCCGGCTTTGGCTCTACATTTTTGTCCTTTTTGGTTTATAGCTCTTCATCTTTTTAATTAGCTTTGGATTTTCAAATATTTTGGCCTCGATCATCAGTAAAGAGACTTTGATTGTCGAAATGTGCAGAAAAATTGGTACCTCTTTTGTTATTATTTACACCCTGCTGATCGCAATAAGTCTTTCGTTCAAGTCGTCTTAGTGTTTTAAAATTGTTCCCGAGCAGAGCAACGTCATCCAAGTAACGGAGGCATGTTCTAAATTTTAAACCATGGAGCTATTTGCCCATTAAAAGTTAAAAAGTATTTTGGGCAGTTTTCAGACCCATCGGTATTCGCTGAAATTTGTATGTGCCGAAGCACGTGTTTAAAGCCGTGTAACAAGTTGAATGGTGTGATATTCCTATTTGGAAAAATCCGCTGGAGAGATCAATGGATGTTAAATTTGGTACCATTACATAGATTCAGTTAATTGCTTCAAATTTGGAATGACGTATTTGAATTCCTCCGAGTATGTACTTCGTCACTAAAACGACGGGGCTCGTATTTGGCAATTCATCTGATTCACTCACGGGTGTGATGATACCTTGTAATAATTCTGGTTGTTCCCGTAATGTTTCACGTTTGTATTTGTATCCTGTATAGGTTCTGCTGTTTCAATACAGCATATGCTTAAAGATTTATTTTTAGACTTTCTGTATTGTCACTCATTCTAACATAAGAATTATCATTTGAAAAAACAGTAAAAATGCAATATTTTTGGATTTAGGTATAGCAGTATGAACGTTAATTGCATTCACTATTTTCATAGGAACCTTGTGATTACAACAACAAGCGATTTCTCTATCATAGGTCTCTGGTGTAACGAATATTGACTTTTCGAGCACAACCATTGTAAAGCGACCATTACAAAATTTGGAAATTCGCCATAAGTCTAAAGCTCAGGGTTAGGCCCAATGAAAATCTTCCCTATGGTATGGACATGTATGTTCTTTGCACCATGAGAGACATCACTGAAGTCTAACAACACTTTATGAGTTCGTCATTAATTAGTTTCTAAAAACACTTTGGAGAATGTAAATATCAATAATTTGATCATGGTCATGAATTATTGCCTTTAATCTCGCAGTTACGAACACAAAATCTTTTCGTTATTAGCTAGTCGAATTTCAGGATCCGATAATTGCTCAAATGAAATTATCAGCTTACCAACAATTGACCCAAACAGTTTCTTTTAAAAAACATCGATTGAACTGCAAGTATCTATAAGTGCAGCTACCTTAAACTTGTCAAAAACAACTGTCATAATCAAACATTTTAAAAGAGTTAAACTTTCTGTCGGCACCAACGAATGAAACCCCGGACGGCTGTGGCTGACGGCCGGAGTCAATTGGTTTTCCTAAGCAATAGCAAAGTAAAACACGAGGCTGCGATGTGCATATACTGTAGACATAACTGACATTAAGCATTAGGCTGTGCTGAACCGACACTGTTCCAGTTACACACTCGCTGAAAATGACCTACCCTTCACATTTTCAAACCTAGACTCGCGTGGAAGGGTATTTTATTTAGCCGTTTCATTTTGTGTAATACTATGTGATTTTTTACTGGTATTCATTTTAAAAACAATATCTGTAAGCAACTTTATTCGTTTGTTCATTTGACTCAGCTCTGATGTTTTCTCGGGTGGTTCTACTTGCTAATGTTTTATTACAGTAACAGAATAATTATGTTGGCAAAAGCCGGATGCTTCAGTCATTAACGCTACTGTTAAGAGAACTTTTAATGTCAACCGGTTGTCCAGCAAGGACAAAATTTGACATCTTATCTGGAATTCCAATTATCAATTTAGCTACAACCTCATGATTTGGCTTTTGCAAAATGTATGATGTTTTTTCAAATATCTGGCTACAATAATCTTCGAGCGACTGACCAGGGGACAAACTTTGAAATAATCCGCTTTCTATCATGCGCTATGTAAATTAAAAGTTATGTATTTTTGTTTAAACAAAACATAAATACTCTGCGAAGACTGTTTTCACTCATCGCATAAAGTATTAAACAATTAAAGCGCGAGTCCTTTCAGATGTAAGTGAAAAGCAGTTTGGCCTTCTCGGCTAAGACATGAAGTAAGACATAAGATTTAAAATCTTGTGGGTATTCCGAAAATGTGCTAAATTTAGCCAATTTACCTATATTTGTCAATTTACCAAAATTAAACAGTTTAGGTTATTTAGGTATTTGAACGTACAGGCGTAGCTAGGAATGTAGTTATGTTAAACGATTGAGGGGTAAATTCACATACGCTACTTGGCGTTGGAACAATAACAATTTATGGTGCAATAACAAAAGACAACTCGGATTAATCAATTTCTTGAAATTCGTTTTCCTCAATGAATTTATTGTATAATATTAAACTCGATATTGAGGATTATCTTCATCAAAATTATTTTTAAAAGGAACTGTAAAACTGGTGTTCATTTCAAACGATTGCCCTGTTTGGCAAGACAACCCAATACTATGTAATCCTACATATATATATACGCACATCTGTACTAAATATGATTAAGAATGTTTTGCGATTTATGTATAAGATTTTCACGAACTTGATACATTAAAAGTAACGAGGCAGTCATCACCAATTAATCCAATTTATATTTTTTTCCAGCTTTGAAGAACTCATCAACAGTGCATAAAATGTAAACAAAAACAATATTTGGCTTCAAGATGAAATGAAAATTCAAAAGTGTCGCTTGTAAAATGTTAATATGGTCACAAATGCAGTTAAAGGGCAGATGGTCATTTAGTTGTTACCTGATCATCTCATAAAAATGTCATAAAACGTAACAATATAATGTAAAACAGTTTGTCTTCACTTTAAATCCTCCCCCATTTCGTGTTCTTGGCATGGCTATTGTTGGAACCTAAAAACAACAAATAAAGTGGCACTTCAAACTTTACTCCATTCGATTTTAGCACAAGTAATGCTACTGAACTAGCAGTCGACAACAAAATAAAAAAATACTGCAAAAACATGTTCTACTTTTCTGTACTTTATGCAATAATGAGGTAAATTGTGTGAGGTCTCGGTAACTAGAAGACCGAAACCGGAATATAACAGGATACCTTAAAGGGAGTTAGTATCATGGTGTGGGCGGCAATCTTTTAAAACCGCCTAACAGAACTGGTTCATGTCCCGGGCAATTTAACGACTGTATGGTACAGAAACGAAATTCTCCAACCTCTCCTCGTGCATGTAATTTCCAAAAGATGGAATTATTTAAAAAAAAAAACTTGCTAGGCTGCACACAACGCGTTTTTCTAGAATCTATGGGAGCAACTGGAGAAACGTATGCACCATCATTAATCTCCTCCTCAGATTCTTCTTCAATGTTTGTGTACGGAAAAGTCTTTACCCTTCTTTCTTATAGAGAATATGTTAAGCTCGCGATAGTGATATAAAGACGACTATTAATTTTTAAGACCTCAAAACATCCAAATCGCATCGGTCAACCAATTCGTGATGATAAGTAAAACTTATGTATAGTTGATTTCAAGTCGGTTTCTTTTCTCATGTCCCTGCTGGTTCATTTTTTGTTTCCTGGCGAAAATTGCAGCAAAACCAAAAGTTTAGTTTTGTTATTCCTTGTTGTCGGCAATGGCACTGCGCTTCTTTACTTAAACGACGGGGCACGTGATTTGCAATTCCTTAGATTTACTCACGGATGTTCTGATTCCTTGTAATAATCCGTCCAATGGTTCACGTAAGATTTCACTTGTATGGCTTAACCTATATGGGGTTCTGATGAGTCGATACAGCGTTTGCTTTAACTGAATAGTGCATGATTAAGACAAAACTTATATTTGAAATTATATCACCGTTGGGGACTGATGCACTCTAGAAAATTATCGGACCTTATCTTTCAAAGGTGATATCTTAAAACAATTCACTGTTTTCAAAACGTTGATTTTTCTTCAAAAGTCTATTAAGTTGATAAATCACGGCACTTAAGTAAGGAATACATTTCTTAGCTTGTAGAACGTCCCAATAAGACAACGTAGCTGCTTAATATTCATTTTAATGAACTCCGAATATTGTGAACATTCACGCGCGTAACATATTGTTACGGAGTGGGGTTTTTGTGATTTTAACGTATCTGAAGAAGAATGAGTGATTGTTGATAGATGAATTTGTAACTTGTATGATCGACTAGTGAGGATTATGTAACTGAATGTAATTTAAATGAATGAAAACATATTAGGTGATTCTCTGGTATCCTTTTGTAGTTACTAAATATGTCCGATTGCACAAAACTTTAATTTGTATAGTAATCTTGTTAAAGTATTACTCTGGTCTTTTCCGTGAATGGACGTCGCCATGTTGTTATTTTTTGTTGTTATTGACCTGAAAGTAAATATAACTGATCATGGCAGAAAAAGAGAATACACTGGACTGGACAGTCACAGACAAATCTGACCCCTCGCTAACTCCAGAAGCAGAATTAATGTCAGAAGGACGTGTCCAGGGATCAAGAATCCCCACATCTGCACAGCATGATTTTATGGACGCTACCCCATCAGACGAAGTACATGTGCGGGTGAAAAAGAGAGATGGAAGTTGCCGAGATGAAAGACAAGTTGTGGGCAATATTAAACAAAACAAAAATGCAGATGATTTAATTTTAATTGAGGAACTTTATGGCGGGGCGGCTTCAGGAGATGGAACCGCCGCCGGTTCAGTGGCTCGCGAGTTCATTGCCAATCAGCAGGTATCCCATGGAAGGGGAGATACATTTTCAGGTTATTTTGCTGACTCATCCGTACAAGAACGTTTTGGAGATCAGTGGTTTTCCCATCAGCGTGAAAATTTCTCAAGTCCAGTTTTTACTAAGGGCCCAGTCCCTATGGACGTAGAGGGTGCAAGTTTTTTGCAGGGTATCTCCCATGGTCCCCAATGGACCAATGCAATGCCATCCGGAGGCATGCGGGTTAATCTATGGAAGGTCTGCACTGGTACGGAAGATCCCAGGGAGTGCAATTGCCATACACGGGAGTCTTCCAGGACAGCATCAGGGTACGAGGACGTACTTGGTTATCGCGATAATCAAGGGTTTTGCCAGGGTTCTAATGAAACGAATAATAGATATGAAAATAATTTAAGGACAAATCCTTTGAATAATTTTGCTCATAACAATAATAGTGCATATGCACGGGGTAATAAGAAAGCGGCAACTTACGATGGGTTGGGTAGTTGGCAGGACTACATTGTACATTTTGAAATGATCGCTGAAATTAATGGGTGGGACGAAAATACAAAAGCCTTAAGAGTTGGCTACATGCCTCAGAGAGTCGGCACAAGCTATTTTGAGTGATTTGAGGCCAGATTTAAGAAGAAGCTACGCACATTTAGTTGCAGCACTCACCTCACGGTTTCAACCGAGCAATCAAGCAGAATTGGATAGGGCCCAAATGAAAGGTAAAAGTAGAAATAAAGATCAGTCATTGCCCAAACTTGCCCAAGACATAAAGAGAGTAACTAGGTTAGCTTTTCCAACTGCTCCAATAGAATTAAGAGAACAGTTAGC
Organism: Mytilus californianus; assembly: GCF_021869535.1. Taxonomy (NCBI): domain Eukaryota; kingdom Metazoa; phylum Mollusca; class Bivalvia; order Mytilida; family Mytilidae; genus Mytilus; species Mytilus californianus. Next base: position 40,953,052 of record NW_026262723.1, on the reverse strand, counting down.
CAGAGACTGTTTTATAGACTGTTTGAATGACGCAGATTTAGAATGGGCAATATTTCAGGGTAAGCCAAATTCTATAGACGACAGTGGAAGGATAGGCCTAGATTTTGAAGCGTTTACTTCGGGACATAGGAGGAAGTTCAATAGCCTAGCTGCATTACGAATGCAGTCAGGTATATCAGACGATGAAGAAGGTCCTGAATTACACATGAATAGTATAATTGACAGATTCGCAAAAATTGAAAATAACCAGTCCCAACAGAAACCCAGTTTTTAATCAGAAGTTACCTGCTATTTTTGTGGAATTAAGGGACATTACAAAAGAGACTGCAGAAAGTACCAAGAAAGGAGAAGTAGTGGCAAATACGTGCCAAACAATAGAACGGGAAATAAATGGTCAGAAGGAACACAAACCAGGGGTCAGACTAAATCGGGAAACTTTTAGAGGCTAAAGCTGACGGTCAACCTTTAGCCAATATTAAATTTAACGAAGGACCGCTTAAATCTTTCAAATTAAATGATAATTTTAACAATAGTTTGTATTTTAAGTTAAAAATTAATGGAACGTCCGTAAATTGTTTAATTGATACAGGATCAACTTTATCAGTGATCCATATAAGGAAATTTTTATCAATTCCAGAATCACAGAGACCAGATAAAATTTATGAAGGCATTCAATTAAAACTTGCTAATGGTGAAATTATTAAAACTATGGGCCAAGCTGATTTCAATATTAAGATTAATGACAAAAAATGGAAACAGCGGTTTGTGATCGCAGAAATTGACGCCCCTGCATTAATTGGTAATGATTTTCTATATTCTAAAGATTGTAAGCTTGATATTAGACATAGTGAGTTAACTATTGAGGATTTTGAAATAGTATGCCAAAATGAAAGTCAAATGTCTAGTATTTTTAAAATAGCTTCAGAACAGAATGTTATACTTCCCCTTAACTAAGAAACCATTATAATGAGTAAAGTTCTTGGAGATTCTAGTCATTTAATGGATGCAATGATAGAACCGGTGATAAAGCAGGACACCGAAATTTTAGTAGCTAGAGCTTTGGTGGACCCTAGTAATGGTCGTATTCCACTACGTATAGCTAATTTGACTAGCTTCGAGAGAACCTTATACAAAAGCACATGTTTGGCAGAATGTCATCTTTGTGACAATATTTAAGAAATTGAGAACACTGAACGAACGAGTCGTAAAGTATTTAAATTAAAAGAGAACAAAGCAGACGAAGTTCCAGAACATTTAGTTACCTTATTTAAAAACTGCATTTCTAATTTGACAGAAGAACAAAGAATACAAATGAAAGGAGTTTTGAAAAGACAAGCAGAGGCGTTTGCAAACTCCAAGAATGAATTAGGTAATACACAGACCTAATAAAACACAAAATAAATACAGGGGATGCTACTCCTATTAAACAGAATCCGAGAAGACTACCACTGGCCAAACAAGAAGTTGCAGATCGCGAAGTTCAACGAATGCTGGATATTGGAGTTATAGAACCTTCTATAAGTCCCTGGTCATCACCGATAGTACTAGTGCCAAAGAAAGATGACCTTACTTCCGTTAGATTTTGTATTGATTACAGAAGGATAAATTTTTGACAAAAAAAGATTGCTTTCCTTGACCTCGCATAGAGGATTGTCTAGATGCGCTACGAGGCGCAAAATTCTTTTCCACTATTGATCTTCAAAGTGGTTTCTGGCAGGTTCAGATGGATCCTGCAGACAAAGAAAAGACTGCGTTTGTTACCAAAAGAGGTTTATTCCAGTTTCGTTGCATGCCATTTGCTGAGGCTTGCTTTGCGCGATTAATGGAATGCGTACTTGCAGGTTTAAATTGGCAGATATGTCGTCTTTATCTAGACAATGTTATAATATTTTCAGAAACTTTTGAAAATCACATCGAAAGATTAGAGTTGGTCATATCTAAAATTAGAGAAGCAGGGCTAAAAATATCCCCTAAATAGTGTGCCTTATTTCAGGGTAAGCAGATATTGTCCCTATGAGATCCCGTCAAACGTGAAATACAGAATGAAAGGGAACGTTGAAAGAAAGCACCCAGAGAAAATGGACAGTAAGCCACAAAAAGAAAAATGTAAAATCCAAAATCAATACACCTGCAGTTCGAGATTTTCAGTTCACTCCAATAGCCAGTCCCGTTCCTATATACCTGGGGATACCAGATGATATTACGTCAGAAAATGCACACACAGTACAGCCAAATTTATTTCCAGAGATGCCGAGACAAACAGGGAGTCCAGGCTCTCTGTTGAGCCTTCTAAATAACCATAACAACAATAACTCAATCATCAGTCAGTTACCAGATCAAATTACACCTCTTGAATCTTCACCGGTTATACCAATATATACTGCAGCTCCAATTGACAAACTTTATGATTCCAAGACAGCACTTTCTTGTTTAACCCCTAAAACATGCACAGAAGTTATCGTATTAGATGAGTCACCATTGATAATTATTCCGTCAACAAAGATAGCCACACCTGCCAGCCCGAAAGTAGAACCCTATGATCCAGAGAATCCAGAGATGGATAGACGAGAGGTGATTTTCAAATAGGAGATTCCTTTCTACCCGCCATGGAAAGTAGACGTCAACAGCAGATATGGGAAAACATATGATTGATCACACCTCCAGCTCCCCAGTCAAGAATGTAGGGACGACCCTAGATTACAGCTCAGTTGCCCCCCATCGAACTATCTAAAATACGAGGATGCAAACTGGGTGAAGAAATTTAGAAACAGACCGAGGTTACAGTTATACCAGACGGTTATTTAGGAGTACGGAAGGAAGAGAAGCTGATCTTGCCAGATGGAACTATCTATATACTGAGTTCGACGTGGATTCCTGACTCAGAAGTGGTAAAACGAAGAAATGTTGGTGTACAGACAGATGAAGACAAGACGACAGAAACGGGAGAGTTCGAGCTGATAGAGTTGGACGTGGAAGTGAAAGAAACACAAACAGAGATACACACAGAGAATACAGGGATCCAGTGTGACATTCTTAAAGAGCTTTTTAATTGTTTTTAAATTTAATGTTTTAATATGCTAACTAGCTGTCTAATTTATTTTAAAAATTATAAGTAAGTATTATAAGATATTTTCATGAAAACTTTGTTCGAGGACGAACATATTTTTTTTCAGAAGGGGGTAATGTTACGGAGTGGGGTTTTTGTGATTTTAACGTATCTGAAGAAGAATGAGTGATTGTTGATAGATGAATGTGTAACTTGTATGATCGACTAGTGAGGATTATGTAACTGAATGTAATTTATTTGTGTGAAAGTGAACCCCCTTCTTTTGTTAAAATTACGTTGTCAGATTTACTTCGTCTGATATGATATTTCAGTCGAGAAAACATATAAGGTGATTCTCTGGTATCCTATTGTAGTTACTAAATATGTCCGATTGCACAAAACTTTAATTTGTATAGTAATCTTGCTAAAGTATTACTCTGGTCTTTTCCGTGAATGGACTTCGCCATGTTGTTATTTTTTGTTTACATAACGTTGAAATGTCAAATTCCCGTATGTTCACATCAAAGTGCAAACTGTGTCATGACGTCATTCTAACTGTTGTCTAACGTCAAAACTGTTGTCGTTTTTGTGTAGTAGACAAAATTGTGTCGCATAAAAGCAAGCGCACCACTTAAACCTGGTAGTCTTGTTCCATCTGGGCACGGCCATTAACAGCTTTTAGCAGTAAATAAAGTTCCAGAAAGTTATATAAATTATAGATAGAGAAAGGTTAGCATATTGAGTATATTTTTGCTGAATTTCCTTAAAACATTAAAGATTAATTTTATCATGAAATATTCTTCAGAATAGTAAAGCGGAGTTTAAGCTGGAATTTGAGATATTTATTGTTGTCAGTCAGTTTGACGCGTTTTCCTGATTTTTAATATTGGTGTTTGTAAAGCTAAGCTGTTTTATCTTTTGGTCAGAAAAAGTATAAAGTAATTATTGTCGTTTTGGCTTCCGCTGAATTATTGAGTATAAGCCTTTGAAAATATTTTCGAGTTTCAAGTTCAAGTTGTCTATTTTATTGTCTGTGTTATAACTGAATGCGTCTTATGTCACTATTTCTTTGTTCCTAACCAGAGCTTTTCCCGATTTTCCCCGTTTTAGCTACAATAGATTCCAGAGAAGTATTTTGTTTAATCAATATTATTTCTATATAGGTATAGGCAGCTGGAGCAGATAGAGGTTTTAAATATTAATCCAATTGTTTAAATTGTATACAACTGATTGTTATTTGCAATATTATTTATTGCTGAATTAAAACAGTTATTAAGTTTACATTTGCATTACGTTTTTATGAGTTCGCTTGGGTTATTCCGTAGTCGTAAAGAGATAGGATTTATAAAGACCCCTCTCCCAAAATTATATTTGTCAAACGAACTACGAACACAAACTAAAAAGATATCATCTGCTGACAGTATCCTAGACAATAGTTTCAGTGTAAAACAGCTATCCAGTTATATTAAACTATATTAAAGTATAAAATAAGAGCAAATTAATATAGTCGTATCCAGTTGAAAAGCAGTGTAGCAGTATCTAAGCATCAATCTGTAATATTTATAAACTAAAATACACACTACACCCCTCCCCCGGCCCGTTACAATATTAACTTTGAAATGTAAACGCCATAAGACGTGTCAGATGGTACGTTAGTGCTGAAAAATGGAAAGCTGAAATTATTACGTCCGTTATATAGCCGAGTTTTAAGGTCATCTATCTGTGTCAATATTCAGATAAAAAGCGATATGACCGTATTCTTGTACTGAAGTTCAATAGGGGTAATTACGATGCAAGCTGTAATTGAAATGAAGGTTATTGAGTGAAAGTACATCCTAAATATATGTGAAAGTGAAATTAAAGAACTTGGCACGATACTAATTAACAATAAACGAAAACAATTATATTTGACAGAAACCAACGCCAACCATTGGATTTGAGGATCATGTATTGAGACAGGCACATGGCTGATTAGGTATTGTTTGTGATTGCTCAAATTCTACCCAACCCTTGACAGTGGAATGGATGAACAACATATCAACTGTTTTTTAATTAGTTGGAATTGGCTTGATTCGTCATAAAAACAAAAACATAAAAAAACAACCAACATAAAAACAAAGTTCCGATCTCAGAGTACACACATATGCGATACTGAATGATGAGTTTGAATTTACTTTTGGTATCTTTCGCCTCTGTTATACGATATTGAAATGTTGTCAGCAAAATGTTCCCAACTTATGGATAAACTATGTTGTCCTAGCCTTTAATCTTGATTTTTATTATTTTTATAAAAATAAAAGAACAAATGCTTTTTACGCAGTTAAAAGATTAATAATGTTTATATGGTTTATTTTGGTTATACGAGAATATGATCCCTTAATAAGATGTATCAAATGGTACAAGGTCAACTTTGTCAAGGGTAGTGCACATAGTTTTTGCACTCAAATATATATCTCCGTGAACTGGAAATTTATAAATAAAATGCATCATTTAAATCGTGCTAGAATCCAATCAATGATCGGTCAATGACCGGTTGAACTAAGTGACGATAATCATTATTACAATACAATAATTTGTTTAAACTTTAGATGGCATATCGTTTCATATTGTGCAATATTGGATACCGACTACATTAGCTTAAAGTAATCAGCAACTTAATGTCAATCAATCTAAATGATACGGAGGGTCTCCATTGTTTAAATGAAAAACATTTTAAACTTCCGTGTTCTGGGAAAATTAATTAAAGACAAGTATTCCACAAACCACTTAAGCCGAAAGCATAATGATATAATTTGAAATATAATTTAAATCATTTTATAGAAAGTAGATAATATGAAATCAACTTATAAATACATTCCAATTTTAGTTACCTTCCAATATGTCGCTGTACGATAAGCAGTAGAGAGTCAGGAAATAATATATACCTCGTCTTAAATTTAACCCGACAATGTTAGCTCTGCAAATGAGCGTTAGCACATTTTTGTTCTTCCCTCAGCGGGTCTCGAACTCCTGCTTCTGTGACATAGTGGCAACACCACTGCACTGTATTTAACAATTTAGACCACGAGACTAATTAGGCAATAAAATTTGGCTTTACATAGGGTTTTAAAACAGTACATGATGTAAAATGGCAAGTAGATGGTGTACCTTGCAGATGAGCTGTTCTGTGTCTGTCGTAAATAATGAAAAATTTACTTATCGTGCCGTCACATCAAATTTTGATTTGCTTATATACGTCTGAACATGTGACAATTTAAAACAGACTCTCTGTATCTGATAATCTGGATATATATATAGTTACTACAGTCGACAATCTAGTTACACATCCTTGGAACTATCATGTCCCCTATTTCTAAGTTCTAAGCGGTATTGTTGTAACTATATAGCCTAACATCACCGTTTTTCAGTTTTGCTAACGTGATTTGTCTATAAAGAGTGCCTATACTCCATTTTGTTTTTCTTTGTTTATATAGCTGTTTGTTTTTATAGTGATTAAGATTATAACACAAAGTTGACTGTTGAACCTAGTTTTGACATTTTTACCTATTATGTCTTTTTGTTTTACTCACACATTGTTGTCAAAATAATGGAATTCTTTGCGACTGTCATACTTCAGGTGAGAGGTTAAGCTAGCTATAAAACAATGTTTAATCCACCATTTACTACATAAGGAAATGCCTGTACCAGGTCAGGAATATGACAATTGTTTTCCATTCGTTTATTGTGTTTGAGCTTTTAATTTTACCATTTGATAAGGTACTCTCCGTTTTGAATTTTTTTGGAGTTCGGTATTGTTTTTATTTTACTTTTTACAAAATCAGTCTTATTTCAATCAGCCATGATCTCAAGCGAGTCTAAAACCGGCTGGGGAACAGTTCATTGATTTATACTTAGTGGAGATTAATTTTTATGATATATATTTTTTCATGAACACAATTTTAAACCATTTCCATCATACTTTTCTTTATATAATCTAATTGTTGTGGAAAATTACAGAAAACTTAATATAAATAAAAGGGCATTTGTCTGAGGATATGCACAAAGCATGAAAACGTTAGCGATTGTTTAACTATAGTATTTTTATTTGATCAACATGTAAGGCATTTGTAGAATATTTTATCTTTATAGATATGTATTATATAGGAATTTGTTTTTATCTAAGACTGTGGCTAATGTGTTTTTCAGAAGAAAAGTATCATTTAAAAGAGAGGCCAATGATACCAAAGGGAAATTCAAGCTCATAAGTCGAAAATAAACTGACAACGCCATGGCTAAAAAGAAAAATACCAACAGACAAACAATAGTACACAAAACACAACATAGAAAACTAAAGACTGAGCAACACGAACCCCACCAAAAACTGGAGCTGATCTCAGGTGCTTAAAATACCTTATATCAGAAATTCAAAACTTGAAGCAATTAACTTCGTGAAATCGTTAGCCGAAAAAAAAATTCATTTCATTTGCAAAAGTTTGATTTGATGGGACAGGATATAGGTTGACATTTCTGTTCATACTATTTAGATTAACTAAACCTATTCATAATTTACGTTGAATTCAGCATATTCTGGTAGTGACTATAAAACATTTTACAGTGATGAAAATTACAACGATGTTTACCAAATACTAATGAGAAATAGCAATAGAAAATGTTGACCTTTTAGATGGATATGACAATCATGTATTGAAACAAACATGATAACTTGATTTAGGTGCAACATCTTCATTATAACATAAGTTCTAATCGTTGTATTAAAACATGAAAATGACGTTTATGCTTGAACATATTAGAATAAGATTTTAGTCCTTAAATTATGTTATATTGTGTTATAGTTCATATATAGAATATAGATTGATGAATAATTTCGTCTGAAGATTCAAACACTTCAGTTTTTGAAAACATTTTAACGCATGTGTTTTAAAGAACAACAGATTACAGATATGTCTTAAAAATGGTTCAATAATGGTTTTTTTTTTGGTATTTTTTCTGCTTTTGCATAATACAAATTGAGTTGTGATCATAGTTATACTGAAATATAAAGCATGATTCTAATGAAAACCTTAACACAGATTACTCTGAACTCGTTTAAACATATATAGTGGATCATTGGAAAGAAAATTTCGACAAGAAAAGACAGGTCCTTGATTCTAGTAGCGTTCCAATGGAAAAAAAAACTTTTCAAATATGTTTTTAGAAACACCTTAAAAATGATTAATAACAATATATATCAGATCAAAAAGCAAAATTTTCGATATCATTATTCCACCTACAACCTATTATGGTTACGTTTGTGCTGTGTTTTAATAATTACTGCATAAATATTTATAAAAGGGTACATAGTTTAAATATTACACTGGCATCTGGCGATAAAATAATGAACGTTTATTTGGAAATTTGGTAAAATTTTGTAAAGAAGGCGCATATGTAATTTTGCAATCCAAACGAGTATCTATATTGTTGATTTGACATTGATCTTTCAATTGATACATTTTTGAGACCTTTGACTCTGACAGAATGAATTTTTTTATAAATTGGTATAAGCAAGTTAACAAAGCGACATCACAAATGAGGATTGTTTCTGTTTTCTTAACAAGGTTACCATGGTTACATAAAATAAAAATAATAAAACATTAAAGATATATATATTTTATATTAAGCGTGAAGTCGTCAATCATATCACGTCATTATGAAACGATCTTCATTAGGTACGATCCTTAAATGGTGTAAATTTCCTACTTACACCATAACAACTTGCACCATACACTAATTCCTTCTCCTTACCCATTTGAATCAACAAGATTTGCACCATTTAAAATTACCCACAATGTAACTTGTTTGAGGGAATTACAAAATACAATATATCTTTTATAATACCAACTAAAATTAAAAACCATTTCTTATGCACCATACACCATTACAGCATACACATTTTATTTAGAAGCTTGCACCATCCAAGGGCTGTTTGCTCTAAATCAAAAGGTTTGTTAAACCATATAGTACATAATACTATAATAACCTTAAACGGTATTAACTTTACTGCACTTTTTGCGCTTCTCGACAAAAAAAGTTGCATCAGTGATGCTCGAGGCCAAGTAAGAGCTGATATAAACCAAAATTAACAAAAATTACTATATAGTAAAAGTAAGACAAAGAATAAGAGCTTTGTTTTCAGGAGATAGATTTTTTATTTTGCAAATGATTTCCGACTTCAAAATATCCTAAAAGCAGAATCCGTATTTCGATATCAGGACCTAAGTACTAAACTACATGGCAGGTGCAGACATCAGAAAATCAATGCAAAACAAACCTAAAGACTCATTAATGTTATCTTACAATATATGTAATAGTCTACTTTAACAAAAGCTAAGTATCATAGTATCATATTAGGTGCCGACGTTTACTCCAGTCGTCAGACATTGTAATGGAGATATGTGGCAAAGTTTAAACCTTTACAAGTAAAAATGCAATTTTCATTTCTCAAGAGAAAAGTCTGTTAACGGTTATTTCCCGTTAAATAAAGTACTGTTGTAGATTACACTTATTGACAGATCGACAAAGGGAGGCGCGTTGGAGGAAAAACATATCGGGTTACTTTTTAAATGACTATTTTAAGTAGTCATTAACTTCATCTTTTGAGATTTAAATGATAATAAATATATATATGCAATCGCGATATTGCGTTAGCGCATCGACAGTTGCTCTGAAGCTGCAGTTAGCTCACTGGCGTCCCTGTCGTCAAATAAACTGGCAAACGATAACGACGGGCTGCAGTTAGCTAACTGGGTCAGTCATCAAATTAACTGTTAAACGACATCGATGGGCTGCTCTAGAACTGCAGTTAGCTCACTGATATGCCTGTCGTCAAATAACCAGAACTGATTGATTGGTGGTTGCGTAAAGTCCAGTGGCAAATATTTCATGCATTTTCAAGACCAGAACAAATTAACAATAAATACAATCCTGTAATAGAGGACGTCAGGGATGAAGGTCGAGGAAATTTGAACTCCCACTGGGAAATGATGGTATATTGGATAAGAGTTGTTGCAAGGGTTCTTAACATGCAGAGAGCCTGGCACTCTCTGTGAACGAGGATTTAACGTCCCCATTGTGATCGGACGTTGATGCGTACTTGTACAACCCGCACAGCCAAACCGACGTCCTATGTTGACAAGGGTTTTACTGCCGGTCGGGAGAAGACCAAAATGACCATATTTCTATTCCCCAGTCACCCTTGGCAAAAGGGGGGGGGGAGTCAAATTATCTGACCAACGACATATCATATCTATGGAAAGTACTAAGCTGATAAAAGTTTCGTTTATTATTCAAAATACTGAGTTGTATGTATGAAGAGGAAGTCCAAGCACCAATATATAAATATAAAAAGAAGTTATTAAATTTAGCCACACGTATTTGTGTTCATCTATAATGAAGAGGATCAATCATAAAAAAATTACATTTAATATATTTTTTTTCGTATAAGTTATAAACTAAATTCATCTTAAAGTAAACTTTTTACTTGATCTTCAAACTTAGTTCCTTATTCACCAGCATATCTTAATCTGTGCAGTATACGACCATTAATAACTAAATTTTGGCTTATATAAAAAGTTGTCCTTTTAGCGGGTTTATCAACGATTGTTTCAATATAGGTTAAAATTAAAGCATGTTTTCCCTCAAACATTTAATAGAACGTTATTTTGAATGCCAATTCGTTTGAGCAGTCAGTTTGGTTCAATTTTGTCAAAATAAGCCATAAAATAAACTTGCTGGCGCATTATAAAAAAAATACCGATTATTGATTTGAAGGACAATAATTCCGACAACATTTGGATCAGAATGAATACTACAACGACATATATTGACCTGTTTGAAATCGAGTGTACATGTGCTCAACATTTTCAGTTATTGAAATGATTGGTAGCTGAAAAAGTAAAAAGTAGGAAAGGCAGAAACACCAATTTTGTTGGGTTATATATTTTCGATAGACGTATCACGATAAAATTCTAATACACTCACAATATCATAAATATAAATATTCATTTTTGACATGCATTTATAATTCACTGCGGGAGTATTTATCGGATTAGTCTACTACGGCCACCAGAGAGTAAGCACGAATTTGATATATTTAATAACTCTAAAAAATAATTATTTATTAGATATGCAAATGAAATTATAAAAATGTAAATTTTATGATCCTAGATATTTCAATACAAGAAAGGTAATCCTAGTAATAATATTTTTTCCATATCAAAGTGCATACCGTATAGTAAGTTATGAAAGTCACCGAAATGACAAAATGTGATACAATTCAATCGAAAAACCATCGTCCTCATTCATGCAGAAAAACAAATGTGACATCAACCAACGACAAAGTTATCGACATAAAATCATATACTAACTCTAGAATATTTGTCATAATGATCCGGAATCTAATGAAATGTTTTTAAAGCAGACCGCGCTGGTATTTATAAAATTCAATAGTCAAAAAAATTTGACAACAATTTAAATTATAATATTAAAATCTTACAAGATTATTGATCCGAAGGCTTGCCTGAGGTAGAGAATTTTTTTTAAAGACTTCTCTCGTCTGGCAGTAAAAGCGTTACATAAGTAAATGTGTCCGTGTTGGATGTGTAAACTGTTTAAATACTTTACCTAATCCGTTTGCTCATACGGGCTTAAATCAGACAGATATTACAGTTCATATCGAACGGGACTGGTTAATTTTAACACTGCTCACAGCCAAAAGGACGGTACTGTTTATTTATACATCCTAAACATCATTCACAGTCAAAGGGAGGGACCATGTATTGTATTTATACATCCATTATAGTCAACCGGATGTTCCTGATTTAGGGTAGATGCAAAAGATTAAGAGTGTCCAGAGAGTCTGAAATATTCTTGTACATAATTTAACATCTCCATTGTATTCGGACGTCACTTGTAACTTATACATCGTGCCAAACCAAATGGACTGTATAGTATGCTGTAAAATAACAACTTTAACAACGGTTAATTCAAATTATTAAAACAAACTGCTGATCTCATACATTTTGCAGCACAACAGGCAAATTTCAGGAGCGTCACATTAAATAAATATCTAATGTCTAATGCATTTACTTCTTTAAAAATATTTATTCCACATTTACTGACAATGTAATACAACATTTGTACAGCGTCACGCGAAGGACATCTGTTTTTATAAATGCAATGTTCATAAGTGTTTCTCGTTTCTCGTTTTTTATATAGATTAGACCGTTGGTTTTCCCGTTTGAATGGTTTTACACTAGTAATTTTTGGGGTCCTTTATAGCTTGCTGTTCGGTGTGAGCAAAGGCTCCGTGTTGAAGACCGTATTTTGACCTTTAATGGTTTACTTTTATAAATTTGGACTTGGATGGAGAGTTGTCTCATTTGCACTCATACCACATCTTCCTATATCTAAAACCTAACATATTCACATGATTAAAGAAGACATTTGTGAATGTCGGTACCTTAAATATCATTATAAAAAATTGTAATAAATAATTTATAAAAGTAAGTTATAATTCTACAAAAGTAAAGAGATTCATTTTGCTTTTCAGTTTCGTACATAAATAATATACTTGCGTAAATATAAAGCAAGACTTATCTTAAAGGTGGGTGGCATATATTCATTGCGAGGGTGGTATGTTAATAGGTGCATGTTACAATATGAATAAAACAGTGTTTTACAACTAATCTTTCTGTACTTTAAAACTGGTTCTCTACAATTTAAAAACTTATTTAAAATTTTCCAATTTTACCTCACCAGATTTATGCACATCTCTACAATGACTGTCTCTTAACTAGATTATGCGTATCTCTACAATAACTGTCTCTTCACCAGATTTATGCGCATTTGTTCAATTACTGTCTCTTCGCCAGATTTATGCGTATCTTTACAATTACTGTCTCTTCAGTGATTCTATGAGCCAAATTAAAAAAAATCAAAACATCATACGAACGTTGAAGAGCTAGTAAAGCCAATCCCAGAGGAAAGTAAAGCTGTTCATTTTCTCCAAACGACATATATGTACATTTCGGCGATAAAGTTTATCAACAGTTTGTATGTGTTCCAAAGGTTATAAATTCAATAACCGACTTTCTATATTGTCACAAATCACAGTTACATACAAAACTCAATAAAGATCCTTCTAAATTCTATTTCATAGAAAATAATTTATAACACTTACCTTAATGGTATTTTTGCTCTAACTTATATCGTTAGTCCTCTAGTTTTACTGTGGTAATTTACTACTCAAGGGATCTGACTTAAAATATATCTAACATATAAAGTACTAATTGTCTTTCACAAGATTATGATATATCAGTTTCACACTTTTTAACTGCAGTTTTGTTCATTGTTGAAGGTCGTACAGTGACCTTTACTATTTATATTCTCGTCCTTTGGTCTCTGGAAGATAGTTGTGTCACCGACATTCTAACCACTTCTACTTAGTTATATAACTACAGCACTGTGATTGTTGTTGACCAGATAAAAAGTGTGCTTTCTGGTGTCTTTTTTCTGAAATATCTTTAAAAAAAAAAAAAAAAAATAACACCAACACCATGTCAGTTTAAGAATAATTTGTAGGAATAAGGCTAATTTAAATCAGATTACTTCCCTTTCAACGGATTAGAAGTGTTTAAATAACATCTCTCAATCATTGAAAAATAATGATCAAACACAATCTGTTTGGAATATCGCTTCAACGGGAGATATATACTTATGTATTCATGCATGTGATGTTAAAGGATGACTTTTTTCTCTGTCCCTATTCGAATAATTTGTCAATAACAAGTCAAGCTTGTATAACATAACGGTTTTTACTCGAATGGCATGATATAAAGTGCAAGAGATTAAGCTTCTGGCTACGTTCAAAAGTACATGCCATTCTGTTTACAAACAACTTAAGCATTTATTAATCTCCTTAGAAATGGGATTATTGATCAAGTGGTTTATATTTTTCAACTGTATGGTAGGTAAATTGAAACACAAACCTGGTAAGGCTGTCCTGTTTATCATTATCGCTCTAAAATGTATTTTACTTCATTTTGGAGGGACATAATGATGCAGACACTGAATTATATGGGTATAATGTTTTACTCGTCATTCCGTTTGTCCATACTTTTCTTGTCATCACAACTCCTCTGATACCACACAAAATTATTTCATGAAACTTTGTAGATAATAAGGACATACTAGTATAAAGATGTGCATATGTCGACAGGAAATTTGTATTAATTTTTTTTCTAGGAGTTGTGCCCATTTAACCATAGAATTTTGGCCTTTATGTTCTACTGCAAGTTTGTCATTGCAACTCCTCTGATACCACACAACATAATTTGATGAAACTTCGTAGATAATAAGTACAGTCTTACTATGTAGATGTGAGTATGTACAGGAAATTATGATTCATTGTTTTCTAGGAGTTACTATTGCGCCTCTTTAAACTTAAAATTTTGGCCATGATATACTTCTGTAACAGTTTGCCTAATGACGATGTAGGGGCGTGGGGTACGGGAGCATGCTCACAAAGGTTCTTTTATTTGAATATCACTAAAGCAATGGGTTTAAGAGACTTTGATAGCAACCTCACACGTTATTACTTGATTGACATGTGTTCGTCATAAGTTGTTAAATAACTGTGATAAGTTCTAAGTAACCGAGTTTCTTAGCTTTGTAAAATCCATTTACTAGTACCATAAATGTCAAACATATATTGGTATAGTTTTGTTTCATAATGAAAATGATGTACCAGATTTTATGATTTATTACATTGGTGGTACAGGGAGTTGAATACAAAGCAGCGGCGCTCTGGTTTTGTTTGTTCCCCCTAGAAAACGTTGTATCTATTTTTAATTTATATATTAATTTTGATAAACTTTTTAAACTAATAAAAAATTCATTCAAAAAACTACTAAACATAATGTTACAGACAAATATGATAAAATCACTCTTAAAAAACTTTCAAATATAGATAACAATTCAAAAATTTATCTTTTTGAGTTAGTGTTGCTCAGTCTTTAGTTTTCTATGTTGTGTTTTGTGTACTATAATAATTATTCTGTTTGTCTTTTTTTTTTTTTAGCCATGGCGTTGTCAATTTATTTTTGACTCATGAGTTTGTATGTCACATTGGTATCTTTCGCCTCCCTTTGTACAGACATTCCTAATATTGACTATAACAATATCCGATTAATGACGTCAAAAATACATGAATTGAACAAGTATTCAAAAGATAACGATGTTGGTATCTTCGGTCTGGTTGAAACATTGTTCAATAATAACAATCGACCACCTAACCTAGACACATCTTATGGTTCGGTCGGGAAACTGAATCAAGGAAATAAAGAAAGGGGATGTATTTGTTTAAAGTCTCATTTACCATTCTTGATGAAAATTTGCTTGATATCAAAACAGATTCAAATGAAAGACTACGTATTTAAACGAGCAGAAATGTGAACAACGGAACAAATAAAACTAATACTTATGAATTAATGTTTCGGGATAGAAAATAATTTCTTTTTACACTTGTGTAAACCTTTGAACCCTTTGAAATAGACAAATGTTTGGTCCGTTTCAAGCACCTTACATTTTAAATAATTTCGTTTGGTATTTTTAAACGATAAAGATAGAAATTTCACTTTGTGAATTTTTCATTCAACAAGGCCTGATTTTTTTTTAGACAAGAAGAAACATTTCTTAAAAATGAGTTAATAGACATTGAAATTGATTTATATGTACTATTTTAACATTACTATTCGGTAGCTATATATAGGAAAGTAAAATTCAAATGGCAATAAAAGATTTAAAGTTGGCAAGAACACAGTATTCAGATAGTTATTGACCCTGAACCAATTGGTCTTTACACAAGTACAATATGTGGCCATTGCCATATGCGTAGACACAAGGATAATGGGAACAGGAGTAGAAAAAAACTGTTTCTTTTTTCTCCATGGACCAACTTGAAATACTGTGGACAGAAGGACAGACATTCAAGAATTAAAACCGATTAATAGAGAAATTGACGATCTGAAACTTTAAACAAAAATCAACAACTTCCTTTAAAGTCGTTATGAAGAAATTTCTAAGGGCTATAAACATACAGATATTTTAATTATGCATTCTGATGAAAGATGTAATAGTCCTTAACGATTATTATAAAAATCAGATACCTTTAGGAAATAAAGCGGAAGTTATCAAGGGGACAAGATGTTCTATTCCATCGAATCAAATTTGTAAATCTTATGCAATATTCCGTGTGTTATAAATATATTCTTTCTATGAGGACAATTATGACACTGATCCAGTCTCCTCTGAAAAAGCCTGCAACGTGCATACAAGCTCTACCCCCAATAAAATAAACAACATATATAGCAAAAACGAGCTCACAACCTCGGAATAATCAAAACCTATTCAGGGTTACATTTACCTGTAATCAGCAAATACACCATCCATTTTCAAGATATCAGGACAACAAGAAGCCCAAATAAGAATATGGATTCTTTTTGCAGTCAACATCCATATGGACTTTACCCAGGATATCATGGTTTTATTTGTATACACATGACATGCATGGTGAGCTACCTCTAAACTTGGGTCCCACACTTCCGGACTTTAAATAATTATAAAACAGGTATAATGTATTTTTCATGGTGTTTTCATATAGAAATTATTTTTATACCAGTGTCCTGAATGGGCTTTTTATTTTGGTATTGGGAATTTTGATTTACACATATTATATTTCTTATAAAGAATTTTATTGTTTTGTTAACTTTTTTACTAGTTACAGATTAATTTTAGTATGAACATTAATAAATATTTTGCAAAATGAGGATAAAAGTTACTTTCAATTTGCAATTGTATAAACCTTTGATCTCTTTGAAATAGAAAAAAATGCTTTGTCCGTTGCAAGCACCTAGCTGAAAATGATTTAGATGTAATATGTGTGAGTCATCTTTGCTATAATGAATTAGGTAGGAAAAAGCAAGTTCAAATGGCAATAAGAGATTTAAAGTTAGCAATAAAACAGTATTCAGATAGTAGTTGACCCTTAACTAATTGGTCCTAAGAAAAGTACAATATGTGGTAATTGCGATATGCGTAGACACAAGACTGAAGAGATGGGTACAAACCTGTTTCCTTTCTCCATGTACCAACTGAGAAGACTATGAGCAGAAGGACAGACATTCAGATTACAAAACAAAAGAAAAGAAAACAGGACAGATTGATACGGAAATAAAAAATGTGGATAAAGAAATCGACGATCTGTAAATATGAACTAGCAAAAAACATCATTTGAACAAAAATAAACAGCCATTTTTTAAAAGTTATGAAAACCTTCTAAATGCTTCCAACAAACAGAGATATTTTTATACTAACATTCTGACAAGAGATGTACTATATCTAAAGGACTATTTTAGAAATTAGATACAATTTCATCCGCATTCTTATGATAATAAAATCTCTGCATTAAAACAGAAGCGGTAGTTATCAAGGGGACAAGAAGGGCTTTCTTATATTCTATGGAATCATATTTATAAATCTATTAAAAGATTCCAGGTATTAAACATTGTATTTTTCTATGAGGACATTTGTGACACTGATCAGCAGCCTCCTCTGAAAAAGCCTGCAACGTGTGTGCATCCTCAAGTTGCAACAATTTGACACCATCTGTAACAATAACAAGCTCACAAACTCAGAATTATGAAAACCCATAGGGGATTCTATTTACCAGTAATCAGCAAATGGCATCACAAGTTTTCATGATATCAGGACCAGACCAAATGAGAGTATGAATTTTCTATAGTCAAAATCCATATGGATTTTACCCAGGGTATAATTGATCTTCAAATTAACATCCATATGGATTTTACCCAGGATATTATGGATTTGCATTCCAGCAAAACATGCATGTTAAGCACCGTCTACGCTTGGATCCCCCTATACCAGACACTGAATAATTATAAAATAGGATATAATGTATATTTAATGGTGTTTTCATTTTGAATATATTTTTTTATTTTTAGTTATGATGCCTAAAATGGAATTAAAGTTAAAGTCAATATATGTCATAAAGAATTTACTTTTAGAAGGATAACTGAATACACATGTACAAAATGTAGAAGGTTAGATTAGTCTATTACCAAGAGACTTATGATGAATTTCAGATTGAATAACATTCTTATTTTTTTATTTATTTTTTAATCGACCAAGTTCATATTAAATAATGGTGCTATCAAAATTATCAAATCATTTAAATAAAATTTCTAATATGCAAAAAAAAAAAAAAAAAAAACAAACACACCTGAAAATAACGCAATAGACTAGAATTAATCGCCCATTACCAATAAAAACCCACAGAAGATGAGCTATATATTGGTTACGGAAAGTGTTTTGCTTTTAACATTCAAATGGAGGTAATTATAATCATTTATATATTGTTTTAATAAATAGTAAATGCTGCTTTATTTTATTGAAATAGATTAATTTAAGGACCTTTTCTATATTTCATAAGATAACTCCTTCAGAACAGGAAGATAATACTATGAGACTAATTTGATTTGCAATAATTCTGTACAGTATTTACGAAGATTGTAAATTTTGACAGATGTACATGTGACATATCTCATTCAGAACTGGGTGCTTAGAAAAGTTTAATATAAAAACAAAGCGATGTCGCATGATAGACAATGACAAAAATATCCATCCGAGTTGAAATGATGAAGATTAAAGCAATTATAGGTCACTGTACGGCCTTCAACATCATAACATATAAAAGGCCCCGTCGTGAAAAACACGGAACAATTCAAATGAGAAAACTAACGGCCTAATTTATACAATACAATTTATGAAAAACAAATATGACAGACTTGAAATAACGACAACCACTGAATTACAGCCTTCTGACTTGGGACAGGCAAATAAAGAATGCGGCGGAGTTAAACATGTTTGTGAACCATGTCGTGGTTATCTGCATGTTCAATTTTTGCTTACACCTACATATTCGAAATATATTTCAATGTCAAGTTACTGTTAATTAATTAGAAATTAAATCTCCTTTTATGAAAATCAAATAACGTGAGTTTCCCTGCTGTGCAAACGCTTAGTTTATATTATTCGATGATTGTTATTTGTTTTTATGTTAAGCTCAACAAATGGTCACCTAAATTGGTTTAATACACTTGTCCCGTCTTGAATTACGGCTTGACCTTGAATTTTGTGCTGTAAGCTAAAAATAGGGTCTGTAAAAGTTCATAAAAACCTGTTGTTTTCGATAATATAATAAAATCAGATTTTAGAACTTTAGTGATATTAAATACGTTCAATTACTGCTTGGTTTTGTCCTTGTTATTGCGAATTGATCATGTGGGATCTTCAAACAAATGGTATTAGCGTCTGTAATCCTCCTTTACAATACAGAATTATCCTTTCATTGAAAGCTGTTGAATGTGGTAATTCGTGATATTCCTACGCAATATTTTAACCTAAATTCGAAAATATTTTTTGGCATAGAAATTTCAACAAACTTAATTTGCACTTTTAAGAATTCATTTATGCTGAATTGATGTTACTTGGTGACAAGCTGTCACATGCGATCTGGTGGTTGTTTTCGTTTATTTCTTTAATTATCTTTATTAGTTAGCCAATTATTTGAAGTTTTCAATGAAAGTCATAGTTGATCGTCTTATAGCAACTGCTTATGCGGTGCCTTACTTGAAATTTTTAGTCAACGCTTATTACTAGTAGTTTCTTTAATTTTATTTAATAAACATTTGAATTTGGATCACACGTTAAAAAAATCAATACGTACATAGATAAAGCGCATTACGAATTATAATTTGACTTTAAATGAAGCGGAAGAAGAGGGTCCGAGACAATCATGCACCTTGGCCACTCCATTCCCATTTGAATTATAACCTCTGATCTTGCTTAATCTGTTTTGTGAAATAACTTTACAGAAACATGTTAACCACAATATTCCAACTTAGCTAGATTCAAAAGTTACCTTGATTAAAAAAAAATTAACAAAAGAAAAACATCCAAATAGGTCTTTAAATGATACAAGAAGGAAGATACAAGGATATAACTAGAGACATCATTGAGATGGGAGCCATTTCTGTATGCCCCGCTGACCCTGACATTTGACCTAGGAAGTTGTACAATCATTATGACACACCCTCTGGTGTTGGTTAATATATATGTCAAGTATAAAGTATGAAATTATAACAGTTATAGAGCGGGCACAATTTGTTACGAACGGATTGACGGACAGACTGATCACTTTAGGGCAACCCGCCACTATGTGGGGCCCTAATTATGTTTAGAAACTCAGTACGGTAATGCGTATAATATAAGACAACTTATTGCATACCAATTTGTATCATATAGACAACTTGTGCAAATCTGTCCCAACGGTACAAATGTATTTATAAAAAGGATATTTAGCATGATTGCCAATGCAACTATACACCAAAAGAATAATGGACAAGGATGTAAACATCATACATCAAACGGTAACCCCTAAAGGTCACTGGTGAATTGAAATATGGTTACTCTTGGTCTTCTTCCGACCGACAGTAAAACCCTTGCCGAAGTGTTGCGTCTTTTTGGCTGTGTGGGATGTACAAGTACGTAGTAACGTCGGGTCAGAATGGGGACGTAAACTCTGGTGCCTCGTGAAGAGAGAGTGCCACGCTCACTACATGTTAAGAATTCTTTGAGGGGTCCGTAGTTAGCTATTTCCCAGTGACAGTCTGAATTTCCCCGACCATTATCCCGCACAGTCTCTGTTAAAGACCTACCCATTGTATTTATTATTAATGTGTTCTCGTCCTGAACATGCATGAAATACTTGCCACTAGACGTTAAGCAACCAACAATCAATCAATTTAGCTATGAGTATATGTTTAATATGGTAACAGGTGAACATGTACTTTGTCCCAGGGGATTTACAAAAAGTATAACAAAGAGAAGTCCATAAAAACTGACGAAATCAAACGTTAGACTTCATCAACCAACAGATCGAATTGAAAACAAATGGCATATTCCTTACTTGATACAGGCATTTCTCGAAGAAAGTGGTGGATTAAACATGGTTTTATAGCTAGCTAAACCTCCCTTGTACAACTTGTATAACAGTTGTATATATTATATATAAAATAAATAAAAATATTTAGTTATTGCTAAAATGATACATTTTTATACCTGTGCGTACATGTTACATGAACACCGTTTTCACAATCATTAGATTTGTAAACTTTAAATATTGTTCGGTAATGGTTTCTACCCTGATATTTGGAGTGATCATGATAGAATCGTTATAGCGTAAAAAGTAAAATAACAAAAATACCGTACTCCAAGGAAAATTCAAAACGTAAAGTCCCTTATCAAATGGCAAAATCAAAAGCTCAAACACATCAAACGAATGTAAAACAACTGTCATATTCCTGACTCGGTACAGGCATTTCCTAATGTCTGATATTTTGGGATAAAGACCATGAATTATTATAACATGTATTGTCTAGATACATGATTTTTTTATTAGTTTTTATTGGTTTTGAACAAGCTGTCAGTAACTGCGAATACTCTCAGATTTGTACTTGGTGTCTTTTTGTTGTTAGGGATGAGGGATGAATAAATACCCTGCCACGTCCTGTCTGTGTTTTTGCTTGACGTTTTTCTTTGTACCGATCTGATGAGTTAAGCTTTTTTTCAACTGATTTTTATAGTTTGTGTTTTTGTTGTGCTGTTACACAACTGTCCCAGGTTAGGGAAGGGTTGAGCGCTCATAAACATATTTAACCCTGCCACATTCTTAATGTGCCTGTTACAAGTCAGGACCCTGTATTTCGATCAGAGGTTGTCGTTGGTTGGGGTCTGTCGTAATTTGGGTTTCAACCACATACAGGTATTTGCTACATGGAAATATTCCTATCCTTTTGGAAAACATTTGCTAAATATAGACAGAATATTACATTTCGGGAATTTATATTACATTTTTGGATTAAGCTGCACAGCGATAAATATGATAAAATCGATTAAGACAACGGTGCGTATCCATGTGAAATCTGAAGTATATTATGAACCGTTTCAAAATGTCAATGAAGTTAAACAAGGCGACAATTTATCGTCCCTCTTTTCTTCTATTTTCATAATGACAAATGTTAGTTGCATTTAAATCACTTCCTATTCGCAGACAGTGTTATTCGGTTAAACGCCAGTAACACTGCAGCTACTTTTGGGTAATATAGCTCTTCAACTGTTTTGGTTCTTATACATGCTTGGCTTTCATAAATGTGACTTTGGGCCACAGGTATTTGGGGTATGGACCCCTTTTTTAGGGCCCCAATGTAAAAAAACATCTATTTATTTTTCCATATTTACATTTTTCTATACTGCGTAGACATACATCAAGTCTCAAAAATTCATAACTAGTCTACTACAATAACTTTTCTCCTATTCACGCGAACTCCAAGTGAAAAAAGAAGAACTTCTGTGAATGACTTACTTTCACTTTGGAGGTTCAGGTCAGGAAATCGCTATAAATTTCGTATAAAAACTCACTTACTTTTCATAAAAATGACGTTTCTGGTCTCAGGAGATATTTATCTCCAAGTTTAAATAAGTTCCATGGTAATCTGCGGCGGTTTTATGTCTTGTTTTAGTAATTTTGTTTTGCAATTGTCGTCCGTTTGAACCTTAATTCACGGAAGTGACATCTGCGTGGTCTTTAGCTATGTTCGATAACTCAGTTTAAAGAAACTGCTTTCCTGTTATTGTGTTCCAGTTTTGCTCACGGGTTCAGAAATCAATAAAGCTATACGAAAAAGTAAGAGATATTCGAATGATATTGTTTTTCTTGAAAAAGTCCGGGAAATTTCTAAAATGTTATACAAAGATCAAATTGTAGCATTTAATATGATCAAGGATGGTCACAATTTACTTGATAGTGGACAAGCGGGAGTTGGCAAAACATCCCTAGTAAAAAAGGCTGTAAAATATTTAAGAAAACATCAAAGAAAGGCAGAAATTGTGTGTTCTACAGGCATTGCTGCCACATATTTTTCCGATCTGCGAGCACAAACAGTACATCTTTCGGCAGGAATTGAAGACGGTAGGCACATGAATGAACATTTACCTCATCTCATTGAAACAGATGAAAGATTTATCTCTGTAAAGCAGAATTGTATAAACGTTGTATTGACGAAATTTCTATGATCAGTTCCAAAGTTCTGTGTCAAGTTGAATTTTAAATAGAAATGTGATAAATCAACTCAATACATTGGTGGTGTTCAAGCTCCCCCTGTACCAAATAAATTGTTAGGTGACCCTGGAAACCACTTTTTATAATTATTTGGTTTAATGACTGTTTTCCACATCATATTATTTTGCATTTAATTCATCGTCAAAGTGACCAAATACTTATCAAGTGTTTCAATGAATTAGAAATTGGTGATCCATCAGACGAGACCTTAGCATTTTTTAACTCCCTAAATAGACCCACTAAAAATGAAGAGAATGCAGTGCAACTGTTTGCCCGAAATTTAAATTTATAACGCACAAGATCAAGAACTGAAAATTATTTGAATAGAATTTTATCTCCAAAGATCTAGGCATTAAAACTGAATGTAGTATTATGTTAGTAAAGAATCTCAGTGAATCATTGAATTTTAAAAATATATTATGTAAGAAATATCCAGTCCATGTTACTAACTTTTATAATATTTTACATTAGGAATTATTAACAATGACTTTACATGCTGTCGATATAAACAAGATTCTAAAGGTGACATCACTACTGAATCAGATGATAATCACGATAATCATGATGATTCGCCTCAACCTGATACTAGTGTATTTGTGAATGCATATGCAGACTCAGATTTTTCTGACAGTGAAATTGAACATTTAGATTTCTTAGATTCATGTATAGTAGATAATATATTAACTGAAGGACAATCAAGCTCTCCATCAAAATTGGCTTTAGACATTGTACATGATTTCATTGACACTCCTCTTAAAAATGATATTTTATTATTCAAACAGTTCAAAAAATAAACACTATAATGATTGGTTTGAACTCCAAACTTCACTTATTGAAAATATTGGACAGAACTGTTTTCCTGAAGAGGATTCAAAATATTCTGCTAAAACTCAGAATAACTTTTTCTCAAAATTAAACATGTATATCACATTGAAAACAACACGTTTAATAATTTCATGCGTCCGAAGCGCTTTTCTGGATTTACCTTCATCAGGAACGCTCAATGCCAAACATTTGAAATCCGAGGGATGTATAAGGACTGAAACAGTTGAAGAGCTATATGACAAAAATACCTAAAACAAATAGCCAAATTCATCTAAGGTCAACTGCCTGAGGGTGTTGAAACCTTAATTTCAAAATTTATAAACGGACAATTTTAGAAAAGTTAGTTATAAATCATGTCAGTACCGAAGGACTGACTACTGAGCTGATGATACCCTCGGGAACTGATAGTCCAACAGCAGAGGTATCGACCCAGTGATGTAAAAAATTGAAAACAACACGTTTAATAATTTCAATAAAGTATGGATTAGGTGCAAATGGCCCATATTACCAATGTTTGACCTCTATAGTATTTTATCTTGAAAATCAACTATTTAAGACATTGTCTGGTCATCTTCAACTACATGTACAATCTCCAGAACCTTTACCATGACTTACTGTGGATGATGGCTTGCTTATTTTGAGCTGCAAGAGGCATAATAAGATATGTTACTGGTAATGTTATAGCAAAACTGAAGAATAAAATGTCTGTAAAAACTAGGAACGCCATTTTTCAGAAGTGATGGAATCCAAAAAAACTAAATTGCAAATGCAATTAACAATTTTAAATTCACTATCAATATCTTATAATGGGCTGTAGATAAAACTCGAGTGATCCTGAGAGTGTAAATGAAACCAAAAGAAAACAAAATTTAAGAGGTTTAACAAATATTGTTGACAATGCCTTAACATTTCTCCCTAAATTAGAACGTTTTTGTAGGGACAGTTTTACTCATGTAAGTCTTGTTCAGCATGGGACATAACTGTTTAGCCATGTGAAAGATCAAATTATCAAGGATAAAGAACTGTTTGAACTTTGGAGTATAACACTTACAAAAGCTAGATCTTTCTCCGAAAGTGAAAATGACTGTAACATTAATGAAATTTTGTCAATGTGTGAAGTATATTAAAAAATTTTAACGCGGTTGTTGATTTGTTTATAAAAGTTGCATTCAGTCAATTTCGCAGAGATTATTTTCAATTTCTGAAGAAAGAAAAAGGGAAAGCGCTAAGAAAAAAAGTAATGGACAAATCTAAAAAGTCTGTAAAAGCTTTTGATATGCAGCTCTTTAAAGATGATAAATCGGATGGAAAAACAGTTTCCCACCCTCGACTTAAATCCGAACTTGTTCCAAACTCAAACTTTTTCACCGGAAAGACTTTTACTAAAAATGATTTGCTGTTATGCAAACTTTATAACGTCACAGTGTTTCTAAAAGAAAGAAAGATATCATATCTATGCTAGGTAATGTCATTTCAAATAGTGATAGCATACCTTGTAAGTTAAATGAAAGTGACATCAATTAGCTGCATCTAAGATAATCTGTTGATTTAATACAGTCCGGTCAACCTTCAACAAACTGAACAATATCAAATACTAGATATCTGGATACTAGGCCCATCCATTATAGACAATCAGACACCAGGACCTAGCACTGCGACACCACACTTTTCTCCTAAGACTTCAGACACACATACTTGTATTACTGACTCTTTTTCTGAGGCTTCAGCACTCCCACCTAAATCAAAACAATCACGAAAAAGAAAATTAGTCGAAAAAGGCAAGGGAAAAGGGAAACAAAAGACACATGATTCAGATGATAATTGTGCCATTTGTAATCTCTCATACAAGGAAGGAGAAGATTGGATTTGTTGTGATGTTTGTGGGTTGTCGTTTCTCAGAAAAAAGTGTTAATCTACAAGATGAGACTGACTGGACTTGTTTCACAGAAGATGGTGAACAGTTTACTTGTCCTCTTTGTCAGTAATTAGGTAAATGGATTTTAATAGTAGTAATGAAATACAATCCAACATGTGTAATTCCTTGATTGATTGTCGATTGCTAAAAATCCAGTGGCAAATATTTCATATTAAATTTATTGATAAGGTAGCTGGGGTGTCTTAATGTTGGACGATATATTTTTCTGTAAATACTTCTGGTGAAAGTTCTTTCAAATTTGAATATAAAAACTGGGGTCACAAACCTTGTTTTTTCATTAAAAATTTATTGAAAGTATTCAAATCAGGGGTATTTTATATTGGTTATATAAGGGAAACTTAATATTTCCTTATTGAGGAACACTAAATGATAGAATTAGCTAAAATTTACTGAGAGAATTGCTTTTCATTAATACTTCTGAAATATCAAACACAAATAGGGGGTCAAGGGCCTTATTTTCTGGATCAAATTCAGTATGGTTATCTGCCCTAAGGATTTTTTTCTGTTAAATACACTTTACAACCATTATTTTTTGATGGCTTAATCATTCAATTTCAAGTTTCAGATATTTTTGTTTTATATTGAATGATACTTCGATTGATTGATTGATTGATTGATTGATAGATATTGGTTGCTAAACGTCCAGTGGCAAATATTTCATGCATATTCAGGACGATAACAAATTAACAATAAATACAATAGGTCGGTCCGGTAAGAGGGTTCAATTGGGTTGCAGGTCGGGAAAATTTGGACTGCCATGGTAAAATGAGGGTATATTGGATAGGGACAGAAATTTAGCCTTGCAACAAGCCACCTACGGACCCCTCAAAGAGTTGTTGTAAGGTGTTCCTGTGTGAGTTTTCTGTACATGGGAAATGGATTTTGAAGATCCCGCAGGTAAGCTTCCTTAAAGTGGTTTGTCATTTACTTTCAAGTGTTTTTTTTTTGGCAAAATGCAGCAGTTCCTCTTTTAGAAACATTATTTCTGATTTTTTTATAAAAAACCTCTGATTGCCATGAAAAATAATCAGTGTCTGACAAGTTAGACTTTACACATTTACAAAAATAAAAAACATGCGATAGGGTTAGCAGAATCAAAACCAGGAAGCAGATGTTTCATCATATCTCGATAACTTTGAGCCCCATCTGTGCTTCAATACTCAATACAGAAACCAAATATTGATTACATGTGAAAAGTTTTCCAAAGTAGCAATTAAAGCTTATAACCAGTTGCTGTGGTGGTAGGGAAATGAGCGAACGGAAAAAGAAAGCCAGTAAAACCTAAAAACACTTACACGTGGGTCGCAAGAGTCCTGTCACTTTTATCTCTTTTCATAATTTCGAACACAATTGACTCTGGTGTACACTCAGTAAAACCTATGAGTTCAATATAACCATTACGCTTTCTAAACTGTAAATCTGATTGAATATTTTATCTGGGAGACTTGATATTACAAAAAAAGTCATTTGATACAATAGAAACTATGTTTTGAAATTCAATACATGTATTTGTTTCAGACCTGTGACCGCCATGACAATCCATAATAAACCTGAGTAGTCTTGCTCCAGTCATCTTCACTGTGTCTAAACTACCCCGGCAAAAAATGTTTGGAATCGATAGTATCTAATGTCCGGTACGGTGACGGACAATCTACATACAGAGATAAGGTAGAATGTTTGTTTATTAATTTGTTTTTAAATGACATTGAAGAATAAACATACACATAACTATTTTCGATTGTGTGATGTTATATTTTCTACAACCGTTCTAGATTAATGGAGAAATAAGTAAAAAGGCACATCAAAATGGCGAATTGAGTGAACCTTGCTACGAATTTGTTTAATTTCTTTATAAATTTGGCATATTGTACGGAAAGAAAAGTACTGAAAGAAAGATATTAACACAGATATTGCATGGCTAGTCACTATGAGCTCCTCAATATTTGCATTTCTGTGCATGGAACGAAAGAAATGGGTCATGTCAAAATGGAAGGACCCTGTTTCGTCAATGTTGTTTATTACATAAGGACCCGGTTTTGTCTCAGTATAGGACCCGGTTTTGTTTTGTTTTGAAACCACATATTTATGAAAAGCTACGTTAACACTGATCTGAACATTGCCCATCGGAAGAAATCAAATATGTGAGTCAAAAAGATGTTATAAAGATGTTATTGCAATACAAACATGTCGTGTTAAAATATTTTCAAACGGGAACTTTTCGAAATAGGGAGTCGACATTTTTGAATGCTATACGTATACCTTATTGAACTCATCTTCGAACTAAGTTTAAATCAAAATAAATACTTTATAGCATGTACTTACATTAATTCCTTATGATATAAAAAAGAAGATGTGGTGGGATTGCCAATGAGACAACTCTTCACAAGAGACCAAATGACACAGAAATTAACAAATATAGGTCACCGTACGGCCTTCAACAATGAGCAAAGCCCACACCGCATAGTCAGCTATAATAGGCCCCGAAATGACAAATGTAAAACAATTCAAACGAGGAAACTAACGGCGTAATTTATGTAGAAAAAAATGAACCGAAAAACAAATATGTAACACAGCAACAAACGACAACCACTGAATTACAGGCTCCTGACTTGGGACAGGTACATGTATATACGGAATGTGGCGGGGTTAAACATGTTTGCGGGATCCCAACCCTCCCCCTACCCTGGGAAATTGGTGAAACAGTACAACATAAGAACAAACTATAAAAATCAGTTGAAAAAGGCTTAACTCATCAGATGGATACATTAATTCTAACGCTTGGTTTAAAAATTTTAACAAATATAATGCCTATCTATGTTAAAATGAGCGTTGAGCATGGCATGAAAGAATTATTTCTTTTTATAAATAAAAGTTGGTTTGCAACATTATAACGTCCAATATCTTGGTCTTCGTCTTCGTTGAACAACCTAAGTGGCAATTTAGACCGTGAAAAATGACAATGAGACAGCTTTCCATCAAAGACCAAATGACGTAAAAGTTAACAAATATAGAACACTGTATGGCATCCAACAATGAGAAACGCCCATACGGCATAGCAAGCTAAAAAAAGGCCCCGAAATGAAAACTGTAAATAAATAAAACTAATGTGAAAACTAACGACCTGATTTATGTTCAAAATAAAAAACGAAAAACAAATACATGTATGATATACAGCAACAAAAGACAACCACCGATTTACAGGCTCCTGGATTCGGAACTAGCACATACAGAATGGCGGGATTGAACGTGTAAGCGCCCTCCCCCCCCCTCCCCAAAAAAAAAAAACAAGAAAAAACTGGGATAACAGCACAACATATGAACAAACTATAAAATCAGTGAGTTGAAAAAGGTTAACTCATTTAATTACAGAGCCCCTATAGTAAATATGCGATTGGTGGCTGTCTCTGTTTTTTCGTCTTTTATTAAATTTTATGATGGTATACGATATAGCTACATTATATCAGTGGCGTATCCAGGGGGGAGATCGAGTACGCCGACCCCCCCCCCCCCTTTTTTTGGTGGCTAGAAATAATTAATTTATTATGTTTTTTTACGATTTATATATGATTTTTTATTTCACATAAAATCGTAAAAAATAAGTTCCTATTGCTACGCATGGCGGTATAAAATCCGTTTATGAATACGCCCCTTTCAAAAATCATGGCCTCGGTCCGCCCTTGCATATTGACAATTTTAAACTTGACCAACGTGCTTAAATTGTAGAACATTTGTCAATGTACGATAATCATTATACAATGAAGAGATAAACCTATATATAATAGTTGTACTTGTTAACAACTTGATACTAGTGCATTAAAGAATTTTTTAATGTTAAAAAAGAGAAGAAATAAATAATAGATAAAACATCGTTTATTTATAAAATCACTAATCAAATAATTATCATTGCAATTTCCGGATGGCCTAAGACTATTATACTAATTTATACTTAGTATTATTGTAACAAGGAGGGGTAAACAGATTTTTAACGCACTATTATTGTGATCCTTTGCGCCACATAGAAATTCCCTTTCTTGGGCGATTCTGCATGCATATACATTTGTCTTATTCTCTTGCTTTATAATGAACGTTTAGTTTTAAAATATTTATTTTCAAACAATCTCCCCCTTTAAGTAGAGCGGAACTTTAAGATAATCACATATCAAATGTGCGTCCATAAATTTTCAAGGCCGTACACTATTTAAGTTTGAACACTTAAATTTACATAGTTGATATTAAACAATCCAATTGCGTTACAAAACCTTCATTTCTTTTTAATTTTTCCTTTTTTTTTTTTTATACAAAACATTATTGAAATTTACTTTCTTCTAAAATAGCAGGAATTCAAGTCTTTACGGATTCAAAAAGGTTATAAGTTATCCTCTGAAAGAAAATGTTTTTCAACGATCCCTCAAACTGCTGTTGAACGCCATATTTTAATTTTCGTCATGCGATTATGAATTATTTTCTATGACAAAACCGGGTCTGCTTTGTTAACTTTAAGGACAAAAACGGGTCGTACACATTGACAAAACCGGGTGCTTCAATTTTGACATGACCCACTTCTTTCATTCCATGCACAGACATGCAAATATTGAGGTGATCATAGTGACAAGTCTTGAAATCTCCGTGTTAATATCTTTCTTTCCGTACAATGTGCTCAATTTAAATAGGAATTAAACAAATTCGAGGCAGGGTTCACTCAATTCACCATTTTGATGTGCCTTTTAACTTATTTCTCCATAAATCTAGAACGGTGGTAGAAAATATTACATCACACTATCGAAAATAGTTATATGTGTATGTATATTCTTCAATATCATTTAAACAACATATAAATAAACAAAATTTCTACCTTTCTCTGTCTGTTGCTTGTCCGTCACCGTACCGGACATTAGATACTATTGAGTCCAAACATGTTTCGCCGGGGTAGTTTAGACACAGTGATCTTTGAACCTTTTTTTCGTTTTTTGGACATCCCTGAATATTTGTACCATACAATTTCCAATAGCTGAACTGGACACTGGTAACCTATATTTTTTTCTTAATTTCATTAAAATCAGCATACTCGTATCACTACATTTTTCTATGTTATCAATTAACCAAGAGTGTAACTTTGTATGATCATAAGACATCTTGACAAACACTTATTCACTGTATGTCCTTTTGTGTTTTTATTTGATACATAATGACGTGGTTCTCTTTTAGAAGAAATCCACAATAAGCATATAGACAAGCAGCAAGAAGGACAAGGGAAACTTCTAATTTAGATTCTGCAAAGGACATGCCTAAAAGAACTGTAGAATATATTCTATTCATACTTTGAACGACAAAATTATTTTATTTCTACCTGTGTGACGTTTACATGCTGATTAACTGATGTACGTCAAACGCGCGATTCTACGTCAGAGTTAATGTTAACCTAACCATGTGTCTGTCAGGGTAAGGATTCGATTCCAGTACTTAAAATCTTTCAATCCTTTATGGGTGGATTTAGCATAGATAAATAAAATCGTATAATAAATAAGCAATGAATGAGGTTGTTAAATTTGATATATGCATTGTTGTGCTTCTTTGTTACATATTTGTTTGTTTTTATGGTGATTAAAATTATAACACAATGTTGACTGCTGTACCCCTATTTTTGACATTTTTACCTATTATGTCTGTTTGTTTTGTTCACGCATCGTTGTCAATATCATGGAATTTGATGCGACTGTCATACAGGTGAGAGGTTTAGCTAGCTATAAAACCAGGTTCAATCCACCATTTTCTGCATAGGAAAATGCCTGTACCAAGTCAGGAATATGATAGTTGTTATCCATTCGTTTGATGTGTTTGAGCTTTTGATTTTGCCATTTGATTAGGGACCTTCCGTTTTAATTTTTCCTCGGAATATAGTATTTTTGTGATTTTACTTTTCTCAAAAACAATTTTTGTGTTTTTAACTTTTTTTTTAGATTTGTAAAAGTCAACCAAAAATACATCATTGGAGTATCTCTTACCTTTTCGTATAGCTACATTGCTTTCAGAACCCATGTGCAAAACTGATAAACAAGAACAGGAAAGCAGTTTCTTCAAACAGAGTAATCATTTGTTACCGTGATTTGTTCCTCAATTTTTCTTGTTTGGGACAGCAGGGAAGATTAATTATGTTTTGTCTATTACTCAGGCTTATATAAAGAGGGAGCTATCCATACTGTAAATGTATAATGTCTCTGTATTGGTCAATGGGTCAGATTTGTCATACTTAGTTAAACGATAAAATGTTTTCGTGTGTAGAGAAATTTCACTAATGACTAGTGCATGATTGGATTACATCTTTCTTATTGGTCGATGATCTTGCGGGGTAAGCACTAGTTCATGTTTATGTGCTCTGTGGGCACTTCCTTTTTATCATCAGCTTTTGACTTGTTAACTTGTAATTCTTATCAAATAATTTGTGACAAATTCCCACCCGCATACCTCCCTTAGTTAAGTTTATCTTTAGAAGTAGATATGTATATATGTTTATTAGTGGGGCAGATTTTTTCCCCTTCTTTGCCATTCTTTGTCATTTATTCAATTGATATGATTTAAGTTGATGTAATTTCGTATTAATTATGTTTTATTACTTTATATTAATTATGAACTTTTACATTTTATGATTTTCAATAAATGACCTTTTTTCGTAAATTTAGTTTTTATATCAAATAGTAAAACAAGCTCAGACTCTAGTCTGTGTATACATTAGTATGTTTATGGTATCTGCATGTGTCTGTAAAAGAACTATTACATTAATATTGTTATCTTGTTTAGGAAAAGTTTATACATCCATTTTGAATGATAGATTACATTTTTTTATTATTAAAGAATATAATTATTTATTGCATGAATATTCAACAAATGATCACATATTTTCACAGTATTCATTGTATTGTGCTTTTGTAGACCTTTAACAGACATTTGACTGTGTTCATCTGAGTTCATGATTTAAAACAATTGTTCAATCAGATATTACAGGCAATTTTTTAAGAATTAAACAAAATATGTATGAAAATGTAAAATCATGTATTAAACATAACAATGAAACTTCAGAAATAATGATTTCTAAAATTGGAGTAAGACGGGAAGAAAATTTATCCCCAGCATTATTTTCACTGTATCTTAATGGTTTGCAAGTTTATTTAGAAACGTAAGCTATTAAAGGTGATGAATATATCAGAAAAGAGGCTGAAAGTGAACTCAAAGTATATTTTAAAATATATTTGCTTTAAATGTCAAACCTGCTTTAACGGTCATCTTTTTCCTGCCCAATCACCTGTCTCTAACGGTCACTTGCAGACCCTCCACAACATTTCTGTATAATAATTTAACTCATTCCAGAGGTCACCTGTCTAACGCGGTCAGCGGTCACCTAACTTTTGAACGAAATCTTCATTTAAACATTTAACAACGGTCATTCTGAAATAATCATGACAAAAAATATATGTGTTCAATATCGAAGCCAAAATGAAAATATGAACCCGTTTGCAACCGAGATTGCACAATAGGAGGTGAATTCGTGTATTCTTGTTCCACTCCTTTCCGTTTATGCAGATGATACCATTTTATTAGCAGAATCTGTTGAAAATTTACAACTTTTGCTTGATAATATTTCACAATATTGTTTAATGTGGAAACTTAAAGTAAACGTGGATAAAACTAAGGTTTTGATTTTTTCAAAAGGCAGCTTGTAAAGAAATACTAAATTTTATTTGAATAATAGAGAACTAGAAAAGGTCATAGATTATTTAAATCTTGGTATATGTATTTGTAAAAGTTGATCATACTTGTCTACAAGAAAGTATCTAAAACAAGAAGCAACTAAAGCTATGTATAGATTTTTGAAGAAATGTAGAAGAAATCACTTATCTATTGAATATCAAATAGGTATCTTTTAAAGATAAATAGAACCTGTCATTTTATATGGATCAGAAATTTTGGGTTTTGAAAATTTAGATTTTCTTGAAAGTATACAGTTGCGATTTTGTAAAATTATAATGCATTTGAAGCAATCACCACCCAACTATATTGCATATGGTGAGCTAGGAATATTTCCTATATCATTACAGATAAAGGTAAGCATGCTAAACTTTTGGTGCAGACTAGTTAGAGGAAATGAAACAAAATGTTCTCCATTATTCTATGAATTGTTACATGTTTACTACACATGTTTTATAAAGAATATTTTAGATGATTGTGGTAGGTCAAATATTTGGCAGAACCAAATTATCCTTCCGTCATATTGGATTTTAAAATGTGTTGAAAAGAAACTGAAGGATCAATTTAAACGATTTTGTATTCAGAAATGTTCAAGTCTAATAAGGCATTGAGCCATAGAATATTCATAACACATTTCTGTTTTGAAACACATATTTTAGAATTATCACCATATTATATGTACACCCTTCGTAAATTTAGATGTGATAGTCATCGATTGCCTGTCGAGACCGGGAAATGGCGCAATTTGCCGTGAAACTCGATGGTTATCAGTGACAAACACCACATATTATGTTATGTAGCTACTTTAATATTGCTAGACAAAATTTGCTTCTCTAAGTTTGTCATGAAAATGTCAACATTTATAAGTTTTTAAACAAATATTTTCTTCATACAATGTAATCATATTAGAAAAAAAAACTATTAGTATTTCCTATCATGATTTCCTTGATAGAGGGTTGCTGCTCACAAGGAAGCTATCATACCAAGAGTTCCAAGTGATGAAGTTGAAATCATCCCTTCGTAAATTTTACGGCCGCCATCACGAGTTTGTTGGCCGTTACGGAATATCCTTTTCACAGATGATAGCGGATATGTTCCTACATGTAATGTCGTAACTACAATCCCGTCCCTTTTTCCGGAATTGGACTTATTGTCGGGTTTGTACTGACATGAGCAGCACGACGGGTGCCACATGTGGAGAAGGATCTGCTTACTCTTCCGGAGCACCTAAATTAACCCCCAGTTTTTGGTTGGGTTCGTGTTGCTCAGTCGTTAGTTTTCTATGTTGTGTTTTGTTTACTATTGTTTGTCTGTTTTAGCCATGGAGTTGTCAGTTTATTTTCGACTTAGGAGTTTGAATGACCTTTTGGTATCTTTCGCCCTTCTTTTAGCATGTGCAAATTTATCTCGAACGTCCAAGAGAGGGTTGTTCCTTCAGGTTAGACATTTTTAGTGTTTATTATAATAATTGTATATTAAATTCACACATTCACTACATGTTGGTAAATTGTAGATATGCATATGTTCTCTGAAACATTTTGTTTTATGAAAATAAAATATATTCATTCAAAATGTTCGATTTTTAGCGTTCCTGGTGAAGGTAAATCCAGAAAAGCACTTGGGACACATACAATATATAAAGTGTTGTTTTGCTTTTTTTTCTACTACGGTCAACGAGTTTCATTGTTAAGTATAGTTAGTTTGCATTACAAACAATGTGCGTTCCGAGTCTCGAAACCTTATGATGTTTATGTAGGAAATCTCTTTCACTACAACTGGACAACTTAAGCAAACCGAAAAGCGATTATCCGACATAGGAATTAAAGCACTAGCTTCACTCTTTTCGTTCTTTTAGAATCATGTGCAAAACAGTGTAGCCGAGACCATAGATTGGCGCGCTAAAATATCCCATTGACTGGGTCAGATTAGGTGAACGTTCGTCTGTAACGCCCACAACTCACGACGTATTTATTATAAACATTTAAACTGTGGGGTTGCCAAAGGGTCTCAGTATATATACGAACTACAGTGCACAGTATATTATATACATATTTTATTTGCGATCATAAAATGTACGAAGTCGTCCATTACTATGTAAATTGGGTCGATTAAAAAAAAAGCTGAATATGTTTCTGTTGCCAAGGGTTTTTCACAAGTATAGTAGTTAGCAGAAAAGATCACCAAACTATACATTTTACCTATTCAAAAACGTAAATGCAAATTTCACAAGGCTTGATCCAAATAGCCTTTTTACTGTCTAATAACTTGCAAGTACGAAAAAGACAGGAAAGAAGTATATTTTGTCTATATGTTTTGTGTTTGCACACTTTTTAAAGTTGATCATGCATTCGTTCTAAAATAAAATTTTGACCAGATAAAAGTTAAAACATGACATAATTGGACAACCGCAATTGTTAAATCGCTTTGACGTCCGAAAAAAAGATAATAATCAACACATCCATTGTAACTTTTAAAGCCAGTTAAATCCTTTTTTGCTGAAAGAACGTCCGATATCATAAAAATTCATTATCAAAACATAACAAAATCACAAGTAAAGAACGTTTAAGTATTCAATATAAATCAAAACACAAAGGTTATTCCTGATTAGTTTTTCGAATTATTTTATTTAGGCTTTGAGACCCTTTGGTGACCCCACAGTTTAATGTCTATAATAAATACGTCGTGAGTTGTGGGCGTTACAGACGAACGTTCACCTAATCTGACCCAGTCAATGGGATATTTTAGCGCGCCAATCAATGGTCTCGGCTACACTGTTTTGCACATGATTCTAAGATGTTTTATATATGAATTCAACAGAAATGTGAAATGTTCGATCGATCTCTTGAACCATGGTTCAAAAGTATGGGGCTTTCATCGTGCCTAAAACATTGGATAAGTTCATAATAAATTTGTAAGTTGGTAAAAATTGTCCTGCATTTGCTGTAATTGTAAAACTCAGTCATTTAACACGGTTCTTATAAAACAAAAAATACATGAATAATAATTTCTCAATTCTTTAACTAATATTTTTTTTGTATTAAATGGTTATAAAGTGCAAGTAACCGAAACTGAACATAGTAAAACGTGGGCGTCAAATGTTCGCAGCTTGTTATTTGATCTTGGTTACAACTTGTTATGGTATGTAAATCTACGTCATTTGTTCTCTGGGCGTAAGTTGTATCATTTGCAATGATACATCTTCTTTTTGTATTCATAGGATGTTTTGAATTACGTATTTATGACCAGTTTCTAGCATCATTAAATTATGAAAAATAAAACGTTTTTAACAATTTTCAAAAATTTTAGAAATGTATTTGCTTATACTAATAGATGTTAACTTTGAGCACAACTAAGGCTTGCTTTAGTATTTTTTTAACATTGATTGGAAGATCTCATTAAGAGCATACATGTACCTCGTAATGGAATGCTTTGTAAATGATGCATTTTGTTATGATCGTCCAGGTTGTAGACGTTTGCGTCTAATATTTTTATCTAAATAATTTTGTTCTGGCCTTATATGACAATTGTTTGTATCCTTTATTCAAATTAGTTCAAGATCTTTGGTGTTAACATTTTGCTGTTTATTAACTGAAATTCCAACGGAGGTATGAAGAACAACTTAAGTCGATACTATATATTATTAAGTTTTACGGTCACAATCATCGATGTGTCTGTGTCTCAACTCACAAACGACATGTTTTCGCGGTCCGAGATATTTAGATCGTTAAGATACCAGAATAGTCGTCTGATTTGTAAATTTAACGATTGTGTGCTATTCCCGACTTAAACATTTTCATTGGGTATGGATTCAAGTGGCGGGTAATTCATGCATAGCAGTGGACACTTACCCTGTCAATGAAATCGGTATCCATCAGTTTGTGTTTATTACCAGGATTCGTATTTTCTTGATGGGTTTATGAGAATTGAACATCAGTCAACAACTGTTACATAGGAATTGAAATGTTGTACAATTAAAGAAACTGGCGTTTTTATCAAATAAAAGAATAAGTGAAATGTCAACATTCATTTTACAAAATGTAAGCATATACATTTAAAAATAATCAAAAACAATTAGAGACCATTTAAATAGTGAAGGCATACGTTGTCACGTGGTTAAATGGATAAAACAATTTAATGAAGTAGATTTTTTATTTAATAATGACCAAATCTTTTTCAAGTCGTAAAAGGTTGTCAATTTAATATAAAATAAGGAGATGTGGTAGGATTGCCAATGTCTGAAATACAAATTTAAATCAAGAAACCTTGTAGACACATGCAAGTGAACGACACTTCAATAACATGAAGATGGTTTGCGAATGTTTCACATTGTCTCTATATAAATGTGTTAATTTATACGATATATATTTTCATCTAAGTAACAAATTAAGGGCAAAGCACCTTATGAATTTGCATTTTGTTTGTCGTTCAGAACATGTTGTTAGCTCTAAATGGTAACGAAACTTTAATAATTTAAAACAATTTTGAAACTATCATAAATGTTCAAATGAAGAAGTCACTTAATTAATTGTCAAAGCGAGGCAAAAGATACCAAATGGTTATTCAAGCTCATAAGTCGAAAACAAACTGATAATGCCAAGACAAAAAACAACCGAAATACAACAGTACATAGAACACAACTTAAAATACCAAAGACTGAGCAAAATGAACCCACCAAAAACCGGGGGCAATCTCGGGTGCTCCAGAAGGGGAAGCAGATTCTGCTCGACACGTGGAAACCCGTCGTGTTGCTCATATAAGTACAAATCCGGTGATAAGTCTAATTCGGTAGGTCACATTGGAGAAAAAGAGGACGGGACGACAATTGGAATATATCCGTCGTCATCTGTGGTAATAAATATATACTATTCGCTGCTAGTTATATGGTCGATTTTTATTTCTAATGTCGTTTTGCAAGCACAAGGTGTTCCATTTAATTCAACTTCAAACGATACACAAGGTCTCCTCCTCTAGTAATAATATTACTGTAAAATAATCCACGTCTAACAAATGTAATCTTAGTTAATAAGTCGAAGGTTTGTTTCATAAACAAACTTCGTCATCGTAAATAAGTCCTACTATGTACAAAAACTAGTTCTAACAAAACCTTCTTTGAATTGGAAATCATCAAAGTTGTCTACTGTCTTGCTATAACCTTATTCTTCAATCTCTTTAATTTTGTTGAAATCTTATTTTATACGACCGAGTATCGACATGCTGAACACATATCATCGAATTGTTCTTGAAATCTTTTAAGAAAATTGATAACGTCGTGAAAAAATCTTCCCGTTGAACCTAATACAACAGAGTCGATCAAACGTAAGTATAAAAGTGACTAACCGAGACTACTCCAGTCAATCTAATAAACATATAGTTGAAAATAAGATTTGTATCGTAGATATTTAATATGAAGCCGCATTAATTGATATCATCCATCGTTAGCAGAATTAAGTAAGAAAGAAATTTATTTTGTTTTTATAAAAGCTTACCTGTATATGAAAGCGGGTTCTTTCAGTTTTTTTCTATTGTTTATAAATAGATTCTACCAGTGTAATACGTTTTGTGGCGTTGATCCATTCATGTGACGCGCAGTTTATATTTCGTTTTTGGTGTCGTGGTGTGCTGTCGTAAATTTATGGGAGGTGTCTGTTGTTATTCTGCGGTTTACATGTTGTAATGTTCCATTATATTATTTATTTATGTATTTCTCTGAGCTGAATGTTCTTGCGTTTGTTTGTACTGTAGTCCTGTCATATAAGCGGGAAGTTTGGCCAGCCATAAAACCAGGTTCAACCCACCATTGTTTTCTTAAAATGTCCTGTACCAAGTCAGGAATATGACAGTTGTTATCACAGAGTCCGTTTCTATGTATGTTGGCGTTTGCTTTTATTGTAGTTCAGTGTTTCTGTTGTTCCGTCGTTTCCTCTTAAAGTTAATGTGTTTCCCTCGGTTTTAGTTTGTTACCCGGATTTGTTTTTTGCTTAATCGAATTATGACAATTGAACAGCGGTATACTACTGTTACCTTTTTTTATACGATGTTTATCCATTCGATACAGTTAAATTTTCAAATTTGAAACGCAATGCTCACCGAGAGTAGATAAATATCGTATTGCACAAGATAAGTTGGTGGAGTCTGTTTCTCTAATGATTTTTTAACGATATGTAGACAGACTCAATCCTTCTTTTCGAATGATCTGCAAAAATATGTGTTTTTTCTATGTGAAGTCATCAGGCATTGTCGCCTTTTTATAATAGGAAATTCAGAGGAAAGCAAGAACATTTGACGTCATAATCGAATTTTGACCAAAGAAGAACTGAGATCAAACGAACCACACGTTGATTAAATAAAAATATTCAACTGGTCAGGAAAAGGATAAATGGTGTAAGAATAAGAGAAAAACAAATAAATGACGCAATTTTCAAAATTCTTATGTTATAATACTGTTTTAAAAAGGCATTCATACGTATACGCATGACCTTTATGAGTTATTTAGAATATCAAACATTGATGTGAAAATTGTAATTTTTTTAAACCGAAAAAGAAAAGGGAATCTACTGACTATTTCTGTTTTTAACTCTCATCTCTGAAAATAAATTACCACTTTTCAATAACTTCAAGAAATTTCTATAAACTAGAATTAGTTAATTATACATAATGTGATCAAATATTATTTGGAAAATCTTCAGTTATATTTGCTCTTTTCTGATGCAAAATAGTTTGAATGTTTGTATATAGGAACATCGCAGAGCATAATTTATTTCAGGTCAACACCGATTGTACCAAAATATTCGACTTCTAATTATGTTGCTGCCAGTGTCAAACTTTATATTCCATACCATAAACAAGAAACATTATTAAATGTTAAAATTGTATCAGTTTATCGAGTTGAACAATGCCTTATTCTGACAAAAATAGGAAAAAAACCTGAAAGCTTTTGTTACAGACGTTCAGTAATGATTTCAAAGATTATTAATTCGAATTTTTCTTTCATGAAAGTACCAGCATTTGACAAATCTAAGCTACTTGATTTTATAAAATTACATTGTTATTGTAATACATGCAATTTTTTTTAAAAAAAGAACTCGATTTGAGAAAACATTTTATCTTGCATAGATACAAGGTAGGGGATAGGTCTACAACTCATGCAAAACACTTTTTAATAAGCTTAACATTTTTTATTGTTATGCTTTCTTTGTTAATTCATTCAATTTATACCGAAGTAAAGACGAACTGAACATCTGGGCACACTATATCTTACCTTTCAATGGTGACCAGGGCCTATTATTTTGAAAGAACTTGTGATACTCTTAAGACCCCGTTCACACTAGCATTTTTTTAATAAACCTTATTGGTCTAATCTGAACCACTGCGTTCACACTACCAGTAAAAATGCAATCGATCTGACCTAATTATCGGTGAAATTGTAAACACTGTGTATAAATATAAATATTTAATCAAATAAATGTATTGATACACACGCTTGCAAAAAAAAATAATAATGGATAAAATTTAGGCTATTGTTTCACTTGAATTACAAGTTTAAATGTTGATACTGCTGTTCGTATATATAAAGTTTTCGTTAACGTTAAGCCCTTTTATGTTGGTCATCCATTTTGTATTACATTGCACGTGTAATTTTGCCGCCATACATGCGCACAAATTATTTTCGACTCAATCGTACTAGTTTGGATCGATCTCTGCATTCATTTAATGTTAGATCAGGTCACTTTAGATCGATTCAAACTAAACTGCCTCTTTTGGTGTTTTAGTTTGGTCCGATTAAAAGCGTTCACATTGTGCTTACATCGATCTAAAGTGAACCGATCTAGTTTAAATGGATCTAATTGTCCAAGTGCATGTGAATGGGGTCTTTTATATTTAAATAATAAGATGTGGTATGAGTGCCAATGATACAACTATCCATCCAAGTCACAATGTTTGAAATCATTTCTGTTTTCAGAAAAGTAGTGTAGATTATTAAATTATTATAACAATTAGACATTTTTTTAATTTAATGGAATTCTGCCCAAACACTTTCCGCTATTTCCCTGATCCTGTAACTGATATTCAGTATAAGAAAGTTTTAAGCCCTGATAATACTCTATGCAATTTAAATAGAAAAAAAGGAAACACAACAATACTTAAATGACTATTTAATTCAAATATTAAACACTGTGTTAATTTTTAGATGAACAGAAATGTCAGTACCAGTTGGCATCAAATAATTTGAGAATGAAAGTAACATTTCATAAGCCTTCTTTTGGAAGTTCTTCAAACACCCAGTTTTCCCAGAACTTTGAAGTAAAAAACTATTAAAATCCTTGATGTGATGTATATATGTATCAATACGTCATCCTTAAATTTGATGCCCCGTTATGAGAGTGCTAACTTGTCTGCATTTAAAATGAAACTCTTTGAGGGGTGCAACATGTTGCACAACTATTAAAATAATGAATAATATGCTACTCGAATACGCAATAAAGTCTTGCTACTGGACATTCAGAAAACAATAATTGCTGAACTATTTTTCTGACTATCAAACCAACAATATCCTTCGTTTTTATATTGTTTAAGTGTGTTTCAATTTTCTATGAGATAAAGATAATTGAACAGATCAATTATAAGTGTTTTTCCGCTGGCTGTCCTCGCGTACGTGAAATAAAATTAAAAGAATGGAAACGGGAATGTGTCAAAGAGACAACAACCTGACCTGAAAGCCGATGATCAAGCGTTTCCATCCCACCTCGGACAGCTTTAGTCTGATATTGTATTGATTGTTAATTGCTTAACGTCCAGTGGCAAATCTTTTATATACTTTCAGGACTAGAATAAATTAACAATAAATACAATAAAAAGTTCCTGTAATAGAGGCTGTCCGGGATGAAGGTCTGGGAAATTTAGACTGCCACGAGAAATGAGGATATATTGGATAGGGACAGAAATTTAGTCTTGCAACAGGCCACATAAGGACCCCTCAAAGAGTTGTTGGAAGTGTTCTTAACGTGCAAAGAGCGTGGCACTCTCTTCACACAAGGCATCGGATTGAACGTCCCCATTCTGACCGGACGTGACTGCGTATTAGTACACCCCGCACAGCCAAACGAAGGTTTTACTGCCGGTCGGGGGAAGACCAATGGTAACCATATGTCTATTCCCCAGTTACCCTTGGGGTATATTTAGATTAAAAGTTGAAGTATAATATCTGACCCTTTGATTATTTACTGAATTCCTTTCACTTGCACGGTTAAAATTTTAAAGTTTAAAATCCTACTTTGATTTTAATATTTAAGAGTCTTTGTAATACCCATTAAAGTTAAAATAATAATTTTGCGCATATATCTATTTATTCAAAATGTTATTTAGAGATATAATTGTTGTTGAAGATACAATATCCCAACTTTTAAATGTTTTTTTTTTCTCATTGAAACATGTCAATTCATTTTAATTTAAAGTAAAAAAACTCCCAAAATAATTGGGTTTTGTATACGGTAACCATTCATATTTTTTGCGGTAAATACTCATATTTTCCAAAATCTACGAAAGCTGCAGCTTTGATCCATAATTTGGTAACATATTAAGAAATACCCCATAATTTTGTTTGAAGTTCAAAAAACGACACATGAAGAAGTGATACTGTGGATTTTAGAAAAGATTACATAACGGTTTGAAGATGACCCTGACATGAAATATATCTTGATAAAACTTGTCCCCACCTTTTCTAGTTACATATATCAACATGATAAATCTACTTATCTTGCATTGTATATACTAGTGAAAGTGCGGATTTTTTTTTTCACAAAATTCATCTGAATAAATTATTTACTGAGTTTATATTAAGACATCTATACATAAAGTACATA
This sequence comes from Mytilus californianus, assembly GCF_021869535.1. Classification (NCBI taxonomy): domain Eukaryota; kingdom Metazoa; phylum Mollusca; class Bivalvia; order Mytilida; family Mytilidae; genus Mytilus; species Mytilus californianus. The sequence goes on along the minus strand of NW_026262723.1, from coordinate 40,909,352 downwards.
TTGAAACTGTTCATACACATTTGCCGCCTCATTGGCAACCTGGACCGGGTCAAACCAAGGTTACAATGAAGAGTTTATATTTCATATTATTTGATGTTCAAATTTTGAACTTAAACATTAATGCATGAAAAGCCACGTGGCTGCACATGTGTTAACTATAGTCAGCTCTATTCTTCCGAGACATTTAAATGCATATGTCCTTACAATGGCATATGATTGAAAGAAAATGCGCATATTATTGAGACATCAACGTACATATAACAACATACACAACCCAAATTAACAAATAATTAAACAACATGCAATTTGGAGCTGAATTAATGCAACAACTGATGTTTTATCATGCTTGGTCTTAATTGAAGTGTGTAACCTAATAAATATCGTTATTATATATTTATCATTTTTTTATTGCAGTTTTGTCTTTTTTCTATATATGTTAATAAAGTTTTATGAATATCGTATTGGTAATCTCGTGGTAACGTGCTCGCCTCGGGTGCGAGAGGTTGTGGGTTCGAATCCCGACCGGGTCAAACCAAAGTTACAAAGGAGGGTTTATATTTCATATCATATAATCATGTTCTCGTCTTGAATAGACATTAATTTGCCGCTGGACTTTAAACGGCTATCTAACCATCAATTCTGGATTAATCATGATTGAAAAAAACCCAACCTAATAGGTTGAACAGCGATACTTTATTTTGCCTTAAGTAATGAGCAATATTTTATATTTATATATAACCTGTGCGGATCTACAATTTTTATGTGAAATTAGCGGGTTCGACAAGAGTTCATCCCAACATTTCCATTTTGACCGAAAATAAAACTTAATTCCAAGGAAGTAGGTGCCTCTCCCATCCCTTTTTTTGGCACACTCACCCCGCCTTCTGTCCCCCAATTGGTAACATTATAAAAAAAATTATACACAACATAAATCAGAAAAAAATCATTTGTTTAAATCATTTGGTCAAATAGTTCATTGAATAAAACAAAACAAATCATAATATCTGCAAATGTCATTTTCCCCCGTTTTGTGAAAATTAATATTCTATAAATTGTTCTAAGTTTTCCTCTGCAAAACAATATTGTGAACAAGAAGAATAAAAGTTGTTGCACTCTTTCGGTACATTTTGTATGTGACTGGTGCTGTTGCAGGTATATTACTAAGTTATAAAGTCTGATTTATTTGAAATTGGAATATCGGCAGATAAACATTTTGTATTTCAAGAAATCAGATCGATGCTTAGGATCAAAGGTCAACAACAAAATGAAAATTAATTTTATTTCTGCAATAGGATGCCTTTAAAAAGTATATGCTTTATGTGTATGTTTTTCATTGAAATAAAATCCTACAGAGTCCTTGGTATTTGTCCATTTGTATCGTTATAAATTGCTTGAAGGTTGAACTTAAATTCGATATTATGATTATGATAATTTAGAAGTTGATCAAATAATTATTTACAACATTCTATGCCTTCAGAAGTCGAACAGGTGCTCTTGAAGCATATCAATTTCCTCCCAAGTCATTAACTGTGTGTTACACCCCTTCCCGGCTTAGTTCTGGGTTATCAAGTATAATAGACTTCATTGGAAAAAACAAAAAGTTTTGCCGTTGACAGTAGAGTTAAAAGTGGAATTTTAAACTAATCGCCAATATGTATGTCATATTTGGGCATTTCACGGATAAATTTGTTCGATTATAAAGTATAATAGTATATGCATTACATGCATTTATACTAAATAAAGGCAACAGTAGAATACCGCTGTTCAATAGTCATAATTCGATAAAGCGAAACCAAATCAGGGTAACAAACTAAAACCGAGGGAAACACATCAACTATAAGTGGAAAACAACGGAACAACAGAAACACTGAACTACAACAAAATCAAACGCCAACATACATAAAACGGACAATCTGATAACATTGCTTACTTTCTCTTATATTTATTCTCCTCTTTATTAACCTCGAAGCGTGTTAAGGTTTAACATGTTGTATATAAACATGTCATTTCTTGAAAAACATTTATGTTGTCCTATACATATTTGTTTTGTTTGTTTTTTTTGTGTGTTGCCTCAAAGACGTATTAATACACCACATCTGTTTTTGCTCAGTTTCAGGAAATATCTTTTGTTGTTAAAACCTTTGTTCAGTTTTAAGGATAATAATCCACAAACTTCAAGATTCAAGATTTTTTTTATTGACAAGTCAATGCTGCATATACTCAAAACATAACAATTTCTCAATGATTGTAGCACAACAAATAAATAAAAGATCAATTGGTAGTGCACACATATATATAGTGCTTGATATGTATCGTGGAATATGATTAGATTGGAAGTTTTTCTAGAATTAATTCACTAATTTTAACGGTAATTGTAATATCTTCCATGGTCATTTAAAAATGAAAACATCACTTTATAAATCTCATTCGTCCGAAGTTCTTTTCAAGATTTGTCTTCATCAGGAACGCTCAAAGCCGAATATTTGAAAGCCGAGGATGTACAAGAACCGAAACAGTTAACAAAAGAGATATATGACAAAAAAAGGACCTTTAAATAAACCTTAACCGTATATATCTGTTAAGACCTAAAATTGATTAAATTGTTCCATTTATTTCACGCATTCACACTGGCAAATGCACAAGAGCATTCGTTTCTACAATATTCATGACACTGCAGTATAATACGAAGGTAAGCGGCGGACATTAGAGTCTAAAGCGGTATATGGTTTCGTTATCAGCAGATTTGCTTTAAATTTTTTGAACAACCTTTCAGTAACTCTAAACCCTCTTTGATACCGTAATATTTAATATTGTTTTCCTCCCTGAAAAAATGGGGACCATCTAGGTATCGCCAAATCCGTCCTTCCGTCCGTGTATTCTCAACTTGCTTGATTGGAATGAAACCTGTACAGATGGAAGATACACGGAAGCTGAAGAAGCCTATTGTTTTTGAGGTCAAGAGGTCAAAGTAATTGTTACTATGTTTTAAATGTTGGTTTCAAGAAGGTATCCCACATGAATCGTAAAACATTAATACAAGTGAAAAATTAGCAACATAAATAATGCATTTGTTCCTCCAAGCATACTAGTATTTTGAACCCTCACAATAAAAATGTTTTCTCCCAAGCAATTTGCAGTTCGAGGGCTATCAGTTGTCAGTGCTATCTTTTTATTTTTTTTTATATCGGTTATTGGAAAACTGATACTTATGGACTTTTTTTTAATAGAATTAAAATTTGTTTTCTCTGCAGCTTTGATATAATATGGCAAATGTAAAAACAGTAAGGCGGGGGTTGAATGCTCACATTGTCGGGTTACACCCGTCCCAGGAAAACGAGCACGTCGGAAACATCGCTAGTAGTTGTCCTTACTTATATATTAGTATATTGTTTAATCACAAAATATTTTTTGTTTGAAGTTTTATCCAGTGAGGAATTTGAAGTTAATTGCAGATAAGTAGTTATTTCTATGTAATCTATCATAAATTGGTTTTATCATCTCGAAGACACATGCACAATGCATCGCTTAGGCATTGCTTGTAGTAAAAGCCGTATGTTAACCTCATGTGATGCAATGTTGCTATTACATAGAAGTGTACTTTCTTCATACTTGCAGGATATTTAACATTAAACGCCCGCAATATTTTTGTAATTTAAATATATTGGACTTTCTCAAAAGTTGCGATTAAATGATACGCGGACTTGTCGATTGCTAATTTCTGTCGGAATAAGTCTACTTTTTCATTTATTATGCTGTCCAAGGTCACAGGACGTAAACAATTACAACAAACGCGTATGTTATTTAAATATGAAACTATAGATCTTGTTTGTGTTGACGAAATATTGGATAAGATTGCATTATTAACAATATTTCGAGTAATACCATGTAGAATATTGTATGATCATAGTCACTTTATATTACTTTTGTGTAAATGGATATTTATCATGTTCCAGCAATACGAATATGTACTTGATGTATTGGAAACTTATAATAGAAGAAAATAAAATGAATGTTTTCAAATTAACACGCACTGTGTATTAATTTTGAAAGATATCAAAACACAAATACAATTCACAATTCTGTTTACCGAAGAAAAAAAGGAAACAAAAACATTCACTTTCAAAAATTGTTTGTTTTCTTTGATTTTTGTAGACCATAACAGTTCAATAAACTCTAAAATTATTGTTTCTTTAATTCTTCTTCTTCTGATAGTATTTGATTGTTCTCGTGGTATCTTCTAACCTTTTCTTTTATTAAAGTAAATAAGTAAACATAATTCATGTTTTGCGGCATTATATCATCCAAAAGGATAGAAAGTCGAAACTACTCATGAGGCTGATATTTTAAACCTAAAATTTTACTTCCCGAAGTTAACAATATTGTTCCTTGATTAAAAGCAGAGGTATTTTAATGTTTTGGAGCGTATCTTAATATGGTCTTCGTCTGTATTTATTTCTATTCCTCCATTTAATTTTTCTGACAAAAATCAATAGGTATAAATGTACGTCATATCATTTTTAATAACCCAGTAAAATTCATTATACAGTTTACACAATAAAGTTTGGTGGCTTAAAATTAAAATTCATAGTTAAGAAAATGTTTATTAACAAAATTTGTTTTTATTGTTGACTTTATCCCCCTTTCCTCAATCCCAAATACAGACCGTTTCTAAAATTTACAAGCTTAAAATGTCCGTTTTAATCAGCTCTAACCTGGAATATTTTCGTTATGCCTCTTTGTCGAGTTTTGTGCGTCGTAGTTTAACTATTAATTATTGGCCTTTATTATCAGTTGCGAAAGAAAATGAAAATTTCCTGCTCTGATGGTAATTTTACATAATTAAGAACCATGCAATAATAGTTGATCACAATTATTACTATGCTGGAATAACATGGCACTGACGTTAATTCATATGTGATGTATCGGGACAGACTGTTATCCTCTTCCGATAATAATACAGGAAAATAGGACAGTATTTTATTTTTATTAAAAAAGAATTGTAAGAGAAGTACATTTTTACGTCGAGATAAATCGTAATCATACTCAAAAGAGACATAAACTAATAACATGTATCTGCCTTTATGAACGGAATCACTTTCTGTTTTATGTCAGTGTCATTTATCATACATAAGAACATATTCGAGACAATATCTGTTAGTAGTTTTGATCAGAAAAGTGAATAAATAATAATCTAAACACATAAAAAGGGACAAGAATCGCCAAAATAACGAACAGTACAACACACCATCTCAACCATAAACAGCCGACTCCTCCCCAAAACAGACATACAATAAAGGCAAGCACCAACGAACAACATATGGTCCATGTACAACTTGGACCCGGTACAAAATATGATAATATTTAACCTGCTGTGGTGCGCTACAGGCTATTTGCCTATCTTTAAAAAATGTCTTAAAACTTAAAACAGTTACATGCATGTTAAGAGTTAAAGTCATGTAACATGCAAAAAGCTAAAATTATGCAGCTAATGCATACACATTGTTTTCCGTTGATCGTACAATGACCTTTTGATTATATCAATGTCTTCCATGCTCAAAAATCCCACTTGATGACCTTCGTTTATAAATGACAATTAACACTTTTACTTTTAACGCACACCGACACATGTTTCCTTCAACAGTAAAATATTCTGTCTGTAAAGTGCACATGCACGGAGAAATATGCGTTAAAACAAACAAAATTATCCATTATTAAAATAAATCATTTCTGTGATCAAAGAAAAATGAATCCCTTTGTATTTTTCATATGCTTCTGTCTTTGGATTCATGATATTTCATAAACAAACACGGATAACGTGAATTTATTTGTCAAGGGATGGTATCAAAAGTACTTGACAACAAAAATGTTAATATTATTACCAGATAATATTCAACATACATCTAACAGTGTTAAAAGATACAGTAATAATTAACGTAAATCGTAAATAATCACTTAATAAGTGAAACAGCACATTGAATCTATGTACTAGACACTTTTCTCGCATAGTCAAAGTAACTTTAACATGACTTTTGAACTATTAAGTTGAATTGATGTCAGTCATTACAGAACATCTCTCTAGGTTATAAGTATTACTCAGTACATTTACTGATGTTAATCTTTTTTGTTCACATTCCAGAAATATCCCCAGGTTATTAGTATTACGCAAACATCTTTTTTGTAGAAAAAATACACAGTGAGTCAAGGAAAATATGTACTTACATAAATTTTATTTCGTTTTTTAAATAGCATATAAAATCAGAAAAAAACACGCCTAAATTCATTTTATGCCTGTTATTAAATAAAACCTATTGCATATATATATGATTGAATGATTGTAATTAGTAAACGTCCAGTAGCATACATTTTATGGATTTTCAATACGAGAATATATAAAACTGTGTGTTCCAAAGGTTGTGCTGTGTGTGGCACTTCCAACCAAAAAGGTTTGGTTTTTACCTCACTATTCCTACAGGACTACTTACATTGATGTTATCTTTTACAGCTGAACGGACACTCACCCATTCCATCTCAGCTGCCTGGGTTAGACATATCATTTAACTATCTTTTACCAGCAATTCTATACTAAGACATGTTGTTAATATTTGATATTTAGCTCTCATATGGTCACATAAAAAAATTTCATATATCTGATTTAACTTTGTTTTATAAATGTTTTCCCGTAGGGATATCAATCTCAAAACAAAAACAATAGGATTACAAGTTTAACCATTCCAAGAAAGACGGAGTGCTTCACAGTATTGTAAATTACGTCAGCCGTTGTTTATGTGTTCTGTCATTTTTACAGAAACAGACACAGTTTTTTTTTCAGAAGTATTTGTTTGTTTTTTTTATCGGATACTTTTATTTGGCTTTCAGTTTCATTGTTATTAGTAGTATAAAGTGCGACCTAATCGAATATGCTTTCTGAGTGAAATTAAAACGGATCTGTGAAAGAAAACAAATAACATCAATTTGTTAAATTTACACATTATTTCTCAGACCGAGGAGGTTATGTTCAGATCTCCTTGATTTGACGTGATACCGTCAAGTCGGACTGAAGAATTTTTCTCCTCCAGTGATTTAAACTGTTTCTTACAGTTAGAAGTCAATTGATACTCACAATCACCAAGAGTACATTTACACAGAGAGAGTAACATATACATTGGTACTTTTAACTTGTCATGTTTCGAGGGTTACACCTACAAAGTTGACTTTATATAGTTGCATCTTATTTTATAATTGCCGTTCATGGCTGAAATCTTCAGTCGACTACTTATTGCTCTTTAAATACGATTGTTACCCATTTTTAGTGTTTTTGTCTACTAACTTGAAAATTATAATAGACAGATAGACACTTTAAATAGCAAAAATAATCAGTAAGATAAGATCTACAATAAGTTAACATAGCCGAAATCGTCAGTCGACTCTTTATTGGAATTCTTGCTTTTTAATGACAATGTTTACTAATTTTTATCGTGTTTGCCTATTATCTTGCAAACTTTAAAAGATAGATGAACACTTTAAATAGCCAAAATTGTCAGCAAGACAAAGATCTACAAATAAGTCAATTTTTGCAGAAATCGTTTGAAGACTCTTGATAGAAGTGATTACCCTTAAATAGCGATTTGTTATCCTTTTCTATTTTTGGAGCAAAAACTAAAGAAGATGGAGAGAAACTGTTAACAGAAAAAATTATCATACAAGAACAACAAAACAAACTCCAGATTTTTGTTATGAATTCTATGCTAGACTTCAATGTATGAGAGTGGCCATTGTTGAAGATGCACACAGACCTAGGTGAGCGACACTGGCTCTTATTAGCCTCTAGTTTACTTTTGTTATATATATCATTGTAAGACTGATACTGATGACTTTCTGAATTGAATTAAATGTGTTTTCTTTGGAGCTTTGCTATCCGACGGAAAATTAAAAAAATATGGCGGGTTTACACCAGTCTAAAGGCAACGACCGTATCTCTCGTCAAAAACCTCGCTAGTGATTGTCCTTGCTTAAATATTAGCATTGGGTTCATGAAAAAGATTTTTTGTTTTTATTTCTTTGTATTTTTGTCAAATGAGGAATTTAAAATGAATTGCAGATTATTAGTTTTTCTATTAAATGTATCACCAATTTGTCTTGTCATCATGGAGGCATATGCTCAATGTACAAATGTATCATAATTGTTGTTGAAGCCGTCTTTTGACCTCATATGATGCAAGGTTGCTATCTCATAGAAGTGTACTTTATTTTAAGTAAATGGTAAAGAGTATTGAACAGTTTAATGTCTGCAATATTATTTGTAATTTAAAAATATATATTGGACTTCCCAAAACGTTGCTTTTAAATGATCGATACGCGGACTTGTCGATTGCTAATTTCTGTCGGAATAAGTCTACTTTTTCATTTATTATGCTGTCCAAGGTCGCAGAACGTAAACACTTACAACAAACGTCTATGTTATTTAAATATGAGACTATAGATCTCGTTTGTGTTGACGAAATATTGGATTAGATTGCATTATTAACAATATTTCGAGTAGTACCATATAGAATATTGTATGATCATAGTCACTTTTTATTAATTTTGTGTTAATGGACATTTATAATGTTCCAGCAATACAAATATGTACTGATGTATTGGAAACTTATAATAGAAGAAAATAAAATGAATGTTTTCAAATTAACACGTACTGTGTATTAATTTTGAAAGATATCAAAACACAAATACAATTCACAATTCTGTTTACCGAAGAAAAAAAGAAAACTAAAACATTCACTTTCAAAAATTGTTTGTTTTCTTTGATTTTTGTAGACCATAACACTAAAATTAAATAAATAAAGTTTTTTGGCAATTTTATTGTTTCTTTAATTCCTACTGATAGTATTAGATTGCTCTCGGTATCTTCTATCATTTTCTTTTATAAAGGTAAATAAGTAAACATTAATCATTTTTTGAGGCATTATATTATCCAAAACATGAGAAAGTCGAAACTATTCATGTGGCTGATATTTTAAACCTAAAATTATACCTCCCGAAGTTAACAATAGTTTTCCTTGATGAAAAGCAGAGATATTTTTATGTTCTGAAGCGAATAGTAATATGGTCTTCGTCTGTATTTAATTCTTTTCTTCCATTTAATTTTTCTGAAATTGCAAAAGGTAGTAATATACGTCATATCATTTTTAATAACCCAGTAAAATGTATTACATAGTTTACGCAATACAGTGTGGTGGCTAAAAATTATGATTCATCGTTAATTAAATGTTAATTAACAAAATTCTTAGGAAAATGTATGACTTTGTCCCCTCCCTTTTCCTTATTCTCGAATACAGACTTATAATGAAATTTTTAAGCTTAAGAGGTCCATTTAAATCAGATTTAACTTGGAATATTTTCGTTATGCCTCTTTGTCGAGTTTTGTGCTTCATTTTTTTTTTTCTATAAATTATTGGCCTTAATATCAGTTACGAAAGAAAATGAAAATTTCCTGCTCTGATGGTAATTTTGCATGATTAAGAACCATGCAATAATTGTTTATCACCATTATCACTATGCTGGAATAACATGGCACTGACGTTAATTCATATGTGATGTATTGGGACAGACTGTTATCCTCTTCCGATAATAATACAGTAAAATAGAACAGTATATAATTTTGATACTTGACAGTTTCCTATTAAGATGACGTAGATATTGAGGCCAATACTTACAATGCGGTGTTGACAATCACCATAGGGAGTATCTACAATAACAACTACAATAACGAGATCATATTAAAATAGAATTGTAAGAAAAGTACATTTTTACGTTGAGATAAATCGGAATCACACCCAAAAGAGACATAAACTATTAACATTTCTCCGTCTTTATAAAAGGAATCACTTCCTGGTTTAAGTCTGTGTCATTTATCATACATATGAACATATTCCAGACAATATCTGTTTACTTAGTAGTTTTGATCAAAAAAGTGAAAAAATAATAACTTAAATACATAAAAAAGTACAACAAGAATCGCCAAAATACCACACAGTACAACAAACCATATCAACCACAAACAGCCGCCTCCTCCCCAAAACAGACATACAATAAAAACAAGCAAAAAAGAACAACACATAGTCCATGTAGTCTGACGTGGACCCGGTACAAAATATGATAGGGTTTAACCTGCTATGGTGCGCCACAGCCTATTTGCCTATCTTGAAAGGACAGTTGCATGTATGTTAAGGGTTAAATTCATGTAACGTGCAAAAAGATAAAACTGTGAAGCTTCTGCATAAACATTGTTTTCTGTTCGTCGTACAATGAATGACCTTTCAATTTTTTCAATGTCTTCTATGGTCAAAAATCCCACTTGACGACCCCGGTTTATAAATGACGATTAACACTTTTCGCAATGGACACAATCACAAGGATTCACAATACTAACAGGACCAGGAAAGCCCTTCCCGACAAAAAAGAAAGATCTTAAAAACTTGACAAAAAGTATCAATAGTTTCAACTAGAAAACTAAATAATTATTTCTTCTCAAGAACACAAAAAAAGGTCAAAACCGAGGAGAAAGACGTTCCAGCAACAACTAAATGTTGGATACACATATTTGAAATGCTGTAGGATGAGGCGGATTACTTAATATAAAATATATTTTGATCGACAAAGACAGTGTGCATAGTTTTTATTACAAGGTTAGGAAAAGTTCTTTAACGTACACCGACACATGTTTCCTTCAACAGTACAATTTACTATCTGTAAAGTGCACGTGCTCGGAGAAATATGTGTTAAGATAAAAAAAAAGATACATTATTAAAATAAATCATTTCTGTGATCAAAGAAAAATGAATCCCTTTGTATTTTACATTTGCTTCTGTCTTTTGATTTATGATAATTCATAAATAAACACGGATAATGTAAATTTATTTGTCAAGGAATGGTATCAAAATATTATTAGCAGATACTATTCAACATACATCTAACGGGGTTAAAAGATACAGTTATAATGAACGTAAATCGTAAATAATCACTTTATAAGTGAAAAAGCACATTGAATCCTATGTACTAGACAGTTTCTAGCATAGTCAAAGTAACTGTAACATGACTTTTGAACTGTTAAGTTAAATTAATGTCAGTCATTACAGAAAATCTCTCTAGGATGTAAGAATTACTAAGTACATTTACTGATGTTGATTTAATTTGTTCACACTCCACGTTATTAGTATTACGCAGTAAATTTACTAAGCAAAATTGTTTGTTGTTTACGCCAAGGAATAAACGTAACTATACTTTATATTAGTTTCATTTCGTTTTTTTAAATACTGGATAAACTTAGAAAACACTGACAAAATAAATTTAACTACTATGCCTTTATACATATTGCCCCTTATTATTGCTTCTGTGGGATTGATTATTTTTAGTTGTAAACGTTCAATAGCATATGTTTCATTGATATTCAAGACTAGAATATATAAAACTATTTATCAAATATTCTACGATTTGTGTCTACCGGTAGAAAGGGCGAAAATTATGAACCGTATTGCTGCAAGAGGGTAATTAGTAAGGGACAAAATTGTTAATTTTCGAACAGAGTACTCGCTCATTTCAGAGTTTTTGCAAGTGTGCTTAACGTTGTACTGTGAGATGCACTTCCTTTTTACCTTCGTATTCCGACTGGACGTAACTACGTATGTGTTTATCATGTAAAGCCGAACTAGGAATTTTCAATTTCTGATTGAACTTTTGTTTACTTTCCTCGTAGGAATATCAAACTTAAAACAAATTATGTTATCACTCATCCAGGCTAAAAGAATCTTAGTGGCATCATTTAGCATTAATACAAGGTATAGCTGTAGTTAAGAAATAATTTAAAGATGGCTTCTATATGGACTGAAACTAAAATAAATGAGTTTGATATATCGTTGAAGCTTAATGTTAACTTGGCTGTACACCTATATTCATTTTATTTTTTGCAATCTACGTGTCCGTCTGCTTTTCCTAAACAATTTTTGAAATATTCTCTACGAATAACTAATCAGGTTACCGAACTTTGTACACAATATTTATAAGAAAACCTTTTTGATTACATTTGATACCTAATTTTGATAGAATATAAAAGAAATTAAGAAATGAATTTAAATTCTACGAGGGGCAGATTGCTATCAGTTATGGGGAAAACGATTAATCTATTATTCCAAATTGGAATGATGGCGAGCTCGAGTAAACCTAAATGTGAAATAAAGAGTATACTTAATTTTGTCTTTACAACTAAAATTTATTGTTTAAACATGCGCGCTCAATACTAAACCTGTAAAGACGACATTTAATGCAAATATATTTTGTAAATCTGTAAAGGACTTACAAAAATTATGACTAACAGATTTTAAAGAAAAGATATTGATTTGTGATCCATCTTAAAATGACATACTAGTAAATACACATATATAAAACACTAACTTATCGAAAGAACCAACTATTATTTAACCTGAGTGATTCTATAGTATGATTCTCCTAACAATATTTATAAAAACCCTAAAAGTCATAAAAAATGTATAAAATACTGTTTAGTTCAGGATTATTTGATTTAGAGGGTTACATGTTAGCCAGGTAGGTACTTTGAGCAAGTTGTTAATGCGCAAATGCCTAAAGCATGAACGTGGCGGAAGCAAGAACATACAAATTTCTTTAGTGAAAAATGGAAGACATACCATGGAGAAAAACAAAAACAAAAAAACACTTTGAAGAAAGACAGACAAATAAAAATGGTTAAAAAAAACAAACAAAACAACACGAGCAGTCAATAAACTGTCAACAAAACACTAAACAGGTCAGTTGTACATGCAGATTTAGCAACACAAAGCAAGGGGGTGAATTCTGGTGTTCTGGGATGGTCAGTAGTTTCCGCTGCAATAGTGACTCATTTAAGAGATATTCTAAGGTAAATTTATTCATTTTTTAATGGAAAACTGCCCCCCTAAATTATAATCATAAGAAAATAATCATGTAGGATAATGATCATTTTCAACTGACGTATAAATACTTTCCGCGAGACATTTTCAGCTTGATTTTTATTGGTCTTATATGCATATGAAAAAATGTTTGAAACGTTTAATGCATAAAAAGGGATAAAAATATAACTCCCAAATATTTTAACTTTCAATTTCTATATTAATATCAAATAAAATTGGTACAATTAATTGGGAATACTTCTATAACAGTGCTGTGGGAGATTTGCTTAAGAGCTAGCTGTAACAAAAGGTGTCTGCATTTTCTTGTAAACCATCAGATTCCTTAATAAACATTTGCAAGTTTGTTTTAATGACGCTAGAAATATCTTTAAGAGTACAAAATTTTAATCCTGGTATATATGATGAGTTTATTGAATACAATTTGACACTTTTCATTCTCAAATTATTGTTTTCCATTTCGCCTTTTGGTTACAACAAATATTTACATGCTATTGACATCTTCAGAGTTCAATAACCCAATATGTTGACTCTATAGGCTTAATTAGAAGTTCTAGGCCATGTATAGAATTAATAAACAATTTATATGTCATTATGTAAATGGATTGCTAAGGCATTTAAACTGCAACTAAAGCAACACAGTAAATTATGACAAAAGCAACCTTAATAAGGTGCAGTTCCTTTTGAATACAGTTGTTAAATCTGATGAAATAGCTAATCATTTATGTTTCCTTTTTTTGTAATGTCAATATAAAAGTAATTTTTCTCGATTGAAATATTCCTCCTACAGCGCACTTACTCGGGGTAAACACTTCAACAACAAATTATACAAGGTCAACTGCTATATCACTTTTAAAGTAATTACCAGCAATGTAATGTAGTTTGTAACTCTTGTAATATAGAAATTTGCAACTGAAAATCCACAAAACTAATGCCATTCTTTGTTATGGAATATCTGTTTCACATGTGACGACCGGATATGTTCCAATTGTCGTAACCAATAAACCGTCATCTTTTCATCAGTAAATAACAAAGCAGAATAAAACATCACCGTCTGTCTCATATTAAACCATTTTAAATGAATGTTTAACAGAATTTGCGATCCTCTACAACAATGATAGGTTACTCTCAATTTTCTTAAACGTAATATCGGGTCCTCAATTCTACTTTATTTGGACCTTTTAACTGTTTTTTTTTAATGTCAATGATGAGTCTTTTGTAGATGAAACGCGTGTCGTGTAATATTTTTAAACCTGGTATCTACGATGAATTTATTATCAGACATCCTAACATGTCCAAAACTATTGTATTATTGAACAATTTATTAGTTTCTCTACATGACGTTTGTTACATGTATCTCTTAATATTGTTTCCAAGTTATAAAAAAAACGTAATAACAGGATTATAAGGTACATAGTGTTTATTTAGTTTCATTGAAATTTGACTTGAAACGGAAACTCCAGTATACAAATTGTACAAAAGGGCGTCCGTGGTTGTGCGGGGTGTATTAATTCATTAAGTACGCAACCCGTCCTTCGGAAGTGATGTATATGATTATGCCAAGAGAATGAAACACTTTGTGTTCCCGCTTTGTGACTCAAAATACGCCTTTTCATTTTATACCCATTTGTATGTCATTTGATGTTATACCCAAACTCCTGGGGGATATATTGAGATCACCTTGTCCGTCCGTTCGTCCAACAAATATTTTCGTCACATTTTTCTCAGAAACTACTAAACATAATATTTTATATTTGGTAAGCAGCTCAAGTGTGATGAGATGTAACGTGTTTGCGCTTTTAGGATCGATTAGACAACTCCTTTGAATTACAAGTAGAGGTATGCTTTGACCAAAAACGCGTGCATTCTTGCGATTAATTTTTGTGTCATGTTGGTATTTAATGTATTGTGAATTTTCAGAACTGACCTTTTTGTGCAGCTGAGGAGTAAATCGCTGGCAATCAACCAATGAGAATTTACCACATGTATCTTTAGATTAAAGTTTTTAACAATGTACATCATATTTTGTATAAAATTTCAGTTTCTAAGTCCAAATAAAATTTAGAGAATACTGTTATTAGATATGCACAAAGTGAATTCCGTTTCAACAATTTAACAGACAACATTAGTTGCGTTTTGCTTTGATCTTTGTTTCGTATTGGACGAAAAACCTCCTTGAAGTTTTAATCATTTATAAAATAAGTAACTTTGATTTTCGATTAGGATGTTTTAATTTTAAAGCAGAAATACTCAAACATCTCAACCAGCATATGACTTTAAGCAGACTGATGATTACATATGATAACATATAAAAATCATGTCAAAACAGCCGTAATACCAGGTGTACTGTTCTTAACATCTTTTTTAGTGCAATCAAATTGAACGATGTTTTGAAAATTGTTTGAATTACTTCATTACCACGAGTCACTTCATAGATTTTAAAGTACATGCATAAACATTCGGATTGAATGATTTTTGTTTTCTGAATTTCTGTTTGCAAATATTCCCTGCTAATTCAGACTGAAACAATTAAAAATGTTCTGTTCGTGGCTGAGTATTTATGCATCCTGCAGAGTCAAACGAACGCCCATCGGCTCTTGCAGAAAGTATTGCCGTAAAGATGACCATATTTCTACAAACAAGTCAATATCCTTATTTCATTTTTAGAAGACAGTTTAAAGGTGCATTTTTTTTTTGGTCACTGTGTTGCTTCGAGTTGTTCATTTCACACTGCATGACTTTTAAAAAGGGGCAAATTATTTTGTTTTGTAATTTGGTATAAATGTACAAAAAATGACATAACAGTATTTTTTTGTATCTGAAATATAAAGTGAAAAATTCGCTAGTGCCAAAATTAATACTTATGTTCAATCACTGAAGTCAAGAAAAAATTCGAAAAAACGAAACTTAAAATTTTGTCAAAAACATCGCTGTCATACTTTTTAAATTTAGACAACAGTAGTTTAATGAGGTTCAAATCTCAAAAAAAGGTCTATTAATCTGGTACGTCGACAGGGTAAGCGTCTCCTACTATGCATGCATCACCAGCCAGGCGAATCCACACTGTGTCGTAATCGGAAAAAGGACACAATCAGTAAAAAGACTAGACGACTATCCTGTTGTTCAAAGATTTGAGACATCAAAAACATGTCGCTAATGGGTTGAGATACAGACCTGACGTATCGGTCAACTAATTTGTGATGAACACCATATAAAACTTGTGTTGAGTCGATTTCAGTCGTTCTTCCTCAAAACTCTGTTGGAGCAGTTTTTTTGTAAGGAGCAAACCCCTGCTAATAAATACCTTTTAGTGTGATTATGAACGAGCGTAACGTATCAATTGATATGTAAACACCATACAATGCTGAGAAATGGGAAGTTGAAGTCATCACGATTGTCATAGATTCAAGTTTTAATTCGTTCATCTGTGTTAATATCGAGGAAAAGATCAATATATGAAGGATACCTTCTTGTTTTGGTAACTTCTTTAATCTAAAGTTCACTGGGATCTAGAGATGCAATTAATCACTAAAATGTGGGCTATTGATTGACAGAACATGACAGAACATCATCAATATATCTGTAAAGAATTTTGCAAGACTTTTTTTTTCGTTTTCATTTTAGAAGGTTTTATATAAATTCTGCTTCATATCAGTATTAAAAACAGTCGGCTAATAGGGGTTCACAATCAGTACCTATTGTAATACCGACCTTCATTTGAAATATCAATCTACCTAACTCAACAATATATTGTTTATCAAAACGTCTAGTAATTTGTTGGTGATATCATCTTCTTTGTATTTGTTTTTGGAATCAGTGCGGCTCTTCATTGTTGTTTGTAACATTCGGCTTTATTGCGTTATGTTTGAAAAAAAAATAACAATAAATAAAAAAAATGTCTCCAAATATAACTTTGCTTAATGCAACACGCAGTAGTACATTGACATTGTCGACGAAAATGATTACCACTTACCATAAAGAAAGTTGTGATAATGAAGCACTAAAACAACACTTCAATAAAATAAGGAGATATTGTTTGATTGCCAATGTGACAACTATCAATCAGAGTGCATAAGATGTGGATTTAACTAGAGCTGTAGTTCATCTTATAGCCTTCAAGAATGAGGAAAAACCAGTACCGTATTGTCAGCAATAAATGGTACCGACGAAATGTCATCTGAATCAATTCAAACAAAAACACTAACGTGCTTATTATCATTTATGATAAAACAATAAACGAGCAACAAATATAACAGACAGCAACCAACGACAACCTCTGAATATCAGGCTCCTGACTTAAGACAGAATGTGGCGGTGTTAATCATGTGTGTGAGCATTCAGCCGTTCCCTAACATGGGACAGTGGTGTAACAGCACAACAAAAGACAAAATGTAAAACTCATTTGGAAATGTCTTGACTCATCAGATTTTCCAATTAACACAACAACAATCACTGTCATATAGATCAGTTTAATTTTAGGATCATCTTGCATTATTTTTGTTTACTCAAGACAAGTGTTTACTCATTTTTCTTAAAAGATTTTTTTTTTCAATATCTGAATAATATATATAGTTTTTTTTTTAAAGTTCTTAAATTCATTAAATAAAGGTTCTGATTTTTTTTTTTAAATTGCTAAAAAATGTTATTTTGCATTTTAAAGTTCAGTGCTCAATACACAAAAAACTGATAATGTTTCAATACCACATACATACATGTTCATATTAACGCCTTTTATTAAATGTCCACAAAGAAAATATAAAATAAATGCAACTTATATCAAGATCTTGTCTATAAAAATAGAATAAAAGGCAAGCGTCAAACTGAATACTTTATACGTCTAACATAACCTTTTCACCGCATCAAAATATTTTGCAGCGGAAACTAAAAGCGATTGCAATCACATAAGATTCAAAATAATTTACTATTATAAACAATCATAAATTTGTGGATACAAAATTGTCGGTACAAAATCCATATACTGAAAAATATACTTACGATCTATTGCTCACAAAATAGATGAACAGAAAGTGTATCGACGAATAAAAAAGTGACAACGGAACAAAGCTGTTGGCCAAGTAACTACATTTATGTAACTATGTATATATATGGTTAACGAATACTGTAATAATAAAACGTAGACCGTTCCACCGCGTACTGGAGAAAAGGAGACCGGATCGGAAGTGTTGAAATAGAGGACCGGAAGATACCAAAGAAATATTCAAACTCAAAAGTCGAAGACAAACTGAAAACGCAATGGGCAATAACGAAAACGACGAGAAGACACACAATAGTCTAAATAGCACAACATAAACCGGGGATGATTGTAGGTGCCCCGGAGGAGTAAATGGATCCTGCTCCACATGTGGCACCTGTCGTGTTGCTGACGAAACTACAAATTCGGTGGTGTCGTATTAGAAGAAAAGAGGACGGGAACATATACATCTGAAACTGATATTTCATTACGACCAACTAAATCTTGATTTATCTTGTGTTATTGTGCTAAGGTCATTTTTAGCTCACCTTTCCAAAGGAAATGTGAGCTTTTGCCATCACTTGGCGTCTGTCGTCGTCCGTCCGGTGTAAACTATTTCAAACATCCTCTCCTCTGAAACTATTGAACCAATTCCAACCAAACTTAAGCTGAATGATCCTTAGGGTATTTTGAATACAGTTTGTGTTTTATTTTCTGTTTCGTAAAAAAACATGGCTACCATGGCTAAAAATAGAACATGGGGGTAAATTGTAGTTTTTGGCTTATATCTCAAAAACTAAAGCATTTAGAGCAAATCTGAATTAGGTAAAAATATTACTCAGGTCAAGTTCTATCAGCCTTGAAATTTTCAGATGGATCTAACAATCCATTGTTGGGTTGCTGCCACTAAATTTGTGATTTTAAGGAAATTTTGCAGTTTTTGGTTATGATCTTGAATATTATTATAGATAAAGATAAACTGTAAACAGCTAAAATATTCAGCAAAGTCAGATATACAAATAAGTTTATATGACCAAGTGTCAATTGACCCCCTAAGGAGTTATTGCTCATTAAGGACAATTTTACACAATTTGTTTATCATGTTTTCTAACTTTAAAAAATCTTCTCTGAAACTACTGAACAAAATTAAACCAAACTTAAGCTGAATGATTCTTAGGTTATCTAGAATACAGTTTGTGTTTTATTTTTTGTTTCCTCAGAAAACGTGGCCGCCATCGCTAAAAAAAGAACATAGGGTAAAATGCAGTTTTTGACTTATAACTCAAAAATTCAAGCATTTAGAGCAAATCAGACAAGAATTTAAAGTATTCATTAGGTCAATGATTTTGCAGTTTTCGGTTATTATCTTGAACATTATTATAGATAAAGATAAACTGTAAACAGCAAAAATGTTCAGCAAAGTAAGATCTTCAAATAGGTTTTATATGACCAAAATTGTCAACTGACCCCTTAAGGAGTTAATATATATTGAAAAACAAAACTAATCATTGATGAAAGATTTAAGCAAAAAATTACAGGTGAGTGATTCAGGCTCTTGAGAGCCTCTTGTTTGTATTCCCGTCTTTCATTTTTGCTTTTGTGCTTTGTCTATATGCCATTATGTTTTTCTTTGTTAACATATTTGTTTATTTTTTATATCGATTAAGATTATAACACAACGTTGACTGCTGTACCCCTATTTTTGACATTTTTATCTATTATGTCTGTTTGTTGTATTCACACATTGTTGCCAATATAATGGAATTTTAAGCGACTGTCATGCAAGTAAGAGGTTAAGCTAGCTATACAATCTAGGTTTTATCCACCATTTTCTACATAAGGAAATGCCTGTACCAAGTCAAGAATATAACAGTTGTTTTGCATTCGTTTGATGTGTTTGAGCTTTTGATTTTGCCATTTGATAAGGGACGTTCCGTTTTGAATTTTCCTTTGAGTTTGGTATTTTGTTATTTTACTTTTTTGATAACATCCGTAAAATGTTCGAAGGGATAACTTTTAATACAACCACAGAACAAAAACTGTGAAGGTATGATTTCCAATAAACATGAACACGTAAGCAACAACAAGTAACCATTATAATTTGGGACGACTGAATGCCGTTGTTTAACAAAGGCATCAACCTACTTCATTTGGGAAAAGCAAGAATGTATAAACACGATAACATTAACCAAATGTTTATGTTCTCAAACTACAAAAACTGCACTAAGCTTATTTGTGGTGACTACCTGAATACCTTTTGATTAAATCAAAGGCAAAAGGATTGTTATCATATAATTAGTTTTCTTTATAACAATTTTTTTGTTGGAGGAAAACATTAATAAGCATTTTATTGAAGATATGTCATTTTGGAATTTATTTCAAAGACAACGTTGATAAGACGCATTCTTAGTTGATATAAAACAGCTTGTTCAATGTGATCAAGGTTTAGATCTAGTAGTTCTGGACATCTTACGTATTCAAACCAAATGGCGGTCACCCTGTTGTACCTTTTTTTCGAAAGACATTGGATGTATTTTTGAACAGATTCCTAAAAGCATTTTTATGTTAACACATTCAACATTACTAAAGTTTGAAACAGAGGGTACTGTTAATAAGGTTATAAAACAGTTGTTTTCTAGTTTGACACTAGAATGCGGCGTCAACATTTAAAAAAAAATGTTATCCTAAGTAAAAAAAAAACCAACTTATTAATTTGTTATAATATAAGAATTTTTCTTGACAGAAGCATTTTATTTCTAGTAGGTCAGCTTATTCACAAAAGCAAATACATTGTACATGCGGTCAATGATACTACTAATGTTATCCCACGTAAATCTAATCTCACTTTTTTATACCGTTTCTGTACAGATTTCAACTTCTACAATGCAAATAGAATAACGATAAAAAAAAAGGTCAGTTATGTATATAATGGACTTGGAAGTTTTATCTTGTAAAACAAATATATATTTGTTTTTTTCCCAGTAATTTCATCACAAATTACTCGGCAGCTGCATGAAAAGCAATTATCATTTGACAAACAAAAGATGACACCACATCGTTATCCAGTTATTATAGCGAATATTAAACGTGTAAACAACGGTCTCCTATTTAATAACATAACAATTAGTTCTGATTATGAATGCCGTAAATAAATGTTATACATATGTCATTTCTTTGAACAATCATGTATTCTTTGACAAACATATTCTTTTATATATGAATGGAAAGGACATTGGTTATATTCAACAACAATACAACACGATATAACCGAACAGGTCCTTCACCCAATGTTCAATAGAAGACAAATGTCTACGCAATACAAGCGAATGGTGCCGATTTCAATACAATTATTCATAATATTACGTTATTGTAGTAACAGTTATTCGATTTATGACTTTTGAACACCGGTATACTACTGTTGCCTTTATTAGGTAAGTTCGATATTCCACAAGGGAGGTGAATATTACAAGTCATCACATACTTTTTTGTTATGGAAGTTAAGTTCATGATGGCACATCATACAACTTGTATTAAATACATCACTGATTTAAGTACTTTTAAAAGGTGATTGTTCTTTTGCATTTACTCTGTCGCTTTGGGGGGAACAAGATGTTGACGTTTACCGCTTTGCAAGTGATTTTAGACTTTAAAATTGATGCTCCCGCCCCGTCCCTCCCCAGAAAACAAACAAATAGAAGCCAATCAGTGTAACAACAAAAAGCCCCATAAAAACACCAGGTGCTCTTGGAAAAAGAGGCGGAAAATACCAGGTGGACTTTCATGACACTTTTGAAGTCACAACTAAAAATCCTAAGGTTTCGGCAATATGAAATTTTATTGAACCAGATAGTTATCAGATATAGTTTTCTTTTCAAAATGCGACACTAAAGATAGCAATCATTTTGATAAAGGCGATATGACTCAATCAGTAAAGTGAAATTACGACTAGGAAATTGAGGTCATCACATTTGTCTCAAGATATTTTGACCCTGAGACACAACTTATTAAAAAATAGTATAAAATTCAAGGATAATACAATAAGAAGAAGACAATCTTGTTAGAACAGAGATAGTTGAAAAGCTAATTAAATGGCTGAAGGAAATGAGATATGAATTTAAAAATTATAAAAGAAGTTTACTAGACTTCAAAGATAATCATTACTCTATAGCATCACAAAGTTAATATCGTCAACATTTTATAATTAAAAGCCTGGTATCTTTGATGAGTTTATATGAATCTTTAACGCATGACAAATTAGAGAGTTTCTTCGGAGTCTAATATAGAATTATTGCAAAACCAAATCGAAAAATGGGGAATCCATTCTCAATCAGTGTAACAAAAAAAAAGCCCCATAAAAACACCAGGTGCTCTTGGATAAAAAGAGGCGGAAATTACCAAGTGGACTTTTTTTGCACTTTTGAAGTCACAACTAAAAATCCTAAGGTTTCGGCAATATGAAATTCTAATGAACCAGATAGTTATCAGATATATTTTTCTTTTCAAAATGCGACACTAAAGCAAACATTTTGATATAGGCGACATGACTCAATCAGAAAAGGGAATTTACGACTAGGAAATTGAGGTCATCACATTTGTCTCAAGATATTTTGACCCTGAGACACAACTTATTCAAAAATAGTATAAAATTCAAGGATAATACAATAAGAAGAAGACAATCTTGTTAGAACAGAGATAGTTGAAAAGCTAATCAAATGGCTGGAGGAAATTAGATATGAATTTAAAAATTATAAAAGAAGTTTACTAGACTTCAAAGACAAGTATTACTCTATAGCATCACAAAGTTAATATCGTCAACATTTTATAATTAAAAGCCTGGTATCTTTGATGAGTTTATATGCACCTTTAACACTTGACAAATTCGGAGTCTAATATAGAATTATTGCAAAACCAAATCGAAAAATGGGGAATCCATTCTCGATTTTAGAAAGAAAAATATGTCAGCTTAAGTTTGGCTAGACATTTTTCAAAATAGACATTGACAATATGCTTATTTGGTCAGTTGATTCAAAATTTCTTGACTTCACTTGGTGTTTTCTTTCTTAACTGAAGCTAAAATTGCATCTTGTAATTACTGTCGGACCTCATATTTTCATGAGAAATAGATTTCTTGTAAACCTTGTAAACAATCTGATCGAACCACAACATGTTTTCCCTGTCCATAATGACCAGCAGTTGAAGGCTACAATTTATCTCTTCCGACATGCTAAGCTAAATTTATTGCTGTTCATTTTTGCTGTTTTCAGTTTTGACCAAGTATATACTATAGTTTTGGAGATAAAAGGCACAAACTAGACATATTATTGATGATGTGGGGCAAAAGCGTAACAATATGTAAAATTCCCACTAAATGATGTTTCCAATAAATACACATTCATGTACTTCAAGCTTCATTGCAGGCTGGTACTAAAATTAAACATAGGAAACACCCAATTATTTCCGGTTCAGGGTTGCTTGCAAGACTACCATCATCCAGTTTAAATGTCCCCAGACAACAACAGATGAAAGGAGATTTTTTTGCCACCTGCTCTGCGTAAATTTATTAAAATTTTGCTAATATATCACGACCTTTACACTATCTAACTGAGAACAGTTGTTAATTTGAATGGACTAATGAATGCAACATAGCCTTTTTAGACATCAACAGGTTGTACATGGTCACAACTTGGACGTAACCGAGGTGATCATTCCAACTTTTCTAGAAGGTCAAGTTGGATTTCCTAAAGAGCAAAACACAAATTAATGATGTACCTTCATCAGACAGTGTATCTGTAAGGCAACTATAAGAAAACCTTGTTGATCCACCAATTGCAACACTATCGCCAGTGGGATCGCCGACTCCAATGACACTTCGACTAGAAGAAAACTCACCCACACGTGACGCCCGCCAGAAAAGGCTTGAAGGATCTTTTTGGCTCACGGAAAAAAGTTGTATCTCCATTGATTCAACACAGGAAAAAAGGACATTAGCCACTTGGCTTTGCCTTATAAGAATGCCACCGAGTGACCCTTCTAGCTTGGCAAATAAAGCGGAGGTGGCCGAAACCATAATAGAAGTCAGAAAGAAGGCATTACCTACAGTATCCCACAGTACATGGGTTAAGTATCGCTATACAGCTACAGTTGCGTTAAGGAGAAGATTATCTTTCCAGATGGAAGGGTTTATTCCTTTACAGCATCCTGGGTAACCGACCCTACAATTAGTATGTGGAAAGAAACAGAGAAACAGAGAAAAAATAATTATCCGTTTGTGAAAGGAGACAAACACACCCTTTCACAACGCCTGGTCCGTAGGTGATAAATGTATTGACACAGCAAATGTGTATTCTATTTCGGGCAACAGAGCCTATACCAGATGGAACCGTCACAGATTTAACAGAGTCCGATCCAGTCGTCTGAATCAGTATCATCCGAAACAGTACAGTACAGTAGGGACGAACCTGTTTTTTCTAAGAGAGGGTCAGTGTGACGGGTTTAGTTTTGCTGTTCACTTCTATGCAATTGCTGTCGTGTCTGACAAAATTTATGTATTTGGCATTTGATGTTTAGAATGATGATTTAATTTATTAGATGATATGTGTCAATTAAATTATATAAGTTTTTGGAAGATAATAAAGTGTTAGCTTTATCTTCCTGTAATAAATGGGAAATAGATTTAAATATGCAGATTGAAGATTGGAATACTATTTATTCCATGCCTTTCATTATAACCAGAAATTCGTTTTTACAAAATTTTCAATTTAAGATTGTTCATAGGATTCTACCATGTAATTCACTTTTATTGAAATGTAAATTAAAAGAAACTGAACTATGTACATTTTGTTCAGAAATTAGAGAAAATATTTTTTACATTTTTTGGGAATGTAATATATAATGTTACACAAAACTTCTGGCTATCCATTATATACTGGATTAAAAATTATGGCATTATCTTGCCTGTCAGTGCAAAAGAAGTCATTTTAGGTGTGTCTGAGGATTTTGTCAACAGTAAAGCAGTTAATAATATTTTGTTGTTATTTAAATACTTTATATACAAATGTAGATGTAAGAACATATTCCCCACAAAATATGATGGGATAGAATATTTTTATGATATTGGATTAATATAGAAAAAGACTCTATGTTTCTTAACCCCTGTACAAAAAGTAAAAAATGGATCAGAAGTGGCATTTGTTAGAAGCAGCTTTTAATTAATAACAAAATCAATTGTAATATTAGTATCTTATTATATCTTTACGACTTGATCGATCTTACAAGTGTTACTTAATTTTTTATAATTTGTGTCTAATACTGCAGTATGTAATTTCACATGTTTCATCATGAAAAATAAAAAAAATTACAAAAAAAAAATTATATAAGTTAAAAATAGCACATGACGGTATGCTACTTTCGTTTTTAATAAGGGGATACATTTGACCCATAATAACTAAATTATGAAGAACAAATGATTAATAAATTGCTAATTTAAATATTTAATATTGTCATAAATCTTTGTATTTCACGTAGAAGGGATAACCTAGACAAGAATAGGTTACTTACATTAAGTTTTAAATGCCGTTGAATTTTTTGCTTTTTGACAACTACTAGTATGATTGTTGTCAAATAGCGTTGTTTGGTTTATAAAACGCACTTTTTGGGCATGAAACATGACAACTAATTCGTTTTCTAAATAATTGAAGGTTTATATTGGTTACAAAAGATTGGTTTTTTTTTATTTAGTTTAAACTTTAGTTACAGTTAAAGAAGTGAGTCGTTGCTTAATTTACTTGTTGGAAAAATTCCTCCTATTTAATATTTTCTGTGTGCTTGTTAAAACGATGTTTGAATGTGGTATTTTTTTTTAATCCATCGTTCTGGATTGTATAGTGTTATCGTTGCATACAAGCAATGTGTTCGTCAAAAGCACAAGTTTTGACGTCGTTCAACACTTTGTCAAGTTTTCGTCAGTCGTGATCTCGGCTCCAAAAGTACACTCATCAAATACATCTTCAAGACGCTTAGTCTCAGACTCTTGTGTGCTTTTTATAAAGATACACACTTTTTCAAGGTAGTACTAATAAGTAATGACTCGCATGGTATTTCCATATACAACATGTACAGTTACGAAGGACTCTCGATCGAAAGATCGAAAAATTAAATATACAATATTTATTTACACATATAAATGACTCAGTGGAGTGTTGAGTAAACGAAATAAAAAATTGAATATGAACTCATCCAGTAGATTAAGACGTACTTAAGTACTGTTTCCAGAAGATAAGAATACAAGACTCGCTTACGTTTCACAAAAAAAGTCACTGTTTCACAAAAACATAACAAATGAATATATATTACTTAGGATATCTATGTTCTTATGAACCGAAACAATTGACCAGAGTTATCCCTACGGCATTTTTAGTTTGCATTAAATTGTGTGTTTAAATATTGAATCTTTGTTGTATAATTAGGAAGTGAACTATCAAATAAATGGTTTATTTTTATAGTGTTTTAATATGATTAAAACCTTCACTGAATTTGGAGGTTGTAAGATGATACGTTTTGTACATGACTTGTGTGTGTCGCCAGTTGGGTAGTTAGTCCCTTTAACTCAGCCCAGTTTGACACACGGAAACGTTACAGGTAAGTATACTGCCGCATAACTTTTCAGACATATTAGATGAGTATGTTATTCGATATTTTTATAATCTTGATGAGCTTCTATCGGTGCTATATTATGTTGCCTTCAATTGAAACAAAGTTGTAGCCAAACATGCTCTATGTAATGAAACTGTTGTTTATGAAGAAGACTTTTTAAGTTGAAAACTTGTCATTGGTTTTGACAATAAAATATCTATAAATTAAACTAAAGTTGTGCCGGAGGGACACATATGTCCATACTTTTAATTTATACAAGCACCTGTTCATTACTGTATTTCTTTCTTATAAAACACTGAAGATGATACAGTGTATTGGTTTTTTTTTTTTTATTTGGGTCTTCAATATTACGCCATATAGACATGACGTCATATATTGTGTATTGTTTTTTTTTTTATTTGGGTCTTCAATATTACGTCATCTAGACATGACATCATATATCGGACGACGTAATAGCCGGCCATTGTGACGTCACATACGTCTAGCTACTGTAGTTGGAATAATGTCTAAGCAAAATGATGACATTGATGACAATGAAGAAGAAGCTGAATCTGATATCAGTGAAAATGATAGTGGAATGGAGACCGACGAGGATGTGGATGAGGCAGGTGAAATTTCTCATGACCCATGGATATGTGTACCGACGGATGAGACATATGTTATTCCTGTAATTCCAAACGCTTTTGTACTGGAACCTGCACCTCGAAATCGCCCAGCTGTTACCGCCCGACCAGTTGATTATTTTGAATACTTCACAGTGGATGAAGATAACGATACAAATTTAATAGATATTTAGGTATCTGAAACAAATAGATATGCCACACAAACTATACAAACAAATCAGCAGCCTTTATCTACTCATTCTATGATGCATCGCTGGTTACCAACTGACCGTGCGGAAATGAGAGCATTTGTTGGACTGATGATGACAATGGGGATGATAAAAAAAATAACCGTCGAATCCTACTGGAATAAGTCAGGAGACAATTACCTTCATCACTCACCATCATTCTCACAGATTTTCAGCAGAAACAGATTTCAAAATATTTTACGCTTTCTACATTGCAATGATAACAGAACTGCTCTTCCAAGGGGTTCTCCGGGTTATGACCCAGGACACAAAATCAGACCAATCTTTGATATCTTGAATAACACGTTTCATACAAAATACAATGTTGGAAGGGATTTAACAGTTGACGAGTCCATGGTTGGATTTAAGGGAAGAAACTACTCAGTTCAGTACATGCCTGGGAAAAAATCGCATCGATGGTGTGCAAAACTGTTTGTTTTGGCGGAGTCTGACACTGGTTATACTAGTCAAGTGATGTTATATTCTGGTACGTATTTACACTAGATGTTAATACCACAGATACATGTATATAAGTGTCTGGTAAATTTGACTTTTATTTATAATTGCTCACATAAATAAGAATTAACTATAGTTTATCAAAACTAAGTGTATAGGTCAGCTGGTGTCACTTGTAAGTGCCTCAATTTCAAATCGTTATCATTGCGGTCATTCATATTTTAATTAATTGATGATGCATTAAAGATTTTTTTCTCAGACGTATCCATTTTTGTATGGATATTTTGATGTATCGCCAATTCTTATACTTATTAAAGGTAAACAAACAGGAGTTCGTAGAGCTGTACATGGTCTAGGATATACTGTAGTCACTGATTTATCCTCCAAACATCGCGGTAAAAATCATCATGTAGTATTAGACAACGCATTTACCAGTCCTACTTTATGCCGGGATCTGTATACTCACAATATTTACAATTCGGGTACTGTCCGGACACACAGGAGAGGGATGCCTCGATCTTTTAAGACAACCAGAGTTGCAAAAGGGGAAAGAATAGCTAGACAGCAAGGACCCATAATGGCTATTAAATACGGAGACAGGAAAGAAGTCACATTCTTATCAACATTTGAAGGTCCTAGGTAAAATATTTTTTACTGAATGTATGTACACAATACCAAATTCTGATATGTATGCATGTCAGTTAACACGCATGTTCATTGAATTGGACCTTCCGTCAACAAATTAATAGGCCTTCCGTCAACAAATTAACAGGCCTTCCGTCAACAAAGTAAACAGGCCTTCCGTCAACAAAGTAAACAGGCCTTCCGTCAACAAATTAAACTAAAACAAAAAATCATAAAAACTTTCTTTGGTTATCGAAATATTTTCAGCTACCTAAAGATAATCAATTAAGTCATGAATGTAGGTGCACTTAACAATTCTGTAATTGCAAAGAAAAAGATAATTTCGTATAAATCATAACAAATATGTTTCAAAACATAAATCAGTAAATCATTCAGATCCGTTAATACTTTTGAATAAAAATGTGACCACAAATATTGATTTCAAGATCAGTTACACCATTCCATTTCAACAGTTTAAAAAGAACCGAAAACAGTAGAGGTGTGGAGAGACATGTTCCAAAAGTTGTAGATATATACAACAGAAAAATGGGCGGTGTTGACCTTGCTGATCAAAATATTCAAGTCTATGACCCGGACTTTAGATCTGTGAAATTGTGGAAAAAGTTGTTGATAAACATGATTTTGAGAGTAATAGGTACGTGTGCCATTTAACAATCTGTTTGTTATGCACGCAGTTTTTAGTTCCTCCTGCCATGTATATGCAGACATCGTTTACTATTTTCTTCGACTTTTCGATTGTCAGCTTCTTTACATAAATAAATTAAACAGCTATGAAGTTAATTGAGGTTTGATGAGGTTAGGTTATGAATTTAGTTTGAATCAATTTTCTTAGGACGTTTTGATTTTTTTGTTGTCTATGTATACCAAAAGTTCGAGAAAAAAAAAACATTGATAAAAAACATCTTTTTTAATGTTTCTAAAAAAAGACGTAACAATTTTCGTTACTCCGGGAAGTAATTGTTCATCTTGTATTTTTATTCCATAGGAAACGCATATGTATTGTACCAGAGGAACAGACGACTACTCCGTAAGATGACAAGGACGGAATTCCATTCCCAAATTTATCACCAGTTGATCGGAGATTTAAGAGTCGACAGGAATATTCCACGAGGGCCATGCAATGGAAGCCGCCGGCTGATTGAAAGACACTTCATTGAAAATTTGCCAGGTAATTATGATCATTCATAGTTTTTAGCAAAACCTAAAATAGATTAAAAAAAAGTATTTATAATCCCAAACTGGACAGTCCCTTATTTACAAAAATAAAATAAATGAACAGATGAGGTGAATACTAAAAAAAGATAATTATTCTAAAATGAAATAAAAACGACTTAATTTATGTACGGTGTCGCAATAATTGTTAATTTCGAGCCGTTTACGAAAAAAATACTGGACCAAATTTTACAATTTTTTTTATTTAAATTTATAGATAAACAAATGAAAAAAAAATAATAACTTCATTTATTGTAGGAAAATCACGACGCCCATGTCATGTGTGTTCTAGACAGACACTAGGTGGAAGGAACGAAAAGAGGTCACGAGTCCGTACATGGTGTCCGGATTGTAACGTGGGACTATGTCTGGGATATTGTTTCCGCATTTACCATAAATGTCAAAATTTTGCAACCCATCGACGCGGCATTCATGAGGAATAAATAATAATTATGATAATAATTTGTTGTATTACTGTATCACATATTGATTGGTATTAACTTTCAACGTAAATAAATAAATACTGTACCGGGCCATTCAATATGGCCAATGAGACACACATACAACTTACAATTTCTACATCCCCCCCACCCCAATAAAACATAACCTGTATTTCTAAAACAAATAACTAAATCAACGAACAACAAGATAAGTGATATACATCTGTGAATTATTAAGGAGGAAAAATTTTTTCTTATTTTTATTCCAAGAAGAAACTTATATTTCAAAAAGGGTAACGTTATAGCGACAGAAGTCTGATTACACAAGATAACCTCAAAATAAAAAGCACGACATTTACTACAATAAAGATATTATGACGTTCATTAATTCAATGACTTTACGCATTCAACGATTCTAGAATATTTGAAAAAAACAAAATATAGAAGATGAAACGTTTATCTAATACATTACATAGGTTTTTGAATTTCAAATTAAGAGAAAACTATGTAAAATAAAGTTTTAAATTTTGCCATTTTCCCGTATTTCCTTGTGTATCAAATGCAACAACGTAAAACAATCGGCAGCAAGAGGGTTAATCATATGACAATATTTTGATATATTTTTAAAACAAATGTTTTGATATTTATAGATTATCGATGGTTTTCCAAAACGAGAGGGTGTTTCTCAGCTACAATCTCATCTATGAGCGACAGCCCCGAGATGAGATGTGGCCGAGAAACATCTTCGAGTTTGAAAGACCATTGATAATCTGTTTATCGCTATGTTGCCTATGACGTCGTTGATGTTTACACTCCGTCACAATATCACAATCGGGTGTTAATGTACAGATCAGACGACTATTTCAGTATCTAAAGATATAAGACCTATTTACCATTCGTCATCGATATATTGTGCTTATATTTTATACAAGGTTTTAAAAATGAGTTTTTATAACAAATTAATTTTATAAACAATATAAAAATAAAGGGATGAGGTATGATTGCCAATGAGACAACTATCCACCAAAGTTCAAATGAAGTGTATGTAAGCAATTATAGGCAAACGTAGGGCCTTCAACAATGAGAAAAACCCATACCGTAAAGTCGGCTATAAAAGGCTCCGACATAAAAAATATGAAACAATTCAATTGAGAAAACTAACAACCAAATTTATAACTAAACATTTTACGAAAAACAAATATTACCGACATGAATCAACTACAACCATTGAACTACAGGCTCCAGACTTGGGACAGGGATATAAGAAGATGTGGTATGAGTGCCAATGAGACAACTCTCCATCCAAGTCAAAATTTATAAAAGTAAACCTTTATAGGTCAAAGTACGGTCTTCAACACGGAGCCTTGGCTCCCGAGCAGCAAGCTATAAAGGGCCCCAAAAATTACTAGTGTAAAACCATTCAAACGGGAAAACCAACGGTCTAATCTATATAAAAACGAGAAACGAGAAACACTTATGAACCAAATCAACAAACGACAACTACTGAACATCAGATTCCTGACTAAGGACAGGTGCAAACAATTGCAGCGGGTTTAAACGTTTTAACGGTACCAAACCTTCACCCTTTTTCTGAAACAATAGTGTAACATCACAACATAGAAAGACACACTAATAAATATCAACTGAAATGGCTTAACTCAATCAAAGGACATGTTTGTGATGACTTAAAATTCATCGGATTTTTTTTTATCTTACGACTTAATGTTAAAACCTCTTTGATTTCGTCAATCCATCGCCCATTAGTAAAAACATTTTAGCAATTAGTAAGTATAAACCATTAAAGTCAGAAATGTAGGAACACCCGCAATGCGACTGAATTAAATTACCATATTTAGTGAAGCGATTGTTATAATCCGTATTGTTATCTGATAAAATCATGATGTGAATTAGATGGTAATCACTATTAAAAAGAAAGGCGAAAGATACCAAAGGGACATTCAAACTCATAAGTCGAAAAATAAAAAATAAACTGACAACACCATGGCAAAAAAAAAAAAAGACAAAGACAAAAAACAGTACACAAAACACAAGACAGAAAACTAAAGACTGAGCAACACGAACCCCACCACAAAACTGTGGCTGATCTCAGGTGTTATGAATGTCCAATAATGGATTAATTAGTGAGGGTAAAGGGTGATTTTATTTCAATGTACACGTCAAACATACTTTCAGTCAAATCATTTAGCCTGTGTTATAGAGGCAAGTCCAAACAAACATTTACATTTATATTTCTAAAATGAGATTTGGCGTTAAATTTCAAACAGAAAACTGGTTTCTTTGATCTTTCCACGTGTTTTATACGTGCTTTGAATATCTGAACAGGCTTAGAAAAGAGGCGAAAGATACTGAAGAGATATTAAAACTTGAAACAAACTGACAATGCCATGGCAAAACACGAAAAGCGATCAAACGACGAACAGTATACAAAATACAACATAGAAAACTAAAGACTGCGCTTGACCAATTCCATCAAAAACCAGGTTGATATCACGTGCTGTGGTAGATGTATTCCTAGATATATGAATAAAATTAAACCACTCCCCCTGAATGTGACATTCTTATACGAAATATATAAATATATCCAAGTTATTTGAAACTCAATATCTTAATGGCGATTTTGTTAAAGGCCGAGTTTTCTAGAGTCCCGAGAATTGATGGGCAGTCACCCGGGATTAGAAGGCATACAATCCGAAATCGATGGTTATGACGGATAAGACCTCCGGAAATCATTTTGTTTTCCAAATTATTCCCCCTACTAACCCAAAATGTATACTCGTTAAAGAGGATAACACAATTCAGTTCTCATAGTACCATTAGGGTAGAGCCATTGATTGATTTTATGTGGCAGACGAGGAGCGACAAACAAAATCAGGTCCCCTAATTTAGTAATATAGATGCATCCAAGTTAAAGCATAAAAATGTCTCAGCAAACAAAATGTGTTGCTTGCTTAACGTCCAGTGGAAATTATTTATTTTAAATTCAGGACGTGACCAAATTAAAAAAAAAATATATGTTCAATGCATAATATTTGAAAGTTGTTTCTTCTTTAGAGTAGTATATTATATCTATACTTAAATGCAGATGCATATTTATATAATTTATTTGTTCTGTTTAAAATATTTTAACGTTATTGGGACATAACAGTCGCTTATTAATAAAAAAAAAAATCTAGTGAAATGAGATTAATTTTCTTTAGAATATAATCGTCGAGTCACAAATTATCCGACTGCTTTTCTAACCTAAATCTGAAAACAAAACCATCTTCATTGTTAACCCAGTAATGCAATTTCAGTGGTTGCTGTGGAGCTGATTAAAAACATTTTATCTCCGTACTTAACGTTACATAGCGAATGCGAATACACTCAATTAAAACGTTCGCTTTAATTAATACCACTAATGTGTTAATGTAACGCCGTTCATCTTTCTATACCGCAAAATCTTTTATAATATTTCTGATATTTCTTCGGAATTTTGTTATCAGTAAAACTAATAGCTGCAGGTACAAAAATGTAAAATTCGCTATTTTGTTTATCTAAGCACAGTTGTATCCAACACAATATCAATAAGGATGAGTTTTTAATTAAACAAACTGTATGTATGTTTATTATTATTCTAAACTGGAAAAGAACTGACATGCTATGAGGATAACCAGCCTGGTACAAAAAGTATCTAACACACAGACAATATAAGCAATACGCGGATATATTTATTTTTTACAGTTTATTTTTCCTCTTATTGATTGTTAAATAAAATATATCTTTAAGCAAAAATGTCAAAATAATAACATCCCAATGTCAATTATCAATTGATAGAATATCAAAGCGAAAACAAAAAAACATGTATGTCTCAAATATTTTCTTCTGTGTGTCTTTAAGTAGATACAAACAGCTGAACCGGAGGACAGTTTTAATATACTTTCAGACATACAGTAAACGCAAAATATTAAATGATAAAAGCTAAGTATACATTTTGTATTAAAAAATAACTAATACATTTTTAGCTCATCTGGCCCAAAGGGCCAAGTGAGCTTTTCTCATCACTTGGCGTTCGTCGTCCTTCGTCGTCCGTCAACTTTTACAAAAATCTTCTCCTCTGAAACTACTTGGCCAAATTTAACCAAACTTGGCCACAATCATCATTGGGGTATCTAGTTTAAAAAATGTGTCCGGTGACCCGGCCAACCAACCAAGACGGCCGCCATGGCTAAAAATAGAATATAGGGGTAAAATGTAGATTTTGGCTTATATCTCTGAAACCAAAGCATTTAGAGCAAATCTGACGGGATAAAATTGTTTATCAGGTCAAGATCTATCTAATACAGATGAATCGAACAACCCGTTGTTGGGTTGCTGCCCCTGAATTGGTAATTTTAAGGAAATTTTGCCGTTTTTGGTTAATATCTTGAATATTATTATAGATAGAGATAAACTGTAAACAGCAATAATGTACAGCAAAGTAAGATCTTCAAATAAGTCAACATGACCAAAATTGTCAATTGACCCCTTAAGGAGTTATTGCACTTAATAGTCAATTTTTTACAATTTTCATAAAATTTGTAAATTTTTGTAAATTTATACAAAATATTTTCCACTGTAACTACTGGGCCAAGTTCATTATAGATAGAGATAATTGTAAGCAGCAAGAATGTTCAGTAAAGTAAGATCTACAAACACATCACCATCAACAAAACACAATTTTGTCATGTGTCCTTTGTTTAATATGCACATAGACCAAGGTGAGCGAAACAGGCTCTTGAGAGCCTCTAGTTATATCTATATACATGTATATAGTTATATAATAAACTCTTTAACATAATCCCAAATATAAATACCTAAGAATGTAAGTTAAATTAGCTAATGAGTGTAATATATACACATATATATATATATAAACAGACAAGTTTTCGATATACAAAAAACCAAAGATATTGTGTATGATTTGATTGCCTTGATAAAGAAACGAAAAGAAGAAACCGGAAATTATTTGAGAACTTAATACTATATTCTTGATTCAGAAAAAGGATGGTGTCCCGTTACGTTTAATGTATATGATCGGTTAATAGATCATTTCAGATTGGATAATATAATTGGTAGATCGATGGTTCACTTATGGCAAATTGTCGACTTGCATTGTTTATAGGTTATGTGGTGACATCAATCTTTTCCCACTTACAAATCGTAGGGTTCGGATAATAGTTTTATTGGAAAAATTGTTCACACATTTGACTGTAGTACAACTTTTACGATTCAGCAGTTTCATAAACTGTTTCATCAAATAGATTAACTTCAATCAGGTTGAATTCTTTAACTGTCAGATTTCCGTTGATAATATTAAGAAACTTTTTTGAAGTGTAATTAATTATTGCGTTTTAAAGATGTGCTTACTAAATAAGGCCAACAGGTGGAAAAATGAATGAAACAGAACTATTATCTTTCCCATTTATCAAAATGAGCGGATTTGAAACAAACGTTTCCAACTACTCTTTGGATACTGATTATTTTGGAACTAACACAATGTCCTTCGAAAGGACGACGATGGACATTTTAGATTCGCGACTACATCCGTATCCTAAAGAATTCAGAAAAATTCCATTATGGGAAGCGAGTCTGAAAATATTTGTATATTCCTTAATGATACTGGTATCCGTCGTTGGAAATATTCTTATAATTCTAGTAGTTGCGAAAAACAAACGGATGAGGACAACTACTAATTTTTACATTGTGAATTTAGCCGCCTCAGATTTATTGGTGACTTTGTCCTGTACTTGGGTAAACCTTGTAAGCGATTTGTCAGAAGGATGGATACTTGGATCTTTTTTCTGTAAAGTCAACAGTTTTGCTCAAGGTAAGAAACAGATATCAACTTGCAATGAACTTATTACAAGGTAGATTACATTTGACTACCATTTCTACCGTTTTCAGCAAAAGTATATTTACTTATACACAAGATTCCCACTATGCGTTGGTTTTCTAAATTATATAAAAAAAAAAAAAACTTGCAAAAAAGTATGAACAAAAATATCGAACTCCCTAAGTATATTCAAGGGGGGGGTCCATAAAACCTGACAAGATCATTACTCTCCACTATACCAACCAAAGGAACGAACGGAAAACAACAGGCATATTCCTATCTTAGTACAGGCATTTCTTTTTTTTATATATTTGAATACCGTATTTGTTAAATTACAAATATTTCTGTTCTACTTACCAGTGCTCTTACAATCGTTAAATAATTTTGTTATCTTATAATATGACAAAGTCTGTAATAAAAGCAATTTTTACTATTTCTGGAATGTTAAAAATTCTTTGGAAGTCTTTGAAAATCTACGTTTTTTATAGGGTCTGTTTTCTCCGTTGACAGTTACATATCTCTACTTTGTACACACACTTTCCTTGAACCTTTTCAAACAAGATTCATATTTTACCAACTGGTTATTTGATAAATATTGGTGTAACTTTTATCTTTTGTAGTCACTTTTTTTTTACGTACATTGTACATGAATCTTTAAAAATCCTCGAATTATTAAGATTGGTTACTAAATACAATATGAAGAAACATTTTTGAGAAAGGGGCTTTCTGAAAAAAATACATTTTTTGTCAGATCCCTTTTAAATTTGAATGAATGTATCTTTTTTTTTATCTGAATTTTAAGCGTTTTTTTTTAATGTTTGAAATTAAGTAAGCACAAAAAATTATCGTTTTCTTTTTATTACTAATACTTTATTGGTGTAACTTTTATCTTTTGTAGTCACTTTTTTTTTACGTACATTGTACATGAATCTTTAAAAAACCTCGAATTATTAAGATAGGTTACGAAATACAATATGGAGAAACATTTTTGAGAAAGGGGCTTTCTGAAAAAAATACATTTTTTGTCAGATCGTATTCTTTTTATTACTCATACTTTATGGCTTTTCTTCTGTCAATTTTGTAAATTTCATTCACAAAATACTTAGAGCCTGTCTTCCTAGCTTCTAAGCGCTTGCTTAATGTCCGTTCGCATGGTAATCTCTAGATGTGTAAATATTTGTGAGCTTTATGGTGTTTGATTAAACTACTAAAAAAGTGTACATCCTTTATTCCTAATGTTATTAATATGTAGATACAAAAGCAGGTTTCTAATTAGAAGACTACAGATTAATTCAATTAATTGGTGCATGAACATACTGGTCGAATTTTTAAATATTTTAACTTTTCCGAGGTATTCCTTTTTGAAACAATAATATACACATTTCAAATAGGGGAATCTGTTATGACCAATAGTACGGACTATCGTCTTGGCTCCAATTCTTATAACAGAATCGCAAAAAAACTACTTGAGTTTTATACAACTGGGTATATAGTTTTACTTTCATTGACTTTGACAGTTTCCCCAAAACTGCCAACAACATGTTTTTTTAAAAAAAGATCGAAGTATGAACTAACTTTGTAGTCATTTTTTGACGTAATAAATCACTAAAATTGCTATCATATTTTATGTTAAATATTTTCATCCAATCTTACTAGGTCAACTGTAGTGTAAAACATAAAAAAACGTGTAATATTTATTATTAACAATAAAGCAGTATAAAACGAGCGCACGGTTATTTCTTAAAGATTCTTCTAAACTCTTTGTACATGTAATCATAACTTATAACGAAAACTGTGTCAGAGTGTACTATTAAGAATAATTTATTTATCAGTAGTTTTTGGTACTTTCAGCCACATCAACTGCCAGCAATCTTTGATGCGTTAATTAACACTAGATAAATTAATGTAACTGTTTAATTTTATTCTGTAATGTCTACATTATCGCGGTGGGAGCTATCTATTAACCAACTTTTATTGCATGTTCATCCCTGTACCCTTTACGTTTCGAATATTTGTCTAAAGTCAGATATAAAAATATATAAGTACTAGATGTAGTCTTCTCATATCTGAGGGGCGTTAGCCACGAAGATATGAGACGACTATATCTGATTTACATAGAAGTAATAAATAATGATTTTATCTGTTTACTTGTTCTAAAAAGGTCAATTAGTTTTAATAAACAGGAATAGTGTCATTATGTCCAATTATTTAGATACAGTAATACTTTCAGAAGATGTTTTAAAGTTATGGATTTGGAATGAAATCTTAATTACGTCTATTTTTCTGTCATCAAATTGATGCCTTGTCATTACTTTTGTATGGCAATATGAACCGCTGTACTATCTTTTATTCTGATTTAATTGCCAAAACCTTTTTGCTGATAAATGATAACACTTATATGTAAATATATTAACACTTTGTTATTCGGACATGTATTTGCTGGATGGTTATAGTGAAGAAAATTATTATTACATCCTAACAGTCACACGGATTCACTCCTTTATAATTGGTTTAACTGTCGGTTGGGATAAGTCCAGGCCTAGGATTTTGTGGTTGATCAGACATAAAAAGAGAGGCGGAAAATATCAAAAACGACATTAAAACTCCTAAGTTGATGGCAATCTGACACTATGTCAAAAGACGAAAAACGATAAAAAGACAAACAACAGTATAGAAAACATGGAAAACTGAAGACTGAGAAACACGAACCCGACCAAAACCCAGGGATGATCTCAAGTGCTCCTGAAGGGTAATCAGATCCTGTTCCAAATGTGCCACCAGTAAGTAAATAATGTAAGTAAGGGAATCAAACGATGAATTCATCATCATATTATGCTGTTGGTTTATTCTCCCACCGATTTGTACTACGAAATATATAAATAATATAACAAATACAATTACATTGAACATATGAGGTATGTCTCATCTGAATTCAAATTAAAAGAAAACAGATGTATCGAAACCATTATAGTATCAAGGCATCATGGAGACTTCATTATTTTTGCAATGATGTTTGATTGGCATCAAGCAAACCAAGACATAAGAATTTGTGATATTTGTAAATGATTGCAATTATTTAATTATATGAAATATGCCTTTATTTTTTTCTCTTACATATAAATAAAAACCGCATATCTAATCGTTCAACTTCGAACGTTGGCTATTTTTAATGGAAATACTTTGGGTTGTCAAACTACTAATTCTTTATCTTTTCACTAACATAAAAGCAATATATATTGTTAATTGTTTAATATACTTAATAACTTTGATCGTCTTCTCGTAAATTAGTTCCTTTTTTAGTATGAGACACACTTCGTATGGGGGGGGGGGCTTCTATAAGAATAATGAAAAGGGGATTGCATTATCGTTTTACTCACGTATCAGTACAGAGATACAGTTGTGTGACTGTGTTGAAAGTATCTTTCCAACTGATATCTTGAAATGAAGGATATTAGATACAGTTAGGACTGCTTCGTATCTTCGGGAATAAATCTTTGCGACAAAAGACAAAAGTTTTTCTGATTGTAAACTTTCCAAGTAGAACAGTAGAAGCTTATGGGGGATATTCTCTCAATAAATACCTTGATAGAAGGTTGCTTCTTACAATAAAAATAATAAACTAAGGTTTCTTCATAGTAATATTGAACTTCATTCCGAAAGTTTTACAGACACAGGGTTTGTTTGGTTAACCGTTATGGAATATATGTTTCCCTTGAAACCACAATCTCGCCCACGTTTACATCACAGAATGGGAATTGTTATCGGATTTTTATTTGCTACAAGCAACACAATGGATGTCAATAGTGGCGGAGGGTTCCTGTGGTTTAGTCTTTGAAAAGACATTATTTGAGAAATCACTTCCATCTATACGTATACATTAACAAATTGTTTTCCTTTTTTTCACTTAAACTACAAGTGTAATTTGTGATCAATTTTTAGTTAAACTTTCCTCGTCAGATGCGCAAATACTTTATGAAAACATGAGACATTTAAAAAAAAAACATCAAAAAAGGTTCTTAGTAATCAAACTGAATGCTTAGAAGCCAATCACCAATGCATCTGGTAACTAGGGAATAGAAACTTTGTCCCTTTTTGTCTTTTTCTGACCACCAGTCAAACCCATGCAAAAGCGGGGCGTCTGTTTTGTTGTACTGGATGTATAAATACGCAGTCACGTCCGGTCATAATGGGGCGTTT
Organism: Mytilus californianus; assembly: GCF_021869535.1. NCBI lineage: Eukaryota > Metazoa > Mollusca > Bivalvia > Mytilida > Mytilidae > Mytilus > Mytilus californianus. Next base: position 40,869,103 of record NW_026262723.1, on the reverse strand, counting down.
AATTCGATGCCTCGTGTAGAGAACGTGCCACGCTCTCTGCACGTTAAAAACCCTTGCAACAACTCTTTGAGTGGTCCGTTGCAAGGCATACATTTGTTTTGTAATTTCTTTCTCAGATTACTGCAGGTAGAAGTGGAGATTAATAAGTCATTAGGGTATGCTTGGGATATAAATGTACACCCTTAATGACCTTTAAGATAGGCTTTATTGTTTCATTCACGTGGCTTAAGCATTTACATGGTTTCATTTTGTAAGTGACTCCTACGTGATAATAATTGATACTACTTTTTGTATTGAATGTTAAAGATAAATGTCTAGGTTATTGTTTTGGCTCATATTTTTAAATTTTATTACTACATTCATATTTTAGTTGTTTATGAAAAGATTAATAATTATAGTTGAATCTCTGTTATTTTTTGGGTTTTTTTTTTTGTTGTTTATTGTTGAACGCCGATTGGGTTTATGATGATAGAAAAAAAAGATTATTATGGTCTCATTACTAAGAGATAACAAATTGGTGAAAGAAATTAAATTCAGGATTAGGAATATACCAAATGCGAGCAATTTCAACGAATTAATATGACTTGTATTAATTAATTGCAGATATTTTTTTTTTTAAATTGAATAAGAATCTATTACAGTAACTTCCCATTTCTTTGGTAAACCTATAATTTTAACAACTTGAAAGCAAACATAGTGGCGCTATCACGGAAATGTTATTTTGATTAATTTTTTTTTTTGAAATTCCGACTACCCATTAACATAATCGTATATAGGGATAGATTGTTGGTCTTGCAACAGGTCACTTACGATCCACTCAAGGATTTGGTTGCACGTGCAGAGAGTGTGGTGTTCTGTCATCTCCGGTAATGTATTCGAATTAATGGGCATTTATATATCAATAACAATATTACAAACAAATAGACGCGCAGATAGCGAATCTGGTCTAATTACTGCTCGACTCCGTTCCTCATACCGTCCGTCCGTCATATAAGCCTTGGGTAGAAAACTTTGCTTGGCTTCTATGAAGGGAACGGCTTTATATTTTGTCGGCATATTGATTATGTATTAGTGAGTTTTACATCTACTGTGCAGCCACTTTCTGCTTGCCGATAGTTCCAACTTTTAAAACACTCACTGTACAAGAAAAATTGTCGTCAAAGTTTTCTGGGCTTCAATGATTTTAGGGAATTACAAGTTATCATGCTTCAGTATACATGTTACCTCGATTATTTGCATGCAGTATTTGCATGCAGCGACGTAGGTCAAACAACGTGTTTCGTCTTTATCAAATACTGGAAATGTTTTTGTAAGGCGGTCATACGTTGCATTTTGGAATTTGGTATTAGTGATTTGATTAAATATCAAAATAGTCAATTTGTAAAAACACTAAATTAGGGTGTCATCTATGGCAACCAAAATGATCAAAACAAATTTTTAATCAAATGGTTTCTTACAAATATGGTAACCTGGACATATATTATCTAGCGGTAATACGGGTGCTAACGAGGGGCGTCTGTTTTCCTGCTGTGCACATCCGATCGGAATGGAGACATTTAAAAGTCTTGAGCCTCAGGTAGGGAGAGTGCATAGTTCTCTTGTACGTTAATTAACTCGGGAATCCCGTTAGTGCTTTGTTCCAATTCTTGTCTCTAGTGACAGACAAAATAGTATAAAGCACTGTTATTATCAGACAAAAAAAAAAAAAAAAAATTGTCAGCACAATCTACAAAATTATTTATTTATCATATTTAGTAAATTCTAAGTGAATTGTTAAACTAGCTCGACTATAGGAAAAAGGCGCCAAAGGTCTGAAACCGAATATATACAGTGCTATCGCAGAAAGGAAAAAAACGTCAAACTGAATTGAATAAGAAAATTACAAGTGACACATGCTAATTCGAATCTAAGTAACTTTTTAAGGTTTGTCAATGGAAATGTGTTTATTGTGTTTATAGCGAAAGGATTGTACTTTTTTTTACTTGTATAATGTAGAAATAAGCATGATTTATTTTATATCTGTTATATATTGTTCTTTTTTAAGTCAAGTTCTTTACAATAGTCACATGGTGCGTGTGTTTTATGACTGAATTTCTATATAATTCAGCATGACAGTCGACGGTGTAAAATCAGAAACCCTTCCCTTTTTGTCTAATAAATTTATATCATGTTTGTGATCTCTGTCCAGTCTTGCTTTGTCTAATCTTTGCAATCTTTTTTCTTTATGTTTACTCAAATTTTTGAACCATTACTCAGCATATACTTATTCTAGATGTCTGGATATTATTGAAATTAATTAATCACAAAAGTAACAGCAGTGCCTTTTGTCTACCACACTTTTTTCGTCAATATGTAATAGGGTATAGTTGGCGGTAAAACAGACTAGCTAAGTACAGTGTAAAAAATACGAGTATTACAGTAACGATATAAAATAACCCTGTCTGGGACCAGGTTTCAAAGTCTAAGTCTACTAAACATACTCTTCTACATTTAACAGTAAATAAAGAATGTAACTATGTAACTATTCTATTCACAACTAAAAATTGTAAGAGTCCATTTTTTTAACTTCAATGTACAGATAAAAAGATCAGACTAGAACCTAGAGTCGTCATCTACCGCTAGGGGAAAATAACGGGAGATAACAAGCCTGCTCAGGTTACTGACATCAATCTCACTTGCGTTAGAGGTCGCTTAACATGTCATTGACGACGCGCCGTTAAGGGGGGGGGGTAGTATGCGCAATGGGAACACACAAACGGATAAGTTATACCTAAGAATATTGCATAATCTTTAAGAAAATCATATAGGAATCATTAAATTAATAGTCGTAGCGTGTCATAAGTCTACTTAGGTACATCAGAAAATTTTATTTTTGCAAATAGTGCTTAACATAGCCTAATCCTTTATGAACTATTGAACTGTACATCAATATAATAGCATATATAAAATATCAAGCATCTACATATGAAGCATTTGATAAAGATAATCTAAAATGTTGCTTAATATGACATCAAATCTTAATAACCTTTGTGTGGTAGATCAACTTAATAACTCAATAGGCCAATTTTCATTCATATTCCAGAAATTGATATTTTTAATTGAAATGCCTACATGGTAACTTCAAGACAAAATCAATATAAATCGCCGAATATTAAACATTAATTTTTTATTTAATAAAATGAATAACGATAACACAATTTTATTGAAATATCAAATATTTTTAATCAATAAAGTATATTGCTGAATTTCATAATAAAAACACAAGAATATAAAAATAAGGGGATGTGGTATGATTGCCTATGAGACAAATATCCACCAAATTTCAAGAGAAGAAGTACATAAAAAGTAAAATAACAAAAATACCGAACTCCAAGGAAAAGATAATCTAGATTGCTGCTTAATATGAAATCAAAATCTTTATAACCTTTGTGTGGTCCTTATGATATTATTACAAACATGAAATATTTTTCTGTATCCTAAATGTATCTAAACAGAAAATAGCAACCACTACAAAACAAGTGAAATGTAAAAAAAAAATGAAACTTCCAGCACTCTTGTCAATATCGTGGCGGTAAGTGTTTATTTGAGGAGGAAGCCGGAGTACGCGGAGAGAACCACCAATCTTCGGCAGAAAAAACTTGTGAGCCTCGTCGCTTAAGATAGCACGTGCCGGGTTCGAACTCACAACCTAAGTTTTGACAGATAGTGATTACTTCAGATGAACTACTTAGACCACTCGGTAACCAAAGATCCAAAAACTAAAATATCATCTAAAATACAATTAAATAACTTTGGTGAACACAACAGCACAATGAAAACAACACTTTATAAATGACATGTGTCCGAAGGGTTTGTTTTGATTCACCTTCAACAGAAACGCTCAAAACCAAATATTTAAAAGCCAAGAATCAAAACAGTTAAAGAGCTTTGTGACTATAAAAGGACCTAAAATAATAGACAGGTCCATCAAAGGTCAACAATATAATCCATGCCAAACATTTTGCATTATGCGACCTTTGCTTAAGTCTTTCTTATCACCGAATGGTTTTTGATTCCTCCTAAAATCAAACTCATTAAAAAAGATGTCGACTAGTGTAAAGTTATTTTTTCTTTAAAAAAATGAAATTCTATCCAGACGAGAAACATATTTAGGTGATAGGATCCTCTTCAAAAAATGCTCCCAATTTTTATATTTTCTGCTCATTGAACTTCATTGAAGATTTTAATGAGAGTGAATTTTCAGTTAATTGAGGACAATTTCTATGACATTTTTAAAATTACTTTTACCTGCCAAAATTAAAATTTGAGAAATAAAGGATACAGGAAAATATGTTACTGGTTTGATAATCTTGTACAGTCGCGGATTTTGATCTTCACTATTTATTTAAAGGTCACAATATGTTCTCCATCAGTAATTTTAAAATTGTTTTTGAATCCTAACAAATTGTTCAAAGTCAAGGTAAGAGATATGATTATATTGTTTTCTGTCTTTTTTTTCGGTAAAGGGGAAGGCATAATAAAAAATAATATTAAGGATGATTATAATATGACAGAGAATCAACGAGTACTGTTATATGATTCCTTTAAAATTGAATAGCATCACGTAATCCAAGAGTCTTCCGGACGTTCCAAAAAATGAAATTTGCACTTCATTTTTACTAGCTTCCTGATATATTCGCCTGCAAACAAATGAAATTCTGATTTTACACGTAATATGTTATTCAAGACAAATTACTTGCGTCTGCCTCATGCAATACCAGTGTTTTCTTTCTCAAATTCTAATTTGTTAAGATAACACAACGGAACAAATTAATGAGTTGTTTTACATGTATCTTTGTATCGGTGTAGAAAAGAGATATGTATCTGTCTGACACATTAACATTTATAACATAAATTTTGACGGAGAGGATATAAAATAACAAATGCATAAAGTTTAAAAGATATTTAAAGATTCGTATACAATGTACACTGACAATTTTCGGGGAAGAATCATTAATGGAATGAAGCTTAGTTGTTTTTATATGTGTGACACGATATTAGGCAATCAATCAATCGTTACTCGTATGACAGTTAATTAAGTATCTTCACTCCTTCGAGTCTCGAAACAGAGAAAGAAACCCAGTTTCCGTATGTTCAACGTGAAACAAAACAAGTAGTAAATTAATCCCTTCCAAGGGGACAATCTTGCGTTGATGCAAGGTTTAATAAACAGTTTTCTATATGCAACGATTTTCAGTGAAAATAGTTCATGTTAGTATATATCCGTTCTTAGAACGAAAACATGTCTTACAATTATAAACAAGGAGTTGCACGCGATGGTGGGCTAAGTAAAAAATCGATTTTAAAAACCTGACAAAACATATCATGTTCAATAGATATAAAAATTCAACGTATCGTCAATTAGGAAGCAGATATGAAAATAGTTTACACGGTACAACCATTATTAAGTTTATATGTAAGTCCAAATATTAAATCATTCCTTATTATAGAAACTGAGAAATGTGCGATGATTCGATGCTCATTGGATATCATAAAATTTCAAAGAATATTCAACAGGAAGTAACTTCTCGGCAGATCTGAAAGAATTACACTGTACAATTTTTCATAATAAAGTTCCAAAACCATTTTACAAATAATTAAATAATAAAACTCAATGCTCAGTAATTAAACCATGAAGAAGAATTCCACCAGTTAGAATGTTTTCTGTGTTGTGTTTTGTTTACTCTTGTTGGTCTTTTTCTTTTTTAGTCATGGCGTTGTCAGTTTATTTTCGACTTATGAGTTTGAATGTCCCTTTGGTATCCTTCGCCTCTCTTTTAGAAAAGTTTAAACAACGCGTGATGCTATCAAAGTTATTTTATTCCTCGGTTTTCTTGTAAATATGATAGAGAATAGAAACGGGGAATGTGTCAAAAAGACAACCCTACAAAAGAGCAGAAACAAAACAAGGCCACCAATTGGTCTTCAATGCAGCGAGAAAATCCCGCACACGGAGTCGGGCTTCAGCTAGCCAATAAAAAATAATGTATACTAGTTTAGCGATATTGTTGTAAATACATAATTTTTTACAGTCAAATTCTAACAACAGGTTGTACTTTTTAACGACAATAACAGATGAGCTTTCCATTTTCTCTGGCGCCTTGGTTAGTTAATGGGCACATAATGCTAGTAAAATGTTGTTTAAGTAGTTTGTGAAACTTTAACAATCAATCTTCCGTCCGTGAACCAAGCGAAATCTCCAAACATGGAACATGACTACAGGAAATCTGCTATGAAAAAAGGTTCACTATAGCCATCGTCACATCTATTTTCATATTCTATGATGACAGTTTATTATTGTGTGAATAAAATGCAAATTAAGAAACATGAGAACTCCCAGAAAAGTTTTCGATTGACAGTAATTTTTGAACTTGATCGAACTGCATGTGTTGTTGATTTAGCCTCTCGTGTGAATTGCATCAAAATTAGTCAAAAACTGTTGTATTCGAGCACCTCAAGATTGGACTACACACGGACGGAGTCATGGCAGTTTTACTCACAAAGCTTCGCGTCATTTCGGGGGCAAACATTTTTTTGTATATAAAAATTATGGTAAACAATGTAACTATTTTCAGTCAATTCCTCCCGGAAAAGAGGAAAAGCGCATTTTGCACTTCGTTCTGCACAGATTGCATGTAATAGCGTGAGCTTAGGACTACATAAGTTAAGCGAGCGTCTAGAATTTACATGAATTTAGTTATTGCTTATTAGAATTAGTTAAAAGGCTAATCAGTCAAAGGAGTTTATGAATTTATATATTTGCAAAAGCAAGTAATAATATTTTAAAAGGTAATTATCTCTATTACTTCTTACCAAGATATTAGTGGTTTATACTTGACACGGGACCTGAATAGATTTGACGCAGGAAATTATGCGCGACTATTTATACATTGGTGTATTCCGAAAGATCCAAAATCTGTTTACACGCAGGAAAAACAACAGAAAAGCATCCTACCAAGGTAAAAAAAAAAAATGATACGTGACCGTCATATCGGTCGGGCTCTTTAAAGCGCAATGGGGTTAACCCAGCATCTACGACGCATTTTTGACATACAATCATATGAAAATCAGTCATAGTTCCTAATTATGAGGAAGAGCTCCGAAGCACGCATTTACAGTAATTAAATAAACATATCATAATTTCTCGTTTTATTAATTATGTACTAGAACATGTTCCTTACACTATATAAATGTTCCAATCCCTAAATTCAAGTAATATATGCAAGATTGGTATAAGGCCGAATCGGGTTATATTGCGTAATTACTTTTATCTTAAGAGTTCTATGTCAAGATAAAAAAAGTGCCATAACTTTTTTCGAAATTTTCCACTACTGCTTATTAGACGGAATCAAAGTAAGAGCTACAAATAAAACAGACAATAAATAATAATTATAGTCATTGCATCTTGATCAGTGGGAGAAAAAAGTCATCAAGACACAAATTGCAGTCCGAACACATGTGGCCAATTTGTAACCTAATTGTACTGAATGTAAGTTTATTATCAAGATTTTGTTCTCTGTTCCCACGTTAAATGTCTTAATTAAAGAAATTTTATCAGTAATGAAAAATAATGCTCTTTCATTTTGTAATTATACAAATCATAATGACATTATTTCATACATAATTTGTTTACCAAGAATCTGAAAAATGGATATATATATAATTTGATGATAGCCGATATAAGAATAGATGCTGTTTTTTAAGGTCACTGTGGCTTAATGCGTTATAATAATTTAACTTTCCTACACTCCAAAAGTAACAATTTCGGATTTTCAAAATTTGTTTCAAGCAAAACTAACGAAAACTGTTTTCGTGCGAACGTTTAATGCAACATTTTTCTTCTGTATCTTGCAATTTCGTATTAAAACATTTTGTCCGATTTAATTAAAACTTTATAAATAGATTAACTTTCAGAACTAAAATCAGTTTTATTATCAGTCTATTTAAAATACATTTTGCTACTTCCTAGAATTAAAAAAAAAAAAAAGAATTTCATATCAAGTGTTGGCGCCTTCAAACTAGTGTAACACCGCCACATTCTGTATGTGCCTGCATGTCCCAAGTCAGGAGCGTGTAATTCAGTGGTTATCGTTTGTTGCTGTGTATCAAATTAGTTTATCGGTCATTATTTTGTACATAAATTAGGCCGTTAGTTTTCTCGTTTGAATTGTTTTACATTTGTCATTTCGGGGCCTTTTAAAGCTGACTATGCGGTATGGGTTTTGCTCATTGTCGAAAGCCGTTCGGTGACCTATAGTTGTTAATTTCTGTGTCATTTCGTCTCTTGTGGAGAGTTATCTCATTGGCAATCATACCCCATCTTCTTATTTTTGTAAGCTAAAGTCTAAATTTTCCTGATAATGATTGAGAAAACATTTTTTTATAAATATTCAGCGACAAATGGCTATACTAGTTGAAAAGAAGGTCACCCTAAGCATAGTTCATTTGTGAGATGTAATTTTCCATTTTGTGATAATTATGTAACAAAAATGAAAACTTCAGTTGACTGGGAGCATAGGATTATGGTCTTCCCTGTACTTCCACCGTTAAGCAGTAAATCCCTAGGGTGCTGAAGTTCGGCCTCTGTTTTTCTTTGCAATTTGTGTAAACACGCTTGGTCGGCATGTGGACGTTAAATCCGATATCACGTGTATTTGATCTAATCCCGAATATGCATGAGATATTTACCACTGGACATTACGCTAAAACAACAAATCAATATAATATTCGTACAAATAAATTTTATATTTTCCGACACTGTACGTATATCGTATACATATACTAGTATTATATATAGATATACATTACTGTGTAGGGGCCTGCTGAAAACCGCCTGCTGGTGCGGGATTTTCTCGCTGTGTTGAAGACCTATTGGCAGGGACTCTGCTGGATAATTTTTCATAAAATAAGTACACAAAAAGCATTTATTATTTGAAATATATATGCGGTAGCAACATAATGGGACACGGGTTTTCATTTTAATGTTTGACCTTTGACCCCAAACAACTGACTGATATACATGAATATATACATTGTTTCAGCCAATATTCCAATTTACAATACAAACACACTTAAAAAATAAGTAATATTACTACCGTAGCACACGTCATACACAAAATGAGCCGAGTGGATGCAAAAACTTACGTATTTTTATAGTATATGATAATTGTACATGAAAATCTTGTTTTGCACAGGAAAATGCGGGGAATTTTGCTAGTTAGCACAAAACATAAAAAATCGATATTGCAAATATTTTGAATTTGTTAACTTCAATGTACTATTTGACCATATGATTTCAACAAATAGCAGTTTCTTGTTTTAGAAGTGCATCACATGTTAAATAAGGCTATCATTATTAGATGTAGAAGTCGCTTTGTGGGTCTGGGGTAAGAACTGACTCCCCCTTTCTACCATTTTTGTTTTCATATGATGAAAATCGAGGAAAATTAGTTTCAATCGACCTTTCAATGTGAAACCCTCTACATCATCTTAAAAAGTTTCTAGGTTTCAAGCAGTAATACTAAATAAAGAAGCATAAACAATCATATTTGAAGCCATGTTGCGTGTCTTTCTTCTTCAAGCTTTTGAGAGTGCAGGAAATATGAAAAACATAAATATGATTTTATACATCCCGCACAGCCAAACGAATTCATGCCTGGATTTGTAATTTTAATTTATTTTTTTAATTATTATTTTTTGTGGTAACGTTGCTGTCTTGTTGCTTTATACATCTCCTTTCATGCATGAGCCAGGATGATTGATTTATTAATAGTTTGTTTCATGTTCAGTGGCAAATATTTCGAGCATGTTCAATACGAGAACAAAATATAAATAGATGCAATACGTATGTCCTGTAATAGCGATTGACCGAAAAAAAGGAGGGAAATTTGAAAAATGTGGTTATATATTTGATGGGAATAGAAATGTTCTCCCTTTCAACAGGCTACATGTACCAACAGACCCGTAAAAGAGTTGTTGCAAGTGGTCTAAACGTACAGGAAGCGTGGAACTCTATTTACAAAGTTTGTTCCTTTTCTGACCGGACGTGGCAGCGTATTTATACATCCCGCACAGCCAAACGGATGCCCCACTTTGGCAAATGTTTTATTGCCTGTCGGAAGATATTTCTGAATCCAGTCACCCTTGGGGTTCCAGGATGAAGACATGTACTGTACATGTCTTGTATTTACAGAAAATGAAAATAACACAGACCTGCAAATACATAACATATATACAATGTATGTACAGCCACTCTTTCATACAAATCTGTTCAAAATATGGACTTATGTTATGAATTAATCTAATTCAATTAGGTCAAGCAGTATATGTTCAGATATTATTGTGTTGGTATCTTCTTCTGAATAAAGGGGGCCTCGGTAGCCAAGTCGATCGGCCACCATTATAAAACTTGTCCGAGATATTGCTGATATTAACCTATAGTATAAGTTTTATCAAAATCTGGCAAGAATTGTACCTGTGAGAGCGCTAACAAGACCGGACTGACGGACACACAGACGGACGGACGGACAAAAGGACGCACGTCCGGTATTTCCATGTCCCCCGCAACTCGTAACTCGGGGGACACAACGATAGGGCTAAATTTCCCTGAATATATTTTACAACCGAACAATTTTTAAAGAGTCTTCATCATTACTAAATTTTATAGTGTGATAACTTCCTATGTATACTTCGAAGGTCTAACCACAACATTTTCACATTTCTTAAAAAAAATATCACCTGTAATTATGGAACATAACTGCAACTAAGGTACATGTAGATTGTAAACAAATATGCACATGTACCACAAAAACGAATAAGAATAGCATATATTATCAAAACAAAAACTGTATTGACAGTTAAGCTATTATTTTTTGTGATGTCTTTCAATGCAAAATTTTGAATATAAATTATAATATTTTGCCACCAACAATATATAGCACCAAATAACCTTTTCAATTTATAGATATATATGTGTAAAATTTTGATTTAATATTTAATTATTATTTCTGACTTTAGAATATTAAAATCCTGAAAAAAATTCGGATTTGTAACCTCAAAGTGAAAGAAACTCATTGAATAAAAAGATGTTTTATGAAATTCAATATAGCTGTGTATTGGTGGATGAAAATGCCAAATATTTCACATAAGGGAGTTAAACCAGCTGAAAAACGCTTATTCATTTGTAGATTGATCTTTATTTATAAAACCGGATATGTGATTTATTGATTATGTTTGGCTTATGTCCTGTGGCAAGTATTTCATATATGCTCAGGGAGATAGCAAAGCAAATTATTCGACTATTTACGGTTTTCAAAAATAGACGATCGCGGGATGAAGGGTAGGAAATTAAGACTTCAAACGTAAAAACGGGATTGTTAAGTATATGTGTATGGATTTACCTTGCAGAAAGATGAACGCTCTCTGCAAACGGGGAATCAAATTTAAAGTTGACATCATGTTGCTGCGTATTTATGCGTCTGATATCCCGAACTAAAGTACAGTCACCTTAACGAGGGTCTTACATTTGAAATGGAAAAGTACAGATGACCATATTTCTTAACCTGGGTCACAATTGATTTGAAAGGGGATAGTATAGCCATGAATATTTTAATTCAAGTTATAAAATGTTCAAGCCTAGTAACATTATATCTAGGTTAAAAGACAAGCTAAATTCAATACAACTCGGATTTTTTTAGCTCACCTGGCCACAATCATCATTAGAGTATCTAGTTTTATAAATGTGTCTGATGACCCGCCTGCCAACCAGCATGGCTGACATGGCTAAAAGTCAAATGAAAGGGGTAAATGCAAGTTTGTTTATTATCTTGAAAACCGATATGAATAGAAAAAATCTGACAGGGACAGAAATGTTCAGACTGTTAGTTACGATCTACCTTCTGTCTATTTACATCAAAACTGTCAGACGGCTTCTTATAAATATGAGTTATTGCCCTCAAATGCAAAATTTTACAGATTTTTTCAGTTTAGCCTTTTATTTTGAAAATAATAATAGATTGTGAGAGGAATATTGATCAGACAAGATCTACAAATAAGTTAAACATGGCTGAAATAGTCAGTAAACTCTACTTATTGGAGTTATTGCTTGCTTCTGTTTTGCTTATTTTTCCTTTTCCTTTTCTTCTTGTTTCTTTTTTTTTTCATATTCCATAAATTGTTTGAATTCAATAATATTTTTTTTCTTTCTTTTGAGGTTTTCTTTAGAAGAAATTAATACATGGTTGAGTAAATTAATTATTCAAACTTTACTATATTCCATTACACTTTTCACTAAGTTTCGTTAATTCAAGTGTACAGATTATCCTGAACAGTACCTCAAACTATTCTTATAACCCTTCTCGGGTATCTGATATGACAATATTTCACGAAGTTTGTTTTTGAGCGAATTTATGTCGTATTCGCACTTTTTTCATGTATTGTATGTTTCTTGTGTATATTATGTTTTCATTTTAACCCGTCAGGTTTTACGTTTTGCAATAAAGTTATATATTATCATTAAATTATACATCTGACGTTACGGCGCTTTTGTGGTTCTTCTGTTGTTGAACCATGCCGACTTTGACGAAATGACGAACTGGCGCTTCGCCAATTCTTTACACATTTACATCAACTGGACATTGTTGTAAAGATAATATGTTATAAATTACGTGGAGCAATGGATCCATGAAAAATATTGAACAATGGGGTACGTATCTTTTCGGTGAAAAACTCAAAATTTTGTTAATTTTTCTTCAAAATTAGACAGCTTATTGACAAAATTGGATTGAGATACATACAAAATTTTACTGTTATAAACTACTGGATGATACATACAAAATTTTGATGTCTGTTTACATTTCTATAAATAGCGCGAGGTCCCGACAGGATATTAAAATGTTGCAAATAATAGCGAAAAATAAACATTGTGGATAATAATACCAATTTTCAAATGGTTGTAAAATATAAATACAAACGGTAAAGTCTACAACTTTTAATCTAGTTTGAAGAGCTGAAATTCAAATTTCTTGTGATATTTTATTTTTAACTGACATCGAGTGAAAAAGCTCTGTTTTTGTAATTTTTACAAACGTCGATAACACCAAATATGCATTACGGCAGATATTCTTTTGTTGCCGTGACGTTCCGACCGAGTCCCTACTATTGGTGGCCTCAAATTTGCTGTGGGGTTATGGAAATGTCTAAAAACATGTATGGATTAAAGGACGAAAAACCTACGCACACCAAGTGATGGTTTACATCATAGCTCATAAAGGCCAATTGGCATCGCGAAAATACAAAATGATATAGAATAAACTTTAGCACGTTACATTAACTTTTCTATAAAGAAATACTGAAGTATCTAAAATCTTAAAGAACTGCCTATTAGAAGTTTGAAAACATAACCACAAGGGAATCCATATTAGCCTAAAGTTTTCCTGCATGTTATGCAAGTATCAGTTTGTTTGTCGTCCTTAATCTATGTCTCGAAGCAATTTTTACGATAAGATAATAAATTTACAGACATGTTTAATCATTGAAAACATAAATATGTCCCTTGTTAACGACCAATTCTTCATGATGATTTAATAAGTACTGGATTCAGATTTTCATGCTATAAACTAATGTACTATCCTTGAATGAATAACAAGAACGTGCTTTATCTTGCTGGTAAATATTTTGTGTGCTCGGAAATGAAATACTACTTTTATAGCCCAAGGAAACACAAGTGCAAAAACTGACATACTTTCACAGTGACTTCCGGTACAACTAAACGAGACCCTACATATCGTATAACCTATGATATAATTGGTTGATCAGATTGACTTTAAGACACAGTACAACTAATTTGGATCTGACATGATTATTACAAGATTTTGCATCTGAAATACTACATTTAAATAAAAAAAAAACAAAAGATGGTTTTCTAAATATGGTGTCCTATACAACTTTATATGTATACTTCCTATCGGTCTAGGTGAACTTACCGAATTAGATTATTTATCGGATTTGTAATAACATAAGCAACACGACGGGTGCCACATGTGGAGTAGGATCTGCTTACCCTTCCGGAGCACCTGAGTTTTTGGTGGGTTCGTGTTGCTTAGTCTTTAGTTTTCTATGTTGTGTCATCTGTACTATTATTTGTGTTTGTCTTTTTATATTTGGCCATGGCGTTGTCAGTTTGTTTTCGATCTATGAGTTTGACTGTCCTTCTGATATCTTTCGTCCCTCTTCTAGAATCAATGGTACCATGCAGTGAAGATTGGAGTGCATTTGTATGTAGTTTAGTCGGCGTGTAAGAGCGTGGACCGAAGCATACATTATATTTAATCTGAAGCACGATATAATTGCAGTGCAAGGATATTTAGTCAAGTTGAACGCTTGATACAAAATTGACTGCAATCACCCTTAAAACTAATTCTATTTTTTGTTGTTGTTTTTTTTACAACATTATTTATGATTTATGTGTCTTAATATGGTTGTCTGTTGGTGTATTATATAATGAGTACAACGTGGTTGTTTGCGAATGATGCCGATAATAAGTCCCGTCGGTCTTATTTCATCGAGATATCAAAAATCATCTTGAACATTATGTGGTATCTTGATCAATTATATTATAAATGCAGTTGCCATACGCCCAAGGTCAAGATATTTTCTTCATTTCAGAAATTAAAGGAAAACGTAAACTATAGCTTCTATCATCGTTTCAAAAAGAACAAGAATGTGTCCATAGTTCATGGATGCCCCACTCGCACTATAATTTTCTATGTTCAGTGGACCGTGAAATTGGGGATCAAAACTCTTATTTGGCATTATAATTAGAAAGATCATATCATAGGGAAAATGTGTACTAAGTTTCAAGTTGATTGGACTTCAACTTAATAAAAAACTAACTTGACCAAAAACTTTAACCTGAAGCGGGACGGACGAACGAAAAAACATAATGCCACTAGGTGGGGCATAAAAAATATGAACATTGTGGTTGACATTTAATTAACTCTTAAAGACTAGTGTAATTTAAGATCAGATATATTTGACATGTTTACGCTTTCTAATACAGAATAATCAAAACAGTTCTGAAAGACCACAAGGCAGCAAAAATGTTACATGTAGTCTATTAAAGATACTGTTCTGTAGATACGAAAAGTTTTAATTATTTGATTAAATTTTATTTCTTCAAGTCCAGGGATCAATATCAAATGTATAATAAGTACAAATGCCACAGATAGCAATGTCTTCATACCGAGGAATGTTAGTTATTATAAGTGATTTTCTTATGAGTTGGTGCTGTGAGTCATTGATAAGTTAAGTGATTCCTCCGATTCATTCCATAAGTTCTTCACAAATAAGCAAAAAAGGATGTTTGAACCAATATTTTACGTGTAACGATCTACATATGAATTGTCGTTGTAGAAAATTAACGCGAGTAAAATTAATATGCCAATTTGACATGGTTTAGTTATGCGATTGGTATGGTATGGTTCAGTTTAATGCTAAGAAATTTGTAATGGTTTAGACCAAATTTATTTAGTGGGATGCCCGTTTCTCAATATTGAGTTAACTATAAAGTGTTTTGTGGACCGTTATATTTATCAAAGCCTTGTCATCGTTATTCTTTTGCCCACAGTGTTGTCAGTTTATTATTCAGTTTATGTTTTTTATTGCCCCTTTGACATCTTCAATCCCTAATTTGTATTTATAATTAATTGATTTATTGGGTTTGCTTAACGTACAGTGGCTTATATTTCATATATATATAATGTACTCAGGAGGACAAATCAACAATAATTTGAATTATTTGTTGGTTCGTTAACGCTGACCAAGTAAATTGTTCGTTCTATGGTAAATTTCTTCTATTTAAAAAAAAATCTAGCATTTGTATAACGACAGAGAAACATTGTTGGTTGTACCTCATGTATACAGAATAAAAGAGACTGGAATGATAATGACACCTTTTGGCTCCTTGAATTCGAAAACTAAAATGTATAAAAAAAATCTTTTAAATAACATACTTCACATTTCATAAGTCATTAGACTGTCAGATATCATTGTAAATACTATTTTCTGCATAAAACTGTCAAAATAGCCTCCCTTTGCGTTCTTGTAACGAAAATTATGCCAAAACATTACCAATAAAGACAGTTTTGCGAAAAAATACCTTATACAAGGATGTAAATGCGAATGAAATATATTTTGGATAAGGCCTTCAAGTTGGCTCATATCTAAAAAAAAGTATGTAAAATAACCTTTTTGAGATCCAAAATGTTTAAAATTTCATAGTGATAAGTGACATTTCTGCACTAAAATGTCAAGATTAAATCATACCATGATTTTTTTGCAATTTTAGGGGTCAGGAAATGACTAATGTTACCTCATCCTTTGAATTATTTTATCGATTGAATTATTATAAATCAAATAATTTTATTGCCATTTAAATCATTTAAAAAAGATTTGTGATTAACATACAAAAAGATAACATATACACATTATATGAATGCAAACATACACAAAAAGACAAAAACAAACCCATAGGAAAACATATCCCATAAAACATGTATAATAAGTGAAAAAACAAACAATGTATTTATAATTTTTTTTTAAATAAATCAAGAGTCCCCTGTCCTCAGTTCTAATGCCCGTTTAAAATAGGATATGCATTTGTAATAACAAACCAAAAGCACTAGTACTGTACAATTTGCATCCCAATTGGTACATTGTATATGCGAAAAGTTTAAGAATGCGCACGCCAGAACGAAAGCCTGTAAAGCAATACGTTTTCTGTACGTGTTTTGTTTGTATAAATCCGAATTAATCTAGAATTGTCGGATAAGTAAATATGTGGGAGGCTTGACTCACATGTATTTGACAGGTTCCTTCTTAAATTTAACCTCCTGAACTACGTGAAACCTTTCAAATGAATATTGTAGATGTCACAATACTTCAGCAACAATGATTACCGATTTATTATTCTGAGTTAAAGAAAAAATTGTAGGCACATAACGCAGCTACACATAAATATGCGAAATTAAAACAAGCCGGTATAAAACATTCTGTTTCAAGGGTATATCAAATATGTGAAGACACATATAGCTGTTACATATTATACTATATGTTCATGTTAGATGTATAGAATCACAACCGAGCAAACAGTTGACAATCGTTTGTAGATAGGTATGTCCGTTTCAGGTAAATAAACTTGCCTTTCTGCATATTCAAATTGCAAACAAAGTTTTTCCCGCATACTCTACTTCCAAAACAAGATAAATTGTCTTGAAAATGTTTTTATTATAAATTATAGATTTATTATTCCTTAAAGGTAAAACAGTCGCCTGTTATTGATATAGATTTGTATTATAATCATTTTATGCAACTCACGTTCTCTACACAGTTTCAGAAACAAAACAGCGATATAAGAGATGACCTCAGCTCTAATTTAAGTATATAATATAGAAAACGAAGATTTTATTATGCTTTTTATTAGCAAAAGAAAGTGGCTGGTGGGGCCCGCTCATTTGTATGACAGTCATTTACAATTCAAACTGATTCAGAATATCACATGACATAATTGCTAATCTTGACATTTGTACTTTATACTATTTGAAAAAAAAAACTGTTTGAAAAACTAAGCATGTACGAAACTAAATATACAGGTCCGAATGACAAAAGATTAAAGATTATTATAGCAAACTAGATTAAAATACTGAATTTTGTGCAGTTAAAAACCTGCAACTAGTCATGACAAACCTTCATAAGAAAGCGTGGATATTACTTTTTTTTTAATGTTAGTGAAAGTGATTTCTGACGTTCAGCAAACCATAATACGGCACAACAGCTAATAAAAAAAGAGTAAACTCCAGAATCTTGTAAACGATTAACGTATTTTTACAAAGCAATGGAAAATAAACTGTTAATTAGATAGGATTTGTCACCTCATTTTTTTTTTTGGTTAGAAAGGAAACAATGTTCGGGATCAAATGCAATTTATGCAAGGAAATCCAGATAGTTAACTATTGAACTCTACAAATATTCCTAATCTAATACTGTAATTATACTTCCAGTAAAGCGATTTAGTATAAGTACTTCAAGAGTAAAGATCTCTGATAGGAAATGCTAGATGACAACAGAATTCCATTGCATTGTTTACACAGAATAATATTTCTGAGTCGGAAGTAGACGGATTCAGATAGCTTACTGAAGTACAATATATGATCAAATTCATTATGTGAGGGTTTACAAAGGTATTCCTCCCATCAACATATCCGAATACCCGGCACGGTTGATTTCGTTATCAGTATTTTATTTCTCGTCTAGTGGTCTTTTCATTGAACAGAGAGAGTAGTAAAATTAAGCACGTATATACTTGAATATACTTAAATTTGTATACATCTACGTCCTTGGTAAATTAAAAATTACATAGGAAATTTTATGAAGTTTGATATATGATATCAGAATAAAATGATGTGTAAAAGTCGGTGAACTTAGTTACACCGTAACAATATAATATGAATACTTGATGTGGTGAATATGTTAATGAGACAGCAATTCAGCGACACAAAAAATATGGACATTTAAAGGTCAATTAACGGCCTTAAATTAAACTACTTTTATAAGATCCAAATACTGGGTAGGGTAAATTTAGCCTTATACACCAACTTATCTAAATGTGTATAGAATATGTCAAGCTTTAAAATAGATACGTAACGTAGTATTGTGTCTGTTTTGCTGTTAATTTACCCATGTAGCTTCTGTCTGGCTATGTCTTGGTATTAGGCATGTGGCGGTGGTTAGAGTAACCTATTTTTATTGTGTTTCGCTTTTTTAAACAGCTGGTTTGAAGGTCGAGCTTATATTCATGCGTTTGAAGTTAATTTTCCACACTTCATTTAAAATATTACCAATGAAAATCAAAGAAGAGGTAATAACTTAAAGCGCATGTAAATACACACTGTATATAAAAGCAACTGATATTTCGGAGATGTATCAATTTTTTTTCATACCGTACTACAGAAAAGGAATAAAGTAGAAAATTAAAATTGAGGGTCGGAATGGGATGTTCATAATGGAAAATAATGGGCAAATACTACAGAAAAATGGGCAAATAAAATAAAGAAGAAAGAAGATTAAAGAAAAATATGTTTAAAAAAGAATAGAGAATGAGCAACATTTATAAAGAATAGAGAAAAAGGGATAACAAATTAAAAAAAAATAAAATTGAGGGACCCCAGTCCTGACCCTCATAATTAGTCGTGTTAAAGAAGAAAATCCATGACGATATCGTTCTCTATTATATTATAATAGTTCTTGAGCATCACACGACATCACCAAAGCTGACCTCTGAGAATTATACTGTTAAATAAAACCATCAGCTAATCACTTACTTCCAAGAATACTTAGATTCTCGCTGTTTACTTAAAATAAGAAAGATCATTTTCTCGTTGTCTCTGACAGTGACACGGACTCCAGAAAACATAGCAATTCCAATAACAAACGTAAACCGTTTGCTGCAGTGGAGACATGACATATTTCTATTCAAAGGTCAATCATTTATTTACTTTATGTATCTGAAATTGGACAAAGGTCAAGAATAGTTGACTGCTGCCATATGTGAACAAGAAAATTAGTTGTGTAGAATTTTCTCAAGAAGCATATATCATTTTAATGGTTAGTATAGTTAGCGGTTGTTTTTCCTATTAGAATTGGGTGCTGAGACCAGATATATTTTACGTGTCGTCGATTTTGGCACGTTCTGGTCAAGGAGTAGTAAATGGGCTATGTCACAGATCTGGATAAAATTTGCAAACTATTTTAAAATTTACCATTTGACTGTTAACTGAAAAATCAATTGATTAGTAATAAAATTATTCATTTAACCTTTATACTCGTGTGATTACAAAAAAAAAGTATAATATTAAATGGAAATCCTTGAAATAGTTTTGTATAGAATGTACATACATTTTAAAAATCTAGCCATATATTTGACAAAATTAGCTTGAATATTCCTTTCTTAAAACCAGTGCACAGGTTTTCTAAACAGTCAGGATTCTACTTCGTCAAAATTATCTCCCCATAACGCACCTTAATTTTTACAATTGTAAAAATTGAAGCCTTTGTAGGGATGATTTAGCTATTGAAAACCGATAAATTTATCCACATACATTTGTAGCATCATGACGATCCTTATATGCCAGTATTTTTTAAAGACAAATGTATTTGCTAGCTATTGAACATCATATAATGTACTTTTATGCCCTTAGTCAACTTAATTAAGACTATTGTCTGATCGGTTTTCAGGGTGAATGTCGAAAGTTCAAAAACATTTAAAAAAAATTCTAATTAAATATTTCGTGGAAGGGCAGACTAAAAATTTTCAGAGGTCTAATACTAATAACCCTAGATAACATACACAAAAAATGTAGTTTTTTGAAGTTATGCATTTTTAAGATTCACTAATAAAGTCTGTCGTCAATTACTTTTAGGAAAAAATTGTTATTCAAACACACATACTCTGTTGTTTAGAAAAAGTATTTCACTTGACCCATAAATTGCATTTGTTAGTATTGTGCATTTGTAATTGTTATTATATCAACCTGTAGCCTAAAACTATCAAAAGAATCTGAAGCGAGATGATGTATCAAATAGTTTTGCTTTATACGTTTTCAAGACAAAATAGTCAACTATAACACGCCTGAACATAAATATGTGTACTCGGCTTTCTCTTTTCGATGAAATCAATGTCCATTTTTTTGTTTTTTCCCCAAAAAAAAACTGTCGCCGGGGGCAGAGATACAAAACAATGCTTTAAAAAGATCAATCTTTTATATTTCTGTGGAATTTTTTTCGGTGGAATTTATGCTTATGCACAAAAAAGATCCACATGTATTTGCACCTACCACAATCGACTGTTTTGTGAAAATTTCAGTTCAATTTAAAAATTTACAAATATCTCAAAGCTCCATACTATAATTTAAGTAAAAACAGGTATGAAGTTGCATAAAATCCTAAATTATGATTCTTAATTTAACTTTTAAAGCCCATAAAATTAAAATATACCATCTTGGCCTTTTCACCTTCTCTAACAAAGAGTTCCATTTCTTTTGTTTAATTTCAACTGGGTATCCGCATGTAAAGGAAATTCGCTTCTCTGTTTCAAAATAACAAGCTTTTTAAAAGACTGTTATCAATTATTATAATTGATTGTTTATAAATAACAGAACTAAAAAAAAAGTAGAAAAAATGTCCTTGTTTTTGAGGTATAATAAGCCATTAAAAATTTGGCGGGAAATGAACCTCTTTAGATTTTTCGTACATTTACCATTAGTACCTTTTTTTCTTTCAAAAACTATGAAAAAATAGCAAGGATTTTATAAGATTTTGAAAAATAGCTTTTTAAACTATATGTATTAATATTATGAAAAGAAAAGTATGGGTTAGAGGGTAACATTTTAAATGGCACTACATTGATAAAACCAGAGGATTCCAAATAGCTGACAAAAATCAAAAACAAGAGCAGCGAACATCCTTAAACGTCGATATGATGCTGCCAAAGATATTTCAATTTCAATTATGCAAAATAACTAAAGGTCCACTGACTTTGTTTTCTGGGTATACATCAGTCAAAAAGGGGTTCATGGTGAAAAATACATAATTACGCCGAACACGGTAAAGATCAGGTAATACATAAAAAAACGAAGTTGGAGACCCTTTGATTTTTTTATCTATCAATACACCAGAAATATACGTAGCAACAATATATCAATCTTTAAGAAAACTCTATACATTGGTATTGGAGATTTGATGATATCAAAGTAATTTAAGAACTTTTTTTACCGATTTAAGGTGTGTATAGATACGTAGAAAATTTAGGAGCTATATGACCAAAGGTTATTACACATCTGCAAAAAAAATCAAAGATACCAGGCTTATAATTTTATACACCAGACGCACGTTTCAACATATATAACAAAAGAAAAACATTTAATTTGATATATGACATACGATAACCTGTCTTGAGACAGGCACATGAACATAGAACGGGATTTAACGGACTTTTTCAGACCTCGACCCTTCTCTGCTATCTCCTCAATGAAAACAAAAGGTACACAGAGAACATACACACATTCAGTACAAGAAAAGAACTTAACTCTAAGAAAACGGTATAAAAATTCAACTTGTTCTTTTTTCAAATCTGCAAATAACCCATATGGGTTTATACATCTATGGTTATATACAGTTCCCATTAGAGACATAAACCCATATGGGTTTATATATCTATGGTTAGATACAGTTCCCATTAGAGACGGAGATCATTTTAATTAAAATTAAACCGTTTATCAATATACATGTAGTATTTTTATTGGACAAAATATGAAAATAGTGTAGCACAAAAACAGGAATATGTCCCATCCAAAAGACAAGATAAATTAAAAATTAGACCAGGTATACATTTTTGTACACTGATAGAGAAAAGCTCCCGAATTCCTAATCGTCAATATATTCCTTTTAAAAGTTTTTTTTTAATATGAAATTTATTAACGACAAGCGTGAAAAAGAAATGTTATCATGAATTGCATTCAACGTTTATTTCAAAGCGTGTACGTGAGTGAACTTTTTACGGTACGTTTACATTGAAAAAAACTTAAGCAACTTTTGCGAGTAAATTAAGTGAAAATCTGTGACAACCTATAAGATCAATAAATATTTTCTAAATTAAATGAAGAGATAAAAAACAAAACGACACAAAATGAAGACAGAAGTTCATGTCACCAATTAAATTAAAACGGGCTACAAGAAAATCACATTTACGTTCCTCGTATCTTTACATTGTACATCATTGAAATATAAGGTTATTAATTTGATGAAATAAAGCAAGTGGGTTTAAGGAATTATTAAAAGATTTAACTATTAAAGATACATATTAGCATGAAAGCACGCAAATACAGTAGATAAAACATGTACGTAAGTGTATGTCCTACAATGAATATAAATTGTAGATGTAAGAAAACAAAATTATTTGATTCCTGAATTATGTTAGGTATGAAAGACACTACAAAAGGTTTTTAAAGGACTTTTACCGTTTATTTCTCTTCCTTTAAGCTTTAGAAGAAAATTATATGGGTGAACAAACAAATATTAATAAACTTCGTATCTTATTGATAAACCAGTCCTGTAAATGTCTCATTGTTGACAGCTGTAGATGAACAATCCTTTTTCCTTACGATTATTAGGAAAATCATATTGATTTGCACAAGAGTCTCTAATTTTACAAATCTTCAATATATCATTAAAATCTTTTGATGTTCTCAATTAATAGTTGACTTGGTACGTAAAGAATTAACAATCAGTGCGAGATTAAGAGATGGTATGTAAATTACAATATCTTCAAAAGACGTACTAAGAAAATAAATCAATTGATATAGTCTTTCCTTAAAGAATTGATAATGTTTGGTAATTGAAAAAAGAGATCAGCATTTCTCATTAATGGCGTAATTGTAATTTATTTATTTATTAGTACCATGGAAGAATAAGATTGACAATCCCTTACATCCGTGTTAGAACTAATACAGATATTTCTTTTGAAACCTGTTGACATCAAACGTTGCACTTTAAATATTTTAAAATTACCAATGTGGCCAACATGGTAAAATCCGACCTGCTACCTTTTAAATTTAGAGTACATTTAAACATGTTTTTGAATTTGTTATGTGTATTGCCGTTACTTTATAATTTGCTTAAGATTTACCTCACTTACCATCCTACATTTGACAAATTATCAAACCTTATCCACGAAAATTGGAAAGAAATCGAAAAACTTCCTAAACTATCCAATATCTTTACCGAGCCACCCGTAGGTCCAAAAGCCTAAAGACATACTGGTAAGAGCTGATTTATCATCTAAATAGGCCCTTGCAAGGGTTGTGGGAACAAACGGTGTCTGACTTGCAAACAAATACTGCATACCGAAACTTTTAACAGTCACTACTCTGGTCAGAACAGCCATTTCACAAACTATGAAGGCCATCGAAGTGACTATAAATGTAAACAAGAGCTTCCATTCAGTCGACATTTGAGATCCCTGGTCAACACTTAGATAGTTTTACAGGTAAAACTTTAAAGATCCGGGATACCTAATATTTAGATAAAGAAGAAAAGTAATATAGCCTTATTTAATTTAAAACGAAAAACATTGTTGACCCACAACAAACGACAAACACTGGATTACAGGCATCTGACTTGAGACAGACACATATAGAATAATTGCGGAAATGAACATGTTTGTGGAAACCGAAACCTTCCCTTACCTAACCTGGAAACGTGGTTTAACTGCATAACATTAGAACAAACGGCTTATTTATTCAGTTGAAAAAGGTTTAACTAAAAATATAAGTAGGTGGGTGTCAATGCACACAAACAATAATAAAATGACAAAAGACACAAAAGCTGATTTAAAGTCTAATATCAACTACTAGTAATAAATAGACCATGTTTTCGTAGACTTAAAGTATGACAACTTTATGTTAGAAAAAAAGAATCACTATTTATTTGGCCACACTGAAACTTGGAACAATTACAATGTTTATGTTGATGGAATGGGTACACATAGATCAAGTTCGTATTTTCAGTTATATCTTTACAAATTTTGAATTTTAGCTTTAATTATCTGTCTGTCTTTAATTATGTTTTTTTGTTACCCCTTTGATATCTTCTTTAGGTTTTTTAAACTTTATTAAGTTTCTAAGTAACTATTTAATGTATTTTCAGGTTCTTTTTATATGCGGTTTATATATATATATATATATATATTAATTATGAAAACGAGTAGGGGAAATTCCGATGTGTTCCTTCTTTTACTTGCAGGAAATAGTTAACTGCTTTCAATGATAATTAAAATACTTTACAAAATTAAGCTTTCAATAACCATTATCACTTCATCAGTGAAAAAGATAAAAACGTGTGTTTTTTTTCCGTCATATATAGTGCCTTTCCTATAAGTTCGTTTTAACATTTATTTGACTCTCTGTTTTGTGTCATAGGCATCAGATACTGTCACTTCCTGTTCATCTAATTTAAATTAATTATTTCTCTTTTAATGGTTAAACAGTTTTCTCTAATTGAATGTATCCAATCGTTCTAAACTAGTTGTTTACTGTGCAACACTATGCAGAGAATTAAAACAAATTAGTGTTTGTCAAATTCTCC
Source organism: Mytilus californianus (assembly GCF_021869535.1). Taxonomy (NCBI): domain Eukaryota; kingdom Metazoa; phylum Mollusca; class Bivalvia; order Mytilida; family Mytilidae; genus Mytilus; species Mytilus californianus. The sequence goes on along the minus strand of NW_026262723.1, from coordinate 40,843,870 downwards.
TCAGACGTTTCAGAAACTTTAATTTAATCTTTGTATTGAAAGTCTTTTAACAGGTTCGCGTGTTCGACTTCGTTTTATACAATCTATCGTTAAGTGGTTTTTATGTCAGTTCGAAGCTTACATTCTTTTTAAATTAAATTAAGGAATTTACGTATAAAACCGTTTAGCTATAAATACTCTATTTGATTACTTCATATACTTTTATATTCAGTGGAAAGTATTTTATTAAATGCTAGTAAACTAATTTTTAAGTGGGTAGAATGTCAATTATCTTTCGGAAGCCCACTTATTCTTAGTTTAATCATGTAAACTGTCAAATGCAGTCTATTCCATGGACAAATATATGTTCTGATTTCTAAAAATGTAGCTAAATGGAAGTATATTGGAGAATAAAATAGAACAATCATGGAAAATACTGCAGACTAAATAGTATGTTCAGTATCAAACTAGTAAATATAAAAGTATAATAACAATTTAAGAGCGTACGACATGCACCAACGTGTTTTTCGTGTGCGGTGGAACAGGATCTGCTAACCCTCCCGGAGCACCTGAGTTCACCCCCGGTTTTGGTGTTGTTCGTGTTGTTCGTGTTGTTTAGTCTTTAGTTTTCTATGTTGTGCTTTGAAGACTGATGTTTGTCTTTTCATCCTTGTTCGTTCTTTGTCATGTCATTGTCAGTTTGTCGTCGACTTATAAAGTTTGAATATCTCTTTGGTATCTTCCGCCTCTCTTTTCCTTGGTAAATTATTGTAATTGCTTAAATGCATTTGATTTTGGTGTATTGTTTGGATGCCGTCTCGTTTGTCTTTACGGTTTTCCCTTTTCATTTATATGCAAAAAAGTGTAATATGCAGTAAGGACCTATTTTAATGCTAATATTCCTGATCAAGAGGGGCTAAATTTTACCAGGTACTAATTTCAACTAACTGGCCTAAGTTCAAGCTGTTATATTTTGCATTTGTCGATATCGGATTCTCCAAACGGAAGGGAAGTAATTAAAACGAGGCTGTTTTTCGCTATTATATATGTGTCGCACCACTGTGAAGTTGTAACAAAAAAGGTGTTATATAAATAAGGAGATGTTGTATGATAGTCAATGAGACGACTATCCACAAGAGTTCAGATACGTGGATATAAGCGATGTTATGCCAATGTTAGGTAACAAACCCCATAACGTATAGTCGGCTATAAAAGGCCTCGACAAGAAAAATATGAAACAATTCAAACGAGAAAATGAACAGCCTAATTTATAACAAAACAATTTACGAAAAACAAATATGAGAGACATGAACCAATGACAATAACTAAGCTACAGGCTCCTGACTTGTGACAAGCAAATACAAGAATTTGTACAGTCAGTGTAAAAACAGGAAGCTATGACACTTTACACATTTAAGAACGTTGTACCAAGATGACATATTTTATACTGGTACAACCAGTACTGAATGAGTTGCATGTGAAACATGATTGCTTGATAAATGTATGAGAACTCTATTTACTTTCAATAAACATATTAAAACCATATTTTCAATGGAAATACACTTTTTCAACTCGTTCTCCTTTCAAATCACTTTTATCTTAATTAAAATACAATTTACTGTTGAAAACACTTTAAAGATAATGATTTAAGATGCCCTTTCTTCAACTGTAATAAATACAATATTAATTAGAAGAACGAAGTCTCATTCCAATTTCTAAGGTGTATTTAGACTAATGAGAATTGTAGAGACGTTTACTTAATTATTGTGTGCACGGTTCAATTTCATCTAACATTACGTAATACTTCAAAGAGATTGAACAAATGACTAGGTAGGATGTCCTGATAAAGTATAGATAAATATGTCTACTTAAGTCAAATTAAATACAATATTAGAAATAAAACCTTTTTACTCTTCAATTAACATGCATTTAAAGTAATTGTAGTTAAAAAAAATTTGAATTAATTATTGTTAAAAAAAATAAATATCGGCGATGATGTGATACATTTGTTCTGACACAAGATAGCTATATTTTTTTTTTTTTAATTTTTAAAAAAAAATCTTGAAGACAAATTAATTGAAGTTAAATATCATGTGCTATAAAAGGGTTCTTTTAAAAAAATCATTAATTTCAGCACGGTTGACGAGTACTTCTTCATGAATCTTTGTTGCTATGATTGCCTTGTTTGTCTAGAATATGTAATGAATCAAAATATGATTTGCAAAAAGGATAAAAGTCTAATAGATCAAGAAAGTTTCAACAGAAATAATTCTGTATACCGTTTAATGTTCTAAATGTACTTTCTGGAAAATATGAAAGATTTGATCAGTCATAGAACTAGTTTCAACGTTGCGTAATATTTTTTTTCTCGTTTACGAATGGTATATATATGAAACACTAATGGCTATTTGGATAAATGATTGACAGACATATGTATAGTCCCTACAGAAAGATGAAAGCGCTGGAATATAGAACTCATCTTTCTTCTATTTTTTTCATAAAAACTATTAACATGTGAATGTATACTTACTTTCAAACTATACATATATATTTCTTATGTGAAGTTTATACTGTAGATATGTATGCAAAGGCATTTAAGTTTTAATCATAAAAGCTACTATAAAAAATATACTGTTAGATGAACCCATGTTGACTTCAATTTATAAGTGCCGCAGACAGGCCTTGTATAAAAAAAAAAGATGGTAACGAATTTTTAAAACTGGTTTAGCTATAATTGCTTCCGTTTATCGAAAGCTCTTAGAGACAATAGTATTAACAAGATTAGAACTCTAAGACTAGATGACCTTTTCAAACTTTTTATACATATTAATTGTACTATAATATATTACAATTCCGTAGGATCCAGAATCATCCTAATACAAATAGCATTCCAATTTAAACTATTAGAAATAAGAATGCTGATTTATACTAATTAAAATGTAATTATCTTCTTTGCTCATTTCGCATTGGATCTAAAATAAGATGCCGTAATCAAAATATTAGCGAATGTTATAACAGATAAACCATTTAAGAAGGATGTTAGAGAAAGTTTTCAGCTGTTAAAATGTATTCAACCAGATTTATATTGTACTACAGTATTGATAATCGCATTTTATTTTAATTGATTTTGTATATTCAAGAACATGAATAGAAAAATAAATCCAGTAAAATCCAAAATTATTCTTTAATAGTACAGTTTTCAGTTATATATTGGATCCTAATAGTTTTATTAAAATTCAGTTTATTTTCGACTCATGCGTTTGAATATCCCTTTCGTATCGTTCGCCCCTCTTTTCAAATCTGAATATCCAAATTTCTACAAGTAGATATTTGAATAACGATTTATACTGGATTTAAACACCGATGATTTAAATTAGACCAGAGTTCCGATTTCTACTAGTAGACCATTGAGTTCCTATTTGTGCATGCCCTTTTAATGGACTTCTGGTACTAGACATTATTATTGATCCGACCGAGTTCCAATTCGAACTGCTAAATATACATTGATATATACCGACCTTTCACAGTAACGTGATCCTTAATCAAGTTTTTATATATGCTAAATTACTTTATGTTGCCGATAAATAAAAAAATGAAAAATCAATACAACAGAAGATATTTCAATCTTCAAGGTCTATAAGATATGATGGCAAGACAACTGTTGCTGGTACTTTTTATAATTTTGTTCTGAATGAAATTTTTATCTTTAATGTTTAATATTGAATTGAAAAAGGGAAACAACCCTTTAACATGTTTAAGCTGCTTTAAAGTACATGTTAAATATTAATTGAATTTTCACTAAAACACAACAATGTACATGACTTGTAATCTCTGGACATTTCACAATATTTTACTTCTTTGGAAATATATAAGAAACTTGTGAATTTTATAATATTTTACTTCTTTGAAAATATATAAGAAAATTCTGAATTTTATAAGTTGAACACAAAAAGACTAGTGACAGATTACGGTCATCACCATCCAAACCGAGGCTAGCATCTGACATTATAATATGTTTTCCTTAACGCCACAAGAATCATTTCTGTCGTTATGTTAAAAATCGTCCTAATTATTCACATACTTGAAAATAAGGGCTAGTCAATGTCAGTTTGTTTGTTTGTCAAACCTCATTAGGAACAGTTCCGTCAATAATTAGAGAAACGACTTGCAATGATTGTTCTCGTTATGCATGCCCACTACGACTTAAAAGTACTGCACCGCCAGACAGCAATATAACTTGTTTTTTGCACCGAATAGATGATTGATAAAATGAGTCTGCAACCTTAATTTGTTTTCTCAAGATATATCATCATGGTTCTCCCGGATTGGAAACTTCAAAATCTATAGTGTGATCTCGTTCGCATAATCCACATTTTATACGAGGATGCCCGAAGGTATGCTATCTGCAGAATTTCTGGTGTATTCAAAACAGACTCACGACTGTGAAAACTATCCCACGCTTGTGCAAAGTTGTTGGGAGGAGTTTCACGACTTGATTTGTTATACAAGTCGAGAATACTACATATAAATGACAATACCCATACGAGTATTTCTGCTTGATAAGAAAACAATCAATTACAAGTATAAGATAACGGATTGAACCACGCTTGTGCAAAGTTGTCGGGAGGGGTTTCACGTCTTAATTTATTATACAAGTCGAGAATACTACATATAAATGACAATACCCATACGAGTATTTCTGCTTGATAAGAAAACAATCAATTACAAGTATAATATAACGGATTGTACCACGCATGTACAAAGTTGTTGGGATGAGTTTCACGTCTTAATTTATTATACAAGTCGAAAATACTACATATAAATGACAATACCCATACGAGTATTTCTGCTTGATAAGAAAACAATCAATTACAAGTATAAAATAAAGGATTGTCCCACGCTTGTGCAAAGTTGTCGGGAGGAGTTTCACGACTTAATTTATTATACAAGTCGTGAATACTACATATAAAAGATAAAAAAAAACCCAATCAATTACAAGTATAAGATAACGGATTGTACCATGAAGTATTTCAACATCCTTTGCTTTCACACTTTTAGATTTGATGATGGTAAATCAAGTAAAGCGGGTTGGATGCATCACATTTATAAAGTAGAAGACAGGACAAAACCGTTCATAATGTGAATTAACATTAGTGTATCAACAATAGTTCGGTTACCCTTGATATGAAATTGATTTTCAAAGCAAACATAAATTATTATTGATTTTCGTATGCCTAACGTCCAGTGGCAAATATTTCATGCATATACAGGACGAGAACAAATTAACAAGAAATACAATAGGTAGATTCTACAATAGGGGGTCGATCGGGATGAAAGACATGAAATTTGAAATACCACTGGAAAATAAGATGGATAAAGTGGATAGGAAGATAAATTTAGTCTTGCAAATTGCCATCAATGAATGAGTTGTTGCATAGGTTCTTAACGTGCAGACAACGTGGCACTCTCTTTCTCCGCAGATTTATCTTCCCCATTCATACGTACGCGGCAGAGAATTTATACATCCAGCACAGCCAATCGGACACCCCACTTTGACAAGGGTGTTACTGCCGACCAAAAGACCAAAAGATGACCATATTGCTATACCCCAGCCACCTATTAGATTTATTGGAAAAATAATGTTCCTTGAAAATTATAACAGTATTGAACATTTCTTGAAGATTATTTTACTGAAAGCTCTGTATTAATCTAATTATTTTACAAGAATTGCGTTCGTAAAGATTAGGTCGTTGAAATCCGACAGACGACGAAAACTTAAGATCATTAGTTTTAAAAGAAATGCTTCAGTAGAGTAGAACTGACAAACATGTTATTTTAAGCTTACTATAAACTCTCAGGTGCTTTGCATTAAAGAACAAGTTGACACTGTAGAAACAACAGATTTTGTACAAAACATAATAACACAATTAAAAACTATCAATAGTTGGAATCCCTGCTCACAATTGTATCTCCATAAACTGATCAATTCAGAAACTTTAGCTATGATTTTATCACTGCGAAAAATGCGACAGGATCGGTTTCACAAAAAAAAAAAAACCCAACAAAAATAACGAATTACAGACTTATAAATTATAATTCTTATGCAGCTTTTATCGTTTTCCCGAAATCGGAATAACTAATCTCTCATTTGTTTCATAATTGTTCAGCATTGACAGTCATAAATGCATGCAAACATTTCTGAGTTTATAGTAAGTTAAGTTAATCATGATCATCATAATCTTTTACACAATTTGTTTTGTATTTTTATTGCGTTTTTGTTTATTGAACTTTTGTCTTGATAGTATTGTTTTTTTATACAATGTGTTATCTTACTAAAAGAAACACATTTTAACTTAATTTAATAATTGATTGTTGGTTGCTTAACGCCCAGTGTTAACTTAATGATATATCTTGCATATTAAATTCTGTATTTATAGACATTTTTGTATCATTCTGTCATCTAATAACCGATTATTACAAAATAAACAGCAATATATAATCACGTCTGGTCGCACATTTCGTAGCCCTTGCAATAATTATTTGAGGTGTCCGTCGCTAACTTTAGGCAACGCAATATCGGACGTATCAAATCGATCCTCTTTTTGTCACACTTCAAATGTTCCTTCATTCGGAGACCCATTTTGAAAAACTCACATATAGCTTTTAAATTCATTGTTTCCTTTGTTGTTGTACTGAATACGAATGAAATATTTGAGATTGGACGTTTAACTAACAACAATCAAACAATGGCCAAAAATCAGTTATATACAAATACAAAAATGTTTTATATAGTTTTCGTTGGTCGTTGATAAGTTCATCCATTATATATATCATTACCGCTAGCGTATATTCTTTATATCCTTTGTTTGATTATTTATACCATGACCAATTTTACCAATTGTTCAGATGATAATTGTTGGAATAAACATTTATGAAAGTTTTCCAGCGTACGAGACCACTGTTGTTCTTTTTTTAAATTTATGAGAAGAACTATTCCCAGCTGTTCGAAATTATGAAACATAATTTCAAGTTATGAATAGCTGAATTAAATACAGTGCTAGTACTTAGTTTTATATCTGCTTAGGAATTATTTTATATCTGCATATACATTAAAAAATAAATCTTATTATGCATGAAGTAACTTTGACGCAATTCATTTGAGTTTACATTATTCAAGTACAAATTAAAGAAATTTTAGGTCAGTGATTCGGATGCTTTTTTTTAAATCTCTTATATCTTTATTCAAGAGGAAGCGTGTTCTCAGTTAATTGATGGATTTTTTGTCCATGTTCTAGGCCTCGCTGTGACCTAGAATAAATACAAGAAAATCCCAAATTATCAGCAATGACATATGAGAACAACATTATTTTAATTTGACAGCAAAGAAAGCTTCCCGATCACAAAATTACAATTTATATACAAAGCTTTGCTATCATTTACCTTCGACAAACGACCTTATTCAGGAATATAGTGACTTGTGAATTCCTTGGTCTGAAACCTCGCTTTAAAACCGTTTCCCTCGTGCTTAACTAAACTAGAGATTTTACTGAATCTTTATCGTACAGTGTACCTACGAACATGTATATCTCAACTTTATTTCAATTGTATAAGCAAACTAAAGTTTCTTTTAATAATGTTTTACTCTATATTCTTGTCAAATGTTAATTCAGGAAAGTTGAACAGAAATGATATACGTGATTTTCTTCACATCTTCTAATTAATACAAGAAATATATTCTTCATAAAGGTATTTTCATTTTCTACCTGACACACTCGTTTTTATTCTTATTAGCATCAGATACTAAGAACCTCCCCCCCCCCCCCCCCCCCAAAAAAAAAAAAAAAAATGAAATAAAATAATAGTACGTCAGTATTTTTATTTCTTAAATATTTGTGACAACTAAGACAATTGACTTAACAATCTTTAGCAGATAAATCCAATTGAAAATTTTCAATCCAACATAATCGAGTTATATGGATGAATGACATATTAACTTTTCTTCCAAATTTTCTTTTTCTTATTTAAGTTATTTATATTCTTTGTTTTATTAATAAAAAACATTGAGGAAAATAAAAATTAAGAGAAAACACAAGATCTAGGGAGATTTGAAAAGGTTCAATTTGAAACTTGCCAGTTGCAGGAATTATCTATTCTTAACGTGCGTAAAGAAAAAAAATCCTTTGATGAATTTAGAAATAATTCAAAAATTCACGTTCCAAGTTGACCTAATATTGGTTTGGCTATTCGTTTATATTCTCTTTGGTCATATAACTCCTTAAGTATTTTAACATCCTTGGCTTTCAAACTTTTGGGTTTGTTAGAGTAGAATCCAAAAAAAAAAGGTTCCGGTCTCAACACATTTTTAAAGTAGAAGACATAAACAATCTTTCATAATGTCAATTATCATTAGTGTATCTACATTTGATATGAAATTAAACACTTGTATCAAACATAATAATTCTTTGAAAATGATAAAAGTATGAAACATTTCCTGTAGATAATTTTACCAAAACGCTGGATTAATCCTATTATTTTACAAGAAGTTCGTTTGTGATAATTAGTTCTTTGAAATCCGACAGATGACCAAAAACTATGAGAATTAATATTTAACAAAAAACTTATGAGAGAGCAAGAATATTCAAACTAATAAGTCGATGACAAATTGACAAAGCAATGACAAAAAACGAAAAACGAAAAATTGTAATTTTGTGATCGGGAAGCTTTCTTTGCTGTCAAATTAAAATAATGTTGTTCTCATATGTCATTTCGAGCTGATAATTTGGGATTTTCTTGTATTTATTCTAGGTCACAGCGAGGCCTAGAACATTGACAAAAAATCCATCAATTAACTGAGTACACGCTTCCTCTTGAATAAAGATATAAAAATTTCTTTAATTTGTACTTAAATGATTTAAACTCAAATGAATTGCGTCAAATTTACTTCTTGCATAATAAGATTTATTTTTTAATGTATATGCAGTTTATGTTTACTTTTATAAATTGTTACTTGGATGGAGAGTTGTCTCATTGGCACTCATACCACATCTTCCTATATCTATGAAATAATTCCTAAGCAGATATAAAACTAAGTACTACCACTGTACTGTAGTCAGCTATTCAAAACTTGAAATTATGTTTCATAATTTCGAACAGCTGGGAATTATTCTTCTAATAAATTTTAAAAAGATCGAACAACAGTGTCCTCGTACGCTGGAAAACTTTCATAAATGTTTATTCCAACAATTATCATCTGACCAATTGGTAAAATTGGTCATGGTATAAATAATCAAACAAAGGATATAAAGAATATACGCTAGCGGTAATGATATATCTAATGGATGAACTTATCAACGACCAACGAAAACTATATAAAACATTTTTGTATTTGTTTATAACTGATTTTTGGCCATTTATTGATTGTTGTTAGTTAAACGTCCAGTCTCAAATATTTCATTCGTATTCAGTACAACAACAAATAAAATAATGAATTTAAAAGCTATATGTGAGATCTGCAAAATATGTCTCCGAATGAAGGATTATTTGAAGTGTGACAAAAAGAGGATCGATATGATACGTCAGATATAGCGTTGCCAGAAGTTAGCGACGGACACCTCAAATAATTATTGCAAGGGCTACGAAATGTGCGACCAGACGTGATTGCGTATTTATACATCACGCACAACTTGGAAACTGACAACTTTAACTTCCGAATGGGGGAAGTCAATTTGCCCATATGTCTATACCCCAGTCAAACCTTGTGGTGTTCAAGGAATTTCAAAGTCATACGATGTACGATTTAAGATATTTCTTCAATACACGTCTCTGTATTAATCCACAGGCTTCTGTTTTATCTCTGCGGAGATAACTTTGGATAATGGATAATATCTTAGAAATATAACTGATTTTATTTACAACATTTATTTGAAATAATCAAAGTTACCATTATGACAATTTAAACTTTAACATTATGTAATGAGTCATTAAACTTTAATACACGTATATATTGCTGTTTATCATGTAATAATCGGTAATGATGACAGAATGATACAAAAATGTCTGTAAATACAGAATTTAATATGCAAGATACATCATTATGGTAACACTGGGCGTTAAGCAACCAACAATCAATCATTAAATTAAGTTAAAATGTGTTTGTTTTAGTAAGGTAACACACTGTATAAAAACAATACTATCAAGACAAAAGTTCAACAAACAAAAACGCAATAAAAATACAAAACAAATTGTGTAAAATTGATCAGTTTATGGAAATATAATTGTGAGCAGGAATTCCAAATATTGATAGCTTTTAATTGTGTTGTTATGTTTTGTACAAAATTGGTTGTTTCTACAGTGTCAACTTGTTCTTTAATGCAAAGCACCTGAGAGTTTATAGTAAGCTTAAAATGATATGTTTGTCAGTTCTTCTCTACTGAAGCATTTCTTCTAAAACTAATGCTCTTACGTTTTCGTCATCTGTCGGATTTCAACGACCTAATCTTTACGAACGCAATTCTTGTAAAATATGTTTTCTTATCAAGCAGAAATACTCGTATGGGTATTGTCATTTATATGTAGTATTCTCGACTTGTATAACAAATTAAGTCGTCAAACTTCTACTTTATAAATGTGTTGAGACCGTAACCTTTCTTTTGGATTCTACTCCAACAAACCCAAAATTTTGAAAGCCAAGGATGTAAAAATACTTAAGGAGTTATATGACCAAAGAGAATATAAACGAATAGCCAAACCAATATTAGGTCAACTTGGAACCTGAATTTTTGAATTATTTCTAAATTCATCAAAGGATTTTTTTTTCTTTACGCACGTTGGGAACAGATAATTCCTGCGACTGGCAAGTTTCAAATTCAACCTTTTCAAATCTCCCTAGCTCTTATGTTTTCTCTTAATTTTTATTTTCCTCAATGTTGTTTATTAATAAAACAAAGAATATAAATAACTTTAAAAAGAAAAAAGAAAATTTGGAAGAAAAGTTAATATGTCATTCATCCATATAACTCGAATATGTTGCATTGAAATTTTTCAATTGGATTTATCTGTTAAAGATGGTTAAGTCAATTGTCTTAGTTATCACAAATGTTTGAGAAATAGAAGAACTGACGTACTATTATTTTTTTAAGGGGGGGGGGTGTTCTTAGTATCTGATGCTAATAAGAATAAAAACGAGTGTGTCAGGTAGAAAATGAAATACCTCTATGAAGAATATATTTCTTATATTAATTAAAAGATGTGAAGAAAATCACGTATATCATTTCTATCATATCAAGTCATACGATGTACGATTTAAGATATTTCTTCAATACACGTCTCTGTATTAATCCACTGGCTTCTGTTTTTACTCTCCGGAGATAACTTTGGATAATGGATAATATCTTAGAAATATAACTGATTTTATTTACAACATTTATTTGAAATAATCAAAGTTACCATTATGATAATTTAAACTTTAACATTATGTAATGAGTCATTAACTTTAATACACGTATATATTGCTGTTTATCATGTAATAATCTGTAATGATGACAGAATGATACAAAAATGTCTATAACTACAGAATTTAATATGCAAGATACATCATTATGTTAACACTGGGCGTTAAGCAACCAACAATCAATCATTAAATTAAGTTAAAATGTGTTTGTTTTAGTAAGGTAACACATTGTATAAAAACAATACTATCAAGACAAAAGTTCAACAAACAAAAACGCAATAAAAATACAAAACAAATTGTGTAAAATTGATCAGTTTATGGAAATATAATTGTGAGCAGGGATTCCAAATATTGATAGTTTTTAATTGTGTTATTATGTTTTGTACAAAATCTGTTGTTTCTACAGTGTCAACTTGTTCTTTAATGCAAAGCACCTGAGAGTTTATAGTAAGCTTAAAATAATATGTTTGTCAGTTCTACTCTACTGAAGCATTTCTTCTAAAACTAATGCTCTTAAATTTTCGTCATCTGTCGGATTTCAACGACCTAATCTTTACGAACGCAATTCTTGTAAAATAATTGGATTAATACAGAGCTTTCAGTAAAATAATCTTCTAGAAATGTTCAATACTGTTATAATTTTCAAGGAACATTATTTTTCCAGTAAATCTCATGGGTGGCTGGGGTATAGCAATATGCTCATCTTTTGGTCTTTTGGTCGGCAGTAACACCCTTGTCAAAGTTGGGTGTCCGATTGGCTGTGCTGGATGTATAAATACTCTGTCGCGTACGTATGAATGGGGAAGATAAATCTGGGAAAGAGAGTGCCGCGTTGTCTGCACGTTAAGAACCTATGCAACAACTCATTCATTGATGGCAAGTTGCAAGACTAAATTTCTATTCCTATCCACTTTATCCTAACTATTTTCCAGTGGTATTTCAAATTTCAGGTCTTTCATCCCGGTCGACCCCCTATTGTAGAATCTACCTATTGTATTTCTTGTTAATTTGTTCTCGTCCTGTATATGCATGGAATATTTGCCACTGGACGTTAGGCATACAAAAATGAATAATAATGTTATGTTTGCTTTGAAAATCTATTTCATATCAAGGGTAACCGAAATATTGGTGATACACTAATGTTAATTCACAATTAATGAACGGTTTTGTCATGTCTTCTACTTTATAAATGTGATGCATCAAACCCGCTTTATTTGATTTACCATCATCAAATCTAAAAGTGTGAAAACAAAGGATGTAGAAATACTTCATGGTACAATCCGTTATCTTAAACTTGTAATTGATTGTTTTTTTTTTATCTTTTATATGTAGTATTCACGACTTGTATAACAAATTAAGTCGTGAAACTCCTCCCGACAACTTTGAACAAGCGTGGCTGAATCCGTTATATTATACTTGTAATTGATTGTTTTCTCATCAAGCAGAAATACACGTATGGGTATTGTCATTTATATGTAGCATTCTCGAATTGTATAATAAATTAAGACGTTAAACTCCTCCCGACAACTTTGCACAAGCGTGGTACAATCTGTTATCTTATACTTGTAATTGATTGTTTTCTTATCAAGCAGAAATACTCGTATGGGTATTGTCATTTATATGTAGTATTCTCGACTTGTATAACAAATTAAGTCGTGAAACTCCTCCCGACATCTTTACACAAGCGTGGGATAGTTTTCACAGTCGTGAGTCTGTTTTGAATACACCAGAAGTTCTGCAGATAGCATTACTTTGGGCATCCTCGTATAAAATGTGGATTATGCGAACGAGATCACACTATAGATTTTGAAGTTTCCAATCCAGGAGAAACCTGATGATATATCTTGAAAAAACAAATTAAGGTTGCAGACTCATTTTATCAATCATCTATTCGATGGGAAAAAAAGTTATATTGCTGTCTGGTGGTGCATTAAGTGCATCAATAAACTGTTAACACATAGATATGTCTCGCCTTTTTGTAATTTTGATGATGCAAATGTTGAAATTAAAATAGCAATACTTTAACATGTAAGTTATACAAATATTCAAAAACAATGAACCATGACTGAAGGTACATGGCTAAACAATCTCCATGGAAATGAGATGTGCCAATGCTAATACAAGTGCATACCAAATACCACTGACTTATCACAAATCGTTCCCTTTAAACAAACATAAACAGAACATTAACTTGTAAACTATGTAAAAGTTTCAAAGTCAATGAACCATGATAAGGGGGTGGTACTATATAATCTTAATGGAAACGAGACTTGCAAATGCCAATAAATTTGCATACCAAATATCATTGACTTAACATTAGCGATTCATCTTAAACTGATCTAATCACAAACTAATATATGTAAACTAAGCAAAAGTTTCAAAGTCAATAGACCATGACTGAGGGGACAGGGCCAAGTATTTTCCATGGAAATGAGATGTGCTAATGCTTATACAACTTCATACCAATTAACATTGGCTTACCACTAATGGTCCCCCTTGAACTGACCTATAAACAAACTAATACATATAAACTAAGCAAAAGTTTCAAAATCAACATACATTGATTGAGGGGGCCGAGCCAAGTAATCTCCATGGAAATGAGATGTCAAAGCTTATACAACTGCATACCAATTATCATTGACCTACCACTAGTAGGTCCCTATAAACTGACCTAATCACAATCTAATACATGAAAACTAAGCAAAAGTTTCAAAGTCAATAGACCATGACTGATGGGACGGGGCCAAATAATCTCTATGGAAATGAGATATGCCAATGCTTATACAACTGCATACTAAATATCATTAACTTACCACTAGTATTTCCCCATAAACTAACCTAATCACAAACTAATACATGTAAACTAAGCAAAGTTTCAAAGACATTGCACCATAACTGAGAGGGCGGAACAAACTAATCTCCATGGTTATGAGATGTGCTTATGCTAATACAACTGCATGCCAAATATCATTGACCTACCATTAGTGGTTCACCATAAACTAGACCGTACGTTGACCTATTATGGTTTATTTTTACAAATTGTGACTTGGATTAAGAGTTGTCTCATTGGCACTCATACCACATCTTCTTATATCTAATCACAAACTAATACATTGTTGACGGCGCCGACGCCAGAAACACATTACCTATGTCTCGCTTTTCGACTCCGTCAAGGCGAGACAAAAATGATGCCCCATCATATCTTACTAGCAAGTTTCATTATGTTTGACAAAAATCCATACCCATTGAGAAATGCTATTCAAGGAAATTTCATACTCCCTAAACCAAAAATCGAATCGTTCAAAAAATCTTTTATGTATTCTGGACCATCCTTGTGGAACGATTTGCCAATATCATTACGAAATATTACAAATGTTTATTCTTCCAAATACAAATTAACAAATCATTTATTGAAATCTACCAATTGAAAAAATATAAAATAGCAATTATTTTTTCACACCAATTTATGCAGTTGTATTGAACGTTGATCATTATACTTGAGATCATTATACTTGACTTATATATAGTCACATATATAAGAAGATGTGGTATGAGTGCCAATGAGACAACTCTCCATCCAAGTCACAATTTGTAAAAGTAATTTAAAATCATTATAGGTCAAAGTACGGCCCTCAACACAGAGCCTTGGCTCACACCGAACAGCAAGCTATAAAGGGCCCCCAAAATGACTAGTGTAAAATCGTTCAAACAGGAAAACCAACGGTCTAATCTATTTAAAAAACGAGAAACGAGAAACACTTATGAACCACATCAACAAACGACAACCACTGAACATCAGGTTCCTGACTTAGGACAGGTGCAAACAAATGCAGCGGGTTTTAAACATTTTAATAGGCGCCAACCTTCACACTACCTGAAACAATAGTGTAGCATCACAACATAGAAAGACACACTATAAAATATCAATTGAAATGACTTAAGTCAAAAGACATATTAACAAAAACAAGTGAACATACACTGAACGAATAAATTTGATTTATGACACAATGTAAATACAAAATTAATAAAACAAGGGGGTTAGATGTAAAACAATATCAGAAAGACATCTATAACCTTGGACAAAATGCCGCCAAATAAAATAACGTACACAGGTAAATAAAAATAATTTTGTTGTAAGGTATACATGAAGTACGGAAATAATTTTTAAAAAATAAATAATTTTGTTGTTCCTAGTACGAGAACAAAAGTGAAAATTTATCGTCATACTAAACACTTATCAAAGGTGGTATATATTAAAAATAGTGAGACTAGATATAACACTAAATAAGTAAACATTAAATAACATAAATACATTACAAATTGTATCAACAGGTCAAATTAACACGAAAGTACGATTTGAGAGTACTCGCAGTTACTGAAAGCTGGTTAAAAGCCAAAAACAATTAATAATAAAAAATCATGCATCAGAGACTAAATCAACTAAAACACATCCCAGGGATGTAGTGTTTTAACGTCATGGGCAGTCAAAGATGACATGACTTGTGCGATGCCAAAATAAAAGTATCGACAGGCAGTAGGATAGTTTTGAGTTAACCTGTTAATAAATATGTATAATGTAATATATATAGAGAGTAATCTCTATATAAAAAATGAACGTGGATGTGTATTTATACATCTCAAAAAACCGTTTGAAAAGAATATAAATTTAGTGATGTATGTCATGTGTATCACTGTTTGCATTGTGCTTTTTCAAGATTTTTTGTTTATGCTTTTCGATGATGACGGCCTCATGGAAGATTACATGTAGTTATATAGCTAACTGTGTAACCCTCTTAAAATAAAGTATTGCTGTTGTTGTTGTTGGATGTTTAGCAGTATAGTTCAAGAAATTTTTATCAAGTTTCCAGCAGGGTATGCATTATTTCTAGTTATTCAAAATGTTGAAACCTAATTTTAAGTTATGAATAGCTGGATTAAGGATATGGTTCTAAGTACGCAGTTAACGTTAGTGGTATTATTGCTGAGGAAATATTTCATTTCCACATATAAATTAACAGATCAAATCTAATTATGCAAAACGTAAACTTTGACGCAATTAATTTCAGTTTTAATCCCTGAAGTATCACACAAATTACAGAAATATTTTCGGTCAGTGATTTGGATGCTTTTATGATTTTTTTAAGACGAAGATATGTCTTGGTGAAATAATACTAAACTGGTTAGAGAGGGGGATTTTTTATCTTGTAGTGAGGATGAACCTTTGTTTAGTGTTGAGGTCTAGCTGTGACATAAATAATACAAGAATATCGCAAATTATCAGCTCGAAATAACATATGATAACAAACTGATTTTTATTTCACAAGAGAAATTTTACCGTTGCACAAATTTACAATCTATAAACGAAGTTCTGATGACATTTACCTTCAATAAATGAACTACCCTTTCCAGGAACTGGTAAATTAATATTGCAAAAGTTGTAATTTTTTGGTCTGTTACCTCGCTTTGAAACTGTTTGACTTGTGCATATTTGGAGAGTTTGTACTGAAAAACGATCGTATAATGAACCAACTAAACTGTATATCAATTTATAAAAACAAAATTAATAAGTAATCAAACGTTTCTTTTAAGAAATTTTGGCGCCCTTGTACATTCTCAATGAATGTTAACTCATGACAGCTGAACAAAAAATGAACTGATAGGGTATGCATGAATCCCCCTTACATCTTCTAATTGATAGAATAAATACATAATATATTTTTTTATGGAAGATCTTATTCTAATCATGAATGTTTACATTGGAATATGTACACATGATGTATGTAAGAGCCAAGTCATTTATAAATTTGTATTTCATGATTAAAGTAAATATTCCAAAATGCATATGAAAGGGACAATGATAATAGTATAATCAACTGACCCATGACCCAATCAATCAGAGCTTTTGGGCTCAAATGGATCAATTATATACATATACAATAATTAATATAAAAAACACAATTAAATTAATAGTTTAAGAAGAAAATAAACTGAAACACTCTTTTAACTAAGATTTAGCTAATATAATTTATTACAGTATTTGACATTTTTGTACTTATGAAAACCATTGGCTATTAAAAACATTACCGGTTATGATGTAATGAGAGTCACATAAACAAGTTTATACCATTGTATACTTAAGTCATCTTTCTATTTTCAGTTACCTCAGTTGTATCCAGTATACTCTCCTTAACCTTGGTGGCCTATGATAGATTCTTTGGAATAGTTTATGCCATGAAAGCACATATCATTGAACGAAGTGCGAAATATTCACTTATAGTGATTTGGGTGTTTTCAATAACAGTAGCTTTACCAATGGTGCTGTTTAGACGGCTATATGAAAGACATTGGAAAAATCACGTGGAGTTATGGTGCGATGACGATTGGTCACTAGGTGCTCTACAGGGTACATCAGAACCCACCGAAGCCTTTCACAGACCAGCAAGAATGACTTATTATACTATTATCTGCCTCATATTATTTATATTTCCGATCGTGGCTATGATTGGTGCTTATTGTGGCATCATTAGAACATTATGGCTCAATAAAATACCAGGAGAGAGGTTAACACACGACGTTAGTGGACAAATGAAAATGAAACGGAAGGTATATATAAAAGTGTGTTTTCAAAGTATTATATAAATGGAATTCTTTAAGCTAAATGGTAACTTTTTATGAATATGGGATCGTTACGTAAAACCATCTAAGAAATTCTAGTTTTCAGTGAGCTTGTCATTCATTGATCACATCATTATACTCTCTTTTGTAAATGACTTGAAGTGAACCGTTTTGGTTTTTTTTTATGAAAACGAATCGACCTTACTATGTTTATTTTGAATTTATACGACCATTTGTTTTTTTACAGGTTGTGATAATGTTAATCCTTATACTGACAGTATTTTCTGTTTGTTGGTTTCCTCTTCAAATATCTATACTTTACTCAGAGTACAGATCGGATCCAAAAATGGTAAATACAACACACTATGAAATAACTATATACAACTTAGGATTGTCGTACTCTTTCCAGTGATGTTGTTATTTCTTCGTCTCTCTTTTTTTAAAATATCTTCACATATATTATGTGTAGTGAAATAGAATTCTAACAAACAAAAAACAAACAAAAAAAACAAAAAAAAACAACATCGAAGATATGACATGCCTGAGACAACCAGTGGCGAGGTTTAATACTATGACAGGCATAAGAATTTCAAGAAACTTTTTTCGGGAATCATGAATTTTACTCTTCAATTATAATCTGAAGCAGGTTATTTCCTTTCATGGCAATAGACCTGCTTCGCGGCAATGAAGAGTCAACGATAAGCATGTTTTTTTTTTATCTCTGATAATTGAAAGATAATATGTATAATAAATTTATAAATTAGATATTATTAATTCTCAGACTCGATTATATAGCAGGAAATGTTTGTATATCGAAATTGCAAATATTTTGAAATTTATGAATGAGTAGTTATAATAGTTTAAGATGGGCCAAAAACTACCAAAAATGATATTTACACTGTCTCATAAGTCGAGAACACACTTACAACGTCATGGCAAAAAACAAAACGCGACGAAAAGACTAACAACTGACTACAAAACACACGTAAAACATAGAAGACGAACCATACCAAAAATCGGGGTGAACTCTGGGGCTCCTAATAAGTAAGCAGATCCTGTTACACATGTTGCACCCGTCGTGTTGCTCATGTACGGTGATAGGTCTCATTGAGTGATGTCGAGTTAAAGGTTACGGAATTGTAGTAACCACAATTGGAACATAACCGTCGTCATCTGTGAAACAGAGATAGTATTACGTTTTTTACGGTAATTTACCACTTTGAACCCTTGGTGCAATAGCTTTATTGTACGCAGCATATATACTCAATATACAAGCGTTGTTGGAATGTAGAAAGTTCACAAGCAGAAATTATCACTTTTGTCGTAAAGTTTTGTTTTCAACTTACCCTCATTGTCAATTTCTAGATGTACGTCAAGATATTATCAGTCAGACTTAAATGTATCTGTGGTATCTTTATTTCAAGTTCGATGTAGTAGATGCGTTAAACATAGTCGCCAACCTTTTTGAAGTGAGAGGACGTCATCTATATAGCGGAACGTGAAGTGAAATGATTATGATAGCCTCTTTTAATTCTTTCTAAGAAACTCTTTACGGTTTGAAGTCTGTCTCATATAAATAAAGGAAAAAGTTGACAATAAGAGGAGCACAGTTAGTTCCCATATATATCCAGAATGTTGAAAACATGTCCTCAAAACGTAACAAATATTGTCAATCAAAAGATTCAGAGCAATTTTTGTTTGAAACAGAGTTGTGTTTTACCAAGTATGATCTATCCTTGAGCTCTCACCAAAATAAAATGTAAGTAAAAACAAAGGATATAAGTCGTATTTAATTGTAATTTTAAAGTGATCATTCCGTCCTAGACTCTTGTTGCTGTACTTCGTTTACACTGTACATTACTATTTATGGAATACAAATTTTTCTCGTATTTCGTGGGTTTACTTTTTCCTTTATTTATTTGAGAAACCGTAAAGAGCTTCTAAGTTTTTCTTAATATTGGTTAAACATTATTTTTTCTGCACCAGGAAAAACGAATTATATTGTACAACGAATTTTGGCATATCCACGAAATCGAATATAAACGAAAATCAAGTTTTCCTCAATCCACGAAAATTGGCACCCACAATAAAAAAAAATGAATTAACAGCATCATGAACAGTAAACGTCTGCTACGTTGGAATACTTTTTGCGGACACCAATAAGTTTGTGCAATAAAACCCGCATACTTATCATGTTATTAAAAACCCGTACCTACAAAAAAAGAAATATAACATGGTTTGACCATTTTTTGTTTGTTTATCTATTTCAGATGGGGGAATGGTACGATACTTTCTATTTCCTTGCCAGAACACTGGCTTTCTCAAACAGTGCTATCAATCCAATTATTTATGCAGGTTTTAATGAGAATTTTAGAAAAGGTTAGTAAAGTTATTTCAGTTTTTCATTAGTTTTAATTTTGTTTTCATTTACTAAAAATGAAAATAAGTATGTACTAGCGCAATATTCATTCTGCAGACAACAGATGTATATGGATTTTAAGTTGTAAGAAGATTTATCGGGATCATAAATTTAGGCTAAGATTAAATGTTGATTGTCTTTAAAACTATTATCATTTCACCGCGTCTCGTCACACTGATATCAACGGTGCATTTTGTTTAGCCGTGGTACTTTGCAACAAAAGATACTATTTTCGTTGAATAACAATTTTATATATTAGTCTGTTGCGGTTATATTTCACAAATAATGATGTTAAGCACGAGAGCATTTTAATAGAAATCAAAAATGACGTTCTCTTGGGAAATTATCTAACATTTCTTTGACAAGGCAGTATCTATCTTTAGTTTTTAAAATTGATGAGTCTTACATTTATATAAATGGAACGTATATACTATTTGTAATCCTTTTGAAATACGTCCGGGTTTTATCCGCAATCATTATGACTATGTTATCTGTTCATAAGAATTCATGTGTATCTTCTAAATAAATAAACATGACTTTTTATATTTAGCATAACTTATTATAAATACAATGATTTTCATTTTCGAAAGAGAGACATCAATTGTACTAACGCATTATCCATGTTTCTGAAACTAGAAATGTTTGCATTTGAATCGATAAAATATTTATTGCACAAATAAACCCGGGCTGAGGTTTACATTTTGATTGTCCCTAATCTACAAATGTATTATTACTCGACAGTCTCGTCACACTGATATTAATGGTGCATTTCATTTTAGCCCAGAATTCATATTGCTGTTGCTACTTTTTCAACCTGTCACTTTAATATTAGATATATTTATCAATAAAAATCAGTAATTCAAATTTTGGTATGCCGGACGCGCGTTTCGTCTTCATAGACTTATCAGTGGCGCTCAATTCAAAATAGTTAATAGGCCAAATTAAAACGCCAGTAAGTGAGAATTTTATTGACGATGCCAATGATTCCAAAATGTCATGGACTTGCAAATTTTTGACAATTATGTATATTAGTTTTGTGAGACGAATCACAACGACGTTTTCTCACGTTTCAAGAACCATTAGATTTGACCCCGTCAATTTGTTTTTATGCATTCTTCCATTATAAGCATTATCTACATAGACTTGTTCTTTAGTTACAACACTCAATTTATAAGCGGGTTTTCTTACGGATATAAATCAACGGTAGTACGGCGGGTGGTTCAAGCTGCATTCGTGCAATTACTTGAGAAACATTTTATCAACGATTTGCATATTCTAATATGTTGTTACTGATGAGAAAATGGAGGTCAGATTCATAATTGACCATTTTCACCTTTTCATTTCTGTTTTTTTTTTTACTTGATTGAAAGGGAAATGGAAGTACAATGTAGATGTCGATTCCGTGCGATAAATGCAATCATCACCTAATGTTAATATGTTACTTCTCATGACAAAATGGAAGTCGAGATTAGTTTTCATATATTTACATTAGACGTTCGTGAATTATAGCCCTTGATTAATTTAAAAATGACATTAATAAATGTAAGTAAAGTTCGGTTTGCTGTCATTTTGACAGCCCTTTGTATTTTTCCTGATATGATTGCGTTAACCTGTCGAATATATCAAAGCAAAAACTGTCTGCAATGTCGGAAATTACCTTCGCTCATGTTTCGAATGAGGAGAGGCTAATGTTAACAATGCACAATAACAAGACAGTTGAAGTCTTTATTTCGATACCATACTGATCTTATTTATAAAGGGAAAATGATATCTACATTTACAATGCAAGTTCCATGTGATTTTGTTGTTCTGTAATTTCTGTTCTGCATTATCCAGTGCGTACGGGAGCAACCTTTTGACGTTTATATACTATATCATGTTCTGAAACAAATTATACGAAAATATTCGATTGGTTCTCATCTTTTTACTTTTTTTCTTTGCAATAACACAATGACTTATAAAAAAAAGTTTACCCTCCAAAAAGTAATTACAAATTATTAACGAAGAAAGTTTCAGCGTCCTCCATTTTTGCAACTGTAATAATAGTGTTATGAAAGTGTCAGGTTTAATTCTCTTCCTAAAAAAATGTTAACTTTGTAATGACGACTATGCCTTCAATGCCATAAATTCCTTAGGAAAATTTCACCGATGCAATATTTTTGTAACATTTTTACAGTATCTTATCATTAATTTTCTTTGTAAGGAATGCATCTTCGTGATGCATTGTTTGGGTTCCTTGTCTTGGTATGCATATGGCAAAATGTAGGGTATTTGCTAATTTGCATAGCAACCATATTGCCTTATCATGATGACAGCCATTACAATAGGATTATACATGCCCCTAAAATAAAAATTCACAATGCCAATTTCTAAGTCGAATCACCAATTTGTCCGCATATAGGTGAATTGTACATATTATTTGCCTTCTGTTCATTTACGAATGAACATTTTCTACTTTGCTAACTTTCGGCCTTTTCAGTTTGAAAATTAAAATCGTAACCGTAGTACAATATTCAAAATAAAAATAAAGACACAAGTATAGATTATTCATGATTTGTTCGCATATAAGGACACATCTTGCAGGTTGAATTTTCAGGTAAAAAAAAATCTTAACTGCTTTCTTAAGTCTTCGGCCAAATTCTTTTAAAAACATGACGATTTTATTCTTCCCATTTCGTAAATAGTCAAACTTTAAGTTTTTTTCCTTAGAATTTCACAACATATTTGTAAATATCCGCCAAAGGAAGTTTTCAAAGACACGTTAGTTTTGGATCCAAGACGGAAAAAGGCTGAATTATCCGCAAATTTATTATAATATAATTTATATTTTTAATCTACACCTAAGCGAAGTAATTTAATCAAAAGGACCAAAGTCACGTGGTGCAATCATGTGAATAAAGTACCTTATATGATTTGGCTATTATTTTAAAGTTTATTTTGGTCAAATATTTATGATTCTGTTCTTATACATCCTTTGCGTTTAGTTTTGCTGATGAAGGTACACCCAAAAGCGCTTCGGACGCATGAAATGTTTTTGTTTTCATTTTTTAACAAATAGTAATTGTCAAAATGCTCATCTTGTGCAGTTGGAACTTTTATGTTATTAAAGTGTACCTTGCAAAAGGAGTAGGTTCGATAAGGCCTTATAATGGCCCCGATTTCTAACCAGGCTTAATTTTATATGAGAATTTATTGAACAATATCATAATGAATCATAGCCAATACAATGACTGGATAAGAAATATGTCTTTTTGTTGAAAATTAACGTACTTGCATTCTATTCATGACGTCATGAATAGCACTCACTTTGATTTTCCACGAAAATTCAATGAAAACGGGTACATTTCCATTGATTTTTTTGGACAGGAAACTTAGAGCGCATGTGTCGACAAAAAGATCTTTTCACATAATGTTTGTTATAACATTTTACGTATCTGACTTAAATACTTAACTTGTCGATGACTGCGCTCTATATTTCTTAGTCTTTAATTTGGTTGAAATCCGGGAAATTTTTTTCAAAATTCGCAAAAGTCCTTACTTTTTGCCCTATTTTGGATGTAAAACTCTTTAAAATAGAATTTTGACAAAGTTCTATTTAACTTTCTTGCAGGTCTTTTCATCAGCTTAGAACATTGTTTGTCTTGAAACTTTGAATACCATTATCGGGGCCAGATATTCCCTTATCGAACTTATTCCTTTGTTGTTAATTATCTCATCATAGATATCGGGTTTAAACTTTTGTACTCCAGACGCGCGTTTCGTCTGTATACTGTAAACCAACTTATTTTCGCGGATACTTTTTTCGCGTTTAGCCCTTTCTAGTCCACTTCAAAAAGATGTATTTTCGCGATTTTCGAATATGTTTGATGTAGTTAAATAGGGAAGATCCAAGTTGTACGTATTCGAGGCGATTTATATTCGCGTTATTTTTCTTCTCGCGAAAGTCGCGAAAATAAATCGCTCTCGAAAGTTAGTTGGTTTACAGTATTCACTTTAAGTTTGGTCAATATTTGAATATCGTTTTAATTAGAGCAATGTTTTAACTTCTCTATTTATCTGCTTATCATGAATGTGGATTAAAGAAGATTTGTTGTACACTATTTTAATCATACATTGTATGACATGAAAAGAAATTTCATTTACACTGTCCAAAAAAAAAAGACGCGACGAAGAGATGAAATTTTATTTCATCATGTTTATATTGCTGAATTCCCCCCCCCCCCCTTTGTTGCTCCGTACCTTGATATAGTATTATATTTAACAACAAGAACATATTCTTAACATACTCAACTGCTGTCTACGAACAATATTGATATGCACTATTGTAACAAGAGGTAATCAGTATGATCGAATCAAAACGATATAATTTTTGACGAGGGAATTCTGCGCTGATAGAAAGATTATCAATCTCTGTTTTGTAGCACTTATTGGATATATAAGGCACGCAATATTATAACAACATCTGTTACTGAGTTGCCAATTGTTTATTTAGATTTCATGGTTAGTATTCTCTATTGTCATATATTCTGTATTTTTATTGTGGAGTATCTGGAATCTATTGCATAAGCTTCACCATATGGTTATAGGTTAATGTCTTAGGTTTATTAGAAGTGTCTCAGTGGCAGCGCTCCTTTAAGAAAATCAAAAACTCTAATTAATATGAATCCAACGAGATATATTTAGATATTTGGTGTACGTCAGTGAAAGGCACAGCCTAAGACACACACAAAAAAAGTCAAATAAAAGATACAAATGTATCTAAAGGTTATAGTTAAATTTAGTCTACAAATTTATTGATATATATTTTATTTTATAAAACCATTTATACATGAGGCTCATTTTTGAGTCTTTACTAACCCAAAATCATCTAAATGTGAACTAGAGAAAAAGTATATATGCATAAATGTAGAAAATGCTGTTCCATCAGCTGTAACCAAAGTGGTTGATTGGGGTATATTAATATGGTAACCTGGACTTCTGCTAGAAAGTCAGTTTGACTGTGACCGATTATGATACATGTTAAAGGCAGCAATGTCTGGTCGAAATAGGGACATTAAATCTGATTCTTTGTGTTAGGAAAGTGCGACACTACGTTAAAGAACTTTTTCAACAACTGTAATGGGGTACAGAGGTTTGCCTCTTAGAAGGTTATATTTCTATAAATATTCAAAAATTCCCGGCCTACATCTCGGGATGCTTTCTTCGCATAGTCTACTGGTATGACAAGAATAAAATGTGATGTTATGTATACGTCCTTTGGACAGCAACCTAATACTTTGAAAAATTGATCATTATGATTAATCAGAAATGAAATTGAGTTGATTGTACATTCCTTTGTACATTGTATTTCATAATTTTAATAGTTTATAAAATGCATGTGTATATCATTGTTGCTGCTTCATTGAAACTAGGGCCCGGTAGCTGAGTGATTTATGCAGTTCAGCGATCACGAGTTCAAATCCCGCTCGTAAGAAGTACACGACTCCTATCTTAACTGACTAGGATTGAGAAGGTCAGTGGTTCACTCCGGGTACTCCGGCTTTCGCCACCAATAAAAACTGGCCGCCGAGAAATAGTCAAGTATGATGAAAGTGATGTTAAAAACCAACAATCGATCAATCAATCAGTCATTCATTGACGTCTACCATACGTTTTTTTTTTTATTGATGAAAAGATGACTTGCACACTTTTTAAATTTCTCATATAACAAAAGTTCGTTTTACCTCAGGGTAGCTGATGTGTATATTAAACACAGCAACCAATGTCCCATCTTTAATTATGAATAAAAGGAAATGTCAGGTTTTATACATCAATTACACAGCAAACCGACAACACATGAACGGAAAGATATCTGGAGGTGAACCTGTTATATTAACAATTGACAAACGAATTTACAATATACAAATATACCAAGCTCTTAATCGGGTCAAACAGAAAATATTTGGATATATTTAACTGGCTTTATCAAAGATCTGCCATTATTAATACCTGAATATATTATAGTAATTGGAAGCTTGTGATTTCTTCTAATTTACAATATTTTAGACAATAGAATAAACACACACACACAGCAAGAAAAACCCTTTCGGACCGTACCATAAGAAAACACAATATTTAAAGGTAAAATATCAAATGCATTAACAACAAAACTGAATTCTGTATTAACATGATTAATTTAATTATCTTTTCACTACGTGACTACGAAATAATATGTATTCATTAACTGACATTTGTACTTTTCTTGATAAAGATGAATCTAATCCGGAAGGATTATTAATGTTGGACAGAATAGCATATGACCTTTTTATAATTTATTGTACAATTTCCTTTTTTTCTTGACTTAAGTTTTTATTTGGTATCTGATAGTGTTCCCAACCTTCGCTTTACCCCTATGTAGTTGTGCTTGAATGGATCCTTTTTATGTTTAACTGCGGTTTAATATTTTCTACATTATATATTACAGACGGCATTTCAAATCTTTCACAGATAAAGGTCCTAAATAGATGTTTGTCTATCCATTTGAAATAATGTAAGGAATGGATTTGTCGTAAGAGTGCATAACATTTTATCTATCATGCCTTAAGAAACTATTAAACAAAACCAACATGCTTATGTAAACAGATATAATGCAAAATTGGAAATGATTTGTATGTAGTTTTAAGAGGATCACTTTCATGCGGAGATTGCTCCTAATGGGTGATAATTCGGTCAGAAAAACATATTTATAGTTATGCAACCAGGAAGAATAATCACCGATTTAAACTTAAATAACAATTGACATACTATTTGTGTTTCTGCGTCTGCTGTATGTAAATTTTGAATAACGTGACCGATAATATAAACAGGATTAAATGGGGGAAAAACCTTCGTGGAAATAGAGAATAAAATGTAGTTATTTCAATTTTGTTGTTAACACAAACGCTTACTGGACCATATTTTGTTTCTTTCAGTTTTCGAAAGGTTTAGTGGGTAAGGTAAATAACCACTGGAAAATGCTGTTTTGTCCGCCATAATATGTATTTATTTTTGCTTCGATCAATCTTGTTTGTAATTCTATATAAATTACCATCGTCCCCATCGAAAGAACAAATATAGAGCACTTGTCGTATTGCAATTTTACATTGATTTCAATATCATTGCCCCTTGTTTTGGCGGAGAACTGAAATGATTTGTCCATTCATTTTACCATGGTTACTTAGTATCTGGTCTGACCTTTGTTCCTTTGGATAGGCTGTCTTTCATTGAAAATAGAGTATTGGTCAAAAGATTTAACAGTTCTTAATTGCACATGTTCTATTCCTGTCTAGGTATTCAAATTTGTCAGAGAAAATGGTAATTTTGATCTGACAAGGCCAGTGTTAAATGGTGCAACTGATTCATAGGTACATTGGCCCGGCTTAACGTCGATTTCAATTGCAATTCTTCATGGATGAATAAAAGCAGTTTTTTTATAGCTACAAAACTTTTTTTAACACCTTAACATTCCAGTTTGGAATATATTTTGTATGATAAGAAATAATTTCAACATTATTACATATAGTCAGGTACAGTCTATACTATTTAGACAGTTAATATAGAAAGTCCCTGATATAGTACAGTAAAGTGCACTTTATTCTTCAATGGAATTAGGTGTCAGTCAAAGTTTTAAAATATTTTAAAAAATCCCAAATTGACGCATTATTAAGCTCTCCACATATTGTATAAATTTGTTTCACTGTTGAAGAGATTTTATTGATCACTAGATGTCTTCTGATTGCTTGTGTCGTTTGGTTGCTGTCTTATTGCCGTATAACATATAAATCCCTAAACCTCTTTTTATTCAAACAATAGACAGATATAGACATCCGGTATAAATGACATTTCTTACGACAACCCAGCTTCAATTTGGGAATTTTATGTTTAAGCTTTCCTTACGTACAATGTTTCTGTTTAGCTTAAATACACTAGCCTTTTTCTTTCAACAAGTATCAAGTGAAAATATTCTAAATATTATCTGTTTTCACCATTTTAACCTTTATAATGCTCAATTACACAACAGACCTTATGCTTTTTTTTATCGCAATTGAAACGATAAATTATTTTTAATCTAGTAACCAGCAAACAGGTATTAAATTGACCGTCTCGATTAACCAATAACATTTAATGTAATTTCCAAGTTACATTCATTTTTTTTTATAATTACCTTGCAACAATTAGCTAATGTAATACTGTTAAAATATAATTTGAGTTTTATATCTGTTCAATATGTTATCTTGAAATCTTAACATTCTCTCTAATGGGATGTGTTACTACCTTCTTTTAATACTCCGTGCATGTAAATACGTGATTCGTGGTTTCATGCTGTTCTGTTTAGAACGTTTTAATTGAAGATTGTGATAAAACTAACAAAGTATTAATTGATCAGATTTTAGCAAAATTGCGTTAACATATTCCACACTGGTATCTTAATGGTAACAAAACGGTATTAAACATAAATAGGTACGTACGTTATGCTAAAAATCGATAAAGATGAATTTATAGTGATCGAGTTAATGTTTTCTAATTGTCTAATCAATACAGCACACTAAATAACACATATCACAGGACTGACAAGGGTGACCCATTAGTCAATGAATTTCCCCCATCCGGCAGTCAAATCCATAGTAAATATGTCATCAATTTGGCTGTTTGGGGAGTATAAAAATGCAGAAACACCCTGTCGAAATGAATTTGATGCCTCGTGCAAAGACAGTGTCACGATCTATGCATGTTTAAGAATCAACAAATCGTTGTTGGATTTGCAGGTGGCCTGTTGCAAGGCAAAACTTATATCCTTATCCAACATAACCCTTATTGCAAGGCAGTCAAAGTCCTTTATCTTAGTTTACCAACTTTGAAAAATCTACTTGTTACAGATATATAATACATGAACTATTTGTAACTGGACGAATAGCAAACACTAAATTAATACATGTGTCTTTCTATGCTGTGATGTTACACTATTGTTTCAGAAAAAGGGTGAAAGCTTGGTACCATTAAAACGTTTAAACCCGCTGCATTTGTTTGCACCTGTCCTAAGTCAGGAATCTGATGTTCAGTAGTTGTCGTTTGTTGATGTGGTTCATAAGTGTTTCTCGTTTCTCGTTTTTTATATAGATTAGACCGTTGGTTTTCCCGTTTGAATGGTTTTACACTAGTAATTTTTGGGGCCCTTTATAGCTTACTGTTCGGTGTGAGCCAAGGCTCCGTGTGGAAGACCGTACTTTGACTTATAATGGTTTACTTTTTTAAATTTTGACTTGGATGGAGAGTTGTCTCATTGGCACTCATACCACATTTTTCTTATATCTATGTATAAACAACCAACGCGTAGTTAAATATACGTACAAAGAGTGTAATAAACATTAACTTATTAGTACTTTGCTGTATTGCCAGTAAGTGTGGACCTTCTTTGATACAGTACTAGTTTCGTTTTTACTTGTACCTTTTATCTTAGTGGATTTTATAGTACAATAGAACTAGAAAAAAGTTCCTATCTTATCGATAATAGTGTACTCAAAGAAATAATTCTTAACAAGTGATCGTTTCCTTCAGCATTGATAACATTACTGGAATATTAGGTTTTGAGCGTTCTTGATGATGATAAATTCAGAAAAGCTCTTCGGACGCATGAAATTTATAAAGTGATTACATTTATTTGGTAAAATTGTCTTTTACCAGTTTGTGTAGCTCTGTTGATTGTTTTCTTCATTTGGATTAGAGTTTAATTTCAGGCAAAACAAAAGCAAATCAGTGATCCTTAACAATATAGCTTTAAGGATAAAGTTATACTTGCATGAACCCTTTTTTCCTTAAAGCTACTCAGCAGAATTGTTTTTGAATGATAAAACAACAAATTGCAGATTGTCAGATTGCTCTCTCTTTGTCATGTTCACTTAACAAGACGGTTGCTCCCATGTGACGCTATTTTCTATGATGTAACATGAAGAGAGTTAAACACGGGCTATTCTATAACTACGAACAAAGAGAACAGATTCCAGATAATATTTTAGGACGTATATATTGTAAAATAAACAAATAAATAAAATAATTAACATAGTTTTATGACGTTTCAGAGGAGTTGTCGATCAAACCTAAGTTTAATTTAGTTGTATTAATAAAAAAATGTTCTAATTATATTCACAGGAATTAAATCAATGTGTGGATGTTATAAGAAACCAAGATGGACAGCTATTGCAAGAATTGACTCGTTCAGAAGCACAACTTTAACAGCAACTTCAAAAGTATGATGGATTGTCATTTTGAAGGTTCATATTGTAGAAAACAAAGCATGCAATCAAACTGTTGTTAAAATACCAATTAGTATATGCGTCTTCTGTTTTTAACACTTTTCCCTTGTTATTTAAAACATATTGAAACCTCATGGTTTATTATAGACCTAAGAATCTTTAAAACAAAGCAAGTTCAAAATCCTTTGTATTTAATGACAAGTTCGTTAAGAAATAAAATGAAAACATTTAGTATAGCATTTAAGTATTGATTAACTTGACTTTTGAAGAGCCCACCAATCTTAAAGCATGTTTGTGAATATATGGGACGTTTGAAGTTCTACATTTTGTAATTTTAATTAAGACTTAGGTTGCCACTTATATACTCAGACATACGTGTTATGTGCATAGATTCCAGTATGATATATGTATTAAATTTGTCTAGTCAACTTCGGAAAGGAATGTCACGTTTTGCAATCGTCAACATTATAAATCTTTATATTCAGGCAATTACATTTAAACTGTATGGCCATGGTCACTAGACATTCAGCAACAAACAATATCAATCATTTCTGTGTTTTTCTGAGTTTTTTGTTCCATCTCCAACAACAAAAATTCGATAAAATAATTTTTTCCAAAATTATGTTGTTTTTTTTTTTGTTTTTTTTGTATTGTTTTGTAATGACCATGACTCAATAACGTAAACGGCATATCTCTATTTATTTAAAAAAACATAAATCAAGTTGGCAAAATATATGTTTGATGATTGTTTGCGGTTTAAACATTCGATTTTGCACAATGATAATGGACTAGAGGGATTACTTATTTATCCAATTAAGAGTAAAATGAGACAACATAAAATCATTAGCCTTTACAGAAAATATTTTTCGACAGCCTGAATTGGCATGGCGAAAAAATGTCTGACCTTATGCATTTAATTTGATACCGATTCTCTTAGTCGAAATGTTTTGCGTAATATTGGATTGCCTATTCCATGAATTATTTAAAAATAAGGTTTACTACTTTCAAGAAGAGAAAAATCAGGCATAATGTATTGCATTTAACCTAATATTAAATAACTATCGAATGCTTGCACATTTCTTCCATGTTGAACTTCACTTTCTATATAGTATTCTATGATCATGAAATGGTTAAACAAATGATTCTGTGTTGATTCAGTATGTTAAATTCTAAGCTTATTTTTCCTAGGCCCAGGTATGATTCCTTTGCTGAATTTGTACTCCTTTATGGTGTTTTTCTTGCTTAATTGCTCTTCAAACTTTCATGCTTAGTATTGTTAGTTCGTTGTCGTGTACAAATGATGGGACACAGATTTTTAAAATGGTCAAATAGTGCATCACGTTAAAAAAGAGAGGCGAAAGATACTTAAGGGACATTCAAACTCATAAATTGAAAATAAACAGACAACGCCATGGCAAAAAAAATGGAAAAGGACCAAAAGACAAACAACACACATCATAGAAAACTTAAGACTGAGCAACACGAACCCCACAAAAAACCGGGGGTGATCTTAGGTGCTTTGAAAGAGAAAGTAGATCCTGCTCAATATGCGACACCCGTCATTGGCATTTTGAATTCTTGCCACAACGAAAATCTGAATCGAAGTATTCCGCATCCAACGTATTTGCCCTCTTTAAAAATTATGCTGAGACGCGTTTACTTAATCTTTAATAATATTTAAATGGTTAACATAAATTTAAATGTCTGAACTACCCCAACATCTCTTTGTGGTCTTAATAATAAGTTTAAACACTTGGTAAACAGACGTCCTTAATGGTTCTTTTGCTTTTTCTCAACAAATGAGTGCTAAATGCATTTTCTGATATATTTATATATAGCAGCATGATGACATAATTTAAACTTAATAATTCATATATTGTACTTCTGCAGGAAAAAATTATCGACAAATTATTAAAAAAAATATGCGGTTTCAGACAACTTTTTGTCTGTGTCGTAACTTGGTCCTATTCTTCTTCACAACATGATGGAGATTTCATTTATCGTGTTGAATGATGTTTTCTTCTCATAAAATAATAATCTACAGAGACCTGCTGTTGAGTTGCATGACTAATGGTGATGTAATAGTTCAAATACAAATGCATACAAATTTATCAATGGACAATAAACAAAGATTCACAAGTCAATGCACAGATAATTGCAACACCATAATAGCCAAAGACAAAAAAAGCTATAAAGAATTGTAACACTACACAGAAAAATAAATTTATAATATTGTTCCCCCAATTACAAACTATAAGTCAACTCTGGTGCTCCGAATCGAAGGATTAGTCAGAGATACATGTATCTACAAAACATGGGATCGTGTCGATCAAACTCACCGCATTCATATTTGACAGGCTTGTGCGATTCACTCTTGTTTTTAAATTATTGATAATTTCCATTTCAATGAATAATTGGTTCCGTTTTTTTCTCCATATTTATGATTGACCAATATGTATATGTATTTTCCTATTGATTGTTGGTTGCTAAACGACCAGTGGCAAATATTTCATGCATGTTCAGAACGAGAACAAATCAACAATAAATACAATATATAGGTTCTAATAGAGGCCGTCCGGGATGAAGGTCGTGGGAATTTGGACTACCACGGGAAGGGTATATTGGATAGGGGCAGAAATTTAGCCTTGCAACAGGCCACCTACGGACCCTCAGAGTTGTTGCAAGAGTTCTTAACATGCAAAGAGCGTGACACTCTCTTCACACGAGGTATCAGATTTAACGTCCCCATACTGACCGGACGTGGCTGCAAAGTTGTACATCCCGCACAGTCAAACGGACGCACCACTTTGGCGAAGGTTTTACTGCCGGTCGGAGGAAGACCAATGGTGACCATATTTCTAATCCCCAGTTCCCCTTGGTGATCTTTTCCTATTGTATTTTAAAAAATAGTTATACTATACGTTCCTATATAATGAAACTACTAATGAAGCATTTTCAAGTTGTTAGTTTTATTTCCAGAATTTGATTATATAGTTTTGGAGACTGTCGTTCATTGTAGTAAACTTAATCATCAAAGCGTGTTTATCCTTCAAGATCTGAAATCTTTCTATTTTCGTTTTCTTATACTTATAAAAATTCTTAAACAGACTTTCATTGAGAATTATGTTTATCATTCGTACATCCTAGTGAAAATGGGTTGTTTAGTGAGTGTTTATTATACTTTTTATTTTCTATTGCGAAATATACGTCAAGCATTCAGTTTTATATTTTCTTTCCAGATTTTCAACAAGAAAAAAAATTCAGTTCAGGAGACTTCATTAATAAGAAATAATTTCCATGAAAGTAGAGACCATCACAAAATGACAGTTGCCACATAGCTACATGTATGTTATTGAAAATTCAGATAACATGCCGATGCACTTCTGATATTAATTGAAGATTATTACAGGAATGAAAATACTACAAATTATACGTTGTATAAGAGAAAGAAGCTAATGCAGATCGAAACAGATTGTTTGTAAGCTGCATATTAACTATATGATAACAATGCGAGACCTGTAAATATTATGTGCATTTCAACTTTGGATCGTAACAAAATCTTAATTACTTCAAGATAGACACACAGAACGTTGAGAAAATTCCAAATGTATGACATTTTCTAACATACATGTACATATATATAACCTTTTCGTCTGTACCATAGGCACTGTGCTATCGGAAATATTCAATTTTACATATTGTAAATTTCTGTATTTTCCTTTTTGTAGATGTTTCTGGAATATATGTTGTAAAATATCTGTGAATAACATTTAACGAGTTGTTTTCCTTATTATTACCGGCAGCTGATTAATGACTTTCATTACTAGTACTGTAGATCATCATCCTAGTAATGTAAGAAATAATTTCAATGGAAGAAATAGTTGTTCTCTTCACACGTCTGGTCTATGATTTCAATAAACTACTTTTTGTGTAGCTTTGGTAGATTGTCTGGTAAAAAATATCTTTGCTTGGGTATATTTTTAGCATTGATTCTAATCCATAGACAGATTTTGAGTAATTAGGTGGCGTGCGTTTGTAATAAGAATGATTGAGAACGAAAGTACCAAATCGCCCGTTCACAGCCCCAGGCTCATAACTTCTATATTATTTTAGTTGTCGAAGTCCGACAGCAGGTCGGTATCGGTCACATACTCCTTTCATTTTTTCTTATACTCCCCCTAAGTCTAAAGTGTAGGTGACATCCAAGATGGCCATCACCCATGACTGTTGATAAGCGTCTTTCTGACTACAATTTGTTTTTTTTATGATCTCTCAAATATGTATATGCGATCCTTATAGATTTCCTTGCCATTATCAATACTGCGGTCAATTATTGATATGTTTGACAAATTAGTTCAATATATATTGTACGCGAATCGGAAAACCCGTATGGCATTGTTTAAATCCTTCAAAAAAATTCATAAAGTAGCATGAACAATCTATTTTCCGAGCTTGTTATCTATAGGTTGTTTTATTTTATATTTTATCGGTGTAACAGATCGTCTTTTAACAATTATCCTATTATATAACGACACACTCTATAGTAAGATTGAGAATTGGAAACATTTCTTGCTCACCTGCGCATTATGAAGCCTGATTTCTGCATCTCAACATTAGCTTTTTACTTGTTAACTTGTTTTTGTAAAAAAGAGAGGCTAATTTATATCAAAGGAAATTTCAAACTCATAAGTTGAAGACAAACTGACAATGGCATGTCAAAAAAATGAAAAACCACACACACACAAAAAGCAAAAACCGAACAGTCTACAAAAAACAACATAGAAAACTAAAGACTGCCGCGTTGCTGATGTAAGTCAAACTTATAAGTGATGTCTCTATTCTAGGATTAGAAGACGGGCCTTTGAACATATCTTTTGTCATCGGTAAGACAGATATTACATATTTTTCAACCAACTCGTGATTGCATCCGTAAAATTTTCGAAGAAATGACTTCGACATTACCACTTGGAACCCGTGCTTTAATAGCTTCATTATAAGCAGCAGCTCTCCATCAGAGGATCAATGATGGGAAACGCAAGCTCTGGAAGATATATACTCCTTATGCAGGTGTTGCTGGAATATTTCTTCTTAGAAATGTAAAAAAAAGATAGTAATCGACTTCTGCGCTGTTCAATGGTGAAGCACCTATACACATGATTTACTTTGATTAAACATGGAAGAATCACTAAGTTTTAAGTTAATGAGACTCAAATACAAATTCATGGATACATTGTACAATATTCAACAACAACAAAAAATAAACTCTTATTCCAGAAAGTTGTCGTGCGCAAAGAAATCGTTATTACAAATTTTTACTACGACTGGGTATTTGCCTTGAATTTTGGACTTGAAAGATTCCATTCACCCAGTGGCCATTATTTTGTCTTAGGTGGCTTGAGGGAGCTGCAATCATAGTTTTAATTAACCTGCAAACGTTTTGAACTAAATTTTACAGACAAATGATTGATAGTCAAATAGAAGCTGTACTGACTAAGTGGCAATAACTTTATTAACGACGAGAACAAATAAAAGAGAAGCGAAAGATACCAAAGGGACATTCAAACTCATAAGTCGAAAAATAAACTGACAACGCCATGGCTTAAAAAGAAAAAGATATACAGACAAACAATAATACACAAAACACAACATAGAAAACTAAAGACTGAGCAACACGAACCCCACCAAAAATCTCAGATGCTCCGGAAGGGTAAGCAGATCCTGCTCCACATGTGACACCCATCATGTTGCTCATGTTGGTACAAACCCGGTAATAAATCTAATTCGGTAGGTCACATTCGGGGAAAAGTGGACGTGATTGTAGTTACGACATTTGGAAAATATCCGTTATCATTTGTGAAACGGATATTCCATAACGGTCAACCAACTCGTGATGGCGTCCCTAAAACTTGCGAAGGGATGCTTTCAACTTCACCATTTGGATCTCTTGGTTTAATAGCTTCCTTGTGAGATAAACAATTAATACAATAGGTAGGTTCTGCAATAATAGGTTAATATGACAATAATTGGGACCCATCAGCAAAAACTTTAAACATACTTCACAGACGTACAACCTCAACAAAAAAATTAATAAAACATATAAATAAATCTACCATAGACAACAACAAAGGTGTTGCAGTTGATAGTTTTTTGACAGACACCAACAAAGTGTTTTGAAGTTGATAGTAAACAATGTATATAGTATACACATTCTCAATAAAGTACAAATAAAGTAAAGTATAAATTCAAGGAAAAACAAAATGGAAACAACACTGCAAAAGACCTTTTACGTCTGAATTGCACGTCAGGACCTACCAGCACCAGGAACGCCCAAAGTAAAAAAACCCGAAAGCGGGATGCATAAATACCAAGTCACGTCAACAGTCGTACTAACAAAAGAAACAAAATATCACGATGACAAATAAAGGAAAAAGTGTAAAGAAAATAATAAATTACACAACTTTAGTAGCTAGTATCTAAAACTCAATGCCATCTTGTATTTTTTTCTGAAATAGGACACTGAATATTTGTCTATTGTGTCTTCGTACTTTCAGATTAACATTTTGAGAAAATGTACTGGATGTTCTTTGATATAACCCTGGATCATAATTTTTTTGATCAGACACCGATGACGTTTAACAAAGTCTGAGAAGCAAGTACAAGCTCTAGAATATCAATCGTATAAATTTGTACCCATACGCGGGTAAAGTTGGTATAAGTAAACCCGTTATAGAAACCAGGATTTACATTTTGTACGCCAGACGGGCGTTTTGTCTACAAAAGACTCATAAGTGACGCTCGAATCAAAAAAATTAAAAGGGCCAAAGTTATACTGCTGATAAGGTAAGGAAAATTTATAATTTCAAAACTTGACTCATTTGTCATAGACCCTGGCCCCCAAAGGGTGACTGGGAATAGAAACTTGGTCACCATTATTCTTCCTCCGACCAGCAATAAAACCCTCGCCAAAGTTTGGTGTCCGTTTGGCTGTGCGGGATGTACAAGTTCACTACCACGGCCGGTCATAATGGGGACGTGAAATCCGACGACTCGTGTAAAGATATTGCCACGCTCTTTGTACGTAAAGAACATTTGCAACAACTCTTTGAGGGGTCTGTAGGTGACCTGTTGTAAGGTTAAATTTCTGTTCCTATCCAATATACCCTTTCCAGTGGCAGTCCAAATTTCCCCAACCTTTATCCCGGACGGCCTCTATTACAGGATCTACCTTTGTATTTATTGTTAATCTGTTCTTGTCCCAAACATGCAAGAAATATTTGCCACTGGATGTTAAGCAACCAACAATCAATCAATCATCATAGACTCTGATACTGACTGAGATGACCGCTGTTGTCAAATTCGAGGTAAGCTCTAGAAATGAGGCGGAGGCAGCTGCATCTGTGGTTTCTTTTCTCTTTAGTTCAGAGGAATATATTTTATTAAGACCAATCAGAAGGTTTAGAATGTTAATGGAAAGAACATCATCACTATACCTGTATCACTCCGAATGATGAAAATAAGAAAAGGTCGGCCAGGAGAGGTGCACAATTGGTTCCCATAGGAATGCCGACAACCTGCTGGAATATTCTACTTCAAAATTCAACAAGTATGCTGTCAATGAGAAACTCCAGGATACTGATCACTTGTTCCTTGGTGTAATAATTTTTATTTTCGGGCTAATTTTTAACAAAATATGCAGAATTATATACCAAAACATTAAATTTGTAGTGTATGGTTCCATTTTTATGTAGGAAAGCATGGTGGAAATATATATCAATCATGTTATAGAGAATAAATTGTTAAGAAGTTAGTACAAAATGTGTTGGAGAAAATTGTCAGTTGACTCCTTATAGGAGTTATTGCTCTTAAATGATAACCCAATTTTTGCATTTTGATAAAAACCTAATTTTGCATTTTGATAAAAACCCAATTTTGCGTTTTGATAAAAAAAAAAAAGTACGATAGAGAGAGAAACTAGAAGTTCTCAATTGAGAAAAGGGTAAATGTAGCAAAAATTGTCAGTTCATTTATAGTACTTTCCCTAAAATGAAGATGTTTACCCTTATTTTTCTTTTGGGCTAAAAGTATAGTAGATAGAAATTGTGAACACAAAAAAATGCTATGCAATACAAGATCAAGAAAATACTGAATATAGGCATGAACTATATTCAAGTCTATAATCTTTGAGTCTCAATGTTGCAAATGCACATTGATCCAAATCAGCGACTCGTTCTCTTTAGAGCCTGTAGTTTTCTCTTTCATTTAGTTAAGATATTTTGTCTTTTATGAAGTTTACGTTTTCATCTAGGTGTGCCATCAATGACTGTTATTTGTGATAGAGATAAGAGCAATAGGCGCTCTCATAATCAGCTATAATACATCAGGTGGATCTGGTGTAATAATTGGAACCGAAACTAAAAAATACTCTATTTATAATAAGTATTAGAAATAATTACTGTTACAGTCCTTGGATGGTGTAAACTTCCCACTAACACCATACACCATTACACCATTCACCATAACACCATACACCCTGTGCCATTACACCATACACGTTACACCTTTGCACCATACACCATACACATTACACCATAATGCAATTTAATTTCAAAGAAAGCGTGCGACTACAAAATTATTTATTTATTTTAAAAAACGAATTTTGATCACAATATTGTAAATTAATGTATAAAATTAAAAATCAGTTCTTATCAATATTTTGCATAGTTTTAAATGTCGTACACCATTCATTCCCACCATTCCCGATCTCACGATACACCATTACACCATTCCCCTTACACCATACACCATAGCACCATACACCTTCTACCATTGCACCGTATGCCATACACCATTACACCATACACGTTTTTGTGGGAAGTTTACACCATCCAAGGGCTGTATATATGCAATAGAGCCATTACACCAGCCATAGAAGCAAACTATCAAATATGCTTCAAGTATTGGAATTATTCTAGTCTGTCTAACCGTTGAAAGATTTAGAATACAAACAAACATGTGGTACGTTATTTGAACTATGTAAATGGGGATTCATTTCTCTATGCACAGTTAATAGAGGACTTACCAGTTTGGGGGAAATTTGTACAAAAAACAAGAATGTGCTTATCATGTATGCTAATGTTTGAGAAGTAACCTTGAAGGGAAAGTTGACCAAGAACGCTATGATAAAACTTGTTAGGTGTGCTATAAGATTTCGATCAACAGAAAAAGACAAGAAATTAAAACATGACATAAGAAATTTCATCAATCATATTTATGGTGACCACACTGAATGCTCTGAATTTTGTAAGGCAAAATAATTAACCGCATAAAACAATGAAGCTATGAGCACTGATGAAGTCAATGACTTTTATCACAATATATTTGATGAGCAAACTGCATTATGGTCTAATAAACTAAATCAAAGATACCAGGGTAAGGAGCAATACATGAAGCACAAGAATGGCATCTGATTTAGCTATTACAGACCTGTTTATTAAAATGAGACAGAAATAGCAATCATTTTGAATGTCGCCAAAAAATGAAGCTTGCTTTGAAATTTTACCTCTAATCTCGCTGAAATGTGGATGCACATAATATCGTAGTATGACGGTGGCATAGTCTTTTAATCATTGTAATAAGAGCACTCTGGCATTCAAAATGCTACGCTTAAATAAAGGTAAAGAATGGTCCCCACTAACTTGGCAGGATACTACATCATGTACAACAGGTCAATATTTTTCAAAATTTGTACAAAAAAGACGATGCTTGAAAACTAACACTAAAACCAAATCTAGAACAGAAGTAAAGAAACAACAATTTTTGAAAAAATAAATTTCAGAAATAGCTTAGATTGAAATAATTGTGATAACACTAGCTGACCATTCGATTAACTTGTCTAAACTTTCAGTTACAACAAAATTCAGCATCTCCAACGAATTTAAACACTTAACGTTTCTTCTTCTAGTTAATGGAGTCCTATTGATGACCTGTATGATTTTTTATGACTGATGTTACCACGACGTCCACTGTCAACTACTCTTCATCAGTGTCATCTGCAATAACCCAGTATCTGCCTTTAGAACCACCATCTGCCTCACCTGTAACCTCGGTGTACCAGATCCCACCTATACTGCCACCTCTAAATCTACATATCAGGCATGTTTCCATAAGCCTGATTCACCGATGTTAACTTCTTAGAGTTCTGATCAAGAGCCGTACTCGCCTGAAATAACATCACGAGTGCAGTATATCTTCGATCAGGATCCTGCGACAAATTTTGCGGTCTGAGGCACCTCAAACCTCTACCCCAAAACCTCAACAAGAAGTAACAACATCACCAAATTATAGATGCACTGTCGACTTTTACGACAACTCAGGAATTACTCAAGGAGATTTGGCACAACATTTAGTCTATTCAGACACTCTCGTCGTACATTGCTTACCTGCGTGGGTAGTTAAGACAATTTGAGAGTCGCGGTCGCCAGCACTCGATCCTGCACAAATGGTCCAACTTTGTGAGCCGAAAAAACAAGCCAATACGAAAAAAAGACGGTACCAACTTCAATAATAACCAAACCAAACAGCCTAAGATGAAATCCGTGGTGGAAAACAAAGAAGAGACTAAAGAAAGCTAAACCTAACATTAATAGTTCTTGTTTGATCGATAATTATTAGAGCATTATTTTTTTTTTTTTTGGCCCAACAATTCAGTAATAATTTGAATATCATAAAATTTGAACCAATTCGTTTTAGTTTCAAAAGTTAAAGAACAAATTACATGTATTTATAGAATTCACAAATTCAATATTTAAATTGGCTATTGAAAAGTTGAATTTCTTAAAGCAAAAATTTTTAAGCTAGAAAAATTAAGTGTTTTTGTGATCGGTTAGATCCGTTTTTCTAATTATTTTAATATTTAATATTTATATTTTGTTAACTGTTGGGTTAGTGACCCCAGGCTCGCTACAGTTACAGCAAAATTCAGTATCTCTACCTACTTTAAACACTTAACGTTGCTTCATCTAGTCAACGGAATCTTCGTTTGCCATTATGGGTTCAATTTTAGCATTTCAACTTCAAGTTTTTACATCTAAGCTTGTCCGTGTGAATAAATTCATCATATATACCAGGATTACAATTTTGTACGCCAGACGCTCGTTTCAACTAAAAAAGACTGATCAGTGACGCTCACATCAAAAAAGTTAAAAATGTCAAATAAAGTACAAAGTTCAAGAGCATTAAGGAACAAAAATTCTGAAACGTTTTGCCAAATACAGTTAAGCTATTCCATTCCTGGGGATGAACTTCCGGTCCAAGTATAATATTGGAATAAGTAGATCCGGCATATTTATATACATATGCTATAATATTGGAATAAGTAGATCCGGCATATTTATATACATATGCTATAACATTAGTCAGTGCTATTCAAATGATATTTAGAGAAATTTTATAAGGAGAAAAGGTACGCTGGTGTTGTTTGAAAACAATATTGTCATATTGTGTTGTTTAATAAAGAACATTTTCAATTTTCAGTATTTTAAAATAGATATGTAGGTGAACAAGTTGATGGATTACGGGTCTAATGATTACAATGTCAACAGATCACCACATCTATGAGTTGACAGGGTATATCAGGTCGATAGGATGAGGGTTCAACAAGTCACCACGTCAGTAGGTCAACAAGCATTTTGTTCGAAAGTTGACCCGTTACATTTTGATAGATTGCTTTCAAGAAGACTAGTTGACAGGTCATCACATCGATAGGTCTACAGGGTAGCATGTTTACAATAAATTCTTGAAAAAGCAGGTCAGTGATTTACACATGATAACTATTGGGCAGGCCAATAAGTCAACAGTTCGACAGTTTGACAGGTTAAAAATTGACACTTATTGTTTTTCAAGTAGATTTGTCGGCCGGTAGTTTAACAAGTCGACAGGTTAACAATTTGATAGGTCAGCAGATCAAAAGTCAAGCACATCGCTAAGTCTGCAGGGTGGCAAGTTGACGATAAATTCTTGAAAAGGCGTGTCAGAGGTTCAACATAGTATGCTAATATATGAATTATTTTGTATCGTAATATTGTGTTTATTCCGCAAGATTTTAATTGATGACAACAGACAAGTACTGAAATATTTAAATATTCTATGTGAACTAAACAGAGTCGTGAAAATTTGTGAAAGCAGAAAAAAAACAAGTATATAAAATGTCGTCGGTAGCTAATCGTCAAGTTAAACATTTTTTTTCGTTTGTTCTATAAAATAAACATAATATATATTGTTGGCAACATTATGCAATAGTTGCTGTATTTTTTTTTCTCAATTTCTTGTCACGTTTCACAAAACACATCAATAGCTTCCCCTTGTTGATGATGTTGGATGGTGACATTTTTTTTAAATCTTCCGTGATGGTTGAAAGATCGTTGAATATTTTCCCGTAGCATTCAATTTTCATTTCTACTGACTTTAGTATCATAAGATGTTCTCCTTTTTCTTCATAAATACAGGCCGAGGGTAATTTGAAGTAAATGTAAAAGTTTCCATCTCTTGTTATGATGCATTTAAATGTTCCAAATCCCTGTCTTTCAAGAAGTTCAAGCTCTACTGAAAAGACAACAAGAATATATAACTTAAAGGTGATTATTGACGACTTCGAAACTAGATTGTACTTGGACACAGCTTAAGGCGCTAAATTGCAAACTGCAATAGCATACGGCGCTAGATTGTACTATCAAATTGACAATTTCCAAAGCTGACCATTTCATAAACTAAATACATTCAAATCTGCCATGACGGTCACCTCAAACCATCAGTAACTTCGCAAAACGGCCAGTTATTGAGTATGAATCTCGGCCAATGTTTTTTTAACCCGGTTAATAACGAATTCAAAAGATCGTTGTGTCATCTGTTAAAAATTGTTTTTTGAGT
Source organism: Mytilus californianus (assembly GCF_021869535.1). NCBI lineage: Eukaryota > Metazoa > Mollusca > Bivalvia > Mytilida > Mytilidae > Mytilus > Mytilus californianus. Next base: position 40,800,216 of record NW_026262723.1, on the reverse strand, counting down.
ACCTGTGTGAAAACTGAATTTTGTTTTGTTAAAGCATTGTAGAAAACCATAGCCTGTTTGAGTCTAAGGATATGTATCTAATTTGTAGTTGGCTCGAAATTACAATCGTTGAAGCCACAACTTGGGATGTGCTGAAGTACGCGTTAGAACAGATGAATGTCTTAATTCCTTTATTTTCCTCTACAACGAGTGTCAAACCTGCATTTCAAATTAAATTCAATTGTATAGTGAATGTCAAAAGTACAAAGTAATACATAGTGGGTTAAATAAAATAAGGAAGAAGGGAATTAGAAACGGTAAATAAATGAGTCTCAAACTTGAAAGAGCCATAATCCGCCTATAGTGCCAAAAAAAAAACAACAACAAAAAAACCAAGACTGACAATATATGGATCACATAGAAAAAGTGTTTCTTAGGCACACAATTTATCATAATGAACATATTAAAAGCATACATCTTAAGAACGGAGTGGAATGTCTTCACACTGCACAAAAGATAGTAGACAAGAAAAGACAAGACAAACCCTTTAAATTAAAGTGTCATCTCTGTACAATTAAAATTATACAACATTTGCAATTTAACAATTATGTCTGACAGTATAAAAACAATTTAAACTAAGAATATAAAAAAAATAATTTTTGATTAAAACATTGTGACAGATTTTGGCAGTATATAGAGTAAAAATAACAAAAATAATAAGAATAATTCAAAACGGAAAGTTCTTTATCAAATGACAAAATCAAAAGCTCAAACACATCAAACAAATGACAAACTGTCATATTCATGACTTATTAGTCATTTCTTTATGTAGAAAATAGTGGATTAAACCTGAATTCATAGCTAGCTACATCTCTCATTTGTATGACAGTCGACAATTAGTGAGCAAAACAAACAGACATAATACGTAAAAATGTCAAAAATTGTCTTTTAATCTTAATCACTATAAAAACAAATAATTATTTCAACAATGAAAAACAAAATGGCATAAAGACCCTCTATAAGCCAAGTACATAAGCAAAATTGAAAGACAAGAATACAAAAATAACAGTAGCACAATGGCGGGATGTATAAATACGGACTATTTATTTACAGGGTCTTGGTATCTTTCAATTATTTTTTTTAGAAAAAGGCCGATACCTCATTAACACATTAAACTCTGTTAAAGATAAAGAAATCATTTACTTGGCATCCATGATAAAGAAAACGATGGGAAATGTAGAAGCACATGCTTTTCCATGTTCTCAGTAACCTTTGCTCTTGCATGGTTTCGGTTTTGCTTACTATGTCAATAAACGTATTTGATTTTGTCTAGTTTTATGGACTTCCCTCTTTTGGAAATTACTTTGAAATTCGGTATTTGTGTTAACACTTTTAGTTTATTACCAATCATTTTGTTTGAATTCGAACTCGTTGTACAAGTTTTTTTTTCTAATCGTCCAATATCCTGCCTTGTTCATGAATTTGCCCCTGTTTTAAATTCACCGATTATTTTGTTTTTTTCATTCTATTATTTAATACCACGTTTCCATGGTAAGGTTCTCATTCATCTTAAAGAATAATATTTGCATGAAAAAGAAAAAAAAAAACTTAAATCAATGCAATTAAAAGAAACTGTCAGTTTTCATCATACAGATAATGTAAAATGTCAACTAGTCAGCAGTATTTAGACTGTTAAGCACGTTCGAGGATTGAGGATGCTTAATCTTCAGCTGAACCTTCATGCATATGACACTCTTTTAGTGTTTACAAATCTCTGAGGTTCAAAACCGATCATGCAAACTTGACCACAGCAAGCTATTTCCTTATGCTTATATAAAATAATGACCTGCTCGTAAATCAACCTTTCTTCAATTAGAAACTATTGTCTGTGTATTCCTCATGATGAGTTAATATTTCACGAAAGCGCTTCAGACATGGTAAATTCAAAAAAGTTCATTTTAACGATTCAACAACCCTCCCATTCCTTAGACTATAAAAACCCGACCGCAGACTAACTTAATCTTATGAAAGCATGTTTAGATTTTATATTGCAAATTTTTATAAAATTGTTCATACCAAATGATACATTTGCACTTTGAAGTTGTGTCTTATTGACTCGAAACTTAATTAAAATTCATCCAAAGACGTCTTTATTGCCGACATTTTTCATTTGTCTTAGTTTGATAAAATGTTCGTTCGCATTCTAATGCCTTTATGGATTTCAGATTATTACCACCAGATCTTGGGACCAATTACTATCTTTAAAAGATCAATGTCTTTAATTCTAATTCTATTTACATAATCTTATTGCACTACATGACGTACAGCAGAGAGTGGATTTTGACAGCATTATACTTGGATTGTCAATTTTGTGAATTCAGTGAGACAAACTACTTGCATTCGGATTTATTTTTAATAAACTTTATCATTCGATTTTCATATAGCATGGTTTCAATTTAATTGCGAGTTCAATCTCTTCACCTTTTGAACGACTCAAGCCACATGCATTGAGACTAACAAGAGCATTCGTGTCAACAACAAACAAACTATTATACATGTAGTTGCCAACTGATAATCTGGACATAGTAGCATTCGGTAAAAACCAACTAATCGTTACCAAGAGAACCTTCAAATAATTTAGTTGCGTCGGATAGAAATCGACCTTATGCAAATTAATAGCAAAACATCTGTTAACTTATTTCTGGTTGAAAAGATCTCTATGTAAAGTCTGTAACAGTTTGAAAATTGAGTTAATATAAGAACCCTACAAAACAGACCCAAATTAATCTTTTATTTCGTATTTGAAAGTTCCAAGTCTTATATATGTACATGTGTACGTGTAGTTGCATAAGATCGATTTCTATCCGACGCAGCTCAAATTATGATTTTAGCTGTACCCTTATCATATCCGAGTTGCGTCACTGGCATATGAACAAAAAGGATTTTCGAAAAATTGACAAAACAAAACGAAACGAAATATGAAATGAAGAAACGAAATATGAAATGAAAAACGTAACTAAATGAAACATACGACGTTTGATAGTCACACTACAAAAAGGTCTTGAACATAAATGGAAAGTGACGGTAATGGTTCGCAAACAAACTGTTTATTTAAAAAATAATACATTCAAGCCATACATTTGTTCGAAATTTTAACATAGCTTGGGCGCCGTTATGTTCGAGTTTTATCAAGATTGCTAGCAGCCGCAATGAAGTCTTTACTTTCTTATTATCTGCTTTTGGGGAGGTAAATATGTCTTTTTGATTGAATTAAGCCATTTCAGTTGATATTTTATAGTGTCTTTCTATGTTGTAATGTTACACTACTATTTCAGGTTAGGGTGAAGGTTGGCGCCTTTTAAATCCCGCTGAATTTGTTTGCACCTGTCCTAAGTCAGGAACCTGTTTAAGTAGTTGTCGTTTGTTGATGTGGTTCTTATGTGTTTCTCGTTTTTTATACAGATTATACCGTTGGTTTTCCTGTTTGAATTGTTTTACACTAGTCATTTTGGGGCCCTTTTTAGCTTGCTGTTCAGTGAGAGCCAAGGCTCCATGTTGAAGGCCGTACTTTGACCTATAATTGTTTACTTTTTACACATTGTGACTTGGATAGAGAGTTGTCTCATTGGCACTCATACAAGATCTTCTAATTTCTATATACATGAAAGACAAGGTCGTAATACTACATAGATATTAAAAAATAAAATTTAACACAATATGGCACACAAAAATAAGGAGCTGCGCTTTGAGCGCATGATACGCCCGTCGCTTCTTTAACAAATAAATTTCCATTACTCCTCAATGTCACATCAGTAATTTATAAAAAACAAAATAAAAAAAAACTGAAGGGAGTCTATTTTAATAAATATAAACCAGTCACCAAAGCTTCATGAAAACTGCGCATTTTTGAGTTGTCTAGTCCACCCATTTTCTTAGGAATAAAATATCATGACTCGGAAACGTAAAATCTAAAATTTATAAAAATCGATAGGGAGCTTACGTCAATAGAAATAAACAATTCACCAAAGTTTCATGAAAATTGGTTAAAGCGTATTTGAGTTGTTGTCCGACATGTTGACGACGGACGGACTACTATAATACGTCCCGTAAACAGGCGTATACAAAAAACAAAACCAATACATGTAGGAACCCCTTTATGACAAGCATAAGGATGAGCTCAGGTGCCTTCGGAAGGATAAGCAGTTCCTGCTTAATGTAGTTGTATCACAAAGAATAATATTTTACTTTCATTCCAGAAATGAATTTTACCAAATATCTTAGATCTATTCTTACGATTGTGCTTTTTAAATCCAACAGCGCCTGCGTACGAAGTGTATTTCTCCCAGTTGATACGATATTACAGGGCTTGTGATTCCTATCATAATTTCCTTGATAGAGGGTTGCTGATCAACAAAGAGTTCCAAGTGGTGAAGTTGAAATCATCCAATCGTAAATTTTACGGACGCCATCACAAGTAGGATGAATGTTCTGGAATATATGTTCTACAGATGACGATGGATATGTTCCGATTGTCGTAACTCCCGTCCCCTCTACTCCGAATTTGACCTACCGAATTAAAACGTATCATAGGGATTTTTAATTACATGAGTAACACGACTGGTGCCACGTGTGGAGCGGATCTGCTTACTCTTCCGGAGCACCCGAGATCACCCACAGTTTTTGATTGAGTTTGTGTTGCTCAGTCCTTAGTGTTTTAATTTGTTTTTTTGAGTATTGTTGATCTGTTCTATTTTTGTCATGGAGTTGTCAGTTTACTTTCGACTTGTGAGTTTGAATGTCCCTTTGGTATCTTTCGCCTCTCTTTTAAAAGCAAGAAAAGAAGGAGTGTAGTCATAAAGAATGTTTAGATAATGAGTTCTTTTCTTTTAGGTTGTCTGTCCTTGAAATATTTACAATCTCAGACTGTGTAAGGTTCAGACAGATTAGATATGTAAAAGAGAGGCGAAATATACCACAAGGACATTCAAACTCATAAGTCGAAAATAAACTGACAACGCCATGGCTAAAAAAAAGAAGACCAATAAACAAACAATGGTACACAAAACACAACATAGAAAAACAATTTACTGAGCAACACGAATCCCACCAATATATCACCTATGCGAGCCATTACTTCTTGGAAAACACAATCGTAGCTACTTGATTCGAATTTTAGAGCGCACTATTGATATAGTCAATAAAAGTTTGCAAAGCTATAAAATACATCAGAATATCAAACCAGACGAAAATATCTAATTTGATGTGGGAGTTATAACAATACCTTTTTTAAATCATATTTTACGGGTCGTAAGGTTTGCTATCTTATTGATGTTTCACGTGCATCCAACTGTCCTTTATTTAATGTTAGAAAACGTTCCCATATTAAGCTAAGTTTTTTTTTGTAAGTCTTCGTACATTTAACGTTAGTTGGTAGGATCTGCAAGTACAGTTCACTTAAATCTTGATTTATATACAATTAAATGTTCTATACATGCAGGGAAAAAATCATTTACATGTTGTTTTTCTTCTTTTGCATTCAAAAGTGCTTGTGTCAACAACCTGTCAATGCCTTAGAATTTAATAGATTTGTTTAAGACTCTTGTTTCCAGGATTGAATTGATAAGCATACATTTGTTTATTCTTTATACAAGATAATTCTCTATCTTAATGCTTTTTCGAATAGTGATTATTCAGCTGTTAAACTTGAAACGAAAGAGACGATAAATAATTGTATTAACATGTTTTTTGTTCTCAATAAATCTGTAGAAACAATCCCCTTCGATTTATTTGTTGTATGGTTGATGTTCTTTTGAGTATAGCTTTGTAGTATTCCGATGAAATTAAAATTATCTATCAGAGGATGGCTTCCGCTGTAGTATGTAATTGTTACAGGAGACTCTTCTTACCATAGTTGGAAAAGTCCGCTTGAAAGGACAAAAAATAACATTCTCTGCAAACACTTGAGTAAAAAGTAAAATAACAAAACTACCGAACTCCAAGGAAAGTTCAAACGGAAGTCCTTTATCAAATGGCATAATCAAAACCACAAAGATCTAAAACACATCAAACGATATTCCTGACTTGGTACAGGCATTTCCGTATGTATGATAGTCGCATATATTTCAACTTTATTGACAACAATGTGTGAGCTAAACCAACAAACATAATAGATAAAAACGTCAAAAATTCAGCAACCAGTATTGTGTTATAATCTTAATCACTATTAAACAAAACAAATAACTATTACAACAAAGAAAAACAAAAACGCATATAGACATCCTATAGACAAAGTACACAAGCAAAAATAAAAAAAACGAGTATACAAAAATGACCATATCACAATAACACAATGGCGGAATGTATAAATACCGAACCACGCCAAAAGTATTTACCAAAATGGACTAAACAGAAAAGGTTAAAAATTTACAAAGACAAATAAGAATAACACTACAATACGTAGTTAAGATGATAAATTACGGCAGTACCTAGAATCTATACTTCAAGGCCATCATGTATTATTTGTGACAATTGATACGGAATATTTATCGACATGGTCTTGGTATCTTCCGATGAACTATCTACTAAAATTGCGATGTCAGATTCGTATAACCTGTAATAGCGTATTTAAATTGTTTGATTTTTTTTCAGCTTTTTGTGGATAGTTGTTCTTTGAATAGTTTTTATATGACTTTGATCGGTCGTACTGTGGGTCGCCATCGTCAAAAAAAGTTTTTGTTTAAAGTTGTTGTAGAATGTTATATTGCGCGTGCGAAAGGTAGCTGTATTGATTTTTTCAATAGTAGTCGAGATTTCGGTTTCTGAACTATAATTCGTCAAAATAGTACGTTTGATTTCTTTGATTTGGACGCGATTTTAATTTTGTTGAATTCCACTTGGCGTGATCTTTGAACTTGTAATGCGCTTACATAATGATCCAAAGGAAAATATATTCATAGTGGTTTCTTTTTTAGTTGCACATTCGTTCAAGTGAACGTACATTGTGTGTTGCATCTCCGATTCAACGAGGTAAATATTTGGCTATTTTTCTGGAGAATGTTGTATGTACTCAATCCTTAAACTGTCAAAAATATTACTAAACGGAATTTAAACAACAACGCATTACAATCCAAATCAATTAAAAATGTTGGGACAATTATTCAAAACCAGTAAATGATATTTAACATCTGGTGTTGTTGTTGATATAATATTGTTTTACTTCAATAATGTTACATAAATAAAGATTGTTATTCGATACAAATAAAGCCCACATCAACATGATGCAATGTCCAGAAGCAAGTTCCATGGGAAACAATACGATATTCTCTTTCATCAATCTTTTCAGCCAACATGTTTACAACAGTTTATATCATTTACAGTATTTCTGTACTTTTGCATATTCGTTCAAATTTAATGATTTTTTTTTAATATAGCCAAGGAATTGGTATTACTATAAAATCAACACACTGCAATTGACAAGTTCCTCAGTGACAGTTTTATCCTTCTGCACAATAAACCTTGACAATATTCTATTTCGTAAATAAACATGCTGATATCGTTCAAATAATTACTTCATTTGTTTATCAACAACATTATATCTTCCCTGACCTTATTTAAACTACTTTTTATTTTATTTTTCAGACACTTAAAAGCTTTATTCTAAAATGAGAGTTTGAGTCATAACGTAACTATTAATGTTCTAGTGATTTTACAGCGGAATGCAGATAGGATAATAAGGTCATTCAATGTCAGAACCCCCTCCCCAAGAGTGCATGGGGAATAGAAATATGGTCACCATTGGTTTTCCTTCAACCGGCAGTAAAACCCTCGCCAATGTGGGGCATCCGTTTGGCTGTGCGGGATGTACAAGTTCGCAGCCGCGTCAAGTCAGACTGGGGACTTTTATTCAAATGCTTCGTGTAAAGAGAGTGCCACGCTCCTTTGCATGTTAAAAACCCTTCCAACAACTCTTTGAGGGGTCCGTAGGTGGCCTGTTGCAAGTCTGAATTTCTGTCGTTTCCAATATACCCTCATTTTCCCGTGGCAGTCAAAATGTTCCACACCTTCGTCCCGGACGGCCTCAATTACAGGACCTACATATTGTATTTATTGTCATTTTGTTCTCGTCCCTAGCATGCATGAAATATTTGCCACTGGGCGTTAAGCAACCAACAATCAATCAATCAATCCTTATCTAAATATTTTCTCTAATGTGATATACTACTATCTACTTAATACTTCGAGCATGTAAAGATAACGTGGTTTGTCGTATCATGCTGTTTTGTTGAGATCCTTTTAATTGAACATTGGAATTAATCTAACATATACTAGTAATTATTAATTGACCAAATTTTAGCAAACTTTTGAAAACATATTTCACACAGGTTCTTTAATTGCCTGTTACAATTAAAGCATTTTGGGGGGGAAAAATCGGAACGAACGTTATGCTGAAAATCGTTTAGGGTGAATTTATAGTATTCAAGTTAATTATTATAAATGCTCTGCAAATATAGCATACTAATCATGCTAATAAAACATTGACCTGGGAAACTAGTTATTTTAATTTGGAGTACTCCAATCCATTAGAAAAACCCATTCTAAAGAGGTTGTCGGGGCGGAATGTATATATACGCAGCCACTTTTTTATCTGAATGTATTATGACTCGAGTAGGAAAAGACCTTCGCTTTATTGAATATCAAAAAACCTTACATCAACTCTTTCATGGGTTTGAAGATGTCCCCTTGAAAGGCTTTTCATATTAAAAACAATTATCGGGTTTTACTGCTACCTTGATTTTTTATCTTCGTAATTGATATATGAGATATAAACATCGGTAAGCTAGTTGTGCCTCTAATGTTCTTAAATATATAGTAGCGATGCTAGAATATTTCAATGTGTATGCTTGCTGTTAAGATTTATTTTAAAACTCTGTTTTAGTTATCTTTATTAAGGTTCAGGTGTAAACGGGAAAAATCTGATGAAATTCTTGATTCTTATTTAAATAAATGTATGAATGTTGTGAATATTCGAATATCACATTTTGAAAATAATTAAAAAATAAATAAAAGAGTACATAATACGACTATTTCTAGAATAAAAAACACATTTCAAGTATTCGCAAAGCGGTTTGTGTTTGTACCGGCCGACAAAGCAGCCAACAATGTGGAGGTGGTATGCCGTAAATACTACACAGATGTTGTTCAGAATGAAATTTTAAATTCTTCTACATTCACGTCCGTGCGTTCCACAGAGAGTCATGTAGTAAACTACCATATCATAACCATATATATCGGCCTCCAGTAAGTGTTCTACAACTAATCTTTCAGTGTTTTTAACTACTGTCAAAGAACTTTTCATTATTTTTTGTAATTAAACAAACATATGTAAATAATGGAATTAACTATTTTGGGGGTGTAAAAAATTCTTTTGATGTTTTAAATAAATTACTTGTTTTTTATGGTCTTTTTGATTCTGTTGACAGTTTTAATTTTTCAACTCTTTACACTACATTTCGACACAATTTTTCCTATTAAATTAAATGGTCGTTTGTTAAATCTGAATGCAACTCATTTAAAGCCTTCTTGTCTAAGATATACTTACTGGAGGTGTGAAGAGATGATTGAAGCTGTTAATTTTCTCCTTTATAATATGTATTTACGTTTCGGCAATAAAGTTAATCGACAGGTTAACGTTGTAGGTATGCCTATGTGCACCAATTGCGCCTCTTTTAATAGCTGACTTGTTTTTGTACTGTTATGAATCCCAGTTTATGACAAAACTCAGTTAAGACAGGCCTAAATTGCATTTAATTGATAAATTCAACAACACTAACCGTTATCTTGAAGATATTTTTTCGTTAAATAATCAAGAATTTTCTTAATATACTGCCGAAAATTTACCCAAAGGAACTTACTTTAAATGAATCAAGTATAAACGGTAATAACTGTGTTTTCCTAGATTTAGATATTTCAGTTTTACACGGGAAACTCTACACTAAAATGTACGACGAAAGGGACGATGTTTCGTTCCCTGTTGTTAATTTTCCTTTTTTGGACGGTGATGTTCCTTTGGCACCATCTTATGGTGTTTATATATCACAACTCGTTCGTTATGACCGTGTCTGTTGTGAAGTTTTGGATTTCAATGAACGTAATCTATGTATTACTGGTAAATTATTCAGTGAGGTATTTCGTTACCACAAATTACTTAAAACCTTCACTAAGTTCCTCCATAGATATAAAGATTTGGTTTGGAAGTTTGGTTGTAGAAAAATTATTTCAAACAGGATAGCACATCCTAATTTTTACGGAGATGTTGTTTACCGAGCCCGGAAATTTAGGTACGATCGGGATAAACTTATCGATCATTTAAATAAACTTATTCTAAAAGGTTACCAATTAAACACTATAATTAGATCTTTGAATATTGTTTTTATTGGTATTAATATTGATTTTGTTATCAGTAAACTTTTCGAATGCCTGATTTTGAGTCTGGATTAATAGAAAACAAGTGCTTGTTCCTACGATAACAGGAGTCAAATTACTAGACACATATTCTATTGATTGAGATTCCCGGAAAACCCATGATAAATTGTAGTGCTATACCGACCTAAAAATGTCGTGCAGATTTCCTTTTTTAAAGGATCATCTAAATTGCCTCTGTACATCAATTTTGTTATACGCCTTCATGTATAGGACAAAACTCATCATTTTGCTACTAGTAATTGAAACATTGTTAAAAAAAAATGGAATGACAAATATAACTAACAGATTGTAACTTGAAACAATGATTTATTGACATGTTTGTTTGGCATGAACATTTTTCCCGTCATTTAAAATTAAAACTGGTTTAACATTTGGAATACCCTAAATTTTAGTAAAATTACCTTTAAAACATTTCAAGGTCAATCTAGTTCATTACTTCTTTGGAGGCGTTCATATTGCTCAATCTTCAGTTTTTCTCTGTAACAAATGGTTAACCATGCATGTTCTCCCTTTTTTCTTTCATTTGACATATTGATGTTTTCCTTCTTCGACTTAAGATTAGTCGAGTATCTCTTTAGAATCTTCGTAAAATAAATACATTTCAAACGGAAAATGTTGAAAAGTCTCTTTATAATTGATAATATGTAGATGATTTATACACCAGACAATCCCCAAGGCCTACACTCGGTATATCGATAGAAAAGATCGTGATAGAATGTATAAAGAATGTCGAGTATTGTGATTGGATCGTGAAAAATATGATATCAGATTGTATCGGAAATCTAGATGCATTATGCAAGATTAGTACTTAATTTAATATTGAGTTATAAGAACTAATATTGGAAAAAATAAACCTGTCAAAATGTTTCAATGTTTTGATAAGAAATCAAACATTAAGCGCTCACCGCTTTTACAAAACTACAAAAGGCAGATTGTTCTTCGACATTATGTACAGTATATATATATATTATATGTACCATTTCAAATAGCTCTCAAAATTATCAAGCTTCATCACATGATTTGCAAAAATCTAAATATATATATATATATAAGAAGTCTATAAAAAGGACCAACCAGCAAAGTTTATATGTACCGGATCGTCTAAAATATATATAAAATCGTGTTGACAAATATTTCAGCTGAACAAATAGCCTTCTCCAGTGTCAATAATTTTAACAATATATATATGTGTTGAGCATTTCTTCACATTCAGTCTTATTCTTTCATTTCAATCATACACAATAATTTGTATAGGTAGATAGTCATCTTTTAAATAAATGCCTTTTGTTCTCTATGGAATGTTTTTCATTTGTGTGATGCTGTAGACTGGATATATAACGTCACTAAACATTATCAACGACTTTCTTAATTGTCATTAATTATAAAATATCATAAAATGTTCATATTTTTTTGAGTAATTTCTCTTATTTGTTTAAATTTATGCATTAAAAAAAATAAAATAAAAATATCGAATTCCAAGGAAAATATAAAAACGGAAATTCCGTTATCAAATGGCAACATTAAAAGCTCAAACACATCAAACGAATGGAAAACAACTATCATATTCCTGAATTGGTACAGGTGCATATGTTCCTGCAAGTGTTTTCTTTTTTGACAAATACTTTGTCACATACTTCACACTTCTAATATGAAATAATTCCGACAACTGCAGTTGTGGCTTTTGCAAATAAGGAATAAAGCATTGTTTATTAAGGTGAAATTTTTTTAAAGAAATTTTGGTTTCGATGGACTATATGGGTTAAGTCAGGATTACATGAATGGACTCAATATTGTATATGCAACATCATCGACATTCTATGAACATATGTTTACTGTCATTATCTATATAAAGTGAATTAGTATAACCTCGCGTAGTTTGTTTTTTTTTTTGTCCTAAACACATTGCTTATGCACTCGTCTGAAGTGACTCCAAAGTCCACTGTCAGATTGAAATGTCTTTGTACAGTAATTTTTCGTACATCTATAGAGTCTATCATCTTTTTTTACGCAATGATATTCCGTGTGACATGTTAAATTACTTATTTTTGTAATACTTTTGTAGCATTGGTCTTAAAGGAACAAGTCTTAAATATTAATCTTCATGCAAAATATTGGTATGTAAGAGAAATACTTGGCTGATTAATCTTATGAAAGTACATGTAAACACCTAAATGAAGCATGTGTTTCTTAATTTATAAATACCGATAGCTGAGTACCCTAATATGGTTTTGCCGATTTTCTTCTTTTTTTCAATTTCCACGGTTTTATTTCACGGTCAATAATTTATATATTCAACGGGTTTAACTTTCACTATACGTTAAAATTTGTTACTGCCAAAAATTTGTTTTTAAGGCTGTTCGTATACATCTTTTCTCATTCACTAATTAACCTTTCTTGCTGCTTTGTCATGTTGATTTACTTTCCAATTGTAAGTACGATTTCTCTATAAAAACAGATGATTTCGTATTTTCGATCCTCTATTATTCGAACCAAGTTATCTCCTCCCAAGCATAGATTTCCTTTGCCGAATTTGTTACAACTTTTCGGAATTTTTGGGTTTTTAATACTCTTCAACTTCGTATATGAGTTTCAACTACCCAAAAGAGTCCAAATGTGAAACAAAGATCCTGATTCATAAAAAAAGAATAAATGTGACAAACAGCTATCAACAACAGCCACTGATGTAATGGATCCTAACAGTAGACAAGCACATATAGATATATTAATCAGCCAAGCATTTCTCTTACATACCAATATTTTTCAAGAAGATTAATATATTATTTATATACATATATAATTTGGCGAGGTTAAGCTCTTATCTCCCTTTTTTTACTTTGCAGTCAATATAAACTTCTTATTCATCACAATTAATGAGCATGAGACTTTCTGTTCATGGTGTTTTTGTGGAACTCAAAAATGTCATCGACAATGTGTTCATCCTGTAGCAACTGATCCAAATAATCCTTTTCGTCAGAAGATATCAAGTCTGAATCCATATGTCCTCGATTTTAACACTGAGGTTATGAACCCTAAAATTGCAAAAAAAACAAAAAACACGTTATGGGAATGTTTCCAGGTGGCCGCTGTGAGGAAAAAATATACGCGTAAAAAATAAAAGTATGTACGAATTGGCAATGAAGTAAGAACTAATTGGGTTGTTTTCTCTCGGAAAAACGAGGTGCCAGCATGAATAATATGACTGGCAATCGCCATCAAAATTATCAAAATTTCCAGTTATTTTTAACTCAATTATTACTGCAGCTGTCAAAAGTAAAGATTGTTTACTCCTGATGTACCCTACCGATTTTAATAAACTTTTTAATTTAGAAACCCTTAAAATCACGATTGTTTTTCACTTGTAATCAGTATATAGTAATGTGAATATTGGGCTTTGTTTCGTACCATTTCAAAATTTCTCCTTTTTATATTTGTTTAAACGTTTGCAAGTGTATTGGTATAGACAAATTTATTTTCTAAATATACAAATTTGTGAAGTCAAATGTCGATTTATGTAGCCTGTAATTTTGTTTCACCGAAATATAGTTTTTTTTCTTTTTTTTATTAAAATCTTCTTTAAATAATACTGCATGAAAGCTTAAATTCTTGGCTTCCGTTTCATATAAGAGTGTTTTATACTCTGCGAAAAAAAAATGCAGCAATTATTCTCATTTAAACGCCACCTCCCCACCCCCCAAAAAAAACACACAAAACAAAACAAAAAAAAAAAAAACAAAAAAAACGACTCACTGGTAAGCTGTGCCAGTATAATAGGAAAAGGATTAATAACCTCGAAATTGCTTTATCAAATTAAATAGTTTTACATCTTTATTGCAAAAGTAAAAACCTTAAAATGCAAACATAACATGAAAAGGTTCTAAACAAGTCAAGTAAATATTACTAATATATATATAAGTATATAGATAATTGACAAATGTGGACCATATTTTCGCAACTCCAAGGATTGCTTTATATAGCCCACTACAGTAGACAAAATACCTTTATTGAGATCTAAAACAGTTTTAAGTTTAGAGTTAGAGTCAAGCTGGTTAAAATTAGGATAATGGGTTTTAATTGCATTTATTAGTGGATTTCGAATATTACTGCTGATTTGGCAATGAAGGAAAAAGTGTTCCTTATCATCTGAAATTTTGCAGACTTAACACACTCTAATATGTTCTCTTGGAATTTTCTTATAATCACCAACCGTTAAGTAATATTTTAGGAATTATTTCTTGTTTTAAGATGATGATGCATAACATGAACATGCTACCATACCTGGACACAATATTCTGCTACAAAGTGATCTTTATTTCCTCATTCTTTTACCTTAATGTTGTATGCCTTGTGAAATACCGGCAAATACAATATTTATGTTTGGTTTTTTTTGCGTGAACACCCTAACATTTTCGATCATTTATACAGGTAGTTGTCTTTGTCTTTGATACGATCCCTCTATCGTTAGGCTACCAAGTGACATTGTATATTTCAACAATCAAAGTTCATTTGTAGATTGGAAAGTAAAACAATAAACACTAGGTTGCAGTCAAAAAATCATTTATATGTCAGAACCTATTTGCCTTTTGACAAAACATGTTTTTAATAATGTGAATGTTTATTAAATTAAAAACTGACCTCTAGCCGTTTCTCTTTTGTTTTCTTTTTTGAGTCACTGTCCTATTATAAACTTTGTTCGAGCGTCACTGATGATTCTTTGTAGACTTAACTCGCGTCTGTCGTAAAACATTTTAATACTGATATCTTTTTATATCTACATATCTTTTATATAAATTGGTTCTTTTGAGCCTATGTTCAGGTATTTATAAAACTTCTGAAAATAAGATATTCATCAAAACCAAGTTTTCCTGTAGAATATTTTGATTGATTAAAGTAATATCAGGAAATTCTTAAAATTTGAGATGTTTTATGAGACCAAAAAAAAGTCTCTTATATAAGAGGTCCAAATGAACCTAGTGTGTTACTCTGAGGAAAAAATATACGAAACTTTCTAATAAGTTGCATGCCACAGGGTTTCAATTCACATGGAAATATCTTAACAATATCTAACATGAGCACAGACATTTATATTGCAATTGGTTAGTGCAATTTGCATTAGACATCCGGTTTGTAGAAACTGGGATTTGCAAAAAG
Source organism: Mytilus californianus (assembly GCF_021869535.1). Taxonomy (NCBI): domain Eukaryota; kingdom Metazoa; phylum Mollusca; class Bivalvia; order Mytilida; family Mytilidae; genus Mytilus; species Mytilus californianus. The sequence goes on along the minus strand of NW_026262723.1, from coordinate 40,784,607 downwards.
GTTATGGGAAAATGATGTGCACTCCCAAGTAATAAATAAAAAAGTTGAGCCTTAAAATGTATATTCAAATAGTAGCTGTATATATACACTTTTCTATTCACAACTATCCAACATCGCTTTCAATTGACGTAAGAATCTACACACAATTACATATTTTTAATAAAGGTGTTTTAACATCAGCATTATCTTATTCTATTCACAGTTTATTATTTCAATTCAAAAGCAAACAAATGGTCAGCAACATTTTTTGGTGACCAATCAGCGGTCTTGGATTCACGTGTTGCTTTTTTTTTTTAAAGAAAACGACTTGTTTTCATACCCAGTCGTGGATAAACACAATTTTCCTTTCTTTCAAATGTAGCTTTATGGTTTACATATTCGCAGTCATCATCCACAGTGGATGCTTCTTATTTTAGTATATGGCAAACGGTTTATGATATTTACAGTAGAGAACCGTAATATGTAAATGATTTAATGCATTTGAATAACATTTTAGTTGACATAATCTGTCATTTTTATAGTTAACTAAGTTCAACTTTTTATCAGTTTTCTTTTCAATTTTACAAATAACTAGTCCCGAGTTTTAAAAATACCTCAAGACTAACGATATTGATTTAGTTTTTTTTTTATTATATTCACACGTCGTTTATTTGAACACTGTGCATTCCAGATGATGGGGTTTTTATTCCAAAATAGCGCTCCACACAAAGCAAATCTTTGTATTTTACTTTATCGATTTGATCGATGAATTTTAATATATAAATTTGACATCAAACAAACGTAATCTGATGAAAGCATGTTCGGATTTTATATATCAACTTTTTAAAAAACTTCTCATTTTAAATGATGCATTTGCTGTTTGAAGTATGTTCTTATTGACATTTTACCTAATTGAGATTTATCGGAAGACATGTTTATTGCATGCTTTTTTCTTTTTATCTGATAGTTTTTAATATAAAGTTCATTGGCATTGTAACACCTAATAATATTGATTTAAGACTGATATCGCAAGATCTTGTGACTAAATTCTATATTTAAAAAAATGATTTATTTATATGTAATCCATTTACATAACCCCATTGCGCTACATGGCGTACAGAGGAAAATAGGTATTTGACAGCAAAGCATTTCATGTTGACTTGTCATTTATGTTAATTTAAAGAACAACATGATTGTTAGAGAAGATTCTTTTCAAGGCAAATACCATTCTTTCAGTTTTATTTCAATCCGTACACTTTCTTAACCCTTTACAGTTATCATTTTGTTTTTGTACAATTACAATTGTATAAATCTAGACGTGACTCGGTATTAATGAGTCCATCTTCGGGCTATTGGCGTTGGGCGTTCTGGTGCAGGTGGGTACAGAGGTGCGATTCGGACGCAAGAGGTTTTTACAGTGTTGACCCTTGTATTCATATTTTACTTTATTTGTACTTTATCGAAAAAGTGTATACTATATACTGTGATGTACAATCAACTACACTAAGCTTTTTGTTGGCGTCTTTGTTAGATTTATTTGTAGGTTTTTTTTTTCATTCTATTGTCAATCGTGTTGTATTTCTGATTATATGTTGCACAGTTTTGGCTGCTGGATCCAAATTGTCACATTAACCTATTGTGCCGTATTGGTTGCTCACACAATTTTGTCAATATAACGTTAACGGAACAAAAAAAACTGTAATACAAACGGGGGTTTAGCTAGCTTTAAAACTAAGTTTAACCCATCATTTTATACGGAAAATGCCTGTAATATGACTTTTTTTCAATTCGTCTCGTTGGTTGATAAAGTCTCACGTTTGATTATGTCAGTTTAATATATGGAATAAACCTTATTAAACTTACCTTGGAGTTCGGTATTTTTGTTAACACTTTTTTACGTACATGTAAGTGTTTCGTACCCACTGAAATAAGGTTTTTCAAATTTTAAATTAAATTCTAATAAGTTCCAAACGATAGTTTGGTGTCATTTGGTAATTGACGGTAGCTATATATAGATAAGATATTTTATTTTCCAAATTAGTTCCCCAGTGGGGCATACACATATAACAATATAATCTTTACAACATACAGTATTTTACATGACATTCATATAATACACCTAAAATATTGACAGAGAGTGATACAGGCTATTATACGTTAAATTTAAAAAAGTATTTAAGGGTTGCTACTCCAGAGCTGTGGCAAATGCCCTCTCACTGGCTTGATTTTATTTGCAGTTATTTAATTAGTTTTTTTTTTAATATTTTTGAGGTAAATGTATAAATATATCTGATTGTTTAGCTGCAACAGGTACCAATGAACGATGCTGTAGGATTGTGAGCTTAAGAGCTGTAACAAAACCTCCTGGTATCTGATGTAGAGAAACACACATTAGCTGTGTTATTAACACAGAACTCCTGGTGCACACAAGAAAGTCACACCGTTAACAATTATATACAAGAAGTTAAATGTTACCGTTGACAACTGTATGCACTTGTTGCCTAGAGAATCAAGACAAATCTATGATTTACGATGCCGACCGGTTAATCCGCACGTCTGAGGCTTCTTACGAACAATCCACGGTTCGGTTGTCAAAAATAATCTACCGAAATGTAAAGTGCGCTTGATTGAAGCTTTATCAGTGAGAAAATTATAATATCTAAATGAAAGAAGAAAAACAAAAAACAATCCAAAAATTCACAAAACATGTCCGGTAAACCCACATATACGTAGATTTTGCTTTTAAAAAATTATTTCTAAGCATATTTCAAGAGTAAAATTTTCATTTAAAACAATCAATCAAAATGGTTTCATAAGTTAGTGTCCCTGGCCATCGGTTAGCTTCTTTGTTACTGTTAGAGCGATCTTATTGTGAAAGAATCAAAACACAGTAAATTAGTACAGATAATGTACAAAAAACTTGTTAACTGGGAGGAATATTCTATTCGAATTATGATTTTCTTCGAATTCAAATATCTTAAAGGTTACTAGGAAATAGAAATATGGTCACTTTGCTCTTCTTCCGACCGGCAGTAAAACCCTCGCCGAAGTAGGGCGTCCGTTTGACTGTGCGGGATATACAAGTACGCAGCCACGTCTGGTCAGAATGAGGACGTTAAATCCGATGTCTCGCGCACAGAGACTTCACTTTGGGTGGGTCTTTCTCAGAATTTGACTACACATATACCTGTTTGTATGTGTAAAAGACTGAATAATATATAAATATTGGATAAGAGTTGGTGAAGGTAAGAACGGTTGAAAATAGGGTACGAATAGTCGTATACCCTCTATACTTGACTGGTTGATCGTGAAGATAGGAGGGTTCATACTGAATTAATGAATGTGTAAATTTCATGATTTAGCAAAAAACCAAGGTGAACTACTTTCCTCCGTAGTAAGTAGTTGAAAAGCGTAATAGAATTGATTACGGTCACATTTCATCAATCATTGGATTTTAAGAACAGTAAATGTTAGAAACTCAAAATGCGCGAAATGTCACCGAGAAGTTGTATTTTGTTTTGCATTCTCCCATTCACATAAGCATCGAAGTGCATCTCTATATATAGATACTATTTAAGCATAGTAACAAAGTGAATTCCGAAAAAATCCGAGCAGACGATAACATAGTCTCATACTTTTTAACTTTCTTTATTTTAAATGGATATCTAAATGAAAAAAAAATTGTGGTTGATTAGAATATAATATAAAATATACGAACACAAATATTCCTGTAGTAACCTTTTCAAAGCAGGAAGTTTCAACCCAACCCTGGAAGCCAGAAAAGCTGATGGAATCTTGCAACATATTAACCACCCTCTCAACACTTGCGGATGTCCTTTTGAATGCAGAGCCTCCAGTTGTGTGTTTATTTCTCGATGGTGCTCTGTGAATACTTGTTTTGTTTTGGTTGTTCAGTCCCCCTACCTATCCCTAACCTTCTTGTTTCTCTGGGCAACACCAAGAGCATTTATTTTATTTGTTATACTGGACCATATTTTAGTCTTTTCGTGGTTTATTTTTGTATTACTGTGCTTTTTTCTTTAAGTAGCAGATTTTTTTTGAAACTCTGTTTAAAGGATGTTTTTTTTTCAACCCGGGAGAAGTTGGTTTTCCTCAGCCTAGGCAGGTTTTAAGGAATTGCTGTTTCTTCCATTTTGTTTCCTGTAAGCAGTGAGGTTAGATGAGGGTTACATAAGGGGAAAAAATGCAGTGTGGGTGATAATGTTTTCTTAATCAAGTGATTAAAATTTAATGCATTGGTCAAAGCGAATCCCTCTACTGTTTGCGCGGCGCTTCCCTCAAGCTGGGCTTTAAGATAATTGAACTTTTGGATTGGCGTTAAAGTATCGTTAAAATGAATAGATGACTTGAAACAATTCCAAAATGTCTGCCATTAAAATAGGGCAAGTCTAACATAGGAAGCCTATGGAAGAAGCCAATGGAAATTACTTTTTGACTATTTCGGTTCTGTCTGGTCTTGATACATAATATTCTCTGACGGGCTGGTATGTACTGCATTGGCGTGAATTGAATACTGCTCGTTCATAGAGTCTACTGCACAAGTGTTCATATAAACTCTGTCTTCGGGCGTAAAATTAAATGAGTTTGCGTTAAGTCTGCTTGTTGAAGGATCAACATTATCGTTTGACGTTTTAGTGTTTGATTCTAAAGACTTGATAAATTTGCGAATTTGTCTAAGTTTGTAATCTAGTCCATACATATACTCATCTGAGTCGGTGATTTCCTGTTCCAGAGTTTCCTCAAATGTTGGATCCAAGAGTCTGTTATTCAGGTCAATGTTTTCTGTTTCTGTGTGACGGCATAATCGAGAGCTTTCACTTCGTCAACTTCTTTATTTGTGTTAGATTTTAACTCGTCGAATTTTAACCAGCACGAACTGACTTCAGCTTTGAACACATATCTAAAGGTTACGGCCACATTAAATGGTGTGGAATCTCAATAAATACCAAATGATTGCAAAATACGTTTAATCGTCGTGACAGTTATAAAATCTAAACAATAACGTCATACAATACAGCGTTATGGCTACAACGTTATCATAGTTCAATGTTAGTACGCGAATGTCTTCCTCCGACCGACAGTAAAACCCTCGCCAAGTGGGGCGTCCGTTTGGCGTTAGAATGGGGACGTTAAATCCGATGCCTCGTGCAAGGTTACATTTCTGTCCCTATTCAATATACCCTCATTTTCCCGTACAAGTCCAAATTTCCCTGACCTTTATCCCGGACGGCCTCTATTGTAGGACCTACCTATTGTATTTATTGTTAACTTGTTCTAGTCCTGAACATGCATGAAATATTGGCCTCTGGACGTTAAGCAACCAACAATCAATCATCTTTAGTTAGAATTAGTTCTGTCTATATTTTTCCTTGACAGATCACTCACATATACTACCGAACCATGGTTATAATAATCAATCATCTCGTCCTCGAAACAATTTTTTATAGACGCAACCTTAACTTGAATGATGTTTATGTCACAGTGGACTGAGCATATACCAGATGTACGTTTATGGCAAATATCAGGCAGTGACTTGATACCACTTCTATTAACTGAATATACTTAATCATTTCAACATATACAAATCTTTCAACAAATAATCCTTCATAACCCAAAGATAATACCTCAAACTAAATAGAGATCAAGAACTGCCGGATTAATAAATTCGACAGAGCACTACAAAATTACGACGTGAACTAATAATGCAAATAAGACAATTTATAGCTGTAGTTCAGTAATTTTGAACTTTACTAACGCACGTCTCCGTCCTAACCGGACTTGCGTTATTGTGGAGACGTTAAACCGAGGCCTCGTTGAAAGAGACGTTTACACGTTAAGGACTCTTGCAACAACTCTGAGGGGTCCGTAGGTGGCCTATTGCAAGGCAAAAGTTCTGTCCCTATCCAATATATATCCTCATTTTCCAGTGGCAGTCCAAATTTCCGCGACCTTCATCCCGGACAACAATGGAGTATCTGAGCATTGTACTTTATCCATTTTCTGTATATGCTTTAGCAATTGTGTCTTCTTTCCGTTTCAATTTTGAAATCATATGATCTCTCCATACTCAATGTAAAGTAGTTATCTGAAACTAAAGCGTAATCTCACGATTTATTTTCTAAAAGAAATCATAAAAACGAATGAAACTTCCAAAAGTAGACCGAGATTTAATACAATTAAATATAACAATTACTGAATTTCCAAATTTAATTCAAAACCAATACAACGTGTTTATATGATCTAATTAACCTTTTTTTGAGAAACAAGCAATATCTAGGCATAAATGTCTTTAAACAGTGAAAATGATGGATCACTGGATTGATCTTGTCGAAAGATAACCAAATGAGTTGTTGACCTATTGTGAAGACGTCACATGAATGAAATTCTTTGTAAGACGAATATCTGAAATAAATTTTCTTAAAATATGCGCTTGATTTAAACAATGAAAAAATCACTTAAAAAATGTATGCGTCCGAAGTGTTAGGAACGCTCAAAGCCAAATATTTGAAAACCGAGGATGTATAAGTACCAAAACACGTGAAAAGTTTGTTTTATTTGTCCTCAACATAATAACTAAATTTATCTGAGGTCAAGTTATAACATGAACGACATTACACAAAACATTGAGTGTCAGAGATTTACCTATGGAACATTGATTATTAAAATATGTAGATGGTGCACCAAATACACATTGCAGAGGAGACATCGGTCATACTTCAATAAAACAGCAATTCAAAGAAAAATATGAAAGAACTTTTTTGAAACTTATGAATTTGGTCAATACTTAGGGTGTAATAAGGTACTACTTACTCATTTATCGTTTCGATTATCTTAAGAGATGGAATGGAAACCTATTTTGGATAAGGTCCAAATGTCCGTTTACCCAAAAATGAATCTCACTATTACTGGAACTCTGTTTTTATTCGATTGCCACCGATGAGTCTTTTGTAGACGAAACGCGTGTCTGGTGTACCAATTTTTAATCCTGGTATATATGATGAAATTATTAATCAACATGTTGACTTAAAAATTGAAAACTATTATCGACTTTTTTTTTAAATTACATGTTTTGCACTAAAAACCTCTAAGAATACGATTTGCTTTATAATTCTCTCGATATTAAAGTCTTTTCCTTGTCGTTCTTGTGTTGTATTTTGCTTTCTCATTAAAGTATACTCATTCAAAACTTGAAATAAAATTTCTTTTATAAGAGACGTGGTAGATCCAAAAATGCAATCAAATCTCATGTCGAAATGAGACTGACTAAATCATGGCTGAAAAACGAGGAAAAAAAACAACAGTGTACAAAGCTCTACATAAAAAACTAAAGATCGAGCAAAACAAACCCCACCAAAATCCGGGGTGATCCCGGGTGCTTTTAAGGGTTCAGTAGATATTCCCCTACATGTGGCTAGTGTCGTGTTGCTGCAGGAGGTTGCTCAACAGTTACAATATTGAAAATCTAATTCTCTATCGGTATTTGACAATATGAATTACCTTTTAAACAACTCATCACTATTTTGGTGAACTAAATAACAAATACTGTAAAGCTAGAACACGATATGTTCTCTTTCCAACTAAAAAAAATGATGATAATTTTAGTTATAGCAGTATTTACATCGTATTAAACCTTTATTTTACAAACGATGAAGGAAAAGAAGTAGATAAGAACTATTTACGGCATTGAACAATATCTTTGGTCAAAGAGAAGTAACCAGACACATTCACATACTTAAAAAATCTCTCAAATATCAATAGTACTTATGTAAGAACCATGAACACTGATTTAAGACGAACCCTGAACACTGTTTTAAGACGTATTTTGGAACAACAGTTTCCTGAATGTATAAACAATTTACAGTGTGCAATTTAAGCATGTGTGACTATATACAACGTGATGTAGTGCATGCATAAAAAACTCGCGCTGCAATTATTCGTTAACTGAACTGTAGTGTAATGTTTTTTGGAAAATGCCTAACAATTCGTTCAGTATTCATATGTGAAGAACAGGTTCACAAGACAGTTAGCATATTTTTTTTAAATTTCGAAGTAAGTGCTAAGGGATGTAAAATATTTCAAAAATATACCACAAAACAATAATAAGAAGGATAATCTCAAGGTGATCAGATATAAAACCTGTTATTTCCAACATGATCAGGAATTATGTACTGGCCCGAGAACACAGTTATTTCGTAGTGCATTTCTTTTAGACAATAAATTCAAATTAAAAAAATCGCACCTGCTCTATCTCAAAAAGATTTTTACAGTGTAGTGTACTACTATTGATACAAATAATATCAAAATTATAGAAACTTCTACCAGCTCTAACTCAAAATATTGACAATTCTGTGTTAAGGGGGGCTAAAATTCAGTTTGACAGCTTCAGACATTCTAATTTTTGACCTTTTTTAACTGGACCAAATCACTACTTAACATTAAGATTCAGCACCCAAATTTTTTAAACATGTAATTTCATCCCCTTACTTAATATTTCATGCATAAAATATCAAGAAATAAATTGGGAAAGTGTATCAAAAAAAAAATGCAAGTTATACACTGTTCACACTAGGGACTATATTCGTAGACAACGAAAACCAAAGGACGATAACTGTGTCCTTGGACCTAATAGGATAGAAAAACTTGACCAATTTTAATAAAACTTTGCATGACTTAAGCTTAGGAAATTATAAGATAGTTGGCCAAGTTTCATGGCCATAGGATATATATTATAGAAACTAGGGTCATTTTAATATTGAAATTTGGATGTTTATTTTTGACGTTTAAATCAAATATTTTCAACTGTCAAGATTTTGGCCTAAAAAATTTAAATATTGCAAAAATTTGCTTTTTAAATACTCTTGAATATAATATAATAAGTATTAAAAGCAACGGAACACTCATTTGATTTATCAGATTTATCACAGTTATTCAAAAGTCAAATTTATGTGAGCCTGTGCCTGAAAATAGAGATTTTCGAATTAAGGGAAGCCTTACATAAACATGCATTTTTTTCAACCAATTTGAAGTTTTTGAAGTTTTTTAACCATACATTATTCTTCCATATATATTAAATGTACTTTAAATGTAAAGAAAAGTTACAAAAAGCATACCACATGAGTATAAAATGGTCTTAGGCCATGTAATACTGAGAATTATTTAGAGTCGATTTAGGCCGTAGCCCAAATTTACATATAAAAATGCACACAGAGGCTATAAGAAATGGAAATTTGTTACTTTTTGCTCATTTCTATGCTAAGATGTTATGATACAAGAAGTCTAATTGCAAAAGGACTCTTGAATTCAACTTTTTTTTGCAGGCAGTATGGTCTGATGACCAGTTTTTCACTTTTCAATGGAAAACTTGCATGTAGTTTTAGTCTCTATTGGCATATATTTGAACCACTTACTATCCTAAAGAAGAAAAATATGGTAGCATATGAAATGAATAGGGTGTACTGATCATTGTAAAGTGTTTTTTTTTTACAGATTTAGTGAAATATTTGTGATGGACTACAGATTTAATGAACAAAGCTCTTCACATTTCACATACATAAAACAGGCCGTTTAACCAGGGACATAAATACAAATATTCTGCACATTTTTTCTGTGATAATCTACTTTTCTCTAGATTCAGAGTTCACAAATGGTTGATTAAATTTAATTTAAGCATAGAAACACAAATATCAGGAACATCAAAAGCTGTCAGATAGAAATTCAGCATGGCTCTTAGGCATAAAATGGAAACTGCTTTAAAATGCTTATTTTAGCCGTATAATGCCAAAATGGGACATTTTAACAGAATTTCTGTCAAACAAAGATGTAAATCCTTTACTTTTATTGAGTTTGACAAATTGAAACCAGCAAACCATTCAGGAAAGTTGCCAAAGTACAGAATCTACATTTACGGAATTCATCTCTTAAGCCCGAGAACACAGTTATTTCGTAGTGCATTTCTTTTAGACAATAAATTCAAATTAAAAAAATCGCTACTGCTCTATCTCAAAAAGATTTTTTACAGTGTAGTGTACTACTATTGATACAAATAATATCAAAATTATAGAAACTTCTACCAGCTCTAACTCAAAATATTGACATTTCTGTGTTAAGGGGGGCTAAAATTCAGTTTGACAGCTTCAGACATTCTAATTTTTGACCTTTTTTAACTGGACCAAATCACTACTTAACATTAAGATTCAGCACCCAAATTTTTTTAACATGTAATTTCATCCCCTTACTTAATATTTCATGCATAAAATATCAAGAAATAAATTGCGAAAGTGTATCAAAAAAAAAATGCAAGTTATACACTGTTCACACTAGGGACTATATTCGTAGACAACGAAAACCAAAGGACGATAACTGTGTCCTTGGACCTACTATAGCGAATATCGAATAGCGTATTCAAAGAAGTTAATATTTTCAGTGTTCGTATTGTAGTCTTTCATGGATAGATCTCCATTAGGTAGACTTTTGTATATCATGGCTTAAAACATTTTGGATCGATTTGAGGTACGGATATTTCGCCATCGTTTCTAAAAAGATAACACAATGTTTTTGATAATATTTTTTAAGTGAAAAGTTTACCAAATCATAGTACATCGCTTTTTACACAAAGGGAAACCTCGTTTTGATTTTTGAAATTATGGTAATTTTTCTAGATTATGAGTTTAAGGGGGCCAAAGAAGCACAAATCAAGAGAATGAAAGTTTTCCTTGATTGTGCAAAGTCTCCAGTATAGGTTCACAGAAACCCTTATTTCAAGGTGTTTACAATCAATGTTTTATTCCCGATCTGTGCACTTCTATTGAATTTGTATGTTGCGTCTCCGATTGGACGAGTTCGTGTCTGTTTTCCTGAAAGTAAAGCATGCTCTGTGTTATCTACTGTCTACCCTCAAAGTGTATGGTTTTATTAAATGTCAGTTTTAACAACATATCACAATTTAGATAAATGCAGAAAAAGTAGTAACAAAACGCTTCTATATTTATGTAAATGTAATTGTCATCTTTATATTGTTGTTAATGCATGTAATTGTTATGCCTTTTCCTGGTATCTATGATGAGTTTATTTGACCCTCTTATGGGTGTATATCGTGCTGAATAAAGAATTATTTTTTGAAAAATTAAAAAATATATTAAGTCATAATATCAACATATCAACAAATCGAAGTCGAATAAGCAAGACAAAAAATAGATTCCTTTCTGTAATAATGACGAGCTAGAGACACATAAATATAGCATAACATCTTATATATTGTGTAAAGGTCATATTTTTCTGCAATAATGCACAACAATACTTGAATTTATAAATCTATTTACATGAAAACTTAATAACAACGCATGTAATTTGCAAAAACTTACTGCCTGGGGAACAATAATTATGATATTCTCCTTTATCAATCTTTGAAGAAAATATGTTTACAAATATCCATAGTGTATTGTATTTCTTTATTCCATTCAAATTAAATAAGTCTTATCAAATTGAAAAGCATACTAATTAAAGTACACAGATTTGTTTAGAGGCCAGCTGAAGCCCGCCTCCGGGTGCAGGAATTTCTTGCTGTGTAGAAGACCCATTGGTGACCGTGGGCTGTTTTATGTTCTTTGGTCGGGTTGTTGTCTCTTTGACACATTCTCAATTTTATTCAACGCACTGCCACTGACAAAAAATTCCCCGGGAAATAGCATAATGAGAATTGTATTCGTCTGCACAATCAACATTGACAGATTTATATGACGTAAGTAAACCTGTTTATACTATAAACAATTATATTTTGTTTCATTCTGACATGAACAGCATTTAGTTTTGTTCAATTCAGACCTGCTTTATATTAATATGATTATTAACATGTCTATCCATAGATTGAGCTGACAGTAAAATAGCGATATCCAAATCTAATTAAAGGATTAGGCAGAGACTTTGAAAGGAAAAACACCAAAAACTGCAAGATTCTTATTAAGTCCTAAAGTAGCGAAACCGGGTCTGTCGACATGGTTAGCGTCTCCTACTATGCATGCATCACCCGCCAAGCAAATTTACTCAGTCAAATATCACAGTTGGGTAAACCCTTCATTCAGTTAGTAATCCTTTAAATATCTCTAAAGTGAGGTATTATTTTCCAATCATTGAAATACACGAAGAAATAGGAACACGGAAGCTAGGTTATTTAATTTCACATTCAGATATACTGATGATGTTGTTTCCATTAACAGTCCAAACTCTTTTGCTTGGGTTCCATTAATATATCATTCAGAACACTAGAAATTAAAAAAAAAAAAAAAGACACGGCTTCCTCCGCCTCAGGTTTAGATTTATACCTCGATTTGACAGTACCAGAATCTATGACAAACGAGACGATTTTAATTTTGAAAATTATAAATTTCCCGCTCTTTAATAAGCAGCAAAATACCAACTTTACCTCCGTATGGGATATACATTTCCCAACATGATCGGTATTCAAGAGCTTGCAGCTGCTACTCAGACTTTAATAAAAATAGTGCCTGAGCAAACAGTTATGTCAAAGAACGTCTCGTCCCTTTTCTTAAAAAAATTCATCGGGAGAAACAAAGACCTTACTGAGAAATATTCCGTATCAACTTCACTACTAATACTAGTTTTGTAGTATATATTCTAGGTACTGACGTTGTTTATCATCTTAATTACGCGTTATATTGTTCTTTTTATTTGTCTGTATATTTTTATCCTTTACTGTTTGGTCCATTTTTTTGGTATTATCATATCATTGCGTGGCTTGGTATTTATACATCCTGCCATTGTGTTATTGGCATATGGTCATTTTGTGCACTCTTGTCTTTCATTTGTGCTTATGTGCTTTGTCTATAGATTGTCTATATGCTATGTTGTTTGTTTTTATAGTGATTATGATTATAACATAATGTTGACTGCTGTACCCCAATTTTTGACAATTTTACTTATTATGTCGCTTTGTTTTGCTCACACATTGTTGTTAATAAAATGGAAATTTATGCGGCTGTCATACTAGCGAGAGGTTCAGCAAGCTATAAAACCAGGTTTGATCCACCATATTCTTCATAAGGAAATGCCTGTACCAAGTCAGGAATATGACTTGTTTTCCATTCGTTTGATGTATTTTAGCTTTCGATTTTGCCATTTGATAAACGATTTTCCGTTTTGAATTTTCCTTAGAATTCGTTTTTTTTTTTGTTTTTTTTCTTTTATGAGAATGTCAGTTGCATGAATCAATTGCTGAGGTCATCCACATTTTCTACATGCCAATGACCGTCTGCAAGAAAACTAAGTTCCATAATGCTTCTTTTTAAAGCCCAGAATATGCTTATTAAAAACAGTTCCTCAGTCACACCAGTGGAAGGTTGTCTTCATTCGTTGCAGTTTGTAAATGGATACGAATGGTCATGCAAGACGGAGATATCTGGACCGACAAATACATTTACATTGCTTCTCCTTTCTGATATGCAATCCGACACCCTTTGTCACCTTTTTTTTCTGTTTTATACTTTTAATGCCTCCTTTCAATTTGCGGTCATCTTACCATTTTGTCCGAGTTATGTCCCGCTAATTTGTTTACATTGGCGACACTCGCATTCCTGGAAGCAAGTTTGTCGTTGAACTATTTATCAGAATTTCTTTGAATATGTATTTCCCCCAAAATGAATAAATAGACACAGTTTGAAAATAATAACAGTTGTACTTATTTTCAGGGACCTATGAATTTCGTCATCAATCTTACGACATTGAAGTAAATAAGAGTCATCTCCCGTTGACCGATTCCAAATTACGTTAAAAATCGCCAGAAGAATACATTCTTGAATGAGTTTTAGCGTAGATAGATAGTTTTTATATTTTGAATAAATATTTTGCTATCAACTGATAACAACATCAAGTCAGCTAGTATGAGAACCCCATACTGTCATTTGTTTTAGCTTACATCTTTGTTTGTCTCATGTGCAAGTTCTTAATGTTACGAGGAGAATTATTGGCATAAATTGACACGTCCATTTTGAGTAGATTATGTTGTAGAATTTAGTTGAGTTTTATCCATGTGAAGAGAGTGAATGATTTACATGACAAAAAAGTAATGCAAACATGAAATCGTACGATCTAGACAGTAAGCACTCTGTTAAATAAATTGTCTATACTTAAGTTGAGCATTTTGTTATTGTCTACATGTATAATGATGTTTTTGTAAGTTAAAAAATATATAAAAATCGGTTATCTACGTTTACAATATACTTGTATGGGGGTTTTTTTTCAACAAATAATCGGCATTTCAGTGGGAACCAACTGTGCTCACCTTCTTTTCGACTTATTCATTTATGCATAAGGGCAGACTTCATACAGTAATTTCTTCGGAGGAATGACACAAAGCTAACATTATCCTTAAACGTCAAGTTCATATATATAGCTGACGAAAGTTAGGTCACTATATTGAAAACATCTATCAAATCCAACATAAAAAGAAAGATATAACAAAACAGTTTATATGACACGGGTTATGTTCTTCTCATATATTTTATGATGGTATAATACTAAACCCCTAACAACAGAGATTGTGCCTGATATTCATATGATGAAGACATAATCTTTCAATCAGTTTAATTGAGGTCTGGAGCTGGCGTGTCAGTAACTGCTAGTAGTCTGTTGTTATTTATGTATTATTGTCATTTTGTTTATTTTCTTTTGTTTCCTATGCTGACATCGGACTCGGACTTCTCTTAAACTGAGTTTTACTGTGCGTACTGTTGTACGTTTGTTTTTTCTACATTGGCTAGAGGTATAGGGGGAGGGTTGAGATCTCAAAAAACATGTTTAACCCCGACGCATTTTTGCGCCTGTCCCAAGTCAGGAGCCTCTGGCCTTTGTTAGTCTTGTATCATTTTTAATTTTAGTTTCTTGTGTATAATTTGGAGTTTAGTATTACGTCCGTTATCACTGAACTAGTATACATAAAATTGAGAATGGAAATGGGGAATGTGTCAAAGAGACAACAACCCGACCATAGAACAGACAACAGCAGAAGGTCACCAACAGGTCTTCAATGCAGCGAGAAATTCCCGCACCCGGAGGCGTCCTTCAGCTGGCCCCTAAACAAATATATATACTAGTTCAGTGATAATGAACGCCATACTAAACTCCAAATTGTACACAAGAAACTAAAATTAAAAATAATACAAGACTGACAAAGGCTAGAGGCTCCTGACTTGGGACAGGCGCAAAAATGCGGCGGGGTTAAACATGTTTATGAGATCTCAACCCTCACCTAATACCTCTAGCCAATGTAGAAAAGTAAACGCATAACAATACGCACATTAAAATTCAGTTCAAGAGAAGTCCGAGTCTGATGTCAGAAGATGTAACCAAAGAAAATAAACAAAATGACAATAATACATAAATAACAACAGACTACTAGCAGTTAACTGACATGCCAGCTCCAGACTTCAATTAAACTGATTGAAAGATTATGTCTTCATCATATGAATATCAGGCACAATCCTTCCCGTTAGGGGTTTAGTATCATACCATCATAACATATATGAGAAGAACATAACCCGTGTCATGCCAACAACTGGTTTTTAAATAAATGTGTTTAGTGCCGATGCAAAGACCCTATAAGTGAATCAATATTAACGCCAAAATATGCAATCTTTAATGACCTGACAACAGTATCGTAACTATATCCCTTCTTAATAAGTCTATTTAAAGGTTTTGTTAGCTTCAGAGGTGAATACTGACATTTTTGTGCTTTATAAAGAATATTTCCATAAAAAATTGGATGTGAAATACCTGAACGTATAAGAAGTCTGCATGTTGAGCTATATTTACGAATGATGTCCTTATACCGATGATAAAATTTAGTAAATGTTTTGACTAGTTTGTAATATCGAAAACCCTGGTGTAATAATTTTTCAGTAATACATAAATTTCTCTCGTTAAAATCTAAAACATTGTTACATACACGAGCGAATCGTACAAGTTGAGATATATAAACACCGTAAGATGGTGACAAGGGAACGTCACCATCTAAAAATGGATAATTAACGATAGGAAATGAAAAATCATCTCTTTTATCATATATTTTAGTATTAAGCTTTCCGTTAATGATATAGATATCAAGATCGAGGAAAGGACAGTGGTCATTGTTAGTATTAGCTTTATTTAAAGTAAGTTCAACAGGATAAATTTCTTTAGTATACATACTGTAGTCGTCATTATTGAGAACCAGAATATCATCCAAATATCTAAAAGTATTATTAAATTTGTGTATCAGATGTTGTTTCGATGGGTCTTTGCTGATTTTTGTCATAAATTGTAACTCATAGCAATACAAAAAAAGGTCCGCAATAAGTGGTGCACAGTTAGTCCCCATTGGAATTCCGATAACCTGACGATATACGGAATCTCCAAAGCGAACAAAAATGTTATCTAGTAAAAATTCAAGGGCATATATAGTATCAAAGCATGTCCAATTGACATAGTTTTTTTGTTTATTGCTACTAAAAAATGACCTAAAAGAGTTTGAACATATATATTCACATTCTGACTTTTTAAATGCCCATTTAATTAGGTGTGTGAATTTTTTCTTAATGAGAATGTGAGGCAATGTGGTATATAGGGTAGAAAAATCTAAACTTTGAACAGATTCAAAATCACCAATATATGCATGCAATTTATCAAGTACTTCCAACGAGTTCTTGACACTCCAAAAGTAATTAATTCCACTATTTTCGAAGGCCTTATTTGAACAATTTATTATCAGGTTTTTGATTGTACCAAGTGTACTGGTAAGAAGAATAGACAATTGAGTAGTGGAACAATGGCTTGAAGACGAAATGCATCTATATTTGTAAGGTGTTTTGTGTAGCTTCGGAAGCCAATACATAGTTGGGACTTTCATTGTATTTGGTTCTGCTTGTAAAGCGGTAGCTAAAAGTTTATGTTTGTTACAGATGTCGTTTTCTGAAAATGGAGTCGAATTGGAATGTTGGTGAATTGGTGATTTCTTTTTTCAGAACCTCAATGTAAAATTTACATATTTGTTTAGGGGCCAGCTGAAGGACGCCTCCGGGTGCGGGAGTTTCTCGCTGCATTGAGGACCCATTGGTGGCCTTCGGCTGTTGTCTGCTCTATGGTCGGGTTGTTGTCTCTTTGACACATTTCCCATTTCCATTCTCAATTTTAGTCTGCATTATATATCTTGACTTTTCTCTAAACATTGACAATGCGGGAGGTTGAGAACAAATTTTATAACACGAAATGATTTGAGCTTCGGGAACTTTGTCCATGTTTTGATAAGACAGTCAAGAGCTTGCATTTCTTATCGTGATTTCCATAATTTAGGGTTGCTGCGTACGAGCAACCTATTAAACCAAGGGTTCCTAGCGGCGAAGTTGAAGTCATCCGTTCCAGAGAAAAAAAAATGAAGGTCATCACGCGTTGTTTGAATTTAATGTCATATCTCTCGCACACGACAACGGATATTGACTAATTGTCCCTACACAATCCGTCCTCTTTCTACGAATATGACATCACCGAATTTGAACTTTCATTAGCAACACGTGGTGCAGGATGTGCTTACCCTTCCGGATATCGGTGTGGTCATACCCGGTTTTTGGTAAAGGTTCATGTTGCTTATTCTTTAGTTTCCTATAATGTAATTTGTAGACCGTTGTCTGACATTTGGTCGTTTTATACCATGGCGTTGTCAGTTTGTCTTCGACTTATGGATTTGAATATCCCTTTCGTATCTGCCTCTTTCTTTTTTGGAATATAACAAGCGAGTATGTATTTGTGTTTAAATTCATATTATGTAATGTATTAGAGTTCTTGAATATAATAGTCTACAAACCAGTACATAGAAAACTGAAGACTGAGCAACACGAACCTTTACCAAGAACCGGTACTGCTACTATACGGAGTATATATCTCCCAATTGATACGATATTCCCGGGCTTGTGTTTCCTATCATGATTTCCTTGATAGAGGATTGCTGCTCACAAGGAAGCTATTAAGCCAAGAGTTCCAAATGGTGAAGTTGAAATCATCCCTTCGTAAATTTTACGGACGCCATCACGAGTTGGTTGACCGTTATGGAATAACCGTTTCACAGATGATATCGGATATGTTCCTTATGTCGTAACTAGAATACCCTTCCCTTTTCACGAATGTGACTTACCGAATTATACTATTTACCGACTTTGTAATAACATAAGCAACACGACGGGTGCCACATGTGGAGCAGGATCTGCTTACCCTTCCGGAGCACCTGAGATCACCCCCAGTTTTTGGTGGGGTTCGTGTTGCTTAGTCTTTAGTTTTCTATGTTGTGTCATCTGTACTATTATTTGTCTGTTTGTCTTTTTATTTTTGGCCATGGCGTTGTCAGTTTGTTTTCGATCTATGAGTTTGACTGTCCCTCAGGTATCTTTTGTCCCTCTTTTACCAAAAACCTGGTATATAACATGAACCTTTACCAAAAACCGCGTATAAACCCCACCAAAAAACCGGTCACCACAGCTGCTTTAGAAGGGTTTTTTAGCGGTTAACAAAGCTTATTCAATTCAATGCTTTTTTCTTAGATATTCTTCGATGGAATTGATGAATGTGCATCTTCATTTGCTACTAATGTCTATTTGGATTTACTTAAAACAAATAAATAGGTTTATAGCGCACAAACATCTTACATTTACAGCAGCATTAAAGTTTTATCAATAACATAATAGATGTAAACCATCCAAGTACATTAAATTGGTAAATTTCAACCTTCAATAAAATTATAAAAGAGTTGCATTTCATTAAGCTGTGTGGGAGATATTGAATAGGTTGACAACTTAAAATTCAAAAGCTTCTTACGAATTAAATATAAAATCCAAAAAGGTCTATTTTATACATAACTTGAACAATATAAGATTATTTTAAAAAAAAAATAAGTTGTAGATCTGTCTAATTACATGCACCTCACCATGCCTCTAATAGCCTTGCGCAATCCGAATCCTCAAGGTAACGTCCATACGCTTCCCATGCCATTTACATTGTTGACTTTCTCTTCTTTTCTTAATTTTTGCTTTTTTCCTCATGGCCTGGTTCCAGAGGTTTAACAACTTCCTCGTCCATTGAATCCTCATTTTTTTCCCTTCGTCCTTCTCCTCAACTACGACGTCTTCCAAATCAGTTACATCGACTTCAGGATAAATGGCCTGACGAATGTCGGGTTCTTTGTCTTTTTGTGCAACCTAAAAAGTACATTCATTCCGTTTTAATCATCATGTTTTATCCTGAAAAAAGGCACTTAATGTGTTAAGTAGGTTAAATGTCTTAGGTGGGTCCAAAGATTAACAAAGGGATCACAAATAATATTTAAAATATTACTTCAATCTCATAAACTAATCAAGAAATCTATTAATTTTTAAATAAAGATACAAAAAAAAAAACTTACAAATATTGCGTTTGTCGGATTTTGTTTTACAGTATTACTTTTAAAAAAGCTTCATTCAATCTATTTATGTAATTCTGGTTATAGATTCATGCACTTTTGTTTATTATCAGCTTTTATTGTATCCGTCAACAAAACATTTAAAAAAAAAAAAAAAAATACAATACATTGATATTAATGTACCAAAACCTTTATGTTTATTAGCAATTGTTTTTTTAGGAAAATACCTTATTTGTAAAAATGTGCCAATTTTTTAATTTCTTTTGTAGTTCCTGGTTTCGACTTTTCCCCGGGGTGCTCCTTTGTTTGATATCTTTGATTTTTAACTTTGATGTGTAACACCAATTTTCTCACATCTTTACATGAGCTGTCGAAACCCTCCTTCCATTGCCTTTTTAATTTGGTCAGATATGCGTTTTTTGTCTTTTTTAAATATTTCATATTCGTGAAGGTTCCTTGCAGGTGATGGAAGAAGATGAGCTTGTGTTCGTCGGCCTGAATAACCCCCCAATTGCTGCTATTTTTTGTGACTTTCTAGAATCAAGTTAACCTCTATTACTTTTACCCCAAAGTTCGTTTTTGTTACCATTTTGTTATTTAATTAAGTCTCTTAGTTGGTCGAATTGACCTATAAAATTGTATTGACCGCTTAACAATAATTGAATTTCAGTCGCCTGAAGAGTTAAGTGTAACGTGATTATCAATGAAAGAAGAAAAATGTTTGCTCTAATTCTACTGATGTTATGAGTTACCAGATGCTGTTAAAATCATCGCCACCTTACTTTTTTGTGATCCAGAGAATTTTTTATTTGCTATTTTACTGAATTTATTCTACCAATATATATAGCAAAGAGGAAGACCTATGAACTCTGGATGTTAATTGAGGAAAACCCACCATCATTTCATATTTTAGTTCGATTGGTAACAGGCAATATTACAAGGCATGGTAACACGATCTTATAAGTTAACAATAAGAATTTTAATGACACTAATTTGGCTGTTATTGGCTTTGAACTAGCTGTCAGTCACTGCGAGTACTCTCAGATATGTACTTTGTGACTATTGTTGTTGTTAGGGATGTATAAATATCCTGCCACGTGCGGACTGTGTTTTTGTTAATGTTTTTTCTGCTTTGTATCGATCTGATGCTTTAATGAAACCACCCTTTTTTAGCAGGCCGACATTTAAGAAATCGGCGACCTTTAAGACGGAGTCAAAAGTGTGACGTCATTATACGGTTACGAAACTATAGTGGCACCAAGAGCGATGCGTATAACCAACAGTGTGATTTCCTGTTAAGTAAAATTAGATATATGTTTTAAAGAAAAACAGCTTTTAACCCAAATTTACCAATGTATTTGCACGAAATAGGGGCTTTGACCTTGACCTTTGCGCCGATAATCAATAGCATTCCCACGGTGCCCTACAAAAATCACAGATGCTGAAGGTTGGAAAAACATCCGTGCTTTAAATTTCTATTAGGAAAGCTAATGTGACCTTCACTTGCAGATATTTAACCATCAGATTGATATGAGATCATTAAGAAAACAAGTTTAGTAAACGGTGGATATATGGCAAAAAAAGATTCCATCCGTAAAACATAGTTGTTTTGTTGCCTGTTCCATAATTATATTAGTCGGTAATAACAATTGAAAAATGTGTCCGCTTATTAAACATCCAAACTTCATTACATTCAAATAAAATGTGCTGATATATTGTAACGTTCCGGGGTTTTCTTGTTAGGATATACCCGTCGTTACTTATGTGGGCCTCTGGTGAAGGAAATAATAATAAACATCATACAGGAGTTCATAAATTGTATTAATGCTATTATTTCTGCTTAAGCAATACAACAAATACAGTAGTTCATAAAACACACGAATAGAGATATATCTTATAATAGATATTGGTGCATTTGTCCCTAAAACTTATTAATGATTCCTACTAGCACTTGGTGCAAGAAAATCTAGTTGGTGCACGGCAAATAATTTGGGACCCTGCTTGGTGCAGGTTATATAAATTTGACCTCATAATTTCATAAGGACGAATAAAAGACTTATAATTAAATATTTAGAAGCTTTCTATTAAATAAAAATACTTTTTCACCAAGTAATTTCACTTGGTGCAGCACCGAGCAAATCTGCTTGGTGCTAGCCAAAATGTAAACACCGACTACGGAGCTTGGTGCAATACGGCGAACGACGGGGTTTTAGGGTAGTCTCCGATCAATGAATTAAAATCTTTTTATAAAGTTTTGGAGTAGACATTTACCAATTTCTGTCCGAAGCTTATATGATTTTGTGTCATATTCCAGCGTAAATAATATTTTGCTTGGTGCAATATGATTGTGTTTACAATTTAAAACCAGCGAACATTCTGCATTGAGGTGAAAAGCCTACTCGGTGCATGGAAACTTGCTATTTATACTTTTGGCTCCGCCCACAATTGACGTAATACACAAGAAAATACACAACTTACAGAATGGCGCCGAAAAGTGAAAGTAGCGATGAACAGAGACGACTTTGGACAAATGCATCTGTAAATGAAGATGATACATCAATTAAATAAGTTCAGGTAACCCACTTCTTTCATAAAGATACCGTACGAACCGTATCCGGGGACACCTGCATGAAGAAGTGTGGAACGGAGGCCACAACTAGAAAATGAAAAATACACGTTTTAAGTTTATGACATGAGGCCAATAACCAGAGCGTAACAATATAATATCAAAATAAACAAATAAATTACCTGAATTTCACTTGATACGGTCCGTGTTTACAATATTTACGATCACCTCTGTTAAAGTCTTGTTGGGTGCATTCATTTGAACACATATGCGATGGCCCATCTATCATGCCAACGAAATTAGGCATATCAAGTCATGTCTCCTTTTGTCAAACCATTCTTCTGGCGTCGACTATACTACAATAGGCGGAAAAACTCCCACAATTTTAATCTATGTATGTCTTAATATGATGTGGCTGATAGTTGAAACGAATAGGTTGGATATTGACAACTGATAAAAAAATTGTATCTAAGACTTAACCCGTTTTTTTTTAGGGTTTATTTGCGGTATGGGTATTGCTCATTGTTGAAGACCGTACGGTGACCCATAGTTGTTAACTTCTATTTATGTCATTTGGTTTCTTGAGTTGAATTGTCTCATTGGCAATAGTACCACATCTTCTTATATTTATATTCATGATGCTCAGTTTGTAGTTTTTAATGTTGTGTTGTATTTTTTTGTCTTTTCGTCGTTTCCTGTCACGGCTTTGCCAGTTTGTCCTCGACTTATGGGTGTAAACGTCCCTTTGGTATTTTTCGCCTCTCTTTCTTTGCGACATGCACACGACTAATTTGCAGGGTAATACTATTTGTTGAAATATAATACCCTTAATTCCTGCTAATGGAATAACAAAAGGTATTTTAAAAGAACACTCGATAAAAATCACTTAAGAAAAACATCTGCACTATTACATCGGTTGCATGCTATCGAAGTATCACTTGAACATTTACTCAAATTTTAAGTAGCACTTTTAACTCTAACTGTAACTCGAACTCCTGCTCGATGGAATGCCACACTCACATTTGTCAGCTGATAAAAAACGTTATGTATCTAAGACTTAATCCGTTTTTTTGGTAGGGTTTTATTTGTCATTTCGGGGCCTTTTATAGCTGACTATGCGGTATGGGTTTTGGACATTGTTGAAGACCGTAGGGTGACCTATAGTTTTTAATTTCTATGTCATTTGGTCTCTGATGGAGAGTTGTCTCATTGGCAATTATGCCACATTTTCTTATTTCAATAATTATGTTGCTCAGTTCGTAACTTTTAGTGTTGTGTTTTTTTGTTGTTTTTCTTTCTTTCTTTTTGTCGTTTTCTGTCACGACTTTGTCAGTGTTTCCTCGACTTATGGGTGTAAATGTCCTTTTGTTATCTTCCGACAAAAGACAAAAGAGATAATTTCAGCTTCCCAATTGTGAACTTTCCATTTATATGTAGCAACATTCCAGCAGCACTTGCATATGGAGTATATATATCCTAATTGACACGATTTCCCAGATCTTGCATTTCCTATCACGATTTCTTTGATAGAGGTTTGCTGCTTACAAAAAAGCTGTTAAACCAAGAGTTCCAACTAGTGAAGTTGTAATCATCCCTTCGCAAATTTTACGGACGCCATCACGATTTGGTTGACCGTGATGGAATACTTGTTTCACAGATGATAACAGTTATATTCCAATTGTTGTAACCACAATCCCGTCCTTTTTTCTTCGAATGTGATCTACCGAATTAGACTTATCGACGGATTTGGACTTATATGATCAATACGACGTGTGCTACATGTGGAACAGGATCTGTTTTCCCTTCCGTCGCACTTGAGATCACCGCCGGATTTTGGTGGGTTTCGTCTTGCTCAGTCTTTTTTTTTTTTGTTGTGTTATCTGTACTGTTTGTCTTTTCTTCGTCATTTTTTTTTTTTGCCATGGCATTATCAGTTTGTTTTCGACTTCTGAGTCTGAATATCCCTTTGGTACATTTCGCCTCTCTTTTTTGGAAAGCATCAGCGGTTAAACTTCCCTTGAAACTGTAATTTTATATCAGTGGATAGCATATATTCAAACAGTTATAGATTGATGACCCCGTACAAATATACTGACATCAGAAATCAACAAAGACCAGAGAGAAGTCGGCGACGTTAATTGAATGCACTACGTAGGAAGAGACGTGTATATAAACATATCTTTTGTTTTTTCTATTATGTTATAAAAGAGATAAGAAACAAAAAAACATTTATGGTAATAGGATCGTTAAACAGAAAAGCGCTTCGGACGTATAAAATTTATAACGTGTTCTTTTCACTTTTAAACGTATATATCGTTTTTCTGATGGCACATGTCATGAGTGGTAGAATTGTGTGCCGAACTGATATTTAAAATACAGATAGATAAACAGATATATTTGGGTATTCGTATTATCTCCTTTTTTCAGAAATTTATAGACATCTGTTTGAAACATTACTTGCGCTTATTCTTCTCTATCATGTATAATTTCTGATATAAAGACTTATTTAACTATATTTATATAAAACAAAATGATACGGAGCGCCAATGCCACAATTATCCAACAGATTCAAATGACGTGATTAAAGCAATTACTGTTACTACAAAGGCCCGTACAGCCTTCAACAATAAACAAAACTCGTACCGTATTATCAGAAATGAAAGGCATCGACTATCAAAACGTGGAACAGTTCAAATGAAAAAAAACAACTTCATTAGTAAAAAATGAAAAATAAAAACAAGTATGACAGAAAGGAACCAACGACAACCACTGAATTACAAGCTCCTGATTTGGGACAGTCATTATAGAATGTGGCTTGATTAAACACGTTTGTCAGGGCTCAACACTACCCTAACCTTGGACATATGCATGCATTGGTTCAATAATTTTCTTAACATTATAATCACTAGAAACTCGTTAAATATGACATTTAAAACCTAAACTGATATGTTATTCAAAATCAATATAATAAAAACGGCTATATGTATAACTATTCAAAATACTTGTCAAAACTCAAAATCATCTGATGCCAATTCGGGCGCACGAATATTTTTATTAACTGCAATGGATAAGAAATCCTGCTAAGTGACTTTCAAACCCAAGACCGATGCCAATATCTGAAGTGTCACTCGGTCCACAAGTTTCCAACCAAAAGTCAACATCTTTATCTAAGTGTGCCAAGGCTAATTCTGTTGTTGTGATTACTGTTCAACAGTTCTATAATTGCGCCGTCTCGCATGATACATATTGTGAAGAAGTTGTTTACAGCTGTGGTTGCAGAAAATATGTTCCTGGTACTGATGCGATAAAATTTCCATGAAATTGTTTATATGCATTTCCATTATTTATATGCATGTTGTCAAACTTGAGTTGCTGTGCTTTACGTTTACCGAGTAGTACTTGTTCCAGTGAAGCCATAAAGGAGGTGTTTGGGCATGAAGACGCTGCACAAAAAAAAAAATTAAGTTCACAGCCAAATTTTCCTCACGTGAATCTCATTTGTAAATACCTTATGCATTTTAATATAATATCTTTAATTATATGTTCCTTTGAACGTAGAATATCTAATAAATGGAAAGGTAAAACTATAACCGAGTAATATTGATTCTTTTGATCTATTATTTTCAAACGTCTTGCATTTGTATTTAAAACTATGCTTAATAGTCTGTCTTGAATGTTCTAAAGAAGTGAGTTCCATATGGAAAATGTAAATAGAAAGAAAATGTCTACATGTATGTCAAATCAATTGGTTTTTTTAACGTGCGATAATTTCTACATTTATACATTAATAGAGGTGCTAAAAGGAAATAAAACTTTCAAAAGCAAACAAGACATGCTTTATTCTAACTCACTCTTTAGTAAAAATATGCTGATTATACATTTCAATAGCTAAACAGACTGATAAGTCTCATGGTACCGGCAACCCAACATGCAGTATTAAAAGTTTTCATATAATAAATTTGTCCAAAAAATGAATTATTCTGCATTTATTGACAATAAAAATGTTATGAAGGATAGAGTGTTTAATAAATTGACATTTGACATTTTGCATCTCCTGTTCAACTTTGCTAGATTTTGAACCCTCTTTCAAGGTACATCTCCCACTCTTACAATCATGAATTACATGCACCGAATGCAAAACTCTGAATACTTTTATGACATCAGTCACAGCTTCAGTGGCCGGGTGCTGAAATGTAGCTTGCTGGAACAGCACCAGTTTTGCTTTCCTTAAAAAACATCTGCTGGTTATTTCCCTTTTATGAGGTTTCAATAAATTTGTCAATCTGTACAATGTTATTACTATAACTATGTCTATAACTAGTAACTACTAGTATACATACATTATGCTGCTATATTATTAGCGATGATAATGAATTAGTAATGGTAGTTTAGAAATTAAGTCCTCTTTCAAAAATCCTGGTTCCGCCCCTAGCGTAAGCGGTCATCTCAGTACCAGAATCTATGACAAACGAGACGATTTTAATTTTGAAATTATAAATTTCCCCAACATTTATTAGCAGCAATATACCAACTTCACCTGCATATGGGATATACATTTCCCAGGCAACTCAATCGGAATCCAAAAGCTGCTACTCAAGCTTTATAAAACGTCTGGAGAGTCTGAGCAGAAAGTTGATGGGTTTTGTCAAAGAACGTTTCGTCCTTTTTCTAAAAGTTCATCGGAAGATACCATGACCTTGTTGAAAGATATTCCGTATTAACTTCACAAATAATACATGATGGTCTTGAGGTATAGATTCTAGATACTGACGTTGTTTATCTTACGTGTTATGGTATTCTTTTTATTTGTCTTTGTATATTTTTAACATTACTTTTGGCGTGGCTCGGTATTCATACATCCCGCCTTTGTGTTATTGTGCTATGGTCATTTTTTGTATTCTTTCATATTTGCTTATGTGCTTTGTCTTCAGAATGTGTATATCCTATTTAGTTTTTCTTTGATGACATAGTTGTTTGTTTTTATATAGTAATTAAGATTATAACACAATGTTGACTGCTGTACCTCAATTTTTTACATTTTTTACCTTTTATGTCTGTTTGTTTTGCTCAAACTTTGTTGTCAATAAAATGGAATTCTATGCGACTGTCATACAAGTGAGAGCTTTATCTAGCTATTAAACCAGGTTTAATACACCATTTTCTACTAAAGGAAATGCCTGTTCCAAATCAGGAATATGACAGTTGTTGTCCATTCGTTTGATGTGTTTGAGCTTTTGATTTTGCCATTTGATAAAGGATTTTCCGTTTTGAATTTTCCTTGGGGTTCGTTATTTTTGTTATTTTGGTTTTTTCAGAATGTCAGTTGCATCGGTCAGTTGCAGAGGTAATGCCGATAACCCTCTGCAAGAAAATTTCCACAATGCTTCTTCTTAAAGCACAGAATTTGCTTGTAAAAAAACAGCTCTTCAGTCACACTAATATAAGGGTTGTTTTCAATCGTTGCAGTTTGTAGATAGATACGAATGGTCATACAAGACGGAGAAATCTGGACCGACGGATAGATTTACATTGCTTCTCCTTTCTGATATGCCTTCCGATACCTTTTGTAACCTTTCTCTCTGCTTTTTAGTTTTAAATCCTCGTTTTAATTTGCGCCCATCTTACTATAATGATCGTCTGTTGTCTTCCGAGTTATCTCCCGCTTATTTGTTTACATTGGCGAAACTCGCATTCGGGAAAGCGAGTGTGTCGTTCAACTATTAATAAGAATTTCTTTTAAAATTTGGAATATTTATTTCCCCGAAAATGAATAAATAGACACAGTTTGAATACACTTGACAGTTATGTTTATTTTTAGCGAACTATGAATTTCGTAATCAATCTTGTTACATTGAAGTAAATAAGAGTTATCTTCCGTTGACCGTTCTAAATTTCGTTTAAAATCGTCAGAAGAATACATTCTTGAATGAGTTTTAGTTTAGATGAATAATCTTTATTTTAGTTGTTATTGGCTTTGAATAGATATTCTGCTTTCAAGTGATAACATAATCAAGTCAGCTACAAAATGTAGTGCATACTGTCAGATTGGTTTAAGTTTACATCTTTGTTTGTCTAACACGTCAGAATTATGATTATTGATATACAAGCTTAGTTTTACAAATAATGCATCTGCAAGTTCTTAATGTTAAGAAGGAAATATTGTATAGTTATTGTCATAAATTGAAATGTCCAATTTAATAGATTACTTTGTAGAATTTAGTTGGATTTTATCCATTAGGAAGAGAATGACTGATTTACATGACAAAAAAAGTAATTCAATCAATGAATTCCTACGATCCTAACATAGAGAGACATTAAAGACTTTGTTAAATAAATTGTCGATACTTAAGTTGAGCATTTTGTTAATGTCTAAATGTGTAATGATGTTTTTGTTAGATAAAAATGAAGTTCTAGAAATGAGGAGTTCAAGACTTGATATAAAAATCTGTTATTTGCGTTTACCATACTTACTTTTTTAATAAACAAATGGCATTTCAATTGGAACCAACTGTGATCCTCTTCTTGTCGACCTATTCATTTATGCATATGAGGCAGACTTTATACAGTAATTTTTAGAAAGAATGAAAAGAAGCTAATACTATAACTTAACGTCACGTTCTGCTATATAGCTGATGTCCTGCCCGTTCTTTTTCACAAGATTAAGCCAACATATGTTTCATCAAAAATTTTCATTCTGCCTTTTTATTTGGAATTCCTTCTATGCCCCTATAAACTTTAATGATTGCTAGAATAGTAATTGGCGTTTTGGAGAAGCTTAAAGAACACACCTTGCCTTTTGCGTATCCAGTAATCAGTAAAATGTAAAATGCGTAACTATAACATTTATAAGAAAAGTCTGTATAATTTTCGACCATTGGAATGTTTAAAGAACAAAGATAAACGTCAAATAATACTTTGTATATTTATTTCTAGATGTTTATTTGGACGGCAATGTTTTCTTATATATGTATGTATTGCAATTCGCATTATCTGTCTGATCTCTATTCAATGCTCTGTTTTTATTTAGTAAAATGTCTTTCTGTTACTTGTCAAATAAAATAACAATACAACATTTCGAAGCGTACATTTTGTTGATGTAGTAAAATTAAATTTCATTTTTTTTTGTTCCAAAATACATGTCATAAAGTCGTATACGTGATGTGCTTAGTTTTATTCTTTTAACGTTACGAACAACCGTTCTAAATAAATACTTAATGTTAAGAACAACTATCTTCAAAGTTACGTACGGCTTCTTGTTTTTTTTTTTTTGCCGTCGTATAAAACCATTATTTCGTTATTCTATCTCCAGAACGTTTGATATTCATGTTGTCCTACATATAATACAGACATTTACCATTTTTTTACTACCAACAATGCTTTTGATCAAAATATAAGGAAATATAAAATCTTATCGGTACGGTCATCTGCCATTTTGGGCCGTACGTAACGGAAGTTACGATCAGCCGCTTTCCCTCAGAGACACATGATAACGGATATTGGCTAATTGTCCCGACAACAATTCGTCATTTTTCTTCGAATAAGACATCACCTAGAAAATTTTATGGGCAACACGACAGGTGCAATGTTTGCATCTGGCGGGTGGCAAAGCTTAATTCAAGTGGTTCATTCCGGAGGAGATCCGTGAGATCAAATCTGGATTTTGGTGTTAAGTTCATATTATGTTATGTATAAAAGTTCTCGAATGTGACAGACTACAGAACACTACATAGACAACGAAAGACAGCAACACGAACCCCACCAAGAACCGGTAATGATATATGGTGCTTCATAAGGGTTAGCAGATCCTTCACTACACGTGGAGCCTTCCGCGTACAAAATTATTAGCTCGGTATCTTTCTGTTTTAGGGTTGTTTTTTTTTTATTATTGCATCTTGCGGGTGGCAAAGCTTTATTCAAGTCAATGCTTTTAACGAAAGTTCAAATGAAGTGGATGATAGCAATTATAGGCAACCGTACAGCCTTCAAAAATGAGAAAAATCCATACCGTATAGTCGGCTGTAAAAGGCTCCGACATGTTTATTTTGTAATATAATATAAAACGGTTAGGTCTATTAAAAAACCTTTCAAGACATCACAATTATTTGCATTTGTTCCGTTGATTGATACTGTTTTATGGACTAGAGTTAATGAAATCAAATATATATATAGGTCTGTTCAACAGTTTTACGGTCGATCAGTTGTAGTTGGTTGTTTGAAGTTCGAAGTATGCTGCATATTTAACTTCGTACATCGATTTTAGGTCTGCAACCGATATAAAAAATAAGGAGATGTGATATGATTGCCAATGACTCTGAATGAGATAATTGTCCACCAAAGTTCAAATGAAGTGGAATTAAGCAATTATAGGCAACCGTACGTCCTTCAAAAATGAGAAAAAACATACCGTATAGTCGGTTGTATAAGGCCCCGACACGAAAAGTATGAAACAATTCAATTGAGAAAAACTAACGGCCTAACTTATAACAAAACAATGTACATGATGTACGAAAAACAAAATATGACAGACATGAAAAACGGCAACCACTTAACTACAGGCTCCTGCCTCAAGACTGTCTAAATGTGTACAAACCCGACATCAAATGTTGATACTGTTCTACTTCAATGACTGTAGGAGAACAAATTACTAGATGACAGCAAATTACAATCCGGGAACAAATTAATTGCAATGTTTAATGGAAGACTTTTCCGCGCAAATGTCGTGTTAAACGGGATATATCATTTTAGGTCTATATAGTCGTTCATATTCGGATCAATTTACACAGTAAAATAAAATATAAATGTCAAATATTTATATGATGGTTTTGAATTTAGTTACTTTGTCAGAAAAATGATTTATTTCTTGCAAACAATACTAAATAATATACATTAACTCGATTCTGAATCTAAAACCCCTAAAATATTATAATGGTATATGGATTCGTGCGAAACATGTTCCCTAACACCGATAAAGGTGAAATACGTAGATTCAGAATTTTGCACAAAGAAATAAGATCAGAAATAAAGCCCTATGTAAAGTGGAAACCAAAAAGCACCTGAATTTAATCATCTGTTATTAAATTTGCTTGCATAAGAGCCTTGAAGTTGAAACTACGAACGATTATGTGTATCCTGTCAACCCCTAAAAAATTAATACTGTCTACTTCCGCGCGCCATGTACTAAATTTTTAACTTATTGTTATAGCATGTTAATAATTATATATCAGCACATTTATTCGGATGTATTGGCCTGAAGTTTGGATGTTTACTAACAGGACAATGGACACATTTACAATTGTTATCATTGACTATTTAAATTATGGAACAGGTAAAAAAATAACTATGTTTTCCGGATAGAATCTTTTGTGCTATATGTCCACCGTTTACTTGTTTTCTTAATGATCTCATACAGATCGTAAAAAATCAAGGTCACATTGGCTTTGATAATAGAAATTTTAGCACATATTATGGTTTACGGATGTTACTCCAACATCACGATCTGTGATTTTCGATTGGCACCGTGGGAATGTCAACATCCCTTTTGATATTCGGCTCAAAGGTCAAGGTCTCAGCAACTATTTTGTGCAAACACATTGGTAAATTTTGGTTAACAGCGGTTTTTTTTCTTTTGAAACATATATATCTAACTAACTTCAACACTTTCTGTGCCACGGGCCGATTTGTAAATACTACGTTGACTGCCACGGGGCCGATTTTCGGTGGTTTTTATTTTTCCTTACGTCGAACAATAAGCTTTAATGACGAAGCCGCTTTTGTTTACTATGGGAGTGGCTACACAGACGAAGACCTGCGCCGTAACAAAACGTAACGTAAAGCATGGAAAGTGTAATTCAAATTTTCATTTTAGTTGAGTCGGCCGTACTTTTATGGATTACGCAATCTTTAGTTTGTTTTTATGTTTTGGACTTTCTGCTGATGTTTTCTCCTTTTTTTTATATTAAAAAAAATCATATTACAGAAATTGAGAAGATTCACTTATTAATGAGAGCAGTCGAGATGTGCAATTACTGAAACCAATTTTGATACACTCTATGTGCACGTTTCATCAAATAATGAATCTTCAGTAGTGTTCCGGATCGAAATAATGGAATTATTAAAAAAAAAACAAGCCTAAAATGCTCGAAGAGCGAATTCAACATGTTCAAATAACCAGAATGATTTATTTCTTATTTATTTTGGAGGGGGGATTTGATGCATTATCATTTATTTATTCGTGTAAGTGGAGTCGTTTGTCCTATTTTCTCACGTCTCCATTCTAAAACAAACCCTGGTATTACAATAAAAACATTTTTTTATAAGGATAAACGAATATATTTTTAATTTAGATTCAACACAGACATGATTATCTTTACAATCTCGGTGCACCCCCTTTCTGCATACTCGACAAACTGTCCTACTACTCCTGCGACCCCCATAACTATTCCTGTCTTAACATACATCACAATATCTCTCTCGATGGCCGGGCAACTTCCTGATTCCGTTTTTATTCTTATATTGTCTATTGTCTTGGTTTTCGTTTCTTTACATTATGAAATCTTTGCGTGAAAGCTAATCTTGACAGCTTAGGATTATCCTATGTATTTTGTTGGTATAAAATATATGCATTGATAACCATGCGGTGCATGAGATTAAAAACTACCTTTTTCCATACTTTTGAAGTCTTCCGGCCATCATAATAACTCTGTCTTCATATCAGCCAAATATACGGCACCGCATAAATTTGTTGTACGCACAAATCATTGCAGGTTTGTCATTTTCCTGTGTTGCTTTTGAAAATGAAGATACCAGGCGAAGGGGTTTTCTACCATTTCGTTCTTTATAAGCACAAAGAAAAATACTTCCTTGTCTGATATAAACAGTTTTCTTTTCCTGCAAAACAGGATTCTTTATTAAATTTGGCATTTGCCGATTGGCGCGTAAAATTCCAGTAAACAATGTGCCTTTAAAAAAAAGCTCTTTAACCTGGTTGATACAGGTGAAAAAACTGTCTGTGACTAAATGATACGATTTGCGAAATAATCCAGCGGTATCTAGCAGTTTGTTTACAACGTATGCACCCTGTGACATTCCTTCAAAATTCCATGTGTTGGATCGAATTGTCTGACTTTATAAACATTGAGTTGATCAATATAACCACTGACGGCCTCGGCTAGTACCCAAAGTTTAACTCCAAATTTCGAAGCTTTCGAAGGAGTATATTGTATGATGGATGACCGACCTTTAGAAGCAACTCAACTTTCATCAATGCCAAGGTTCTGTTTTGGTTAGTAATGTTGTTTTGACTGTTGATTAAAAAGATCCACGAAGCATTGGAATTTTGAAGTAGGAGAATAGTTGTCGTCGTTCCGATTCGGTAATAAAGTATTATCTACGATATGAAATTTTTTTTAGATACTTTGAAATCGATTTCTTGAAAATATGTCACGAAAACAAACAGTATCCTGGCTTAGAAATTTTGTGTTCCAATATTCTGTATGGTTTTCAAGCAATTTGTTTGAAGCGGAAAGGAATAAATCAGAACTGTTAAACACATGCATCTTGGTGCTGGGAGAGTGGCGTGTTTTCGAACCCTATGAGATACACAAACAGCTAAAGGATGGTTGTGTAGATTATGGACTGCCGCTACAGTTTCCAAGCGTAATTGAAGAAAAAAAGGTCTATGGTGCATTCTTATGTGGTGTGTTCTTGCGGTCTTATGAAAAAATGTACTCCGGAAAAGTCAATCATGATGCAAAACAAAACAGAAGATAAGAGCTATATTTAATGTAAATGCGAAAGCCGCAGTAGGTAGAGAAAAACCTCAAACGAAATGCGTGATTCGAATTTTCAAAAATCTTAGTTATACCTTTCCTACGTAAACCCATAACAAACAAAAAAATAAGTGAAACAACAAACACTCTATTTAAAAAGCCCAACTTTTTTGCCCAAACAAACAGTTTATTTATATAAATCACAAATTATGTAATGATATAGCAAAAAAAAAAACCCTACCCGACCAAGCGAATCGTTTATGAGTATCGGTATGGTAATAACATAATTTTTATACTTTTTCCCTAAATATAACATTGCCAAAGTTAACAACAAATGCCAGTATATTTTGAATTCATTCGTTGTGTGATAAGACTTCAGTTTTATCATTATGACGCTATCGCATCAACCAATCCAACGTACCACAGCATAGGAAAAGCAGGTGATTACTACCTTTTTGTGTAGGAGGTGATCTTGGAGAAAATACAACTTCAAATCATGCGTTTGAACTTCGATCGGCGATTAAACAGGAATAGTTGTAGGAAGGGGCATTCGTATAAACGACTACAGAGTGTGTACCTTTTTGGAAGCAAGAAATGAAGAGACATGACTACAAAAATGCATCAGCAATTGGTTTGGTCCATCTAAAGGAATGAAACCAGACGTTGGAGCAAGACTTATAGAGAACTTAAAAACAAGAAATGTCAGGTTTCGACTGTTATTATGGATGACGACACAACAACCATGGCTCGTATAAGACGTACAATCCAACATCCTATAAAGAAATTGAGTGATACAAATTATAAAACATCACAGTTTAACAACAAATCATGGAACTTGAAACCTTCTTTTAAAAATGATTTAACTAAACCTTCTATAAGCCATCTTAATAGGTGCTTTTTTATGTTGCTCTTTACTCAGACAAAAATCCATGTGTAATGACTTAAACGCAATTGTACCTCATCTATATAAAGACCATGATCTCTGCAATTAGAAATGGTGCTTCTCTTAAAGAAATCCAGATAAGTACAGACCGACTGTCGCTCCTAACCTGTCTCTTCGCCAAAAATTAACTGAAATCATTGGGGAATACACCTCCGGTGATTATATTGAAAAAAATTTCCCTTGCGCATCAACAAAAGAGGTAGAATCTTTTCATGCATGCTAGCAAAATAACCACCAAAGGCGAAACATCTGTGCCCTTCAGCAAGCTTCGAATGTCGGGTTGACTGCACTGTTGCTAGAAAAAAACATATCTTATGGATATATTTCTTATGTTTGTACAAAGAGTGTGTTTCCCCAGTTAAAATAACGGAAAAATCGTTAGAAGAACTAGCGGTTAAAAGAAAGTATCAAAATAATTTGAAAAATTCAGCAGAACATAAATGGACAAAATTATGTCGAAAACATTATAAAAGAAAAGCATTTCCAAATGTGTATGCTGGTTCGAGCAATTTCCCTCTCAGATTATTTTAGTTGGTCATAATTGCTGTCTTTTTGATGCGCCAAGACTACTAAATTCCCTTTCACGATATAATCTAAGTACATCATTTTAGAATAATTATCGGCTTTATGGATACACTGTCTAAGGTATCCAGATCGGAAGTGTCACAAGCAGGAATTGTTAGCTGAGAGTGTGGCATTTTTTTATAGGCGTTTCAGTTTGTGCGAATGGACGTTGGAATATGTCAGTTCGGACAACCTCTGATTTCCGAGTAGAAGGGGTCTTAATCCAGAAGCTGAGAATTATTTCTATAATAAATCGGCATGTGATCAACGTTCGTTATTTCGATACACCCTATGCAACTTCTTAAAAACATGTGCTGTCTTTGAGAGGAATTCATCTTTTGCAATTACCTAATAATAAACTAGTATACTACAGGTTTAACGATTTGATAGAATGATTAAATTATTAATGAATAATCAAAACAGCAAATACAATGTTCAAACATGATCTTTAGATATTTCTGCTTCTTTTCTCTTCATTTCATTTTTCACCTTTTCTGCTTTTGTTCTCTTCATTTCATCTTTCTGCTTCTTTTATAGTTTATAGTTTTAAAAGAGGCACGAAAGATACCAGAGGGACAGTCAAACTCATAGATCGAAAACAAACTGACAACGCCATGGCCAAAAACTAAAAAAGACAAACAGACAAATAATAGTACAGATGACACAACATAGAAAACTAAAGACTAAGCAACACGTACCCACCAAAAACTGGGGGTGATCTCAGGTGCTCTGGGAGGGTAAGCAGATCCTGCTCCACATGTGGCACTCGTCGTGTTGCTTATGTTATTACAAATCCGGTAAATAGTCTAATTCGGTAGGTCATATTCGTGAAAAGGGAAGGGTATTGTAGTTACGACATAAGAAACATACACGTATCCGATATCATCTGTGAACGGTTATTCCATAACGATCAACAAACTCGTGATGGAGTCCGTAAAATTTACGAAGGGATGATTTCAACTTCGCCATTTGGAACTCTTGGTTTAATAGCTTCCTTGTTCCGCCATATGAATGTCATGTTTGGTAGAATTGTGCGCCGAACTGATATTTTAAATACATTTTCATATTCTTTGGTACATGTATTTGTATCATCTCCCTTTTTCAGAGATTTATATACATCTGATTGAAATATAACTTGCGCTAATCTTCTCTGTCATGTATAATATCGGGTATAGGGACTTAATTAGACTTAAAACTATATTTATATCAAACAAAGTGATATGGAGCGCCAATAATACAACTATCAAATAGATTCAAATGACATGGTTAAATCAACTTCTATTAATATTCAACCCAATGGCAATTATAAATGGCGGAAAAAATATATTCAAATGGCTTGAAAAAACGAAAATTTTGACAAATAAATATTTATAAGTTATATGTTACATTTGACAGTTTTTGCATTTGCAGCTGAACATTTTTTTTTTTTTTACACATTTAGCAACTTAAAGCTATGAAAATAACGATACAAACTCGTACCATTAAAGAGAGCAGATTGAAAGAATTGGTCCTAGAAATAGCCAATGTAAATACAAGTATCTTGTCTTAGGTAGGGTTACTCGTGTTTTGTAAAAAAAAATCACTCTGATTCAAATAAAAAATTCATTGAAACTGACATTATCAAGATGCTTTATTTCTTGATTGAAATCATATTCGTGACGTGTTTTTGAACAAACAGTCGGCATTTCCATGGAAACCAACAGTGCTCCTCTTCTTGCCGACTTATTCCTCTATTCATATGAGGCAGACTTTATACAGAAGCTTCTAAGGAAGAATGAAAAGAAGCTAGAATTATCCTCTAACGTCACGTTCCGCCATATGAATGTTATCTTCTCGCTACATAATTCATTTTTTGGTGACTATGTGGATAGCATCTATCCCATCGAAATAGAGAATACAACAGATACAGTTTATTTTATAGCTGACTATGCGGTATGGGCTTTGCTCATTGTTGAAGGCCGTACGGTGACATATAGTTGTTAATTTCTTTGTCATTTGGTCTCTTGTGGAGAGTTGTCTCATTGGCAATCATACCACATCTTCTTTTTTATAAGTCTTCCTCACATCTTGAAAAAGGATCGTTAAACGTATATCGTCATTTTGATAGCACATGTCATGTTTGGTAGAATTGTGCGCCGAACTGATATTTTAAATACATTTTCATATTCTTTGGTACATGTATTTGTATCATCTCCCTTTTTCAGAGATTTATATACATCTGATTGAAATATAATTTGCGCTAATCTTCTCTGTCATGTATAATATCGGGTATAGGGACTTAATTAGACTTAAAACTATATTTATATCAAACAAAGTGATATGGAGCGCCAATAATACAACTATCAAATAGATTCAAATGACATGGTTAAACCAACTACTATTACTGCAGAGACTCGCACTGACTTCAACAATTACAAAACTCATACCGTATTATCAGATATGACAAAACGTGAAACAGTTCAAATGAAAAAAAACAACTTCATGACAGAACAATCAAAAACATGTATGACAGAAAATATCCGACGATAACCACTGAATTACAAGCTCCTGATCTGGGATAGGCACTATAGAATGTGGCTTGATTAAACACGTTTGTCAGCGCTCCACACTACCCTAACCGTAGACATATACATTCATTGGTTCAATAATTTTCTTAACATGATAATCACCAGAAACTCGTTTCATATGACTTTAAAAACCTAAACTGATATGTTATTCAAAATCAATATAATAAAAACGGCTACATGTATAACCATTCAGAATACTTGTTAAAACACAAAATCAGTTGGTGCCAACTGTGCTCATCTTCTTATTGACTTGTTCCTTTATTCATATACGGGCTGACTTCATACAGGAACCTCTTAGGAAGAAAGAAAAGAAGATATCAATATCCTTTAATTTCACTTTCCGCTATATAGATGATGTTCTCTCACTTGATCATTCAGATTTTGGTAACTATGTTGAACGCATCTATCCCATCGAACTTGAGAAAAAGGATACAGTTAAGTCTGCCTCATATCTTGACTTACATCTAGAAATTTACAATGATGGTCTGTTGTAAACAAAACTTTACGACATTAAAGATGGTTTCTGCTTCCCAATTGTAAGTATATATCTCCCAGTTGATACGATATTCCAGGGCTTGTATTTCCTACCATGATTTCCTAGATAGAAGGTTGCTGCTCACAAGGAAGCTATTAAACCAAGAGTTCCAAGTGGTGAGTTTGAAATCTTTTGTTTGTAAATTTTACGGACGCCATCACGAGTTGGTTAACTGTTACGGAATATCCATTTCAAAGATGACAACGGATATGTTCCAATTGTCGCAACTATAATTCCGTCCCCTTTTCTCAGAATGTGACCTACCGAAGTAGACTTATCACCGGGTTTTTACTAACATGAGCAAAACGACGGGTGCCACATGTGGAGCAGGATCTGTTTACCCTGAGCACCTGAGATCACCCCCAGTTTTTGGTGGGGCTCGTGTTGCTCAATCTTTGGTTTTCTGTGTTGTGTTTTGTGTACTGTTGTTTGTCTGTCTGTTTTTGTTTTTTGTTTTTAGCCATGGCGTTGTCAGTTTATTTTCGACTTATGAGTTTGAATGTCCCTTTGGTATCCTTCGCCACTCTTTTTCAGGCACAAGAAAGAAAAATTATTTTATGAATTGAAACAGTATGGTATGTGTTTAACAGATTGAAAAGTTTTTTTTGGATATGATGGGAAATAAAAAGAATCATATAAACCAAAGCGTGTCTTTTAAAGAGAACCCTCATTGAAAATTGATAAATACATGTGAACAAACAAAACCTTTCATGTGTAGAATGTTTGACATATGTTTAATCAAAATAATCTGATTGGTCCGAAATAGCACCGACTGTCTACATAATGAGTGCAATAAAACACAACAGTACAAAATACTCAACAAAAAAATACTCTTATAGAAATAAGATGATTTTTTGATTTTTTTTAACCGCAATGGATAAGAAATCCTGCAAAGTGACTTTCAAACCCAAGACCGGTGCCAATATCTGAAGTGCCACTCGGTCTACATGTTTCCAACCAAACGTCATCATCTTTATCTAAGTGTGCTAAGACTGATTCTGTTGTTTTGGGGTAATTTTTGGGATTACTGTTGATCAATTCTCCTATAATTGCACCGTTTCGCATGATACATATTGTAACGAAGGTGTTTACAGATGTGGTTGCAGTATACGTTAGAAAATATGTTCCTGATACTGGTGCGATGAAATTTCCATGAAATGGCTTATATGCATTTCCATTATTTAGATGCATGTTGTCAAACTTGAGTTGCTGTCCTTTATTTACACCGAGTAGTGCTTGTTTCGGTGAAGCCATGAATGCGATGTTTGGGCATGAAGACGCTGCACAAAAAAAAAATCAAATAGAATTTTGTTATTAATGTCTCTCTTTATACTCGTTACTAGATCAATTTCGACCCAACATTGATAAACTGAATTCGCACGTACTCGATCAGTGAAATCGGGAAACAGATTTTGTTGAAGCCTCTGTTGCAGTGATTTCTATTTTAAATTAACGCAACAAAAGTTAACAGATATTCACATCTTGAAAAATTGATTTGGAAAGAGAAATCAAGGTAACAATCAGAAACTGGGGGAATCGCATGAACTCCAAAAGAAGCGAGGCCGGGTGCGTCGATAGGGTACATGTCTCCTGCTATGCATGAATTACCCGCCATGCGAATTCACACTAAAGATGTAAAAATGTCACAATCGGGAATATGACACATTCCGTACAATTGCAGATCAGACGACTATACTGTTTCTTAAAATGTAAGATATGTAATATTGTCTGTATTAAAGCATTCATTTTGATCTCATAAGTTAAATTAATAAATCCTGCAAGTGTATTTCTACATCCTGTGAATGAAATAAGATGCAGAGTAAACGGAAATAAGACAGCATTCAAACATCACAAAGGACAATCCAGGGGTCAACAAACGGTCTTTAACAATAAAAAGGTGTCAACATATTGTGTCAAAACTCACCAAAGATACACGCTTATACATCGGAAAGCGGACGCGCGTAACTTCAATGTCTTTTAAATCGCTTCGAGTTTTAAAAAAACAGTTGTGAACATTAACACCTAGTTCTTCAAATGTCCAAAACACAAATTAAGACATGACAAAAAGACAACCACTAATGGGGTTCCTGATTTTTAACAGGCACATGAACACACTGGGTAAAACACTCTTTTGGCATCGCACGATATATATTTTCCAAACCTTTCAACTTATGATCCTTCAAATTTAACAAAAAACGAGGAATATGATTTATATGCTTGAATGACTAATTTTTATTTTTTTAAACACGTGTACAAAAACTTTCTTTTTTTAGTAATATAATATTAATAGAAAGAAATATCTGTCTAAACAAATAAAAATTTGCAGTTTTAAAATTTAGATATGACCTTATTTTTTTTGTTACATTCTCATTTTAAGTGCCAGTCTTGATAAGAATCGGGCAATTTATAAGAAAATCAAAACATGGTCGAAAAAACCCGCCGACCTAAACTACCTATTTTGAAGTTACCCTCATCCTGAGTTAGAAATGGTAGAACTTCCATTTCTGCGTGTCTGGTAATTCGAAAAATCCATAGATAACTTTTGGTTAGAATGATAGCAAATTACGGAGTTAGATCCCTTAATTGTTAATTTCTAATGCATTTCAACTAAATTATATCTTGAAATACCAGAACAAAAAAAACAGAAACGAATATTATATTCATGCACCAATATACATTTCGAACATAAAATAATGTTAACTTGAGCGGGTTTTTATTTGTCATGTTTTCACCACTGTCTGATTCTTAGGCAGACTGGAACTTAAACAATTTGTCAATAATTAGTAATTCGGTAAATATTAATAATAATTTGTACTTGTTTTAGCAACTGAACTCGGGAAATTTGACAAATCTTGAACTAAAATAATGCAGGATTACTGTCATTCAATATTTATAATAATAATTTACCTTTTTCAACTGTAGATAATCTGTTGCTGAGTTTTTCAACTTCACCTCTGAGTTCAGAAATTGTCTGCAACAGACACACATTTTCCGTCGAGTTTGCATTGCATCTGATTGACGTAGGCGTCAGGAGTCCACTGTGTTCCTGAAACAGAAATGTAAAGAGTATAATAAACATTCCCAACTTTAAAGAAAAACAAATTGAATTGATATATAGATAAGACTGTCAAAAGGTCTTGAATAGTTTCTACTATTTACTCTTGACATTTGATGATAAGACAATTCTGAACTAACGTTAGACTAAGACAAAGATATCTGCAGATACAATTTAGAACGATAGACGTAATTTTGAGATGATATCATGGCAATATTTCCGATATTCATGATATCTTGTATATTTAAGAAATCGTTAACTGCATCTTAAGCAATGAAAACAATCAACCATTGTGAAATAGATTTTCCAATATAGAGTCTCCATGGTGCATGCATACGTCATCTAGGATCTGACTAAAATGTTAAAAATTGCTTGCCATTTTAAATTCGTATTGTCAGATTAAATGTTCCAAATGAATACCTGTTGTTTTTTTTAATTTTTTTTTTGTTCAATTATATGTTACGGAGATTAGTTTGGCGTCCATTTCGTTGGACTTTTAGGGGCCAGCTGTAGGTCGACTCCGGGTGCGGTATGTTCTCGCTGCGTTGAAGACCCATTGGTGGCCTTGGGTTTTTCTACTCTTTGGTCGGGATTGTTGTCTTTTTTGCACATTCATCGTTCCCATTCTCAATTCTATACGTGCTAAACAGCAAACGACTGCATTTCCGTGCGCACAACATTTGTTTCTATAAAAATCTTAATCAAGTTCGCTTTTGACCAATAGTTTTTTTTTATGTATTATAGACTAAGTATGTACCGGGAAGAAAATCATATTTGCTAAAAGGTGGAGTTACATGGCAAACACTTAATACGATCGATGGACTTGTTTTCAACAGACAATCTGCACACCTATGGAACCACGTCGGCGATTTGTTCCTTACTTATATCAAACAGATTTATAAAAGGGTTCTCGAGAAGAATGAAAAAAAACTAGCAATATCTTTTGATTTCACGATCTGGTATTTACATGATTTATATTCACTGAATATTCAAAGTCGTTCTGGGTCTGTCAAATGCTCCATCAAACTTGTTTCCAAATTTTAACTTCCAGGTTATCACAATCATGACAATGTTAACCCAACTTCAGACTTGCTGTGAAACTACCTACTCTGGAGGCGTAGTGAATCAGATGTTAATACGAAAAACAATCTAACTATTCCTTCTTTTCCAAAGTATCAATATATTTGACTTTTTATGCTTTACACCAGCATTCCGCATTCTTAATTGAAAGCTTAAGACACACTGAAAGAAGTAGTTCAGTTTTGTTTCATAAATAAACATGATTGACTGTAATCTGAATTCGAAATACTGCCAACAATGCATACCTACTATCAGGACAAACGTTGTATTCCAACGACCAACTTTCCTGCCTATTTTCAGTATTTCAATTGAATTGTGTTCCTTATAACAGTAGGTTGTTTACCAAGTAAATCAGAGATTTATTTTATCAATAATTCAGGTTACCGCTGGTGTATATTTATATTTTAGAAAATCTTCAAATTATAAACATTTCAAAAGACAACGCAAAATATACATGATCCAGCGCACAAACAAGTATATTGATTTGGGAAGGGATAACTCATGCTAAGTAAGAGAAAACAGCTCCGATTCACACGAAAAGTTTACCAAAACTGACATCAATTTTTTCTTTTTATTATTGACATCCTATGTGTTGCTTTAATGGAAAGCGTTTCTCAACAGACATAGATATAAGAAGATGTGGTATGAGTGCCAATGAGACAACTTCCATCCAAGTCACAATTTGTAAAAGTAAACCATTTTAGGTCAAAGTACGGCCTTCAACACGGAGCCTTGGCTCACACCGAACAGCAAGCTATAAAGAGCTGCATTCTTATGGGAACAACTGTGCTTCTAATCTTGTCGACCTAATCCTTAATTCTTGTGAGACAGACTTAATGCAGGAACCGTTCCGTTTATTGTATTATGATATCCGTTCATACAATAATTTAGTGTTTGGTGCCTTTGTTTATCACATTGAGCTTGAAATCCGCAAATTCAGTTAAGCAGGAAATGTCTATCCTTTCGAAGCACCTGAGTCCACTCCGGGTTTTAGTGGGGTTCGTGTTGCTCAAATATTAGTTGTCTACGTAATATTTGTTGACCTAAATGTTTTTGTTCTTTCTACTGCTGTCTGTTTTTGTGTTTTATTTGGCCTATGGAATTTTAATTGCCCATTGGTAATTTTTTCCTCTTTAGGACAATTAATTCATAACATATATTATGATACTGAACGCCCCATGTCCTTAACTCAAAACAATACGTTGAACGTCACCAATGAAGGCTATCGGTAGTGATAACCTCTATTGCTTAATTCATCTACAATTGTATTAATTAACCAAAAAGTCACATGCTAGTATATCCTTAACCCCATTATAATTTTTTTAAGAGTTTAT
Source organism: Mytilus californianus (assembly GCF_021869535.1). NCBI lineage: Eukaryota > Metazoa > Mollusca > Bivalvia > Mytilida > Mytilidae > Mytilus > Mytilus californianus. Next base: position 40,740,766 of record NW_026262723.1, on the reverse strand, counting down.
TGGTAGGTGCCATTTTCTGTATTCTTGAAAAATGGAAAGGGAGCCTTTCTTTTAAACCAAGGCGATTTTTCCTTAGTTTGTATGAATAGACTAAATGTTAACATTCACCACTTATTTATCTAACTTTAGATTAACTATTCAACTGAAATATAACATTTTTCATTACAATTATAGTACTTTGACAGGCCTTTGTTTGTCTGTTCGTTTCGTTTTCTTTTGACCATGGCATTCTTCTTTAACAAGTCCCTTAGTATAATCTTCCTTTTAATCAGCAAAGTGTTAAATGTTTTCATTTATTTTTTTTTAAATATTTATATTGTGCGGTTCATGCTATTATTTCGGGGATGTGATTGAGTTCTGAGACAAGCATGTTTTACTCTAAAGATAAGTTTTGACAAGAAAAGCATTTACAGCAGATTGATTGTTGTTATGTTATCGTCCAAATATTTCATGCATTATAAGGACGAAAAGAAAAAAATAATTTATACAATAAGTAGGTTCTGTAATGTTAGTATTCTGTATTGTTAGTAAATCGGGATAAATGGCGGACACTACCTACGGACGCCTCCTTCGGTTATTACAAAAACGTTTTAACGTGCAACGTATTTAATAAGTTTTAAACAGTGAAAATATTTTTGTTTTTCAAAGGAATTTTGATGTTCTTATTGAGATGTCAAATGATTTGCTTTTACCTTAATTAGTAACTAAAATAAGTTACAACATTAATGGTACCAGTTTTACTGCACCCGATGCGCATTTCGACAATTGAAGTTTTTTCAGTGATTCTTGAGTTCAGAATGTTTGAAAATCCAAAAGCTATTACAAGCGTTGTAGAGCTGATCAAAACCAAAAGGGACCTAACGCATAGCCAAATCCGGACAAGGAATCAGAGCCTTGCATGAGAGGGATATATTCCTTAATTTAAAATGATTTCAAAAATGTATAACTGCAAATTTCAATCAAACAATATCGATATTTTCATGCCAGTACCGAAGTACTGGTAATAACATTAACGATACCAATTTTACTGCACCAGATGCGCATTTCGACAATTAACGTCTCAGACTTCTGTAAAGCTCGAGGCCAAAAAAATTCAAAATACAAAACATATTACAGAATGTAATGCCTCATAAGAATAAAAAGGATACAAACAAAATCCAAATCAGAAATCAGAGCTTTGAATGACGGAGATTTATTCCTTAATTTAAAATCATTTCAAAAACTTTATAACAGCAAGCGTTTGCAAGCACTGAATGGTCCGTTGCATTTTATCAACGAATCCGAAATAACGGTATTGTTTTGTTGGTAAAGAATGTAACAGAGGAGGATATGCTTACATTATCAAGAACACATGAGTTCACATTCGCAATATTCGGTTGGGTTTGGTTTCATTTCAAGTCTTTTGAGGACTGTATTTTTTTTTTTTTTTTGTGTCTGTTGATATTTTTTGCTTTTTATCATAGGTATGATCCGTTTTTATCATACTTATGAAAATGAAAAATTGGATATAGGCTAAGAGACAATGTAGTTGCAATATGTCAATTATCTGTTTCTAGAAAATTGCGTGTCTAGATGTGATTTCTTACTATTGTACAAATACTAACGACCGGTCAAAACAGAGTATGGACGACAAAACTTTCAAATGGTGTTTGATAAAGCCCTATGTAATGTATATGCATGGAACATTAAATGATATGCTCAATGTCACTCCACTAATAAAAGGTACTGGAAGTGAGAAGTTACACAAACTATAATATTCGATTTTGCCCTTATGTAGTCCTAGCGGAAATGAGAATAGAGAGGCAGCACAAATAAACAATATTAGATTTTGTGGGAATGTGCAAAAATGCTTTAAATAGAAGAGGTAATAAGGAAATTTACTCAAAAGATAGATAAGAAAAATATATTAAACAGGGGAAGGAAGTTCGAAAGACAGTTATAAATTACGTAATTGCATGAATTACTCTTTGATAAATAATAGGGTGGTAATCCTTGAATGGAAATAGTAATATTGATTTACTAATATGTCTGATATATATATTTTTGTTATACATTGTTTTTTAGCCGACCGTGCGAGACCCTTATGTGTAGTCAAGGTCGTTCAACACCCCCTAGTATACATTGTTTCCGTTTTATACTTTCTTAGATTGTGTGCATTTAATTTTGTAAGCATTAAGCAAAGGTACCATAAATTGACAACATTTTCTAAGATTTATTACAAAGGCAAAATCTACAAAAAAGATTTTTGAAAATTAAATAAATTAGATTAGTGATGAACATTGATAGTTTAAAGATTTACAAGAAATTTATCTCATAACACAAAATTTACAAAATCATTTTTGAAAAATAAATAAATTAGATTCGTGATGAACATAGATTGTATAATGTTTTATAAGAAAGTTACATGTATCTCATAACAGTCAGATATAACCGTATTTGTTCAAATCTATAATCGATAGGTTATCTTCATCAGTTTTACGTGGAACTCCCAGCTCATCTTTGTCCTCAAATGCATGGTTGTCTTTCATTTCCATCTTCTGCAACGAAACAAGCATATTATTTGGTAGAATTCTCTAACATCATAAAACAACTAAAATACTCTTTACCTCTTTTATTTCCTTTTTATTTATTTTTGTAACTTACTGTTATTTGTAAAAAGTAAAATAACCAAAATACCGAACTCCAAGGAAAATTCAAAAACGGAAAGTCCCTTATCAAATGGCTCAAACACATCATACGAATGAAAAACAATTGTCATAATCTTGACTTGGGTCATAATATTGACTTGGTACAGGCATTTCCTTATGTAGAAAATGGTGGATTAAACCTTAAAATTAATGCACTTTTATTGTACACAATCAAAGATAATTTTTAACATCAGATACATAAGACATGTATATAATTATAGGGACTTGGTTATTTTTACCTTAATTATACCACAACTTCAAACCAAAATGCAGATAGATGATTACGTTAAACAAAGATTGTCATATAGAATGTAAATTTATATATTATTCATAGAGTTGACAATTTGATGACTCAACAATTAAAAAAATAGAGGGATTGTTATTAGATACACTGCATTTAATTTGTTTTGTCAAAATAATGCATTTAACTTGTTTTGTCAAAAGAATGTATAAAACTTGTCGTGTCTTAAGGAAATATAAGTATTGTGTGATCATATCGAGGTCCTCTGTGGGTACACCAATTGGGCAGGACTTAATTAAGCTGAATAAGGGTTACTATCCCAATCATACAAGGGTGTCTGTTTAGATATGGGGGGTGCATAATTATGCAGCCACGTCTGGCCAGAACTAATGGCTGTTCGTTTTAAGTCCGAAGATTTAATGTTCTCAAACGTTGGAGCGTACCTGATGAGTCATTTCGGGAAGACGATTCTTGGACACTTATTCGGATTTATACGCTTATCATGGGATATAAATATATGAAAATAAAAAATATAAGCTAAATACATATGCAAATACATGTATAAATACTTAATAGAGAATTCTGAATAGCTGACGTACGTTATGAATATACTTTATTTTAAAAAGGAGGAGATGTGGTATGGTTGCCAAAGAGTCAAATATCCACCTGCGTATAAATTAGAAATCCTAATGCACAACTGTAACTACAAAATATTCTTTAGGAAGAGAGACAACTCTCATTCCCCTATACATGTACATACGTTTTAACTAAATTTATTTCTCACGTTTGGTGTAGATTACTATTTCGCTGGTGTGTTTCTCTAATATGTCATTATATTCCTTCCTATGTATTTGGTATTGCGTATGTTCGTATCTATTTACTATGATTGTTTAATTTTGCCCATATATTTTGATATATAGAACCCGTATTTCTATCAAAATTCTTGTTAAAATATTTTACACTTTTCTTACATTTTCGTTTTCCTTAATCTTATTGATTTGCTTTACACTTTTGTATCTCGTCCAAGACAGCTCAATGAATAGTATAAGAAAGCTTATTCCACATCCAATTGCCATGACGATAAATATGCCACCAACGGCTTCCATAGATAATCCCTGGTTCCCTTCAGTGGATGGACAGGTAATCGTACTATTCTTCCACCACTTGTCTTTAAGCTCTGTTATAATTGTTTCTGATTGCATTTGTAATATTCTGAAAGAATATGATCATAACTTTACTTTATTAAATAAAAATAAAACGACAGCCAAACAATTTTGCAATTGAAGAAGCAAGTGATTTCTAAAATATTTGCGAATGCATATTGCAGATTAATAATATAAATATAAGAAAATGTGGTACGATTGGGAATAAAACAAACAAAGACCAAAATGACGAAGGCGTTAACAAAGATAGCTATGTTTCAGCTTGATCAAATGCAAAAGTAGCGCATGCTTTTCTTTCTCTATTCCGCATGTGTAAGAAACTATTTTCTATGAAAAGACCAAATGTATTTAAAATCTTCACGATCAATCTATATTTGAACGCTATATTAAACATATGAAACTGATTTAAAAGTGTTTTTAGGGTATTTATATTTATCTCGTTTTTTTTTTTTAATTAGATGTATTCTTATATAATATTCAATTGCCAAAACAGATTATTATATTTGGTAATATGAACAGAAACACAATGAGTTAATCTAAATCTTATCAAGTTCATTTGTTTAACTCCAAAAATAAATTCTCAGTAAATACGGCATACAGTTATCTAATTGCAATTAAAAGATAACTGTATTGTATTTTAAGCATGGTCTTCGTAAAACATAGTTTTTCCTATCGGAAATTGAGTTTACCTAGAGACGCGAAGCGGGGCTAAGGAACCGGATATTTGCGATAGTAAGTTATAAATACGCCGTCATTTCCGATAGGAAAAGGGGAGAAGATACAAATGGGCCATCAAAATAATTCAAATAAAAATAGACAACATCATGGCCACTCAGAAGGGCTATCTTTCAACACGTTTTAAATTAAAATCCGAAATCGTCGAAACGTCCAGCATTGGATATTGTATCCTTACTTTTTTTGTACAGTAACATATACTTACGTTTTCGATATTGAATCCAGAAGCGGAGAGTTTTGCTGTAAAACTAGCGCATACGGTTTTGAACTAAATGGACTACCGATTGTAAGAAGTCCACACTGTTTATTCATTTGATACTTAATCATGGGTGTTTCGTGAATGTATGCGAAATTGTCAGATACAAGCCTTTGAATACCATCGTCTGTTGTTTGGACTAGACCTGTGGATTGAATTGCATTCCATATCTTCGTATACTTTTCTCCTAGAGGATATTCCCATACAGCAAAATTGCCAACATTATCAGATTCATAGCTCATTTCTTTCCACAAATCGTAAAAATTCTTTTCTATATTAGCCATTCTACTGAAGTATGTTTCACCAACAGTTCCCTTTAAAACAGAATATGATATCGATGTCTGTGTTGATAAATCCTCCAATGATTCTATCGAGTAACTCAAACGTGATGACGTCATAAAAGCGGCCAAATTGGCTGTATATGTTCCCATCATTATTTGACAAAAAAACCAAAATCCAGCAACTAAAATTCTACTAGAAAATGTAATTGGACTGCGATCAGCACCTAAAATTAAAAGGAAATAATCAAAATAAAAATAAGGAGATGAGGTATGATCGCCAATGGGACAACTATCCACCAAAGTTCAAATAAAGTGGATGTAAGCAATTATAGGCAACCGTACGGCCTTCAACAATGAGAAAAACCCGTACCGTATCGTCGGCTATAAAAGGCCCCGGCATCAAAGTCTTGTGAATAGTACAATCGTTATCCATATTGGATAACGATGTTGACAATATCATTTTTAAGTATATTTAAAATCACACTTAAAAATTATCAAAGCCCTTTGCCTCACTGCTGGATCTGTTCATGTCAATTTTCGTCAGAGTTATCGCCTTTTCGGATATAAACTTTGCTCATTCTAAACTTCATTCCAGATCGAGTAAGAATCGTGACAAGTTTGTTTCATAAAATAATACGACATTGCCGATAAAAAAGTCTAAAAGTTTTTGAACTAGTTTTATTTTGTTATCACCACTCTGATTTAAACTGATATAAAGATGTCCATTTTATGTTTGTTAGAAATGTTTTTCAACAGATAGTCGGCTTTCCTAAACCAACAAAGTGCGCTCGATGTCTGTGTTGAAAAATTCAAATTTTGGCGAGCATAATGATCCCATTGAGCTTTAAAGGATATCATAATGTCCGCTTCAAAACTTGACCATGTTGATCTCATCTAGAAATCGACAAAAAGGGTCGGTGAAAAACTATTCTTTCTGACAAAAGAGAGGAAGTTCTCGTTGAGAACTTTCATTTTGTATGCAGCAACTTTCCAGTTTTCTTGAATAACATGTGCAGCAAATGTTCGTGTGGTATTTTGTAATTCAGACTTTAAAGACCATCATTCTTTGGTGTTCAGATGTAATATATCAAGAAACTAATATCGAGGTTCTTTAACAACTACAAATCGGATTAATCTCTTATGCTTTTAGAATGCAGCAAAATAAATGCATGGTTTTGAGTTGCATGTTCCTTATTATTTTTCATTGATGCACTAAATGTTTACAAGAAAATTTCTCGTTGTTATACAACTTGAACATACTAGTCACTCATTTGAGGTTAATTTTCTTGTGTTTAAATATAATCAGTCTCATAAACTTGTTTGTTTTGTTTTGACCATAAAGCTAGTATTTTCTACTAATTCCAATACGCTGTCAATTTTTTAGTTCTGTTAATAAAGTTTTTTGTCGTCTGTGTTAAAAATATTCTGAGCTAAAAGTTGGAGAAGCCAAAACTGGACAAACACAATGAGACCTATTTAATTACAATGTAACAACGTAGCAATATGACAGACTTTACCACTCGTATATGCAATAAATAGAATACTTGTGCATAATGTTTTTTTAATAGAATAGAAAGGAAAGGAATAGCATTTATTGATAAATAGCGGAGAGTATTGCTGTCTTTGTCGGAAGGTAAAGTGAAAACTTAATCGTTGAGGACCTATCAACAACTATCGAGAATAGGCATAATACAAATACTATTTCATATAGCTCTTCAACTGTTTCGGTACTTATACATCCCTCGGATTTCAAATGTTTGGCATTGAGCGTTCCTGATGAAGGTAAATCCAGAAAAGCGCTTCGGACGCATAAAATTATTAAACGTGTTGTTTTCAATTTTTTAGACTCCGATACTTTTATGATATTTGTTAAAACTGTTGCTTCATCCACACTACTGTTTTCAATATATGAATAAAAGTAGATATAGGTTATACGTCGATGACACAACAACCAAGAACAATCTACATATAAAAAAAGAAGATGTAGTATGATTGCCAATGAGACAGCTTTCTATTACTCCCCACTAGTGTTTTTAACATATTTTTGTCTACGTCATTACGTCGTTGGAACAAAAAAAAGTTTCAAAATGCATAATTAGTTCAAAGACTTTCACACAGAAGTATATGTTTCCGCGAAGGACAGCCCTGTAAAAGTAACTTTGAAAGACTGCTAAAACATGTGATTTATCCATATATTTGAAAATACAACCTTTTTCCTATTGTATTGTTATTTTACTTATTCGTATATTGATAAATGCAAGCAAGTTATTTTGTTTTTGGTTGTATTATTTAATCACTGTTACTGGAGTTGTAATCCACGTTTGTTCTTCTCTCAAAGACCACAAAAGCATGCATGCATTTGGTTTGTGGGGTGGTTTCCAGAACAATCATCAAAATTTTGTTTTAACTAACCGAGGAATATATATATTGTATTATACATTATAGTTTCAGAACATTTCATATTGCTTGCATTTCTGACGACGAAATGTTAACCAATAATTCATCACTACCTCAGTGGCAAACACACTGATATACAGATACCTGTAATAAAAAGGGGTGCAGCTTTGGTGCACAGTGACTGTCAAATAAAGGATGCAGTGACATCCGTACGTGCAGACTTATTCAAGGAACTACCATTTAACTCGGGGATATGGTTATTAACTAAAAAAAATTTGATGTTCAGCTTTGTAGAAGAAATATTTTGATCATGTACAAGGAAAAATAATTTTTGATTTAGAGTTTTTGGCACTTAATTAAATCGCATTTTGCAGAAAATAATAATTTGATCATTGCGTGGTACAAAAAAATCGGAATGAAATGAATATTCATAATCTTATCCCCCATCCCCAAAGTTAAATGGTCTTTCCGTATGATAGTTATCTTATGGAGAGAAAAAAAAAATCGTGTACAATATACCTGCTAACGTAATCGATCCCATAACGAACCATACGCATTCTTTAAAGCTAAATGGATTATGCTGTGGTTTAGCAGCAAACGTTTTCAGCTGGAGTCTATGGAAAAAGTAAAGTATCACAGCCGTGCTGATTTGAATACTAAACCATGTAACCCATACTATCCCTGTGAAAGCTGACGCAAATGCAAACATGTCATTGTACACTGTTGGGTCGCGCATGAGTAATTGCAGCCCAGCAAAATCATAATACGGTGCTGTGAAATCTATGACTGTCTCTCTTTCTGCCGTTACAGATATTGGTCCAATTCCAATATCTGCAGCCTGTAATAGAAAGTATCTTTGAATGACAAGTGCTCTCATTAACTTAACTTTTATATTATACTAAATATCAAGATAAAATCAATACAAACATTTTGTCACATACAGAGATTTCTTTTATCTATCAGAGAGATTATCATTTAATAATCTAAGGTCGATGGTATACTTCAGGTTTCTCCCTTAAGTAAATTTATTGTTTTCAATGAAGAAAGTTGAATTGAAAATGTTGCAGTCAATACAAGTCCTTTTTCAGAATTGAAACTTACTGAGAGGTTATTCTGACAAGAGTTGACTGTGTCCCTCTTTATGGAGATATATTCCTTCACTATTATGATTGCCAAGGTATTGTGACCGAAAACTTTGTAAGTTATAAGAAAAGGAAAAGTCGTCCCGTTGATCATAAAGTTTGGTACGCAATTCTAATATCAAGGTCTAAAAGGTACATCAGTAACTATTGATATTTTGTTTAGTAACAACAAGATCTGTAGTATAGATTGCATGTTTATAAGAGAGGCGAAAGATACCAAAGGGACATTCAAACTCTTGAGTCGAAAATAAACTGACAACACCATGGCTAAAAAAGAAAAAGAACAACAGACAAACAACAGTACACAAAACACAACATAGAAAACTAAAGACTGAGCAATATATTTACAAAAACTTTGAATAGTTTACAGAAAATATCGTCTAAATATCTGCTTGTATTGTTAAAAAGATTGCATTTAACAATTAGTATACACTTTGATAGAAGCAGAAAAAAGGTGGAAGGTAACAAGGAGGGAATTAAAATTTATAAATCGAAAGAGACCAACAAAAGAATGTCTAAACCAAAAAAAATACGTAAAATATAAATAACAGCATACTTAAGCCTACATAAAAAACTAAAGACGGAACAACACGAACCCCATTAAAACCCTCGAGTGTTCCAAAAGGGTAAGCAGATACTCTCTTCTATAAGAAAACTGAACTTAAGAAAATAATATAAAGCCATCACGAGTTAGTTGACCGTAATGGAATATCTGTATCACAGATGACGACGGATATGTTCCAATTGTCGTAACTGTAATTCCGTCCCCTTTTCTCCGAATGTGACCTACCGAATAAGACTTATCACCGGGTTTGTACTTACATGAGCAACACGACGGGTGCCACATGTGGAGCAGGATCTGCTTACCCTTCCGGATCACCCGAGATTACCCCCAGTTTTTGATGGGGTTCGTGTTGCTCAGTCTTTAGTTTTCTATGTTGTGTTTTGTGTACTGTTGGTCTTTTTTCTTTTTAGCTATAGCTATAGTTCCTTTGGTATCCTTCGATTCTCTTTCATTCGCCTCATTTTCTTATGCATCTTTAAAAATAATTTCACTTACCCCTCTTGCAACTTCACCAATGATACCAGACCAAGTTCCATCAGAACGTAGAACACCATATTCTCCATCCGGAACATAGTGAAAAGAGTACTCAAAATTAAGTCTTCTTGCTATCTCATCTAGTATATCAATTGTATAACCTTCATATCGTACACCGTCTGCTGTTTCTATTTTAGTTATAAAAGGTGGTTCCTAAAAATACAGTGACGCTTTTTAATAACGATTAACAGGAAAGTATTTTTATACGACACATCGAATGAAAAGACAAATTTAATAACTTAAAACGCAACAAATTTAGTTAGCAAAGACTGCAAAAAAGACAGAAAAACAAACGAAATATCAAGCTTTATAAATTCCACTTTTCCACAACATTACAAAAATCATACAAAAAAAACAAACGTGCTTTGAATTAACTTTGATGTTGTTCTTGGAATGTCGTATAAAAATCTCATCAGTTAAATTAGTTGCGCACAATTTTACACGCCCCCTTTTTTCATTTTACTTACATGTATCAGAACAACAGTTAACCTATTTTCTGTAACGTTGGAAAAAGCAACCTCCGTGGTATACAATCCATTCGATCTTGTCCAATAGCCAATCTGTATCAATTATATAACATATATTTTGACAGACCATTGGAGTGTTGAAATTGATATGATACTTTTAACCACTGGACAAGGGTGATATTTAAAGTTAGCACCTGTGAACATGTTATTTATTGGATGAGTAGGATTTATAATGCATAGAAATAGTTTATGAAATGTAAACATCATTTAACTGATAACATATATATATTAGTGTGAAAGAAAATGCGGGTTATATGCCAATGAAACAGCAACCCAACAAAACATCAAAGAAAACTGATTATACATCTAGAAGTGTTCATAAAGTGTTTATACATGATAGATTCAATAAAAAAATCAAATCTCAGACCTTTGTAGACTAGACTGCATAATAGTAAAAAACTAAGCCATTTAAGGAATGACTGTAATATTTTATCTGTCTTTGAAGAAATAACATAAAAGAATGTGATGCACACTGAATAACCCGCGTAGCGGAATATTTAAAAGTGTGCACCACATTTTGTATGTTATTTCGAATAGACAGAAAAAAATATTACAGTCATTCCTTATAATTTAATTCTAAACAAGGAGTAAACCATGATAAAAATGTTGATGACGTCCCGGTCACGACAAAATTATATGTCTATGATCTGATAGACAAAACACTTTCAGCCAATCAGAAGACGTGTTACATCCAAAATTAAATTATTCAATGATGATACTTACCAATGATTCAGTCATAGCACTTCCATTATTGTTATATTTTATAATGTTCAGTTGGGAAGAGGTATTGCTGGCGTTTATTGTTGTTGTTAAATAATCATTCAGATTTTGCTGTATAAGGAAAACAAAGGAATATACATTTACAGTTACTAACAGCAGATCTTAGCAAATTTATCCAGAAGTAAAAGAAAGTTCAGGTTCAATGTGTCATGCTTCTAGCAATATGATATAAAAAAATTCTAATTTAAAAAAAATATTAGAGATGCAGATACCATTACAGGTGTCACTGAAAATCAACCAAATGCTTTTTCCGAAGTTGAGAAGTGGGAATGCAAAGTTCATGTCCGCGTTTTGATATTGGGAAAAATATAGAACACTCGATTGTATATCATTCAAAGTTATATCAGATTTAGTTATCTGTGTAGCGTAAAAGTCTCTTATTGGATCTGTCAAATTATTTCCCTTAAAAAAAATTAACAACTTCACAAATAAACTTTAATCTTCCAAGAGACAATCGCATCCCTTGTCGTCATAATAAGATACTAATAAGAAAACAAAAAAACAAAAAATACTCACAGTTACGTATAAAGTGTTGTCGACATAAGTGTTAATCGCTTTCCATAACTTTGAAAGATACAAATCGTATATATGCTCATCTACCTGTAAGAAAAACTTTTCTTTTTAAACATAAGCAATACTTTGATTTTAATCTCGGTACAGCACGTTCAACCATCAAGTTTTTCGTTTGATTCAATATTTTTTATTCATTTCATAACACTACGCTTTTACAACCCTAAAAAGCTTAGAAAGAAGCACTTAATTACAATATTAACATTGTAATGCTAAATAAGAGGTAACCGTAGTTTGCACATGTTCAAAACTTGTAAATCCATTTTAGTACAAATCTTGATTTTAGAAATTGAGGGAATTGCATGAACCCAAAACGTAGAGAGACCTTGTGCCTCGTCGGGGTAAGCGTCTCCTACTATGCATGCATCTATTGTCTATGTCACGATAGGGAGCATAAAACAATCGGCAAATTTGCAGATCACACAACTACATGTATTCTGGTATTTTAAGATCGAAGACCAGGACAAAATGTCTTTCGTAAGTTGACACACCGACACCTCGTATTGGTCAACCAATTCGTCATGTGACCCTACAAATTTGTCGTGTCAAATTTTAGTCATTCTTTTTCAAAACCCTGCTGGAGGAAATTTTGTGTTATGGGCGAAATTCAGGAAGTTACAAGTTTAATCAAACTTTTCGTTTGTTTTGTTTTAAATATTCCTACGCAATATTGTAACATTTTCCCGAAGACCCCATGCATTTGTGTAGGCTTGACAGACGTCCAGATAATCATCTTTAGTTATACTTTATTTTAAATATCGGATCTATCAGACAAAAAGACAATACATTTACAATATGACAATGAAGCTAGTTTTTTTATTTGGGATTTTTTTCTCTCTGGTAAATGGGATATATCCAATATAAAACATATTCCGTCGCCATTACAAATACTTTATACGCCCGATACTTAGTACGTTATACAACATCTCTAAAAGCACTACGTTATTGTTGCATGTCAGTCAAAAGGAGGAATTGATAGTTTTCGGAATTTTGGATTCTCAATGCTCTCCAACTTCGTACATTATATGGCGGTTTTGCCTTTCAATATGTGAGCGTCACTGATGTGTCTTTTGTAGACGATCCGCGTGTGTGGCGTACAAAAGTATCCTGATAATTTGATGATTTACTGAAAGCTTAGGACAATATCGACCGATATCAGTACAATACCAATGTAATTTATATTTAAAATAAATATTACTTTACATATATAGGAATTGGTTTATTGATAATTGATTATTGAGTGCTAAATGTCAATTGGTAAATATTCAAGTCATGCGTAGAATGAGAACAAAGAAACTACATAAATAGGCTATGCAAAGTGGGTCTACCGGGATGAAAAAGGGGAAATTTAGAATACCACTGGAAAAAGATGGTATGTTGGATAAAGACAGGAATGTTGCCTTGTAACAGGCCACCTACGGACGCACCAAAGTGTTGTTGCGAAAGGTTATTTAACAACAGAAAGCGTGGCATTCTCCCTACACGAGGCATCAGATTTAACCCGGCTACGTAATTATACATCCAGCGCAGACCCTCTTTACCTTGATTTGATTATTGGAAGGAAGAAGTCCCGTTGGAAATATTGTTTATCCCTGTCAACCATATAAAGCACATATAAAAGCGGAGTAAGAATTGATATCCCGTTTTTAGAGGTTACCACGCTGTCAACACACTATAAAACCATGTTACAAGTATTTCAGGCTGTTTAATGCAAGGTAAAATGTTTTGGCCCATGAACATTTAAAAAACGTTGTCGAGTGTCTGTGCAAAATTTCCGTTCCACATACTTTATAAATATAAGGATATGTGGAACGATTACATATGAGCCAGTTATCCACCAGAGACCAAAAAACGAGGATGTTAACAACTTCATGTCAACGTACATGCATTCAATAATGAGCAAAGCCTATACAGTAGGCTGTAAATTGGTCCGAGATAACAAGAGGTGGAACTATTCAAAAGAGAAAATTGATAGCCTGCTTAAAAAATGATTAATGATTTAAACAATTAGCGAAAATAATTATATATGGCAGTCTTTGACAGACAGCTAAATACAACAACCATTGTATTACCTTCTTATTTGATTAAATAAGTAGGGTTTTTTGTGCTAAAATCTGCCACTGGACGTTAAACAAATGTACTTACATTTTTATGACCCGTATAATTAGCATCATACTGGACAATGCACACAAAAGAAAACATTGATATGTTCCCAGGACATTCAAATGAATCAATAGGAACCACTATCCATTGGTCTTCCTTTCGGTTGGCTGTATTATTTGCCTAGAGACAACAATTTATATAAATTAGTGCTGTAAAATATAAAAACATCCGAAATGGTAGTATATGTAAATCTGCATTATTTCCTTAGCATTTTTTTCAAATTACATTATAAAAGAGGGACGAAATATACCAGAGGGACAGTCAAACTCATAGATCGAAAACAAACTGACAACGCCATGGCCAAAAATAAAAAGACAAACAGACAAATGATAGTACAGATGACACAACATAGAAAACTAAAGACTAAGCAACACGAACCCCACCAAAAACTGGGGTGATCTCAGGTGCTCCGGAAGGGTAAGCAGATCCTGCTCCACATGTGGCACTTATAAAACTTGTATAGTTAAATGCCTTTAAGTAATTGTTAAAGATGAAAGCTACATGTATAGCTTAAGACGTAAGAGTAAAGTCATCTGCAATCTATTATATATATTTGTTTCTCATTGGTATACTTCATTTTTCAATTTCTTATTTTATCCTAATTCGATACATTCTTTAAATTCATGCTGAAGCTAGAACATTTCCTGTTGCTTTGTTTCAATTCCTATATTTACGGAATGTAACAGAACATGTTATATCTTTTTAACGGTCTCCTATATACAAATGTATGTCAATATAAATAAATTTGGTGTATTTACTGTCTTCTGATTGGCTAAAAGTATTACCTTTATTTTCAATGTTGTCAATTTTTATGGCGACACGCCCACTCTGACGTTGTGTATTCATACGCCAACATGTGTGTACGTTGTTATAATATTGTTAATATAAATAATATAAAAAGCTCTTTGAGTCTTATTTTTGATAGAAATTTATTTATAATGAATGGCTATTATTTATTTTGAATTTATTGAACCATTAAATTAATTTTTGACTCTGAAGCGGATTATGTAAAATGTGAAGAGTCAAAAATTAATTTAATGGTTCAATAAATTCAAAATAAATAATAGCCATTCATTCGCGGATTATGTAAAATGTGAAGAGTCAAAAATTAATTTAATGGTTCAATAAATTCAAAATAAATAATAGCCATTCATTAAATGGGTCTCTTAGAATGTTTTCTGTGTTATTTATTTCTTTCAAAATAACATTATGAGTACTACAAGTGCAGTTGGCGTATTGTGTATTTTGTACAACGAATCAATGTTATTTTGATCTATTTTTCTATTTTCAATATGACGATGATTAAATCACAGTTAAAACATGTAATGTAATTCTATCTCAACTTCAAATGTATGCAATTCACTATTGTGTAAATTGATTTAACACAGTCAATTAATTGACTTACTGCTACTAAAATATCGGTAATTTCTGTGTATGTTCCAATGGCTATAAATCTATTAGTTGTCCCATCAGTTAAACTCGTGTACAGGGAATCTGCTAGGTTGGAGGTATTCATGTTGTACAGGTTATACAGACGAACAGAGTATAAGGTATCGTTGTCACTGACAAAGACTGACGTATCAATTTCTGAAAAATAAACAGTCATCTGTCACTGACAAAGATTGATGAATCAATTTATGAAAAATAAACAGTCATCTGTTACTGACAAAGACTGATGTATCAATTTCCAAAAAATAAACAGTCATCTGTCACTGACAAAGACTGATGTATCAATTTCTGAAAAATAAACAGTCATCTGTCACTGACAATAACTGATGCATCTCAACAGTCATCTGTAATGATAAAGACGGATGTGTCAATTTCGAAAAATAAACAGTCATCTGTCACTGACAAAGACTGATGTATCAATTTCTGAAAAATAAACAGTCTACTGTCACTGAGAAAAAACTGATGTATATCAACAGTCATCTGTCACTGATAAAGACGGATGTGTCAATTTCTAAAAAATAAACAGTCATCTGTCACTGACAAAGACTGATGTATCAATTTCTGAAAAATAAACAGTCATCTGTCACTGACAAAGACTGATGTATCAATTTCTGAAAAATAAACAGTCATCTAGTGTTTCTGCTTATACATTGTTCAAACGTCGACAAAATCAACGCCAATATAAAATGTGATTCTTTTATTTGTTTTTTTTTTCTAAAGTTTTGTAAATTATTTACTGGTCAGAAGTCAGTGTCGGAACATAATGTAATTACGGCAAGGAAACAGTTTTCAGACATCAGTTTTGGTCTAGGAATTTAAAATATACAATAATAGTATCAAAGAATACAATCTTTAACAGTGGAGCAACATGTTCAGACAGAACGCTGAATGTTCAAAACTAATGAACTGTTCTAAGCAGGTTGACAAATCACAAATGGTCCAATATTCCAAAAACGTTACCAATCATTATTTGCATTTCGACAGCTGATTCAGAAATCATGTTTACCTTTTTCTTATGTACTGATATAATTCTTCAAAAATAAAAATAACACTTTATAAATTTGGTGCATGCGATGCGTTCTTCTGGATTAACCTTCATCATGAACGTTCATACCCAAAACAAATGAACGCCAAGGATGTTTAACTACCTAAACACATGAACAGCAATATGATACTATACAATATATAGTTATATATGTTGTGTACAAATTGTAATGTTGTACAAATTATAATTTGTACAGAATTTTTGTACAAGATATCAGTGTTTTATGAACTGCTTAACATAAATGGATGATACAAGCACACAGTCTTTTGTTTCGTATATTTCTGTAATATTTCCATGACTACATGATACAGTCTAATACTGAGCTTTGATACAAAAAACTTATCAAGAACACAAAAAGACTTTTTATGGATATGATTTTGGTGTAAGGAGAAAAATAAAAATAGAATTTAAACCATTCAGGTGTCCTTATTTCCAGTTTTAGGACAAGGAGAATAGCACTAAATGTTAGGTTGAAGTATATAAATTTGAATTTAAGACATTAAGCTGATAAAGTATAGAAGATTAACTTTTATCACCTGGTGCAAAAAGGTATTTGTCAAAAAACTTATAACTTGTACAAAACCCCTGTACAAATTATAATTTGTACAAACTTATATCTTGTACACAACATATATAACAACTAACCATACATAATACAATCAAAGCCGATATTTTTTTTCTTTTAATGGGTAGAAAATACACCAGTGAACAGAATATTTTCATTTTGTTATCTAACGTATTTTAGTAAACTCACCAAATTTTGTATTTGTCAGTAGAATAACCTCTAGGAATCCGCTGTCGCTCCTTTGAAATAACGATAAAGACATCTCAAGATATTCGTGGAAACTGGGCTGTAGGTAATATGTCGGTTTGCAGTCATCCTGTATGTTGGACGACAAAGTAACGAAGGATGTATTGGTCCATTGAGCCACATGACACATGACTCCAGTAGTATCCTTCTCAACATCGATCAAAACGATGCCATTCGTAGAGTTAACATCGTATGCCAACTCTAAAATAACAATATATGAAGAAGTTATGGTACAATTTTAATACATTGTAGGGGTCTCGGTAGCCGAGTGGTTTAAGTAGTTTTTAGCTACTGTATCACTAGCCTGTCAACATAAAGGTTTTGAGTTCGAACCCAGCACGTGGCAGGTGCGTTCAACTTCAATCTTAATTGAATAGGATTGTCAGTTTTCCTGCTGAAGGTCGGTTGTTCTCTCCGGCATACTTCTTCAATACAATATGGCCGCCACAAAATGGCCAATAGTGGTGTTCAACACAAAAAATCAATATCAATCGATACATTGCGTCCATTGAACCAATTGAAATACGGTACGTAAGGATGTTTTAGCCTTGTTATTTTCAGTGTATATGCTTGATAAAAGATTTAATAAATTAACATGAAAGGGTATATTTGTCCAAACTTGATAACTGCATTTTCCGTCATAAGAGAAATACACAAGTAAGTGTACACAGATTTATTGCTTGTTGCAAAATGTTTAGCGTCAAATATTACATAACTACACTTATTCAACTGACAATTAAATACTGTATTGTAAAAGTTTTAACTGTAACCAATAATCCATGTTACTGT
Source organism: Mytilus californianus (assembly GCF_021869535.1). NCBI lineage: Eukaryota > Metazoa > Mollusca > Bivalvia > Mytilida > Mytilidae > Mytilus > Mytilus californianus. Next base: position 40,722,631 of record NW_026262723.1, on the reverse strand, counting down.
TGGCGGTTTGCTCCTTCATATGGACAGGTTAATTGCTGTTCACTTAATGTCATATGCAATATTAATAATGTTGTCTGATTTAAATGCTTAGTCTCGTGGGTTTTAAATGAAATATCGACATATATATATAGTGCAAAAATGTCAGTTTACAAATTAAAATATTTTCATATTTTGTACTTTAAAGGCATTGTAATATTCTGTATATATGAAACGTGTATTTCAATTTTGCTCAGCACCATGGTCATTAAATTGATCGATAATTAAACATACCATCAGTAATATATGTGTCGTCCAGAACAAGCGTCGGCGTTTCATTGTAAAAATTCAGTGTTATACTGACAGAAGATGGGTCTGTTTGATTGAAAAACGAATCTGTTAAATCTGAAAACTTCTGTAGGTTTTCGTCGTCAACGAACACTCCTACAAAAATGAATTAAGCATAAATTATAATAAACATTTGTAATATTATATACGATTTTGTCCTTAGTTTTGTCTGTATTTTTGTTCATTAGCTGAAAAGAAATAATTTGAAAATAAAGATATGTGGCATAATTGCCAATCAGACAACTATCCATAAAAGACATAATGACAAGTCATCAGTAGTAACTGTTGAATTATGCATTGCAGGAAGCAACGTTTTGACAATTTCATTTTCAATCATTTTTTAACGTTCTGTAATTATAAATAATTTGGTTCTTAAAGATCCGACTATCTCATTAAGGCTATATATACTCTTAAACTTGCAGGACCATTTGTCTATCAAAGGTTGAAAAATAAGGACCGGAGAGAGATAGTTGAGGGGAAAACATTACTTTTACTGTTATTGAAAGCGCGATGTTTTGTAAATCTGGAATTGCTCCTAATCATAGGTTTTCACAGAGAAGTGTTGCTATATTTGGGTATTCAATGTCCAAAGTGGAACCCTCCATGCACTGATTTTTTGATCTGAAGAAGTCCGTTAAAACAAAATTAAAAACATAAGGAAGTTATTCAGGATGGGTTTCAGTTGATATGCAAGAATAAAGGAGTTTGTGCTAGCTTTTAAATGATATGATAAGTTTGTAACAGTACCAGATTTGTTTACAAAGTTACATATCATAGCTTAATGTTTATCATGTTTTTTTATCATGCATGTTCCTACAACATGGTCAATTTATAAATCATTTCCGTCGCTAGAAAATTTATATGGCAATTTGTAGTATCATATGATTTTCTAAAACTATTACGGTTTGTCGGGTAAATTTTGTCATTAACTGAGAAAAAATATCGAGTAATCTGATACGGCTTCATATATGCAGATTTCTAGGAATACGAAACACTTCCTGGTTCATACCGTTGCTTTATTAGAAATTGTGCTTAGCATGACTACACAACATTGTGCGTTCTGTAGTGTTATTGTCCATATTCGAATCCGTTTAAGCAGGGGCGGATCCAGCCATTTTTAAAAGGGGGTTCCCAACCCAGGATAAAGGGGGGCGGGGTTCCAACACGTGTTCAATGGTAGCTATGATATTTGTCTTAGTATTCTGACTTGCAAAAGATGTTTTGGAAAATTGTTATGTTGAAATCAAAATGCTCTGATAAAATGGTGATTCAATTTACTGTATATTAATTTTTAAACGACAAGGTTTTGCACTAATCTAGATGTGCAAACTGTCTATTTTGATACTAGAGATACCACAGAATATAATTTAGACATACAGATGTATTTTCTTCAGAAACGTCAAAAGGCAAACAATAATGAATAAAAACAATCAAATCTATTGAACCAAAAGCGGTATTAAAATAAAATAGGCAAAAATTCTCTAAAAGTAAACTTTGCCAAGGGATTCGCAACGTTAGTTTTTTTTAACGTTTACGTTTACAGTTGATCATGTGAAACTCAAATGATTGATTGATTTTTGGTGTTTTAACGCCACTTTTAAGCACCGCTTTTGGGCTATTTCGTGGCGGCCAGTTTTTATTGGTGGAGGAAGCCGGAGTGCCCGGAGAAAACCACCGACCTTCGAAAGGAAAACTGGCAATCCTAGTCAATTAAGATTGGAGTCGAGTGCACCCGCACGAGCGGGGTTCGAACTCACAACCTCAGTGTTGACTGGCTAGTGATTACAGTAGTAACTACTTAGACCACTCGGCCACCGAGGCCCCGAAACTCTAAAAATGCCATGGCACATACAAAATTATTTACTATGCACAGGGCGAAAAAAAACTCTCGAGGACTAAAGGTGCATTGGCAGTGCAATCGATCCTGTGGTTTTAAGTAGAACTTTTAAATCTTGGTGCGTTCGATTTCTAAACCAAAAATGTATACCTCCTTTAAAAACGCGCAGAGAAAAATGTTCAAAATTTTTTAATAAAAGTATAAATGCATGAAGAGATTTAACCAAACGAGACACAAAAATAAGTAAAGAATTTCATAGGTCATGTTAATTTACCTGAGAAGATGGCAATCTTAAATTTCTGTGACAATTACAACTTTTTATCAGGTACTAAAGTTTCAATCATCTTTGCAATATTTGATGAATATTTAGAATAAACGCCATTGCGACCTTGCACTCCGGATGACACTCTAATGAATAATTGTTATGAATGTTTCTGTGTGCATTATTTGATGTTGCATGTACATTCACCATTATTTCCTTTATTTCGTTTGACTGCATTGTTCAATCATTCAAGTAATGCTTAATGGCAATACGTAAATCCCTAAATCATTGACTTAAGAGATAAGTGAAATAATCCTCATCTTTCAAAGATAACAGAGAAGTGATTTTCTGTTGTGTACCCTTTGATCAATGATGAGTTATCTTATTTGTAGTAATTATACGGATTTCTAACTAAGTTAAGAAAAACGGAGTTTTCAAAGCACGCAATAGGGGGAAGGAAAGATCAAATAAAAAAAAGATAATAACCAAGCTAATTCCATTGATTTCAAAAAGGGCAATTGGTATGTTTCTTTGTTATCTATTTAATGTTCTAAATTTAGCAAATTTCAATCGAGACTCGAGTCCGTTAGAAGTATTTTAACGTTGTTGGATTAGAAAATATTCCGTAGGAAGAATTCATTGTAAATATTTTGATAGCAACTAGTGTTCGGGACTATAAAAAAAACTCGCACGAAGCAACAATAAATACCATACATATGTTTATGTAGAATTGCATGAATTTGAAATAAATTAGAGCTTTAAAAAGAAAACACGTATTAAATACTAATAAACGGGTCTTCGAGGAATATGTGTGTCGCCCGCCGTCTCTAATTATCAGCAAAAAATGCGAAGACCATGTTTTAATATGGATAATCCTGAATATAATAACACAAATCAAAAATTAAAATTGAAAGATCAAAACTGCATGTCCTCTAGAAGAATCTATAAATGTTTGGGGGAATTCTTTCATCTATGCAATTTCAGTGGAGTTTTCTGATTAACAATCTGAAATAAGCAGAAATGGCTAAGACCATCTTTTGGTGTGAGAAACCCAAAAAATCACACAGACCAAAAATAAATTAGCAGGTGTACAACTTCCAATTCTGTATAGAAGAATGTGTGCAAGTTTGGTTGAATTCTGTCGAGCCGTTTTCGTTTTCAAAGCGTTACGGCCAAACAAAGTGTGACGCGAACTACGACGCCGCTAAATGAGGGGCCGAATGGTCTCTACATGTTGGTTCAGCTTTGTTGTCAGGCGATACAAACTATGAGAAAGTCCTGGCCTGCCACAGAATAATGTTTTAGATAAATTACGTTTCTTAACATCAATGAATTTTCCAGGTCATAACTGCCCATTGAAAATCAACATTTAACGAAACATATGAATATGTAAAACATAGCAACTGATCAAATTGAGTCCATGGTGAGTTTGTTGACTAAATTCAAAACTTAAATTTATTGTCTTTTGAGACAGAAAATATTTGAGGGACAACATTGTATTCCCCGTAGTGACGCAAAAGTTAGAAGTTCAGGAAAACAATTATTTCGATTTTGCAAACAGCAGTTTAAAATAAATATTTGCCAACTTACAGATCAAACAATAATAAGTCTTTAACAATATAAAAACAAGCTATGGCCAGAATCTTATATGTAAACTTCATATCATAAGACCAGCGTTTCACAAAAACTCGTACAACTTAAATTGATCGTAAGTATATGTATACAGAATTTTTCATAACTTACACGAGTATGTTTGTGGTGAGATTTTAAGTGAAACGATGAGAAGGTGTCCAAGTACATTGTATATTTATAATAATGTCATATCCTATGAGCTATCACGTTAAAATCCTATCAAAAGCGTCGTCCTAAGTAGGATATATTCATTATAACGTCGATGATATGTCCGTGTCAATGTTATTAAGGGCATACGATACAGTTTTGATCCCATAATGAAATTTTGATGAAAATTTGCATGTAGGCTATTTTTTACCTGATTAAATCAAATATGTAATAAAAAATATACAACCATGTGCTACTTTTTGAGTAAATTGAGGTTGAAATTTCAAATATTTCCTCACAATTCAAGTTTGTGGACGTTCTTTTCTTTTCGATAGAAATACATAATTTTTTTTGTTTTAAAAGATAAACACAAGCTGTTTTTTGTTAAATTTTTTGTAATTTCTGTTTTATATAAACGTTCTATAAATTTGTACATTTCATTTTTACAAATAACTCATATTAATCAAATGATCATGATTGTAGAAAAAAAAACGTAATTTTTTGCTGTATATTTATCAAATTTTAAAAAATTGCAGTATTGACTTTTTCATGAAAATTGGTAAACATAATCTTCATACGTAATCAAACCAAATGTCATTTTAAAAAAAGGGGGTCCATGAACTCGTTTTCAAGTTTAATCAGATTGAATGATAAAAATCAGTCGAAAACTGCATCTTTTCCCGATAAGTCACAGTTTGACGTCGCGAAAATAACAATTTACGTTGGCAACGGCTTTACCTTCCCTGTAACTGTATCGTATTCCCTTAAAGACCAAACAGCCTATTGTTTATGCGCATCAACTAACGCAACTTGGTAGTGACATAAAAGCTCTATGACGTTGTTTCTAGCAATGAGAAAACGTCAAATTATAACGTCCTATTTCGCGTTTTTCATGGATTCCAACATGGTGTACGCTTTGAAAAAATACGTCTTCCAAGAAAAGAGGAATTAAGTGTCGCGCTGATATCTAGTGGAAATTAAACACAAATGGACACAAATGAAACTACACTATATTTAACCTTCGTTCTAATAAAAATGATAAAATATAAATTTTGAACTCGACTTTTTGCATTTACCCCGATCTGCATTTCATTTTTATTTTCTTTCACTTGCGTAGATTTTGTCTTTCATTTGCGCCGATTGTGTACAGGTAAATTATAGGTGAAAGTTATTGTTATGCCCCATTTATTATGCCCCATTTATGGGCATTATGTTTTCTGGTCTGTGCGTCCGTTCGTTCGTCCGTCTGTTCGTCCGTCTGTCCCGCTTCAGGTTAAAGTTTTTGATTAAAGTGTTTGGTTAAGGTAGTTTTTGATGAAGTTGAAGTCCTATCAACTTGAAACTTAGTACACATGCTTCTTATGATATGATCCTTCTAATTTAATGCCAAATTAGAGTTTTGACCACAATTTCACGGTCCACTGAACATAGAAAGTGATAGTGCGATTGGGGCATCCGTATACTATGGACACATTCTTGTTTAATTTATCATGTAAACCTCTTTTGTTAGCCAGTTGTACATATGTTATGAATTATTTTAAAGCACTCCAATAAGATCACTAAAAACGTAAAACAATGAATTATTATCTGTTCTTGCCGAGAATTTGTATGCCACACATCTGTTTCTTGTCATTTCATCTGTTCTATACTTGTTGTACTTGCCAACAACGAAGTCCATCTTTTTCTTGCTTTTTTTTCAACTTTCTCGTGTCAAAACGAAGTTCACGAACAATATGACCAAAATTATCTTAAAACATAAGGAAACACTGTTTATTTCCATATATTACCAGTATAAATTCTAGGTTTTCTACATGTACAGTGTACATATATTTACTCGTAAATTAAATATAGTATCGGGCTAGTGATAAAAAAATATAATAGGCGCTATTGAAGGAATCAAATCAGCGCAAATGAAAGATCGATTTTTTTTTTAAATCGGATTAAATCTCGTACGCCTGTGTAACTTTACACTGGTAAATTTTAATGTCTTACGCTTATAATTTGAACTTATGTGATTTTCAAATTGAGTATTCAGAAGGTTAGGCCGATAAACAATAATTTCTAGAAGTTTTGACATACTGGCAACGTATGCATGTAACTTATTGCTTGACGATTCTCGTAAAATAATGTCCGATCTCGCAATGAAGTTAAAATTTATTTATACTGCTAAATTGACAAAATCTTATGACAAAGGTTCATTGTCGTTTGTCATTTGTTTCATTTCAAAAAAGGAGAAATGATAAAGATTTCGCCTGATCTCACTGAAGCTTACAGCTAATTTACTAATGCATGTAGAGCAACACTTTGGTTAGCTTGCTTGCCTTGTTTATATATTTTTTATAATTATATTGGGATAACGTCCAATTGAATTTAAATATCATATATACAGTTTTACATACCTATATATGAAGATGTCACTCTTAATTACAAAACTTGAATAAACATTTATACAAACAAAGCAAGGAAGCCAACCAAAGCTTTACTCTACAAGCATTATGAAATTAGCTGTAAGGCAAAACATATTATTAAAATTAATACTCAGCGAATGTGAATTAAAATAAAAAAATTCGGTGTTTAAAACTAAATTGTTGTAACTTTAACTAATGACAAAAACAATTGCTCCAAGAATAATATCCAACATAAAATTTCTCACTTTCTTTAAGCTACAATGACCTGAAAGATTAAAAACAAATTTCGATTTTTCAATGCCGGCAACAACCTTGTCTTTGTTTTAATTCCCAAAATAAGCAATTTAGATTCATAATATTTTATCCTGTTTTGAGAAATCTTACATTGTAGTTTTTAACGGAAAATTATTTCTAAATTAATTTTTGAATTAAAAACTTTTTGTATTTTATATTTACTGTCTCGTTTATTCAAAACACGTGAGGTAGTAATAACAGGGATTGTATTTTATGATAGGCTAAATGGATGTATAACGTTTTAGAATCAAAAACTTTAATTCATATATTATACCTATAATTTTAATTTCCTCAGTATATCTTAAATATTCAGAAATAATGAATTCACAAACTAGATGGAATAATTTCTATACGTTCGTCTTAGTCGGGAAAAATAATGGTATTAAGAAGTCCGTCCATGCTTATGTTTGTCCGTCTGTCAACAGTAGCGAATGAGTGCGTTAGAGCAAACTTCTCAAATAGTCTGTAAGTTAGCCAGTGCAATAATTTTGCTAATGAGGGGCTGAGGACAAAAACAGACTTTCCTAACAAAAGCGGCGTAAAAAGTTATTTCAAACAGTTTTTCATTCCGACGTATGGTGATTCTGAAGGTTAATAATGTGCGGCAACAACATCATGAGATCTGATACTGATACATGCATATTATCTCTTGTATTACCGGATAATAAAGTTGGTGAATGTAGTATTCTTTGAAATTTAAATGTGGGGTTTCAAACGCCCAACTTGCGATTTTTTTCAAATAGTGCGCCGGCAAGGAAAGCTTGTACTATGACGTCAGATTCAATGTTCTGAAGAAAGACAACTCTTTTCTTCAAAACGAACGAGAAAAAAACATGAAAATTACTCATAACTTTTTTGAAAGGTCGGTGACATACACTTTTTTTTGCTTTAATTTGAAGAGAACGCATGGCACTTTCCTTCTTGAAATTTTTATGAAGAAATCACTGGTAGATATTTTTTAATACTGGAAACGTTTTTCATTTTTACGTTGTTTTTTTTGGCGGGAATGAAATAAATCATATTTTTAAAGATCAAAACAATAAGAGTTTTAAACTCTTGAACCTGTATTTGATAGACACAAATCTACTGTTTAACGTGAAACAAGAATTATGCTTTTAGGTTTGATATAAAGGATTTTTTTTAGAGATAAGATAACAAGCAATTATCATGTTAATATTAGGGAAAACACGAAACTGAGGTTGCTATAGTGACAAAACTAAGTCGGTGACCCCCAATATTTTTCATCATATTTTGTTCCTCAAATCATGAAATACCTCCACACAAAATTTTAAGGAAAAATCACTGGTAGAACTGAATAGGCTGTTTGGTCTTTAAGGCCAGGTCAACGTATTTGACGTCACAAAACCGTGATATGCAATTTTATGAAGAGCTGAGCAGAGTGATACAGACAGTGGGAACACCGATTAGTAATTAATACTTACCACCTTAAATATCCTTGGATCACTAGATCAGTCAACGTGCCATCCGTTGGACGTCTATTGAGATATGGTGTAGTTTACAAAACTGACAGAAGGCAAGACATAGTATTTTTTATGATTTTATATTATTTAGCTTTAATAGAATGTTCAAATTTTAAAGTATAGCATTATAAAAATAAGAAGATGTGGTATAATTGCCAATGAGACAACTCTCCATCAGAGATCAAATGACATAGAAGTTAACAGCTATAGGTCACCGTACGGTCTTCAACAATGAGCAAAACCCATACCGCATAGTCGACTATGTAAGGCCCCGAAATGACAAATGTTAAACAATTCAAACGAGAAAAATAACGGCCTATTGCATTATAGAAATAAAGAGATGTGGTATGATTGCCAATGAGACAATTATCCACTATAGTCGGATGCTACCTTCTTTGGGTTACCGTACGACCTTCAGAGTATTATACATTTTAATAACCAAATGCGATTGAATAATGCAGAACAACTTGTTTCAGGTCTCGTGAGAGAGAGCTTTTACTCTTTTGATATAAATTATTCATTTAGTAACATTAATAACAGACATTACTTTCAAATTGCAATTGCTTTTTTCTAAATAAAAATTAGCACTTAGTAATGTACATGAATATTATAAATAGTTCCATAGCAATTATTCTTTATAACATTTCCGTACGAGGTATCGAAATGGTTTTAAATAATTATTGTTTTGGAGATTTGTATTCTATATAAAAATTTTATTTTATGTGTTTATAAATTGAATTTTTGATTAGTTCAGATATACTAACTCGTGATTGTTATTTTTATTTCTAAGTATCCTAATATTTGTGTCTGGAACATTCATACTTAATTATGTTTAAGTATATGTGCTTGTAATTCTCGGCGATGGTTTGCACTTGACTTTGGATGATACTTCAATAACATGGTTAACAAACATAACAGGCGTGTCTGATTCATTATTTGATCTAAAGGAAATTATAATTATTGTTACTTTTAATGTATATCTCATATTGAATTAGTAAAATAGCTTTTCACCTAGAGTAAAAATGTAACACACCTACAGAATATTTTAAACACGACTGGTACATTCATGATTTGATACAATCTTTAACAAAAATGGTTTAGTGTTCCCCGGAACCCTACATGTATGTCTTGTCTGCGATTGCTGCTGTCAGTGTAAAAATGTAATGTTGACCGTGAAAAGTAAGTCCATTTATCAGGAAAATACTTCTTTTTTTCAATCAAACTTTTTTCTTCAAAAGCTATTTCTGGGTCTTGAAGATAAGCTTCTGTCAAAGTTTTATAATAATCCATGAAGGTTCACAAAAATTATCATCCAAAAAGTTTAATCTCAGACTGTCTGTAAATGTTAATGCAAAAACTTAAGTCCATCTACGAGTAAAATACTGAAAAATGAAATATATATATATAATTCGTCGTAAATTTAGCCCAACAATGTTAGATCTTCTTGTTCTTTCCTCGGCGGGATTCGAACCCTTGCGTCTGTGACATCGTGGCAACACCGCCTGCACCGTGTCCAGTGCCCTTCGACCACCTAGGCTACATAAAAATATAGCTTTCGGTGGTCGATGTAATGCATTTCCTCGTCGGGATCTTGAGATTTTGGGTAACTAATACAAGGTCTGTTCTATGGGAAAAAATTCTACTATAAGGGAAATGTAAAGATCAGTCATCAGCAGTGCAGTCTCTCATCGTAAAGAATAATGTTCATGTGATTAAGTTTCGGAAACTGTATCTAACATTCGCTGAAGACCTGAAGGGGTTGTACCAATACATGAAATGTCGTCAGGGAGAGCAGGAGAGCAACTAGCTATATGATATACACTTGTTTTCTGGTTACATTTTTCAAGTTCTACCAACAATTCGTTTATAAATGCTAAATATAATAAACCAGACAATACCCCTCCTTGTCTTACACCTTGTAATACAGGAAAGAACTCAGAATGACACTGGTTTACAACTACTGAACTCATGGTATCAATATGACAGTCATTTATAACTAACCATATTTTACCTGTTACCCCCATTTTATACAATTCTCAAAACAGTATCAAAAGCTTTTTTACTCACTTAAAAAACGAAAAATATTTTATTGAATATTTCAAGGTTATGATAAATTGTCTCATGTAAGTTAAATGATGGAGTTCAGTAACTAAGGTACTTTTGAAATCCTTCCTGTTAGAGATTCGGAATGTTTTTGTTATATAGCACAAAACGTATTAACCGAGCTTTAATGACGCTTTCAAATAATTTCAAAACACAGGACAGTAAACTAACTGCTCTATAATTATCAGGCGAAGTCTTGCACTTGGTTCCACCTTTGAAGATAGGAACAGGGAGGCATAGTTTCCAGTTCTTCGGTATTCGCCTGTGTTTGACGATGATATTGAATAATGCGGTTAAACACTTCACAACAGAGATACCTCCGTGACGCAAATGTTCATTTTGAACTCTGTCATGTCCGGCGGCTTTTCTATATTTTAACTGCCCTATCAATTCAGAAACTTCTTGTTCAGTTATCAAACCACAAGGTAAGTATTCTCCTTCCTTAGGTTTTAATAATGCCATTGTACGTGCTCTCAATAGAACATTTAAAAGATAAAAAGTAAAATCACAAAAATACTGAACTCCGAGGAAAATTCAAAAATTGACATTAAAATCACAAAAATACTGAACTCCGAGGAAAATTCAAAAAGTCCCCAATCAAATGGCAAAATAAAAAAAAAACAAAAAACAAACAAAAAATAAAACAAACAAACACATCAAACGAATGGATAACAACTGTCATATTCCTGACTTGGTACAGGCATTTTCTTATGTAGAAAATGGTGGATTGAACCTGGTTTTAAAGCTAGCTAAACCTCTCACTTGTATGACAGTCGCATCAAATTCCATTATATTGACAACGATGTGTGAACAAAACAAAAAAAAAAACAATAGGTAAAAATGTCACAAATAGGGGTAAATAGTCTAATTCGGTAGGTGACATTCGTGAAAAGGGAACGGGATTGTAGTTACGACAAAAGGAACATATCCTATATCATCTGTGAAATGGATATTCCATAACGGTCAACCAACTCGTGATGGCGTCCGTAAAATTTACAAAGTGATGATTTCAACTTCACCATTTGGAACTCTTGGTTTAAAAATGAAAATTCACAATTGGGAAGCTGAAATCATCTCTTTTGTCGTAAAGTTTTGTTTTCAACCGACCCTCGTAGTCAATTTCTGGATATACGTCATAATTAAATGGCAAAATCAAAAGCTCAAACACATCATTTTTGACATTAAATGCATTGTCAAAATTATCATCGTCCTTTGGTTGGTATAGATCATGGAAATATTCGGCGAAACAGTTTGCTACAGACTCAGGAGTACTACACTCTTTATTTTCATACACACATTCTCAATCACTTTACGGTTTTCTTCCCCTAACTTTTCTACTTCGTTTAACCTATCAATAGTCATATGAATCATTGTCTTTAATTCAAAACAATGACAATTCAGCGGCATCGTGATATGCTCGCTAACGGATTTTGGTTCGTCCTTACGAAAAATTTCTTCAATGCTAGATGGGTCGCCAGAAATAAACTGATGTAATAATTAACAGTCTTTTGCATACTTTTGTGAGGATGAACCCTTGTTTGTACTTTTCCTTGTACTTAGATCGACTAGTTAACATAATTCTATACCATGTTATAGTATCATCAGAGTCATTTAGTAATTCAATTAATTTTGCAGTATATGAGTCTCTATGAAGATCTATCAATTCTTGGTCTAAAATTGCAATAAAATCTTGGTTCGGTACAAAAAGTGTCCCTTGCCTACTGTCTTGAAAATCTTGGCTATCAACAATAGAGTCATCATTGTTTACAATTTGGAGGACAGGGGTGCCAATATCTGTTAATATATGCACTATCTGACTATTCTGTGGGGAATATTGCTTGAAAGTGTCATTCATATTGTAAAATGAATCTACGTTACCACTTTTATCAGATCCTACATCAGAATTTTTACTAGTATCAGACAATTCAACACCTGTCGTCTTTAAATGTACGTCCATTCACATCGGACGCCATTACATCTGAAATATATCCAGTTGCATGTATCACCTTCAGATTGCGTGCCATGCTAATGGTCTACTTTTCTGTGACATTGATCTTTGACGGTGACATCAAATGTCATTATCCACTTTTTCATATAACCTTGGGGTATAAAATTCTATATTTGTTCACCTAACGTACACATTTTGATTTGTTAATAAGACAATATGATTTTTACCTTTGTACTCTTTACTACATTGACATTCAAGCGAAACTTGTTTTGGTTTTGTCTTAAGCCTTTTTAGCAGTATTTCAAATAGATTCATCACAGGCCATGAAAGTGGTAAAAGCAATGTCTTATTTGGAAACTTAATGTCATAATGGATGTCGTATTTTTTTTGCAATTGAACAGTATTGACCTTTTAACATTGTCTTAAGGGAATACATGTGCCTATCAGATTACCCTTGAGGTTCAACATATCTCGTAGTATTGTACCTAATGTTCAGCAAAATATTGTGATTGACATTTTTATTGTACTCAGTATTTAAAGGTTGAGTAGGTAGAAATAGAATCTGATTTAACTATAGGATTTAAAAAATTGTGTTGTTGTTTGGGATTTGGAGGGGGTCATATTGGTGTAAATTACATTTATAATTGTGATTCAAAACATATTTGTTTAGGCTTTTTTCGGTTGAAAATTTCCCTCAGTATCGATTCAATTGAATGAAATATATATCAGATTTCGAAAACAAATCAAAGGATATTGTACCCTATACTTTCTTCTTAACAATAATGCTATGCATGTTTAAAATAATCGGATTTTCTATTCATCAAAAAAAAATTGTCTGGTCCCTAGGGAAATAACCTTCCGCTCAAGGTAATTTTTTTACAGCTGTAATACTAACTTGAACCATATTATTGTTTGTCCCGTAAACTATTCTAGAATCTTCGTAAATAAAAAAAAACTCTGATGATATTACTGATTATTAATTGAGTTGTGTTGACACTTTTTAATAACTTGTGATAGTAATGTGCTTGATACATTTGTTAAGTGGAATTGATATCATCAGCAAGGAATATGTCGTATAATCAAGTAATCTATTTCTGATAATGATAAGCATGGAATATTAAGTATTATATTTTATAAGCAAAACAATTAAATAATTGTTATTTTTTATACGACAAGGTTTATTGTTTATTATAAGGTGTTGAGTTGGAAAAAAAACTTTAAATTTAACACACGGGTACGAAAAGCTCAAAACATATTACTACACTCGCAAAAGAGAGACGAAAAATACAAAAATTGTACCAAAAGGATATTCAAGCTCATAAGTCGAAAACGAACTGACAATGCAAATGAATGGCAAAAATCGAAAAAAATGACGAAAAGACAAACAACAGTACACAAAACATATAATCATAATTTACATATATTCATGTAATTTATATAAAAATAGAAACAAATGCCTTTTCACTTTTCCCTTTTATAATAATTAATAAATAAATAAATAAAAGCTTTATGTAATTCAAAAGTCAGCATTTTTTACAAAACAAGGACATAACATAAGCTATATTGATATTTTAACCGATATTTGTATCATGTAATTTGGAAATCGAATAAACCTTCGGTATACCACAAATAAATAAAAGTCACTTTTAGAAAACATTACAATAAGATGGTATATATTGCTACACGTGTAGTCTAATAAGCAAAAACAACATAAATTTGCTCAGATTTTTTTTCTTCAGAATTACGAAATACAAAACTGTTTATCAGCAATACAGATTTGATCGTAAAAGCAAAACTAAACAACTGTCATTCCCATAAACAATATAGAGAAGTATCAAGTAACACATACAAGTAGATATATTTCCATCATAATTGTGGTCATAGGACAAAGGAGAACAGTCAAATGTGGAGATTGGTTCAAAAGATTGAATAATACACGAGAATATTGTAGTTTATGGAAGGACAGATTTAACTTATAATATACAAAAAACTCAAAAATATTTACAATTTGAAATATATAAACGGGTAATTAAATTCTAAGAATAAATTTATTTCAAAAATATATACCATATTATGCTTGATTTGAAATATTCAAGGACAAAATGACTAAATTACTGTACTAGTTTTATACACAAAACCTGTCGGTCTTGACATCTATAAAATATTGTCTTACTTGTTTGAAATATACAAATATTGTGCCGTCTAGTCAAATGTATAAGCTTAATCGAAATATTGTTTGAAAATGTTTTCGAAATATTTCGACCATCAACTGTTGAATTAAAACAATTCAAAACTGATGAGTGATTTTTTTTTAAATAAATAAATCAATGTACTCACCAAAATGTGTAGTGTACTGTGCATTGCAGAAATATAAGAAGCAGGTGTATATACAGAGTAAATATTCTTTTGACTTCAACATTGACTCCATCTATCCATAGTCCGCCTTTTGTACATGGAGACTATTAAGTCCGAAAACTAGTGGTTCTAAACAGATTTTCAAGTCAAGGATAGAATTCATTTGTTGATATTATAAATCACATTACATGGAGAGGTCCGACTCCTACTGTCAACTCTTCAAAGCCGGAAAATTCTGGTAAGTTTTCAATATCCTTAATCCGATTTCGAACGCTGAAATAGCACATCTATCATGCAGTCTTTCAATAATTTTACCTGGTTATTTGGAATCAATAAATTACAGGTATGTTTACTTCCTTTGTCATGTCCGCTAATTAATTACTAAAATAATAATGAAATATCGGAAATAATGTCTACAAACTCAAGTGGTGCCGGGGATCTTGTTTGTTTCTATTCAAATGTAATATACAAATAAACCTATTCTAAATTCAAGACATTTCATTTATTTTAGTTAGTAAATGTTAAATAATTTAAACCAGTGACTGATTTTTTTTTATCTTAAAGAAAACAATAGATACTAGTACTTGGTAAGCCTACTTCTTAATTTAAGAAACTTTAAACACTAAGCCAGGAGTAACCGAATGCTAGTTAAAATTGTCCTGTTGATTTTTCATTTATAGGATTCTGTCAGTTGTTTCGAACACAGATACATATTTACCCTGTGGAATAATCTCCTTGACTGCTTCATTTTGTTTAATTTTATGTTTAAATAAATACCACATACAATTAATAATTCATATCTCCTAATTTCCAATAGTTCTGATAATTTAAATACTTTAATGTTTCCATTCTCAATTCTATTAATCCAGATCTCAAATATTGCATGATTATTAAATGTCTTCAAATCTAATTTTATGAATGATTTTTTTAAACGTTTAAATACCTTAATATCTAAATCAAGGAGATATGGTATGGTTGTCAATCAGATAACTATCAAACACAGTCATAAAAAGGACGAAGATGTAGAAAACAGCTACATGTCACTGATGTGCAAAATTTATACCGTATTTAGGCTACATAAAGACTCCTGAATAATGAATGATTGATTGGTGTTTAACGCCACTTTCAGGACTATTGTGCTTTTTCGTGGCGGTATGTTTTTATTAGTGGAGGAAGCCGGAGAGAACCACCGACCTTCGGCAGGAAAACTGACAATCCTAGTCAATTAAGCTTGAAGTCGAGGGCACGTGCGGGATTTGAACTCACAACCTCAGTGTTGACAGACTAGTGATACCGTAGTTGAACTACTTTTACCTCTCAACCACCGAGGCCTGAATAATGACAATAACACTTCAGGAATTTGGTGCGTCCGAATCTCAGTTCTGAATTAACCTTCAATAAGAACGTTCAAAACCAAAAGTTTGAAACCCAATGATGCACAAGTACTAGGGGAAATATTTTAACCCTTACTATGCCGTTAAGCCTATATTTAGGCTTTCTGTACTCCTTTCAAATGCCAACGGTCTATATTTAGGCTTGGCAACGGTTGCCTATGTCGTCTGTTTTGTAACAATACACGTTACGTCACAGATGGGTAAGGACAATACATTGAGGCTCGAAACGGGGTTTCAATTCAGGAAGATTTCTGTTTATTGCAGGGGACAGACTTGCCATTGCTGTCGTCATATGTTTTTGACGTAATGCTAAAATATGACGTCATAACTGTAGACAGCATCGTAAACTGTAGAAAACATCGTAAAAGAATGGCCGTCTCATGAAAAATGTGACAGAAGCAAACAGGACAACTCAGTATTCATAACGAGGGTGGTAAAGGGAGGATGCTTGCACGGAAAAAACGTTGAATAAGACATAATTTCACGTTGAACGTGAAATAATTTCTGTCATGAACGTTGCACGAAAAATAAAGACTGTTGTGTACCTTTTGTGACTGAGTCACTGTCTTCTTGTATATATAAACTTTCTGTTTTACTTGTTATTCCCGATTTAGTATACACATTTATGATGTAAATGGTTTACGGCTTTTAAAAAAATATTTCTTGACGATCCCTGCCAAGTATTTGAATTTTATTTGAAAAATACCGAGCACGCAAAATAAGCATTTGAAAATAATGATGCACGTAAAATTAAATAAACAGAACACGTTGAACGAGGCACCTGTCTTGCACGGCTGAACGTTAAATAAAAAAGTAAAAACACGTTGAACGTGAAATAAAAAACGGCGATCACGTTGCACGAAAATAACCCTTTACCACCCTCCATACTGTAACTATTCAAGTAATGTAGAGGAGGGGTTTAAATAATAAAAAAAAGATACAATAATGTATTCTTACTTTGATTAAATGAAGACTCGTGTGGTTTTTAAAACTATAGCCTAATAAAAAGTGAGGTCACGGAGATATTTATCAAGCTGCAGGTTTTGCAATTTTTTTAAATAATCGGAATAATACAATAAAACAAATAACTACAATTATCTTCAGTTAGATGAAAAGTCTTATAAATGAATTGCATTCCTCATTTAAAATACATATCATTTCATTAAAGATCTAGACCGATTGTTTTCTAGTATTTTACAATCCGAGATGGCGGAAGATACCAGTTATCTACTTTTAAATTTTATATCTTCAAATTTAACACCCTCCAAACACATTGATACCCGTATTTTTTCAATCAAAGAATTTTTAAAATGGGTCTCTAAATATTTGGCGAGTTGTTTATTGACAGAATGAGAGAAATCCTGAAAGTCCACAATCGCAGTCCATCAAACTGTTTTATCATGGTGGTTCATGTTAACTGTATGATATATGTTCAATAGAATTATTCTACCATGGTTTAAACTAAATGTTGTACATGTCGTGTATTCGAAATAATTTATTTCAATTTCTGCCGGGTCAATCTTACTTTCAAAATGTTCATACTGTGAATCCGATGACCAACTGTTGAAACTCTAACTAACTTTTAAGAGATCACAGATTTGCATAAAATAATCGTTCTTTCTGAATGTACACAAGAGATAAAAATTAGAATATGTGGTATGACTATCAATTACCCATAAATGCAACAACTCCCCACAAGAACCAAATGACGTAGAAGTAAGCAACTAAAGGTCACCGTTTGGCCTTCAATAATGAGCATAACCCATACCGTGAAATGACAAATGCAAACAATTCAAACGAGAAATCTAACGGCCGGATTTATGCACAAAACAATAGACGACAAAAAAAGTATTATAAACAGCAACAAACGCCAACCACTCAATTGCATGTAGGCTCCTGAATTAGGACAGGCAAATATAGAATGAAAAGGGGTTAAAAATGTTTGTGGGTACCAACCCTCCTCTAACCTGTGACAGTGGTGTATTAACATCACACCATAAGAACAAATTATAAAAATCACTTGGTTTAAACCGTAGTTATTATTGGAAAATTGTAACCCTGCAGTTACTGTAGTACAATTTTCCTAAAATTCAAATATGGGATTCGGAAAAGTTGAAAAAAACTTTTATAATATAAAAAAGAAGATGTGGTATGATTGCCAATGAGACAACTCTTCACAAGAGACCAAATGACACAGAAATTAACAACTATAGGTCACCGTACGGCCTTCAACAATGAGCAAAGCTCATACCGCATATATTAGTCAGCTATAAAAGGCCCCGAAATGACAAATGTTAAACAATTCAAACGAGAAAACTAACGGTCTAATTTATGTACAAAAAAATGAACGGAAAACAAATATGTTAAACAGCAACAAACGACAACCACTGAATTACAGGCTCCCGATTTGGGACAGGCACATACATACAGAATGTAGCGGGGTTAAACATGTTAGCGGGATTTTATAAATCTGTCTCCCGTATCACTTGAAAAGAGATCGATACCAAGCACAAAAACGACTATCAAAAACACAAAAGGTATAGACATGAGAGTACTCGCACGCCGGTACAGAAAGCTAATTCATTACTAGGTTAAATTTGAAATCATTTCAAATCATAAATGTATCGCTTGAAATTACTACGGAACCCCTCAAATACGTAGGACTCGCATTTCATCTGCTGCGCTTCGGATCAAAATCTTAAAAACACCAAAAATACTTGATGTTCTGTGCACACCTCCATCTGTGCCCCTCTCCGTGACGTTCCTTCATTGTGGACGTCATAGGCGGTACAGTTGTTTTTTGTATACCCAAAAAATACTGTGGCAAAGTATTGAATTAGTGTGGCAGTGAAATGACTACATTGAAAAGAATAACTAGAACCATCAAAAGTTAGCGCTGCCAGAGGGAGTTGGAACTTTAGTTGGTTATTTTTTTTTTAATAATTTCTAACTTTATCAAAGGAAAATGTTACAAAATTTAATCATATTACCGGCTACGACTTAATTTCAAGGTTATTATTTTTTTCACTAATATTGGTTTTTTTTTTAAATTTAAACATAACTAAATTATAGATATTGCTATATTTATGTACATTTATGAGAACTCATGCTCCTACATCTTGTCTATACTGGTTTTTTTGTTGTTGTTGTTGTTTTCGGCATTGCGTAATAACTTAATTTTGGATTTAACGCGTCTTCTGATTGGCTGACGTTGTTTTGTTTATCAGCTCATAGACATAATTGTGTCATGTGACCGTGACGTCATCAACGTTTTTTCATGGTTTACTCCGGTTTAAAATGGAATTTAGAATTAAATTATAAGAAATGACTGTAATATTTTTTTCTGTCTATTCGAAATAACATAAAAAATATTACAGTAATTCCTTAAATGTCATGCTTTTCTCAGACTGTTTATGACGTGTTTACACTTCATCCGTTAGATGTGCACTGATTGGTACTTTCGTCTTGGAGAATATGATTTATTCATTAGTTGTAATTGGCTTTGAACTAGCTTTCAGTAGCTGCGAGTAATCTTATACAATTTTTGTATTTATTGAGTTCAGCCAATTGCAACTGATGTTTACAGCTTGTTCTCATGTTGTGCTGTTACGACACTGTCCCAGTTAAGGGAAGGATTGAGCTCTCACAAACATGTTTAACCACGCCACATTTTTTGTTGTGCCTGTTCCAGTTCAGAGCCTGTAGTTCAGTAGTTTTTTCTCTTCTCATTTAAATTGTTTCTAATCTTCATGTCGGGGTCCTTAAGCTTTATAGCCGACTTAACGGTATGGGTGTTTTTTTTATCCTCATTGTACGTTATATATCCACTTCATTTGATGGATGGATGGATGTATGTTTTAACGTCCAGTGGCAAATTAAATGCATATTCAGGACGAAAACAAGATAATATGATATGAAATTCAATATAAACTCTTGCTTTGTACTTGACCAATATGCTAAGCCGGATTTTTAACGTGCTAGTTCACAAGGTAACAGTCTACAGGAAGACATGCCAACTTACCCGAACACAGTATTCTAACTCCTAATCAGTCCTTGCTCTTAATCCTAAATGTCAAGTGCTTAGCGGAGAAGTAGCAAATACTATACAATTACTGTCTTTTGATGAGGTAAATATGCAGTTTTTTTGACTTTTGAAAAATTGAATACCAGTTTTTCAAAAGTAAGTTGGCATATCTTCCTGTAGACTGTTACCTTGTGAACTAGCACGTTAAAAATCCGGCTTAGCATATTGGTCAAGTACAAAGCAAGAGTTTATATTGAATTTCATATCATATTATCTTGTTTTCGTCCTGAATATGCATTTAATTTGCCACTGGACGTTAAAACATACATCCATCCATCCATCAAATGAAGTGGATATATAACGTACAATGAGGATAAAAAAAACACCCATACCGTTAAGTCGGCTATAAAGCTTAAGGACCCCGACATGAAGATTAGAAACAATTTAAATGAGAAGAGAAAAAACTACTGAACTACAGGCTCTGAACTGGAACAGGCACAACAAAAAATGTGGCGTGGTTAAACATGTTTGTGAGAGCTCAATCCTTCCCTTAACTGGGACAGTGTCGTAACAGCACAACATGAGAACAAGCTGTAAACATCAGTTGCAATTGGCTGAACTCAATAAATACAAAAATTGTATAAGATTACTCGCAGCTACTGAAAGCTAGTTCAAAGCCAATTACAACTAATGAATAAATCATATTCTCCAAGACGAAAGTACCAATCAGTGCACATCTAACGGATTTCAAGAGAAAACAATGTATTTGAAGTCAAATATTTACCAAAACCAATTGTATATCAATCATTTTACCATAACGTTACAGTTAAAAGCGCGTGACGTTCAGCGCGTTGAATATCACTTTTGTCCAGGTGAATATGCTTTTTTATTCAAAATCCAATTCATAAAGAGAAAACGTACTAAACAATACCAATATGGAATAACAATTTTTATGTCTTTAAATTGACCTGGCTGGGGTTCGAACTCATCGACCTCCCGCACTCGAGGCGAGCACGATACCACCGAGACGGTCACTTCATTTGAACTCTGGTGGATACATGTAGTTGTCTCAATTTCAATCCTACCCCATCTACTAATCTTTTACTGAACTACTAATACCCTCAGGGATATAATATCAAAAAGTAAAATCACAAAAATACTGAACTCCGAGGAAAATTCAAAAAGGAAAGTCCCTAATCAAATGGCAAAATCAAAAGCTCAAACTCATCAAACGAATGAATAACAACTGTCATATTCCTGACTTAAGCTTGGCACAGGCATTTTCCCATGAAGAAAATGGCGGACTGAACCTGGTCCTACAGCCAGCCAAACCTCTCACTTGTATGACAGTCGCATCAAATTCCATTATATTGACAACGATGCGTGAACAAAACAAACAGACACAACAGGTAAAAATGTCAAAAATAGGGGTACAGCAGTCAACATTGTGTTATCATCTTAATCACTATAAAAACAAGCAAATGTTTTGACCTGAAACATCTTGCTGGCCTTGCTGTAGTATGATCGGCTCTAGTGCGAGAGGTCGTGCATTCTTATGAAATCAAAGTCTTAAAACTGATATTTGCAGCTTCTACGCTAAGCATGCAATATTTAGAGATAAGAGCATATAGTGGTTACGATATAGTTTATAATGATGTGTACGTGTTTTACATATCTTCCTGACAGTGTTTTGTGTATATACTAGTAGATATAAGAAGATGTGGTATGAGTGCCAATGAGACAACTCTCCATCCAAATCAAAATTTATAAAAGTAAACCATTATAGGTCAAAGTACGGTTTCAACACGGAGCCTTACTGTTATTTGTCTTTTGGTTTGTTTGTTTTTTGGGGGTTTTTTTTTGCCATGGCGTTGTCAGTTTATTTTCGACTTATGAGTTTGAATGTCCCTTTGGTATCTGTCGCCTCTCTTTTATTTGCAACTTGGCGGTTTCTTTCTGAGCTAGCATGGTTAAATCCCGGGTGTGGCGGTCTATATAAAGTACACAATAGAGTATAATCTTACATTGTATAAAATGCATTAAATTTCCTGCAATATGTAAATATTAGCAGCGGGCCACCAAATATTTCATGAATGAGCACAAAGAACAAGAACACAAACATTCCATATTTTTCAGGCACCTGACATTTCACAATATCTAAACAAAAGAAAATAGCCGAATTATCGGACTGTATTGATGTGTCTTCATTGTATTCATTAGAACGTGTTATAATTCTGAATATGTCACAGTGTGCAATTTTTGCCACCGGTCGTAAAACATCCGACCATCATCATCAGGTTTACTTGACTAGTTATTAACTTCTCTTACAGCCGGAATTCAGTGGCTGGCTGCTAAAAAATACTTATGTGATCCCGTGGTATATTGAGTATTTTGTTTTATTGCTGAACACTATGTTTGCGAAAGCAGGACGACGATTGGTTGTTTAAATGTTTAATTGTTTCAGTGACTTTCAATGAGATGCCATGCTATTTATGGGAATATTTGCTTCTTTTTTCCCCTGTAATTTGTTTATACATCTAATTTGCATGTGTTCTGTTATGCACAAATGTAGCGTGATTGTCACGAAGCAAAGAATTCCACAAAAACCGGTGCTAGAAACCGCCTTAAACTTGTAGTGGGTTGCGAGCTTTTGCTCCGTGTTGAAGTGTTGAAGGACTAATATTGAGAAAGAGAACAGCAACAAAAGCGGTTTTTGTTTACGTAAATTTTGTTCAGGTATAGCATGTTATGAATTAGTTCACTATATCCTTCGTTTCCATTCAAGATATTTATTCTCTTCATTGATTTTATTCCATTTAATCAGACACCTATCTCGAACATTTCTTTTAAATGGTGCCATTCCCTGTTGTATCCAATCTTAACTTGTGAACAATAAAGAGTAATCACATTTATGAAAATAATATAAAACTTAATGAAAATCAATAGACATATATACGCTCTGATTATCATTTAACTCAATATTTAGGAATGTAATAATAAAACAACGAAAAAGACGATACATGTCGTATTTATTAAAAGTTAGGTAAGAGGGATAAACTTTACTGCACGCACATTTGTGTTCATGTATTTATACACCCTTGGCTGTCATTTTTGGGGGTTTTAACGATCCTGGTGAAAGTAAATCCAGAACGGCGATTTGGACGTAAACGTGTTTTTTTCACTAAGGAGTAGATACAAACGAATGTAGACGGGTATATTTTAATGATAAATATTTATGTTTTACTTGTGTTGGAAGAAATCCAATTGAATTAAAGTGTATCTGAAAAAAAGAGTTGTCAACGTGCCAGAGCGCACCAGAGCGGCATTTTTCAACCTCTTTTCTGTCGATACTTTTAACTCTTACTAACAATGATTAAACTTACCCCTTTTCATTAACAACTTTGTTATTGATAGTATAACACCAAGAGCGTTTTATTTTAATATGCACTTTAAATTAACAAATTGCGCGGAGGAGAAATGTAAATAAAAGAAACTTTTCGATCATTTGTTGAGCAAAGAAAGGCAGACGTCATCATTTAAATGGCAATAGCTGACATGTTTTTAAATGTTTGTAATACACAATTAACATTTCTCTGTGAGCTTGTTTCTTATAATGCATGAAAGTAAAAGGAATCAATAAGTACCAAAATAGCCATAAATGAAGTCTTGAGGGATTTAACATAGTCATTCTTTCCTTAACATTATAATTTCAAGAAATAATCACTTTAAACATGTACAGATGTATATACTTTGTCACTAATCTGAAAGTTTTGTTTCAGTATAAACGCTCTCAATTCGTCAAACATTGAAACATCGTCTTAGACACATGTATGTACCAAAACGTCTTTACTTTTATCAAAGCTTTTGATCTGGGTGTACCTAATGAAGGTCATACCAGAAGCGCCGTGACATCTCGTATAACATTTTTATAATATCTCCTTTTATACGTAAAATTCGTTATCGCATGATATTGTGTTGAATCGTTTTTGTTTGCTGATATTAAAGTCGATCATGGCTGTTTTGAATCAATTTCGCCTTTTCAATTGTGTCTTAAACTTTATCAGATAATATTGAAATAGATTTCTGTAAATAGAATGAGTGCTTTGAAATCATTTATAACCACGAGATTCTGTGGTAAGTCGGTACAAAAACCATTGATTTTAGAAATTCAAGTAACGTGCACTCTCAACTTGCTGTAAACCGACGAATGATAATGACATGACACTCAGTTAAGCTCGGAAATTTGTTTTAGGAAAGCATAGCAGTAGGGAAGCAAGGCAAAGACATATACATACATATATCTTGGTGAAAATTTACGATGTTGTTATAATTATTACATCAATGTTAACTCCGTCGGATGTTCGTGTGGCTGTTGACAGTCATGAACCTCTTCTGTACATGTAGTTGACTGTCTTAATTTATATCTTACTGGTTTTGTCCTGTAGGGAATAAGAAATTTCGTTCTAGATTTAGTGCGAGTTAGGTGATATATTTAACAGCATTGTTTTTAAAGATTTGCGGGCATCAATAGGCAATTTGATGGTCGCAAATTGAGTTTGACCACTTCGTAACTAAATGAAAATACCACTAGATCATACATTTTAAATCAATTACACGACGTTTGCACCTGCCAGCATAATTTCAAACCATTTATCGTATTTATTGATGTCCTGTGATTTGTGACATTATCTAATCAAAGTGAACGTTACAAACAATGTTGCATTATTATAAGTAAGAAATTAGCATTTATATAGTAGTTTTCCTAAAATTGAAAAACGTATGTTAATCTAATCCATGTAAATGTCTTTAGGTTTTTGTGCCGTTGAGTAACTGTCCAATCGAAGCATACACAACATCTCATATCTGAACGATCATAGTTCAACACAGAAAAATAAGTAGAAGGAAGTCGGAAGTACTATGGCATGAATATTCCCTGGTTACTTTCATTCAATGTGCTCTTTGTATATACTTACTTCGATAATTTTGCGTTGTCTTTATTCACAGATTATTTTTTTCGTATTAAATGGTGTAGCTATTTTCACATTCACTATTGTTTTAATGAAAAATAATTTTGATTCTTATTCTCTTTATAGCGATAAAAAATTTTCACTAGATTTAAATTTTGAATAAATCTACACTGTAATTTTAAAAACGAAACACCAAGTGTAAAGAAATGTATTTTTTTTCATATTGAATCTCGTATTTTTTCATACCACAGAAGTACAATGCTTAATCAAAAGTCATACATGAAAATAATTATTTCAGTTGAACCTTATATGTATGGTTCATGTTTTATCTTAATCTGCTTTACAAAATCATTTAAAGGCTCTGCCGTAAGAAATAGGACTAAATTAGAAGTAGGAGGAGATAATAAGTAAGTGTTTAAAAAATTATTCACTTTCAACAAGAACCATGGTATGGATCTATAAAAAAGGTAATTAAAAAATAATTGAATTTATCATTTTACATGTACTATATACTTGTGTACATTGTATGCACTGTCAGTAAAAGAAAGAAATAGGTGGAACCTTTTTAAAACAACCAGAGAATTTTACAATTTTTTTAAAGCTAAAATGCTCATTCAGGAATACATTGGCTTTACTTTTTGTTTTATTAGCTCTTCAACATTTGCATTAGGTTTTAGAATTTTAAATCCTTTGCCCTCTATCATCACTGAAGAGACATTAATTGTCGAAATGCGCACCTGCATGGTGCAATATTATAACATTGGTACCGTTAATGTTAAGCACTCTTCACATTATACATACGTAACATGTATATTTCAAATTATCACAAGGAGATAATTTTTTTCAAAATTTTTGAACGGTCTACTGATAAAAGTACATGATTGATTGTTTGTTGGTTGCTCAACGTCCAGTGGCAAGTATTTCAGGCATATTTAGGACGGGATGAAGTACATGTAGCAATTACTAATGTTTAAAGAGATAGGTGAACTTATATATTCGTTTCGTTGAATTGATTTGTTATGGACACAATTTTAAAAAGGTCTTTTATGAAATTTACTTTGATTTCTGAACGTTGTGATGTGTTGTTATTTGAAATATATGGGCCGTTTTTTTTTTGTCCAATCTTGCTTCATTTATTTATAAATACGTTGCTGCTTTAATAAATTGTTTTTAGTTCTGTATTGTACCTCTCTGCCAGTGACAATGTGCTAACATTGGAAGATAAACCAATAATCTGTATATGTTCATTTCAAAACGCCATGGTGCGTTGTTGTTTAAAGTTTTTTGGTTCAATTTTGTTTAATTTAGGTACAATGCGGTATGCTGTTTTTTTAAACATGTCAGGGGCGGATTCAGGCGGGGCTTGGCGGGCGTGCGTCCGCCCTTAAATTTGCAAAGCATGGGTTGTCCTCAGCTGAATAAAGAATATTTCGATAATTTTACCTCAAAAAAATTTAAGTTTGCGCCCCAACCTAAAATCCTGGATCCGCCCCTGTATGTCGTCGGTTTTTTGTGATATCTTTCGTCCATGAGCATGTGTTAAAATAGAAAACGGAGTTGTTGACATAAATCAGTTATTTCATGTTCTTGTGTGTTGTTGTTTAAGATGTTTAGTTCGTGATCGCATCTTGTTTTGAGTATGTCAATACATGTTGTTATTTTGATATTCTGTTTGTATATAGTCATAACCTGACGCCTATAGCTATGTTATTACATGGGAAATATCTATTGGAATCGGATAACAGGAATACATTTGTAACTATCAGAAATCGTTTTATTTTAAATTATTCGTAATGTAATCCAAACTAAATAGTTAAAGTGACGAAAACAAACTGCACTATGCGTTCTAGTACTGAGTCATACTGATGGTTAAAATGAGGTAATTATTTACATAGGCGACAATGGTAGCATTTTTGGGCCCTGCGTTTCTACAATAAAAGTTCCGTTGAAAAAACTGTCAAATTCTGAATTTTCAACACCTTTGGGTGTGAATAAATCTGCAAAACACATATGGTGCCGCAGTTTTTTTAATAGAAAAATGCATTTTGTAAGAGTGCTCTATGGTTCCGGAATTTTCGAATTAGATTGCTCATCGGCGACACTTTATCATTTGTGTAAGGTCGGGTTTGTTTCCTAAGGTGAAAATTAGTTTAAATAGAAAAACGAACATTTTATTTATTTCTTGCTGAATATTAATTCATCCGCGTTGAAGAAAATTTTACGATTGTAAAGACATTTAGAATCAAACATTTAATTTACCCCCCCCCCCCCCCTACCCCCTCCACTCCCCTAAATTGTTTTTTTAGACATCGTCAGGGAACGAAAAGACATTAATTCAGAAATAAAAATAATAAGAACAAACAAACAATCTGCCTTTTTATTCTTGGCTTAGATCAAGTAATTTCGATGCTCTGAAACATTTTTAATTAGACTCCCCCCCCCCCCCCCATTTTTATATCTTTATAATACCCGTAGAAATTCAAAACATTTTAATGGAGTTCATTCGTGTGCTTTGAAACACACGAGCACGTGACAATGATTTGTTATGCTATTTTGGGAGTGTAGAAGAAGACCCCAAATATGCGGTCAAGGATTCATACACTTATCGAAATAAAAACACAAAAAAACTTTAAGCCAATCGAATTAGCAGGATAATTTATTGGTATGTTCGGACTTTATGTCTATTTATAATGTAAAATCTAGATATTTCCGAAATAAATCCGCCATTATCTGATTATCATCTGAAGCGAATTAGGCTCCCCTCTCTATGATTTCCCCTGCTTAAAGCAATGTTAAAAATCTTAACATAATAAACATAATAAAGGTAAATGAGAGGCAAAAGATACCAAACGGACATTCAAACTTATAAGACTCTTAAAATATTTATCTCAAACACCAAACGTACAGTATTGGCCATTCATCCATGACTTTCATTTTTTTTAGTATTCCCGATTAAGATGAATCCAGAAAAGCTCTTAAGACATACGGTATGTATCAATAAACTCATCATTGATACCAGGAATAAAATTTTGTACGGCAGACGCGCGTTTCGTCTACAAAAGACTCATCAGTTACGCTCGAATAAAAAAAAGTTGAAAAGGCTAAATAATGTACGAAGTTGAAGAGCATTGATAAAAGAGATGCGTAAAATACCAAAGGTATTTTCAAACTCATAATTCAAAAACAAACTGACAATGCCTTGAAAAAAATGAAAAACGAACAAAAAACAAACGGTATACAAAACACAACATGGAAAACTAACGACTGAGCAACACAAACACCACTAAAAACATGGGGGTGATCTCAGGTACTCCGGAAGGATAAGAAGTTCCTGCTCCACATGTGGCACCCGTCGTGTTGCTTATGTAAGTACAAACCTAGGGATTAGTAAAGTTCGAGAAGAAGAGGGCGGGATTGAGGATACGACATCATATCTGTCCTCATCTGTGAAAGAGATATTCCATAACGATAAATTAACTGGTGATGGCGTTCGTAAAATTTTCGAAGGAATGATCTCAACTTCATGGAGATATATACTCCGTATGCAGGCGCTGCTGGACTGTTGCTACATGGAAATTAAGTGTTCCAACTCCCTCAGGCAGAGTTGATCTCAGATGAATTTGGCTATTTTAATTCCCTTTTGCTTGTATAACTCTTCACGTGTTTTGGTCTTATATATATCATCGGCTTCCTGATGTTTAGTTTTGAGAGTTCCTGATGAAGGTACATCCATTAAAAGCGCTTTGAAATCATCAAATTAATCTAGTGTTTTGGGGTTTTTTTTTTTTGCATTCTATACTATGTAGTCTGATAAGGCTTCAACGATATCAATCACATTTAACGAAACCTACTGTACAGTTTAAGAAGAAGAGACACGTACTAAACTGGAAAGACTAAAACGAAAACTTTGACTTTATCACTTCCCATCAAAAGCGGGTGTGATATTAGGTCCCGAAGAAGGGTTAGCATATCCTGCTTCACAAGCCGTTATGGTGACCATAAAACGAATGCAGTGATGACACCAGTTTACTCAAAATATATCCATGACCGGGCAGTTCATGTGAAAACAAGTTTGCTCTCTCAATGTAGTCACTTTGCTGAGAAGCGATTCGACTGTGATATGTATACACCGTACACAGGAGGTATAGACATTAAGTAGAAAGAAAAATCACTCTTTAGAAACATGAATTAGGTAAAATGTATATCATAACAGGTTTTTTTTATGTTCAAACGTTTAAAACATAGAAATGCTCATCTGTTTTAGACTGGCTAGTTATAGGAAAGTTGGGTTTCAAATAGTTGGTCATAGCATATGAATGTTAAGTTTAATCAATATTGACATCGTACATATATGCCATCAAGGGATATAGTTACGATACTGTTATCAGGTCATTAAAGATTGTATATTTTGGCTTTAATATTGATTCACTTATAGGGCCTTTGCATCGGAATTAAACATATTTATTCTAAAACCAGTTGTTGGCATGACACGGGTTATGTTCTTCTCATATATTTTATGATGGTATAATACTAAACCCCTAACAGGAGGGATTGTGCCTGATATTCATATGATGAAGACATAATCTTTCAATCAGTTTAATTGAGGTCTGGAGCTGGCATGTCAGTAACTGCTAGTAGTCTGTTGTTATTTATGTATTATTGTCATTTTGTTTATTTTCTTTTGTTTCCTATTCTGACATCGGACTCGGACTTCTCTTAAACTGAGTTTTACTGTGCGTACTGTTGTGCGTTTGTTTTTTCTACATTGGCTAGAGGTATAGGGGGAGGGTTGAGATCTCAAAAAACATGTTTAACCCCGACGCATTTTTGCGCCTGTCCTTAGTCAGGAGCCTCTGGCCTTTGTTTGTCTTGTATCATTTTTAATTCTAGTTTCTTGTGTATAATTTTGAGTTTAGTATGACGTCCATTATCACTGAACTAGTATACATATTTATTTAGGGGCCAGCTGAAGGACGTCTCCGGGTGCGGGAATTTCTCGCTGCATTGAAGACCCATTGGTGGCCTTCGGCTGTTGTCTGCTCTATGGTCGCGTTGTTGTCTCTTTGACACATTCCCCATTTCCATTCTCAATTTTCTGTTTGCAATACAAACTCCTACGATCCTCTAGCAAGTGCATATCATTAATCTTGAATATTTTTTTAAACGATTCTACAAGTTTATGGAGCAACCAGAGGGTGTCAAGATTTATATTTTTTTATAATTGTCATTTTGTATAAACAACATGAGTGTAGCAAGTAGGATTTATGACAATCATAATTCTGTTCATCCCGACATTTATTGACCTAGTTCTTGGGAATTTAAGTAACATGCAAAAAGTAAATAAAAGCATCAAAGAGTCAAAACAAGAAAAGGTTAAATCAAAATGACAGACAATACAAGTTAAGTGTTCGTAACGAATACTAAGATGTATCTGTAGATAAGTAATCTAGTTGCTTTTTCGATTGATTGTTAGGTGAATATAGTGTAATTATGTATTTTAAAAACGATGAAGGTAAAAAAAGTGATGAAGGTAAAAACACACTAATCACTGTGCTATTTGTTTTTATTGTGACTGAAACGGAAGTAGTTGTAGTCGGGATAGTTGAAAAATGAAAACAACACGTTATAAAAGAGGGACGAAAGATACCAGACCAGAGGGACAGTCAAACTCACAGATCGAAAACAAACTGACAACGCCATGGCCAAAAATAAAAAGACAAACATACAAATAATAGTACAGATTACACAACATAGAAAACTAAAGACTAAGCAACACGAACCCCACCAAAAAATGGGGATGATCTCAGGTGCTCCGGAAGGGTAAGGGTATAAACATGTGTCCGAAGCGATTTTCTTGATTTATCTTCATCAGGAACGCTCAAAGCTGAATATTTGAAAGCCAATGTCTACAAGCACCGAAACATTTGAAGAGTTATATGACCAAAGAGGACCCTAAAAAATAGCCAAATCAGTCTAAGGTCAACTTTGCCTGAGGGATTTGAAACCTTAATTTCTATATAATTTCAAAATTTATAAACAGATAATTTTAAAAAGATTGTTATAAATCATGTCAGTTGGGCTGATGATACCCTCGGGAACTGATAGTCCACCAGCAGAGTATCGACCCAGTAAATATTGTTTCTGATTATCTAATTTAGTCATTATATCATCCATTTTTTTAGAATAGATCTAAGTATATTTACAAACTGAAGGAAAGTTCAATTATCGGATAGCGTTTCAACCGGTAATTATGATAAACAAACAAACACTAAATGAATTAGAAAGATACTTAATTTATCTACCATGCTTATAACTACGCACAATTTGTTTAATGATATTGTTTGACATTAAAGTTTATAAAAATCAAAGTATCAAAGTTTCTTTGAGTCTGCTTTTAAACCATGAAAGGACAAACGGAAAATCGACTTTAACATTTGAGTGTGTCTGTCGTCACGTTTTGAATAATCAGTTCAATAAGAGTAGCAAAACAAAATATTATCGATATTGTGTGTCAAGGAACTAATATACAAATCAGCGTTTTTCCTAAGGCAACCAGGTAGAATTTTGCAAGAAACTTAAATACAAAACAAATATTTTTATTCAGAAAATAAGGAACTGCCGTGGTCAACGGTACAACCAACAGATACAAAAGGTAATACAACATAAATTAAAAACGTAAAACAATAAGAGCATACAAATTTCGGTCTTATAGCTTTTCTTGGTAGCGTTTGTCATTATTTTCTTATACTACATTAAACTAGATGTGTCGGAACGACACGAATGGCCCCGCTCGCAAAAAATGTTTGAAGTCACTTTTAGGCGTGGAAATTTGAGAATGAAAGTCTATATAACTGTTATTCTCACGAAATTTTCAATGTCCAAAGCCCATAATATTGGCGCAAATCAGTGAAGCGGAACCAGACTTAAACTCAAACTGTAACTCATCATAGTAGACTCACATACTAAATATCAGCTCAATATGTGAAGATTTTAGAAAAAAAAGTCCGTATAACTGTTATTTTCATAAAATTTTCAAAGTCCAAAGCCTATAATTTCAGCAAAAATCAATGAACCGGATCCAAATGTAAACTCGATCTGTAACTCATCATAGTAGACTCACATACTAAAAATCAGTTCAGTATGTGAAGACGTTTAGAAAAAAAGTCTGTATGACTGTTATTTTCACAAAATGCTCAAAGTCCAAAGCCTGTTGTTTCAGCACAAATCAGTGAAGCGGAACCAGACTTAAACTCAAACTGTAATTCATCAAAGTAGACTCACATACTAAAAATCAGCTATATATGTGAAAAGGCGTTTCGTGTGACGCACAGTTCATAATTCTATTATGATGTATTTATGTACTGTCATAAATTAATTTTAGGTGTTCGTTGTTATTCTGTGGTTTACATGTCGAAATGTACTATTATATTATATATTTATGTATTTCTCTGTCCTGAGTGTTTTTGCATTTATTTATTGTCACGTAATGTTGTCATTTTAACGGTATTTTTAACATTGCCATATAAGCGGGGGGTTTGGTTAGCCATAAAACCAGGTTCAACCCACCATGTATGTTGTATTGGCGTTTGTTTTTGTTGCACTTCAGTGTTTCTGTTGTTTCGTTGTTTTCCTCTTATAGTTGATGTGTTTCCTTCGGTTTAAGTTTGTAACCCGGATTTGTTTTCGTTCAATCGATTTATAACTTTTGAACAGCGGTATACTACTGTTGCCTTTATTTAGAAAAAAAGTCCTTTTAACTGCTATTGTCATGAAATTTTCAAAGTCCAAAGGCCGTAATTTCCATACAAATCACTGGAGCGGAACCAAACGTAACTCGATCTGTAACTCATCTTAGTAGACTTACATTCTAAAAATCAGCTCAATGTGTGAAGTTGTTTAGAAAAAAAAACACTACCTACTTCGCACCATTCATTTTTACATCAGAGGACCGTGAGGGCCTCGGGTGTATTGCCATCGCCTAAATTTCCGCCTAATTTGCATATATATGCATATATAATTAGTTTTGGAATGATAACCGACCTATAAAAATTATAGACCCGCGGACATTATATAGTGCAAAATAAAATTCCTTATCGCTTCTTTTAAATTCATGTTTTCAATGGATACTCAGATTTTTTTTTTTTTAAATGCAAATTAATAATATGAAAATGTTTTGTCGTTAGAAATATTAGTATATTAATCAAACAATCTTCAATATATATCAATGACGTACCGAAAAATTGTTGTTGCGGATGAATACCACGAATGCGCACTCATCAAGAGGGCAAGAGCGAACTTGAAGAAACACGAGAGAAAATCAATTCACGCAATTATACACAGAAAGGTAATTATATTTCAATTATTTGATTTGGAGTAACCTTTTTTAAACCGTTTGTAGCATGTTTGTCTATAATATTAACGTAGCAAAACCAGGAATATTTAATCTGACACAATATTAAAATAATTTATCAGGCCGCGTCCCCCGCAGCCATTTTGAAAATACCAGCAGATTGGGTAGGAGTAACAAGAACCTGCAAGGCCTTTAAAGATAAGTTTACTTTTTGTGTATTCTTTATTGCCACAATTTGTTTTTTTTAAAAGATCTCAACAATTTTTGGAGTTAAATTTCTTTTCTTCGTAAATAACAAGTAGATTGATCACTTGGACACACACGTGGAACTATTTTCTGTTTTTTAAGATACTGTTTCGGATTTTCGCTCCTTCTCCGACTTAGTTTGTTGCATTAGTATATGTGAATAAGAATTATGTCCCTTGACTGGAAAAAACGCGGATTTTGTAATGACTTTGACTATGTAAGTAATTCTAATATATAATTATTGGTTGAATTTATTGTATATATTATGTAATATTCAGAGAATCTTCGACTTCTTCTTCTTCCAATAGAGTTGGACTCTTTTTGAGTGTATAATGACTCTTGCTCGTAAAATCAAGAGTCTTACTTTACACTGAAATGTCAGAATTTGGGTAAATCACATTTACTGAATTACAATTAGTGGCGTTGTCCGTACCATTTACTAGCCTATAGATAT
The DNA here is from genome assembly GCF_021869535.1 of Mytilus californianus. Lineage (NCBI taxonomy): Eukaryota > Metazoa > Mollusca > Bivalvia > Mytilida > Mytilidae > Mytilus > Mytilus californianus. The sequence continues at coordinate 40,688,405 of NW_026262723.1, read as the reverse complement.
ATTGGGAGAATCCTTACAGTTTTGGAGATATAAATATAGAGTAACTGTCCTGTTTTTTTAGTCTTCCTTGAAGTATTGTATAATTTTGACCATACATGACATGTATTGCCAAAATTATATGATAATTTGATGACATGTGCTAATAATACTCTACAGCATTATTTAAATTGTGTAACCATATCCGTGTAAAATTTTAGTAATTTAAATTAGACATTTGTTCACGCACACATGAGTACTTGAATTGAGCAAATACAATCAGTTAACTTTATCTACGAACACCCATGAGATCTTAAATTGAGCAAATATGATTAGTTATATCTATGAGCACCCATGAGATCTTAAATTGAGCAAATATGATCAGTTACATCTATGAGCACCCATGAGATCTTAAATTGAGCAAATATGATCAGTTACATGTATGAGTAAAATTTGAGCTAGATCTACTCAGTTGAGTTAGATAAATGTATATCAATATTGAGACTAATCTAAATTGTTATTTGAGCACACATGAGCCTATTTATACTATTGAGAGCAATATTGGGATACTGTATGAGCAAACTTAGCAAATCTTTATTGAGACAAACCTATGAGCGCTATATAATATATGCATAGATATTGAATATCTATTTTAAATTTGAGCCTTGTCAGTTTAAGAGCATTAATAATGAGCAACTATCATCACTTTGCTTTATCAATTTTATTGACTATTTATGTATAGATGAGAAGTTCTATATTATAGTAAATATTAGTCGTGCAGATTGTTGTACATTGATCAAATGATATGTTGAGATTTATATATATATCACTATTATACACGTAGGCATATTGATTAATAGTATTTGTTTATTATCAAAGTCTATATATTAACTACATGTATAGCTATACATTTGTAAAACATCGACAACGATAATACATACAATACATACATAAACACAAACTACATAGCTACGGGCTCTTGGAGAAAAATGCAATAACAGAATGAATGAAATAATTCCAAACTTTACATCAGTGTTATGTGGGAGTTTCCACCAGGGGTCTGATATATTTTCTCCAATCTCTCGGGGTAAACAGTGTCTTGCTAACTCTCTAGTTTTTCTAACTTTATCAAAATTAGGAGACGTCAAACAGTGGTCAAGTGACATTTTAGATAAGGTTCTGTTTAGTGGTGATAATCTTTATTACTCAATTAAAAACAAAGGTTTAGCACACAACCTTTTGCTACCGACAGATCTACCAACTTACTTCTTTTATCAGAAAAAATATTTTTCTTTAACATTAAAAGAGACATATTCTGGATACATAGACAATTTTGTTGATTCTTATCCTTTTCTATCATTAGAAACATGTGTACAACTGCTATTGTTTTTTATACACTATGGTCATGGGAGAAGTCGTTACAAAGCTAGTGTAGATATGATCTTAGTGGTGTTAGATTATGGAATTGCATTGAAAAAAATAGATGAGAGGGTTTATGTTTTTGACTCCCATAGCAGAAGCAATTATGGTTTGTGCATTGAAAATGGTAGTTCGATAATGGTTGAACTAAATAGAGATGTCTACAGCATATCTAGTTTTCTAAGGTCTTTAATTCATTCCCTTACATGTGCAGATCTTGAAGAAATAGAATTTAACTGTCAGTTTTTATCAGTGACTGAAATAGAGCGTTACTATTTTTTTTCAAAAAAAGAACAAATTTATATATTGGATAATCATGATTACAACAGTACAGCATGTACAGGTCTAGGTAGTTTTGAAGATTCAATAATCGATAAAACGTATAAAAACCAGGGGTGGAAGAGAAAGTTGGAAAGTAACACAGAAGCATTAGACAACACTGTTCTGCAAGAAATTCCTTGTAAAGATTATGAAATAGTCAATCAGGAGCAACCTTATAACAATACATGCATAGCCATAGGGTCGAAGAAGTGTAAAATTGATAGTTTGGGTAATGCACATGACAAGATTGTAGACAATCAATCTGTAAAGCAAACATCATGTGATATCATAACAACTTTTAAGAAAGTATACAGTATATCGCACATCCTTTTCTTTTTAAATCAGTGGGAAAGAAACTCTGTTTCATTTATTTTTTACCACTCATCCCTATCTGTCTATATTTTTCTAGAAGTTTTATCTACACCAAATTAGGACATGGTAACTGGTTCAACATCCGGGTTGTTTGGTTATAGAAACCCAACTTCTTGGTTCTATCCGGGTTCTTTTCTAATATTCCTGTTGAACTTTGAGAAGATATCCGCAAGTATCCTAATAAAGAGATAAAGTAGGTCCAAGACGCTTACCTTGTTTTATATCATTTATACATTCCAGCATCGCTGGAAAATGAAGCTGTAAGGTAAATGCCTTCTCATTTTAATTTTTAACATGGGGAAACTGGACAAAAATATAACATTGTATGCATCTTAACCCAAATATACATGTGCAGTATATCTAACATCCGTTTTTAGAATCAGAGTCGTTCGGTTTTCATTTATTTTTCACTACTCATTTCCGTCAATATTTTTCTGAGAAGTTTTAAAAACACTGATTAGGACATGTCGTTCATTTGGCCAATGATATGTGCATATAGCACTTCGATCCTTTTGTAGTAGCGGTGAGCATCTGGGACATCCATTTCCCTTTTCATATATTTTAAAAATATGTATCCTACATGTATCATGCAATGCGGGATTAAGCTGTTCCGCAGAGAAATAAAAAGATTTGACAAAAATCTGATGCACATGACACCCCACCAAGACTATGTCTCTAATTACGATTAACCACAAGCCCTACTGCCATGGCCAATATAAAAATCAGTCAGGTAAATTAATTTGTTCACCACTAGCCATATAACCTAGCCTACACCAGTAAATTTCATCTCTGGTAAGAGGCCTTACAAGTTACAATTTTAATACAGGCAATGTAAAGTATAAGAAATTTGATTTAAGATTGATTTTCGGTCTAGAAAGTCAAGAAGCTTTTCAAAGACTGAATTCGACCTGAAAAAAATGCCTCACCAAAAAAAGCCATATAAACCAAAAGAAATTCCATGAATTACTGATTTTCAGGTTTGTAAGGGAGAATTTTCCTCGTACCAGGAGACAATAGACCATATCGCTAATTGAATATCAGAACACTTGAAGTATTGACGTCATACAACAATCACTTTTCCTTTGTGGCGTCACACATTTTGTATTGTGAAGTCAAAATTTTACGGGAACCTTTGTGATGTCCAGAAATGACAGACAAATAGCGAACGGGATATCCAGTTTACCAGAAAGTTGAATATGTTGTTCGCATCTTAATTGCATGGGTCTGAAGGGAACAAGTATTTGAAATTCTTTGTTGGGGAGGGGGGGGATTTATCCGACATAACATTCATTTTCACCAGTTACTATAGAGGCTTACCTTAAAGTCTGATAATACTGTGCTCATCTAGCAAGTTGGTTGATTTAATAGTTCATATCATTAAAACTGAGGGTAGAATCAAATCACAAGAATCATATGTGTCATGATTCAGGGGTGGATCCAGCCATTTTTAAAAGGGGGGTTCCAACTATATGTCCCCATTCAAATGCATTGATCGTCAAAAAAAAAGGGGGGGTTCCACCGACCCCCCTGGATCCACGACTGCGACTCCACAACTAATACAAATGTTGAAAAGGACCCAAATCAGTTAAGGAACCAGAGCTACAGCATATATAATAATAAGAAGATGTGGTATGATTGCCAATGAGACAACTCTCCACCAGCCTGAGACCATATGTCATTGAAGTTAACAACTATAGGGTACCGCGTACGGTCTTCAACAATGAGCAAAACCCTTACTGCATTGTCATGTATGAATATTAAAGGGTGAATGTCACTATGAATACTATGTAAATAATGTTTAAGAAAGGAGCACATATAGATTTATCGACTTAAAATAAAATTTACTCTAATACATATATTTTTGTACTTGGAAGAAATTAATTTGCTACATGTTTTTATGGGTCAAGCTAGTCCTATATATATATATATATGTATGCCTTTGCTTCATCTTTTCATTAGGACCCCGCCGAATGGCGGACGCCCTATAGTGATCAGTCTGTTCATCCGTCCTTAACAAATTGTGTCCGCTCTATATCTAGAACCGTTATGATTTCAAAGTTTATAGTTGACATGTGTATTAACCAACACCAGAGGGTGTGTCATAATGTATGTACAACTTCCTAGGTCAAAGGTCAAGGTCAAAAACTATGGTTTTAGTTGACAACCTATGTCCTATGGTAAAGATCGTGTCCGCTCAAAATCTTGAGAACCGTTATGATTTCAAAGTTTATACTTGGCATGTGTATTAACCAACACCAGAGGGTGTGTCATAATGTATGTACAACTTCCTAGGTCAAAGGTCAAGGTCAAAATTTGGTTTTAGTTGACAACCCCATGTCCCATGGTAAAGATCATGTCCGCTCTATATCTTGAGAACCTTATGATTTCAAAGTTTATATATATATACTTGACATGTATATAAACCAACACCAGAGGGTGTGTCATAATTTATGTACAACTTCCTAGGTCAAAGGTCAAGGTCATAAACTTCAGTTTCAGTTGACAACCCCATGTCCAATGATAAAGATACAAATTTTTTACCACACATTATTCACAGCGGGGCCCACAGAGATGGCTCCCATCTCAATGATCACGAGTAGTCATTTTGAACATTGGGAGGAAAGCAATATATTTTTAACACTATATTCTACATGCATATCTACTTTAAAAGTATTGTGATGTTACAACAAAAACTTATTGTTGACAATCTTTCATATATTTGCAAGATTTTATATGAAGAATATAGAATCATTGATTGCTTGAGGCCAGTTTATATTTTACTGTGAATGTAAAACTAAGGAGATGTGGTATAATTGCCTTAGAGACAAATATGAGCCCAAATTGTCGTGGATGAAAGACGTAAGCAACAGGAAACTCATTTTAAGCAATTTCTTTAAACATTTATATTGGTCAGAATATTTATCTGTATTAAAAACTATACTGTTTTTCATTTCTCGTTTCAGTGTTTTTTAAGCAGTGGCTGTACCTTTCCGGTTACTATTCATGTGTTGTGTATTATGTATCGTAACACTTTATAGTTACTGGACAGGTTGAATTTAGGCGACAAAACATCTAAACAGCACTAGATCATTAAGATCATTTGCGATTCCAGCTGATTTCAGATAAGTAATAAATGATAAAAGAAAGTTAGAAAGCTCTAGTTCATGTAACCGATTTTATTAGATGATTGATAAATATTGAATACAGAAAAAAGCTTAACAATGATCGTAATACTGAAAATGTAAGTTTTGTGATTGAAATGAAAGTAGATCATGACATGATGTGCCTACGCATGGGAAGTCGCATACAGCAAGTCCAGTGATATTGGCAATATCCAGTACGTATAATTAAAATTAAAATTTAAAAGATTTTGCATTGTTATCAAAGTGGTACATGCATGACATGTATTATTGTATGTAGGCAACTGGGGAAAACAGATCTCCTTGTGAAATGGAAACAGATCATGACATGATGTGCATATAGCAAGTCCAGTGATATTGACAATATCCAGTACGTACAGATGAAAGAGACCAGTACTGATAATTGAAATAAAAATTTAAAAGATTTTGCATTGTTATTAAACCAGTACTGTATTATTGTATGCAGGCAACTCGGGAAGACAAATCTCCTTATGATATCTTATATATTTAATGCCAATATATAGTTTAATTAAAAATGGGGGTTTGTCATAGACACAAAATTATAACGCAGGCTTACAGACTTCATATGAAGCACCTTAATAAAGTGCAGTCACCAATCTGAATAGTAGAGTGTATGTCTATGATATCATTTCAGCAGACTATGAGGTTAAGCTCACTTTCAGTAACCCCAAACACTCTTTAATACAATATAATATTGTAAATTACTGTTTCGTTTTATTTGTATTTTTGTAATTCATCACAATTAAAGTCACCAGTTTTAGATTTATGCACTTTTCCTATATATTTTTTATATGTACCATAAATAATAAACAATCATTTCAGCAGACTATGAGGTTAAGCTCACTTTCAGTAACCCCAAACACTCTTTAATACAATATAATATTGTATATTACCGGTACTGTTTTGTTTTATTTGTATTTTTGTAATTCATCACAATTAAAGTCACCAGTTTTAGATTTATGCGCTTTTCCTATATATTTTTTATAAGTACCATAAATAATAAACAAACACCAAATATGTGAATTTTTTTTTAAAAGATAAAAGACTTTTCAATTGAGCGATTAAACTTAAGTCACCTGGTCATATATATAAAGAAACATATAATGCAAAGATGTCAGCCTTTAAACAAAACGGCCACCGGCTTTCACAGAAACAGATGCCAGCATCCAAAGGAAATGACTGTCAGCATTCAATTTATAATGTGTTGAGACAACTTTTACTTACAACTGGGATTCCAGCATCCCTGAGATTAAGGATGAACATCCAATTTTTCTAATGGGATGGCAGCATCCAAAGAGAAAGTTGAGTCTGCATGCATATACATGTAATTGGGATGCCAGCATCCAAACAAAAGGTATATCAAAGTCTATATATATGTTAGATGCCAGCATCCAAATGATGGTGTGTTCAATATGGAACTTTATAAAGCCATATCAGCATCCTGCAAAGATGAAGATGCTATTTCCATGTTTTTATGCCCCCGCCAAAGCGGAGGGGGCATTTAGTTTTACCCTTGTCCGTCTGTACGTACATACGTCCGTACGTCCCAAATTTGGTTTCCGTTCTCTAACTTAAGTTTATCTCAAACAAACTTATATACAATGCTTATTACCACAAAACACAGATCAAGTTTGAATTTTAGTGGCGTCACTTTAACCTTTCTAGAGTTATGCCCTTTATAAATGGAAAAATTGCAAAATTTTTCATTTCCGTTCTCTGACTTAAGTTTGCCTCAACCAAATGTTATGAAACTTATACACAATGCTTATCACCATAACACACAGATCAAGTTTGAATTATGGTGGCGTCACTTTTACTGTTCTAGAATTATGCCCCTTTACAATAGCAATTTTTCATTTTTTTCAAAAAATATCAATGATGCCATTGTTCAAGTAATTTTTATAACGACCGCAAAAAAATTTTGCTGTCGTATATTGGTATGACGCTGGCATCGTCGTCCTCGTCGTCGTCCCAAGACACATTGGTTTTCGCACTCGTTACTTTTGTTTAAGTGAATGAATCTCTATGAAATTTTACCATAAGGTTCAATACCACAAAAGGAAGGTTGGGATTGATTTTGGGGGTTATGGTACCAACAGTGAAGGAATTAGGGGCCAAAAATAAGCATTTTTGTAACTTCCAGACATAACTTGTGTGTTAGTGTATGGATCTCTCTGACATTGTACCACAAGGTTCCATATCACAAAGGGAATGCTGGGATTGATTTTGGGGGTAATTGCCTCAAAATTTTAGGAATTAGGGGCCAAAAAAAGGGAAAAAAAACAAGCATTTTTCTAGTTTCATGACAATAACTTGTGTGTAAGTGTATGGATCTTTATGAAATTGTACTACAAGGTTCCATATCACAAAGGGAAAGCTGGAATTGAGTTTGGGGGTAATTGCCCAAAACGTTTAGGAAAAAGGGGCAAAAAATAAGCATTTTTCTAGTTTCCAGACAATAACTTGTGTTCAAGTGTATGGATCTCTCTGAAATTGTACTGCAAGGTACCATACTACAAAGGGAAGGCTGGGATTGATTTTGGGGGTAATTGCCTCCAAATTTTAGGAATTAGGGGCCAAAAAGGGGCACAAAAACAAGCATTTTTCTAGTTTCAGGACAATAACTTGTGTGTAAGTGTATGGATCTTTATGATATTGTACTACCAGGTTCCATATCACAAAGGGAAAGCTGGGTTTGAGTTTGGGGGTAATTGCCCTAAACGTTTAGGAAAATGGGGCCAAAAAGGGGCCAGAAAACAAGCATTTTTCTAGTTTCCAGACAATAACTTGTGTTCAAGTGTATGGATCTCTCTGAAATTGTACTGCAAGGTACCATACCACAAAGGGAAGGCTGGGATTGAGTTTGTGGGTGATGAATCATAAGGAGGTTCAAAAAATTTGGAGGGGGGATTTTTTTTCCTTTTTTTTCTTTAAAATTTTCCTTTTTAAATTGGTTATTTCTGATTTATATAGAAAAGCAAATAATAATGATATGGTTTGAATAGGTAAATTAAAATTTTTTAAGTTCTTAGACCACATTCATTCTGTGTCAGAAACCTATGCTGTGTCAAATATTTAATTACAATCCATTTATTTTTTATAATCCGCCAACACATTTTTAAAATATCCTGTATACAAAAATAAAAGTTGTTAATTGAATAAAACAACCACTCAACTACAAAAGGCAATGAAAGAATTATATAGGCATCCGATATTTTTTAAAACCATATAACTGGATTAAATCAAATATATGGGATCATGTAAAATGTTTCTCGTTAAATGTAAAATTAAAAAAAATGTATTTTGGTATATGTGGATATTTTAAGGAATATCAAATAGAAATTTACAACGTATTATAGGAAAAGAGAGGTTCACAAAGGGTTAGAATGGCCCTAAATTGGTCAAGCAATTACAAATTTCAAATAAATAGAAATGTTAGTGATAATTCTATTAAGACTAAAATATACTATTTTGGCACCTACTATTAAATATCTTGAAGCTATGACCCCATAATTATACATTATTTGTATTTTTGGTCAATTTTGTCTGAAATTTATATGTTTTTTGCATAATTAACCATGGCTGCCATACAATTCCAAAAAGTTTTTATTTTGATGAATTCTTTATCAAATTTTGAATCTTTTGGTTACAAAACATTTTGGATTGTAGGTGGTGCCCAAATTTTCGTAAAGCTTTCATGTCTGAAAATTGCACCAAATCATTATATTTGGATAAAATGGGCCTATTAATTTGGAGAATATAATGTACTATTATGAAAGAACTGATTTATTGAGCGTTAATAAATTTGAAATCGACCAATTTACGAACCAAATTGTGAACTATTTGGAGTTTTATTGTAAGATTTATATTTTAGACCGCTCTGGGCTATAAATGAACCGTGTCCTTTGAATAAGTGATTTCACAATAACCATAATACTAAGTACCTGTTAGAAAATAGCACTTTAACAGTACATTGTTAAAGATGAATATATTCCAACAATGACCAATATTAATGATGTAATGAGATTATATATATACTGTTTTATATTGTTTTATATTGTTACATATATAAATGAAAATTGAAACCAAACTGTTGTCATTATTTAAAAAAGAGACACGAAAAGGGAGGTATGATTGGTAATCAGACACAGAAACAAAATGATGAAAAAGAAATAAAGCTTACCATACAACATCTTTACAATCAGAAAAAAACTATACTAAAATCAGTTAGAAATAGCCATGAAATGACAAATATTAAACAATATAAATCAGAAAACTAATGGCCACATCAATTTACAAACAGAAAATCAAAAGATATACACCAAAGAATTACAAGCCCTGTTTTACAGGCCTCTTACTAAGGACAGACGCATTCATATTGAAGTTGTGATCTATATGTATGGTGCAAAATCATCTCATTGCGAAAACCAGTGGTGTCAAAGTACTAAATCGGATCAAAGTAAAAAAAAACGAACATTTGAAAAACTATCCAGATGTTGTTAGATTCAATTAACAATAATACCATCATTAGTGAAAGGCTATCTACCTCATATAATACATTGTAATATTTACAATGAACCATCTAATAATTAAAAAACAGAACCTATAGCTGCTGATTTTTTTTCGCATAATAAATGAATGATATGAAGTGTTACAATAAAACAAAGATAACTCAGTGAAGCTATTTATAACATTTAAAAAGACTGTGTCGACTGCAACAAAATCTGGAATAAGCAAGAATAAGATATAGTTATCTTGCTGTGTAAACATTAGCAATTGATTCGAAAACAAAATGTTTCATAAAATAGAAGACCTGGATACTACATACATTGTTTATAAATTGCCAAATGTAGAGCAGGATCTGCTTACCCATCCAGACCACTTGAAATCACCCCAACTATTGGTGGGGTTCGTGTTGCTCAGGCTTTAGTTTTCTATGTTGTTTCTAGTGTACTCTTATTTGTCCTTTTCAGTTTTAGACATGGCATTGTCAGCTTATTTTCGATATATGAGTTTACTGTTCATGTGGTATCTTTCACCCAAATATTACAATTTATCTGTTTTAATATGATTGTCTTGACCTCTTTCTCATAATTCAGTGACTACTCAAAAAATTATTTGCTATGTTGATTCTCTGTTATAAGTAATAAGCTTACGATTTTTGCATGTGTGCAACTATACGGTCCTAATGCCAATCTAGCAGTTCTCATTTGACCACGTAAACATTTCATGGATAATTCACAAAAATAAGTTTCTTACTATAAGACGGTATCTCAGATATGATAGCAAATTATATTATGTGTACTATATTGTAAGGTGAACATCTGTCTGGCAGGTATTATATAAACACCTGTCATTTATCAATAATCCAACATAACATGAGGTCCTCTGATGTTCAGTACTTCAGTACTTTGATTGTAATTATTCCTTTAAACTTGAACCTGAAAGCAATCCATTGCTCATACGTACAGTTCTCAAATAACAGGCATAAAATATCGAAAATTATAACTCGTGCGACCGACCGACTAAATTGGTCTATTTCTATAGTCATTGATAGTCTGCTGAAACAGCATTTATATAATGTAAGTGTCTTTCAGATAATGACAGCGATACAGAGCTTTCCAAGACACATACAAATTTAAAAGATTACATCACATTGTGCTATTTATCACATATATATCCTTAGTATCTATGCAATCAATTCAATTCAATTCAAGTATATTACTACAAAGTTTCAAGCACAACACATTTATTGTTGAAGGCCGTACGGCGATCTGTTGTTGCTAACATCTACGTCATTTGATCTTATTGGCATTAATAAATGCTAAAAAATGCTAAATTATTAGCAAAAAACAAAAGGAAACTTTCATTCTTACAATCGATCATGACAATAACATGATATTGGTACCAGAATTTCAATCTTACAACACAACCTTATATAATAACCTTTACTTATCACATACAACAGTACAGATCATCTGCTAGAGCAATTGAAATATTTCATTTTTTAGTCAAAACGAAAAAGGACATGTGGGCTATTGGTCCAATTGTATATCTGAAATCTGAAATCAATGAATATGTCACTTTATTAATCAATCTTTTCTGTTACATGTATTTATTATCAGTTTCCAGCTATAAACTTATTTTATGTATTATCAGTTTCCAGCTATAAACGTATCATAGAATAAGAATAATAAATTAAGCACATTTTACTGCTAAGGACTTGTGGGCTGTTGGTCCAATTGTATATCGAACATCTGAAAATAATGAATATTTCTCTTTATTAATCAATCTTTTCTGTTACAAGAATGTATTATCAGTTTCCAGCTATAGACGTATTATAGAATAAGAATAATAAACTAAGCACATTTTACTGCTTAGGACACTTGTTTTTAATGTCTGTTGTCTCTCTATTTGCCATGGACCTTCCCGACATTTGCCTCTTGATTGGCGTCAGATAAATGTTGTATCTTTTAAAGATACACCTTTGCCAGAACAGATTTAAAAGAAATGTAATAATAGCCACTCCAACAACACAGACATAAACTAAAAACACTCCAGCAATGCTATCCATTCCTAGAGGATTCGCACCACCAGTGCGAGATACCGTAGAACAAGTATTTATCTTTGGCCACCATTTATCTTTCCAGCGTTCTGTCATTCCAGCCTCATGCATTTTCATTATGCTGAAAAAAGGTTTTACTGTATTATTTAAAAACATAGTTTCATTATGAACCTTTTTTTTATGTAATAAATATAATTTTTAGTGCATGAAAACTTTTTTCAGGCAAACTATCCGATCATTGTCTATGCTGTTTAATTAATCTACCTGTAAATGTACTCTACATTACTTTTAACGAAAACATATTTCCTTAGCCGTATTTGGCACACGGTTTTGAAATTCTCTTATTTTAAAGCTCCAATTCGTTTGTGATTTAGTATTCCAACTGTTTTGAACGTCACTAATGATTCTTAGAAGAAACGCGCGTTCGACATTATATAAATGAGACATAGCTAAGAGGATGATAGAGCAGATTGTTACCCCGAGAAAACATTGTCAACTGAGGTTGACAATGTCTTTTCGAGCGGTAACAATCTGCTCTATCACCCTCTCAGATATGTGTTATTTAATTTAATATATTGAATGTTCTGTTATTACTGTCCATTAAATTTCAAATTCAAAGTAATAAACTATGACGTCTTGTACATAACAATCATCAGTATTTATTAAAGCGCACACCTGATCAAGCGTCTCCGTGAAGGGTAATAGAGTATTGTCATGGGATAGAGTAAATTGTCCCCCTCGTATTAACCAATCAAAATCTAGCATTTTGACATGAAGTATAATAAAAATAATTATCAGACTTGTATCTTTGATGAGGTTTTCAAGCATCTTAATTTTCATATGAGCAGTGCAGGATTCATTAGTTTTCTATTTTTGTTCACGTTTGTATTTGCGATGTTACAGTTCTAGAAAATTTACACCGCATCGAAGTCTAAATGTGAATAATTCTCCCAGCATGCCATTGTCAATCTGTGAAAGATTACAGAACTTTTCATAGATACAGTGCAATAAGTTAGATAAAATAATTCTGGTATATAATATAGTGGGTAATGACCAGTTTTTCCAATTCAATTTTTAAAAAAAACACAAAATTTTCACTGCATGAAATGATACGTTTACAAAATTTATTCATATATTAAATTTCTAGTTTTGAATTTAAGGTCTGATTTATGAAGAATTATTTTAGTAGTTTATGAAAATTTCATAATTTTGTTAAATTTCTTATTTTCTTAAGTTTAATTCCGATTTATGTGTTATTAAATTTGTTATTTATTTGAAAAATAATACCAGTTTAAATTTGTTATTTAAAAGGTTTAAATCTAGTTTATTACCGTTAAATTTTTAGTTTAAATATACGTTTATTTGTTAACAAAACTACTAATATAAGACAATTTAACTGAAATTTAATTTAGATTAAATAACAAGTTTATACTAATCAACTTTTATTCGGTAAATTTGAAATTTAATGCCAGTTTTCGTAACGTGTTTATGTATCTTGTTTTATTTCAATGATTACTTCTTCTTCTTAAGGGTCAACAAGGCTTCAATACTGTCAGATGAATACATATTGTACAAAATAAGATGGAGCGTTATTAAGAAAACAAGACAACTTTACGATCGGGCTCATTATAATTGTCCAAAAAGAAGAAGAAAATAAAGAAACTTTCGTTGCAAAAATATTAACAACTTACGTAAATAAATATTCAAATCTTGAAAATCCCCAAACCTTTAGAGATTGTCAACCAAGTATAGGTCTTCGTCAGATTTCCATGGACATTCTGGTTATCTTTTTATCTTTCTCAATAACAGAAAATACAAAACACAACAAATAACAAGAGCTTGAATAATGGCTAAATTTCATCGATTGTTTTTATCGTTTTTTAGAAGGAATAATTCAGTAATGAATAGTTTAAACAACATGTATTTATCGAAGTACATATGTACATATTAACAACACAAATAGAATATATTTTTAGAAACAAGCAGTTTTGATTATCCCCCTTATTATAAACTAAATATATTTTGCCATTTTGACATTTATCTTCCATTTGATAATATTTATGATAATCATATATATACGAAATGTACTTCTATACAGTGCACTTTGTCAGATATTTCTTAAATATCGTATTACTTTTTTAATAATATTTATGATGGGATGTAACTCTTTTTGTCAACAATCATATCTGTTTCAGAGGAAAATATTTATTTTTAAAATAAGTTATCTCCCATTACATTGGAAAAGCGTAAAGATTAAGATTAAATTTTAAAATTTGTCTTTCTTTTTTTTTTATATTCAACACAATTTTACAGATGGATGGATAATTCTTAAAAATAATTAACAAAATTTGCCGCATACTAGTATATAAGGGCACAATAATAAAAAGTAAGAGCTGTTTTAGCGCAAATTTCAAAATATTCCTGAAGTAAACGGGATTTTTCTTTTTTCCAGTTGTCGTATTTTGCTACTGACTCTTTCGCAAATAATGTTACCCGTTTGTACAACATAATTCGCTTTTCCGTAAGTGAAAGTTATGCGGGCGCATTTCATTTGCGCGCATTTTGTGATTAACTTTTTTACGTTTGCGCAATTATATAGGCGCGCATTAGTTTTTTCAGAAACACTGTGACAGGTAAATTAAGATAATTCATATTAAAAATGACTGTAGTTATATTGAACTTGAACATGTTCAAAATTTGAATTATATATTTTTCATAATTCTGTATTTTATATGTTTTTGAAAGAAATCGAAATGATTTAAAAGCAGATCGACCGCAATGAGGACCCCAAATTGGATGTATTATTCATTGTTATTTCTAATAGATATAGGAAGATGTTCTTCTACAACGGAGATCTGTGAACATGCACTGATATGCCTAGACTGGGAAAAGGATACCAACGTTGGGGTAACCCTCCTTTTTTATTCTGTTTTATTTAGTAAACATTTTTTTTCTATTTGCAATTGTTTCTATCGTAAACACAATCTTACGTTTGGGGCAGGTTATACGTGCCTACCTTTTTCTCTTATTTCCTATGAGTTAAAAGTCGACGAACATTTAAAAAAAATCGTGCAATATGACGACCTGATTTGAAAAAAAATAAAAGGAAACAATAAATTCAGGATCTTCTTTTGGAATCATACAGTGGAGATCACTTCTGACCTCTCGTTAGAACTGTCAGAATAATCTGTCATAGAACTGTTCTAAACTCTCCTAGAACAGTTCTACCTAGAACAGTTCTACCCTAGAACTGTTCTAAGTAGAACTGTCAGAATCAGTTTTAGATAGAACTGACCAAATCAGTTCTAGGTAGAACTGTCAGGGTCAGTCTTAGGGTAGAACTGTATTAAACTGTTATATGTAGAACTGTTCAAAACAGTTCTAGTCGTAGAACTGTGAGCAGACCTGACCAAATAAGTTCTAATCGTGGAACTGTCGGCAGAAGTGACTTAATCAGTTCTTACCGTAGAACTATCAGCAGAACTGTCTAAAACTGTTCTAGCCGTAGAACTGACCAAACCTGTCAGGATTGTAGAACAGTTCTAACTGACGTCACTACAGTTATTGGCATATATATATAATTCGTCTAAACATCAGCCCAACAATTTTAGATCTATCAATTTGCTTTCGCAAATTATTTGTTCTTCCCTCGCCGGGATTCGAACTCGTGCTATTGAGATATCGTGACACCAAATCGCCTGCACTGTATCCGACGCGCTAGACCACTCGACCACCTTGGCTTCACAATAATAAAGCTTTCGGTGACCGGGTGCTACCTTTCTTCGTCAGTTTTAATCTAGCGTCGTAATACAGTACATGATATATAAGGCATGAAGATGGAGTTGTTACAGATCAGCTGAAATATCTATAGACAAGTCTAAATTGAGTCTAAATTGAATATATATATTATTATTTAGACTTATTTACATTTTAGACAAAGGATGGATAGAACTGACTAAATCAAATCTAGCCAATTGCAAATCAGTTCTAATCGTAGAATTGTTCTAGTCGTAGAACTATCTGAAACTGTTCTAGAGTAGAACTGTCAGGATCAGTTCTAGGTAGAACTGTCTAAATCAGTTATAGTTCTACATAACGTCCTAGAACAGTTCTCCTGACAGCGTCAAGCGTTATTTTGTACAACATGTATTCATCTGACAGTTTTGGTGAAAGGTTAGAAGTGATCTCCACTGTAGATGTCTACTGAAGCCAATAATGAATGGCCCGATTCTTTACCTTATAGGAAATTCATAGGTAGAACGGTTAAAAGAGAGAGAGAGTCATTTTTGCCCCTCTCCCCCCCCCAACAAAATTTTTTTTGCGGTCGTATAAAAACTATATTTGATGATACAGGCTTTAGTTATATATGGAACAATATTAATTGGTTTATAACAAGCCGTTGTGGAATCAAGTTATTCCTTATTTTTAATTTTAATAAATCAAATTTTTAATATTAATAAATATTTTCTAATATTAAAAAATAGTAATTTCTTGATATCAATAAATAGGTTTTATTTACTTATATTAAAAAATCATTTTCTTAATATTAAAAATTCGATTTATTAATATTAAAATATAATATTTAATATTAAAAAATAGATCCTAATTATTAATATTAAAAAAAATATTTTTTTATATTAATAAATCATTTTTTGATATTAATGAATGATTTTGTAATATTAATACGTTTAATATTAATAAATAGAGAATAAATTCTACAACGGCCTGCCACATTGGTGAAAAGAATATAGTAAAACAGCGATTAACAGATCAGTACTATCAGGTTCTCATAGATATATTATGCATCCAGGGGGGAATACTATTCTTTATTTAAACTTGAGTGTTGTTTGGAACCATATTTTTAAGGACAGATATTATATATCTAAACATCGATGTTCGAATTTGAAGTTACCTATTGAGACGGAGAGATGGGCGATTTCGCGAGGGAAAAAGATAATATGTACATTATGTAATGAGGGAATAGGGGATGAGTTTCATATATTGTTTTTCTGTAAAAATGGCGATATTTCTGTTCTTAGATCAAAGTGTATACCACATTATTACGAAGCAAGAACAAATTTACTGGTTGGCCGTCTATATGTAACGTAAAGTTCAAAAAAATTATGAGCAATTTTAATCAGCGCATCCATTTTTTGTGCACGTAACAACTGTGAAATCAGTACTCTCAAATCTTTAGATTTACTATATTTTTACATTTTTCTTGTATATGTTACATGTAGTGCACAATAAGTTTACCTGTAAAAAATTGCGCACAAATGTAATAAAAAATTCGTAAGGGTTCCGCGGAACCCAGTGTCTCGCCTACTTTTTCTGTTAATCGCAGGCTCAACAAAAATGAGGAAGTAAATCAATAAAAATATTCCTCTTGATACTATCTTTTGATTGAAAGAAGCTTCTGTCCAAGTTTGGTAAAAATCCAGGATAGTTTATGAATCTAATAAATGTTTAAAAACTTTAACTGCAGACTGAATGTAATGTTAACTGGAAGAAAACAAAATTTCCTTCTAGATACTAGCATTTGATCATAAACAAGCTTCTGTCCAAGTTTGGTACAAATCCAAAATAGTATAAGAAAGTTATTAAAATCTTAAAAACTTTAACCACAGAGTGAATGTGTTGTTTCCTGGCAGAAAATCTAAGTCCATTTAAAAGTAAAATACTGAAAAAATGGATTTATTTTTTTACAAAATTTCCTTCTAGAAACTAGCTTTTGATCATAAAAAAGCTTCTGTCCAAGTTTGGTACAAATCCAAAATAGTATAAGAAAGTTATTAAAATTTTAAAAACTTTAACCACAGAGTGAATGTAATATTTCCCGGCAGAAAAACTAAGTCCATTTATAAGTAAAATACGGAAAAAATGGAATTTTATTTTTACAAAATTTACTTCTGGATACTATCTTATGATCATAAACAAGCTTCTGTCCAAGTTTGGTAGAAATCCAGGATAGTTTAAGAAAGTTATTAAAATTTCAAAAACTTTAACCACAGAGTGAATATTTGTGGACGCCGCCGACGACAACGACGACGACGACGTTGACGGAATGTAGGATCGCTATGTCTCGCTTTTTCGACTAAAGTCGAAGGCTCGACAAAAAGGAATGATTTTTTGGCGCGAAAATGTAATAATAATGCGCGCAAATCATGTAATGCATATAGTGATGCCCGAATTTACAGCCTCTTTGTAGCTGTGGTCTTATCAGACATCATATTAATGCCAATTACCCCAGACCATGTATCATGCTGGGTTTGTTTATCTTCATCCCCTGAATAACTGGTCACATGCATATCATGTTAGTTAATATATATTATTTTCAGCATTTATTTTATAGTACCGTTATAAATGTGAACAAATGATTTCTAGTGCATGTATATTGATATAGAAAGAGAACATTAGAATTTTATCTGAAATTTTGATATCAAAATTTGATATGGAAAAAGAAATATATTAATATATTTTTTATTATACTTTAATTTATTCTATGTCAGTACTGCAAAGGGATTAGGTTTTTATTGCACAGTAGCAAATATTACACACTTTTAAAAAGAGAATGACATAAGTTCAGATATTGTCAAGCAATCATGGGCAGGCTGGAAAAGAAGAAAACACATTGATTGTTATGGGGAAAAAAGGGGGATAGTCATTTGGAGGTGTAATTATTTTTTTTCATTTTCTGGCAATCAAATTGATCTTTTGATAAAATTGATTTTGACAAGGGCGTGCGCGACCTTGAAATTACACCAAAAGCTACACCATGTTACTTATCAAATGACATATTTACCTCAGTTTTTGTAGAAATGGAATTTTGCAATATGCCTTCATTGACTTACATAGGAAGAAATATGTCAGATGTCTTTAGAAATGCCAAAAATAAGGAATTAAGGAGTCCAAATAAATGCTCAGCTGTGGAATGACACCTTAATGTGTTGTTCAAACACTTGCAAAACATGTAGATTGCCTTTCATATATATACAGTTTTCTTGTCTTCATTTTGCACCTATTCCAGATTTTCTTGTTGAGGGTCAAGGGTGTCTATCAAAACTATAATCAGGGGAAATTGAATGCAACTTTGGACCTGAATCCTTTGCTAAAGACATCAAGGGAGAACTTTTTTCCCTAGAAAACAGAATATTCAAGAAAATGAATTAAGCCAAAAAGAAATGTCATGCAGAAAAATCCCAAGGACTCCGCAGTTTAAGTAAAATAAATGGTAGCTAAAACCTCAATACTACTCTACTCCAAAGTATGTTTAAATTCAATCAATATCTAGAATTTAAAATTCAGGGAAAATGGTACCATAGATCATAGTACTCAAGGATATAATTTTTTTAGCCCTCCCCTTTTTCCAAGATCTGTTAGTTTTTGTTTTCTTTTAATTTTACGCTGCGTATAACACACTTGGAATTGATAGTGAAAGGGAATTGGAAGTTTATTTTAACATTTCTTTTTTCATATAATACAGAAAAACGTGAAAATAATTGAAATTGATAAAAAAAAACCAGAGAAAATACAAAATTTAAAAAAAGGGGAGGGCTAAAAAAATTGTCCTGTAGCAAATATCTATGCATATTAACCCCGCCACATTATGTATGTATGTGCCTGTCCCAAGTCAGGAGCCTGTAATTGTCGTTTGTTTATGTGTTACATATTTGTTTTTCGTTCATTTTTTGTACATAAATAAGGCCGTTAGTTTTCTCGTTTGAATTGTTTTACATTTGTCATTTCGGGGCCTTTTATAGCTGACTATGCGGTATGGGCTTTGCTCATTGTTGAAGGCCGTACGGTGACCTATTGTTGTTAATTTCTGTGTCATTTTGGTCTCTTGTGGACAGTTGTCTCATTGGCAATCATATACCACATCTTCTTTTATATATATAAGTACGAATCCCGGCGAGGGAAGAATAAAAAAATTGCGAAAGCAAATTTACAGATCTAACATTGTTGGGTTGATGTTTAGACGAGTTGTATATATACATATATATCAGATTCTTTGTCGATGTTGGAATAATTGTTTATGGTACTTCTTTGGTTTTCTCTGAATTCACTTCAACAACAGTTTAAAAAAAATGCAGTCTTATTAAAAAAAGGAAGTCATTAAGTTAATGAGAAATTTATTTAGAAAAAAATGTACCATACATTTTATATCGTATGTTTTTTTTTAGTTTAAGAAATACAAGGAATAGAAAATAAAGTTGAGGAACAAAATCCTTTCATATAAATGCAGGAAAAGTTGTCTAAAATATCGTAATAAACTAAATATTCATATTTTCATTATCAATCTTATATTTTTTTCTTATTATAATTTTTATCTGGACTATATACTAATAGTATAGTATAATAGTTCCAGATTTTATTTTCAAGATCATATTTTTGTTCAGAGAGAGCTGAAAATACAATGAAACCTGTGGAAGGACAGAGACATACCAATTGTACAAAACAATTTCTGATAAAGACAGTTAAACATTAATGAGTTTACTTAGTCAACATACATCTGGTTACAATTAGTGAACCATTGAGAAGGTGTGACCACATAGTTTATATATAACAGATTACTGATAACATGCTGATATAAAATTGTAGAAATATATGAGTAAATGCGGGCTTAATATTATGACTTGGAGTGAAATGGAAAGTTCAATGAAAATCTCTATCCTCCCTGCAACATTGTTTTCTCTCACCAATTTCACATAAACCTACATCAATCTATCCTCTAAACTATCTAGTAAATAGTTTTCAAATAAGATATTATCTTTTTAAAATATAAACAGTGTTAGTAGTAAACAAAGATTTTTAAACTGGTCTTTTATTCCTGACTGCTATTTTCTGTTTTGTCATGCATGCAGTGGCGGATTCAGAAATTTTCATAAGGGGGAGGGGACACTGACTGCCGAAGAGGGGGCCCGCTGCAATCATGTTTCGGTGATTCCCTGTTTAACCAACCATTTTTTCCCCACAAAATTTGGGGGGGGGGGGGCGTGCCCACTGAAAAAAAAACCTCTAAATCCACCTCTGGGCCATGCATGTTTCTATTCCTTAAGCACGATATATAAAACAACGTTAACTATTAATGTGAGGACAACTGATAAGTCGGGGTCAATAAAAAATCCATGTTGTTTTGGTCACAGATTCTGTCACCTGTAAATTGAAGTCTCTGGGTAAAATCAAATTTTCAGGGACCTGATTTTTTGCTTTCTGTCTTATCATGTTTTATCATAACATACTGAAGGCTGTTGGTGATCTTCGTTTGAATTGTTTCATAATTTATTACATTGTATGGCTTTTGTTCATTGTTTAAGGTCGTCTATCAACTTGTTTGTTTAATTTACCGTCGTTTGGTCTTTGGCAGATATTTGTGGTATTTGAAAATATACAATATATTTCGTATTTCTATATTTTAGCCATCCTCCAATTATGACATATTATGAGTGCTCGATGAAGTACGAATAGTAACAAAAACACGACATGAACATTATAAAGATTGCACAAAAGTTAGTATTCAATTTGGGCCTACCCATATATGACTTGAATAAAAAAATTTAGCATCGCTATTAACAGAGAAACAGGGAAGCTAGTGCACGTGTTCTTGAGTACTATTGCTATGCTTGGAAGGAGAATCAATAGCGACGTGCTTTGTCTTTTAGTCCTTTGAGATGTGGCAGAAGTCGAGATTGCAGTTTCGTCACCATGCAAGCAATACAGATTTAGGGTTGAACATTCGACCTTTTCGGGGCATCATAGATGTTGGTGATAATAGTAATACGATTTGAGAATGGAAACGGGGAATGTGTAAAAGAGACAACAACCGGACCAACGAGTACAAAAACGGAGTGTCTATTCGTCCGGCTAGACTGGAAAATAGTTAAAAATCTCTATTTGTCCGGCCATCCATTTGCGGATGCGCAAATCTTCAATGATCAATAGAAGTGTCATGTGGCGCGGAAAGTATCCCAGATGAGGTGTCGGATAAAAAACGCGCGTATGCAATGGACGTTTTGAGAATTTTGGGATCGTGATTTATATTTAAAGATGACATAAAGAAAACTAGAGAGAATGTGATTGCTTTAAAACAAATTTCTATAGGAGAGACGCCAGAACAACAGCGTATACAGGTTAAATGAGAGGAATTCGCCTGAAATCAAACTGAAATTGCTGATTTACCCAACTTTACCTCATGGAGGCAAAACGAATTTCGAAAAATTACTACTATACCACTGTCTCAGGTTAGGGGGAGGTTTGGGATCCCGCTAACATGTTTAACCCCGCAAGTTTGCAACGCTATTAACAGAGGAACAGGGAAGCTAGTGCACGTGTTCTTGAGTACTATTGCTATGCTTGGAAGGAGAATCAATAGCGACGTGCTTTGTCTTTTAGTCCTTTGAGATGTGGCAGAAGTCGAGATTGCAGTTTCGTCACCATGCAAGCAATACAGATTTAGGGTTGAACATTCGACCTTTTCGGGGCATCATAGATGTTGGTGATAATAGTAATACGATTTGAGAATGGAAACGGGGAATGTGTAAAAGAGACAACAACCGGACCAACGAGTACAAAAACGGAGTGTCTATTCGTCCGGCTAGACTGGAAAATAGTTAAAAATCTCTATTTGTCCGGCCATCCATTTGCGGATGCGCAAATCTTCAATGATCAATAGAAGTGTCATGTGGCGCGGAAAGTATCCCAGATGAGGTGTCGGATAAAAAACGCGCGTATGCAATGGACGTTTTGAGAATTTTGGGATCGTGATTTATATTTAAAGATGCCTGACATAAAGAAAACTAGAGAGAATGTGATTGCTTTAAAACATATTTCTATAGGAGAGACGCCAGAACAACAGCGTATACAGGTTAACTGAGAGGAATACGCCTGAAATCAAACTGAAATTGCTGATTTACCCAACTTTACCTCATGGAGGCAAAACGAATTTCGAAAAATTACTACTATACCACTGTCTCAGAATAGGGGGAGGTTTGGGATCCCGCTAACATGTTTAACCCCGCCACATTATGTATGTATCTGCCTGTCCCAAGTCAGGAGCCTGTAATTCAGTGGTTGTCGTTTGTTTATGTGTTACATATTTGTTTTTCGTTCATTTTTTGTACATAAATAAGGCTGTTAGTTTTCTCGTTTGAATTGTTTTACATTGTCATTTCGGGGCCTTTTATAGCTGACTATGCGGTATGGGCTTTGCTCATTGTTGAAGGCCGTACGGTGACCTATAGTTGTTAATTTCTGTGTCATTTTGGTCTCTTGTGGAGAGTTGTCTCATTGGCAATCATAACACATCTTCTTTTTTATAAATCAAATATGCTTGGATGTATTATTTCAAAGTTCTACTACAACGGAGATCTATGAACATGCACTGATATGCCTAGAATGGGAATAGGACACCAGGGTTGGGGTAACCCCCTTTTTTATTCTGTTTTCTCTAATAAACATTTTTTTTCCTATCGTAAACACAGTCTTACTTTGGGAGTAGGTTACACGTGCATACCGTTTTCTCTTATTTCCAATGAGTTAAAAATCACCGAATATTTCAAAAAAGAAGTCGTGCAAAATCATTTGACGACCTGATTTGAACCAAACATCAAGGAAACAATAAATTCATGATCTTCTTTTGGAATTTTAGATGTCTACTAAAGCAAATAATCAGTGACCCGACTCTTTGCCTTACAGGAAATTCATTGGTTGAACAATTAAAAAAGGGAGAGTAACTTTTACTCTCCCCCCAGAACGCGTACGGTACCCCAGTGTGTTCCTGATTTGAGTTTTGTGGTGGTAAGATTTTTTTTAATTTCATAACATTTCGTTGAGGCAAACTTAAGTTAGAGAACGGAAACGAAACATTTATGATTAGTTTTTTTTTGTAAAGGGGCATAACTCTAGACCAGTAAAAATGACACCATCTAAATTCAAACTTCATCTGTGTTATGTGGTAATAATTATAAGCATTATGAATAAGTTTCCTAACATTTGGTTAAGGCAAACTAAAGTTAGAAAACGGAAACCAATTTTGGGACGTACGGAAGGACAAGGGTAAAACTTAATGCCCCTCCGCAACGGCTGGGTATAAAAACATTTTTGTTTTTTGTCTTGAACTTTTATATATAAAATAGCTTTGTAGTTAAAATTTATTTAATAAATATTGATAATGGTCAAATAATTGTTAAGAACACAAAATGTCAAAGTGGTTGGTTCTGTGACTTTCTGTCCGCGTTTACCTAAAATATTTGTATGATGATCATTTTTGACCTCTACACTATCATTTCCCGACGAATACCTAATGCATGGATTCCCTACTCAAATTTTATTGACATGGCAAAAATTGTCGGGGAGAAAGTTGGATCAATGTCAAGCAAGATAGAACAGCCCGAACATTTTTGTTAAACGAGTCAGATCAGTCTTCTGGTGGCTTCATCTGTCATGATTGAGTCTGATAGGCAATGTGAACATAACTTTGTTAACTTGACACTGTCAAAATGTAACTTCACTTTTCTTACTCGATTTTCGACTTCTTTAAATTCGATAAGAACTCGATGATGGGCTTTTTCAATATGACTACCTTTTTATAACTTTTTTGGCAGTCAAATTGGCGCTCCAGTCATGCTTCAGTGATTCCCTATATAATCAACCAAATTTTTCCCACGAAATGGGGGGGGGGCCCGGGCCCCCCAGCCCCCCCCCCCCCCCCCCCCCCACCCTGGATCCGCCTATGGCAAGTCTGAAACACACTACAATATTAAAATTTAAAGCAAATGAGTTCAAAAATGTGTACAGATTGATACATTAATTTTTATTAACGTTATATGTCATTTGAAAGACAATTTCTCTTTATTTTCGAGGAATCCAAACTGCCAGTAAATTTTTGTTGAAATGTCATTGATTATGGTATGTCAGGGCCGGATCCAGCCATTTTCAAAAAAAAGGGGGGATCCAAACCATATGTCCCCATTCAAATGCATTGATCGTCCAAAAAATGGGGTTCCAAACCTCGGACCCCCCTTTGGATCCGCCCCTTATGTTTATAGCAATAGACATTTCAAAGACGTTTTAGCCAGAAAAACATTTTCTCTCCCTTTTTGAAATAATTTTTGTTTAAACATGATATATGTGCCATTGTATATTTATATTCCAAAAAGGAGACGTATACGTATATTGATCTGATAATGCGATACATTGCCATTCCCTGTTACAACAAAGCTGACTATTGGGAATTCCTGGTCTTTTTTTTGTGTTAATTAGGTGCAAATGTCAAAAAATGCCGGAAACATCTGACACATTAACAAATGTGGTTTTAACCGCAACAAAATAAATACTAACACCAGACACTTAATTAGAAATAACCTCGACCGTTCTAAATTTCCCACCATTTTCATAAATATTAATGAAACTTGAAAGACCTGTTCAAGCTATCCTAAGAGCCGCCCCTGGGGGATCAATTCATTAAATACCAAAATAAGAAAAAGGGGAACGTAAAACATCTTCAGTTGTAATTTTGAAGACCTTTCTCCCAAAGACTAAAGTGAAAGTTGTTTTCGAACGTAGTTATCGTAGCAAGGTATTCTTTTGACTAAACTTTCGTACCAAAGCTATCTTTATTTAATTTCTTGAATGTTGACTTTGATATCGATCTGTAAATTTATATTGATAACGCTTCATTCTAAATCAGTTATCAGTAAAATAATATGAATATTGTGTGTAGATTGGTAAATGCAAATATATCCGTTCATCTCTCTAAAATAATCCAGCGAAACCTTGTCGTTTTGACTAGGCGCCTTATCAGTATTTTTATCAGTTATAACTACATAACTTCAAATTAACATGTCATTTATATTAACCCCATGCTGCTAGATACACAGCATCATTCAATGAAACATGATCAGAGATAAAAATAGATTTTAACTCTGAATCAGATCTTTTCTTTACAATACAACATATAAAAGAAAAGGAGGGGCGGGTTAAAAGATGAAAAATTATCTCTAATTTTAAATACACTGTTGTATTCAGATTTCAAAGGTGAATGTGAAATATAAACCTATACTAGTATTATATATATATATAATATATATCTCTTATACGTATATATAATATTTATATATTAAATATTATATACGTATATATAATATATATCTCTTATATATATTTAATTCCAACTAGAAGGTAACACCTCCCGAAACAAAAGCTTATTTCTATAAGCTAGAGTTAGAGGAGGGGATAAGGCCGTTGTCGTAGAAGTTAGAAATAAAAAGTACAGGTTCCAGCTCCGGTCGGGAAGGAAGTTACGAATCAGATCTACTCTAACATAGTTAGGTTGATTTTCTAGGCACTTATATATATCGACCTTATCTACTAATATATTTCAATGACGTCACATAATCTGTATATCTGTGTGCACCTTATCTACTATCGTACCTATCTGATCACGTGACAACAATCCACTTTATATCCCAGTTGTAGGTTCGGGAAAGCATTCTAGTAAAGTGGCTTTCTAAATTTAGGTCAAAGTTAAAGATATCAATATACTAATTACTTAAGCAATTTTTAGGAAACGGCATAAAAAAATCCCCCTTTTTTTTCTCCTAACTCCTGAACGGTTTGAGCAATAACCAACAGAGTCAATCCATTTGTAGTACTGTTTTATATAGTCAATACACTCAGTATACACAAGTTATTGTCCGGAAACCAGAAAAACCTTGTTTCCACTCCCCCTTTTTGGCCCTAATTCCAACACGGAACCATTATCACAAAAGTCAATCGCAACCTTTCTTGTGTGGTATGGAAACTTGTGGTACAAATTCAGAGAGGTCCATTTAAGGAATGACTGTAATATTTTTTCTGTCTATGAAGAAATAACATCAAAAATGTGGTGCACACTGAATAACCTGCGAAGCGGGTTATTTTAACGTGTGCACCACATTTTTTATGTTATTTCGAATAGACAGAAAAAATATTACAGTCATTTCTTATAATTTAATTCTAAATTCCATTTTAAACCGGAGTAAACCATGAAAAAACGTTGATGACGTCACGGTCACATGACAAAATTATGTCTATGAGCTGATAAACAAAACAACGTCAGCCAATCAGAAGACGCGTTACATCCAAAATTAAATTATTCACTTATAAACAAGCAATTTTCCCATACACAAGAATTGCGGACAGCTCAGCTGGATGGCTTTATCAGCTACCACACAGAGAACCGTAATCACTGAAATTTTTTTAACGTTATTGCATTGTCTATGGGGAATTATGACCACTAGCTAAATAAATGAATACTATGTCTATTTTATAAATCTCATATATAATTAATAAATTATAGAGATCTCACCAATTTTTTAGCTTTGAAATGGTGTAATAAAATCCACTTTATCTTGATATTTACTGGTGTCCCTATCATGTTGAACGTCGGGTTCTCTTTTGGTTGAGATATGTTAAATTACGAGGTATACATATTTTATAAAAAATCATATTAAATTCATTTTTTATTGTAAATCAAATTAACAAATTATACAGTATTGGCAAATAATTTTCCTATCAAATGGTATAAGAATCGTCATTTTAAAATAATGTTTACTGTTGTCCCTAAGCATTTGAAAGTGAAACTTCATTATTTATGAATACGATGTATATTCATTCAACTAAGATTGACCGTATTCAAAGACAAATTGGTCTTGTTTTTTAGTTGAATTCTCATTTTTATGATGTGAACTTCTTTTCTAATTACATCCATCATTTTAAATATCTAGTTAGGTTTTAAACAATATATTAATTTCTATTATACCAAAGAGTTCTTTAAACATCAAAATTTTAAAAGTAGTGTGGTTTTGTTGACATCTTGAAGAAAAATATGCAAAAAGTGTTGTTTTTTTTTTTTCGTTTTTTTTTTAAAGGCTCTGTTTAATTAATCTTATTTTGATTTGAGTAATTATATTATTATTATCAAATATTTGAATACACAATTGCATGATTGTATTATTGAAAAAAATGTCTACGAAATCTGAAAAACTAAATTGAAATAGAAAAGATGACAACGTGCAATTTTTAATGTTATTCAAAACATACAAAATTTTATACAAGTTTTGTATTATAAAAATTCTGTCTTATCATTATAAGAAATGATCAGAGAAGTAAATGCAAGTATTTTGAATGTATACAGTAAGATATCATAGCATCAAAATCATTGTTAGGATATGCTATCTTTATGTTCTCCTTCATACATTAATCTTATTGTTTAGTACAAGGATTTGTATAGTACTATACAAATCCTTGTTTAGTATATTCATAAAATGTCGTTTAATAATACAAATGACGAAAAACATCGAGGTCCTTTTTAAGAAAAGCTCCATAATTATCGATCTCAGCTAACATATAAACACGAATGTGTCAATATTTACATAGTATATTGTTTAAGCGTCCCATGGTGCCACGGCAAATCCTTTCCGGTGCGGTATCACTATTCAATACCATATGTTACTATTTTATCTGATCATTGAAGTATTATATTGAAAATACAGTAGTCCATGCAAAAGAGATTGTTGGGAGACCCCCTTTTTTTATTTTTTGCAGTTAATTTATAATTTGTAAATACAATGTAGTCTTTTCACATCAACTTTTTTACCTTGTCTTAAGTGTTCAAACTTTTATCAATGCGATTTAACAATAATAATTTATGTATGTTGCCCTCTATTCTTATGTTTAAGAGTATTCTACACATAAGAATATAGGGTAACACATATAAACTAATTTTATAAAGTAAAAAAAAATTGAGATGCGGCTGAAATATGAACGAATTTTTTCAAATAAGATTAATTACAACAAAAAAATAATTATAAAATTAACTAGACAAAGTGATGCACCGCACTTCATTCTGAAGTAACTGTATCATAACAAAGATAATGTAGAACTTTATCTGAGATTTAATTGTGTCTGGGAGAAACAAATGATGCCCCCGCAGATGCAAAGTGTTATTTTAAAATAACTTCAACTATCTCCCAAAAGAGCAATTATTAAACCCTGACCACATGCACACCTTCAATATATGTACAAACCACTAAACTTTAAGGAGAAAGTCTGCGGTTTTATTTACTGATATCTATGTCTAATTAAGGGTAGTGCATTATGTACGTTTTATGTTTCTAGAGGACAGGAAAATATTACAATTTAATCCACAGGTGTTAATGACGGTTTACGTGTTACCTAGATCAAATCAAATTCAGCATGGAGTATACATCTGGCTTATACAATGTCAATGTCGAATACATGTGACCTACCCATATCAAATAAAATCTAAAATTGACCGTAAAAAAATGTACATCTGGTCATATTTATGATATTGCCTTCTGTAGCTTTTATTTATATGTTTTATGAGATTTCAATCCTCCCTCTATACCTCTAGCCTATGTAGAATAAACAAAACACAGCAATACGCACAGTAAAACTCAGTTTAAAAGAAGTCCGAGTCCGATGTCAGAATAGATAACAAAAGTCTTTTAAGACACTAAGCAAAATGGCAATGATACATGATAAATTAACTAAAGGACTACTACAGCAATAACTGACATGCCAGCTCCACACTTCAATTAAACTGATTGAAAGATTATGTATTCGTTATATTCATAAATTGTCTATCCTTTTCCAGAATCACGTTAAAGAGTTAAATGCTATTTTTTTTTATATAAAACATAATCTAGATAATACTCAAGCCTGCTTGAAAGCCTGCTTGATGTTGAAAGGATTTGTATATTGGATTTTCATCTAACCCAATTAAAAAGAAATTTACAAGGATAGATCAGTTTGCCTGCGGCTTTTATTGAACTTATTGAAATCAGAAACACCGATGATAAATTATTTGGACTATCTTAAAGCTTCCGAAAAGGTCGTGTGTAGTATAAACAGGGTTACAAATTTCATACAATAAGAAAATTTACTAGATTAAGAAAAAAAAGTAAAAAAAGTATTGATCAAGAGATATACATATATTATAAATAAAGGAAATATAATAACATGTAAACGTATCTCTTTTGAACCATCGTTAACAGAAAATATTCTTTCTACATCATAGGGCATGCAAAACTTTTCTTTTTTTAATTATTTCTTTCCTATTGGCAATTTCTTCATCATTCATCTGTGTACTATAGTGTACGCGGGGTTTCTTTCTTAAATCCAACTGCGTTCGGAGTTATCGTATAACTGCTAATATCATAAATTACCAATTAGGCATAACGTCAAAGTGACATCTATTGGCGGGGTGTTCGTTTAGGGGAGTAATCTATTCTTATCTACTGGTCACCAGACGATGAGAACAAGATGGGAACCAGAATAGAAAAGTAACACGAGTTATCTCGCCTTGAAATGTCCGTAATTCTTGTACATGGGAAAAAAGAATAATGCTTATTTTGACCACTTTTTGGTCCCTAATTCCTATAACCTTCAAATTCAAAGGTAACACTTTTTTGTGGTATTGAACCTTGTGGAAAAATTTCATAGAGATCCATTCATTTATACTTAAGTTATTGCCCGGAAACCAAATGCAAATGGATATGGACGACGCCGACGCCGATGACGACAACGTAATAGCATTAAATAAATGCATTTATTTTGTGGACTAATAAAAAAGTGACCCGTACTGATTTTCGAACTAGTCCTAGACATTGCTCAATCTTTGATATATGCTTGATAAATATCTGTCATTTTTTGTACATGCGTATGCGAGCGCTTACATTGCAATATTCCCATAAAACTATTATTTCTGAAGCCTAACACATTTTAAAAAAAAGTTGCTCGGACCATATTTGCAATCTCGTCCGAACCCTTGCTGATGATGTATCTCTGATATAAGTTTAATAAACATTTGGCAAGAATTATACATATGAGAGGGCTTATAAACTGGGTGGCCGGACAAACACACGGACACATCCGGACTCCCGGTAATTTTGTGTTCCCCGTAATGCGGGGTTCACACAGCGCCGATTATTGCTCCCGTTTGAGATCAGACAACGTTAAGACACGAAAAGTAAAAAAGTCGGATTACTATCCTCAATGACCTGGAATGTCCTAGTATTGCCCGAACACTGTAGTATACGTTCGTAACATATTCCTACGGCTCGGAGAGGTCGGCAAAGCACCCCCGATGGTTACGTGCTTCTCGTAACATTCGGGAAAACTCATCCGATTTTGTCTAGTTGGATTACAATCGTGATTATGTCGTGACAGATTCTGCTGTATCGGATCAAAATCGTAACAATGTTCTGTGTTTTCTGGACGGTGTCCTGTGGAACGGGCATGATCTGGAGAGATTTGTCATTGCTGTTTTTTTGCCGATTGAGTCCAGATTGTATCCCGATTGCGAACCGTCTTTGACGAATCCGTTCCGGAACAAAATATGGCGACAGTTTTTTAACGGATATCTTCCGTCAGCGTCGGTTCACTGTCTGATGTCTGATGTCTGTCGATTCACATTCGGCAGAATAGGGACGCTGTCGGGATAAATTCGGTTTTAACCATGGGAAAGATGCAAATCGGATTAGAATAGGATTGAGAACGGGATAATCGGGATAAGTTCGGATGGAAACGGCTGAATTTTGACGCTTCCTGAACAATATCTGATTGTTGGCGTGATTAAATAAATGTTTTTACAAATTTTGATAAAAGTTTGAATTTCCAGCCACGATTAACAAGAACTTGATCAGATTTTTAACATTTTTTTTTATCGGGAATGCTCCTAACAAGGACGACAGTAAAAATCGTGAATATGTGACCCCAGCTTAACGCATGTTGCGTAGGGAGATAAATATAAGAATTACAACGAAAAGTGCGGACTGCCATCCTTCCCACCAAAATATAAGAGCTATTTTACTGACACAATTACGGTTTTCACATTAGAGCTTTTTTATATGTACTGATTTCTGAAGTTTATAAAATAAATGCAGACTGTCGACCTGTTCACAAACATATACGAGTTATACCATATACTGACTACTTAGGTATCGACTTTTAGCTTTTCACCAACAGATGCGAGCTTAAGCTTTTATAGACAAAAGAAAACTAATTTTAATATATAAGTCCGGGTTGCCAACCTGCAGACTTCCTCAGAAACACATGCACACACATATATATGTTACACTCAGAAACGTGTCCATCCCCCAAACGTGTCCGATTCCTCAAAAGGTGTCCACATAACGTCATTGAACTAGAAGTGAGCCAAAGCATACCATTTTTATTAATGCCCAATCTCACAAACGTGTCCATATAAAGCCTAACGTTTTACCTTTCTTTAACAGCTCAACCATGTCCTTATTATAATACGTGTACCCCATTATTTGGTTATTGCTCTTTTACTGATCGACGTATTGAAACATAGTCCTTTATGTCTAACTAACAGTATAAAGGTAACCCGTGCCAAAGTTGGGCCTCCGTTCGGTTGTGCGGGGTGTAAAAGTACGCAATAATGTCATAATGCGGATATGGAATCAGAAACCTCCGCTATAAGGAAAATTGCTACTATCTGCAAAATCCTTGTAACAACTCTTTCAGGGTGCCGTCGATGATATGCAGCAAGGTAGCAATTTTAATTCTTATACCGCCGTTTGTATATACCCTTATTATCTAGTGGCAGTTGGAATTTTGCCGAGTTTAATTTCAAACAGCCCCTATTACTTTGTATATATAAAGGGGAATACATGATTGTTATACTGTTGTCCCGTGAAAATAAAGCGGTCTTTCTCAACTCCCAAAAATTATTATTTATTTCAGAGTACGACCCAAGTAGTGTAAATTCTTATAACCGTATACAAATGTAGGTCCAATCCCAAATTCTCGGAATAATAAATTTTAAGGTACAATCCCTGAGTCTCGGATTCGAGAAAATATTCCTCCGCATCTCATTATAGAACTTACCTATAGTATTTATTGTTAATATGTTGTCGTCTTGATAATGCATGAAATATTTGCCACTGGACGTAATATATCTTGTGCAGGTTTACGTGTCTTTAAGTGATGCTCGTAACCCTAAGTTTATAATATAGAACCTGAATACCACTTTATAATTCCACGAGCTTTTAAAAAATCAGAACTGGTGAAAAAATTAGAAGATACCTCTGCAGCTAGGAAACCGGCCAGCGTGCAATATCCTCATTGCATGATTAATATAGTAAGGCATCACCGCAGTTTATTAGTACAATGCGATATACTTTGTAAACAATTAATTTAACTGTACTAAACTATAGTGTTTACGTTCCCTCTAAATATGCATGAAATACTTTCCACTAGACATTAAGCAGGCAGCAGTCCAGAGATTTTTTTTATGTTGCTAATCAATTTTGCAATTATGCAAAATATAAACAATTAGCGTTGAACAAACTAGTGCTAATTAATTTTGAATTTTCTTCTTTCAACTCTGTTCCACTGTTAAGTTTGGGTAATTGTGCCCAAAATACTTCAGAATTTATGTCTTTTGAAAGCGGCTTTTATCTTATTTAGAATCCAATCGAAACCCGACACATCTTCAATTTTGTCCCCTATATGGAATACCGTAAATGTTACTGCCGTCACTGAGAACATAATAGAGTCTAAAGTTTTGGAGTGTTCAAGCGTTTTAAAGAAGACACGTTTTGGCATGTGTGCTATATTTTATTTGTGCTTAATTTTAGTTGTGCTTAAATTTTAGTTGTGCTTCAGCTTTGGCTTGTTTAGATATGTATTTTAGTAGTGCTTTGCATGTATTTCAATATGCTTGTGCTGTTATATCTTGTCTGCATGTTGTGTGTTTAAATGTTGTGTTTATGTTATTTTATATTCGGTAAAAAGCTCTTAATAGCTTATGTTTTTCATTGTTATATGTGAACCGAATCAAAATAAAACTTTGGCATTCGTATTCGTATTCGTATTTGGTGAATAACAATTATCGAACACGTTTAAATTTGTGGGGCTATGAAATCGGACACTTTTGGGCGATATCAACTTTTAAGGACAAGTTTGGGGGCAATATACACGTTCGGGGGAATCTGACACGTTTTAGGGGGATGGACACGTTTGTTAGTGTTACATATATATATGAGCTTTAATACGGACAATAATTCATATTAATTGTATAATATTTTTGCTGTGTTTTTTTGAAAATTTGCATCTTAAAAGAGGACGAGATCAGTTGCAAACACGATTTAACCTTGCACTATATATCGTGAGTGTCTTTTTTTTCAAAAAGGCGAAAGACACCAAAGGGACATTCAAACCTTACTTGTCACGGAAAACACCATGCAAAAAAAAAAGAAGAAGAATAACGACGAATAGACAATACATTTCGTAGGAAACTGAGACTGAATATCACGAACCTCATTGAAAAATTGGGGTGAATTCAGATTTAAATCATATTAACAAAACCCTACACGGTTTTCCTTTTCTTGTCAAGGTTATTTTAAAGAACGATGATAAGGGGATTTGACCACTTAACCATTAAAATGAGGTCAAGGTCAGATGACACCTGCCAGTTGGACATGTACACCTAACAATCATTCCATACACCAAATATAGTAGACCTAATGCATACAGAAAAACAGACTAAATCACAAAAACTTAAATATTATAACCACTGAACCATGAAGATGAGGTCAAGTTCAGATGACACCTGCTAGTTAGACATGTACACCTTACAATCATTCCATACACAAAATATAGTAGACCTAATGCATACAGAAAAACAGACCAAAACACACAAACTTAACGATAACCACTGAACCATGAAAATGAGGTCAAGGTCAGATGACTTCTGTCAGTTGGACATGTACTCCTTACAATCCTTCCATACACCAAATATACTAGACCTATTGCTTATAGTATCTAAGATATGGACTTGACCACCAAAACCTAACCTTGTTCACCGATCCATGAAATGAGGTCAAGGTCAAGTGAAAACTGTGTGACGGGCATAAGGATTTTGCAAGGTACGCACATACCAAATACAGTTAACCTATTACTCATAATAAGAGAGAAATTAACATTACAAAAAATCTTAACTTTTTTCAAGTAGTCACTGAAGCATGAAAATGAGGTCAAGTACAATGGACATGTGACAGACGGAAACTTCGTAACATAAAAAAGTATGAAGCATCCAGGTCTTCTACCTTTTAAAATATAAAGCTTTTAAGAAGTTAGCTAACACCGCCGATGCCGGATCACTATCCCTATGTCGAGCTTTCTGCAACAAAAGTCGCAGGCTCGACAAAAATAATACATACATATATACAAATAAGGAGAGGTGGTTTGATTGCCAATGAGAAAACTATCCACGAAACATTTATAGGACAAACGCCAGATTTTGAGTTTCTTCAGCAAAATAGCCAGAACATTAACCAATTAACAGCTAAACACTTGTTTATTTGTCTTCACAGCAGGAATCTTCTGATTACCACAATATTCAAGACGACTGCCTGGTGTACCATGCATTTTAAAAGGGCTGTTCCACATAAATATATTGTTATCAGAATCAGCTAGTGGCAAAATCTTCTGACTTTTGCATTTTATATAGACTAGACCCTCCCACCTTTTTTTGAAAAAAGTTTTGGCAATGCAAACATTTGAAAACAGAGTAATTGTGTTTAGTATTTTATTTTTATATTTAAGCATATATAACTAAATCTACAATATAAATATGAATAAGAAATGATTGATTTTGTAAAATAATCTTTTGTATACATGGAATTAACTTGAGAAAGTATCGCATTTAATGTTCTCGTACCACTTACACACTTTGAAAATCTTTTCTCTAAATTATGTTGTCCAAAATCCAAAACAAGTTTTAAAAATTTAAAAAGTAGCTCAAAATTCATTACAAATATGTCTTTCATGATAATTGACATTTTCAATATTTCCAGTTTTACAATTTGCTATACGTCTAGCCTGCAACTAAAGTCACCAAATCTAGACATAGCAATCCTTCTATGGGGAACATATTTATATAAAGTCTTCTTGTTTCCAAATCCCTCTATTTCTATTGTATAATTGTAATTTGTGCACTTTTGAAAAATAAAATTTTGTTTTGAAACTAAACTAATCCTTCTCTAGTCGTGTCATCAAAATTTAGATACATCCTTCGGTTAATTTTTTTTTTTGAACGTCAACATTTTTGTTAAACCTTCACAGAACTAATTTAATTGACAGACATATCTTATATACATTGACAGCATCCAGAGAATTATGTTTTTTCCCATTTCTAATATTTTACTGTTATAAGTTTCTTTTGGTTCACTAATGTTATCATACATTAACTGTTTACAAAACTTTGAA
This sequence comes from Mytilus californianus, assembly GCF_021869535.1. Taxonomy (NCBI): domain Eukaryota; kingdom Metazoa; phylum Mollusca; class Bivalvia; order Mytilida; family Mytilidae; genus Mytilus; species Mytilus californianus. The sequence goes on along the minus strand of NW_026262723.1, from coordinate 40,652,294 downwards.
TTTTTCTAACACTAAGGATTTCTAATTACGTGAATAGATTACCTTAGCTGTATTTTGCAAAACCTTTCGGAATTTTGGGTCCCAATACTAATCAACTTCGTACTTAATTTGGCCTTACAACTTTTTTGATTCGAGCGTCACTGATGAGTCTTTTGTAAACTTGATGTCTAAATACATTCAAAATAAGAAGCCTGGTATCTATGATAACTTCGTTAAGATACAGTCTGATGTTTTAGTTTTTCTTAGACATCTATAACTTTGTCGAAGCATCATTGAATGATATTATAAATTAGGTTCTTCTAAGAACACGAGTAAAATTTGAAATATTAGTATCAATTTTCCTAACTTTACTGATAAAAGGATTTTTTAAAGTTAACATTTAGATTACGTCTTGGGTTAAAGTTTCCAAATATCAATAACTTTATGGAACTTTATGAACAGGAACAGAATTTTCATCATGACCAAAATGGCAACTTAAGAAAAAAGGTTTTTGTTTTTATGCCCCAGCAAATGAAAGTTGGAGGCATATTGTTTTACCTCTGTCCAGCCGTCCGTCTTTCCGTCTGTCTGTGCTAGGAAGTATTCACTTTTTACTGGCTGTTTATACATACATTGTATATCGAAGGTGTGCAAGTGGTCAGGGTTTTGATTTTAATTTATTAATTATTCCACTTTTGGGAGATAGTTTTACATTGTCATTTTTGGAGTATTTTTTTGGATAAGAGGTGCAAAGTTCAAATGAAGTGGATGTTAACAATTCAGGTTACAAATTACTGATCAGTTTTTGTTTTTGTTTTATAGGGGGAGGCAATTTTTATATCTGCACGAATTCCTTCTCTTTTTTGTATAGTTACAGTAACTACTTCCCTGGTGACTAATTATAAGGTACTTGATAAACTGATTTTCACTTATTCAAAAACCTACCTCATAATAAACAGTGTGATTCAAAAATAAAAGTATCTTATATATATGTTGCCTCTCTATCCTTACTGACTTATTTGCTGCAGTGAAATTAGCGAATTCAATGAAATCCTAGAATAAATAGTAAATTATTAAGTCAAGTATTTTGAAAAGCCTATACACGAGCAAGTGTCATGATCAATGATTAATTATAGGCACTAGGTCGTCTAGCTTTATAATTTCTTTGTAGAATATAAGTCCTTTCAAAATATAAGACAAACACAGGTTTACATAATTAACCACAGTTTTAATATGCAACAGTAATAATAATAATGAATTCAAATATTGTTTACTTCAATGGAATTTTTTACTCAATAGCAAATCTAAATGGCTCAGCATAATTTGTGATTTACATGGTTCTCATATGTAGAAAATATATGCAACACAAATAAAATAGACTTAAGAAAATAAAGAAAATTAACTTTATACAAGAGAAATATTCATCCCAAATATAAAAAAAAATCACATCAATATGAACTGTTGATGTGACTTCAACTTCATCATAACAGTACATGGAGTAAAAACTTTACCCATAAAATGTAATCACATTTCATTGTTCAGTGAACCATACAATCTGATTAAAAACCTTTGTTTTAGCATAGAATTAAGCAAAACCTCATCATCAAGACATGTGTACTAAGTTTCAAGTTGATGTGACTACCATTTCTTCATTACCTTACTTCACCAAAATCTTTTACCTGACCTAGGACGGAGAGACAGACAGATCAGAAATCATATACCCCTCTTATATTGTAGGTGGGGCATACAAATACTACAATGCTTGCAAGGATAAATAAACATGTTATATTATTGCCATTTTTTTCTCTGAATGAATTTCCCACAACTCATTCTTAGATAATTTACTGAAACCAAAAGTAATTTCCACTACAATCAATAGGCGTATTAATCCATACATCTTCCATTGATATAAGTTTCATTGACATTCCAATCAAGCATGAGTAGCTCAAGGAAACAGTTAACAGCAAGAAATCATTTAAAAAAATGTTGTATATTTATTTACAGTTCCCTTTATCTGGACCCTAAAATTATTAGACTCTTTTTTTCTTATTTGTTGAGTTTCATTTGAATTGAGCAAGGAAAATTCAAGTTACTAGCTATCCATTATCCATAAAACTCTTGATTTGGGACATACAGGCAAGACAGATGAACAAAGCATTTATAATCATATTTTGGCTTTTTTTAGCATATCAAATAATAAATCACGACCATATGAAAATAATAAAAAGCCACTTAAAATCATATATAGTGAAAAGAAGAAAAAACATATGATCATGAGTAATAAAGCAGGCAATGGAAACCTTACTTACATGTACTTAAACAATCATACCAAAAGAAAGAACTATGACAACCATTGAACAACAGGCACCTGCATATAAAATGAAGCAGGTTTAATCATTTTAATAGGCGCGCCAACCTTCAACCTAACCTGAGACAGTTGTGTAACGTTACAACATGATAAGACACACTTGAAAAAATAATCGAAGAAGGCTTTACTCATCAAATAGACATGATTTAAACAAAAATAAGTAAACATACACTGAACGAATAAGTTTGATTAGAGACAAATATAAAAACAAGATAAAAATGCAGGTGGTTATATAACATAGATGTTACAGGTAGTTATAAAAAAAGATGCAGCATGAATGTCAATGAGACAACTCTTATCTGGGACAAAATGTCCTTAAAACAAATTTGAAGGCAAGCCAAGCCATATAAAACAGGTAGTTTTATATATAATATTAATGTAGCGAAAGTTTATCGCCCATATAAAATCTTGGAAGAACAGATACTTATATTGTTGCTCAGAGAACATGTGCATACTTCATTTAAGAAATGTTAATTGCACCATACTAAATCAATAACAAACTTTTCCAGTTCAGTCCAAAATGTATACATCATATATTCATTCCACTGTTTAGAGGGCATATGTACGACACAAGTTTTTCAGACAGTTTTCCATCTGCTCGAACATATTTACAATATATCTTTTGAACAGGTATGAAAGCTGAAGGTCCAAAAACCTCATATATATCTCTTGACCAAACTTCTACTGGCTTTCCACAATGGTATCTATAGCGATCAGGAAGTGGTGCTAACCAGTTGACCTTTGCAAACAAGTGAACTTTACTTTCATTCTCTACGATGAGGTTGTGAAGGTAATAAGTTTGAACAATACCAGGGAGCAGATCCCCTGTACCAACATCTTCCACAATTTTTCCATCTCCTGCATTCCAATATGCCATGACAAATGATGAACGTTTATGTCTAGACTCCCAAGAACCATAAACTTCATTTCTAAGTGTGACAAAGCTACATTTTCGACAGGATTCTGGTAATACCATGTGAGCTAAATCGGGATAGATAGTCTTATAAGTGTGTTTAAGAACTCTGTATTCTTCTGCAGTAAGGCAATGAGTGGAAACCTTTGAAAACTTATAAGCTGAAATATGTGACCAGTCTTGGTTTGGTATCGGAGCACTTCTCCTTGACAAATATAAAAGATTACGAATTTCTTGATCGGTTACTTCAAGTCCTATTTCAGTGCACCTGTTCAGTTCCAAGAAATTTTTTCTAAATAATTCTTGAAAATTCTCTGGTAATACAATGGAATTTACATATGCATCTCTTGTAAAGCGCCGCATTATCTGTAACTCTATTGCACGGCTGTTGTTTGGAAGGGAGCCAAGGTGTCCATTGTACCTTTCAAAACTAAATAACCAAAAGGAATACACTGGTCCAAAATCCCTCACACAGCTTGCTAAATGACAGTGAAGATGCATATTAGGTGTAACTTTAACAGTACCATACAGTTGCTCAAATGATCTACAAAATTTCAATATATGTTTTTCGAACCGTCTTATGTCTGGTTCTGTAATAAATTTTGATGTAATGATATGACTAGCAAGAACAAATTCTCTCCAAACATCAAGATCATCTGAGGGCAAAATGTCAATTAGTGCAAAAATCGAAAAAATGTTTGTCCAATTTTTCCATTGATCAGCTGTGAACCCACCAAACGATGAAGCTATTTTTCTTGGTATTGATCCAATATTGCTAGCTGCATTAACTGAGTCAACCCTTTCCTGTATTTCTTCAAGCTGTTCTGGTAACAAAATTTTAAGTTGAAGCCAAATTTTAATAATTTTTTTGGCAGTTCCCTGATATAAATTATGCATTGGATCCACTATTGACATCCTTATTGGATCAAAATAATCTAATTCCCAGATCGGTGAATACCTTATCCCAAACTGACTCTCAAGCCGGTCTCTCTCAGTTTGGGTTCTAGCACTCTTTACTACATTCATGTTATGTCTATGCTCTAGTAAATTTCTGCTTGGCCATTCATTAACATCAAACCCACCATAACATTTATGCCCTACATCACCTGGAAAAGTTTTGTAACATTTGGAACACCCAAGTGTGGCACCAAGGCCTAAAAACCCACACAGTTTTCTTGTTGCTGGAATGTCACAGCCTACACACATCAAAGCAATTTTGAATATGGTTTCCTTGTTTTTTTCCTGGTATGATGTTAACAAAAACCCTTTGTTCCACCCAATTTTTAGCTCATCTATCAATGGACCAATAAAAGTTTGCACGCTTGGCTCTTTCTTCATGTCAGGTATAATTCCAAGCAGTATAACATTTCTAATTTTAAAACGCTCCTCTCGCTCCTCTCGTGGTAAATTCAAAATAACTGCATACATTACTCCAACTGAGTACTGGACATGTTCATATGGTTGGAACCAGTCTAAATTCAACATTATTCCATAATTTTGTTTGTTTTTCAAGAAATTGTTTTTCTCTGCACTCTGAAACTCCCTCCATATATTTCCATCAAATACATCAGCCAAAAATCCAGGTTCCTGTCTTCTTGATCGCCAAATCTCACATTTCTCTTCAAAATCTGGTCTTTGTACAAAACTAGACAAGGTCAAAGCAATTGATTTGTAACAATAAGTTTTAAATGGGTACAACTTTTTTGTTCCTTGTAATTGAACAACTTTAAGAAGAGGTTCACCACACGGCCTTCTTCTACCAACCTGTGTATGATTTGGAAAAATTACATTATTGCATTTTTTTTATTGTTGTTGACCCTCTACTATTATAATACAATCTTCATACTTGTATAATTTATAACATTTTTTACAAACAACAAATTTTGTAAAATTATCTTTTTGAAATCCAACATATTTGTACAACTTATAAGTTGTAGCTGGAAAAGCTGACGCAAGTCCAGCAAGGGCAATAACTTCTGCTGATAGAGCATTAAAAAAATCAGATAAAAACAATAACAAATTTTGGACTGCAATATCAGGAATAACATGAGAAGATTGCCAAGTACAGATAAAAATGCACAGACAAACAAATAAATAAAAAGTTGTTTTTTTCAAATTGTCATCATTTATAGCATCATGTGAAAAATTATTTAAATAATGAGTGTCATTAGCTGATTCATCCTGCCCATTGAAGTCTGCATCAATGTCAGCTAATGTTAGATTGTGCCAAAATTCTTCATCTTCATCTTCAGATTGTTCATCTCCAGGATTCAAACCAGAATTCAACTTTTGATGTATTTTTTTTCTGATCACTGACACCAAGGGTGATTTATGTATTTCTGCAGTACTTGAATTTGTAGATAAAACTACATCCTCCTCAACCTCACATTCTTGAGGATCACTAGTTTTACATCTCCAATTTCCATGCCTAAAATATTTGGTTTTATGATTTTCGAAGTGCCTATTTCCAAACCACTGATTGCAGCCTGGGCATTCTTTTTTTCCTCTTTTTTGTTTGAAGGCGATATGCGCACTTGAAGTAGTGGGTTCTGCTCCTCTTTTAGACATTGATCCTAAACAGATAAAATTTAATTTAATAAAGCATACATTATATTTTGGCTAATATTAAAGGTCAGTTACAAAGAAAAAAAATGCAATTATTTCATTATTTGTCTTCATGATTTTTTTCTCATGTACGTTTTGGAGGTAGAATATGAAATTTAAAGAAATAGTAAATTCTTGTTTTATGCTTTAATACATTCATGTTTGAAAGCTGTAAGTGTAATGCACAATGGCTGTAAGGTTCCTGTCATATAAAAAATAAATCTATAGCAGAGTGTATAGCTAAATAAAACATTTTCATTTAACCTATAACAAATGCCCCTTAACAAATTATTCCTTTCTACCTTTTCATATATATATGGAATCTTTTGAAATTCAACATTATTATTATTCTAGTTTAATTATCATAGACATAAGGAGAATAAACTGCTTCACTGAGTGCAGCTGGATATGACCGCAGAGGTCCAATCCTGAACAGTTAGGGCAAAAATGGACACTGAATATTGATACAGGTCTGAATTTGGATTGTAAAATAAATATTTGACACATTATAGATTTCTGAATAAATGTAGTCAAAGAACTTGAAATTGCAGGTTACATATGATTTGAATTTATATTCAATTGAAGATTTCTTTTGCATTTGTGCAATACGCTGTGCTGTTGCGTAATACTTAGTAAATCTGTTTTCAGACTATATGTACAACGAATTAGCAAAATAAATAGTGACGCCCAATTTTTCTTTGAAATAATATAAGAAGAAATTTTCTTTTTAATTTCTTAAATCTTGAGGAAAATTTTTTTGGGGCAATTACCCCCAAAATGAATTCTAACCTTCTACTTGTGGTATTGGACCTTGTGGTACAATTTTAGAGCAATCAAAATACTTATACTACACAATTCATTGTCCTGAAAATAGAAAAATGCTTGTTTTGGGCCCCTCTTTGTCCCCTTATTCCTAAACAGTCGGAACCATAACCCCCATTTACATTCCCAACCTTCCTTTTCTGGTACTAGTATTGAACCTTTTGGTTAAATTTCAGAGAGATCCTTACACTTAAACTAACAATATTACTAACTAGCAATATACGACCAAAAAATTTGTTTGTGGTCGTATAAAAATAGGCTATTTCTAAAATAATAGGTATCATCTTCCAAGGCTAATTTTTTAAATATTTAAACAAAAGGATGTATTCTCCATAAATACTGTATTTAACTCTGATCTCATTTATAGTAATCAGTTAAAACTCATGATAGATAAATATTGCTTTATTAATTTTTCATTTATGCATAAACATATCTGCTGATCTGCAAAGTAAAGATTCATGAGACCCAATGAACATGCATTTTATTTGTCTGTTACCTAAATCAACAAATATTCATCTTATTCATGTTATTTCTAACTCCTGTGCACTGGTCAATGGATTTATAATCATGACAACAAATAAAAGTCTCAGAAGCAGTTAAAATAAGGTTGGAATTTATTGAATGGATTGATTAAGAACAAATAATTTTGTTGCAATCTGACATCTTTTAAAGTCTTGAAACAGAGCTTCCTGTGTATAAAGGTCAACAAATTATGTCATTAATTACTTTTCGGTTGGTATTCTTTGATAATGGTTATACAATATAATTAACCATGCAAATAAACTACAATTTGTATTTATTTTTAATTAAACTAAGGAATTTAGTAACCTTTAATCATATTCACCTTTTGTTTGAGGAGAATTTAACATAAATGTCAATAAATACTTTTCGGTTGGTATTCTTTGATAATGTAGTTGTTATTGAGGTTGTTGTTGCAAATTTGGGTTTGAAATAAATAAAAAAAAACAATTGGTTTCTAGTAAGTATAAAAAAGGTTGCTACCACTAAACAAAATTAAAAAATCGTTAATCCAGAAAAAAAACTCCCCCCTCCTACTCAAAAGTCGAGTGGCTGGTGACGGGTTGCCATCTTAATTAGAATGGCTGTATTAACCTGCAAAATAAAAAATAAAATGCTCTGCAGGGTCAGCTAGATACAACAGCAGAGGTTGAATCCAGTTGGGGACAGTATGGACACAACATTCAAGCTTGATACAGGCTACAGCTCTAAATTTGGACATTGATTGTGATAAAATATGACACAAAATGAATAAAAGAAGTTAAAATTTTGAAATTTGGCATTTACCTATTATGGTCCAATATCCAAAATCTAAATACATGCTTGGATTAATATTCTGATCAGCATTTCAAATTTTTGATGAAATCAAACAAAATTTAATATTGAACCTCTTGAAATCTTAATGTGAACCAACTCGATTAAACAGGCCCAAAATCTAAATACACAGTTAGATTCAGCATATCAAATTACCAAATACATTCATTTTTTTTTCTTAAAAAATTTTGACCCAAATTTTGACCAACTTAAAATATGGGACAAAAATAAAAAAATCTAAATGCATTTTTAGATTCAGCATATCAAAGAAAATCTTCTTTTTTTTTTAAATCAAACTTAGTTTAAATTATTCCCCATTGAAACTAATTAAAAGATTTGTTTTCATTTTCAATTTAAGATTTCCAAACACTAATACACAAGTTATTGTCCAAAAAATTGGTAAAAGTCTCAAAAGGCTGGGTTGTTTTAGTGAATATAAAAAAGAAGATGTGGTATGATTGCCAATGAGACAACTCTTCACAAGAGACCAAATGACACAGAAATTAACAACTATATGTCACAGTATGGCCTTCAACAATGAGCAAAGCCCATACCGTCAGCTATAAAAGGTCCCGATATGACAAATGTAAAACAATTCAAACAAGAAAACTAACGGCCTAATTTATGAACAAAAAAATGAACAAAACAAGAATGTGTCCATAGTACACGGATGCCCCACTCGCACTATCATTTTCTATGTTCAGTGGACCAAGAAACTGGGGTCAAAACTCTAATTTGGCATTAAAATTAGAAAGATTATATCATAGGGAACATGTGAACTAAGTTTCAAGTTGATTGGACTTCAACTTCATTAAAAACTACCTTGACCAAAAGATTTAACCTGGAGCAGGACAGACGGATGGACAAACGAACGGTACAACCAACGGACGGATGGACAAACGAAAGGACACACAAACCAGAAAACATAATGCCCCTCTACTATCTTAGGTGGGGCATAAAAACAAATATGTAACACATCAACAAACGAAAACCACTTAATTACAGGCTCCTGACTTGGGACAGGCACATACATACAGAATGTTAGCGGGATCCCAACCCTCCCCTAACCTGGGACAGTGGTGTAACAGTACAACATAAGAACGAACTATAAAATTGAGTTGAAAAAGGCTTAACTCATCAGATGGATACAAATAGAAATACATCTTACAAAAACACAGAGTGGACGTGGCCGGGTACTTGAAAGCTAGTTCAAAGCCACTAACCAGGGGCGTTTCCAGGATATTTGAAAGAGGGGGTGTAGAATACAATCCATTGCCGAGCGGAGCGAGGTGAAAATTATTTTGAACCTTTTTTTGGCCAAAAAACATAAAATAATTGTGAAATGCACTAATGTAACGGTTCCTGACTTGGAGCATGTATATTTTATAGTTAAAGTGTCAGGGTTTGATATTTTTTATGCCGAATTCTCTCCATTAATTGTCTATGGTATATTAAAATGATTGGATGGATCTTAACAGCAGTAGACCAATAACAAGAAATTCCAAATTCTAGGGTATAGGGCATTACTTTACATTTCAATGGTCCTAGGCCAGGATTTTATGAACGGGAGGCGTAATTCCGGTTGCCCTGGTATAGGGTCCATGGGGAAGGTCAGAAGCTCCTGGATTTCAACAATTCAGCATCATATTATGAAGTATTATAACAGACTCCATGATAGACAAATTGGTGAAAATAGTCTGCCTTCGGATCATTCAAATTATGTATTGATTAACATGTGGATATCAAATCTTTGGAAGAAGTTGTAAATTCAGTTAAAAGGTTATATGAAATGGGCATGAAAAATGAAAAATAAATCTTTAACGATAGCTTTTTCTGAACTTTTGATATATATATATATAGCCATACCCGTTTTGTTAAAATATACCTTTTCACTGTTTTGGTCTTTTGGAAAATGTTGTTTGTGCTGTATTTAGACCCCTTTACCAAGAAATTTGTTTTGCATGCACACGTATAAAAATTGCGATTTTCATCCAACGCAATCATAGGTTTGAACGTTGTTTTCAATTTAGTAGATATAAAAAGATGTGGTATGAGTGCCAATGAGACAACTCTCCATCCAAGTCACAATGTATAAAAGTAAACCATTATAGGTCAAAGTACGGTCTTCAACACGGAGCCTTGGCTAACACCGAACAGCAAGCTATAAAAGGGCCCCAAAAATTACTAGTGTAAAACCATTCAAACGGGAAAACCAACGGTCTAATCTATATAAGAAACGAGAAACACTTATGAACCACATCAACAAACGACAACTACTGAACATCAGATTCCTGACTTAGGACAGGTACAAACAGTTGCAGCGGGTTTAAACGTTTTAATGGTACCAAACATTCACCCTTATCTGAAACAATAGTGTAACATTGTATTTATAATACCCTGTTCTAGATAGTCAAATCTGACCCCTTCCAATGCAAGGCGAAAAAAACATAACCCCATTTCAGACAATTTAGCTGAAAGTGCAACCCCGTTTGTCGGAACATACCCGGTATCATATATATAGCGAGTATCCCCCGGGTAGATGTAGAATGACCGTTGGGGAAGTGTCACACAAAACAACCATTTCATGTATAGATTTACTTACCGCTTTGGTTGTTTAAAAAAGGTGTCCAAGTCCCCCATCGGATGGGGGAATCAGTATAAAAAGAAATCAGAGTATGTGTTTAATTAATGAATATGATAAATTGCCATATTCAATACAATATAAGCAGATAACGAGTTTTTTTTTTTTTTTTTTTTTTTTTTTTTTTTTGAAAAGGGTACGCCCATTACGCCCTTACCTGGACCCGCCCCTGCTAACAACTAATAAAACTAGAGGCTCTCAAGAGCCTGTGTCGCTCACCTGTATTTACTGATGCTTTGGAAATCATGTAAAATAAGGTTAAAATCATAATTAATAGTATTAGATATTAGATATTATAATGATATCTAAGATAATAACAAAAAACTGCAAAATTTTTGTAAAATTACTAACTCAGGGGCAGCAACCCAACAACGGGTTGTCGGATTCGTCCGAAAATTTCAGGGCAGATAATTCTAAGTCTGATGAACATTTTTGCCACCTGTCAGATTTGCTCTAAATGCTTTAGTTTCAGAGATATAAACCAAAAACTGCATTTTACCCCTATGTTCTATTTTTAACCAAGTCAGCCATGATGGTTGGTTGGCTGGGTCATCGGACAAATTTTTTAAACTAGATACCCTTATAATGATTACGGCCAAGTATGGTTAAATTTGTCTCAGTAGTTTCAGAAAATGAAGATTTTTGTAAAAGATTACAAAAATTTACGAAAAATTGTTAAAAATTAACTATTAAGGGCAATAACTCCTAAAGGGGTCTGATTACTGACAATTTTGCTCATGACAACTTATTTGTAGATCTTACTTTGCTGAACATTATTGCTGTTTACAGTTTATCTCTATCTATGATAATATTCAAGATAATAACCAAAAACTGCAAAATTTCCTTAAATTTACCAATTCAGGGGCAGCAACCCAACAACAGGTTGTCAGATTTGTCTGAAAATTTTCGGGGCAGATAGATCTTGACCTGATAATCAGTTTTACCCTATGTCAGATTTACTCTAAATTCTTTGGTTTCAGAGATATAAGCCAAAATCTACATTTTACCCCTATGTTCTTTTTTTAGCCATGGCGGCCATCTTGGTTGGTTGGCGGGGTCATCGGACACATTTTTTAAACTAGATACCCTAATGATGATTGTGGCCAAGTTTGGTTAAATTTGGCCCAGTGGTTTCAGAGGAGAAGATTTTTGTAAAAAGCTAACGATGACGGAGACGACGCCGACAGACGACGGACGCCAAGTGATGAGAAAAGCTCACTTGGCCCTTCGGGCCAGGTGAGCTAAAAATCATGCAACTAAGACTAAATTATCAATCAGTACACATCCAACATCCAATGGATTTAGTGTAAAGACGTCATAAACAGTCAGAGAAAAACATGACCTTGTGCAATGCCAAGATACAGGTATCGACAGATTGTAGATCCGTGAATGTGTACATGTAAATTATATATGTTGTAATGTTTATGCCCTTTGGGCTCCATAATTGGAAAACAAATCTTGTACTTCTTCTATACTCGTTATTGTCTAGAAATGAAATGTCATTGGATGCATGACGGTGAAGATGCCAAGCCATTATATGAATTATATGAATGCAAATGATTTGTAGTCATATAAAAAAAAGTCAGGGTAGAGGTTGAAGATAGGTTTGGAGAATACTAAATTTACATTATTTACTTTATAAAACAGATTTTTTTTTAAATTGCACATGAGCTTCTATGGTTAAATGTTATATCATGGAAGTAATATTGTTCAATATTACTTCCATGGTTATATCAACTTGAAGGATAAAGCATTTCTCTCAATATATAAAAATTATGTAACCAAAATGTGTGTGGGAAATGAATGCAGTTCTCATTGTTATATAGGACAAACACCTGTTTTCATCCAAAAATAATGATATCAGATTGCACCACTTTATTTATGTTAATTAATCCATTCAACATATTACAACTTCTTATCAGACCCCCTACTAGTTTGAAAGCTGGATGAGGATCTCTTATCTGTAACCAAGTTAATCAGTCACCATTGACCACAAGAAAAATTGATGTTTACATCTTAAGTTAAATACACATTAGGTGTGTGGGAAGGAAAGAAATAACCCTGTTTCCAAAATCTAAGTCTGTAATTAAAAACAAAAATCAGCAGAGCAAAAAGAAATGTTAACTTGATCTGTAACTCATCTTCTTCTTTTGGATATCCACCCTATTTGCAGGGTCTCAGCATTTAAAATATGCTCCATTTTTTAACTGTGTTTACCAAAAAAAATTATTCATGTTAGGTAAAATTTTATTTGACAAGTTTAGACAAAACAAAAGTAAAAACAAGAACTTTACTCAGTCTGAGATGAACTTTGAATATTTGTATTTACTTTCCAATGGATAAAAATTAAGTTATTTATTTTATTAGCATTATGTCATTTATGATGTCAGGTTTAAGAACTTTCAGTCAGCATAGAGTTATAAGTAAAAAATATGATTTTGCATGGTTGCATATATAATAATGTTTAAAAATATCATGTGCAGGGGCGGATCCAGTCATTTTCAAAAAGGGGGGGGGGGTTTCCAACCATATGTGCCCATTCAAATGCATTGATCGTCCCAAAAAAGGGGGGTTCCAACCCCCTCCCCCTGGATCTGCCACTGATGGTTAACTCACAAATCAAAAGCCAGCTCAATATCTGAAGGTGTGTAGAAAAAAATCTGTATAGCTGTTATTTTCAGGAATTTTCTAGAGATCAGGGGGGGGGGGGGGGGGGGGGACAGAATAAAATGTAAACTTGATCTGTAACTCATTTGAGTAACTCAATTACCAAAAATTCGTAAGGATTCCCCAGAACCCAGTGTCTCACCTTCTTTTGCTGTTAGTTGCAGGCTAAACAAAAATGGGGAAAAACTTTTTTTTTCTCTAGATACTATCTTTTGATTGTAAGAAGCTTCTGTCCAAGTTTGTTTTTTTTTTGACATTTTGAAAGAGCAATTTTGTCCACAATTTTAATCAAAACAATTAATTTTACAATGGCTATAGGCTTGTAACAGTATGAATTCGAAGAAGCCAAAAAACAACATTAAAATATATTTGAAGGCCCCTTGAAGGTTTTGTAGAACTATAAGAGCCATCTTGCATGTAAAAACCCCATGGACATTTTGAAAAGTTGGCAGGTATGTAAAATATGGATAAACAGGATTTTTTTTTTACAAAATTTACTTCTGGATACTATCTTATTATCATAAACAAGCTTCTGTCCAAGTTTGGTAGAAATCCAGGATAGTTTAAGAAAGTTGTTTTAAATTTTAAAAGACCTCTAATATATTATAATAATAATAATAATAATAATAATAATCTGTCCATCCAGGATAGTTTAAGAAAGTTATTAAATTTTCAAAAATTTTAACCACAGAGTGAATATTTGTGGCTGTTGCCGCCGACAACAACACTGCTGCCGACGAAATGTTAAATAAAGGATCGCTATGTCTTGCTTTTGTGACAAAAGTCGCTGGCTCGACAAAAATCAGCCAAATCTCTGATTTTTTAAAGAAATAAGTATGTGCAATGGTTTGTTGTGGAATGACATACAGGGCCATACAAATAAAAAATTTGTAAGGGTTCCATGGAACCCAGTGTCATGCCTACTTTTGCTGTTAGTCGCAGGCTCAACAAAAATGGGGGAAAAATTTACTTCTGGGTACTATCTTATGATCATAAACAGGCTTCTGTTTAAATTTGGTAGAAATCAAGGATAGTTTTAAAGAAAGTTATTAAAATTTAAAAACTTTAACCACAGAGTGAATGTAATGTTATATATTAATTAACTGACAGAAAACTAAGTCCATTTAAAAGTAAAACAATCTTATAATCATAAACAAGCTTCTGTTCAAGTTTGGTAGAAATCCAGGATAGTTTAAGAAAGTTATCAAAATTTCAAAAACTTTAACCACAGATTGAATATTTGTGGACGCTGCTGCTGGCTGAGACCACAACAATAGACTATAGGATCGCTGTGTCTCGCTTTTACGACAAAAGTTGCAGGCTCGACAAAAATCACTAAGCCCCCTTTTTTTCTTTCTAAAAATATTAAAGATAAGTCAGCTCATTAAATAAGATGCATATTTGTTGATGCATTTGTCTGCTTGGCTCTTTTAAAAAATCTTACATGGAATAAATAGTAAAATGGAATACAAATATACAACAACATTTTCATGTATTGAAAGGACAAGGTTCACTTATGGCACAATTTTATCCCTTCGTAAACCTTCTCCTTTCATAACTCATAAATAAGTACACGTTTCTTAGTAGGTCCTATAATGAATGTATACTTACAGTGTTTTGATAAGCTATTCTATACTGCTACATTATACATGTACATGTATACTTTTATCACAATCAACTTTTAGTCATGTCTAAGTGAGTGACTGGAAAGAAAAATATACACAGGATCCTTTATTTTGATAAATAAAAAAAAAGTGATTTAATTCAATTCAATTAATTATAAGAACTATCATTATGGTGATAATTAAAAAAATATAGGAAACTGCATGCATAAGGGAGCTACCATTTGATTTTTATGGGAGGGGCTTAAGGATGAAAAATTTTGTCCTGCATCTTTTTAGTTGAAATCTCTGTCCTGCCTTTTTATTTTTCACTCTATTCCCCGTTATGCCCTTTTTTTATTAGTTTATCCTGACTTTTTTTTTTTAATCCTAGCCCCCCCCCCTCTATAAATCCAATGGTACATTGTAGCTACCTTAAGTTGACTGACAAAAATCAGCTTTAGTATATATGTTGTGTACAAATTGTAATGTTGTACAGTAATTTGTACACAGCTAGTATATTTGTGAAAGTTCTCAGTATTTTGTGAATGTTTTTACATAATTAGATAAAATAAGCACACTCGATCACTGTGTCTTTGGTTAAGCTTTATATCACTTAACTACATGCTACAGTCTAGATAATAGACACAAAGCTTATATTAAAACACTAAAATATATTTTGTGGACAATACAATTTGGTATAAGTTAAAAAATAAATATATAATCTAAATTTATCAGATGTCCTTTATATGAATTTGGTAGTTTTATGGCAGAGGACAGTGCTTAATGTTAGGTTGAAGAATATAAATTTTGTGAGTAAAACATCAAACTGGATAATTATTGAAGACAAATTTGTAACACCTGGTAAAAGAAGGTGTATAATTTTAATAGATAACTTGTAATAAAGTATTGTCTATTGTACAAAAACCCTGCACAATTTATAAATGGTAGAAGGTGTACAGTAAATAAATATAAATTTTACATTTAATGAGTTACCATGGCAACAAGCCTTGACGAAATCATTTTACTTTATAAAATGTCTTGATTTTCCATTGTGTAAGTCAATTTTCTAGTGTATTCTAGATTGGAAAAAAATGTGCAAACCCAAGAAACAACCTTATTTTTGATGAGATTACGTCAAAAGTTATATTAAAGCTTCTCATAAATTATTTTGTTAATTCTTGGCTGTGCACAGTGTTTCCACAATGGAATTTTTGATGGAAACTGCATAAATTCTGTATTTTCCAATGTTTTCATGAAAACAGTACATATTATGACATAATTGTGACCTCATCAGATAGAAAATAAATATATTCTTATAAGTGACAACTCTATGACAGTGGCCTAGTGTTGAGTTTCAAATTTTCACCATTGCTACTTTCAATTTATAGCTATAAATATAAGATGTTGCATCTTTAAATTATCCTAAAGAATAAACAATGAATCCCATTTCAAATCATGCATATTCAAGGGGCCTGATGGGTTATTTTCGTTCTTCGTGATCGGCGCATTTTCGCTATCGTGATCTGTTTTTCTACAGATTTTTTTTTTTTTTTTATATATTTCGTGGTCCGTGATCATGGAAATTTATTTTCTGTGAATCGTGATTGACAAGAAATCAACTCGTGAATCGTGATGAGACCCCCCCCCCCCCCCCCCCCCCCATCAGGCCCCTCATATTCCTGAGTCCAGATAAATGTTAATCTAAATTCCTGTAAAACCCAAGAGTGAACAAAGACCTGTGTGGTATCCAGTATTCTGAGAGTATATATATTGCATGGCAATTCAATAGTCCCGTAGTGATTGAAAAATTCATGGTTTCAGAACAAAATTTAAACTTGATTGGTAACTTGTCATGTACATGTTAAAACCATATACAGTCAAACCTTGTGTCAAAGTCAAGGGACCAGACAATAGTATTCCAATTATGCAGGTTCAACTCATCCAATGTTGAGTGTTGTCATAAATTTAGAATGAATGAAATATGGCATGACATTGCATAAACTAGATATTTTGAACAGTGTGCCTTTTTTAAATGAAACTTTATGGGTGTGTATTCTGAATCTTCATATGTTTTGGTTATTCATTAAATTTTAACACTCAAGGACAGGTTACAATACAATTCACAAATAAAATCAATACACAAATATTTACAAAGGTCAGTCCTATAAAACAGGGACGAAAGATACCAGAGGGACAGTCAAACTCAAAGATCGAAAACAAACTGACAACGCCATGGCCAAAAATAAAAAGACAAATAGACAAATAATAGTACAGATGACACAACATAGAAAACTAAAGACTAAGCAACACGAACCCCACCAAAAACTGGGGGTGATCTCAGGTGTTCCAGAAGGGTAAGCAGATCCTGCTCCACAAGTGGCACCCGTCGTGTTGCTTATGTTATTACAAACCCGGTAAATAGTCTAATTCGGTAGGTCACATTCGTGAAAAGGGAAGGGTATTGTAGTTACGACATAAGGAACATATCCGATAGCATCTGTGAAACGGTTATAAATTATGAAATCACTCGCAAGTTCAGAAAAATTACTGATGATTGAGAGTCATCCTCTTTGCATTCAATTATTATGTACCAAATATAAAAACAGTGTCTTCAAACATGACAAAAAATGTGAGGAAAACTGATTTCTTGCATAATTTTCCAAGGATTACAACGTTTTAACTCTTAACAAAAATTTCAGACTAATACAAAATTCTAACTTAATCTGTAACTTCTGTCATGGTTAAAAACTAATTACTATATATATATACCAAATATCAAATCAATATACCAGTGGCTGATCCAGAAATTTTCATAAGTGGGGGGGCCCACTGACTGCCTAAGAGGGGGCCCGCTCCAGTCATGCTTCATTAATTCCCTATATAATCAACCAATTTTTTCCCACAAAAGGGGAGGGGGGCCCAATCCGCCTCTGTATACATTGTATCTTCAAGCAAGACAAAATAAATGGAGAATGTGTCCTTGGGACACAGATGATGCCCCTTCTTGCATATATATATAAGGCTATTATTAAAGGGGCAAAACTCAAGAATGGTAAAAGTGCAGACACCACTGAATTTGAACTTCCACAAAACACAGATCAAGTTCAAAGTTTCATAACATTAGGTTAAGACAAAATAAAGTTATAGAACAGAAACCTATTTTAGGATGTATTGGTTTACGAACGGACGGACAGGTGTAAAACTGAATGCCCATTTCCCTAGCCAAGAGGGGGGGGGGGGGGGGGGGGGGGGGGGGGTGATGACAGAATGCAAACCTACAATCTGTTTGACTTTCCTGGTTGTGGGCCGGAATTATTTTTGAATAAGGGTTCAATTCTGACGTCTCCAAGAAGGCCCTTCAGCACTTCATATATATATATATACATGTATATGCATGTGTGAGCCAAAATTTGTTCCCGTGAAAAAAGTTCCAGTGGAACTTATATCACAGGAAATATGTTCTGGGAGAACTTTTTTCACAGGTAATTTCTATATAATTTGTTCCATCTCTATAAAATAAGTTCCACACTTTACCTGGTGAAATAAGTACCAGGTTGGTGAAATTTGTTCCTTACCTGGTGAAATAAGTTCTTAGTTTGTGAGATTTGTTCCTCACCTGGTGAAATAAGTTCCTTGTCTGTGAAATATGTTCCACTGGTTAAACAAGTTATCCTATATACTGAGCATTTGTCATCAGTGAGTTTAAAGTTATCATTCAAGTGCATTATAAAAGTGTAAACCATCAAGTTTGGATCCTATGGAGTATAGCAAATGTTTAATTATATACTCTGTAAAAAATATCTTGATACTTTTGAACCAGATTAGATTAGAACAAGAAAAATCATTCAGAAAAAAGTATAGTTTAAGAGGAACATATGTACTAATTTGAAAAGGACAAAGTGACTTGATCATTTATAAATATCAAAAGACATGTAGAAAAAAAAGACACACTCTTTTGAAACTCACTCACAGTGCCATGTCCTAAGTATATGTATGACTAGAACACGGGGCCATGACAGTTAACAGGAACCAAGGAGGAATACCGCATAAAACATTAATACAAATTATGATACATTACCATCGCTTTTATTTCTTATCTTCATCCTATAGTTACAGTCATGCCTTCAATTGCAAATGTATCCCATGCAAGTACACTCAGTACAGCATTTAGCTTGCATTATAATTTAAGTTTAACAAGAAAATGTTTCGGTGTGCAATAATGATTAAGCGGAACTTATTCATTAGTTTCTATGAAATATTAATATGTTCGTTTAAAACTAATGTCACAGGAACTTTTTTAAAACTTTTGATATGAATTGAAACAAAATTCATGGAGCTATGATTTTTGTTCCGGAACTTATATCACATTTGGCCAAAAAATTAGTTCCGGAACAAATTTTACAGTGCTGGAACATAATTTCTGTGATATAAATTCCGGTGGAACATATTTCCTATGAAATTTGTTCCAGAGGAACAAATGTCACACCGGAACAAATTTTTTGTTACACATGTATATACAATTCAGTCAGGGGTAAAACTTATACAATTAAATTTTATTTCTTTAAAGAGGTAAGCATTTTAAAACACTTAAATAAGTCAATTTGTAAGATTTACATTTTTTATTTTAATATTCGCGATCTCCCCTTAATCTTCTGGAAAAAAATAAATCATTCAAGTAATTTTTGTTACAACCCCTAAAATTCTCAAGTTTTGGATTATAAAAACAAAACTTTTATTTTGCCTGGTTTGCTAACACTTTTTAAATAGAGTTCAACCTTTCATCTCATGATTTCAACAAAGAAACTATAATTGCACAAAGATGTTGAGTAACTGAGCAAGGCCTTCAAAATTACAACCTGGAGGCTTGTTAATAAGCAGTATTTGAAGAGAACAGACAAATCCATGAAAATATACTAATACATGTACATGTATGTTTTTGATTAATAAAGACAACGTACTGCAAAAGAAAAACAATTAAACACTCTATTAGATCAAAGCTTCATTAGCAGTCAAACGAATTTCAAGGAAAGAAAGAAGTATGCCTTTTTGACTTGTATAAGTCAAACAAATCTGAAAAAGTCTAACATTGTCTAAGGGATATTACTAAACCATTAAGATAATTTACCTCTACCAGTAAATAAAATACATTTAAATATTAGAAAAAAAACCTGACTGCAATTTGATTGATCTTTGCAAGTTATATTAATTTCATGAAGCTACATATATGTATTACAATGTAATTGCTCTCAATTCAAAATTTGTCTGAAAGAGCTTTTAGAGATTCACCTAATTTTTTACAAAATAAATCAAAAGGTTTTTGAAGGTACTGGTATACTCAACATGCTCAACATAACATTTGAAATTATGACTATTTTAATCTAATCTGTAGGGCTATTTATATAGGAAAAAGGGCTATTTAATGCAAAAATATAGGGATTGTAGCCAATAGGACATTTTTTTAAAATAAGGATTTTATTATAGCTTTAGAAGTCCTGCACTATTGACATGAATAACTGAGATTGAGCATCTGATTTAAAACAAATTTTCTTTTTTTAAATTGTTTAAATGAAGTCAGTTTTCTAAAGTTGTTCTTCTATACTGTTCAGTGCATGTGTGACTTGATATGCATGTGCTAGCAGATATTATATATTGTTGTTTGACTCCAATGATTGTAATTGTGAATGATTTTTACTAATCACACCAAAGTTGCTGATTTGATCTATTCTACATTAATTTTGTGAAGGTGTTTGTCAATAATAGTGTGGCCATGAATGCAGCTGAACAATTTCTGGTTTGACAGTTCATAAGGAATCAAGGATACATGACTCCTCCCTCTGGGCATCAAAATTGCAGCTATAGCAAAAAAGTATAATTTACTAAGCTTTAAATTTGTAAATTAAATTTCACATTTAGCTTTCATTGGATACATATTTTGATTATATCTATACAGCCCTCCCTATTATTAAGATTAACTACATGTATCAGTGGACCATACATGATATTTAAGAGATTGAATTTTAGTTCCTATACCATAATTCGAGAATTTCTCTCTAAAACACAGTTGTAAAAAAAATTTGTACCTGAATATTATTTGCATCACTGTCTTGATATGTCGTCTGGAAGCTTCGCTAGTCTCTCAAGTTCTGAAGATGATGATATTCCTCAAAGTAAAATCATTAATACCAGTACTGCCAGTTTCCATCTCCAAATGGAGAACTCAGACTCCGGGTCTGATGAAGGTTCTAAAACAGTGGAAGATACATCTATACAGGAAAAAGGTCCTTCTGAAAGTCCTCTCCGTAAGAAGCAAAGGAATGCTCTGTTGGCGCCTCTGGATTTGTCGACCCCTTCAGTACAGTTTATGCCTGGAGCATGTGGTGGACCAGCAGATATCGACACACCAACTTCAGTTATTCGAAGAAGAACTTCAACACCTATCTCATTTAACACCAGCACTGCACACAATTATGTCAACATGGAGTCAGTAAATGAGGTAACATTAAGTTAAATTAGTTGTCACTATCTTGGATAATTCTGACTTCTGTATACAATGTGTGTAACTCACTAACTGTTCATTATACTTCATAATTAATGCATGTATTGTATATATCAGTCACTGACACTAAGTTGAGTATAAGTTTTAACTTGCAATTTAGTCATTAATTTGAGAAAAATCTATCCAGGGGCATACTGATGTGTGAATGAGTCCAGGTAACTCGATCACCTTGATTTGTGTATGAAAGATAATTATTATAATATCTGTTTATATCTGGTCATGTACATGTCCCGCGGTTTTTTGTAATGTTGTTATAATAACAGTGTAAGTTAAGACCAAAAAGTAGACAAGGAAAACACTTTATTATATTTACTTGTCAATTTCTGAAGATACTATTTTCTGTCATTTATTTTATAATTCACACCCATTTAACAATTATAATAGTGTATAGTATATGCATCATCTCAATCTATCAAATAGGATACATTATCTTATTGGGCTGAATAATAATATTTTAATGGTATTTAGTTTGACTTCGCACCTTTTCGGTTGCCTCGAGGTTTTTCCATATAGCACTGTTCAAATCGTCATTGCGGGATTTTCAAATCCGCAAAGAAGAAATTTTCAACAACACTGTCAACACGACAACAGTCACTTCAAGTTCATCATGAGACTGATTTTCGATTTGGTGACCGTATTACTTATAATTCTCTAGACATAACACAATCATTTATCTTTTGAATCTCATTCTGACATTCATGCCCAATTTTCTTCCCAAAACCCAGTCCAAATAATATTATGACGTCTTGAAAGGCTATTATACTTTTTGCTTTGACGCCTCACAGCGGTCGTTGTAAGTCGTCAAAGAAAAAAAGTAAATACACTTTCAAGAGGTCATAATAAGTTGGACTACCCAAAATCTATCAAAGGAGGCCGGCTAGGGGGCACTTAATTGTTTTGAAATACCTGGGAACACGTTACAGTATATTTTGTCAATAATGACAATATATATATGTTCCTGGAAATACGGAAACAATGTCACTGACCACACTAACAATTGGTGTCTTTTTTATGTGATGGTGTAAAAGTGGGGAGGTCGTGCAAACCCACTCGTTTTCTGTGGGAAACAGGTCTGGAGCAAATACATGTTGGAGTAAGTCTGTAAACAACTATACTCAGACTATAGAAACAATCAGCTACAGTACATTGCATTAATGATTAAAGACTTTAAAGTCTGAAGATGTATGCGGATGCTGATATTGGAATATTAGCCACTTAGGCACTTGGTCAAATTGGCACCCAAAATAAATGCTCACAAACATCTTTTTAATTAAACCTGCCACATTCTTTATGAACGTGTCCCAAGTTAGAAACATGTAGTTCAGTAGTTGTACATGTATAGTTGGTTCATGACTGTTATATTTGTTTTCGTAAATTGTTTTGCTATTGACTATGCTGTTATTGTTCTCAATTGAATTGTTTCACATTTTTCAAGTTTGGGCCTTTTATAGTTACAGCCGACTATAGAGCATGGTTTTTGTCTCAACTTGACGGAGTCAAAAAGCGAGACATAGGTATGCTGTTTCAGGTGTCAGCGGCGTCAACAATGTATTAGTTTGTGATTAGGTGTAGTTTATGGTGAACCACAAGTGATACATTTGTAGGTCAATCATATTTGGTATACAGTTGTATCAGCATTAGCACATCTCATTTCCATGGAGATTATTTGGCCCTGCCCCCTCAGTCATGGTCTATTGACTTTGAAACTTTTGCTTTTTTTACATGTATTAGTTTGTGATAAGGTCAGTTTAGGGGGAACCATTAGTGGTAGGCCAATGTTAATTGGTATTCAGTTGTGTAAACATTAGCACATCTCATTTCCATGGAGAATATTTGGCCCCATCCACTCAGTCATGGTCTATTGACCTCGAAACTTTTGCTTAGTTTACATGTATTAGTTTGTGATTAGATCAGTTTAAGATGAACTGCTTATGTTAAGTCAATGATAATTCACAGGTATGCAAATTTATTGGCATTTGCAAGTATCGTTTCCATGGAGATTATTTAGCCCCATCCCCTCTTCATGGTTCATTGACTTTGAAACTTTAGCATACAATGTATATAGTTTACAAGTTAATGTTTGTGGTTAGGTTTAGGTTTAAAGGGAATGACTTACATGACTTATAATAAGTCAATGCTATTTGGTATGCAGTTGTGTTAGCATTGGCACATCTCATTTACATGGAGATTTTTTAGCCATGTACATGTACTTCAGTCATGGTTCATTGACTTTGAATATTTGCATAACTTATTCAATATGATAAAGATTGCTATTTTAATTTCCACATTTGCATAATCAAAATTACAAAAAGGTGCGACATATCTCTGTGATAACAGTTTATTTCTTGTTGAAGGCTTATGGTTGCCTATAATTGCTTACATCCACTTCATTTGAACTTTTGTGGATAGTTGTCTCATTGGCAATCATCATGATCATATCTCCTTATTTTTGTATTATGGTTTGCAAGTAAAGTATTGAAGACACCATTTTTTTGCCATAATTTTTTCAAAAATAATTCACTTTGTTAAAAAATATTTGGTAATATATTATATAAGTTCATAAGTTTTTAACAATGTTTAAAGTGATAACCAATCAAAAACATTTTTAATAGAGTAATGAGAAAACTTTAAACAGAAAGCCAATTATTGTGTATTTTGAATTCTTACTTTTAATTACAAGTGCTGAAATTTTAAAGATTATTGGATAATTGACTTTTTCTATAGGTACCTAATTGACCAGGTGACAATATGACTTGTACCCATGATATTGGTATACATTCTAATTCATAGTGATATTTATTTATAGATTAAGAAGGTTAAAATCAACAATGTGGTATTTTTACAAAAAACAAAGGTATCCACCAAAGACCAACTGATGTCTATGCAATTACACATGTACTAGCCATAGGTCACCATACTTCCTTCATTATAGAGTAATTTTTGAAAACAGTTCAAAGCTATATAGTACATGA
Organism: Mytilus californianus; assembly: GCF_021869535.1. Lineage (NCBI taxonomy): Eukaryota > Metazoa > Mollusca > Bivalvia > Mytilida > Mytilidae > Mytilus > Mytilus californianus. The sequence goes on along the minus strand of NW_026262723.1, from coordinate 40,627,836 downwards.
TATATATATATGTACCATACATGTATATTAACAGTAAATCAAAGTTAAAAAGGCATTGATATGACAGAATTTTAGACTATTATATATAATGTATATTTACAATCTCTCAAAAAGTTTCATTTTATTTAGCTAATGAAGAAGATGATGGATTCCCAAACAGAAATTTTGATGAAGACCTTGACTGATCAAGGTGAAAAAATTGAAGAATTACATCAATTGTTACGGAGAATCGATTTGCATGCAGGAACTCAGAGAAAAGGAAATAAAACAGCCATCCATGTTCCTGCACATATAAAGGTATATACCATGTATACATGTATATATTTATAAAAATGAAGACAATATATTTATAAAAATAAATATATTGTCTACATTTTCTGATTTAATTATTAATAAAAAAATCTATCAAATAATATACATGTACATGTAAGTCATGCAATTCACTTAGAGACATGCCATTGATAGAAGATTGAGGAACACATACATGTACATGTATGTCTTTTTAGTTTTCTCAGCTTATATACTTGCTTAACCTGCTTAAAATCTGTAAATATACCTTATACATGTTATATGTATGTTCAACTGTCTGGCAAAATATATACATGTAATCATAATGTTTCAAATAGCCAAACATTGCAAAGTATATATTTCAAGTATTGGAAATCCTGGATCCCCCTGTCCACCCTTCCCTTTGCATAGACCAAGTTTTACAAATACAATATGCAATGTTCCTGATATAGACCAGTTTGAAAACATATAAATTCCACATATGATCTCCTGTCGGTACACATTTGTTCAATCAAAATAGTTTAAGAATTTTTTATGTTTTATTTTGCAGCAAGCTGTTCGTGATGCTTATAGGCATAGCACTGCAGAAAACAATTTAGTCTGGACATGTAAAACAGCAGCTGGTTCTATTTTGAAGTAAGTTATAGTAATTACATGAATTTGACATGACTAGGCTGATTCTTAGGATAATGGTACTCAATGTACTATCTTTTAATTGTTTTAAAATTTTATGGAAAATACTGTAAGTTAACCACTGCCAATATGAATTAAGGAGATGCAGTGTGATTGCCAATGAGAAAACTAACAAATAGAGTTCTAATGAAGTGAATTTTACCATCAATAGGTTACCATTTATCAATTCTTAAACCTTGAGCAAAACCCATACCATATAGTAAGCTACATCTTGACAAAATGTGAAGCAATTGTCCTGATTTATGAGAAAGTAATTAATGAAAACAAATTTGACAGACAGTAACCAAGGACAACAATTAAAATCTGGCTCTTGAAATTTGCTGGCAGATATAGTAAGTCAAGTTTTAAAAAAAAACAACATTAAAGCAAAATATTTTTGACGATTCAGTAGTCCATTTTAAAAATACAATATACATGTATTATAACACCTGAGTACATACATTTTTAAACAGCTTACATTCTTGAGTGAAAGCAAATTTGGTACTTATTTAAGATAAGAGCAACTCAATAAAGTAGAATCAAGCTTACAATTGGTGTAATTTGAGAATAAAATGTTAATGTTTTCTATACATGACAAAATCATCAGAAAATAAATCATGTTTCCCCAAATTGCACAAATTGTACTAAGCTTAAATTTTTTAGGGTTACTTGACAGAGGCTCAGAATTTCCTACCATAGAGTAGGTAACCTGTCCAAAAAATAAATAATTCTAACCCTAACAACACTTTTTAACATCCAAGCCTGATTACATTTATATAGTTTTTCAAATAAGCTTTAATATTAATAGTCCATTTTCATACTTGTTTACTCCTGTTCAAAAGTGTTGTTAGACTTAGGAGTAAAAAAAGTATGAAAATGAACTATTACTATTTGTCAAAAGCTGATTCATGGTAAAAATCATTTTATGATCCATTCATGATTGAAAAATTAACTACATTTGTACTTTTATCCCTATAAATACCATTTATTGGTTTAAACTGGTATTTCCTCAAACCATTAGTGTTTTCCTAATATGCAATTACTTGGCCAATATATATTAACCTTTAATCTTCTTCTAGGTATTCCTCAGGAGAAAACAAAGAGTTGTCTGAGGCTATATGTGTCTATGTCAAAGGACAATATCCCACAACAGAAGAAGGTGTTATTAAAAGTAAGTACATGTGTTTTACAATAATAATGCAAATTTACTATGATATTTATGGTATATTTAAAATAATGTATGCCCTTGCTGCTAGTCAAGGGGCATAAAAGTTTAACCCTGTCACTAAGCTACATTGGAATTTAGTTTTAATCAAATGGTATAAAAAATTTACACAAATTTTTTTACTACAAAACATAGTTCAGGTTCTAATTTAAATGGCATCCCTTTCACTTTTCTCCAGGTATTCCCCTTTATTACATATATGCAAGTGGGAAGTGGAGCATCTTTGTCCCATTCTTTTATTTTATATGGAATTCGAACATGTAAATCATTTAAACAGTTAAATTTTTATATGAAATCCATTCTTTGATATCTGGTAATTTTCCCGCATTTTAATCAAACGATTGAAACCTTCATTTATGTAATAGAGACGAAAAATAATTGCAGGAAAAAACAACAGAAAAATAATTCAAAACAATTTTTATATTTAAATGAATTAGCCAATCAAACAATGACTGACTTATTTTCTGTTTGAAATTTTGCATATTTATATTGATTTAATATTATTAATTAGATTAATTAGTAAATAGATAGATTAAGTTAGATTAAAAGGGCAGTAATTCAGTTTCTGATTATATTTTTGGGTTATATTGTATACAGCTGATTGTGCTATTTACAAATACTTCTTAAATGTCAAAAGAAAACGAAATGGGAGTACTTAATATTGAAATTGAAAAGGACAAAAAACTCAATGATGAGCTATTCCAATAACAATTCCCCTTGGCGGGAAAAGGAGGAATGCTATTTAATTTTTAGACCCCTCCTTTAGGAAAATTTTGAAAATATATGCCCCATCAAGTAAATGTCTTTTCTTCCAAGACTTGCCACCTATGGAAAAGATTCTGTAGTAATACCACTGTAATGACTGTCATTTAATCTAATTTACACCAGCATCAAACAGAAAATGAGTTGTGACTACCCCCACAACCTTTAATTTCACATTAAAATTTTACCAAACCCCCAACAGAAAAAAAAATTGTTAGTGTTCCACCCTTAGGTGGGAAATTTAAATTGAATAGTCCTATTACTGACTTGTACATTATATTCACTTTTCAGCTGGTATTGAGACATATTTCAATACCATAAAACAGAGGAGACAAATGGAGGAGGATGGAAAAAAGGCCTCACACAACAGAAAAATGGTTTTGTATGGGAGAAAGAACAGGGTAAGTACAAAACATTATTGTCACACTTGAGGAAAAAACACATGTGCCTTATGTTATGATCTAAAATTTAATGCCAAATGAAGAGTTTTGACCCCAATTTCATGGTCCACTGAAAATAGAAAATCATAATGGGAGCAGAGTATAAATGTACTATGAACCCATTTCTTGTTTTCTAATGCAGCTTAATTTCATTCATAGTCACAGGGATAATCACACCTTTTAGTTATTCTTTTAATATTAATTATTCCACAGGATATTTTTTGGGTCATTCATTAGAATATATTTTAACATATGATTTTGATAAGTTAGAATTACTGCATGCAGAAAATTTTGCTTTTGTCTCATAGATATCACTAGTCAAGTTAAATCAAATTAAACAATTTTTTATTACAGAAGCTTCAAAATAGAGTAAAGGCCCTTCAAGCCAAGAAACTGCCAGTGTCGGAAGAGGACAAATTAATGAAGGCCATGAAAATAGATTTCATGTCTAGTGAGGACAGCGATTCTGAAGATGAAACTCGCCTAATCACAAGACCTCTGACTTGGCTGTCTAAAGATTTTAAATCTTACATGGATAAACTAGACAGTAAATACCAGAGACAGCTCAATGCACAGGGCAAAAAGCTGAGGTCTAAGAGAGTTGTTGGCAGGCCATCAGAGAGGCCTTGTCCCAAGAAATCTCCAGACCTTGCATGGGTTTTTGCTTAAGGGCATTTGACAAAAAAATAATCTTTAAATTTTGAATAGGGCCAATTCAAATGTACACTTTTGGAATTTGCAAAGAAAAAAATACCTTCATGATTTACTTTAGAATTATAGTTTACATGTTTTATATAAAGATTACCGGTAGATCAGTTTAAGGGGAACCTCTGAAAATAAGTCAAACGGAATATTATGGTTTATTGAATTTGACTTTGATTATTTTTTTAAGTATACAAGATAAATTATTGCTATTTAATTTCAACATTTGCATTTTACTATCAAAATTATTTACAGGTGCAACAAATCTGTGTCAGCAGATTATGTTATTGTGTTTGGTTAACCTACATATTTTTTTTTTTTAATTAACTTTCTTTTACCTTTTCTAATTAATTAAATGCTGAATAATAATTTGGGTGTGGCTCATTTGAGTGTCTCTGGTATTTGCTGTCTAGATTTTCCATGTAAGATTTCACCACATTATTTATATCTCTTGGTCAATGGGAGATAACTTTTTATATTTAACAGTTTACCAAATGTTATTTCTATTTAAGAGTTAATGAACAATTCATATTAATAAACTTATTATTTTCGTCAATTGTCCTAGTACATTTAATATTTGATAATTTTGTGCTTGAAATCATATAATTTTGTCGATAAAAGTTTATTTGTGTGCTATTTTATTCAATTGAACATATTTGAAAAATTTACTTAATGTTTAATTATTTTTGACTTGCATACAGCATTTGGGATGAGATCCCATAAAATTTTAATTAATGTCTGAGCAGCCTGATTGGTTTTGAAATTAGCAATTATGTTTATGTTTGTTGTTTTTTGCTTTTTGATGTATTTGTTTTTTTTTTAGATTGACAAATAATGCTAGCAAGGGAGATTATTCATAAAAAATTTTATGATGACAAACTTGAAAAAAAAAGCTGCTTATGTTTGCTATTTGTTATAACCTTATTGTAATGATTCTGAAATAAGCAAACTTAACTAGTAAGCATGTTGCTTTGCCACATACCATTATTTCATTAACTAGTTTGAATTTGATGTAGAACTGAACTTATTTAAAAAAAAGTGTATTTTTATATTTGTTTGCATAGTAAAATTGTAGTTCATTGATATAACAAACATTCTGAGTTTTTTTTTTTATTGATAATCAAAACAACTCAGTTTTGTCAGTATCTGAATAAAATTAATTTGATAAAGACTTTGTTTCTTTTATTGAAGTATATACAAAGGGAGATAATTCAAAATTGTTTTTTATTATTCTAACTTGGTTAGAAGTGATAAAAATAACTATGCCCAAGACAGGATGACAATAAGAAAATGCAGGAAATTGTTGTGTATGATTATGCTTTGTCCAACAGTTTTTGTTATCTCCTGTATTATATATTGTAAAAATCCAAATCACACATAGAGATAGCCTTGTCCTGTAGTTTATATCTAGATTTTGTGTTATTTGTACCGGTTTGTCTTAAATTCTAAAACTTCAAGTTCTTATATAAAATCAGAGGCATTGGCATTATTTACATATAGGTAAAGACATACTTACAAACTGGTATTAAGCTTTGCAAATGAATGACTTATGTTCTTTGGATTATAGTTGTAGTTTCATCTTTACAGGCTTCAATGGTACTGACAAATCATACATTTGCACATTGCCATTTGAAACCACAAATATTATTCTACTGTTATTTAACAGAGGAACAATCCATGCCTTTCACATCTTATACCTTGTAAATATGGATAAGAAAAGTTGGAGGATCCATGATTTGTTTCAATATAAGATATTTCCAAACCAGATATTTGAGTTAAAGTAAAAAAAAAAAAAAAACCCACACCCATCCTCCAGTAAAAAAAATCAAGCAGAGAGAAAAATTCTGCCTTTTCTTTATTTTTTATTTCCATGATTGTTTTGTAGGTACCTCAGATATACAGGATTTATGTTGACTTTAAATTGTATTAAATATGATGGAAGTTCTAATCTAAATAAGTCATAAACAAAACAAGAAATTTATTTGAATTTACATATAATTAAATTTTAAGAATATTTCATAAATAATCTTGAAATTTATTTGAATTTAATTTTTTTATTATACTGGAAATTTAATTCTTATTAAATTCTATATTTATTCAAATTTAATTTATATTAAAAATTCTTTAAGTTTGAAATTTATTCAAATTTAATTTATATTAAAATTTCTTTAAAATTGAAATTTATTGAAATTTAATTTATATTAAAAATTCTTTAAATTTGAAATTTATTCAAATTTAATTTATATTAAAAATTCTTTAAATTTGAAATTTATTCTAATTTAATTCATATTAAAATTCTTTAAATTTGAAATTTATTCAGATTTAAAAATGTCTTTAAACTAGGTTGAAATTTGGGAATTTATTTGCTTTATTAAATTTAGGTTAAACTTATGTTAAATTAGAAATTTTCCAATGAAGTAAATGCATATAATTTTTTTCAATTTGAAATTTAATATGCATAAAATATGCATTTAATTTCCTATTAAATGCATCATTTCATGCAGTGTTTATATCTAAAAGTCCGCTAATTGTAAGAAAGGTAAAAATCTAAATGAATGTGAAAATCTATTTGAATTGTATTACTTTAGATTAAAAGCTTCCTTGTACGGTGCGTTTTCTGGCATGACAAACCCTAATCCAGCTTGGTTGAAGACTTCCTGAGCTAGAGCAAAGGCTTCACAGTCTTGTAACTGAATGAATTGTAGCTGACTAATGTCCGTCATGAAAGCAAATTCCCCAGTTCTCGCCAGTTCCACAGCATCTGCACGACTTGTAACGTATGGCATCGTAGACATTTTATCCCATATTTGTGTGTATACACCAGAAGAAGCTGTCTGAAAGTAGTCACAATTATTGAACGTGCAGTGCTGTATGTTTTTGTGCTCTAGGCTGAAGGTTTAAAAGTGACTCGGAGATGAATTACTTCATTCAGAGCGCTTTTCCTTTGATTTGTGTTTTTTAATTAGTGCGTGCAGGGATTCTCTGTCATAGAATAATAAACCACCCCTTTTTCATGGTTAGACAAACCCCAGTTACTCCTAGAAATTAGGAGAAAAGAGTTACAAATTAGGTTAAATATATAAATTTTCAAAAGTTTTTTTTTATTTACCTCATGTCCATGTGTGAAACTATTACTATTAAACTGAAATTTCATACATCAAAGGTGTACAGAGGAAATGAATGCATAGAATTTTATCGACTACGTTATACAACTGCCAGTGATGTCTTTGGAGACTATGCTACAATCAATAGAAATATTCGCAGTATTTATAAATTTTAAGGAAAATCTTATTTTGCAACTTGTAATAGGTATTACATTTAAAAGAGAAAGCTTATTGTTGTCAAAGTTTTTAATGAAATCTTTCATAATTTTTTTATGTTTGCGATAAAATGTGATTAAGGATTTTGTTATGGTAATTTAACCATATGAGACTTCTAATGCGTCGTTTAACTAGTTTTTTTTATATCATCAATATAATCAACAGGAAAACATCTACCGGCTGATATTTTTTAAAAGTTAAAATGTCTATCTCTTCTCTATTAACACAATTAGTGGAGCAACATATGCTCCAGCCATCACTTAATTGTTTGTTTTAAAGCTTTTCTTTGATCTGTAACAGTCATGATTGCGTTGAAATTTTATTAATGGTAAAGTATAGTGCGTTCATAAACTACATTGTAGTAATATACTATTCTTATATCGATCCTGTAATGTAATGTTATTTAACTATTGAAATTTTAATTACTTGAAAAAGCGTATGGAGGCTAGTTCCAGTCTTCACCAAAGGTTTTATTTTGTCTTGGTCAATGAGTTCCGCCAAGCTGTTAATCGGCTGCACAGTAATACTGACAGTCAAATATGCAGCGAGGTTTGCTGTATAGCTTGCTAACATCAATATGGTAAACACCCACCAAAATCCCAACATAACTCTTCCTGAAGGAGCGCTCGGGCGTGGATCTACAGCTATTGAAAAAGATATCTTAAATATATTTGAACCACAGCAAAAAAGAGGCGGACGATACTAAAGGGATATTCAAACTCGTTTGTCGAAAAACGAACTGACAATGGTATGGCAAAAATTAAAAACCAACAAAGAATGAATAACAGTATAGAAAACACAACATAGAAAACTATGCAACACGAACCCCAACAAACACCAGTGTGGTCTCAGGTGTTCCTGAAGGGTAAGCAGATCCTGTTCAACATGTAGCACCCTCCGTTGTTTATATATCTTCATATTGTCCAATTCTAAATTTATAGTTAATGAGTTAAACCTGCATGTAATGACAAATCAAATTATTCATTTTGATAAATTTAAAAATATGTTATTACATATTGATTAAAATGGGTTATTCTAGATTTTGATAGTTTGTTTTTACAAATTCTAAATCTTATTCGTACCACAGTATTAATTCTTTTACACAAATTGAAAAATCGCCATAATGTGTGTAAAAGAATTAATACTTTAATATGAATAAGATTAAGAATTTGTAAAAACAAACTAACAAAATCTAGAATAACTCATTTTAATCAAGATGAATCTGTTATAACGAATTAAAGAAATATGTAAACACAAATTAAAACTCTGTCATAAATAATTCAAATTTAATTTCTTCATGTTCTCAATGGACTGTGGTGAAAATATGATGACATAGCCTTTAGTGAAATTTAATAAAACCAACTTCAGGGAAATATGCAAATATTTAAGACAAGCATGTATAATTGAACTAAGTGCACACAAATATTAATTGACATTTAAGTATACATATTGCAATATAATATAATTGGCGAAAATCACATACACCTACTCGTAAACAGTTTGGGCGTGAAGAAGCTAAACGTTTTGCTAAATTAGTTATTGTTTTCAATGAAAAGAGCTGCAGTTAAAGCATGAACATTTTCGTACTGAATTAACAGTTTAGTCCATTGTTTTACAAATTGAAGTTCTTTTTGATTTCGCCTTTTCCCATTCAATAAGATCTTCCAATAGTTTTCAGCAATTACACATCAATATTTTAGAAAATAAGTGTTTAATCATTTATACAAAGCTTTTTTCAAAAAGAATTTTACATGTCTAACTAGCATTGTTTAACTATAAAGTTTTATATAAATACAAACGCACAAAAGGATATACCGCATAACATTTTGTATTATATTTAATATCTACCTTGTTCGAGAAAGGACCCATAGATTAACCACATATTTTCTTTTAATTTCTTTTGCTCAGCAGCTGTGTCCACCATTAGATCTTGACCATCGACAGTGTAAGGACTGAGTCGATTTACAATATACAAGAAGATGCCGACAACAATTATTACCATCCCAATGGCGCCCCATACTTTAAGTGTAAAGGGCTTTAGTGTTTTAAACAATTTGTAAGGTTCCTCGGTGATTTTCTTAGTTAAGATTCCCACACCGTCCTCCATTATTGGTACAGTAAAATCAATGACGGATTCCCTTATAGAAGTGATCGTAAAAGGAGCTGCGGCAATGTCTATTTCCTGTAATGAAATTTGTCAATTTTTTTAAATGCAGTTGAGACGAATTAATCATATTAAACGTAAACTGGTTTTTTCGCGGGTTTATCTTTTATACATTGTACCAAATGTATCTCAGAAAACATATTTTAAGATATTAATGTCCATACGTAGAATACAGTTTAGTTTTATCGTCCACACTTAGAAAACAGTTCAATTTTGCAATTCACACTTTGAACCACTTTGGATGAATTAATATTTTATCGTGAATCTAATTTTCGAATGTAATATAAATACATGCATTCCATCTACTTCCAAAACATATTGTTATAGTCTTTTAAATAGTATTTAACATGTATCTACAATTATGTACGTATCTTGTATGTCATTAACATAGAACCTACTCCTCGCATGATCATGCCAACCATTCCTGTCCATGATCCATCTTCTTTGGGACCACCATATTGTCCATCCGGGGGATGAACTACTTTGTAACTAAAATATTTCGAATTATGAAATTAAAGAATACCACACATTTAATGTTGTCATTTATTTATAGATAGCGATCTTTTATAAGCATAAAACTATCGGGAGCTAGAATTATTTAATTGTTTTGAACCTGTCTTTCACAATTGTTGCAAAAGATGTCAATAATTGGATTTATTTATTATCGGGGAGCTGCTCTGTGAATTATCATTGATATGGTCACAATAATCAATTAACTGGTTACAAAAGTTTGAAATAATCGAAATACTTAGGATTTTCTACCCTGGAATAGATTACTTTAGTTGTATTTGCAAAGACCTTTCGGAATTTTGGGTCCTCAATGCTCTTCAACTTCGTACTGTATTTGTCCTGTCTAACATTTTTGATTCGAGTCTTTTATAGACGAAACGAATGTCTGGCGTACTCAATTTTAGTCCTGGTATCTATGATGAATTGACATTATCCCAATACTTTCATTCATTCATAGCCAATCAATCATTATCTAGATAAAATATATAAAGACGATTTGGTGTTATTCACTTGATTCTTGAAATTGTTGGAAAACCTGGTCAATTGGCAGAAAGGCATTAATAGATGTTAAAACCCATGCGAGCACATACAGTTCTTACGTATATGCTTCTGGGTAAAAAAACATCACTTTATTTTTATCACATACATGTAGATTTGATTAACTAAAGAGGATTTCAGAATATAAAATGTCGCTGTTATTTATTGTATTATCGCTATTGTTTATTGTATTGTCGCCATTGAAAGGTTAATTTATATACGAAGCAAACAAAGGTAACTGGAAAAGAAATGAATGAGCATTCATGCATGTGTTAGAAGTAGGGTAAGAGGAAGTGTCATAGACCTCTGTGTGTCTGCTTTTGATTTTCTTGTGTTAAGAAAACCAGAACATGGGTTGCCCCATAATAATTATTCAAACTTACCTAAAATTAAAACGCTTTGCCATCTCGTTTAATATATCAAAACAGAATCCTTTGTATGTCGTCACGTTGTTGTTGGTTTCGATGTAAATGAACGGTTCTACCTGTAATTATTATCAAACACATCAATGGAAAACAATACAAAGGAGGAAGCATCAATTCGCCCTGAATTTATTTTACACCAGGGCCAAATCTGTCAATCTTGACTAATAACATTACAGGTGTATACTACTTGCTTCAATGTGTAACAACATTGTGGCGTAATCAGAAAAATGGAACCAAATGATAACTGTCTGAATTAATATGGCTTAAAACTGGAATTTTTAACCCAAAAAATTCCATTGGAAGTAAAGCTTCATTGTATGTTTTGTTTTTAACACTTTTACTGCACCTTATTAACATTTCGACAATGAGCTGATAAACCGAAAAGGACCAAAACGTTTAAGCTAAATCCGAACAATGACGTAAATCAATTCAAAACGGATTAAGAATGCCCTCCAATATTTTTTTTACAAAAACATGTAAAATGTGTGATATTGTATCAAAAATGTCTTCAACAACAGAGAATAGTACTCAAAAAACATTTTTCATGTTAATAGATATGTATAAAATTATTGTGAAATGTTTAATGTTATAATTTAGACTGTGATATTCAACTTCTAGTCGATTTTAACTATTTTCTGATTTTGAAACTTTTAGATAAAGAAATTCAGGGAAAATTGGCCCTTGCTTCGTCTTTACAACAAAAGTTTAGTTCTCTTCAATCAAATCATTTTATAAAGCTGTGTATTTCATTGACCTATTTTATCACACCTAGTGACCTGGAAACGAAAAGACATATAATTGCTGATATCTTCTCTTTTATCAAATATTTATTGTCTTGCATGATCCTGTATGTTTGCTTCTGGTTATCTTTTATGTCATCAGTTTACCTGTGGACTACATTTTTTTTTCTAGTACAAATAGGTAAACTTTGTCTCTTATTCAGATGAGTTCAGACATTTCTTTTATAAAACTATTGACAATTTGCTCAAAATTAGTTGATGTCGAACATTTATCAAACAAATTTCATAATGTTTCAATGAGAATAAGAAATAAGCGGTTCTTATTCAGAAAGATGTACAATCAAGAATCTCAATGTATTTTACCTGCAGAGTTGCAACTGTTAAGGTTTTCCCGCCAAAATCGGTAAACTCGTTACCAAACAATACGCCATCATTTAATTGAAGACCATTTCCTGTTGTCCACTTTCCAATATTGTGTAAAGAATCTGTGACACCTTTAATACTACAGAGTTGTAATTCAGCTTCTAATAAGTACCTATTTTGACCCCATCTCAAGTTTCCAGTTAGACCTTTGACGTTTATCTATTAAGTGAAAAATTTAAAAAAAAATCGAATGTAAGATTTGCACAGTTGTGTAATCTTTATGTTTTAAAGTTTCGGAATTCAATTCGGGGAACTGTTCTCAAAATGTCAATATACTTAATTTTTAAAAAATAGTTTGTTTTTATTTGACGTGTTCTGTCATTATAAACAATATAACCAAATAAGACCTATGCCAAATCCAACTAAGGCCAACTTTACCTGAAGGAGTTAAAAACTCAGTTTCTTTATAATTTAAAAATTTATAAACGGATAATTTCAGAACGTTTGTCATAAATCATGAAGGCCGTATGTTGATCTATAATTGCTTACATCGTCTTTATTTAGTTGTCGGTGGATAGTGTCTGATTGAATTATTGCCTTCCAGTCTAATTCGCCGACAGCTTTTTGATATGCAGTGATTCTCGTTAGAAATTCGGCAATCACACAGCGCTGGTTCGAATGGAAAAACCGTGTTAAAAGAAAAAGTAACCAAACTTGGAAAAATGAAAGTATAAACCGATTCTGAAGGGGAAATTCTAAAACATCAAAGTACTTTAATAACTGTTATGACGAAGAATAATTAACAAATAGGAACGCATTAAAAATACAAAAAAACAAATACAATTATTGTTAGAACGCAGGGTTTGCATGTAATCACTTGAGGTAACTGACGTATAACTGATCATTCCCTTCCACAGAAGCCAAGTAAAGATTGACTAACTTTTCCTTGTACAATGAGTGTTGGAACATTTCGTCAAACAGAAAGTGCGTGGCTGATGTAAAAATTGCTTACCAACTTCAACCTTTAAGTTACATTATCAAGCTCCAAACCAAATATAAAATAATTCCATTCCAAAGAAGCCAAGAAAACATGAACTAAGTTAAGTAAATATATGCACTATTGGTTAAATAATTTCAGTAACATTATAATTACAAGGAACTCGTTTCATGTGTTTTTACGTTCTTTAACACATGCTACTTCTTTTCAATCAAATGATGGCATATAACATCCTTTCATCGCCTTTAATTGAAAAATAATCGGAAGTTTTGACAACTGAATAGCTTTCCGATATTTCCGGTGTATCTTTTAATTCAATTCGGGTAACATGTTCTTTTTTTTATTCGTGTAGACCATTTTTGACGGTTATTAAGGTCACATCTATCACGTTAAATCAATAATTTTGATAAGATCTTATTCAATTATCTCTTGTCTTTTGTTATTTTCCTGAATTAAAACGTTTGATCAATTAGTTAAATATACTATTCTATTTTTTTATTTTCTACTTTGATCCTTTTCAAACAAGTTTTTCATTAACAACCATTACGAAACTGCACGGAAGTTTTTCTCCGCGTTGAAAAATACCGAAGTTATCCGGCTATTGTCTTTTCGGATGTGTTTGAATTCTTTGAGTCCAAGACATTTAATTTAAAACCATCACCCTGGTGAACATACATATTATCTTTGAACATTTAATATTCTCGTTTTTACCAGAAAGTGAGAGGATTATCATGAAAATCAATATGCCTGTATTAATTAACAGCTGAGAGGATTTTCATAAAAATTAGTATGTCTTTATTAATCAACAGCTGTCATTGTCATATTTTATCCAAACATGACAGTAATTTGTAAGGAAAAAACAAATATTTTAAAGAAAACAAAACTTTTATGATATGACAACTTAGTTCTTATTGTGATTGAAAAGTCCACTATCTTGCTTTTTATGAATACAGATCATTTATGTATAGTACTTCTTTGACGTCATCGTGATAATTAAAGATTACTGATGATTTCGCTATCTGATAATAATGTTTGTATATACACATATTCAATCAAATAAAATTTTATAAAAAATTAAAAACAAAATCAATTGGTAGGTTCGCAAAGTTGGATGACCGGGATGGTTAAAATGGGTAAGAAATTAGACCCTGTAAAAAGGTGTGTATGTTAGAAATGGGCAAACGTTTTGCCTTGTTACTAGCCTAAGCAAATTACAGACATTTCAAATTAATGTAAACTAAAAAAATATCAAATGCTATCACTATGCTAACAATAAATGCATTTCTTATGTGTATTTACTTTTTGAATCTATTTTACGTCGCTTCAGAAACCTGAAGTGTTTTAATCATGTCAAACTGCAGTCTTTATAAGTCCTTAAACATAACATGGCAATATAACCTTTATTTACTAGCCTTTCTCGATAGCTTTATTTGTAAATAAACTCATCAAAGATACCAGGATACAAATTTCATACGCCAGAAGCGCGTTTCGTCTACAAAATACTCATCAGTGACGCTCGAATCAAAATAGTTAAAAAGTCAAATAATGTACGAAGATGTAGAGCAATGAGGACCCAAAAAAGTAATTTTCTGTATCATTAAATTTAACTTTTTGATACTTTTTATTTACGATTTTATATATTAACACTTCCACAGAAAAGTAATCATTGGTCGACATCAGTATTAAAAGTGGTATAAAAAGTTTTATTCTATACAATTTCTATCGTTAGAGAACTTTCTACAAATAATTCGATTGTGATTTATATAATACCTTTTTCATTTCTGTTATCAATTTGTCACCAGTAGAGAGAATACGTGTGTGGTTTCTGCAATCAAATGGTTTGAATGAAAAACTTGGAGAAACAGCTAAGATGTTGTCTATTGCTTTCTTGTAAATTGTTTTAGCATCTTCTAGAATTTCAGCCATCAACTGAAATAAGATTGGTTGTAAATCTTATTTAAAACAAATGATATGTCGTGTACTCTTCTTGGTTTCTTCGATGAAACAACCATTATAAATGTATACCAAAAACTGCTACGAATGTTACCTCCATTAAGTGAAAACATGTCTTGTAAGATCAACCTCTTCTTGCCCTACTTGTCTTAATTTGTAGACATTGTGAACCTCTGGTCAATTCAAAGGTCATCTGTCTTATAACATATGTTTTATCTGGTTATAAGTGTGACCTTTATATACCGGTTTGACTGCAGTTTGAAAATGTACTTATAAGAAGGAGATTTGCGTGATGTATACAAGCTGCCCTTGGGATTGTTAGTGTAAGTTAGAACATTCTATAGTTAAATTGAAGTCAGGGGAAAACAGAGTTTGCACGCGATGTAGGCCAAAGTATATCTTTTTTCGTTATCAGACATTGTCGTAAAATATCATATCAATTTTTGGCGTTTTCACCTATTATGTCTGTTTGTTTTGCTCACACATTGTTGTCAATATAATGGAATTCTTTGCGACTGTCATACAAGTGAGAGGTTTAGCTAGCTATAAAACCAGGTTTAGTCAAGTCAGTTAAAATATGATCGTCAAACACGAAGTGACTGACACGTCTGTTAACCCGGGAGGTTTAATACTTATACATTCGATTTGTATCTTTATATGTTCTATGTTTCATTCTAGTGTCAGCTGTTCTAAATGAAATTAAAGAAAAACCACGAATGATAACTATGCATTATGTAGGAAACTGATAAAAGAACAATTTCTGTATGAGATTGAAAATAATTATAAAAACAAAAACTATATAAATTAACTTCTTGACCAGATTAAAAATGAAATCAATTCGCACCAAACTTTTTATTTATTTCCTTTATAAATTCTTTGAAATTCACAATTTCAATATCCTTTTATTTTTTTTGCACTATGAAATTGTATATGGTTCAATATTTTAATTATCTTTTTTTATTAATTCTTACATGCAAACAGATTTGTTGATTTTAGTATTACGTATGCATTAAGACCTACATTTGAAGTGCAATCTTAAACTTATAATAAATAGTAATATGAGGATCTGGATGGGGTTATTAGAATAGAGTACAATCGACCCAAAAGAAAATAAAGGATAGAAAATGATGAGGTCCTTAACTATAAAGAAAAGATAATGATTTGACAAAATATAGAGAGTACAAAAATTGGCTTTTAAACTACAGAATACAGCTAGAAATGAAGTACATAAGCAGACCCTCTTTCAGATTAGAGAATAATGGGCACAAAATTAGTGCCAAATAAAGGCAAAATATAAAATAGAATAAAATGACCTAAAAAATTAAAGAATATAGAAAAAACAAGGACCCCCAATCCTGACCTTCTGATATAATTTAAATTGCTCGTTACCGTTGAATTTTCTAGTAAGTCAGTCAGACATTTATTGTCATCAATTTTCAGCTTCTTGTGATATTGGCGTAAGAATAGTACTCTGGAATCTTCAGAGGTAATATTTACAGTTCGTGGTAACTTAATATCACGTGATATAAAAACCCAGGATTTTTTCGCGGACAACATGTTCTGTGCTTCTGCCTGAAATTAAAAAAAAATAGAAAAGGTGGAAATTTTACTTGATGCAAATAACCAAACATGTATAATTACCTTGCAGAACTTACTTCTAAGAAGTACAACTGATTTCCACTTTGTGACATTATTTTATTTGAGGGTTATTCACCAAAGGTTCTGCAATCTTTATTGAAATTAACAATATAACAACTTCATTTGAGTTCTCAAAGGTTTTAATAGTTTTATGGCATATTTCAGAAACAATTAATCAGTAATAAAATTGAAAATGGAAACGCGGAATGTGTCAAAGAGACAACAACCCCAACAAGGCCATCAATGGAGGCGGGCTTCAGCTGGCCCCTAAACAAAAATGTGTACTAGTTCAGTGAAAATGGACGTCACACTGAACTCCGAAACATATAATAGAACTAAAATTAAAAAAACATACACGAATAAAAAATAACTTTGTTTATTATTTTAAGATTGTTTTTGATGCTCATTTCAAAAACAAATAAAGAAAAACATGTAACATTGTGACGTAACAGTGTCACACTAAATTTGAATGACATAAATATAATATTATTGAAAAATATTACAATATATTTATTTGCACTTCGAATTTCTGTATATTTCAACAACTTTCTTGTCAGTTTATTAGTCCCCCGCCGCAGTGGTGGAAGCATTAAGTGTTACCATTGTAAGTCCGTCCGTACCTACGTACATCTGTGCGTACGTCCCGAAATTGGTTTCCGTTCTCTAACTTTAGTTTGCCTCTACCAAATATTATGAAACTTATATACAATGCTTATTTCCACAAAACACATATCAAGTTTGAATTTGGGTAGCATCACTTTCACCGTTCTAGAGGCATGTCCCTTTACAAATGAAAAAAATGCTGAATTTTTCGTTTCTGTTCTCTAACCTGAGTTTGCTTCAACCATATGTTATGAAACTTACACACAATGCTTATTGCATCAAAACTCAGATCAAGTTCGAATTTGGGTTGCGTCCCTTTTACCTTTCTTGAGTTGTGTCCCTTTTACCTTTCTTGAGTTGTGTCCTTTTATAACGTTATTGCAATTGGATTATCATCTGTTTCCCATGGACACATTCTTTATTTATTTTAAACTACTGTTGCTTCTAATTATCAGTCGAAATGAAAAGTGCTTAGTAACTGTGTTAGGAATCAGAGAGTTTAACATTTTTCTTATCCATTCATAGACAGTTATATTGTTTGGACTTTTTTTTTTTTTTTTTTTTTTGTGAAATGTCTGCTTGAAAATCAATGAAACAAGATATTTAAGCTTGAATTTATTCAAATATTAAAGCAACAAGCAAAACTCTATGATACACACAAGATTGATGTGTATCTACATGTAGGTAGTGAGCAAAATCATAAAGTGAACAACTATACTGAAAAAAATATAATCAAAAAGAAGAGACATCAAAAAGAACAAAAATAGAAATATCTCAGTCAATATTTTTACATATAAAGAAAAAATGTGTGTTTATTGGCACTTACTTCGATTAAAATATTTTCTACTCTTTGTTCATCTATAAACACAACAATTATACTGGGGTCGTGGGATTTTGTTGTTGTAACAATCTGCTGGTTGGACAAAGTCGAAGCACTCAGTATTCTTGACCTCACAGCAATAATTGAAAAACGTGCAACTAGATCTTGGAGACACCTAGATTCTAGAAAAATGCAATATGTTGTGTATTATTATTATTATTGTATTTATTTATATTCATCTATACAGTGGTATCGTAGTCAAAAGGTATTCGTATTGTATTTTGCTTAAGCTAGATGACGGGTTTTTGATGTAATGATCTCAAGTTTGAAATGAAAAAGGTGTCATTGATTCTTTGAAATATATAATACTGATCATTACCATCATTGACCATATCAAACATAACTTGACTTAAATTATTTTAATTTTATTCATAAAGAAAAGGTAATGAGATATATTTATTCATAAAAGTAGGTAATGAGATATATTTATTCATAAAGGTAGGTAATGAGATATATTTATTCATAAAGGTAGGTAATGAGATATATTCATTCATATTACCCAATGTCTTGTCACGTATAATGAATACGTCCAACCAACTAAGCTTCGAAACTATGTTTGATAAAGCTTTGTTTACTTCTCTACAATTCGGAACTATTTGGAATGTTTCTGGCTGAGCACCGAGAAAGCATGGTTTTCTTGTGTACATAATATGAGGAATCTTTCTAGATCTAGCTTGCAAATCTACAGTCAGGGCACTAGAGCATCCGAGAAATGAAATGAATCCACCATATCCTTCACTAAGAAGGTCACAAACTGAAACACAAAGTGTAAACCACCGAAATGATAGAACCTTTTCAATTGTCATTCTCATTTCAGACAGCTTGTATCTGCGCTTCTGATAGTTGACCTGACTTTGTTATAATATATGTACCTTCATATTCAAAGTAAAAACTAGATAAGAAATAAGTTACCAAACCGAGATTACCGGGAAAAAAACGTACATATGACTTTTTTTTTGTTCAATCATTAATGAAAGTGAAATAGTGAAATAATTATTCGCATTTAGAAACCAATTTGGTTCAATTTTGTCAAAATAAGCTAAGAAACATCGCTGGTCAATTATTGACTTTCAAGTAAATATTTCGACCTCATTGAATCTGTATGCATGTGACCTTCTATTTAACCCCTTGCCTAGAGATGGGTTACGCATGAACTAGGCGTGTTCAGCTATTAAAAGGAAATGAATGTCAACATTGAAAGTGAAGCAAGGGTAAACCATTTGGTTGACTGATTCAATCCACAAAAACTCATTCTTATACAGGTAAAAACGATGATTAACGTTTTTGTTTAACCTATAATATGAAATCAAACAGACCTAGAAAATTCAATTGCATGTGATCGCTATCTATTTAATTTATTACTTTTATTTGTATGTTGATACATATAATCGAGTCAATGAATGGTTAATTGTTCATTTTTGACTTTTTGTAAGTTGGATATACGTTTTAGAAGGTTATAAATCAAATATGGGAATTTGAGTCAAATCGGTAAACATGAATTTGACAGCTTATGCCCATTTAATGCTTGAAAAAACATTTTTGGACCTTTTTTAATATTTTTTTCAAGAATGAAATAATTTTAAAATTGAAAGTTTTCTTTAATGCTCTTATATGTGTCTTTTTATTCTGTCTCACTGTTCCCGTTATTCAAACAAACCTTACCATTTTAATAAGATTTTCTTTTAGATGTTATATATATACCTTTGTCAGTCGTTCTCAACCCATTATTTCCTGACACACCATGTCTGTTGTATTCAATTCCTGATGAGACGCCATCAAAAGCAGAAAGGTCACCATCAATCAAATCTGTGTCAATAAGAACCCCTATAAATAGGTAAAAATGACGTTAAAAAGGGAGGAAACTGTTTAAATCAATTTAATTCTTCTTTTTGTTTTTGGAATGAAGTGTTTCACTTGCCATCGCTCGTTGTAACACGATATTGAAATAATGTAGTTTGCGAACCTTTTAGTAAGTCTCCGAAGGTCTTTCAGTAATCATTAAAGTACAAAGCTCTGCCAGCAAAAAAAAAAGCACCGACTCCTTAAAAATTTAGTATTTTACTAGTATTTAGTTTGATGGCTGTCTTATGTGCATCAAATGTATATTTTTAACGTTTACAATCTAGTTTGTTTCAAATTACCAACACACAACTCATAATTTTCATAACCGTCTACGAGCTAATAATTTATAAAACCTATTCAATGCATGAAAAGTATTTTTAAGGAAAATACAAAATTCATATATTTTCCAACTGGTATTTTAAAAATCTTTTTCATCGCTGTGAAAAGCTAATCTAAATTGACTTCAGTTAAATGAATCTAATAAAAATGGACAGTTTTAGAATTAACAATTCAAATCTCCATATTTACAAATGTACGAGTAAACACAGTCATTTTCGGATAAAAATAAATAAGATTACATAATAGCTCCTTTTATCGGCTCAAAACTTTTGTTGAAGTTTTTTTTTTATAAAACATTCAGTTTCTGTCCGGAGAAGAATAAGGAATAACACCAACAATTGCAATTTTATAAAAAAAAAAATCTAACAGAGTTTTTCATTTGTATATTTTATTCAATTTCCTCATAAAAAAAGTCTTTTTGATTACAGACAGCTTACCTATCTTGAAGGGTGTACAGGATATAATCAGAGCTGACACAATTAACCATCGCCACATGTTTAATGGCTGTTTCAACCTGAAAACAAAGTGTCTTAGATAATTTATGGAAAGTATGAATCGAAAAATGGTCCTATTTGTGAGAGCAAACGGACCAAGTGGTCAGTTGGTTTTTAGTTCTGTATACACCAATTAACAATTTCTAGGTTCATACTTTCTTTATGTTGATTGTTAGGAAATGACCGGTCAATGACAATTCAACACATTACTACAATTAGCTAACATCGGAATTTAAAAAATATATATATATTCAGTAGACATTTTTCCTGCCAATCGAGAACCGCGCTGAAGTACATCGAGGTATTGGTTTAAAGGGTATTAGTATAATTTACATACTGAAGTTTGAAGTTTTTTCCCTTAAGATGTCATCTATAATATATGCACCTGCAGTGAACAAAAAAAAATCTTTAAAAGGGACATTCGAAAGTTTTGGCAATTACCGTTAGCATGAATAAACACATCGTAGTTTTTTTTCCCCTTCTTTTAACATTATATGTACCGAATATTTTTTTATAAAGATTTAGCTATAATCATTTTTTTCTACATTGAATAATCAAATATTCAAAAGTGGACAAAAATTTTTAGCTGAGGACTGAATCATGAATAAGATGTATCAGGCTTAGTTTGTGAGTTAAATGTTCGTAAGGTGCGTGTCTCATTTAAGCAATTTGAGATCTAGAAAAAATATGATTAACAATTACATGTGTATAGTAAAAACGCAACAAAAATAATTGAAAACTGCACCATTTTAAAATAATTCAAGATTACCTGCAGAGAAAAAACAAATAGTGTGAATATGAACTTTAACAATAATTGGACTGATATCTTAGTGATGTTGTCTTTCTTTCATCTTTCACAAAAGGTTTTTCATCGCATCCTTGCGATCTTCTTACTTTTTGTAGGAAATCATAGAATATTGTAAAAATGAGAAAAGTGAAGAAAAAAAGTAAGAAGATTCAAATTTAAAATTTTGACAACGCCATGGCAGAAATCGAAAGCCACATAAAGACAAACAAGAACACAAAACAAAATACTGAGCAACATGAACCCAACCAAAACCCGGGAGTGATCTCTTGGGCTAGCAGATCCAGCTCAACATTTAAAACACTGAAATGATCTTTCTGCTAAATACGACATTACGTAATACATTTTGTGCCGAATTAAGTTTGATGCACCATATTCAAGTTTTGCAAATTTATTTCTTTCCAATCAATGCTGCTAGAGACAAAATAAAGGGTAAGAATTATATCCTTGATAAAGTCATAGAAACACTTATTCTATTCTTCTTTAAATAACAGTTGTAAAGTTTTTAATCTTGATTACGTAAGGAACCTAACTTCTGCATGATTATAATGCTTTGATGCCTTTAAAAGGAAATTGGTGTATTTTTCACTGAGATAGCAACCGATACATGTAACTGAACGATATGTAAAGGTCAACATAGTTACGGTCGTTAACCAATTATAAAAGTGCCCTATATCGCCCCGAGTCTGAAACTGGTATTAATAAATTAAACAGATACTATCATATACTTACAATCAACACCAAATCATTCAAGGACAAAACTATTGATTGTAAAATAACAAAAATACCGAGCTCCAAGGAAAATGCAAAACGGAAAGTCCCTTATCAAATGGGAAAATTAAAAGCTCAAACACATCAAACGATTGTAAAACAACTGTCATATTCCTTACTTTTGATATGACTAATATATTTTCATTTTTGTTGGAAGCCTTATGGTCCATGCTGTTATTTACATCCTTGCTTTTATGGCTTACAATACTGTTTAGCTTTTGCGCATTGTTGAAGGCTGTATGTTTACCTGCAGTTGTTTAACTCCTTGTACTTTAGTCTTTTGGTGAGTCTTGGCTCAAATGTCAATTGCC
Source organism: Mytilus californianus (assembly GCF_021869535.1). Taxonomy (NCBI): domain Eukaryota; kingdom Metazoa; phylum Mollusca; class Bivalvia; order Mytilida; family Mytilidae; genus Mytilus; species Mytilus californianus. The sequence continues at coordinate 40,605,055 of NW_026262723.1, read as the reverse complement.
AATGTATTCCACGTCTCCTTATATTTATATTACTTCAATTATTCGTATGCCTTGCATTCTATACCCGAGAGAAAATATGAACAGCTCTTCGATTGATTTAAATGGCATATATAAATGGGTATGAAGCTAAAATTCCAAGATTGTTAATCATTAAATAAAATAAGAGAGATATAACGTGATTGTTCATGATTAAACAGAAAAGTTCGTTTAAAGTCAATGATCTAAATAAATAACAAAAGATCAAAACTAGATACATATCACGAGTTTTTACTTCTTCCTTTTGTCTTATAAATAAGCATTATTCATCAAAACTAAATTGTAAAATACCTCATTCGATGCACTAAGATTTCACTATAGCTATTTTCATAAAGTAGTATACAGGATATCGGATCTTGTGCGATGAGAAAGTGTAAAACGAAGATAGTTTTAATGATTCTGCTTAAAAATACAATAAAGACTGTCAGAGAGAATATGTTCATATGTTTTCAATGTATTTTAAATGTTTACATTAAGTCAGTCCATCATAGATTTCCCTAGGTCTTTTAGATTTTATATGGGCAGCATTCGTGATTTTATATTTAAGATTTTGAATACTGATTAATTGATATTTATCTTAGTTGGAGCTCCGGTCAATAATTAATTTCCATGAATTATCTACGGGTAAAGTATCTTTAAAGAGAGTATAATCAGTTCTCAGGATTTTGATTGATATTGAATTTTAAAAGAATCTAAAGAGAAAGCAAACATGCATGCATTTCAATGTTATGTTTGCTCTTACTTTAATCGTTTCCGGTTAATTCCTAAAGGATCATAAATGAAGGAGATTTTGACTGATGACCTTGGAATAAACATAATGTTTTCTAGTTAAATTATAAATGCATTGTTGTAAGGATTTGCAGTGTGGTGTATAATATCCGCTGTTAAATCTGATGAACTGGGTTCAAAAGATATCACACTCTCTGTATGTTGAAGAACCATATCGACAAATATTAGAATGATTCCTAATTTATGGCGACCGGTTGTGATTCTGAGTTTGGCCCTGTTCGGATTTTCCTGGTTTTCTCTGACAATCTTTCTGGTGAATTCTCTTTTGTTAAGAGACCTATATACCTATCTGATTTATTGTACAACATGTTCTCATCATGATTAGTACTCTTTTATCTATTATTCAATTCCAGGGTAACCAATCGAGACAAAACCAAGCATGCGAGATTACAATAAAACATGTGTTGTAGTAGTCTCAGTTTCAAAGATTAATTAATTACTTGTTAAAGCATGAAATTTAGACTAATTCAATCGTATTTTTTTTATTTTTTTACTGTGCATGTACTGATTTTGTTTCATGGATGGATACCCCATATACTTTGTTTTTCTATTGTATAGACTTTTCAAATAATTTATTTCAAAGGTCTGATTGTGCTGCATGACGTTAAGAAAAACAGCAATTTATCAGGTTTCAAAAATCTGATAATACTAGCTTTATAATACCGAAATAACTTTGTTCATACAGTAATATTAATTTCAAATTCAATAACTATCAAATTTGAAAACGTTTCAAGTTTTGTATATTCTTAAATTCCCTATAATTGCTTACATCCACTTCATTTAAACTCTGGTAACAGTTGTCTCTTTGGCAATGATACTACATCTCCTTATTTTTATATTCATTCTTCGTTGAAGGTCATGTGGTGAGCTTCACTTTTGTTTTTTTTTTTTAATTTGTGTTTAGGGTATATTTAATTGTCTCAACTACATCGTTTAAGTTTATTTCATTTATAAGTTACTATAACATATTTTAACTCCAGTTAGTTGCAAATCAAAAGATGTTGGCACCAAATCAGAAGAGATTGTTTGACTCTGCTAATGAATTTGCCTGTTCTAGTAGCTTTCTATGCCATGCTATGTTCGCGTTATTTTTCCAACTTTTTACTCATCATAGCATTGGTAAGCGGTATTTAACCACATGTGTGTCTCATCTGCTTGTTTTTAGAATATTTTTGTTACTTCGGCTTCCAATTGAATGAATTTGACTGCAAGTACTCTCCGATCTGTATTTTGTGTCTTTTTGTTGTTAGGGATGAATAAATACCCTGCCAGCTCCGGTCTGTTTTTTTTTTGTTACAGTTACTGTAGATGTTTTTTCTGTTAATATAGATCTGATGAGTTGAGCCATTTTCAACTGGTTTTTATAGTTTGTTCTTATGTTGTTCTGTAACACAACTGTGCCAGGTTATGGGGGAGGATTGAGCGCTCACAAACATGTTTAAGCCACATTCTGTATATGCCTGTCCCAAGTCAGGAGCCTGTAATTCAGTGGTTGTCGTTTGTTGCTGTTTACCATATTTGTTTTTCGTTCATTATTTTGTACATAAATCAGACCGTTAGTTTTCTTGTTTGAATTGTTCTACGTGTGTCATTTCGGGGCCTTTTATAGCTTACCACGCGATGTGGGTTTTGCTCATTGTTGAAGACCGTACGGTGACATATAGCTGTTAACTTCTATGTCATTTGGTCTCTGGTGGAGAGTTGTCTCATTGGCAATTATACCATATCTTTATTTTATTAGCCGACTATACGGTATGGGTTTTTCTCATTGTTGAAGGACGTACGGTTGCCTTTAATTGCTTACTTCCACTTCATTTGAACTTGGGTGGATAGTGCTTTCTCATTAGTAATCAATCTCCTTATTTTTATATTGAAAATTGAAAAAGTATAAATACAGAAGAATTCTGAAGGAAAAAAGAATACTACAATTCATTAATACATTTAATTTCCGTTAAGTAGAATATGAAAATGTACAGTATGAGAAGGATTCCTATTCTTTAATCGGTTCCGATAGTTAATTATGTATTTGAATATTATCTCTAAGGTCCCGCTATGTGTATTTCTTACGAACATGATACAGATAGTTTTATAAAGTTCTAACAATGTAATAGTATTTTAAAAAATTATAGTTACTGGGTGTAAACAAATAGCCACTGTAGAAACTTCTAAAACAAAAATCGAATATTTTTTTCTAATTTTTGTTGTTGTAAATTTCGGTATCAATATCATGAATTTCAGTAAAAAAAATGTATATTTTTAAGCTATATACATTTGCAAGGAGAAAAATAGCACTACATTTTAATAGATTAAGTGTTTAACCCGTTTGAATCAATTATAATAGTCCTCCTCTTGGATATATAAGATCCAAATCGTTGTGTGGTGAAAAAGAGATTAATGTACTTGAATACAGAGTTCTTTCATATATAGACACGCATTGAAAGGAAGAATAACTCCAAAACAGGTTGAGAACACAAAACGGGTTGAGAACACAAAACAGGTTGAGAACACAAAACGGGTTGAGAACAAGAACAGAATAACCATCAGTGTTACGTTATGAACAACATCGTGTACGACAGGGGAGTTTGACTAACATCTCTCATTTTTTATAGTTGAATCTTTGTTCCTTGTGACACTCATAATTTTATTTTGAAATTATTGATTTTCCATATAAGGGGCTTATTGTCAGAACATCTCATTCCTTTTACTCTTTTTTGGCGGGGATGGGAATAGAATTGTACATGCATTGTTTTAACAACACATTGAACTGAAGTAACCATTTTATTCAACAGCATTTGGTCGGAATGGATGGCCCGTGTAGGTATACTGTATTCAACATCTGCTCGGAGGTTCATAGTTGACCTATTGCACGATAAAACTACTGATCCCACTTAGCATACCCTAGGTTTGCAAAACAGTATTAAATTCCATATTATTCTCCCAGTCTAACCACTCTTCAAAGCAAGCTTGATTAGGTTTTAGCAATATTCAGAGTAAAAAAAAAAAATTAACAATGCAGAAAAAAAAATTAAAATTAAGTTTGTTGCAAACTATAAATTAGCGAATTGATGCAAATCCCTAAAAATACCAGACGCAATGATTGAACAACAAAAGTATTAACATTACCGTTATCAAGAATCGAAAGATTCAAAGGACCTCTCATTATTTTTTTAGCTTTATAATACATTAGTGTAATAATCTGCATGTAACAGTGAGACGTCAATGAAACGCGGCATATTTCACACAATACGAAGGAGCAAAGGAAAACATTCCTATCAAGGAAAGGAAAAAAAACAAAATGCTACTGCCCTTCGACTGTAATTTATCAGTATAAGAGTTCCTTTCAGATGCAAACGTCCTCAATGCTCATCAACTTCGTACTTTATTTAGACTCTCTAACTTTTTTGGTTCGAGCATCACTGATGCGTCTTGTAGACGAAAATCGCCTCGAAATTACAAAATTAAGCCTGGTATCTATTATGAGTTCGTTTCAAACTTATTGAATTCTATGATTCTGTTCCAATTGTAGGAGGTAAATGGGTCAGGGAGTTAATACAATTGATTTTTATAATTAAGGTAATTGTTCTTTGATCTTACTCATTTTCCGCTTCCACATTTTATCCTCTCCTACACATCTAATATGAAGCGAATACACATGTTGCTTTAAAAACGCATTCATTTTTACACCTATAAATAAGAATCTTTATTTCTATAAATTATAATTCTCGAAAATATGAAAATCTATTTTTTTTTTAAATATTCATTTTTTAGCAATTAATATCCTTCGACCAAAAAAAGAAATGGCAATTCTAAGTATACATTTAATTGTGAAAAAATCAAATTTCTATTTACTTACCGTAAAGAGTGCCTCTCTCCTCATTTAGTTGACAATAAGGAAAAATCCTGATATAGCAGCAATCGATATTTTGTTAGGTGACATGTTCATAATTATCTTTAATTAAAAGAAAATATGATATAAAAGTTTGAAACAGAAGCCAATACAGGAATTGGTTTAAGGACATGATTGAAAAAAGACTTTTCTCTTTTGTGTGTTTAAATTAAATAGAGGGTGCACGTTCGCTCCCTCCATCCAAAACACTCTTGTAAACGAGTTTAGAAATAAAGAGTTTATAATATCATAGCAATATTTTATTTACACATTTTTAATTGTTACATTTAATGGCTTCCTATTTTCTCAAACGCCTCGGTGGCCTCGTGGTAGCGTATTCGCCTCGAGTGTAGGAGGTCGTGGATTCGAACCCCGGCCGGGTTAAACCAAAGACTTTAAAATTCGTATTTGCTGCTTCTCCGGTAAGCACAAGGCATTGACGAATAAGAGGAAAGACTGGTCCGGTCGGAGTCAGAATAATTTGTCCGGGTAAGGTGATATGTCTTCCTCCGGACTGTTACCTTGTGAACTAGCACGTTAAATAACCGGCTCAGCGTGTCGGTTTCGTACACAGCAGGGTTAATATTCATATTCCATTAACATGTTCTCGTCCTGAATATGCATATTAATTTGCCACTGGACGTTAAGCAGCCATCCATCATCACTATCATCAAATTTTCTTTAAAATCGAACACTTATATTTACAAGAACGATGATTATGCCTTAGTGAAACTAATGATGGTTTACAAAACCTAAAATATAAGGTTGACAACTATTTAAGAGAGTATGATTTGAATACTAAAAGTAAAAATAACAAAAATACCGAACTCAAGGGAAAATTCAAAACGGAAAGTCCTTTATCAAATGACAAAATCAAAGCTGAAACACATCAATCGAATGGAAACCGACGGTTATATTCCTGACTTGGTACAGGCATTTCCTAATGTAGAAAATTGTGGATTAAACCTGGTTTTATAGCTAGCTAAACCTCTCACTTGTATGACAGTCGCATAAAATTCCATTATATTGACAACAATGTGTCTAAAACCAAAATTGGGTTTATGCATAGAGGCTAAGTTAAAGCGACTAAAAATGTTAATTTTGAAATGGTGTTAATATTGAATGATGTGATGAATTAACATATCTTTGTGTTCGTTTTAAATTCAATGGTAATTTTATAAATACACAGACAATTTTAGCAAACCAGGATAGAAAAGCTATGTTATCTCTATTTGACTGATATTTATTTAGTATATTTAATTATAATTGTGAAGTGTGGGGACACAACAACGCCGAAAATATTGAGAAAGTTCACGTAACTATTAAAAAAAAGTATACTGAAAGTTTAAACATCTACTGTTAATTACATGGTACAACATGAGAACAACTATAAAAATCAGTTGAAAAGACTTAACTCATCAGATCGATACAAATAACAACAAACTAAAAAAAACCACAAAAGACATAAAGTACAGATATAAGAGTACTCGCAGTAACTGAAAACTAGTTCAAAGCCCGTAACAGTTAATAAAAAAATCATGTATTAAGACTAAAATATCAATCAGTACACATCCCACATCCAATGTATCGAGTATCAAAACGACATTAACAGTCAGAGAAAAACATGACCATGTGCAATGATGAATAACAGGTATCGACAGATTGTGGGACCGTGAAAGTACTGTCACTACATATGTGTTTAACAATGATCATATTTAGTTCGGTTTTGATTTATTGATAATAGAATCAATATTTTTACCGATAAATATTCATGGATCTGATAACAGTGTTGAATTTGTAACCTTTTAGAATAATCTTATTTCAAGGATCGATAAGTTTACCCTGATCTTATCAAAATTTACTGGCTTAATAAACAATATCACCGTAAAAATTCGGATGTTTTTTCGATGAGTTTCCAAAGTGTCAATTTCTAAAATATATACACGATTCAGATACGTTACAATTTTATTAACAAAAACCTGTTAACTATATGCATAAGCCATATGTTTGTAGATATAGATTGTCTGCAGACTTCCTTAACATTGAAACCGGTAGAATTTATTATATTGGAGGTAAAAGGATTTTGTAATTGAAGATGAATACATGTACCATTATATTTTGTGAAAAATATTTTGATAAAAATATATATATAGTCAAATGCGTTTTGTTAAAATATACTTTTTCACTTTTTTGGTCTTTTGGGAAATGTTGTTTGTGCTGTATTTAGACCCCTCTAACAAGAAATTTGTTTTGCATGCACATGTATAAAAATTGCGGTTTTTATCCAACGCAATCATAGGTTTGAACGTTGTTTTCAATTTATATGTATATATATTTATCTTACCTTCTATAGATTTATGGGGATATGATTGGTTAATCGACTACACGTGGTGACCATATATATTTCATATAGGGTGTCCTAAAAAATACATGGTTAGTTACCATATACGGTTAGCAACCATATGGGGTTAGTAAGGGGTTACTTCCCTTTTAAAACAAAAATGACACCTGAAAGGTATAAACAGACGAAGGAACTGGTAATAAACGATTGAAATACATTCATAAAACAACTTTAAAACTAGCACGTTGTTATTGTTGGCATTTGTTTTTTGTATAGAGAAATGGAAGTAGGCTCTTAAACATGTTAAAATTAAGTATTGAAGTCTTTTAAATCACTTTGATAGGCCGCTAGTCTTAATACCACATGGGAAGATAGTCGGTAAAATAAATTCTTTACACGGTGTGCTAGTGACATAATACGATATATATGGGGTCAGTAAATTCCATATGGGGATTCGAGCTTCGCTCTCACCCCATATGGAATTTACTGACCCCATATATATCGTATTAGGTCACTAACACACCATGTAACTAATAATATATATATACAATATTTTTTTTGGTAAAACACATGTTGTTATAAAGTTGAATGATTATTGTCCGTACATAACATCAAGGAGCTCACAATCTAGTTGAGTACCTTTATTTAGATGATACGATTCTTTATTCATATCAATATCTTTTTCATATTTCATTATTTTATAATATTTTTTGCATTCCCTGCCGATGAAATCAAAGATGCAAACTTGTTTGTACCTATAAAAAAACACATGTTATTAATCAATCATGCTATTATATTTGTTTATGTAAAATTCTATAAGCTTTGTTGCATTTGAATAAAAGATTATTTTTTTTATCTATAATGGGTTGTTTATAGAGAATAAATATTATACATACACTTTATATATAGCTATATTTAAAGGCTTCCTATTTTCTTTGTACTCAAACACTTTTATCACAACTTTATCTCTTAATTACGATACTTTTATTTGTTTTATGTTTTCTTTTACAAATGTTGAATTTGTTAGTATTAGGGGGAAAAATGTATCGGTGTAAACTAACCATTTCTTTTTCTTGATATTTGTTCGATCCCGCAAGACCAAGTTGTATGATACTAAACACTTAAGACAAATATCATCACATACATATACAAAACTAGTTGATTTGATTTCAGTCTGTTTCACCCTTATACTGCACATCGGTGGTAAATATGTTGTATGTTATTCTCAGCAAAAAAATCAAAATAAATATAAAACAAAGCAAGATAGGTTCGGCAGAGTGGATCAACTGAAAGAACAAAAGGCCGATTAACTCCGCTTTTGGCCCAAGAAAATAAAGTATTGAGAACTATATCAAATTTGCACATACTATTTGGAAAAACATAAATTCAAGAAAAATAAATTACATTAGATTTTTGATATTTTTGACGTCACAATTAGGTCATAAAATGCACCAATTTCATGAAAACAAAGAAACTTGCTAAGTTAAAGTAGTTTTCCTTCATTATTTCTTTTGAGGAAACATCATGCGCTGACAAGAAACAACAAAATATTTAAAGAGATGCTTAATTTTCATTTTTGACATATTCTAACTAAATATAAAGTTGTTTCTTTGGTGTGCAATAAATTTTTCCAATCTAATATATACCAAAAGGTTGACATAAAACAAAGAAATCATGAAATATTTCTAAATATACACATTTTCTCATAGTTTGTTGCCATGGTAACTCGTAAAATGTGAAACTTGTTTTTATTTTCTAAACACCTTGAACCTTAGTGTAGTTTGGACAAATTAATGAATATGTATGGTTACTTTTCAATTGCACTAATATTTGTGCCAAATAAAGGCCTTCTTGCCCCTACTCCTTTGGACTGCGACAAACATGAAACTCGTATGCTGTATATTGACAGAAAAGATTTGCAACATGACAGATGCGGTCTCCCAAAATAATTGTTAAAATAGTTTCTTAACGTGTTGAAAGCGTGACACTTGATCCTAACATGGTGTATGGGGTTAAGCCCAAACATTCTGTACGGACGCACCCACAAAGCCAAATGAACTCCGTATCAAGGCCAAATGAAATCAATTTTTAGGAGCCGATAATAACCGTTAAGTAAATTAAGTGCAACATTTAAGAGAACGTCCTGATAAACAGAAGGACAAGTTTATACTTCCAACCTTGAAATCACTTTGCAATTATTCACTAGGGAACATATAAACTGAAATCAATTTGAAATTATCATTAAAACATTAATCAGCTTACAGTAAATGGTGCTCAAGGGCAAAATATTCCGAAAGGTTTTGCCAAATACAGCTAAGATTATTTATTCCTGGGATAGAAACTCGGTATGTGATCAATATTTTGATATAAGAAAAAATAAATATAAAACCACTTTTGTAAAAAATCTATACAGTCAATTATTGTCTGTTCATAACATCAAAAAGCTTTACAATCTAGGTAAAAACATTTATTTAGCTGGTTCAATTCGTTTTCATAATATAATGCTTATATTCCATTATTTATATTATTTGTTGTCATTTTCCGCCGATGATTCAATGATTTAAACTAGTTTGTAATCATAAAACACATATGTAACTAATCACTGATGCTATGATAATTGTATATGTGAATTCTATAAGCTTAATTGCTTAATTACGATACTTTCATTTGTTATATGTTTACTTTTACATATGTTGTATTTGTTAGTTTTTTGGAAAATAATTGTATTGATGTAAAATAATTAGTTATTTTCCTGAATAACTGTTCGATCTCGACTATCCAAGTTGTATGACAATTAACACTTACGCCAAAAAACATCACAAACATATAGAATAGTCGATTTGTTTTCAGTTCGTTTCATCCTTACATATCAGTTCAGTGTCAAATATAATTCACTCAGCTAGAATTTCAACACAAATATATTTTTAAAACAATATAAGCTAGGTTCGGAAGACTGGATCAACTGAGAGAACAGAAAATTTGGACTGCTACAAGTATATTAAAATGATATGCGAGATAAAGACAGAAAAGCTTTGCAAGAAGAATTGAAAGGGTTGCTTAATGTTCCGAAAGCGTAATACTCTCCTATATTTGGTGTATCGGGTTTACCAACATATTTTCTGACCGGACATATTCGCAAAGCCAAATGAACTCCGTATGAAATGATTTTTCAGAGCCGATAATATCCACTTAGTAAATTACATCCCGATAGAGCAAGGAAAGTTTATACATTCTAACCTTGAAATCACTTCGCATTTATTCACTAGGGAATAAATAAACTTAAATCAGTTTGAAATGATCATAAAAGGTTTATTCAGCTAATTGTAAATAGGTGCTATTCAACTTGGCCTTCATTATGTTCATTCATATCAAGTATGAAGGTTGTCTTTGATTGTTGTTCAGAGAGTGTTCAATAATGTTTACCCAGAAGATGACACTTTATGACAATTCACATATCACTATGAATACTGGTATCAACTTGAGGTTTGTATTTCTAATCAATTTTGCATTGTATTTGAACGAAAGATTAATTGAAAGTATCACGATTAGAAATTACAGAAATCATTGTTTAGTTCGATAATTACTGTGCTTAGGTTTCATAGGCATCAAGGCATTGTTGACTTAAATGTGTCTGTCGGGGGTAAGCAGAACATGGCAATTCAATTTAACGAAAGATGGAGTATTATGATAACGAAGACCACAACAGATGCAGAGATAAACTCGAACTTCAGAAGATAGACACGTTAATGAAATATTCTGTTCTTTCAATCAAAAAGAATGGTAATACATTAGCAATTAAAATCTTTGGAATCAGATAATGAAAAGATATAGCTTTTTCTCATTGCAAATGTATGTAGAAAACGACAAAACTTGTTATTCTAGCAGTACATGTTCAATAATTCACATAACAAGTTTGAAAAGTTCATGAATAAATTGTTTCTTAAAGAGACTAACTTAAAATGCCTGTACCAAGTCAGGAATATGGCACTTGTAACGTTGATTGATAGCGTTAGATTTTTTCTGTTATTAAGGACTTCCCTGTTTTGAATTTGCCTTGGAGTTTAAAGGTTAAATCTAAATTTTTAAACACCTCTTCCGAAGCTTTACGTTCCTTTTCAAATAATAAGAGACCAAAGGAAGGATGGAACAAAAAAAGTTTTCTTGGGAATCCACTGCTGGCTATTTGTACAAGTAACTCTGGGTTATGTGACATAAATATCCTGAATAAAACCTTTCTCAGGCACACAATGTACACGTCGAATAGGTACCTTATTAAAGCCACAAATCGCATATTAAATTTAACATCGTCCCTTAGAGATATTCGTGCATTATGAAATTTCCACATAGAATGTCTGCTCTCTTGCAGATTACCAGCGGTACAAAGGGGGGAAATAATAAAACTTAATAGATAAACAAACATAACTAATTTTTTGGTCAGGTTGTTGAGATGTACAGGTTAAATATAAACACCCCTGTTTTATCTTAAGTTTGAAAAAAAATGACTCGAGAAACTGAAATATATTTTTTTCCCGATTGTGAATTCGCGCGTGAAAGAGACTTCTCTCATAATTTGCAATTACCATAAACAACGACGGGTGCCACGTATGTATCAGGGTCGGATTATTCATAATGGGCATTAAAGACACACCGTCTTTTTTGGGGGTTTCATTTTGCTTATTTTTTATGTCATCTTTGGTAGAGTTGTTGTTTTGTATTTTAAGTTGTTTGTCGTTGTATTATCGTTTTTTTTCTGCCACTTATCAATGGTTTTGGCATCTCCTACTTCTTATTATGATACTGTGCAGTATCCACAAAGATCATATATCCTTATAAAGACACTATTTATTAAAAAAAACATTCAAACTGCAATCTACATGCAGTTTGATGGATAAACTGGTACAATTTTATATGTAACAAAATGCTTAGAAAATATATTATTCAACCATTATAGACATAGAAAAGATCATTATCAAAGAGCATATGTCGTTATTTCGATTTCTCTATTGCCATTTCTGTTACCGATGTCAATTCCATTATTACTGTAATCTACTTTTCCCTCCAAGCTGTATGTTTCTGTTACTATATCAATGCCCTTATTTTCACAGGAGGTATCGTTGAAATGGTCGGTTTGGGAATTTCCACTGTTTTCCCTCTTGTTTACTGAAAAGTTATACTTCTGAAAAATAATTTAAAGTTCACCATTAATTGTACATTTAAAAGTTCTTTCCTTTGAAATTATCAATGATCATTGATCCTTATTTTATGATTATGAGTCGAATTATCGAATTTAAAAAAAAAAAAATTATTAATTAGACACAAAGTACAATTTAGGCTGTAAAATTCATTTAGATGATTTTTAACATCACAACGTTTATCTTAATCGAAAGGTGAGACCAACTAACGGTCATCCATGGTGTTTTAGGTTGGTGGTGTACATGTATATGTTCACGTTTGAATTGTCCAAAATCTGTACTGCATTTTCGATATTAGTCAACATACCTGGCGTTTAATTTTTCTAAATAGCACTTCAATTATTAGTACGGTAAATGCTGTAACTACTCCTAATATTAAAACATAGAAGCTACTTTGTAGTTCTTTCATAGAAAGACCTTTGTTTTCTTCTAGAGAAGTACATGGTGAGTCTTCCTGCCACCATTTACGTTTAAGAACATCAAATGTTTGAGTCTGCTGCAGAAAAAGTAACCTGAAAAAAAGTATACGAAATGTTGTTCTCCAAAAAGGATTATACTAATGTAAATCTAAGGCTAATCTTAATATCTTAAAATATTGGTTGATTACTTATGGCCTGCTTAACGTATATTTACAAAATATTTCATACATATCAAGGACGAGAACGACCAGTTAACAAAAATAGTATGTTGGATAGCGTCAGAAATTTTGCCAAGACATTTATGATAGGCGACAATGAACTCTTTTAAAGGTATTGTAAGGATTTCTTTACATACATAGAGCTTTGCAATTTCCTAACATGGGACTTAAGATTAACGTCCTTATTCTTATCATACATGCATGGGTACGTATTTAATATTCCCGGACAATTGAAGCCCTATAACATGGAACTTACTATTGGATGGGAGAAATTCGGTCAACCATATATTTATATCCTAATCAGCCATTGGTGTACATGTAAAATGTACCAAGACACTCTTCTAATCATTTCATAAAAACTTGTTAATTAAGTTTAGAATTTAACCAGGCACCTGATGACGACTAGTATGCAGTAGCATTGGTTGAAACCAAACAGATGCAAAAACATTTGAATTTACATTCTAAGTATGGAACGTAATTTGCTTTGTGACAAATGCACATAATTTCCTAAAATATAGACCGTATAGGCACTATAACAACATGACTGTAAGTGCAGGCAACAGCTCGGGGAATTAATTTTCTTGACTGCTCTAATAAATAATTTCATGTAAATCGGTGCGGCAAATACGTCATACTGACTTGCATGGTAATGTTATTTTAATCACACTAAATTTCGGGTAAGATATAGTCCGTCACTCGAGTAAATATTATTCAAATGTTTCAGTAAAAAAATTCTGTGGAGCTTTTTAACATTGCACAATTGAAACCATAAACTATGTTAAAAAGTCTTACAAATCCACAGTATATATTTTTTTTGGAATAGCTAAAATTCAAGAATTTAATGAGCTTTATATTCTTTTAAATGGAAATTAGTCTTTTTTTTTTTACTGATTTATATAATACTTTATTTTACAGCATATGACATGTGATTGCTATAATTTCTTTGAAATAAGCAAACTATAAATGATGCCTCATTTAAAGTTTCACCTTTCTGAAATGATTTGTCTATACTTGGAGCCTTTAGAGATAGCAAGTCCAACAGGATGTATAGCGATTGGATTCGACACTTTTTCTAGGCTGCAGTTTTTATTTGTTAAAAATGAAGCTACAGATGAATCAACAATCACTTCATATCCCTTATTTAAAAATGTCAACGCTGAATCGAGTGAAGATGGTAATGGATTTCGATTTATGTTCCCTTGAAGATCTGTAAACATCATGTTCAGTGGAAATGACCATACTGTATAATTTGTAACATTATATATATTTTCGGTCACAAAATTTTTCCAAATATTTGAAAAGTATTGCTCGTACTCGGCAAGATTTTTAATATATTCCATTTCCCACGAACCCGCTTCAACCGTAAAATTAGTCGCATCACTTTTGAGTTCATTTAAAACCGTACTGCTATCATCTTCCAGTCGAAGATTTGTCAGAAAGGCAGCCATGTTAGCTGTGAAGCAGGCCATAAATATTGAAGAGAAAAACCATAATCCAGCTATTAAGATCCGTGAATATCCATTTAACCATGAATTGTCACAACCTACAAACAAAACAGTAAAATGAAATGCAATCGCATAACGCACGTATTGCTACTTTTGAATCACATAAATAAGGAAAAAGATACCAAAGGAGCAATAAAAACCATAAGTAAAAAGAAATACAACATGTGATGAGGGTGGTTTTTAAACGACCTTTACTACCCACGAAGGTCTTGCACGGTCGGTCCTCACAACATACAAAACACGACAAACCACAGTCCACAAAGAAAAATATACACAGAAAAGTTACAAAAAAGCGAACCCAACCAAAAAAAACTGGGTAAACTCGGGTGTTTTTGAAAGATAACCAGTTACTCCTCCAAGAATAGAATCCAGCGTTCGGCAAGTCAAGTATTTGATGAAAGTTGCATTCGTGGATGTGAAAATCAAGGAAAACAGGATGTGTTTGTGGAAACAAGTGGAACATATCTCTGGTCATCTTAGACAAAGATATTCCATAAAAGTCAACCAAATAATAATAGTGCTCGAACATTTTCGGCGAGATAAATTCAATTTTACTATTACGATCAATTGATTCAATAACTTCCTGTAATGCCAATCTTCTTTCAGGCTCATGACAGATGTTGCAAGTCTGGAATATTTCACGAACAAGGAAAAGGAAAGGTTGTTGTAATATTTAAAGTAAACAATGAAAAAATTGAAATCAATTTCTGTAACGTAAGAATTTTTATTGACCCTATGGTATCTTTTTTCTTTTTATTCTTATTCAAGTACATATAGACACTAATCAATCTTATTTAACCAAAAAACATAACTTTAAAAATAAGACAATATAATATGACTGACAATGGAACAACTTTCCACAAGAGACCAAATGACCTTAAAGTTAGCAACTTAAAGTATGAATATATCCTTTATCTGACAGCCATAAAATATTGCAGTTTACATACATAGCTATTTTTGCTAACTTTTTTCAATTTTGGAAGAATTGCTTTATTTTGGAAAATAATGTCCGTAACTCTTAAACATTAACAGGAAATTAAAAACAAATGAAACGTTAGGGAAAAGTAATCTGAACGGTCATTGAATGCTCTTCAGTTAAGAATTCAAAAATTAAAAGATTTTTTTATTTGCAACCTGAAAAAAGACACTTTTAATCAATCCCGAATAAAGATCCGTAACTCCAAAAACATTCAAGAGAAAGTTTTGTTTAGCGTTTAATAAGTCATCGTCTTCATTCTTACCAGTAATTCAATACAAAGTTGGAAAACTACATATTAAAGTAATGACGCATTTTAGATTGATTTGACATTATGCTGTAGTAATCGAGGTTAACCCCTTTGCACAAACAAAAAATTATTTCTCTTTTTGTGTAAAATATTGCGAAGAACTTAATGATCTCAAGTTAATAATATGCATTTGCTTTGTCACAATTTTGGGAACAAGCGTACCTAAATTTCATAAGAGTTTTGTAACAGGTGCTTCAGGAGTCCTCTCGTTTTCCTGTATGATAAATTTAAACATATTACATGTATCAGATAACTGTCATTTTGTTTTATTTGACTGCCAATGCCTTCTTTTTTTTATATTACGTATTCATCTAAAAAGAACAAGAATCTAATGTTCACCTACATTGTACCAGGAAGTTTAAAAACACCAACAAAGATTGAAAGAGCATTAGCTGTCAAATTCATGATCACCGATTTAAATTAATTTCTCGTATTTGATTTATAACATAGTAAAACGTAAATCCAAATTACAAAAAGTAAAAAAAGAAACAATTAATGCATACACTCGTTATAATGTATCAGCATTTTTTGCGAATTTTAGACTAGACACCATCTAATAAACCATCGACATGACCTCCGAAAACTTCATTTTAAAAAGAGGCGGAAGTACCACTTAAACACTCGATGTTTGAGTGCCCCTGTGGTGTTTTTTTAACTTCATATCGTTTATTATAAATTATACCTT
The DNA here is from genome assembly GCF_021869535.1 of Mytilus californianus. Classification (NCBI taxonomy): domain Eukaryota; kingdom Metazoa; phylum Mollusca; class Bivalvia; order Mytilida; family Mytilidae; genus Mytilus; species Mytilus californianus. The sequence continues at coordinate 40,588,698 of NW_026262723.1, read as the reverse complement.
CAAAACATAGAGAAGAAACAACAAACCACACTGCGTCTCCAAAACATGTCTTGTTTGATGAGTAGGAATCACTGTGGATGTTTTCGGCTGTATATTTTTGAAAGATGAACAATAGAATGCTGGTTAAAAGTAAAACCACTAAACACGACAGCCAAACAGATAAAGAAAAGACGTCTAAGAATATAAACGCCGCTGGAGTATGGCGAACTCTGAGTACTTGTAAACCAGTTGTTCCCAAGTAGGGCGTTACAAAATCAACAACAGAATCACGTTCTGAGGTAACTGCTAAAGGTGCCAGGGCTATGTCTACTTTCTACAAAAAAACATGATTAAACATGAATATAATATTTATAAATATATTACTAAATGTATGCAGTTTTTTTTTCAAACAACTTTAAGTTTCTTACTTAAAATTGTAATTTCACATGTAGTTCATATTAAAAGTGATAATAATTTAGATTTCGATTTCAACAAACTGTTTTGTTTTTAAGGATATCTAATTTATCTCGGAGGAACATGTATACTACTAAAATAACGAGGTCGACTTTGTAAGCCAGCATGACATAAAAACGACGAATCAAGGAATTCAACTTTATATATAACTAATATAGGACAATGATGTTGTTTGAAAATTTCACCATTCCAGGCCCCTTTGTTTTCCACATAATTAATACGTCTATTGTTCCAGCTAGCCGGTAGCATAGTTGAAAATTTCTATTTATCCGGCCATCCGTGTGTGCACGCGCAAATGTTCAATAACAACAGCAGTGTCATGTGGCGTGAAAAGTGTCCCGGATGAGGTGTCGGATTGTAAACGCGCGTATGCAATGGACGTTTTGAAATTTGGAGATCGTGATTTATACATGTGTTATTTAAAGATGTCCTATATAATTGCTTTCAAAACAGGACAGACTCCAGAACAATCGCATGTGCACGTAAACTTAGGGGAACAAAGCGTAAAATCAAACTGAAATTGCTGATTTACCCGATTACTTTTACCTGTATCAATGGAGCCAAAACGCTCAAAAACAATTCACAGGAAAAACGACTAAATCAAATATACTTGGATGCATTATTTCTAAGTTCTACTACAACAGAGATCTGTGAACATTCACTGATATGCCTTGACTGGGAATAATATACACAGGCACTTGTCTCTGCAAAAAAATACCTAGTATATACTTTAATATAACATTGTATTAAAGTATAAAGGTAAAACAAATTCAGAGACTAGTGCCTGTGAAAGTATACCAGGGTTGGGGTATAACCCCCTTTTTTATTTCATTCTGTTTTATTTATTTTCTCATATTATGTTTTTGCTATCATAAACACAATCTTACTTTGGGGGCAGTGCCTATCCTTTTCTTTTATTTTCTATGTGTTAAAAATCACCGAACATTTTAGATAAAAAATGGTGCAAAATCATTTGACGACTTCATGAATATGAATTGGAACCAAACTTCAAGGAAATGATAAATTCAAAATCTTCTTTATGAATCATAGATGTCCATCGAAGTCATAAATCAGGGCCCTAACCTTGTCGGAAACTCATAGGTATAACATAAAAAGAGGAGAGGCATTTTTGCCCCCCCCCCCCCCCCATATTCCCTTAGAATAAAAAAATTCTGAATATGCTGTTTACTATGAAATAAATTTATTTGCATTTGGTTTGTTTTAGTAAACGTAAACTCTTTGCACAATGTTTTGCATCTATCGATGTTGATATTCTTCTTTTGATGTCATTTGACAATCTGTTTATATTTATGGGGCATATGCGTGTTCCATAGAACAGCCGGTAGAAAAATAAATCAAAGTTGGTACTTGCGGAGTTTATCCCATGCTGATTCTGTTTTTATTTATTTTTTGTCATCATTATCACTATTTTCTAAAACGTTTTATCTTGAGTTTATAATCAATAACGTCCGCGCAGAGAACGAGCAAAAAACGAACAGTTCCAATTCTCAGTGTTTGCATGGGAGGAATTTTTTTCCACTACATTCTCCATTGGATGCCACAATAACCACTTAACGAAAAACATATTCATTATACATGTTTATGTATGGTCGGAATTATAGCATAATAGCAGAGAAAAGCTATTCTTCCGGATGGCCGGAGTATAAACCTTTTTTGCTATTTTTCATGCTAGCCGATTTTCCTACAAAAGGTAACTTAAAGAGTCATCTAGCTTTTCCTGAATTGTAATTGTTAAAAATTGAACTAGAAATGTAAGGTTAAACAAAAATCAAATAAGCAAAATAAAGGACGAAGATGTTGACAGGATGAAAAAAAAAATCGACACAGTATCAAAAAGGAATTTTGATGTTTTATTTAACGATATGGTACTTTATTATTTATCTATTTATATATTAAAATTTTAATACTTTTAATTTATTTCTTTTAGTGTATTGTGCTTCTATATATATATATATATATAACATGTCCTGGTAGACTTACATGATTAACCAAATCGCCAACACAGCCTGTCCACTTTGAACTGTCCTGGATGCCATGTACACCACCACTACATTCAGTTATGGTATAAGTAAAGTTGCAGTATGTAGATATATCATTTAAAATGTCAATCAAATATCCAGAATAAAAGACATTATTTTCTTTTTCTTCCTTGAATACATACGGTGGCACCTAAAATGCAAAAAATGACTAACTCACGCTTTTCTTACAATCTTCGTTCAGGGGTTCCAACCCTGTGTTAGTAAAACTAAATTCGCTATAAAATAGAACGAACGATAACAAAGGTACATTCAGACTCATAAGTCGAAAATAAAATGACAACGCCATGTCAACAAAAAAAAAGACAAGCAACAGTATACAAAATACAACATACGAAACTAAATAAATTATTTGAATAGTGTTTTTTATTTTATTTTTTCTGCTACTGGAACAGTAATTATATCAAATCTTTATGAAATAGTGCTTCCTATATATAAAAGAGAAATTATTAGTCTTTGAAATAAAAATAAATTTCATTCCCTAACCAGTATAAAATTGACATACGATAAATAATTACAGTGCAAAAATGTCAATTATATGTTCATGTTTTTGTCATGAACACGAAAATTAAACTATACTAAACTTTGTTACTAAAAAATATCCTTATGTTTCCTGTTTGAACATCTTGCCTGGAATTTTATTTAAAGGAATAGAAAAAGAAAAATACTGTAAAATCAACATTGGAGACTATTATTATTGATGGGACAAAGAGTATGAGAGACAAAGAATCATACTATTTTTATCGTTGATTTCTTTAACTCTGTATTAGAATTTCATTGCTCTCTCTCAAATCAAATCGGAAGGTTAACTAACTAACTGTTCATTTTTTCTATGGATGAAAAAAAAAAGTTTTTTAATCTTTCTTTTCGTAAAATGTGTTAAGGTTTAGCGTTTAGTTATATCACTTAAGGAATCGTTATTTCAAATTTGAAATCATTGGAATCTAACGTCTATTTCCAAATACCATTCATGAAAATCAGGCATACTTTTAGATTAAACTTACAATGATGAGTGAAACTCTTAATGTTGGTTCCCGCTGAGGTCGTTGTAAACTTTTGTCATTAACATTCTTGAAAGTACCGCTCTGTAAATATTGAAACAAAACCTAAATCATTTGTCATATATAATATTGGAGAATCGTCCCGGTCTCCTTTGTTACTGTTTGTTTTTCTAACGTGTCAGAATTAATAACAAACCATTTTTGTAAACATTTATAAAAATATGTTTATTGACTGACCTATAGATTTTTCTTCTAGAAACTGTCAAAAGAACTACAAAGAAGAAAAGTTACAGAACTAACGTCTCCTAAAACAAGACAACGCATTAATTTTTTTACTTTTTTCAAAGCATGTAATCACGATATATTCATGTGAACAGTGCAGAGGTACTCACCTGATTGTTTTTTGCAGACTTAGGGCGGTGATAGGCTATCCATTCGAAACACTGTAAAAAAGAGATCTGAGATTGTGTAAAATTCGTTTTAAGCTTCAAATCAACCTTCCGATATGTTCGTTAAACAGTTTGTAGGAATTGGGAAAAGAAATTAGTTATATAAGTATAATATGAAATTATTTTTGAAATCAAACAAAAAATAAAATCAACACTTTTTTTTTCTTATTCAGTCAATTCGGTGTTTTTTATGTTGAGATTATGAAATAAGGAAATGTACACGACATCGTTACTTTACGAGTTCACAATATTCCGTCATTTATTTTCGGTAGATTGTATATTGAAAATGGATTTACGAGAATTGAACATTGGTAAACTTCTGCTATGTCTTATTTGAACTATAATTCAAATTATAATTTAAGATTGACCGTTATGCTAAATCTGTGTCACAGTTGTTCATTGATAATTGCCATAGCCTCGTTATGTCCTCTTTTCATCGAATATGAGATAACCAAATAGGATTGATCACCAAATTTGTACTTGCCATGAGCCACAAGACGGTTGACATAAGTGGAACAGGATCTACTTACCTGAAGTCACCCTCGTTTTTTTTGTGAGATTTTTGGTGCTGTTTGTCTTTCTTCGACTTATGCTTTTTGATTGTCCGTTTTATATATTCTGCCTCTTTTATAAACATAAACGAGATACTTATCTGTGGGCGGAAATAGGGTTGGTGAGGGAAGTGGATGTAGATGTATGGCCGAAAATGTCTTAGGTATTAGTTCAGGGGTACAGTTAAAATTACGTAAGATATATGCAAATTTATCGAAATTAAAGACAAAACTTTTAACAAAAGGAGAAGGTATATGATATGTCTCTTTTTTGGTCCCTTGAATTCGAAAATCTAAAAGAAATATAACCTTTCAAATTATATTCTTAAGATGTTCTTTAGACATGAATCTGTCAGATATCAGTGTTTGTAGATTTGATTTTTTTCTACATATTGACATTAAGGCTTCAAACTTACATGTATTACATTTAGTGCAAAACATTAAAAAAAAAACTGCCAGAAAAGTGTTATTCAAATCTTGTATACTAATGTTTAGGTATGAGCAACATCATTTTATATGTGTAAAATATCTTTTTGTGAAAAGCTGATGTTTATACATAAAATTGAGAATGAAAATGGGGAATGTGTCAAAGAGACAACAACCCGACCACAGAGTAGTAAACAGCCGAAGACCACCAATGGGTTTTCAACGCAGCGAGAAAATCCCGCACCCGGAGGCATTCTTCAGCTGGCTCCTAACCAAAAATGTGTTCTAGTTCAGTAAAAATGGAGGTTACACTAAACTCCAAAACATATAAATGAACTAAAATTAAAAATCATACCAGACTAACAAAGGCCAGAGGCTCCTGACTTGGGACAGGCGCAAAAATGCGGCGGGGTTAAACAGTGTTTTGTAAGATCTTAACCCTCCCCTATATCTCTAGCCAATGTAGAATAAACAAACACACAGCAATGCGCACAGTAAAACTTAGTTCAAAGGAAATCCGAGTCCGATGTCAGCATAGGTAACAAAAGAAACTAAGCAAAATGACAATGATATATAAATTAACAAAGGACTACTAGCAGTTACTGACATGCCAGCTCCAGACCTCAATTAAACTGATTGAAAGATTATGTCTTCATCATATGAAAATCAAGCACAATCCCTTCCGTTAGGGGTTTAGTATCATACCATCATAATATATATGAGAAGAACATTAACCCGTATCATGCCAACAACTGGTTTTAGAATAAATGTGTTTATTTCCGATGCAAAGACCCTATGAGTGAATCAATATTAATACCAAAATATGTCATCTTTAATGACCTGACAACAGTATCGTAACTATATCGCTTCTAAATAAGTCTGTTTAAAGGTTTGGTTAGCTTCTGATGTGAGTGCCGACATTTTTGTGCTTTGTATAGAATATTACCATAAAAGATTGGATGTGAAATACCTTAACGTATAAGATGTCTGCATGTTGATTTATATTTACGAATGATGTCCTTGTACCGATGATAAAATTTAGTAAATGTTTTGACTAGTTTGTGATATCGAAAACCCTGGTGTAATAATTTTTCAGTAATACAGAGATTTCTTTCGTTAAACTCAAATACGTTGTTACATACACGAGCGAATCGAACAAGTTGAGATATATAAACACCATAAGATGGTGACAAGGGAACGTCACCATCTAAAAATGGATAATTAACAATAGGAAATGAAAAATCATCTCTTTTATCATAAATTTTGGTATTAAGCTTCCCGTTAAAGATATAGATATCAAAATCCAGAAAAGAGCAGTGTTCATTGTTAGTATTAGCTTTATTCAAAGTCATTTCAGCAGGACAAATCTCTTTAGTGTACATACCTAAGTCGTCATTATTGAGAGCCAATATATCATCCAAATATCTAAAAGTGTTATTGAATTTTTGTATCAGATGTTGTTTCGATGGGTCTGCTGATTTTAGTCATAAATTGTAAATCATAACAATACAGAAACAGGTCCGCAATAAGTGGTGCACAGTTAGTCCCCATTGGAATTCCGATAACTTGTCGATATACGGAATCTCCATAGCGAACAAAAATGTTATCTAGTAAAAATTCAAGGGCAGTTATCGTATCAAAGCAGGTTCAATTGACATAGTTCTTTTGTTTGTTGTTTGTACATATTCTGACCAAATACAATAAGTCAAATACGTTAATTTCGACATAATTTGAAAGGCTTGAATTGTATTTAATACTTTTGCAATTTGATGGTCTAAATAATGGCTCTTATCGTAGCTCCTCGTTCGCTTGTTATACAAAACTTATATACATATATATAAGTCTGATGCCTTATGTTTATTTATTCATTCATATCTTTTTAAAAAGGGAGTTACATGTAATGATATTGCATACTAATTTATAAAACTTATAAGTTAATATGTAAAAAGAGAGAGATAAGAGATACAAATGAGTCCAATAAAAAAATATAATTAAATGGCATGAATAGAAAACGACGAAAAGACCAACAACAAACATCACAAAGAAAACTTAATAATGAGCAAGAATACTATATTCTGTACAGTAACTATTGAGGAAAAGAAGATTGTGATTATTAATATTCTATAAGTCAACCAAAGTATGATGGCGTCGGTAATTTTTTTTAGATGAATTCAGTTTCATAATTTGGAACCAATGGTGTACTAGCTTCCTTGTAAGCAGTAACCATCTATCAAGGAATCCAGAATAGAAAAAAAACAAGCCCTGGGATATGGTATGAACTGAGAGATAAATACTTCATATGTATAAATAAGAAATGCCATATATGTAAGACTCAGATCGACATCCGGTCTCTAATCGACGTCTGTTCCTCTAATCGACGTCCAGTGTGACGTCACGTTCTCAAATCAGTGTCCAATATTTTAACCCTCTTATCGACATCCAATGTGACGTTATGTATTACCAAAAATGACGTGTCCTCCCTTTTGCATATTTAAGCAAATAAAATATGTTTAAACTAACGACGTCCGCGATCGGAGTCTCCTCTCATCGATATCCAATATCATTCAATCGTTTATTTGATCTTTGTTTATCTAATCTGTATAGATTAGTCTTGGTGTACAGCTGCTTAAAGAAACTAATTGTTTTCTAATATCTTTATCAAAATAAAAGGACAAACATCTGAAAATGATAATAAGACAACCACCTACTTCATGTAACATGTACAGGCACATTTTGAATATTTTGGTGAAAGGAGTCCTCTCGATCTACGTTGTCGTATTTCTTTCATGTTCATATAAATGTGGATATACGACAAGGATACAACAACCAAACAACAAAGATAATCGAGTGACATGTAGAAGGCAATATACACTGTCTTAAACAATAAACAATAAAAAAAAGTACAGCCAATTGATGAAAAGTATTAGATTAGAGAAGCCAAAATTTTGGACGTCGAGTTGATTGCAAGAAGAAAGACGTCGATTAGGATTTTGTTTTTATTATGACGTCAGATTTTGACGTCGATTTGAGAAACGGACATCGATTATAGACCGGACGTCATCTGAGTCTTACATATTTATAATAGAGTGGAGTTTATGTTTTGTTGATCAGCATTGAAATAGTTTTGAAAAAACTAAAATTATAGTGAATTTCATTTTTTTATTTTCTTAAACTCATTTTTTACGTCATTCAATGTTCATAATAATTCACTTACCGTGCCTCTAGAATTATTTCTAAAACATTCTACTGTAAATGTAATTTCCGTAGTTGAAAGATCCTGTATGAATATATTTGCAAATTATTATAAATATACTATATAATTTCAAAAGATGATTTTTCTTTAAAGAATACATAAGCACGTAGAATTTTAATTCGAGGTAAAGCATCATCATTGAATGAATATGAGTGACTTGAACGAAATATGTGAAAATTTGAACCTTTCTTCAACAAGTACATGCTGGTTGGTTTTTATCTGTACACGAGTATTTAGTTCATATTCATGACAAACACAATTAAACAACAACTTTGTTAAATCTTGATGTCGGTCACATGGGAGAAGAAAATGTAATATTCATTTTTATTTACATCAGAATTTGAATCTTAACGACTCTAGATCCTAGATTTAAACACAAGGAAAATGAAAATATTTAGTAATAGTTTCGGATTTTATGCTTTGTGAATATAAATTTGTTTTATTGATTAGAAAGCTTTTTATACTATAACCTCGCGTCTCTAGATATTTTCCTTCTGCAGCACTAATACTGAAGATTTACGATTGAGACTTGCACTTAAAAAGATAATTCTCCTCAAAATTGAAGTGTGTTTGCGAACTAACAGAAAGAAAAAACAAGCAAGGAAGGCATCAGAATGAATTAATCTGTTTTACCTTGGTAACTTTTTCCAGGAACAATTCCGTTGTGTTTTCAACTGTATCATTACAATCATATGTCAGGAAAGCTGTTTTATACACTTCATTTAGACATGAAACCTAAAATACAAATTGATTAAGATGGATGTGAGCTTTGAGACAAATCATTTGAATGTCAAAGATTTAAAAGTACATGTGGAAGACTATATACATATATGTATATGATGCATAGAACGATTAGCCAAAACTCTAATTTTAAAACTACATATATGATATAGAGTTTTAACCTAAGATTTGGACATTTTAAAAAATCTGTGAATGCCATTTCAATTCGCTACTAAAGCACTGAAAATCGTGACAATTTATTTTTTAAATCAAACTTAAGTTTGTAATTTTTCCAGACAATAAATTATGAATCTTGTTAGGTTTATATAATTTCTGGTATATAAAACAAATATTATGTTAGCCTACATCTAATACTAGTAAGTTTGTCTCTTACCGTTCTGTTCAAACTGGTATAATAATTGTCTGAGAGAACTAGAATGAGACAATCTTCCGACATGCTATACTGTTTAGAGCCATCAGTTGGTAGAATAAACCATGTATTACTGGACGAGAGTAGACTCATTGTCGAACCCTGAAAATTTTGGCCTATGTAAATTCATACATATTTACAGTATACAATTGATGTGAGTAAAATGCTTACATGATTATTACATATAGTGTTATGATGAAGTTGAAATTCAATGCCATAATTTGGCAAACGTGAATCTTGTCCTTTCACAGCCACGTTTTTCTAGTAGTTTTTTTCAAAACCCTTCTGACAACGTCTCATTTAAAACGTCATTGTCAAACTTTCGTATTCAAGTCTCAGTTAAAATTTGCATTTACTTTTAATATTTATTTATATGATTAACGTGTTATTAAAAATTGTATCATGATTTTTGATTATTTCTTATTATTTCGCAAGACATGCATGGTAGACATCAGAGTGAAGACCATTTTTATCCCCAACAATGTTGTCTATCTCATTTTAATTAATATCATTAATAAGGAATTAGTAAAAAATTATTGTTTTTTTATATATAAATGTATAGTACAGTTACATGTAAGTATTCTATTAGTATGAATACGACTTTAAAATAATTATTTTATCTTTATTAACCTAGAAAAATTAAGGGAAAAGTAATGAAAAAATGTAGAATTTATATCAAAATAAAGCCCATATTTGTAACATACCATATGCAATACAGTTGAAATCAAGGTTCTATTGCCAATAACAATGAAATGTCTAGCCAATGGTAGTAAATATGGTTTGGTGTCCCCGTTCAAGAAAATAACTGCCGTCCCATCCTTCAAATTGTGCAAAAATGAGCTACCTATAACTTGAGAAAAAAGGGGGAAAGCACATTTAAGTAATATTAATCAATTATTGAAAGAAAATATTTGCTTTATTTGAAGTGTTGCGATTTATGTTTTTGCTTTGTTGAACAGTGTTAAACGCAACATTAAGCTAAATTTGACAATGTTATCAAAAAAGCCATTCAATGAGATGGAAATTGATATGCATGGATTCTTGAGAACAATAATCATACAAAGTTTGATGAGAAACTTATTAACCTTACGTAATAAACACTTTCATAATGTCTGATATAAAAACCCTACAGAAACTTATTAACCTTACGTAATAAACACTTTCATAATGTCTGATATAAAAACCCTACAATTCAACATTACAAAAACTAATCGCACAGCGGTCAGTACATAAACATCCCGAAAAAAGATGAAAAGATTCAAAATTTATAATAATGAAAATTGCAGTAAGACTCTTTTGTACGTAACAAACGCAAGTTCAACCTGAAACTGTACAAGGCTTTAAGGTGTAAGTGGTCATGATTCGCCTGTTCCAATGTAGGATTTACTATGTACCTCGTATCTTTGATTTTTTTTCTTTCGATTGATTAATTGATTGATAATTGCTCTACGCGAGTTTTTTCTTTTCTTTCGTGCTTGCTCACTTGATTTGATTTACGTATTACCTTCGCCAGATTCATCTGATATTATAGCCAAATTGTCAAGGTCCATGTCCCACAGTTCAAAAATATGATTAAGTAAACCGGTGTAATGGTTTCCGAGGCTGTCAATGAAGATGTACGAAGATGGATATTGGATCCCGGTATGGTCATCAAAACTAGAGATGTAGGCTAAACGAGACTCGGTATCATTGTAGGGCAGTATAGGCATGTCTGTACTGGTATCAATACAAATTATTCGATCTTCTAAATAAAAATTTACATGAAATTTCAAAACAGTGACGTAAAAAATTCTACATATTTTAAAAAGCCAATTGATGATCAAACAATATAGATCTTTTTATATCTTTATATATTATATAATGTCATAGAACAACAACAACAAACATAATCATATCATTAGTGTTGATATGGCTATTAGACCGTGTGAAATAACCGGAGGTTAACATGTGATTGCATGTCCGCTCCGTGATAAGCAGTTGTATCAAGTTCGACCCGCTTTAATGAATGCAAGGAAAATTAATCCAAATGAAATTCTCCTTGATTCTTAGAAAAATTATATTACATATCCAAGAGTTACAGTCATTTCCCATAAAAAGACTATTACATATATAATGTATTACCTAAGGTTCTATTACAACTTTGAATATGATTGTTGTCTGGAATGTCACAAAGTCTATTTTCTGAAAATACATACAAAAATTCATAAATCAATTATTGCAATAACAAATAAAACATAAAGTAACCAGTTTTGAAAAAAAAGTTCTTTTTCAGATGAATATACTCATACGTGTAGTGATTTACCTAACAGTGAGGACTTTGAATTCTATACATGTAATGGAGATAATATTTTAAATCAGTACATAGAGGTATGGATGGCTCGATGATCCTAGGTCTTTTATTTTAGCATCGGTAATTTGAAATGATGGCATGCATTCTGTTTGGTAGTCTTTTATGTCATTTATTATATTTGCCATTAATTACTAAGTAATCAATTCGTGTTCTGAGATTTTCTTCTCGCATATCGGTTTTCTACCAAAATAAACCTAATTGCTATAAACTGTACGAGCTTTTAAAAACAAACAACAAAACATTATCACGCGATCACTAGAAGCCAGTAACATAGTCGAGAATGGTAGTGCTATGGTAATGAAATTTTTATCTCAACGTGATATTTAGTATATTGATCTTAGTTGAGTTTCTTCAAGCGATAAACCTATTATATAAAGTTATGTTGGTTTTTTTCCCCCAAATAATGATTATTCCATTTTTGCAGATTGACATTTTTTTTTGTTTTTGTTTTTTTTTTAAAGGAAAAAGACAATAAAACATGAAGGAAAGAAAGAGGAAATTACAGACAAACCTTTGAGTATTAAAAACACTGTTACACAAACTAAAACATATTTTCTAGTCCTCATTTCCTGAAAAAAAAGTTACTTTGATAAAACAAATCATAATTATGAAAAGTTTTCTTTTATGTTTTGTAATTATCTAACTCAACTGATTATTTGCGGTATTATACGTAATTTTAATGATTGTTTTCAAGCTTACAGGAAGTTTGTGTTGTATTATGTTCTAGTGTATTTTGTCTTTATGCTGCATATATAATAATTGCATTGCCGTAAAAATAGCTATAATTTGGGGTCCTTTATAGCTTGCTGTTCGGTGTGAGCCAATGCTCCGTGTTGAAGGCCGTACCTTGACCTATAATGGTTTACTTTTATAAATTGTAACTTGGATGGAGAGTTGTCTCATTGGCACTCATACCACATCTTCCTATATCTATATAATACCATTTTCTCCTTGTTTGTTGTATGATTTTTCATGACTATTGTTTTTACATTGTTGACTATATTTTTGTGACGACATAAATAAAATAAAAAGATTCTCATTTTTTATACATCATACTAAAGATGTTTTAAAATAAATCGCAGCAAATATGACATGTATGATGTACACTGGAAAACAGTCAAATATTTTGGGGAAATATTTTGAATTAAAGACTAGAGAGTCTGAAATTATAAATGAAGCATTTTACAATTTTGTCCTTTAATCGGAAGCAATGAATTGCTTAGCGACTTCTCATAACGCAGAAAGGACAACTTGTTTTCATTTTTGGCAAAATTTATCTATGTTCCCTATTTTCAAGGATTTTCTTTAATTATAGTTTATAGTGTTTTCATGATACTTTCAGCTTCTGTTTATATATTTGTGTGTTTTAATTGTTCATTTGAATATATGTTAATCAAAATAAGCTATAGCTGCTGTTTTAATATTTACACTTATAAATCTATGGTTGCTGAGGTAAAATAGTAAACTAACGTCCTTATTTTCATACCGCTTATGTAGGGTTTGTCTCTAACAATATGTCGCAAAGACTACTGAGCAACAGATTCTATTTTCGCTTTTGAGTATATACGTACAAGACCTGACAGAAAAACGACAAATGCAATTAAAAAGTCACAATTTCAACCATTTACGTACAATGCCACTTTCTGGCTAATTTTAAACTAAAGAAATAACAAAACATTTGCCTTTCTAAACTTAAAATGGTCCTATAAACGCCAAAGATGGACCGAGGCAACTTTGACAACGGGAGTAAGTGTGAATGATGGTATGCATGTGTTTCTTTTAAAATTTATCCTGTAAGACTTAATTTAGTCATGTCGGTGCCTTTTACAACTGTATGTATATACGGTACAAGCTTTGCTCCTTTTTGATGGCCGTACGGCGACCTATTATGTTGATTTATACTGCACTCGTTCTATTTGAACAGTCAAAACGCGTTGACCGTATACACGGCCGTCACTTGGCTAACCGAGAGAATGGTCGGTTTATCTATATTGAGTACGCGGCTATATCGGCGGTTGGTCTGTTAATTGGGTTGGCTAAAGTCTGTTAATCAGGTGTTATCGAGAAAATACTTGCAAGTTCAGTATGTTTCATTGTATAACTTTTTAAATATATTTTTATCATAAAATTTATTCATGTCTGACAAAACAATTCAATGTACTGAATCCAGTGGTGTAATTATTTTTTTTCTAGCTTCGATAAACAATCAATAAAATGAAAAGGCGGGTTACTCATCAATAAATTTATACACATTTTACACACACAAAATGACAACTTGGCTGAATTTACTTGCATGCAATATTTTGAACATCGAAAAAAGACAGGTATTATGTTTGTTAACCATATTAATATCATTGTGTGAAAAATCTACACGAAAATCTGTATTTTGGTGATATTAATCAATTTTTATTAAAAACCTGGTCTGTTAATGGGTCGGATGTATAAAACCCGGTCTGTTATTTGGACTGTTAAGAGTTATGAATGGCAATGAAAATATAATTTGATTGCTTTATGGGGAGTTATCGGATCAAATGGGTAGGCTCAAGACGAGTGGCTAAAATATACGGAAACAACACATGAACAATGAAACATAAATTTAGACAATGGAAATTGGAAATTGATAAAAATGGTTTCAAAAAGTGTAATATTAAAGTAATATTAATTTCATTCAAAAATGGTCGCATATATCATGTGAATTCTGTTTCGTTGACATGAATGACACCAATTTGTCATCTACATTGGTAACCAGTATATACATCATTTTTATAGTTCGTTCTTATGTTGTACTATTATACCACTGTCCCAGGTTAGGGGAGGGTTGGGATCCCGCTAACATGTTTAACCCCGCCACATTATGTATGTATGTGCCTGTCCCAAGTCAGGAGCCTGTAAATCAGTGGTTGTCGTTTGTTTATGTGTTACATATTTGTTTTTTTTTCATTTTTTTTATATATATAAATAAGTCCGTTAGTTTCCTCGTTTGAATTGTTTTACATTGTCATTTCGGGGGCTTTTATAGCTGACTATGCGGTATGGGCTTTGCTCATTGTTGAAGGCCGTACGGTGACCTATAGTTGTTAATTTCTGTGTCATTTTGGTCTCTTGTGGAGAGTTGTCTCATTGGCAATCATACCACATCTGCTTTTTTATATCAGAGATAAACGTCGTAATGTAACTAAACATCAGTAAGTAAAATATATCGGGATGCTTAAATATAAAGAATAGAGAAAGAATAATGAGAAAAATAAATAAATTGTAGAGAAAAGTGACATAACAATTTAAAGAATACAGATATAAACAACACCCCCAATCCGGACCCTCATGGTATACACGAGAATCTGGATGGAGACGCAGAATATAGAATAATAGATAAGGACAGTAGTGAGTGATGCATTGCTAAAAAAGAGAGTCTCAGAAAAATAAAAATTGTTTAAGAATACAGACATGAAACACCCCTTTGTACTATTTAGACCCTCCAAGATGATTGTTAAAACAATTTTGGCATTTATTCCACATCTCCTTATTTTTAAATTAATAGTATAGACAACAATATCTATATATATATGCTTTGCAATTTTTTTACTGTATATCACTTTATGTTATTTGAGACTGGAGTCCGATAAACATTGGCCTCCTGTCAACCGCTGAATCTGATAGCTCAGTAAATATTGTAAAGTGCAAACAAAACAAAATTTCAGGGGGAGGGGGTGGTTGAAACAGTAACGGATTGCGATGTACTCAAATTGGTGACAAATGCTAGAATTTTACAAGCGCACAACTGCAGTTCTCCTCTGCACTTATGTAGAAAGGAACTAAACGGAATAAAATGAATTAAAACTTAAGATTATCAAATGTAGCTGCATTCGCTTCTTTCCATTTACTTCTTTAGAATGTTTTGTAAGCAACATATGATTAAGTAATAGAACAAAAGAACCAATTGGATGTTGCTGACGAATTAGGGTTTTACGTCCAGTGGCAAATATCATGTCAATATGAGAACGACAGCACGTTATATGTACCCGGTGTTGTATAAGACAGACACTTTCAGTCGGATTTTTGAACGTGCTTCTTTGAACAGACACAAAATTCAAGGCTGATTGAAAACGTTAATAATAAATTCATGCATATTCCAGCGGCCAATCCATATCACGCTATATTGCAGTGACACACCTTTCAATAAAATGCAAAGAAAGTCAAAATAAAAATGCTCTTACTACAAGGATACTGTTGCACCGTATTGTAATTTTTTTTCACTCAAGTACATCTCATTCTTAACTTTTTAATGGGAAATTATAAAGGTAGCAAAACTATTGTCGTGGCTAAATAACTCTTAACTGACACAATTTTAATTGTACAACCCATTAACAGACTTTATTCCCCTAATAGTCACTAAAACGTGGTATTACTCACGTTATATTACAATTATGAAATATTTACTAATGTCAATTTATTTTTTAGAACCAAAGTACTATTTTGTGTTCTTTAAATGATATCTAAAATTGTTTGTTTTGCCTTTTATTAAAACAATTGCTATGCGTATAAGCATAAATACCACATACTTGCGCGACGCCTTTTAGTTTTACTGAAGTTTGCGCAGACTATGAAATGTTTTTACAGGTGGAAAATGTTCTATGATAGATATCATTTTGTCAGACACTTTTCTTTTTTTTATTTGGTTCTTATAATATGCCAAAAATCTGTATATTTAACAGAGTTGAACATTTAAATTGTGCGTTTTACTCTTAACAGACGTATAACCGACCCGATTAACAGACCAACCGCCCATATAGCCGCATACTCAATATAGATTAACCGAACAATCTCTCGGTTAGCCGAGTGTCGGCCGTGGTATATTTCTATGTCATATACAGTCACTGACCTGATATCACTTTTCCTCATGAATATTTAAATAGAAATTGCCGAAATTATAATTAATTATTCATACGACCTAATCAACCTGTTCTTGTTTCCAATGTATACAACGACTCAAACTTATTTCTTTTGCAATTTTTAGAAAAAAAACATATTTTACTTGTTAATTTTTTTGGTTTGCAAACTATAAATTATTATGTTTTATGCTTATTGTTGATAATTTTAGTTCATTCTCAAACAAGTTCGTTCACCATCGATTGCGGGTTTCAACAGGTAATGTACATTTCATTGTGTTGTATATTTCTCCGCCTGCATGATATGAGGCCTTTTTATAAAAAGGGGGAAGTTTCCCAATATTTAAATCAAATAATAACATTAACACATTAAACAACAATTGAAAATGTTTTTTTTTAGATTGCAGTATAAAGACAATAATAGTGCATTGACTTGACATATCAACGATATAAGGATTCGGCCCGAAACGGGGAAAAAGCTCGGCAGAGCCTCGCATTTCCCCGTTTCTAAGCCTCATCCTTATATCGTTGATATGTCAAGTCAATG
The DNA here is from genome assembly GCF_021869535.1 of Mytilus californianus. Classification (NCBI taxonomy): domain Eukaryota; kingdom Metazoa; phylum Mollusca; class Bivalvia; order Mytilida; family Mytilidae; genus Mytilus; species Mytilus californianus. The sequence goes on along the minus strand of NW_026262723.1, from coordinate 40,571,575 downwards.
CACTATTATTGTCTATATCCACGTCATTTAGACTACGGCGGATAGTTGTTTGGTTGTCACATAAAATTGAGAATGGAAATGGGGAATGTGTCAAAGAGACAACAACCCGACCATAGAACAGACAACAGCAGAAGGTCACCAACAGGTCTTCAATGTAGCGCACATCTCCTTATTTCTATGTTTCTGATCCTAAAAGCATCACATTCTTACGTTTAATCATGTACATTGAATCTCTCTCCCTGCTAAAATGTTCAAGACGTAATGTTTAACCATTAACATGATAATTATAATCAGCTGATATTCATATGAATTAAACAAACAAATGTCGCCCGATATTAGCTGAATTCAAATGAACTTGGTAACAAACATACATGTTCGTGTATATTGTAAAAGAAATATAGGAAAATAAAAATTGCTTGAAAAGATTTTGTTTATAAACTTACATTAAAAAATATATCTATACTTACAACAGCACAGTAGCATTCCCTGTGTGAGGTAAATCTCCGTCGATTTGGACATTATAACATTAATCGATTCGTTATTAATTGATCAAGAAATTTAATAACGTAATGCTTTCTGGGTTTATATTCCAGTAAATTGTGAAGCCGACAGTCTTGTTACTATACCTTAGAATGGATTGAAAATTGGAAATTAAACTGATTTATTGACAGAATTTTACGGCAGACGATTATCTTTTGATATACGATTAGAGTGTTTGATTTGCGTTGTTCTCTTAGCATAAACGCATATGTATTATCTATTATACCAGTTTCAGAGACTTGCGTGTTTTTCCTGTGCTTATCAATAACATCGTTTTATGTATAAAATTGAGAATGGAAATGGGGAATGTGTCAAAGAGACAACAACCCGACCATAGAACAGACAACAGCAGAAGGTCACCAACAGGTCTTCAATGTAGCGAGAAATTCCCGCACCCGGAGGCGTCCTTCAGCTGGCCCCTAAACAAATATATATACTAGTTCAGTGATAATGAACGCCATACTTAACTCCAAATTGTACACAAGAAACTAAAATTAAAAATAATACAAGACTAACAAAGGCTAGAGGCTCCTGACTTGGGACAGGCGCAAAAATGCGGCGGGGTTTAAACATGTTTATGAGATCTCAACCCTCCCCCTATACCTCTAGCCAATGTAGAAAAGTAAACGCATAACAATACGCACATTAAAATTCAGTTCAAGAGAAGTCCGAGTCTGATGTCAGAAGATGTAACCAAAGAAAATAAACAAAATGACAATAATACATAAATAACAACAGACTACTAGCAGTATATTTGTATTCTTCTAATCGGAATAAAAAGCTAAAGGTAGAGATCTGATAATAGCCAAGATTAATATGATTAAACCCACCAAATGTCCATGTGTCCATGACCATCTCAAGTCAAAAACCTCGCAAGTGATATAAAAAAATGCATTTGACACGACAGGTTCACACCGGTTGGTTAGAAAATTAGCTGTGTTTAAACTTTATAAACGGATGCAAAAATGTGAACAAAAGGGAAATGTTTTTTGTTTTTGTTTTTTTAAATAAGGTATTTAGAAATCATAAATAATTTTCATGTTCAATATTAGAATAAAACTCTCATATTATTGAAAACTCGTAATATCAACAATTTCTTTTATATTGTTTTATAATTTAAGACAAAAATCAATTGTCATTAGACAGCATATTATTATATATTACAGCTAGATAAACATTTGCTAAAGGCACATGAACAGTGATAAAATCAAGTTCTATACTAGTTATTCACGTCGTCAAGGACACATAAGATGAATTATATATATAGCATTGGGCACTCGCATTAGGAACACCATTTAATGTATAACTCAGTGAAGCATCAATTGTAAACGATCTACTCAATAACATGAACAAGACGGATAAGAACATTTTACCAATAAAGAATTCCTTTACTTAAACAATTGTTTGATAATTTCAAGTCAGATACAAGGACTATGCAATATGTTAAATTGCGAAATCTACAAACCAAGAATACAAAATTTGAATATTATTCCAAAGTGACAACCTCATTTCTATTTTTGAATAGAAAAGCTGTCACAATCCACATGTCTTCAAGTGTTTTATTTAAGAATATACTATAAGCACCAGTAATACAAAAAAAACCACATGCAATATGAGACATTTGTATAAGCAAGTTATAAGAAAAACACATTTTAGTGTGATTGGATTGCTGTCTCATTGACGTATAAGTATCCCACATCGCTGGCAATGAGTAGAATATATCAATGGTAAAATATATGAAATGTCTTTAATGAACAATAACGATCATGGTCGTTTGAATCAACGTATATCCTATGAAATTCATTGGCCACATTCTTTATGTGCCTGTCCCAAGTCAGGAGCCTGTAGTTCATGTCTGTCATATTTGTTTTTCGTTAATTGTTATGTTATAAATTAGGCCGTTCGTTTTCTCAATTGAATTGTTTCATATTTTTCATGTCGGATCCTTTTATAGACGACTATACGGTATTGGTTTTCTCATTGTTGAAGGCCGTACGGTTGCCTATAATTGCTTACATCCACTTTATTTGAACTTTGGTGGAAATTGTCTCATTGGCAACCATACCTCATCTCCTGATTTTTATATGGAATAGGCGTAGCTTTTTACAAAATAATACATGTTTTGTCATATCGTGTTATTGTAGACAAAAAGTTAAAATACGATTTTTTTTTAATTTCAAACCTGTTTAAAAGCAGAATATAGAAATAATATTTAGTTATTAGCAGTCAGTTTGGTTCAAATTCGTTCAAATAACTTTACAAAACATCGCTGATGTATCATTGACTTACATGTAAAATTTCAACCTCATTTAAATCCGTATTCATGCTACATTGTACCTAGAAAAATGGTCATTCTACGATTGCATGTGCTTGACTGTCTATTTTTATTTATGTTTATATCGGATTACATGACTATCGGTAGCCTTCGGGGGTCATCTCGTTGAATACCTAGATTGTGTCTAGTCTAAAATACACACGAAATGCTGATATTTTATAATGAATCCAAGCATTGTTAATTGTTTCTTTTGGACTTTTCGTAAAATTTCAATATACTTCATAGTATTTTATAAATCATGTTTGATAATTTGTCTCAAATCGGTTAACATAAATTTGACAGTTAGTGCCCCTTTAAGTATTAATGAATAACTATGAAAGGCAATATTTTATTTACAAACCAAGGCCCAAATACGTGTTTTCATTAATCGCTTACCACACCTGCCACTTGTTAACACATCCCAATTATTAATGTTGTATTCCTAAAAAAATCAATTGTTCAATAAATATTTGACCTAAGGTACAAAAGCGTATCTTTTTTTGTTTAATTTTCATCATAAATTGATCATTAAATGTCAAATGATATTAACAAATCAAATATTTATTCAGTTTGGTTGGAGTTTTTATTTCTAATTAGAACTATTATGATGTGTATTTTTGTAAACATCTAATATATTTCAAAAGACAGGTCGCGTGTTGTGCGCGAAGAATTTTTATCGCTTAGTTGATATCACTGAAATATCAGTTGCTTACCTTCTACGTCATTTGGTCTATGGTGGAGAGTTGTCATACAATATCGTCTTATTTTTATATCAGATGCATTTTGTCAGTAAAGACCAACTCCATTAAATTATATACTTGGCATGCATGAATGAGTTAAAACTAAGGTTAAAACTCTTTTAGGCAATTTTGACATTTCTGGATGTTCTGTAAATTAAAGTGGTTTTGTGATTTAGTAACTGTTATAAAACGATTTATATATTTGGCTTTCGAAATACTTTGTCTCGAGCAGTCCTACTGAGTTTTGTTCCAGAGAAATCATATCATGGGTTTTTGGGTTTTTTTTTAGGTTTTTAGGAGTTTTATTGGCTGTTTTTTTTTTAATTGGTCATATTTGTGAAAACAGAAAAGAATCTACTCGTGAAGAGGCGATTTCCTCGTGTAACCCTTTGTTTTTTTTAAAGTGCCTATACTTAATCACGAGTTTAACGTTTAATCAGTCAGTTAATTGCAATTGATAACTCTGAAAGACTGATCGCTCTCTTCATATGGATGAAAAGAGTAATGTTTAAGCTTAAAATCAATTTATTAAAACAATTGCATGCACACTTTTAAAATGATGACTATTTTTCTACAAATAAAGTTTCTTTAAACCGAGAAGGATAAAGTGGAAATGTGTGAAAGTGTATACCACAATCAAACTTCCATTTCAATTAATATTATAAAGTTATCGACATTTTGAAATATGTACTTTTTCAGACTTATGACATGTTATTCTCATAATTTTGTCAAGTAAACGTTTAAAAAGTCAAAATATATACAGTACGACCAATACAATTAGGTAAGTAGACTTTGATACATTGAACCGAAGGGCTTCCTTTGTAAGCCGTTAAGATAGATTTTCAGAGTGTCAAAAGAGATCAAGCAACTTTGTGATTATTTTCTATTTTTCATTTCTATTTGTTATGTTATATTCTATAACAATAGCATTAAGAATATTGTACTTTCACTTTCAAATTTGCAAAAGTACTACCTCCTCCAAAATATCTAAACATACGAGATACTTATTCAATATGAATGTTGCTTTAATTTAAATATTGTATGTTTGTAAATATTGTCATGTTTGTCTTGGTAACAACCCAATATTTGGATTTTACACCAATAAAATGATTTGATTTGATTTGATTTGAGTGGAGCACTAAACAGATTTAGCGAACCTTGTCATATGTAAGGATACTTTCAGTCTTGGTATTCAGTAAATGGGTGCGATTGCTATTGATTACTTGGACGACAGCAGTCGGATGTACCGATGTACCGTCGTACAAATTTCGCAATCTCCGGCGCAGAGATCATATCCGTTACGTTCAATACTACGTAACACTACACTCATATTAAGTATAGTATTGCGGAGCATGTAAAAACGGATATGAACTCTGCACCGGAGATTGCAAATCTCGTTAATCTATTAAGATGAGACGTATCAAGTTAACAAACAGAAACCAAGGGAACTCCAAAAAAGGAGCCAGACCGGGTGCGTCACAATCGAGAATAGGATACAACCGGTAAAATAATAGATCACATAGAACCCCCTCCCCCCTTTTTTTTACCAATGGCTTGATCCGCCCCTGGATCAGACAACTATACTGGAATCTGAAGATCTAAGACCTCGAAAACATGTCGCTAGTGAGTTGAGACACCAACAAATCGTATCGGTTTATCATTCATGATGGTGAACAGTAAAATTTGTGTAGTGTCGATTTCAGTAGTTCTTTCTCTATTGACGCAGTTTATGTGTAAAAAAGAAGCGCAAGGTACCACAGGGGTATTCAAACTCATAAGTCGAAAACAAACTGACAATGTCATGGCAAAAATCGAAAAACGATGAAAAGACAAATAACAGTAAACAAAACACAATACATAAAAGTAAAGATTGAGCAACACTAACACTACCAAAAACCGGGGGGATTTCAGGTGCTTTGGGAGGATAAGCAAATTTCAAAGTTTTGATCTCAAGCTATCTAGTATATCATCTAATAAAGGTTTCTGCTGTGACATATACATCATGCGTTTGTGTTTGTTCTATATATTTGGTGTATCTGTGTGATGCCATGACTACGACGATGTTGAGTGGTCAAAACACGTATGCAGTTGTAAAACCAAAGACGAGAATGATAACCAATACTTTCGGCGTCTTTACTGCAATTATACTTTATGACAGATATAAAACTGTCTTATCTGTTGGAGTACTTTAAACCAGGCTATTTGTGGGATCATATTCCTAATGGAATGATACCGCTGATACAGGTATAATGCATCTGTAAACAAACTGATATCTCTCTGATTCTTAAATCTGCCATTTGTGAAGAAATGCACTTGGGAGATTTTATTTGTCGTGTTTGAGGGTAACCATTTAAGGTAATGCTTCTTCTATTTAATAATTCAGACAAAATAATAGAAAGAATACTGATCTTAAGATTGTTCATTATTGCAACAAAGCTCAAGATTGTTTCACTTTACACGAAAAAAAAATGATGAGAAAAATTTTCCGATTTAAAGACATGATTAATCGTTTATATCTGAAATGAGGCTTTAAAAGTTGTGTTTATAAATCTTTTCGTTTGTCTATTCAAAGCGAGGTAATACAAACCAAAGTCATAGTCAGATAAAACGTGTTGTTGAGTGGGAATTTTCAAGATATATGTCTTATACAATTGATGTTCAATGTAGAGACAAAGATACATGTGATGGATTTCATTTCAAATTATTCACTAGGGATAAAGTAATGTTAAGTTTCTTTTTGAATAGTTGAATACGTTTAGCATTGTCTGTAACATGAACAATAACGTACAACTGGATACTAACGCTGAACAGAATCCCAATAGGTTGTAATGAAGAAATGTAGTCTGCAGGCTCGTTTGTATGATAAATTGAATGTCAACACTGTCTTTCTCGTACATGTATTGTGGTTTAGATTATCATTTCCCAAGACACATTTTTATTTGCAGGTGTTGACGGACAATTTTAAGAATCTTTTATATTGGAGAAGTTAAAGTTGTCTGAATATTTATAATTTTGAAAATGTGCTCATTGTAGATTATTTTGTGCTATTATATAAATATGCATAGCTAATGGAATGAAAAATCAAGTCTTCTACGCTAGAGACTATTATTTGTTTCTATTCTAGTACCCGAGGGTATCATCAGCTCTGTAGTCAGTACTTCGGTACTGACATGATTTATTACAAACCTTTCTAAAATTGTCCGTTAATAAATTTTGAAATTATTAGAAACTAAGGTTTATACTCCTCAGGCAAAGTTGACCTTAGATGGATATTGTTTATGTGCTTTTTGGTAATATAGCTATTCAACTGTATAGGTTCTTATACATCCTCTGCTTTCAAATATTCGGCTTTGAGCGTTCCTCATGAAGGTAAATTAAGCAAAGTGCTTCGGACGCATGAAATCTTTAACGTGTTGTTTTCATTGTTTGATCAATCCAAAATGTTATCTCATTGCTGCTTGGCTGTTGGTTGCTCAATTATCGAATTGACATTATTTCATGCATATTCAGGACGAGAATCAATTATAAATTACTACATTGGTAGGTTCTGCTAGATACGACTGCAAGGGTGAAGTGTGCCATTGACGAATTTAATATAGACGAAACGCGCGTTTTGCGTAACATTGAACTAAACACTTGATAAAGTCTGATATTTTCTGTTTCTTAGTCAAGCGCCAATATAGAGTCTTATGTAGACGAAACGCGCGTCTGATGTACATGTACCTCGTTATAAACTCTGTATCACTGATAAGTTTTTGCAACCACTACGTCGATGCAACTGCTAGGGTATCACCAGCCCAGTAATCAAAACCTTTGTGTTGACATGGCATATTATTGATGTGTTCATTTTCTGTAAATTTAATATTTATAAAATGTTGAAATTTTCGAAACGCTAAGGTTTTCTTCTACCCCTGTCTTAAGTCAAATCTATTTAGCAGTTAAAATTTTCCAAAACATATTCAGAATTCTTTATTTGTTCTTGCATAAATACGGGTTACAGTAAAAACATATATATACATAATTTTCATATTTTGCATCTAGAGTAAATCTACATAAAAGCATTCTGGTATACACAAGTCAAATAAGTCGTCATATGTTTATTGTTTTTACAAAACAATCTAAATTAAATATCACAAGACCGGGATACCACAACTATTTTGACCTCATTTTGAAAGAAAAAATCAAAAAGTTACACGAAGAACGCTGTTGTTTAGATATTACACATTTTACAAAATAACAACGTTATAAACTATTCTTTACTAGCGAATGGTGACGTTGTGGATTGTTTTTTGCCAATTACTCTTATTAGCTGTAAAAAATAGGGTCGAATTTTGCCCGATAGGATCTTCCGATAAAATAGTTCGGCAGTAAATAAAATGATAGATACTCCTGCCACAGCCAAGTAGACATAAAACAATCCTGCTAAGCTGTCCATTCCTAAAGGTTTCGCACCACTTGTTCTAGATTGTGATGAACACGACTCTAGACTTGGCCACCATTCCTCTTTCCATCGCTCTGTCATACCAGCTTCTTGCATCTTCATCATACTACAAATAGAAAGTTATGAAAAGTGTCTACTGGAAGGTCTTGGTTGATTTTACAGTATACATAGTCTAGATAACGCTATTGAAAATTATATTTTAATGTACCATATCTTATTTTCACTGAACAGTTACAATACTCTTCTACTGGAGAAATTAAGTGTTAATAGATCGTTGAGCCATATCGTCATTTCAGTCATATACTCGTCTAAGCAAATATAGGTTTTGAAAAATGAAAACAACACGTTATAAACTGCATGCGTCCGAAGCTCTTTTTTGGAATTACTTTAATCAGGAACGCTCAAAGCCGAATATTTGTAAGACAAGGATTTATAAGAACCGAAACAGTTGAATAGCTATAGGACCAAACAGGACCTTAAAAAACCCCAAATCCGTCTACGGTCAACTTTGCCTGAGGGAGTTGAAACCTTAGTTTCTTATTATTTCAAAATTTATTAAAGGAAAATTTTAGAAAGGTTTGTTATAAATCATGTCAGTACCAAAGTACTGACTACTGAGCTGGTGATACCCTCGGGGAACCAACAGAGGTATCGACCCAGTGCTGTAAAAAATGAAAAACGACACGTTATAAATTTCATGCGTCCGAAGCACTTTAAAAGACACATATAATTGTTGTTGTTTTCTAATAATGTAATAATTCTATTCTATTCATAATAAAGTAAAGTACTCATTAAACAATACATCAATTATATAGGTTTTGTTAAGTGTTTGAATGAATAGAAATTTAGACTGCAACTTGAAAAATTTAGTGCATTGGGTAGGGGCAGAACATTTGCCATGTAACTTAAATCTGCAAATCCCTCATTGAATTGTCTCAATGAATCTTCATCGTGTGAAGGACTCGCATCAACGCCGACATAACGTGGCTGCATAATTTAAATCCGTACAGACAAATTAGACCCCTTATTCTATGATAGCACTGTTCTTGTTGTTAATTGTCCTTAAAAGAGGGGCGAAATTTAATTTAATTTAATTTAGTACCCTTTGAACTCTATCCGTCTCCACCTGATACAATTCTTCTCTACTTCAAAGAATTTGACATAAACGAATGAATTAAAATTAATAGATTTAGATATAAATTACTCTAAAATGTGATAAATAGGTATATTTACTTAGGGTAGCAGTATTCACAAAGATAAGGTAGCATTATTTACAAAGATAGGGTAAGCAGGTTTTCAAAAATACTTTTTGCAGACAATTTTTAATTTTTTTGTCGGCAGATTTTCAAAAAAAAACCAATGACCAATTAGTTATGGTAAGCACTAGCATAAATGATAGTATGGGAACACTGGACATATTTTTGTCTTTTTAAACATCACAGTCCAAGTTTATGTGTACCACTCAGAAAATTATAGCAGTGTATGAGACACGATAAAACGAGAAAACAAGAAAACGAGAAATTGAGTGGCGTTAACGTCGGCAAAGAAAATATTGGCTCAAAATATCCATTTTTTAATTCAGAACCTACAAATTGAAGCTCATTATTTCATATACTCACTTCAGGTTAAAAGAATCTTTGAAGAGAGCGTTTTCAGGAAGAACAAATCCTAGACCAGCGTTATTGAAAATCTCATCTGCTAAAGAATACTTCTCACATTCCTGTCTGACTATGTAGTCTAACTGTGTCACATCTGTCATAAAGGCGTGTTTCCCTTGATCAACATAAGACAGCGCTTCATCGTTGCTTGTAACTTTTGGCATGCTCCCCATCATTTCCCATACTTGCTTGTAGATTCCAGAATCAGACGTCTTAATTCAAATGAAAAAATATAAATTTTCTTTCAATTTTGGGATGTATTTGTAGATGCTTAACATTTGTAAAACGATTCATTATTCTGCATAAATTAATCTGAATTAAGAATAACCATGGTTTTATTTCTACGGATAATAATATGCTTTTTACAGTTGTTGCGGATACATTTTCAAAAAGCGATTGCCGTATTAGGATCATTTCATTTAAATTTTCCTTTACTGCAATGTATGTTAATTGCTTTCTCAATTAACAACCCAATCGCATGTTAGTATTGATTTTGTGTTTATAAAGGAAATTACAAACTTGTATAGTGATGCTAGAAGCGTTTTCTTAATTTACAACCATAATTGTTCATTACCATAAACAAAGTGTGTAGATTGGTACCAGATTTCACCAATGGTCCAATTTCCTTCTGTCCAACCAGTTCCTCTAGGCTATTGATTGGCTGTTCTGCAATACTGACTGTCAAGTTAGCGGCTAGATTTGCTGTGTATGTTGACGTCATCAAGATGGTAAAAACCCACCAAAATCCGAGCATTGATCTTCCAGAAAAAGTTGTCGGTCTTGGATCTACTCCTTAAATTGCAAAAATTGTATGAGTGGTTTTAAACGAATTTCTCAAAATATTTGTATCATTAAAACAATAATTGCAATACTTTCAATAAATAACCAACCCTGAGTGATGTGTGATCTTACTAGCACCAAACAGAACATATCATTCAGCACAATCTTTTTTTCAGATAAGAAAATTCTTTAACTTTTGAAAAGTAAATGTAAATTCTCCCGCAACCCAACCTGTAAATTATATTTCATGACATTGTTTCAAACTTTAAAAAATATAACATGTGTTATAATCACCATTAAATGGAAATATGATAGACTAACAAACCATTTAATGTCATTATATACCCCACAACTTTATCAAATTATGAAAACATGCAAATAATGCTAGGAAACAAAACAAGCAGTGAATTGTTTAGGTTGTTTTATTAAAGATATTATTATTCCATCGATTGCAGGAGAATATGCTCGAATCATTTCACCACCCATACGTATAACAGCATAATATATGTAATGATATAATAAACTTATCAAATATAAGTAGCAATGAAGACAAAATTTCACAAATTTTGGACTTTATATTTGACGATATGGTTCATCAGAAAAATCGAGATCTAATTTACCTTGCTCAAAGAATGAACCATAAATTAGCCAAGTTGTCTGTTTTAGACTTTTTTGCTCCATTACTAAATGTGGTTCATCCCTGCATGTTTTCTCTACATATGGATTGATATAACCAACAACACACAAAAGTATTCCCACAACGACAATAGCCACACCAATACAGCACCACACAATCAGTGAGAAGGGTTTAAACATTTTGAATATTTTGTTTGGTTCTCCATCAGGTCGTTTCGTTAAGATACCAACACCATCTTCTATGAAGGGTACTGTAAAATCAATGACAGTTTCTCTGATCGATGTAATGGTAAATGGTCCAATTGCAAAATCAACTTCCTACAAACAATTTTTAAAATATTAATTACTTATTGTTGTGATTATGATTCAATAATTAAGATATTCCACAGATTATCGGTGTTGCAGATGCAACAGGTAACACAGGTTATAATCTGCTGCACATCATTGCAAAATCCATTGTATTGCAACGGAATTCGGAACGACAAATACCACGATATCACCAATAATAGGTTTTGAATTGCAATCGGAAAGATAGATCATACTGTATCTGTCGCAATGTTAATATGGTGTACTATTTCTAGCAATACTCATATTCAGAACACAGAGAGTTTGTCAGATTTCAAAAGGTTAAGTCACCCAAAATCCCTTTCCAGTTTCTTCCATAGCTCGTGTCATTTTTAATGAATATGTCAAAACTTATATCTATAAAGATTATTTGTTTTTTTTTATTGCAGGAATTACAAAACCAAGGAAAACACAACCGGATGTTTGATCATTTTGCACAAACAGATTGATAAATGTCTAGAAAGGGATATTTTTTTCCATTTAAGAAAACACTATAAAAAAGATTTTTCACTTGTACATTGTAGTTATGTTAATGTGGTACTATGCAAATACTGTACGTACATCTATGCCAATATATTCTTTTATTAAAATCAGATCAACGATAACTTTCAGATGTTCACTTTTCGATCCTTTAGTTAGTTTGATCATTTGTGGATAGTTGTACTTTTAACTACTTTCATATGATCAATTTTCTATCCTTATTTTGATCATTTGTGGATAGTACTTTTAACTACTTTCAGATGTTCAATTTTCGATCCTTAGTTTGATCATTTGTGGATAGTTGTACTTTTATATACAACACCACATTTTGTTATTGTAGTAACAAATCCTTTTCATTTTAAATGTATAATATTTTCCTACCCCACGCATGACCATGCCGACCATTCCGTTCCAAGTACCATCACTGTTTAGCCCACCGTACATACCATCCGGGGGCCCTACAATTTTGTAACTGAAAAGAATGAAAACCCCTTAAAGCTCACTTGTCATTTATTTTTTAAATGCATTTTAGATGCTAAAAAGTAAAATAAGTCTCACTTATAAGTCAGATTGATATATATATATATATATTAGAAGGTTTTTTTCATTTTAATATAAAATATTTAATAATATTCATTTGATTCAATTTGATATTCTTTTTTTTCATATAGTTCTTCAACTCCTTTGGTTCATATAAACCCTTGGCTTTTAAAGATTCGGCTTTGCGCGTTCTTGATGAAGGTAAATCCAGAAAAGCGGTTCGGACGCACGAAATTTGTAAAATGTTGTTTTTATTTTTTGAAATAATGAAAAAAAAAAAAACTCTTTAGCATTGATTACTTTAAAAAGAGGACCCATTATAAAATTTATATTGAGTTAACAGATGGAATTAGTCAGTGTTATTATTATACATACTTGAATTTAAAATGTCTTGCCAGTTCATTGAGAATATCAAAACAAAAACCAGAATACTCAATTGTACCGTTGTTGTCAGTGAAAATCACAAATGGTTTTATCTGCAATATGAACAATTAGATGAGACCAGATCTAGATTAAAATAATTTGATGTAAAATTATATAAAAAATACAAACATCAAATTGTTTTTACAATAATGTCTTGGTTTTTAATACAAGAGAAATTTTACTTATTTTATTGACATCGATATAAACTTAATAGCTTACATATAAATAAAATGTTCAAATGGAGTCAATCAATTTTTGCATACTTGTATAAATATAGAAGAGAAAAACATACGAATAAGCTTTTGCATTGCTTTTTTTAAAATGATCAGGTTGTGCTGGAACTACTTACCTTCCATAGTACCTGAGATCTTTACTTTTTTTTTTTTGGTGGATAGTGTTGTGAAGTCATAGTTTTGTGAAGTGATTTCTTGATGATTTTTGTCTATAATCTCATTTTATTTCTTTAGTCATTTGGTCTGTCTTTCTTTGATTCTTATTGTTTCGATTTTCTCTTTTTATTTTTTTCCATAATTGAACAAGATTATAAATTAACTGCTATGTACATATAAAAGAGCTTACAGGTTTTGTAGCGATAGTCAATGTTCTATTTCCAAAATCTGTAAAATCATTCCCAAATAGCACATTTTTTACTAGATCAAGTCTGTAATCGTTGTTCCAAGTTCCCATATGTTTGTATGTATTCGTGTTTATCACTGGACTGCATATTTGATATGTTGCTGTCTTTGGAAATGTATCAGTACCCCACGAAAGGCCTCCTGTATATCCAGTAATTGATACCTATTAAAAGAAATATAGATTTGGCAAAATCTTTCGGAATTGTGGATCTGCAATGCTCTTTAGCTTCGTACTTTATTTCATCTTTTCACCTTTTTGATTCTAGCGTCACTGATAAGTTTTTTGTAGACGAAACGCACGTCTGGTGTACTCAATTATAAGCCTGTTATCTTTGATGACTTTTTGTCATGGACATTGAAGTTCATTTATTGTATACTCAGAATTTGATATAACTTTTGTGAAAAAAAGTTAATATTTATTTTAACATTTGATTCGCATTATAAGCCTCTGTGGTTTACATATCTGAAAATACGTATTACAGCCTTGTAAATCACACCTTTAAGTAGTTCTGTCAGCTTAGCAAATACTGTATATACATGAAATCCAACATAGTCTTGTCTATACGATGATGATTGACTGTTTGATAGATTGATGTATACATCAAGTAGTCCTTGTTAAGGTAAAAAATACCAATTAAACAAAACATTGGGGAAAGTTTTACTTTCTTACATTCGAACCTATAAAGCAAATGAATATTAACTTATTCTGATTCTGATTCTGGTACCAGAAAACATATTTCAGAGAAATGTTTTGATTAAACTTCAATTTTAGATCATTACTTTTCAGCTTTAAGTTAATGCACTAAATCGGTCAACTATATCCAGATACTGTTTGTTTGGTGTAATCATAAAACTATTGTTTAGATATAGACTAGGGGATAAATGACTTCATGTAACAGATTGGCGATCTATGATAATGTTATACCATTTAGAATACTATAATAGATATAAGAAGATGTGGTATGAGTGCCAATAAGACAACTCTCCATCCAAGTAAAAATTTATAAAAGTAAACCATTATAGGTCACAGTACGGTCTTCAACACGGAGCCTTGGCTCACACCGAACAGTAAGCTATAAAGGGCCCCAAAAAATTACTAGTGTAAAACCATTCAAACGGGAAAACTAACGGTCTAATCTATATACAAAACGAGAAACGAGAAACACTTATAAGCCCTGGTATCATTTCCCAGGTTCCTACATCTATACTATAGCACGACGGTTGAAAGCTCAATATCTCGTAATTGAGCCAATATAGTAGTTGATGATCCACCACACAGCGATAAAGTCGCTACAATTCTATTGACAATAAAGCTTAAAATTCAACGAATATTATACTTCTCCTTTTTTAAAGTAATAGAAACATATATCTCTATCTTCCAACCCTTCTAATAATTGGAATCATTCATTCTGCTGCTTTAAATTGAAATTCTATGTATAATTAAGGACTTATTTGCATGACTGCTTGTGTTTTTATTAATAGTCCGTGTAATAAGACCTAGGTGGACTTTAGACATGATTTTTCAACTGATTATATTGCAAAAAATTTATTTACACTGCCTTCAAATAAGTTTTATTTCTTGTAAACACGACACCATGTGCAAACACTGACATCGCGTGAACAAGAAAAGAATATTATTATCACATCAGTTGACATTAGAATTGACTATTGCTTTTTTATTTTCATTTGGTTTAGTTTTATATGGTCAGTTTATAATATTATATTGAGTTTAAGAAATTAGCCGTTACAAATTAATTTTAATAATATATGGCAACAAAATGATACTTTTCAACACCGTATTATTAAACAAAAAAAAAAGAATCCAGGCTAATTAGTGTCACTAGCCCTCATTTGAAACCGTCAGAGCGGATGCCACAATTGTGCCATTTTTTTTGTCCTTTAACTAGTTAAACTGAAATCCAAATAAATGTATCCAAATATGAAATAAATAAAACTAATAAAAAATATGAAATCAGATTTAAAAAAAAGACAAAAACAATAGCTGAAGTAAAATTATAGTAATGCAAATTGTACAGTATTATTTTCATTCCCGGAGCCAAAGAAATTAGTTCTACTTCCAGTTTTCGAGGGTCGTATAGAAGATTTTAAGGTTGTCTTTTGTTTACACATTTGTTTTTGTAATGGATGTTCTACTGTCTATCATCTTATCATAAGGCTTTTCGGATTTTGCCCGTTTCTTCATTAACAATTAAGATATATATTACAGCTGTAATTGTTTTTTTATGAAATCATAAACTTAAGAAAAAGTCCATGGCTATAGGCGTAAGAATAATGCGAAAGCTGTCCTTTTTGTTTCAGTGATATCAAAAATACTGACTTTTGCTGAGTTCAAAGCACTTTTCTCGATCAATTTTCATCAGCAATACTTAGAGTTAAAAAGGAGCTAAATGAAAGAAAAGAAAAATATTTGAGTTTTGAGCAACAAAACAAGATGACAGAGTACATAAGCAGTCCAATCTGTATTGGGTCAGAGACTTTAAGGACTAGACATTACAAATTGTATTATGAAACGCTAATTATCTAGCGAATAGAGTAGGAAGGACAAACAAAGAACTAGGCAAGGTATTCGTCAAGTTGTTAGAAATTTTAACACAGAAGGTTAAGCTTTTAGACAACTATTTACTACTTACTCCGTTTGAAACCAAATGACGTAGAAGTTAGCAATTATATTTCACCGTACGGCCTTGACAATGTGCAAAACTCATTACGCATAGCAAGCTTTAAAAGGCCCCGAAATGACTAATGCATCATAATTCAAACGCAAAAACTAACTAACAAACGAAAAATAAACATGATATACAGCAACAAAATACAACCACTGAAATACAGGCTCCTGACTTGGGACCGGCAATTTTGGAACGTGAAAGGGTAAAATATGTTTGCGGGCGCCAAACCCTACCATAACCTGGTATAGTAGTTAAACAGAACAAAATGAGAAAAAAAACTATAAAAATCAGATGAAAGGGGCTTAACTCATCAGATCGATACAAAGCACAAAAGCATCTAACAGAAACACAGAAACACAAAATACAAAGTACAGATGTTTTATCGTCAAGCTCGCAATGCATAAGTTAATAACATTGAAAGCAATGAAATGTGCCTAACCTAAATACAACTTGCCGTAGGAAGTTTCAGTCGGAAAATATGAAAAATGATATCTACCTTACATATCACTGACCTTTTTTAATTCAGCAGCAAATGATTCCCCATATTTGAGAACAGAGGAATGTTGTCTGCAGTTAAATGTCTCAAACGCTACGATTGGTGTTGACGTCTCCAAGTTTTTGAACGCCTCAACAAACACAATCTTTCCATCACTGATGTAACTTTGATGAGCCTTCAAGATTTAAAAAAGAGCAGATGTAAGATGTAAGAATTATTAAATACATTTTTTTATAAAAAAAAATATTATGTATGACTGATAAGTCTTTGTAGTAACAATTACTACAAACCAGTAAAAGTCTGATATGGCCTCACTACAAAAGTCTAAAAGTCTGAAAAGACCAGGTTTTGTCTTAATTTGCATGAACTTTTACTCGACATTCTCCAAAAGTATGACTTGTGTCTTAATTTTTCTTGACAAATTCTCATTTATATTAAATTTGTATGAAATTTACTCGACATATTCTCGACATTCTGAATATGGTCTTAAAATTTCTTGACAAATTCTTGACATTTGAATACTGTCTTGAAATTTCTCGACATTTTTATTTTTTCTCAGTATGGCTTGACATATTCTGAACATTTTGAATCGTGTCTTCAATTTACTTGACAGTTCTGAGTTTTACAAATCTTGACCAATATTCATGATATTACTTTAATCTTTATTTCTCTTTATATGATATACTGTTGTTTCAAGTTACTCTTCTTTACAACAAAAATAAAAGTTTGGCATGTAAAATAATTGAAAATTTGGGAATATAAATATTTTTACAAATGCAAATATGGCTATGAAATCTAAAGTATAAAATAATTCAAATGTGGGTGTGTTGATATAAAACAATTTCAATGTGGGTTTTTAAATAATTACAAATTTTGATTCCTAAATCTTATAAATTAAATGATTCAAACCAATCATACTGTAGACATATTTCATTCTACATTCATAATATTCAATGTTGATATGGTAAATAATTATTATACCAAAATGTGGTTTATATAAATAGCAAATTATGATGATATACAAATCATTCATTTAACAGAAGAAAAATTTGTGTAATGTCATCTGTTGGAATATATTAAGTATTACACATGGACAGGATGTTCCCCATAAAATTAAGGGTTTCCACACCCCAGAGTACACGCAACTGTCAAATAGAAGTTATTGCTTTACCTGCAATCAGCCATACAACTTATCAGTTGACCGACCATGCCACTACAATTTAAAAAGTTTGTTGATAGATGAAAATGAAAATCATCATTTTGATGAAAAAAAATTGATTTGAAATGGATTTTCTTCATCAAAATTATGAAGTTAGTTATTTTAACATAAAAACAAATTGAATAATTCCCAAAGATTAAAAGAAAATTATTATCTACTCCAGGAATAATAAAAAAAATGTATTTATAATAGGTCCCATCAATGATTCTATAGATATCATCGGTCTTATGAAATGGTTCTCAAACAGACATGCATAATATAGATCTAAACATTTTTTTTCTTTTCAGGAAGGAGTTATTACAAATATTTATTTTTGATAAAAAATTATAAAATTCAACACTCAAATTTGAATAAAAAATATTTTTGGGTTGTTCTAAAAAATGAATAAGGTTTTTGAATCAAGATGGGAACAAATTCTTTGACCTAAACGAAAGCCCCCCTCTTTTTCTGCCACACAAACCCAAAAGATGAATTGTGGGGTCCAAAAGAGATACAAGACACCTATTTTAGTAAAGCAAATTTGACTGGCAGTTTTGCGAACGGCAAAAATCTAAATGCTGTTTGTCAATACCTTCGACTTATATTCCAAGAGAAAACAATTACTTAAATGTTTAATAAAAATAAATCAAAATCAAACTACATAGGGAATCATTCAGGGTATTCCAACTTAGTTGCACCAAAAGGGTATCTTACTATACCAAATTAATCCTTGATTCTTCAAAGTTTAGTTTAGCCATAATAAAAAGGAGTATACAACAGCAATAAAATGTCATAAACAGTGCCGAATAAGTCTGTTCACATTTCAGGCGAAATTTATACTGTTGAGATAGTGTCAAGACATATTTAAGACTGTCAAGAATATGTCGAGACATATTCAGACATTATTTAGAATGTCAAGATAATGTCGAGACATATTCAGACATTATTAAGAATGTCAAGAATATGTCAAGACAGATCGAGACAAATTTAAGACAGTCAAGAATTGGTCTAATCCAGACTCTTATCAGATGATACAGGAAGTGTCGAGAAATTTTAAGACAATGTTCATACCGTCAAGACACTTGTCAAGAAAAATCAAGAACCTTATTAGACAAATTCATACTATGTCAAGAATTTTTAAAAATTATTCAGACAAATTAAGAATGTCAAGTAAAAATTCATGCAAATTCAGACAAAAACTGGTCTTTTCAGACTTTTTGACTTTTGTAGTGCCTATATCTGTACTTGACTGTACTGATTTTTACTCGACCGGTCTGAATTGGTCTGATATGTACTCGATATTACTCGACTGAAGTCTGAACCATTCTTAACAGTCTGAACTTCCATTGCAATCCTTGATAACCCTTTAAAAAAATTGTTTTCCAAAGTTGCAGTAAAAATTTTGGTTGATTAATTAAGTTTTGAATTATAAGTTTTACAGGATGTTGTTTAACTTCAAAGGATGTTATTTAAAATTTATTACTCTCTGAGTAGGTGTGCTCTTTTTAATGAGTGTGCCCCAAGCAGGAGGTATTACTTTGTAGTTTGCGTCTGATCAGAAGAACAATTTTAATTATTTCTTTAATTTTTTGTGCTATATTATAATAAGAATAGATCTATTTTTGATATAAGATTAAACAATTTCAGCGATTTTGTTGGATTATGTTATGTCAGTTAAAAGATTAGTTATATAACTATTGTATGTAACACTGTAAAAACTTATGTAGGTCTTTTTTTAAGAATTTAGGTGAATTCAGTTTTGTTAAATAAAAAAACACACGGCAAACAAGAAGCACCTAAATAAGGTTTTATTACTCTCGGTACATATGTGTTTTTCAGGTAAAAGAAAATCTTTCTTTTTACCAAGACTCACGACATTATAGTTATATAAACAGTTAAAATTTAAAAAGTAGAGGTTATTTCGTCAAGTATGGTTCAGACTGGTCGAATATTGTTCAGACTTTGTTCGAGTCTGGTTCAGACCTTTGGTCGAGTATGGTTCAGACTGAAAAAATAGGTCGAGAACTGGTCGAGTACAGGTCGAGAATGGGTTGAGACTGTTTCAGACTGGTCAAGTAATAGTTCAGACTTTTTTCAGTGGCAAAGATAAGGGTCAAGTACAAATCAGTAGAGTCGAGGATGGTTAAGATTGGGGTCGAGTTATATCGATTAAATTCAGACCAATTCAGACTGGTCGAGACAAAATCTGTACAGTCGATAACATATATAGGCCATTTCAGACTTTTACTGGTTTGTAGTGAATGGTATATAGGAGAACATAGACAATACAAAGTTACATAAGTTAAGCAGGAACTGTTTATCCTTCCTTAGCAACTGAGTTCACCCCCAGTTTAGTGGAATTCGTTTTACTCAGTCTTTAGTCTTCCAAGTATTATTTTGTTGACTTTTTGTCGTTTTTTTTGTTTTTTGCTATGGCATTGACCAATTTATGAGTTTTTAATGTCCCCTTAGTATCGTCCGCCTCTTTCTGAAGTAACATCAGAATATAGTAATATTAACAAGTACATAGCATACACTGTTGAAAAAGACAAAATTAAAAGCACAAAGTTGAGGATGGTTAAGAACAATTATTTATGTTTAAGTTGAAACTTTCATTTATGAAGGGAAACGTTAACATGGCAGCAACAAAATAAAATATTTACTAGAAGGTCACCATATATATTTTAGATATTTGAAACAAACTAGATATTTAAGTAATAACGTTATATACCGAATATGGACTGCTCTGTGGCCATACATTATTACATGTGCCATTACCACCAATCATATCAGGATAGTACATTCTTAGATATGAAATCCGTCCGCTTGAAATACAAGAGTTTGAGTATGTGGGCAGTTTCAATCCTTCGCCAAATATAATCCATGTGTATTCTGTGGTTAACATATTTAATCTGTTTGCCTAATGAAAATATAGACCAAAATATGAAAGAAAAAACAAAATAAGACAATCTTGCAATGATAAAGCGAATGTGAATTCATCTATAATCAAAGTATAAATGATCATGTGCCTATGAAAAGCCGAGAAATTTGTCAGTGTATGTCTTTAGTTTCATTTGATGCGCATTACTTTAGGGAATTTGTTTGTATAGTAGATCTTCGAAAGTCTCGTTACGAGTCGGGACGATTTTATGTATAGACGTTGTCTATGCTGAAGACAATATTTTGACCTTGTATTTGTTTTCTTTTGGTGCGTTTTTTCTTTATGGGGAGAAGGGGGCATCGAGTTGCTGTCTTTTTGACATATACATATCGTATGCTCTTATAAATACATTTTCATAAAACATGTAACCCCTAAACGGTATGAATCTGTCAAAATTAAAAGCATTTAAAACTCGCTTTGGCAGCTGTCGGAAAAACAAACTTTAAAGGTCAAAGTTATCAAAAAGAATATACGATTATCGATTTTATTTTATTATTCTTATCATCTCTCAAATTGTGAACTTACCTCGGCCAAAGTTTCGTTTACTATGTTTAAACTTGCAAAAAGAACAAAGTGTTTTAGACTGTATTTCCTGGTAAGGTTTAATCGGATTCCATGTTCTATATTTATAATTCTAGATGACACTGGTATAGTGGATAATCGGGCAACTAAGTTTTGTAAGCAGAAAGAACCTTAAAAATAAACAAAAACACATTTAGAACATATCAAAGCTGCAAAATTGGTCAGAAATACTAAGGTAATATTTTTTTAAGGTTTTTCTCTTGAATATATATGCTCACTTAAATGGAAAAAAAAACAAGCTAACAACAAGCATTTATAGTAAGTAAATTTCAATATGGAAGATAATATGACGAAATATGTACTTTCAATATAATTTGTAAATGCCAATTATCTAGAATATTAGAGCTAAGAAAAAATAGTAGAAACATTATTCTCGCGTGTTGCGGAAATATGATCACGTGTTCCAAAACTATCCAAAAGAAATTGCTCGTTGACTTTATAGTGATTTGAATGTATTGCTTTTAAAATATTTTAATGTATAAAAATAAGATAACACTTGATATTGCGACGGAATGTTATAATTAGAATTTTCAATATCTTTCTAATTTGCCTAACACATAACTATGAGTCAATGTGACATAAAATTCATAAGTTAAAAAAAATTTTTTTTTTTATTCAAAATCTGTAGAGTTTACCAATCTTCAAAGGCATAAAATAAGCTTTAATAGTTATATTTAGGATCTGTAATATTCTTTCGTCTAATGACCAATGTTTTATATCAACCGATATGATAAACAAATGCTCATAATGCTTGTGCAGTGCAACGAGCATGAAATCTTAATGTCTAATATACATCCTAGCTTTTTTCATTAGAATATACACAGTTATAAATTAAACTTGTTTTCTACAGATTATGAGTACATACTTAGTGTGTGATCGTGGAGTATGACTACCTCCAGACAGTTTTGCGTCAGAATGGTGTCTGTTATGGCCTCGTTTGCAATATCACATGGAGGGAAAAACTTATATGTATACGTTAACTTGTTAGCTTTGCATGTGCCTTTAGCAAATAGCAGATGAGGAATATGACGGCTTTTTGACTGCCATTCAATGAGTGAAGAGGTAGGACAATCTACGAATGATAGAAATCCACTGTATCCCTGTCCAAGGAGGTCACATACTGCAATGAATTGTCTAATATTGAAAACAAATATAAACGACAAAATAAATAAAGAAATTGAGGTATTATGTTTATTCTAAAATAGTTATTTTCTAATTATGATAAACTGGTTATCAAAATAACCAGAATCACCGGGAAAACTGTAAATTCATTTGTATCATTAGTAAATTGGATAATAAAGTTTGTAATAAATCTTTTGTAATAAACCAATTTCCAACTGGTGTAGAAATTATATTTGGCTTTTAACTTTTTTTATTTGAGCGTCACTGATGAGTCTTTGTAGACGAAACGCGCGTCTGACATACAAACTTTTAAGCCTGGTTGATATGATGAGTTTATTTACCTTTTTAATAGATCATTTTCTTCATATAGTCATGGTTCATCTACTTTCTAACAATGTACATATCAACCAACAAAGTACGATAGAACGACGGATTTTGTGATTGTATGTATCATATACTAGTATTGATAAATTTCGATTTCAGATTATTTTTCAATACCGAAAATGTGTTACATACACTAAATTTAAATTGAAAGTGTCCACTCTCATTTCTTATTCATTGAATTAACATTCATATCGCCAAATTGTCTGTAACATTAAAATAAATCCAACTACGATTTTGCGTACACACAGTTTCAATGATGATTTTCTTCACTATTTGATTATCAGATCGATATAAGGTCCAAAATAAAATGTGGTATGTTCCTACTGGCACTAAGTATATTAAGTTTCTGGTTATTTGGTAAAACATGAAAATTAAACTCTGCATTACCATTTAAATAACTCTTAAAGCTTAAGTTAATCATTCTCACATGTTTCATAAAAAAAAAATTGTTCATGAATTTAGTGTTTATTGCTACGTTTAAAAATTGTAAAAATAAAACAATCCTTGCTTAAAAAGAACATGTACTTGACTTTTGAAAATGATTTTGATTACTGGTTGACTGATATCTCTGATATATTGTTGTTTTTTATCATTAATTTTGTACCTTTTGTTGTGGTCTCGATCCCATTTCTTGCTGAAGTAATGTGGACAGTAAAGTTAACTTCTACAGATCCATCGACAATGATGTCGTCAGTTTCATTATAAGGGCCTTCCCACACACTGTCTTGTATCAAAACACCTACAAATACACTTATATTTTAGTTTCTACGTTTTGTAATGATTTTTGTACCCAAATGGGTTAAAAATATATGATTGTGATGAACTATTACTAAATCCGCGAAACCATTGTTACGAAACTTGGATTATGATGTCTGCTGGTGGGTTGGAAACAATCAAGAGTTAAACAATGGATAAGTTAAAGTTTTAAATTTATAGAAATGTTCAAAATATATAATTATGAGCAATACTGAGATGTTAAGTTAATGTATTGCACAAACATAGTATGACACAAATTGAGGACGATGTTTTAAGTCAGATTGGTATACAACAGTTGATGCATATACAGATGGAAGTAAATTGAGGACTTACACATTGTTTAGAAATCATTATTGTACTGCAATTTATTAGAATATAATATTCTGTCAATTAAACATAAAAGCACTTTTGCACAAGGTAGCTCCTCTTACAATAGAAACTGGAAGGTATGAACCCAAAGGAGTGCATGATATGTCATGTTTTAACTGTAAGTCTGTTATTTGCGATTAGCTTCAAGAACATTTGTTGCAAATGTGGTATTGCAGAAAGCCCTTCTTTCTGGGATCTAAAGAAACCACGAAAACATGCAAGACTGATCTTCCTCTTTGCAATGAAAATAGACAGGATGGAAAGACTTCAATTGTTTCACGACCCTTTGGGGAAAAAACAATAGAAAAATTAAAAGATATGAATTCGAAAAATAAAATGATATGTCCATATTGCTACCTACGCTATCCAATTTTTTGGGGTTGAGATAGGAATTTAAGACAAATCATGATACATGAAGATATACGTTTTAATGAAAAATTTCATTTCTTTGTTTAATAATGGTAATGTTGCAACTGCAACAACATTTTATTTGGGAGAAACAGTATTTTATTTCATTACTTTTAAAAGAAAACATCTTTTTTCATATATTATAAATTAACCATATCCAAAGGTATGTCCATTTATGCTGTCAAGCTAAATGGTTTTTTAAAAACAGTTTTCACAACAAGCAATTAATAAAAAAAAATAGAGATCCATTGGAACCTGAATCGCTCACTTGGCAAAATATGTGACATACAAATCTAATGCACTCAGGGAATGTCTTTAACAAATAGTCAAGCCATTATTCTTTCTCTTTACCGTGAACTTGTCCGGTAGATTTCTTTGAAGCTTGTTTTATAAGGCCACCATTTAAAAAGTTACAAATAGACACATTGATAATACTTTTGATTTGCATATTTAATGTGTTACAATGTGGTGATGTAGTAAAAATTGATCTAAAAGTGACAGTTATTGACAGATCCTATTTTTATAATGCATACGCAGAAAAATATACAGCATTGTATTAAGAACTATTTTGAACACTGGACATGGTTGAAGAGATACAATTTAAAAAGAATTCAACAAGAAGTATTCGAATGTGACAATAGATATTCTGAATTTTTTCAAAGAAATGTGCAAAGAATGTCAACTTAAAAAAAAAGAAATCCAAGTTAAGGCTTAAAGTAAGTAGTGGATATGCGGTCTATGCGAGATGGGAATTCAAATTTATCATGCATTACCAAGATCATCTGATAAAGTTTGTAATATTGCGAGCACTTACATCAACGCACACATCAAAAGTTGCCTTTCAGCTATTAAATGTATTTTTACTTCTCGATGCTCCACATATCATGCAGTCAGATTACGGACGTGAATTTACGGTTAATATTAAGAAAGTGAAAGACAATAGTCCATGAAAAACCTCGACATCCACAATCACATGGAAGTGGTGAAATCGGAAATGCAGATATAAAAGATATGCTGGTTATCTGGATGGGAGAAAATAAATGGGAAAAGTGGAACATAGATTGAAATTTATATGGTTTGAGAAAAACACCAGTCGCCACTCTGTTATTAACAGATCACCATGCAATGTCGTGTTTGGTTGTGATGCGAAGATAGGATGATCGTCATCATCAGTACGTCATGATATTCATGGGTCTTTACAGTCTGAAGAAGATCTGCTTCTGCAACTTGAACGCTATGATAAAGCAGAAGTAAGCTCTGACAAGCCAGGTGAGGTTAGCAAGCCTAATGCAGCGTTCAATCAATCCTTCGGAAACTCAGGAAGCAAAACTAGATATTCATGTGTGTCCTGTTTGTGAAAGCCCATGTTTTTCGAATGTTCATTGTTAGACTTGTGTACAGTACATACATAGGTGTGTTCAAACGCAATCACGACTGATACTATTACTTGTCATCTGTGTTCAAATAAAGAGATAATAACAAATGAAAAAAGGAATGCATCAGACTGTTTAAAAATAAAGCTTGAGGATGAGAGATTTATCCGAAAAAAATTTGACAGAGGTGGATGTTGGAGCGAATGTGTTGAATCCAATTCCCTATGTGGATCGCGAAAAATGAGACCCCGTATTTATTTAAGGCCAAAATAAACAAATTTTGTGTTTCCGGTTCCACGAACCTTCATCCGTATCCGACGCCGACCCTTAACATTTTATTGACGAAATATGAAAATACGCACAAGTAGCGCAAATATTATGAACCAAGATTTCAGATAAACAAGCATGACTTGTCGACAACCGTGGAGCGTATGAGCTGTCAAATATGCGAAATGTGATCACATGGACGCAAAAAAAATTATGACATCGATTCCGGATAATTATGATATGATGAACCTTTTTTGAAGAAAGTGATAATGCCCCGAGACAATCTTTCTTGTGGAAGACCATTTGAGATACTATACTTCAGCAGTAACCTAGGACGAAAGGACATTTGTTGTCAATGTGGTATTCCAGTAGCCTTGTTTGCTTGGATCTAAAGAAACCATGAAAACAAACATGACTGTTCTTCTCTCTGCGATGAATGTAGACGGGCTGGGAAAACTCAAATTAATGCCCGACCCTTTGGCAAAAAGCAATAGAAATAAAATATGTAACCAACCTACCCTACTTTTTTTTTTTAGGGAAAAGGGGGGGGGGTAATATAGGAACACAATTCATTTTATTTTCCCAAACATTATGGCTGTTGTAATTGGTAAAGAAGAGCATGGTTACAAACTGGGAATAAAAGACGGAATACTGTCTCCATACAGGAATCAGTTTGAACTGTCTGACAGTGACTTTATTCCTAGTCAATATGTCAAGTTTGGCAATGAAATGTCCTTAAGAAAAGGTGTCAGTAAAGTTTCATTGTGTGATGGTCATGTTTTACAAAATGTGGTTGAAGATTAGTGCTAGTGGCAGAAAAAGATGTAAAACTACGTTGTCTTTGTAAAAAAATCAGGACAAATGTGTAACAGTCGCTGTCATCCAAACATGTAATGTAGTGACAAATAATTGTCATTTTTAGTGCTGTAAAAAATTCAGTAGAAGTAAATTTAACTATTTATTTTGAATACTGTTTAATAATCATAGAATAAACAGGTCTGTTTGATATTTCCAGTCGTTCATATTTTTCATTCTGTATTATACTTTTAGGCATTTTATAAAAGGCGTAAAAAATTCAGGCATTTTATAAATTGCCTGAAAAAAAAATAGTCTAGAAATTTAAGTCATTTCACAAAATGCCTAAATTAAGAAAATACCTGTAATATATGTAGTGTGCCTTAAAAGTCTCTCGTAAATTCTTTTGAAGATTAGTGCATTATTATGCATTGTAAATGTTTTAGTTGTTTTCTATGTTATCATGTGAATTTAATTATATGTTTGTATGTTATGAGACTCTAATAAAATATCTGAATCTGTCTGTTGCAATATTGTATAAATGATAAAATGAATTAACGACGGAATTACGTAAGCAGTTGCTCATTAAAATCATAAAATGCTCTCGCAATATTAGGTATTATTCTATTTTGATATTTAAGCATTAAGCCTAAATCAATATTAAGTTGCAAAAATGTCTTTTGCAAGGCTTCGGAACACAAGATCACATTTGAGAATAAAATCGGTGTCTCTGCCAAATGTTCATAGTTCTAATATAATATTAATCAATATAAAATACTACCGATAGTTCATTATAAACACTATCTATATTTCTGACTACGAATGCTTTTTGTTAGCTTGTTTGTCTTTATCTCATTAAAATGAATATATATCGAAAAAGGAAAATTATCACACCAAAAACGACTTTCATTTCTGGTCAATTATGGGGTCCTTTGATATGTTCCTTTTGTTTGTTATTTCTAAGGTTGTTTTTTTTTTTTTTTTTGCTTTTAACGAACCTTAACCGTAAGTAGTTCGACAGATGTGAGAGTGGGACTTTTTTAACCTTCTAAAGGGCCTGTGTTATGATAATTGTTGCCTATTTTGTTGTTATAACATCGTGAGTAGATATTGTTATTTCTGAATGTCTGTCTACATATATAGATATTTGAAACTATTTGCATCCTCTACAAAATGCAATGGCAGTCTTTATTTGTTTGGCAGAAGAACTAAAATAATGGTATGATAAGTTAAATATCAGTGAGGCTAAGGACACATACTACAAAATAGTTTAAACATAAAAAAAGGACCTACATACAAAATTTTAAAAACACCACTATCAATACAAACTAAAAAACGTTGATAAATTTAAAACTACTGATTATCGATTTGATTTAGATCATTTGCTTTATTAATACGGAAATGTTGTAATCCAATTTAATGTTTTCCTGTGAAATAGTTTTAATGGTTTATTTACACAACCATTAATTAAAACATAGCCAATCAATTATCTTTCATTCACAACAATATTCATCGGCACCTAAACAAGTTGCGTTCTTTAAAGAAGTAAAATCAATCGTGAACCCAGAACGCCTCTTATTGGAAAGGTAAATTATTTTTTCAATTATTTAAGTCTCAGTTGAAACCTAATTGCATCGATAATTGTTATCTCATGTTGAAATGCGCATCTGGTGCAGTGATAATGGTCTTCTTAACTTTATAACATGCAGAGAAACAATGAAAGATGACCCAAACTAAGTAAACAACTGTTGTTATAGGAACCTAAAGTAGAGGTTTATTATTAAGATTAGAATAATACTTTTTATAATTTTAATACATGTAAATACTATGTTTGTGAATTTCTCAATGAATATTGACAGAATATTGATGCAGTATTTGTAAAACTGAATTTATTTTTCATCATAAAAAAAATAACAAACGTCAAAACATTTTTTATCCGTCTCTCGCCTGCGACGAACGTCAACGAGGCGAAATATAGGCATAAGTGTTCGGTTACGGGACAAAAATATGTATTTTGCGTTTTAGTTTAGTTTCAGTGGATTGTGTATCCCATTCTGATAATAAAAAAAAGAAATACAAATAATTATTTTTTATTTAGTGTGTTTTCCGTATATTCAAAGTAAATAATATGTGCATTATATATTGGAACGCAACGTTCTGCTGAAAACATAATATCTAATTGTAATATAATTAAATGTGTATCAACATATATTGACCAATAGCCGATATTTTTATTTCATTCAAAAATTATGGACCTCTCTACAAAAAGGTGTACATGATTAAGTTACAGGTTCACAAATTGTACAGTTATGAATAATATTAGTAAGCAAAGAAGATGTTATGATGTGAAATTTTATATATATATCTAAAAACGACACATCCACTTTACATATAAAATAAAGGTGCGGCGGATCTCGCTTAATTATTAAATAAATTGCGAATGGAAACGGGGAATGTGTCAAAGAGACAACAACCCGATCAAAGAGAAGAACATATCCCAAGACCACCAAAGGGTCTTCAAAACAGCGAGAAAATCACGCACCCGAAACGGGCTTCAGCTGGCCACTAAACATAAATGTATACTAGTTCAGCGAAAATGGACGTCACACTAAACTCCGAAACATATAACGAACTTTAAATTTGTTAAAGAACGCACCTTTCTTAAATACACAATTTATAACAATTAATCATTAATTAGTTATTGTTTGCTTCACGTCCAGGGGCAAATATTTCAATTATGTTCTGGACGATAACAAATCAAAATTCAATACAATAGGTACATGTTGCGTAGGTCCTTCAATAGGGGTCGACTAGGATGGAGGTCTGGAAATTTGGGAGGCCACCTGAAAATAAGGATATGCTGGTTATGAATAGAAATTATTTAGCTTTGCAACAGGCCACCTACGGACATCTTAAAGAGCTGTTGCAAGAATTCTTTACGTGCAGAGTGTGGCACTCTCTCTTCACGAGGTATCGGATTTAACGTCTCCATTCGAACCGGACGTGGCTGCGTATTTATACATCCCGCAAATCCAAACGTATGTCCCACTTTGGCAAGGATTTACTGGCGGTCGCAGAAGACAATGAATGAAAGACATACAGAATGATGGCGCCAAAGCCACCCCCTAATCCGGGATAGTGGTGCTACAGTTCACAACATAAGAACAAACTATGAAAATTAGTTGAAAAGGGTTTAACTCATCAGATCGATACAAAACAGTATATTAGGACAAATAATTATACTTTCACTCTTTAAAATTTGAAATTCAACTCGATTTTATAATTTTCAGACGCTGACTTAAATGAATGCCTGAATAGTTTATGGCAGAAATAAAAATAAAAGAGGGACAGTAAAACTTATAGATCGAAAACAAACTGACAACGCCATGGCCAAAAATAAAAAGACAAACAGACAAATAATAGTTCAGAGGACACAACATAGAAAACTAAAGACTTAGCAACACGAACCCCACCAAAAACTGGGGGTGATCTCAGGTGCTCCGGAAGGGTAAGCAGATCCTATGTTATAGCAAAATAACATAATAAATATAATATGACAGTAATAACAGTAAACAGAAAACAACACAATAAAGTAACCTTTATTGCAAAATTACACACATAATGGTCAAGCAATAACAAATAAAAAAACATACATACAAGAATACAACAAATAAACAATTAACCGAGATACACAATGTATGATTTAATTTACAACAAAAAAGTCATATCAAGCGCTGACTGTTTTCATAAGTTATAAAATGGTCAATCATTCCACAATTATTACTCTGTATAGAAGTTATGTCACTCGAAGTATTATATTGACTCGATGTGTTTTTTCATTAAGTCTGTAATTAAAAAATGTATGCTGGAATCAACTATTCAATTTTGTTTTTTTCTTGCATTAAATTCATATTTCAAAAATTCGATCAAATTTTATTGTTTATTTAAATCATTTAAATTGCAGTTCGGTCTTTGGAGTCTAGGCATGACAAAATCAAATATGCACTACAAACTTTGGAGTCTAGGCATGACAAAACCAAATCTGCACTACAAACTACAAAATAGTTTAAAAAACAAAACATAAGGAAAAAAAATCTACACGTTAAAAAAAGTATAATTTTGTATATATAGACCGAAACACGTTGATATATTTAAAACTACTGATTGCAATGGTTCTTTGAGTGCAGAAAGTGTCCCCCTCTATTCGAGGCTTCAGATTCAACGTCCCTATTCTAACCGGACGTGGCTGCGTATTTATACATCCCGCAAATCCAAACGGATGACCTACTTTGACAAGGGTTATACTTGCGGTTGGAAGAAGACAAGGTGACCATAGTTTGATCTATACTCAGTCACCCTTGTATTAATGATTAATGTCAATAATGTGGGCCGGTAGTTCATGCAATAATTACAGATATAATTCAATGAAAATGCACTGTTTAAAAGCAAAGTCACAAAACATACAAGGCTTATTGGTCAATTATTATATATATATATATATATTATTAATATCAACTTGACTTGTTTAAAACATTTATCATGTATTATGTTTCTTGTCACTTGTGTATACAATGTACTATGTTTGCATTTTAACCCGCCAGGGTTTCATGTTTTGCAATAAAGTTTATTATATTATAAAACCAAAAGGTGTTTCAACTTGATATTTCAATCGCAATATTTATTAAATATTCGCTTGTTTTACAAGCAAAATGCAATGTCTATAAACACGCACGGTCATCTATTTGGTAGTAAATAAAATATTTTTTACAGCAAGCTCGTCTGGTTTGATTAGCTTTGTTTTTATGACGGTTTCATCTATCCCGCACAGTCTAGGTAGTCACTGTAAATTGTGTCCGCAGCAGAAACTCGTTAATTATTTGTTGACAAAGTTCACGTCAAAATAACGATGTAAGATTGCATGATATGCATATATCATTTTATCTGTTAATGACTGATATTATTATTACACATAATGAAGCCAGTGAAGCCCTGTAGTCACGCTTTTTTGTTATTATAATAATCGGCGTTGATGAGTTTGGTGCCTAATGTCCCTTTGAAACTATTAAATCGACCTTCACCTGTATCATCTAATCAAGTTTTCTTTATATATCTTGAAATCTTCCCGTGAATTAAAAGAATTATATGAACTGCTTCATATAGATCTTTTACGGTCTGAGATTACTATTTCAAATTTAAACATAAACCAAAAGGACTTATGAATGGCCCACAGCTTGCTACGTTTGGACAGATATGAAATAGAGGAGATTGACAACTAGACGAAATCTCATGATACCAGTATCTCGCAGCCCTCTCGATTTCATTGAAAATATTTGAGTACAAGGTAAATCTTACTTTCTCAAAAATCACAAAAAAATATTTGGAAAAATACCTGCAATACCCTATCAACATTTCATTCCAATTTCCATTGTTTATAACATCACATTTGTACAATAAATAAAAAAAAGAAGAACCGACCATTCCAACACAATCGTTTCCAAAAAATTCTAAAAATGAGAAAAAATTTTAAAAAGGAGAAAATTGTATGTACGTGAAAAAAAGTATGAAAAATAAAGAGAGAACCGCTTGATACTTTAATAGATTAAATAGTTTTGAAATTATAGAATTGCCAATCTCTTGTTCATGTATCATAATATGCGCTAGTTAGGGATAATATAATTTAATAATGCATTGAGAAATTTTATTGTAACATTTGTACAATATTTTATCTCTTCACAATTAGAAATTAACTTGATTTGATAATTTTCAGACGCTGGCTTGAATATTAATGCAGAAGTAAACAATGCTAGTATAGCAAAATAACATGATACATATTGACAAAAATAACAATAAACAGGGGACAACATAATAAAGTAATCGTTATCGCAAAATAACACCCATAAGGGTCAGGCAATAAAAAAAATAACTATCATACAACAATACAACACATAAACTAATAACTTTGACACACAATGTAGGATTAAATTTATTACAATAAAGTCATAGCAAGCACTGACTGTTTTCATAAGTTACAAAAAGGTTATTAATTCCACAATTATTACTCTGTATAGAAGTTTATTCAATGACAATGTCGTATTTATCACACCCACTTTCAAATAATGTATCTGTGTGACAATGGAAGTATTATATTGACTCGAATTGCTGTTTTTTTTTTTGATAAGTCTGTTATTAAAAATGAATGCTGGCTTCAACCAATAAAGTAAATAAGGTACACACGTACTTCCCTGCGATCTAATAGTTCACAATTTATTGGTGAATATGTGAATAAGTATCTAAATGATTCAAAGGGTTAGAAAAAAGAAGAAAACGCATAAACAGTTATGAAAAAAAATTATTTGTTCAAAAATAAAAATGTTGTTGATACAACAACAACCTAAGATCAATAGAACCGTGGAGCAAAGTTTACAAAATAAACTTATTGTCTTGAAGCTTGAAATATATTTCGAAGGTGATTTTATCTTATTTTATTTATTTGTTTGTTCATTTCTTCATTAGATGACTCACTGTTATATAATTTATTATTGTTTTCTTGCTTAATATAAAAATAAGGAGATGAGGTATGATTGTTAATGAGACAACTATCCACCAAAGTTCAAATAAAATGGATGTAAGCAGTTATAGGCAATCGTACGGCTTTCAACAATGAGAAAAACCTATACCGTATAGTCGGCTATAAAAGGCTCCGACATGAAAAATATGAAATAATTCAATTTAGAAAACTAACGGCCTAATTGATAACAAAACGATTATGAAAAAGATATGACAGACATGAACCAACGACAACCACTGAACTACAGGCTCCTGACTTTGGACAGGCACATAAAGAATGTGACGGGGTTAAACATGTTTGTGAGCGTTCAACCCTCTTCCCAACCTGGGACGGTGGTGTAACAGCACAACATAAGAACAAACTATAAAAATCAGTTGAAAAAGGTTTAGTACCGGCATGTTTAACCTCGGGGAGTTAAAGTATACTTATTTATTTAAGTGATCTCTTTTTATATCCAGTAACTTGCAGTGAGGTGAGAGGTTTTTTTTTGTTCCGTGTTGAAGGCCCCACTGTGAATTTGAGATGAAGAACAGCAATAAAAGCGCTGTTCCTCTACTTTGTGTGTGTTTTTTTTTGCTGTGCATGTACTAATTTTGTATCATGCATGGATACCCATATCATTTGTTTTTATATTATAATAAAATATATAACTTTATACACTGATAATGACTACATTAAAAAGGGGGAGTCACATAAACAAAAATTACTGTTGACTTGTCATAACACTAGACCTTCGTTGGTTGTACTTCTCCATAGGGTTTTAATCTATTTCTTTTACAGGGCGGACAGAATGTACATTAGTTTTGACTTATTGCAATGAAAGTTATCTTATACTGACCGCTCGAAAGAAATTAGATTTTTTGTCTGCTGTATTCTGATATAATTTTACATTTTTTCCTACGTGTATTTCATTATTTCGATATCTATGAGTACACTTACCCTTAAATTAAGACATAACCTCTTCAATAAATACAAAATTGCGCTTTTCAAAAGTTTTTTTTTTTTTTTTTTTGCTTTTTTTTTCATTCTCATTTATGGAGAAATAAATGCGCTCTTTTGGTATATTTCAAAACCTGCTATTAACGAAAAAGGACGACAGCCTAACGCAGTGCGACAATCTTTGAACTGCTCTTATGGACTAGATTATTCAACAGACAGATCAAAATAATACTAATAGATAAAAAAAAAAAGAATTAAGTTTTCCTTATACAATTTAACTTGATTATGCACGCCAGATAAACATATAAGGTTAAGTGGAATATGCTTACCTATTTTATATTGACCTGCTAGTACCATTTCCAGAACAGCAACTATAAACACAATTAACTCCATTTTTTTCTACAAAATAGTATGTTGAAAAAGATTAAAACGTACCATCATTACAAATCAATACATTTGTTTGCATAGTGTAAATTAATGTTTGCAAAAAAGATCCGGCATTTCATTGTCTTCAAGACAAAAGCCATGGCTTATTAGTTTACCTTTGAGCTCTGTAACTTGACATTTAAAACGGCTTGCTGGGAGAACATGGTACGCAAAGACGTAATGAGGGAGTTTTATTTCCGTAGACATCCAAGTGAAACACAAAAAAAAAGAATATTAATAAAGAAAGAACAAACAAATATGATCGATACTCACACTGATCCATGGAAATTAAAATGCTGCCCAAAATATAAATAAATTATATGAATATATTCAAATGTTATAAGTAATATTACTGATTTCACGTAAATACAAATCATTTTAATGATGATTAGGAATGTATAACTGTGAAACTATGAGTGTCATTGGTGATTTGTATTGTATTCTCTATGGATCTAATTCTAATATCCTACATTAATCTGATCCTATTAACAATTACTTAGGTCCAGTCTGTGGACATTCGCTCCGTCAGCTTTTCATTCATAATTAATCGTTGTCGACTTTATGATATCTCTAAGTGATTTCCAATTTGAATTAGTACATCCGAAGGGAAAAGAGGGGTTATATATTGTTTTTGATTATCAAATTGTCTTGAATATTTTCAGCGCAAATAAATCACTTCAAAGAAAAGACAAGGCTATTATAGTATTGGTGCGCAGTCGCCATGTTCGCCTCATCTTTTTCAAATCAACCAATAAAAAGGTTGGAAGAAAACGCGGAAATAATAACAAAACAAACTCTTTATACACATTGAAACTATAAGCATGATATGAATGACATATGTTTTATTATATTTAGATTGAATATTAACCTACCGGCCGTGATACCAGAGATGTGCCTAAATATAGAGCTCTGGTATTTTAGCCAAAGGCATCGACATATGGTTATCACGGGTCGAAATGCACTTTTAGTGAAATATCATTAAAATTTGTATAATAGTTTTATCATCCGATCTTTTATCATGTTATCTAATTCCTAAGTTTCGTAATTATATTTATTTTTACGATTCTATATAGTAATTGATGAATGTGATTGATTTTTCTGAATTGAAAAGAATTGTTTACATAATTGATGCCTATTTTGTGCATACTTTTTTCTCGGTAAAATTTGGATAATACGTTTATATATATTAATTAAATGAGCACGGTCTCTTCCCTAACAAGCAATCAATTTGCAAAAAAAGCTTAGATCAAATAAGAAGAAGAAATAATTCAAAGGCCTGTGTCTACCACGGATATCCCTTAGGAAAAATACCAATCATTAGACCTAACATAAAAAGAATGATTTCGTTTAAGCTAGGTATAAGCTATAAGGTTCAATTTTTCGTTACGGAAATACGGAGTACATGTAGTTTAATATATTAACTATCTGTCGCATTGCTTTGAATATATTGACAGGTTTTTTTACTGACACACCCACAACTTTTAAATATATTACCTTATCTGTAGTTTACAAGACCTTTCGCAATTCCTCAATGATCTTCAACTTTGTACTTTATTTGGCTTTTTGTCTGCTGAGCGTCACCGATAAGTCTTTTGTAGACAAAACGCGCGTCCAGCAATTTTAAACCTGGTGTCTATGATACGTTTATTTAATGATATTATTTTTTTTTATAAAAATTGGAAGAAGAGGCCAATGAAAAGTTGCTAGTCAAAGACGGACAGACAACAGCATGTTGAAAGAAAAAACAAGTTGTTTTCTTTAAAAAAGAGATACGTGAACCCGAAATCGCTGACTGGTCACCAAAAAATTGTTGTTGAATTTTTTGTTTGATTATCATTTAAAATAATTGACTGTGAATAGAATAAGATAATGGTGGTGTTAAAACACATTATTGAAAATATTTAATTGTGTGTAGATTCTTGCACAAGTCAATTGAAAGCAATGTTGGACAGTTGTGAATAGAAAAGTGTATATATACTGCTACTACATGTATTTGAATTTACGTTTTAAGGCTTGACTATTTTATTTATTATTTGGGCGTGTACATCATTTTTCTTAATCATATTGCAAATCCCAGTTTCTGCAAACCGGATGTCTAATGCAAATTGCACAAACCAATCGCAATTTAATTTAAGCACTCAGTTTGCTTTATAATCTGGGTGCATTTATTTTATCTATCACATCTTCATATTTTGTTCCTGGATGCCTTCAATTATTCGTTATTGAAGCTGTCTGTACTCATGGTTGATGTTGTTAATGTTATGTGTTTTTGTTAGATGTATTTCTGCTTTGCATCGATCTGATGAGTTAAGCCCTTTTCAACTGATTTTTATAGTTTGTTCTTATGTTGTACTGTTAGACCACTGTCCCAGGTTAGTGGAGGTTGGCGCGCCTTCAAACATGTTTGACCCCGCCACATTCTGTATGTGCCTGTCCTACGTCAGGAACCTGTAATTCAACGGTTGTCGTTTGTTGCTGTATATCATATTTGTTTTTCGTTCATTATTTTGTACATAAATCAGGCCGTTAGTTCTCTCGTTTGAATTGTTTTACATTTGTCATTTCGGGGCCTATTATAGCTGACTATGCGGCATGGGTTTTACTCATTGTTGAAGGCTGTACGGTGACCTAATGCTATAGTTGTTAATGTCTGTGTCAGTTGGTCTCTTTTGGAGAGTTGTCTCATTGGCAATCATACCACATCTTCTTATTTTTATATTGACAACGCCATGGAAAAAAACGAAAGACCACCAAAAAACAACAGTCTACAGAATACAACAAACAAAACTGAAAACTGAGCAATACGAGCCCAACAAAAAAACGGGGGTGATTTTAGGTGCTCCGATACTGCTACGTCTGTTGCTACTGTACATATATTTTTTGCATTTTAGAGGTTTAATTTGCCATTAAGTGATACCTTATGAACACGAGGGATACTTAATAGTTTATGCAGAGACTCCTTATCAAACGTAAAACATAATTTATAGATGGTTTTTCGGTGCAAGGAATTAGAAAACAATCTGATACATGAGATATCATCGAAGACCTGAAAATTAGAATCTATTTCATTTTTCGAAAGCTTGACTTCAAGGTTTTCTTTAAACTGAAGATTTATAGTGATATTTTCTGTAAATTTGTAATAAACAGGTTTAGATTGAGACAAACATTAGTTTAACATATTGCATAAGACTTATGAAAAAAATGAAATCATATTCGTGTATCATATATCTTATTGGGGTAAGAGGTATACTTTTGGCTTCTGTGACAACTTGAAGGCATCATTATACATACTCATGATATATAACCTAGACTCTTCATTGATACATGCAACCCGATTTGTAATAAAAACAAAATATCGTGATTCAGAGCATTATAGTTCTGAGATTAATTCGAAGGTTTCAACGGTATGACTCGGATGACGAAATATACCATTTTTCAGCAATTTTACCGACACGAACAATTAAAGTGGATAGTTGTCTCATTGGCATTCATACCACATCTCCTTATTTTTATATAAACTACCTTTTATACATCAATAAACATGCTGTAAGTTTGAAATGTATGTGTGTAGTCCGTAAATTTGAAATTACTAGTATACAGCACATTATCATCCCAGTTTAAAATGTATCAGTGGAGTTTGAACGTTTTTAAGTACATGTAGCAGTAGTTTAAATTCTTAAATCAGTGACCTCAAATGTTTGTATGAAATTAGATAGCAAATAACAAAGTTCATTCACGTTTGGAAATGATTGACGAAAACTAACAGAAATTTTTGTAAACAAACTTACCTTTCTAATTATTCCTTGGAACTAATCAATTCAATGTTTAATATGAAATACGACAAAAGATTGGAATTGATCACTGACAGTATGATGATATTTAAAATTTTAACACACGTCATTGGTGTCTATGTTTATTTTATACTTACAATTGGAAAAACCTGTTGAAATTACTAATTGAAAGAAATTAAAATACATTTAGAAAACTTTAGAACACTGACGATTCGGCTTATCTGGTTGAAGTCGTTGTTGCTTACTTCTAAATGATATGCTAATACTTTCATTAATATTCAAAATTAATGCGTATGTGGATGTTTTAATGCTCGGGCGAACTTTAAAAAAGAGGCGGAAGACTCACAAGTCAAAGAAAAACTTGCAACGCAATGGCAAAAAACGAAAAACGACGAAAAAGCGAACAATTCTACAAAATATTACATAAGAAACTAAAGATTGAGCAACACAAACCCCACAAAAAAACGGGAGTGAACTCAGGTACTCCGAAAAGGTAAGCAGTACCTCCTCCACATGTGAATAAGAAATACGATCATTATACATGTACAACTCTTTACTACGTGCATTCTATATGAAATGTGTGATAAACACCAGACTAAATAAGTGCCAATGTTAACTTTTCTCATAACATGGCTTGTCTAGTGTCCGTCGTCCGTCGTAACCTTTCAAAAAACCCAAAATCTTTTAAACCAATATTTAAACATATGTTATTGCGAAATACATAAAAGAATCTGACACAATTTATTCCAACTTACGAGGGTCCTATTCAGTTAATAAACAGTGTTTAAAGTAATTGCAGATGGCTGATATTTTTGTTCAAGCATATTGTTTTTCTTAAATTGTTTAACATTTCACAGCGATATAACATGTTACTTTTATTATTCTTCCCTTAGTTTATTTATTTTGTATTTGCATTGTATCATAGATCAAATTTATTTGTTCAGTGTATGTTCACTGGTGTTAATATGTCTTTTGATTGAGTTAAGCCATTTCAATTGATATTTTATAGTGTGTCTTTCTATGTTGTGATGTTACACTATTGTTTCAGATAATGGTGACGGTTTGGTACCATTAAAACGTTTAAACCCGCAGCGATTGTTTGCACCTGTCCTAAGTCAGGAATCTGATGTTCAGTAGTTGTCGTTTGTTGATGTGGTTCATAAGTGTTTCTCGTTTCTCGTTTTTTATATAGATTAGACCGTTGGTTTTCCCGATTGAATGGTTTTAGACTAATTTTTGGGGCCCTTTATAGCTTGCTGTTCGGTGTGAGCCAAGGCTCCGTCTTGAAGGCCGTACTTTGACTTATAATGGTTTACTTTTATAAATTTTGACTTGGATGGAGAGTTGTCTCATTGGCACTCATACCACATCTTCTTATATCTATAATAAGACACATGCATCAGCATGCCATATCATAATGTAAAAGCAAACAAAATCAATCGTTTAAAATACAAAGGAAAGGAACAATTATATTGCATGATGAATTGTCTACTTCGGCATATTTCAGCAAAAACATTATAAGATAGAGAGAAACGGTTAACTATAAAAAAAAATAACCAGCAAAACAAACTCTACAAAGAAGTACAAATCCTAAATTCATCAATCTACCCTTATAAGAGTTTTTGTCCTTCAATGGATTTCAATGGATTTTACCCATTTTTTGTGTTTTGTGTTCTTTAATAATTAGGAGTTATCAATTACGGCCGCCACCATAACCAAAAATAGCAAGTTTTCAACAAAAAGCAAGTTTTCAACAAAACAAAAATAATATGAAAGTTCAAAAAACCCTCCTTTTCCTGTGTATTTCATTTTTTGGTTCTTCAAACTACTCTAAGCAACATAAATTTCATTAAACCAAAATATGTACAATTTTAACCATTCTAAAAAGGTACGAAGTGCTTAGCAGTTACATAAATCACGTCAACATGAAGCAATAACTGTTGAACGGGTCTTAAATACCCATAATGCAATTTTATTACACTTATCGATATTTGATATTCGATATTCAAATTTTCTTAGTCAAAAGTAATAGAAGTTTGAATATTTGATTATATAAAAAAAGACTGATAGTCATAGTTTAAAGGAGTAAAAAAAACATGAAAGGAAATCGTTTTGTGAGCCCTACAAGTTATCGTAATTTCTCGTGGTCGTCAAATATATATTAAAGCCTTACTTAAATCACAATTTCCTCTGTGATAAATACATTTTTGTCAGTAAAATGTAATCAAAGATATACTCTATAAACTTGATATTTCAATATATAAAAACAAACAAACACTTTAGTAACATTTGACAATAAATTTAAATAACTATGGATAGCCGAAAAAGATAATTTTTCGAATGACTTGATATTAGGTTTCATAATATTATGCATATACCGGTAGCTACAAATGAGTTTGGGGAAACTTCTTGTCTTCGATGTTTATGAAGAGCTCAAAGTTCGTCATCTTGTTTCTGTTCTTAGACCTTCAGAGCTGTCACTACTCCATCAAACTCGAACTTTGTTGTTGGTTCTATTGTCCAACTGTCCCTTTTCTTTACGGCCATTCTGTCTTCCTTTCGACAAAAGATACAATCTAGAATGAAAAGGACATGCTCTTGCACCATTAGAAATCTAACATAAGCAATGGTATCTGTTTGTATGTGATAAGAAAGACAACTGTATTATTTATTACGTACATGTACAAGTTGTGTAATTAATATATATATAGTTTTATGTCGATTTTAACGAAAATGTGTCCGTTATATCTCCACTCTACTCTGTATATCATCTTGTCGGTATGTTCGTCCCGGTTTGTCCACAAATAATTTTGTAACAATTTTCTGAAAAATTACTTAACAGAATAGCTTCATATTTGACTAAAGATTTGAAAGAGATAAGTTGTAACGTTTGAGCACTTTTCGGCTATCCCAGATACTGAATACTTTTGAATTTTTCAATATGTTATATGAACTTAAAATTTTTTTTGTCACACATTTCTCAAATACTGCATAACAGAATGACTTCATCTTTGTCATCAGGTCAACAATGATAAGTTATAACGTGTGTGCGCGTTAGGGATCTGCAAAACACATACTTCCAGTGTTTGCCGATACTTTGAATTACGAGTGAAGGTATGCTAAGCACGTCAACACGTGCATTTTTTTCTTCTATATTACGTGTCTCATGTTCACGTTTATGTATACAGTTCAAAGAATTATTATCTTGCTTTCTATACAAACGTGTTTGGCTTTTAACCTTTTAACCTTCACATTCTGTAGTAGAACTGGTGTCCTACTTTTTAGTACATGTATTGCAGGACCAAATATTTATTTTCTAAAATCTGTAGATATGAACTTCTATAAGCTGACTGTTACCATACAAATCAGTTTAGAAAACTGCAACAAATATTGCAAATTCTCATTCTCCTACAATGCCAAGAAAGATTAGTATACAGTGACTATAATTTCAAATACGTCACTTTTAAGGAATGAGATGGATTGTTTTTACTAACATTATGCCAAAAAGAAAGGAGAAGGTTCTAAAGTGACATCTGTAAAGACCATATTACCTTTCACTTTCAATCCGAATTAGTGTATGATGGCAATTATTGGTTTTGCAGAGATTTAATGATACACACACATGAATTTACTTTCATCGGGAATGGTTTGTATTAAAAGTTCGAATGTATGGGCGAGTATTTAATGTCCGGTGGCAAAACTAATATTATCAACCTTACTTTCTTTAGGACAACCAAGCATAAAACTGATTAAGGGGAAACAAGACCAGTAATACGGTACAGTTAACAAATTATCGGATTTACCTGCTTATAAATTTCTTTTTACAACAGCCGCTAGACACAATGCGAAGCTTTATATCGAGAAGCGCAGTGCTCCGATACTGTACAGCATTTCAAGATTCGAGATGATTTAGAGTTCTACATAATTATAGTAAACACAATTCTCTGTTGTTGTAAAACCATAATCCTTTGATGACTTTTGTATTTCTTTGAGAGTGAGTGTCCGCGCATCATTTGGTTGCATCCACAAGTAAAACCCTTGCCAAATTAGGGCGTCCGTTTGCTGTGCGGGATGTTTAAGTACGCATCTACGTCCAGTTAGAAAGGGAAAGTTAAATACCATGTCTCGTGTAGAGAGTGCCACGCTCTGTGCTTGTTAATGACCCTTGCACCAATTCTGTGAGGGGTCCTTAGGTTGCCTGTTGCAAGGCAAAATTTATGTCCCTATCTAATTATATCCTCTTTTTCCAGTGGCAGTCCAAATTTCCCAGACCTTTATCCCGGACGGCCTCTATTGCATTACCTACTTCAAGTATTGTAACTATTGTCAATTTGTTCTCGTCCTGAACATGCACGAAATATTTGTCACTGGACGTTAAGCAAACACTAATCAATTAATCGTTTTGGTTGCCATCTCGTTGACGTAATGTCATCAAATTTTGTTCATGAATATCGGACATCAAAACCAAAACACAATAGAAAAACATTGCTAGTTATCGTTCTTTGTCCATGTCGGAAATACAATTCACTTTCAGTTACTAGTAACTTATGTATGTTATGGAGGCCAAAATTATTATAATATATTTATAAATTATGTCATCAGTTGCTGTCGTTTCGTATGATCAGATGTATTTCAAAAAAGAACATATATATCTGTGTATATATCAAAATTTTTGATTTACCTCTCTCAAGGAAAAATCAAGAGAAGTGTACAAGTTGTGTTTTGCAAAGCCGGTTCAACATACGGAAACATTTCGAATATCTTTAATGATGATACTCCAATAATTAGTATTGAGAGAACCCATAAGAATAACCAAGAAATCACAAAAAAAAAATGTTTATACAGATATACGACAAGCCTGTGTAAATAAATTACAATCTATAACAATTGATAAACACTGACGCTGACGCCTGAAACAGCATGCCTTAATCTTGCTTCATCGACTATCTTAGCATTTTTATCAAACTGCTACTTTTTGGTGTATGAGCAGGGGCTGGGTTGGTGGA
Source organism: Mytilus californianus (assembly GCF_021869535.1). Classification (NCBI taxonomy): domain Eukaryota; kingdom Metazoa; phylum Mollusca; class Bivalvia; order Mytilida; family Mytilidae; genus Mytilus; species Mytilus californianus. Next base: position 40,527,935 of record NW_026262723.1, on the reverse strand, counting down.
ATTGTGATCTTAATCATAATCAACTTTGATCGATTGTCTTATTATTAACTGTTTACTTTCATGAGTGGGACAAGGGCATTGTGAGTCCCCCCCCCTCCCCTTTTTTTCCCACCGTACCGCACATTAGGAATAGAGTGAAAGACTGTTTTAAGAATACCCGAACATTTCAGCAAAAATCTAAATTAATGTATAAAGATACTTTATTATTAGTTGCCCTGAAACCCCTCCTGTCCACACACCAGTCTCTCCACAAAGCACCTTCTAAACTTTTCGAATATATCATTATTTGAATGCCTCAAAACTATTTTCACCTTGTGCCGTTGTCCGAATTCATAATAAGACTTTTTACGATAAGAAGGAGAAATTAGGATTAGGTCAATAATATTAATATAAACCACCCACATGTTTTGATGACATTTTGATATGAAAAATTACACACTTTTTACGATCATATGAATGCAGTTTTCACATTTCTAAATTAATTTCTAATATAACATACATCAATATGTATGTATACACATCATTGATAGATCGATTGGTTGTTATGAATAACAAAATATAGAGGTAAACCAAAGGTAAACAATACATCTTGAGGCTTATATATAGTCTTCAACAATAGACACAATTCAATACAATATTTCAAGTGTGTGCCTGACGTCCAGTGACACATATCATATACATCTCCGGGAAGAGAACAGATTTAAAAAGCAATTGTACAATAAATTAGTGGGTATTGCAACGTTTGCCGACCGGGAAAGAGGGTGGGAAATTAGGACTGCCACTAGAAAAAATGAATCTTGGATAGGGGAAGAAATTTGGCCTTGAAACAGGTGAACAACTGACCCCTCAAAAAGTTATTGCAAAAGTTCTCCAACATGCAAGAAAGCGTGGCGCTCTATCAGTCCGGGATTTCGGATTTAGTGTCCCATTCAAATCGAAAGGTATTGTATTTGATACATTCCTTACAACTGTAGTTACTTCCCCTTAGTCGGAAAAAACTTGGTCCAATTTATATACCCAAGGTTCAATCTGGGTAAGAGGGGAAAACAATGTACTACTTTTATTGAACTATAATTTCGGTCAATGCAATGGTATAGTTATTGTCAATGTAATGTCAAATTTTATTAAAACTTAGTGGTCTTTTAAAGGTTGAAAGGTGAAACGTGATATGTTTAGACAATTATTAATGAAAGCTATTTTAATAACTGTCATATAATGGGATGTAAATGAAAATATTTTAAATAGTTTGCCTTGAAAAAATGAAAGTATGTGTCATATAAGTAATAATTTTCAAATTTAATTTGTAAAGAAATGTTTGAAGCTTTACATTTGTGTGTTTTGTAGTAATTGTTTTTCAGTTAAACTTTTTGTTTCCTTGTAGTATACATTCCATATAAGAACGAATAAATTGGAACGCGTTTGTTTATATTTGTAACGCTGTCTCATAATTGTGTAATGACTGTTGCTTGAAAATGGGGATATTTTCGGTAAACAAAAGAGGTCAAGAATGCAAAAAGATTATAGTATCGACCTAAACATTTTTCCATAAACTTGACAACATACGAAACATCTGTATATCTGTTTCTGTTTAATTCATTTTAACTTTTTTCATACGAGCGCTAGCCAGCGATAACAACTTTTTTATATACAATTCGACTACAATAACTTGTGCCTTCAGTGATGGTAGGGATCAATGAAAGATTCCAGACAACTAAACAATGGTGTTGAGGAAAAGATTTAATTCTTTTGTAAGTATAATTTATTACGCTTGTCATAATTTACTGTTTGCTCTTATATTATTCTTCGATTCATTTAATTTGTACAAGTAGTTGGATTTGAAATGTATGAATGGTTGAGAGTGAAAATTTTCCAATAAATAGATAGGCATTTTAATGTAAGAAACGGTTATTGTCTTTTTATTGATATTTTTATTGTATACCATACTTGCCAAATTGTATAGATCAGTTACAATATTTGTTCGGGATCTTTACATGTAAATATAATTTTTATTCGGTCATCTGTAATATAAGGAAATTGACCATTTATTTACTTATATATCTTTGTTTATCAAGGTGGGGTAACAAGAGGGTCTTTATGGTAATACGATTTTTTGATGTAATGCTTTGAAATGAAAAATATATTTAGAGTATAATTGAATTTGGTTAAAAGTCGTGTACTTCAATGATCAAAGCATAAAAATATGATGAAAAAAATATTAACTGTAACCTGTGGTAAATTATTTTCGTGATTTTATCAAGTTTTTCTACTGCACCTATGTTTAAGCGACTTATTTAAAAGCAAATTGGTTACTTTTAAGATCAACGTTTATAAAATGTAATTGCTATATAATCCTTAAACGTTTGATTAAATTTCTAGTTTTATGAAAATAAATAGGTGTTGTAGTTTATATATATATAGGTCGGTACGATTACAATAGCATAACATTGAAAACAGACTCCCCATTAAGTAAAGTTAAATTGTGGATTAAGGAATAACAATTATTATATTATATTCTATATAGTTACGGAAAATATTCAGAGGAATTTTGTATGTGCGTAGAACAAAACTGTTCCGGTCTGTCATTTTCATATCTTTATACAATATCTGTTTGATAATACAACGGCGTCTTAAGGACCAACGGTGATTTTCTATTATTTTTATTCATAAAATTGGAACGAGATATTGTGTTGTTATCTGTTTTTTAAAAGAGACGATTTGTGAACGATAATTGTTTTTGTTTACAAAATATATGCAGTGAAAGTGAATATATCACGGAAGAATTGTTTAAAGGAAAGTTAAAGAATTTCTTTGCACAATGTTTAAAAAACGACAAGATTTGAATTGTCCGTGCATATGCGAAAATGTCTTTGTTCTCGCCCCTTACTAAAATGTGTAATTAACAGTTTGTTAAGTACAAGGAACAGTCGTATGTTTTAAGTAACAATAAGTATTTACAATGAGGTAAGAGGCTTGTGTAAAAAAGTAAAACGGATTTAAAAACAATTCATTGACCCAAACGACTATATCAAATTTAACAATAGGTATTACATACATGTATTAAATGACAGATACAAAGGTCCACGCAATACACATAAAGAATGTAGTTCAAAATCTCTCCCCAAAAAATGTAATGGATATTGAGAGAGGAAACTTCCACTGAAGAATTATGGTAAGTTGACGTTTTTATTTTTATAAACATTTTTTTAAATTAATTTTAAATTTTAGAGGAAAATTGAAAATTGAATGATTCAATAATCTTCTAAAGGAATTTTAATGCCCTAAAGCAGTTAAATATTTTAGAAGATTAAGTACACACTCCATGTTAAGCTTTTAAAACCTTGAGATAAGTATAATACTTCTTTTAATATACAATATCTTAACTTACTAGATACGTTTATTTTATATTCATTGCATTGTGTAACATCTCCACGAAGCCAAAATGGGAGTGTGTATCCAACGTTTCAGTTTTCCTTGTCAAAATTCTATCTTAGGGCCATTCTTATTTAAAGACAGATCCGTTTTGAAATTATGCCATCGTCAGTACTAGTATTCAAATAACAAAACTGAGAACGTTATAACGTATTGCTTGTTTTAGCAAATTTAGATTCCTGCACCAAAAGTGCACTATTTACTCAAGTTTTTTGTGAATTTGCGAACCATTAACTCCATAACGTATCAAATAAGATCAAAATCCTACCTCACTAGTAATATCTGCTTAGATGCATGAATATTGAATATTGTTTTTTTCTGAACTAATATCAATTTCGTTTTGATAAATTCAAATAACTATAGATTGCTTTACGGTAATGAAAACTTTTGGTCCTACATCAAGTCGATACTATCTACTCATATTTGGTATTGCACAAGGTAATGCTTTTCCCAGACTGTTCATGGCGTCTTTGCAATAAATCCGTTGGATGTGTACTGACTGATGCTTTATTCAGCGAGAACAGCATTTTTTTATTAGTTGTAGTTGGCTTTGAACTAGCTAACTGCGAGTACTCTTAGATCAACACTTTGTGTCATTGGCCTTTGTGTAAGATGTTTGAGTTCATGTGCTTCATGCCAATCTTATGTCAAGCCATTTCCAACTGATTTTTATAGTTTGTTCTTATGTTGTGCTACCACACCACTGTTCTATGTTAGGGGAAGGTTGAGTGCTCACAAACCTGATTAACCCACTACATTCTATATGTGTATGTCCCAAGTCAGGAGACTGTATTTCAGTGGTTGTCATTGGTTGCTGTCTGTCATATTTGTTTTTCGTTTATTGTTGTGTACATATATGAGGCCGGTAGACGTTATTGTTTTGTTACAAATTATGCCGTTGGTTTTTCGTTTGGATTGTTTCCCATATTGTCATGTCGGGAGTTTTTAAAGCTGACTGTACCATATGGGTTTTGTTCATTGTTGAAGGACGTATGGTACCTTAACGTCATGAAGAACATGGTGGATAGTTGACTTATTGGCAATCATACCGCAGATCCTTATTTCATAATGAAAAATGTTGTATTGATTGACTTTTAGTAATTCTGACGTCGACGTATACCGTCACATTTTAAAAAAATTTACTCATACCTTGTAATGCGCAAAACGCTTTTTTTTCTTTTTTCTTTAGATTTTACCAGCAAATGAGGATTACCTAATATCTAAGTGCAATGTTCGAGAGAATGGAACCATATGACTGGAAACGAAGTCGTATTCCACGTGAACTCGAATATATGGGAGATGTTAGTGACACGGATTATGAGATTTACTCTCCGGTATCATTGTTTTTCGAAGAACGAGAAATAAGAAGAACCGTAATATATCAAGGACGGAAACGGAAAGTTTTTGTGGACGATAACTGTGCAAGTGAACTTTCCACCGATCATCTAAGTCCGGGTGTTTTGAAAATATTTGGAGAAACAATTGTACCTGGAGTTGAGTACAAAAGTGTTCTAGCTTCATTCAGATCTACTGCCCAGGAGCTTGTGAAACAAGCATTGGATAGATACGATGTACCTCAAGAAAAACACGTAGATTATTTCTTATGTGATGTTGTAGGAAAAGTCAATAACTCTCTATCTGAAGAAACCGATCATAGAAACTCTTCAAAATGGCAGACAAAATGCTGCCGAATGCTGTCGGACCATGATCGTCCATTGCTGTTACAGAACTTTTGGCGCCCAGCAGACGGACTTAGCAGACGTTATGAACTGCGACGGAAAACTGACTTTTCAAATTGTATAGAAGGAGATGACACATCAGGATTAAATGAAAATGCTAGGAAAATTTCAATATCAAAGCTTAGACCGGGAGCAATACCATATGAACCACACCATCATAGACGAGACAAATTTTCGGATGATTTGAATATAAATGCAAACATTAGGTCTCAAAGCTGGGTGGCTAAAAAATATGAGTGCAATAAAGTCATAAACAGTTTAGATTTAAATATTAACCTCGCATCAAACGGCTTAAGATCTCCACAGTTGCCACAGAGACAAAAGTTACTCGAGCTACCACCATCGTCTGTAAATCAAAGACCTTTTCTTCTCACGATACGTGGGTTCGATGTAAAGAAAGATCCCCTATGTCATACTATTTGTTCCAAAAATGTCCTCATATGCAATAACAAAACATCCACATCAGATTCTCAAAGGATAATTTTGCATGCTCCAGATATACAACCTCGACATTGCTACCTCCATTTAAAACGGATATCCAATCCCTCCGAACGCCAAACTTATAATTATACTGTTGAAGTTCAAGGGACACCGACATCAACTGTTTTTATAAATGGCTACCCTGTTACAAATCGGACAACATTGCATGCAGGGGACATTTTGTCTCTTGGAAAATATTACATCTTTCTTTTTAAAGACTTCTCTCTCGGACACGATATACCTCTTCAGTTACCATGGTTGGGAACTGATGATGTTTTTGACGAGTCTTCAAGACAATTCAGTAGTTCTTTTTCTAATTCACAAAGGGATTTTACTTCGGGTCTGCCTCAAAATGTAGTGCCGCCATTACCTCTTTCACAAGAGGATAATGTGTCAATTTCGACAATGGAGTCAACTGGTGAAAGATTTAGATTTGCATATTCTAGAGAGAAAGAAGAGGATCTCATGAAAGCAATCGGTGCAATAGTTAAACAAGACTTTTTAGGATTTCCGTTGGCTCCGGCATACCTTTACAGTATGTGTATTGAATACTCTTGTAAACGATTTGATCTTCATCACATTCGGAACCTTCTCCTTCGGATATTAGGAGTTGTTCGAGAAAGTGTTGGAGTGAGTATTATTTTTATTTTAGATACATCATATTTCAAACCGGGTATCCCCTTTCACAATTATGTTTTAGATACAATTGTAACCCCTTTCACAATGTTTTAGATACAATTGTAACCCCTTTCACAATGTTTTAGATACAATTGTAACCCCTTTCACAATATTTTAGATACAATTGTAACCCCTTTTTACAATGTTTTAGATGCAATTGTAACCCCTTTCACAATATTTTAGATACAATTGTAACCCCTTTCATAATGTTTTAGATACAATTGTAACCCCTTTCACAATGTTGTATACACAATGTGTGGGACAAATAGGCATTAACATAACAAAATAAGGAACATATTGAAGAATGTGTCACCTTTTGACAAATGCTACATATATTTTGACAGCAGAATGTAAAAGTAGTTTATATGAATATACATAGCATTTGCATATCGTGTAAGAAAAAAAAGATATTAACTTACCCTGTTCATTTAACTAAATTTTCATCATCCGTCGAAATATCATTTGTTGACATTTATGTTTTATCCGCTTTTCAGATTGATTGATTTATGTTTGCTAAACGTCCAGTTGCAAATATTTCATGCAGTTTCTGGACTAGAGGTTATATTTGCAATTAATAGAAATGTTAAGTTCTGCAAATGTTGGTCGACGTTGATAAAGGGTTAGAAATGGGATTACCACTGGAAAAGGAGGATATCTTAGATTGAGACAGATAGAAAAGATACCAAAAGGACATTCAATCTCATAAGTCGAACATATTCTGACAACGCCGCGGCTAAAAAGAAAAAGACAAACAGTACACAAAACACAAAACACAATATTAACATAGAAAACTAAAGACTGAGCAACACGAAGTATACAAAGTACTGAAATGACCGTCATACATTTTTCTATATACAGACAATTCTGCAACTGTATTTGGTTAATATTTGTGTACAAAATCTCCTTGGGGCACATTATTTTTGTATTCTTTAATTTTTAAACGATTTTTCTCTATTTGTTTTATGGTTTTGCCCATTATTCTCTACTTTTTATACCCAATCATTATCTATTCTTTAATTTTTCGCCAATTTTACTATTCCTTATTTATTTAGTAGAAAAAAAAAGATATGGGATATCAATTCATGACACAAAATCAGTACATATAAATAAGAAGATGTGGTATGAGTGCCAATGAGACAACTCTCCATCCAAGTCGCAATGTGTAAAAAGTAAACAATTATAGGTCAAAGTACGGCCTTCAACACGGAGCCTTGGCTCACACCGAACAGCAAGCTACATGTATAAAGAGCCCCCAAAATGACTAGTGTAAAACAATTCAAACAGGAAAACCAACGGTCTAATCTATATAAAAAACGAGAAACGAGAAACACTTATGAACCACATCAACAAACGACAACCACTGAACAATATGCTCCTGACTTACGACAGGTGCATACAAATGCACAGCAAAAAACACACAAAAAGCAAAGAAACAGTGCTGTTCTTCATTTCGAAGTCAAATTTAGGCCTTAAACACGGAGACAAAAAAACTCTCACCTCGCCGCAAGTTTAAGACGGCACCTAGCACCGGTTTGAGCGGAATTCTTTGCAAAATCATTCGTAAAGACTTTGTAAGATGATCACTACCAAATCGGCCCCGGTCAAAAAAGAACATACTGGAAAGTAGTACATATTTAAAACAAAATTTGACCATTGTTCTCTTCACTTTGCCCATTATTCTCTTTTCTGTAAATTCATCCAAACCCCTATTCCCTTAATAGACTTCCTATGCTCTTTGAGTATACATTGTCCAGTATAGACACGCTGATCATCTACATACATGCATCAAATGCATTTTCATAACAGTTTAACATCTCTTATATTTTTTATATATATACTTTAAATACAATTGAATTCTTGCTGCTTGAAATAAATAACTTTTAAATTTCCAACCTTGGGCCTTAGATTCTCAATAGATATTTGTTTTTACAATTATCGTATGTGTTGGAACTTTTAGTCTGGGTAAGATATTTAATAGTTATGAATGAATGAGTTGACACTATTTAATTTGAACATTTTTACCCTTTTAAACTCATCAAACTGTGAACTTGTTTTTAAATGTGTTTCATTCAACCCGAGAAAATGATACATACATTTATATCAATACTGAGAAAATTGTTCAATAATAAATATGTTGTTCAAAAGCATTTATCATTGAGGAAATTCGCATATTATCTAAACATGAAAAATATTGGTAAAGTGACCACCAACAAAGATATTTAATCCAGGTATATTTTTTTCATGTACTTAAGCCTACATGTATTTTGACCTGATTTGACGCATTGTTTTAATTTAATATATAACACTTTAAAAACTTGGCGGGGGTTCCATGAAGAGTCGATAGCCGTATAAAACTATAAATACGAAAACTAGGTTGCAAGTATCACAAAAATACAATACCAAAAGATAATTCTCTGTTAGTAGTCAAATGTACACAAAAAGTGGTCCATAAACTTAAATAATCGCATATAATTTTTGTGAAAACAAGCCCATGTTGACCTCGTTTAACACATTGTTTTCAAGCAAGACTTTAAGTAACATCAAATAAAATCTGACAGTGACTAGAGATTTAAAATAGATATTAAAATATGAAGAATGTCAAGCACTTTGCTAAAGTACTTCTGATAAAAGTTAAAAGATAAACAAATTTGTTAAACGATTTACTACATATTTAAATTGAAAAACCAAAACATTGTTATCATCCCTGATAACTGTATTTATACGCCGCTTAGATTTGTTCTTGTTAAAGTAGTAGTCGATATGTATATCATGCACCAAATTCATAAAGTGTTATTATCATTTATATCTCACTTGGTAAGGGTTCCATTGAAAAATGGCAAGAATGTTCTACATACTACAAAATAAGCCATGATATCAACAAAAATTTCCTTTGTAGGCTTCCGACCCATGAATCAGAGTTAATATGATTCTTTAAAGGGCTGCGGCTCTTTTCTCAAAAAATCTTAAGAGTTAAACTACTCGTAAGTCATACACATTTCAGTATAACTTACGATCAATTTTAATTATAAGATTTTTTGTGAAAAGAGTTCTCAAATATAGTAATTTTTTCTTAAGAATATCTATTGTACGGGTTTGATTTTTATGAACCTTTCATGTGGAATTAGTTGGAGCATGTATCAATCATGTTCGGTCAATTAGATAGATTCAAAAGTCTTTATCATATTCATATGTACTCATCATAACGCTAACACATAATGGGACATTGTCCAATTTGAAGCAGATCTACATTTGTATATTGCAAAACATAGGTTTAAGTTCCTCATCCATTTCTGTAACAGCATTGCTGTTCTTGTGATCCAACCAAAGACTTGAAAAAAGGTGTCTGCTGCTTCTCCTCTAAGCATGTGGCATTTAGAAGTAAGAGAAAAGACTGGCCGGTAAGAGTCAGTATTGGGTAACTTATCACGCTGCGGACTGTTACCTCGAAAAATCCCCGTGTCGGTCAAGTACATAGCACTGTTATTAAGCATATCACATGACCATATTCTCGTCTTGAATATGATTTTGATTAGAGACTAGACGTCAAATAGCCATTCATTATCATCGTCATCCATTTCTCTAATATTCTTTGAGACATATTCAGCAAGGTTTAGGCTAGGTGTACACGCTCGACAAAGACATTTCAACATTCTTAGGTTTTATAAACTAAACTCATTAGTGACAAGGTAAAGTAAAACATACATAAAAAAGAGTCTGGTTTCTGATTAAAATTGTTCTTTTGAGTGCGAATTTGACCTCTTTGGTACAGAAAGATAATAATGACCTGATTCATGAAGAATTGGTGACTCGGATTAAAATTTTAACCCGACAAACGAATTTTTTTCAAATATTCAAACTAGTCAGGAGCCTGTAGTAGTCGTTGGTTCGTTCTGTCATTTTTGTTTTTCGTAAATTGTTTTGTTATAAATTAGGCCGTTAATTTTCTCAATTGAATTGTTTCATATTTTCATGTCGGCGACCATACGGTATGGGTTTTTCTCATTGTTGAAGGCCGTACGGTTGCCTATAATTGCTTACATCCACTTCATTTGAACTTTGGTGGATAGTTGTCTCATTGGCAATCATACCACATCTCCTTATTTTTATAAGATACATTGGAAAATCAGTATTATTTTACCTCTTTTTTTTCCTGTTTATTTATCTTATGAAGAAAACAGATAGACAATAGTACATCTAAACATTTCCCACAGTGATAAGATCCAATCGTTCTAGTATTTAAAATTTATAAGTAAAATTGCTTTGGAAGAAATAAATAATGAAAGGTTTAAACATTGATTTGCATTGTCATTAGATAGTGACTTTATGTCTCTAGTGAAAATGCTTTAAATTGAAAGGTAAATCACTACATATATCATTGAAGAAGGAATATATAATGCTTAATTTGTTTACACTTTAATTTAAGTAATTCTCTAATGGAGTACTAACTTTACAATATTTACATATCAATTTATTTACAGGAGATATCGAAATCGTTGTCAGAACAGAAGTTTAACTGGTATGTATACCCACATGTACTAGTAATACATGCTATGAACACACGGGGTATATACTTTTTTAAATTGGGCTGGACCACAAAATCTAAATATCTTCACACACACACACACACACACACACACACACACACACACACACACACACACATATATATAAATGAATGGTCATCGAAGTGACTACACCTGCAAGCCCGACCTCCCCGTAAGTCGTCATTTGAGATCACCTGGGCACGCCCAAGCTGATCTCAAAAACCTTACAATCACAATCATAGACCACAACGAGGGTTGGTCAAGGGCCGAAAGACTTGCTCGGGAAAGGTTTTGGATAAGAAAGCTAAGGACAGTTTCCCCAGAGGGCATAAATGACAAAACATAGAATGAGTCACTCATTTTCCCTACCATCACTCATTTTCCTGACATCATTTGTTTCCAGTTACTCCGGTTTCCTTACTTGACCCTTACAGTTTTAAGGATTCTTTTGGAATTTTTTGAATTTTACTAGTTTAAATACCAGGGTTCTTTTTATTTGGTAGGGATTTACAAGTACGCATCCACGTCCATTTTTTAAACCTTATCCCAAATTTACTATTATTTTTTCTTTTCATTATAAAACTGGTATTTATTTGGGATGATAAAAGCCTCTGTTTGACATATTTTACCAGCTTATATCGATCAGTGCTGTTTTTTTTTTTTTTTTTTTTTGGGGGGAATGTATTCACACGCAGTTGTTGTAACATCTTAACTGACGTCATATTGGAATTTTAGAGTTGTGCCAGTTCATATCTCTAATTACTATTTTCATTTTAGGCATGTCTTTGAGTCGTTTTTTGGAAATTTTAAAAATTTATTAGCGTCTCTACATATGATGTTCGGATGAAACTGTTTCACTTTTTTTATTGTATAGAATTCAAGACTGCTATAGTTTAATAATCAGAATAGATTGATCTGATTCATTTTACATCGTGCTCATACTGATGAAGGATATCTTTTATCCGAAATATTTATAGTTACATTTGTTCGTTTATTGTCAGTTTTTGGTGATGTTGTACCCTTTTAGACTGGTTATAATATATTATATTTTGTAGTGTACTGTATCATATTTATATGATCCATCGCCCCGTAAGATTTATCGTTGGCTATTATTCAGTCATTTTATATATTATAATATATATATATATATATATATATATACGTACACAGAGGGTAATGAACGAATGGAGCTTATTCCTTAACCCTTATATTTACAGAGTTCCATACGAAACACAAGGTAGAAAATAATTACACAGACCAAGCTTGCAGCACTTTATATACATTAAGTTGTTACATTGACATTATTAGATGAACTCTCACGATTGTCTTCTTAGTACTCAGTGAAGACATTGATTCACTGATGCACGGTGCTGTTAAGGTTCTATCGATATAAAAATGCAAATAAAATTACACTTTGTAAATCTTTTCCCTAAATGAATTTTCAACGCCTCAGGAAATATTGTTATGCATTAGATTTAAAACACTAGAACACACCCGCGACATTGCGGGTCCGTGACTGAATTAAAGTATTTAATCGTGTATAAGCCTTATTTTAAGCCTGGATTTTTAGTATTGCTATTGTCATCTGATAAAGTCATGCTTATTAGATGCACAGTTTTCTCTGCTTTCAAAATCTTTCTGCTTGAACCCGTTGACCTGGAACTTATTAATAATTGATAATATTATTTATTTGGAAAACAAAGGGGCCTGGAATTGTGTAATTTTCAATCAACACCATTGTGCTATATTAGTTAATATATAAAGTTGAATTCTTTGATTCGCCGTTTTTACGTCATGCCGGCTAACAAATTGGAAACTGTCCCTACGCCTTATTTTAAGTCTGGATTTTTAGTATTCGTATTGTCATCTTATAAAGTTATGCTGAATAAAATACTACAATAGGAAACAATGTGACAATGATTGAATTTAGTAGTGTCAACCCTGTATAACGACCCATGTATATAGAAAACCCCAAATACACCGTTTGGTGGTGCACCTGACAGATACGGCGTACAGATAAGGTAATGTAGATTTCGCGGGCAGTACGTCGACTGAGCATGCGCGAAAGCGTATAAGACACGGATCGATAACGGTCTCCGAATTTGGATATTTTCTCAAAAAATGGCGTTTTCTGTGGAAAAAAGATTGTTTCAAAGAAAAATTTAAGAAGTACAAAACACTACATTTATACGTCGTATCACAAATATTTCCGGGGGCCTCGGTGGCCGAGTGGTCTTAGTACTGAGTTACTACTGTAATCACTAGCCATTCAACACTGAGGTTGTGAGTTCGAACCCCGCTCGTGCGGGTGCACTCGACTCCAATATTAATTGACTAGGATTGTCAGTTTTCCTATCAAGGGTCGGTGGTTTTCTCCGGGCACTCCGGCTTGCTCCACAAATACAGACTGGCCGCCACGAAATAGCCCAAAAGCGGTGCTTAAAAGTGTCGTTAAAACACCAAAAATCAAAAATCAATCAATAAATATTTCCGACTTTGTATGGTTTCAGAGGAGTTGCGGCTCAATGAAATCGGTCTCTTCCTTTAGTAGTATAGATACATGTCAAACAACGCATGTATGAATCATGAGCGGTTTTGAAAACCACTAAATGGTCAATGTTGGGGAAGATAAATACATCAGAATAGATGGAGATGCAGGACTGCTCAAAATATGGATAGGACGAATATAAATAAGTCTAATTTAAAAGGAAAACATAATATTAAGTTGCGCCCTATAATAGTACATTCATGTATTCCTCTGAAAACTTCAATTACTTTCTGAAATTCAGCATCAGCATCACACGTTGTAGCAAATATTGAAAGCTGAATAGTGTGATGGATACTCGCAAAGGGAGAAGTTCCATTTCTGTTTGATGGGTCTGAAATGTATACGTCGTAACCAAGCCGTTTCTTATACATGTCTTTACATAGTTAATAGACTTGTACACAATAGTTTCAAATGACATAAAATGTTTGACCCTATTACTACTTTACGTGCATTTTTTTGGTATTTTAACATGTGAATAATTGCGCTGTGAAGATTTGAAAACATGTTATGCGAAATACAATAGTTTCGAATGACATTTATTTTGACCCCATAACCACTTTACGTACATTTTTTTTTATTTTAACATATGAACAAGTTTGACGTGAAGATTTAAAAAAAATCTTATTTGAAATACAATATATAAGAATGACATGTTTAACCCCATCACCAATTTACGTACATTTTGGGGGGTATTTTAACATAACAATAACTGCGCTGTGAAGATACAAAAAAAATTATTTAAAAATTTTGGTCGCATTTGAAAATACTGTCCGCTTCCACATAAAAGCACCTTTAATACACGATAATTTACAAGTTCCAAACCAATAAAATATAAAGCTTTAATTAAATAAAAGTTAAAGTCATAGCCACCTACATTTATTTTATAAATTTATATTAAATAACTACATGTATATCAACTTCCAGATTTTTTTTAATGTTTATGTTTAAAAAAACCACATCTATTCATTGTTCTTTATTGCAGTGGACTAGTCAGAAACAAAAGGAATTCATCTGTGACAGAAGACTTTTTAAAATATGCAGTTAGATGGATGTCAAATTGTGTTCATTTGATTCTTTTTCTCAGGAAGCATAACTTTAAACTTCCATTTGTTGGACGGAAACTGTCCGACGATGACCCACAATCAGCATTCAGAAATCTAGCAACAGGTCTTGAGGAAATTGTTGTGTTTTGCTTCCAACAGGCGATCTATGCAATAACCAAGGTAAGCAATGTGACGTTATAGTATTTTGGGCAAAGGGGACGAATATCAAATAACTCCTTCAATTGTCCATACATTGAAATATTTTCCATTTGATTTTCTAGAGGGAATCCAAAACGGTTTTGTTATGAAAAGTAAAATAAGAGATACACATAATGTAATGAGCAACCTATGAGAGTTTCCTGTCCATGTGGTCATTTGCTTATTAGTATACATTATTATAGATAGATAGTCAATTCGTAATTGTAGTATATCTATGGGAAATCTCTAAATCATTTGATGAAAATATTTAATAGTTGGATTTCCACTTTAGACTGAACTATTTGTGCGGTGTGATTAAAACAGGATAATTTACAAGAGATGCCGACACAAGAATGGTAGTAAACGTTGGTTGAAACCGAAATTATATTTTTGTGCTAATTTTGGATCAATCGCATGTATATTTTTCTAATTTTATACTTATATCGTCCCATACGGCACTTTTGATATGGACTCCCCAGTCTATATGGCATATGTAAATACTGGTTTTGTTAAGTCCAAAGGCATATCCGTTTGGCTGTGTCAGATATTGACTGTCTTGGGATGTTAAATTCAAAAAGTGAATTATACTTTCTGAATGATATAATAAACAGCAATGCAAAATAGACCCGTCCTATTGAAAAGAATGAAACAGAAAGCAATAAATCAGAGTTAGTAAACTGGCCTTCCAAAAAAAAAAGAACTTGCCAGACGATATCATTAGGCTTCAAATTGTTTGGTCAATACGCCTTAATGCTGAAGAGGCATATCTAAACAGACTCAAAATCTTTTGAAACTCCCAAAATTATTGTAAAGTTGCCTGGAAATTTATCTGTGCATACTTGAGTTAGTTTGTGACATACGAGAAAAAAATAATTGAATCTGACAGTTAGAGTCTCAAAACTCTAGAACAACATATCGGAAACATTTCAAAATTGCAATGGAGCTGGTAAAATTGACGTCACACCGTTATACTTTTGTTCAGGACTTGGTTGATCGTTACAAAATATCACCACGGATGCGTTCCAATTGTGGACCAAGTTTTATTTGTCGCAATTAACGTTTTACTCTTCCCGATAACCTAAGCTACCCAACGGTTACTACATGTAATTGGATTTTAATTTCATAGGCGAAAATTATGCTACTTTTTTATTACATGCGAGCATTGTTTGAATAACGGCATAAAAATGACAAAACCAAAGGTCGATCAGTTCTAAACATTTTTTTAATTCAAACTAAATCCCATAAAAGAAGACATCTTCTTATACACCATGCTGCCAGAACCTTCGTGATTATCTTTAATTACATTCACCCAAATTGAATCACCAACATCCAACAGTGTTATTCCAAACGCTGAACCTGAGTTATATGTATTCGGTGCAACGCCTTTTGAAAATGCTACTACACCATCATCTAAAATCATACATACAGCAATATATTACAAAACGTCAAACAGAAATAAAAATAATTAATACTCGGGGTTTCTGAGATTTCCCGGTCTCGCACTCTTTCCATAAGTGATGCAAAAATGCCCATTTACATATAATAGCTTGTTATCACAAGGACATAGAATAAGTTTTTCTTATATACATTGTAACATCATAAGTTGTTGCTAAAATGTATTAAATGTAGGTACTGAAGCGTACATAATTTCGTTTCGGTTGTTTGTGAAGCGAGGATTGTATAATAAAAAGTATCTAATTGATTTGCACATATTTTGGCATTTTAAAGACTATAACCATAATTTTGTTGGTGTGAGTTTGATTAGTAATTGTGATTTAGTCATGTTAGTAACTGTTTATAAATTTGATCCCATCTTCAGAAAATAGAATTTGTTATTGAATGCAAAAAACTGTATGATTTTCAGTAAACGATATGCATGAGGGTCTGGATGGGTTTTACAGAATAGAGAATAATTGGCCAAAAAATAAAGAATAGAGAATAAAAGGGTGCTAAAATATAGAATAAGGAATAATTGGCAAAATTTATAAAGAAAGAGAAAAATGACTTTAATAAAAATTTAAAGTATACTGAATTGAAGGAATCACAATCTAGAACATCATCCACATCCACACACCTTAAAATTTTGTCACTTTACCCTCAAATAATGTGCATCTGTCATTATATGTATGATGTGTAAACACCTTTCGGGTCCTTTTGTGATGCAGTTCCTGTCTGGTCGACGTGAGCCCCAAATTTCTTTTACTAAGATGTAATGCTGGTATACAAATGCTGGATAAAAAGCTTATACATATATTATTTTTGTATGGAAAAAAAGCTTACCCACCCGTCAATGTGTACCTCATGCAAAACTCTATTGTCCTATATATAACAACTATGAGGTTTATCGTAAAATTTTTGCGAAGATGCTGATCGGAATCAGCTGCGACGAAGACAGCAACCGGTCTACTCGTATTCATGTATATTAACCATAATGACAACAAAAGAACAACATTATAAGAATTTGTAAATGATAAAATGTTAAATGCACATCATATGAAAATTAAAGTATTCACAATATAAATTGTAGAATGGGCATCGCACATCACATAATGTCGTTCCCAAATCATATCATACAATGGTAATACACATCATACAATGAAATTTGAACATAATATGAAAAGTGCTTTGGACACAGCAAATTTATAAAGTGTTATTTTCATATAACAAAAAAAAGGTCAATGCTTCGTTCATATAAGGTTAGTTCCACGTCATATTATTATAGATTTCATATCGAGTGA
Source organism: Mytilus californianus (assembly GCF_021869535.1). NCBI lineage: Eukaryota > Metazoa > Mollusca > Bivalvia > Mytilida > Mytilidae > Mytilus > Mytilus californianus. The sequence goes on along the minus strand of NW_026262723.1, from coordinate 40,510,538 downwards.
GACTAGAATATCGCTTGATATCAACTCGGGTTTTATTTCAATATAATAATAAAAATCGAGCAATTGGCGATTTACATTGGAGGCTCATTGAAGAAAAATAGTACACTAACTAATTTTCGATGTTTTATTTGAAAGAGATACAGTAATGAACAGCTGCTGGCATAAATTAAATGTATGAACTTATGTGTCCCTCCGACACAGTCGTTGTTGACACATGTGTCCCTACGGTATCATCGCTGTTGACACACTTGTCCTTCCCCAGCAAGAGGGTAAATTTTATAAATTGACATTCTTCTGTTGTGGTAAAATAAACAAAAGGGTTTTGAAGATAATTTTACAACAATAATGTAACACATTTTGGCAGAAGATTACACGGGGTTCTAAACGATGTAAAATTAAACTCATTTATTAAAAAAAAAAGAAATACTGTTTTAAGTTGTATAGTAGATCCGTCAAACATATAATACTATAACATACTATTTGCGCATTTATTAGGTCACAGTATCTCGTTGTTCAACATAATAGGCTCGTCTTAACTGGACAGCTTCGTCTGCCAATTTACTTTAGATATATGTTTTTAATTTTTTTTATTTACCTGATGCTGAAATAGGGTCGACAGACCGAGTCTTTCTTTTGGAATGGATTCCATGACTCAGGGATTTCATCTTATTCTCAAATGTTCCTAATTCGACAACACTGCTATTATTTAAAATATTCTCACTACTTGACAGAACATCTGAAGCGTCCACAAACTCATCCTTTCTATACCGCTTTCTTTGAAACTGTTCAACGGAGTAAAATCTGCTTTCTAGCTCTCCATTCTTTGAAATAAGAGAATTGACCACAGTTCTTAAATTTCTATTATCTTCGACAGTTTCCTGATGAGTCTGTTCCATTTTTTTCATTCTATCTTTGAGGATGTTCATTTCTGAAACCAAGATACGCACGCTTCGTTCTAGAGATAATTCGGCACCTGTTAAAACACTTTCAACAAAGGTGTTTGAAATAATCCCTCCAACAGCAGTAATGAGAAAGCATAATCGTAAACGCAACATCTCTGTCTCAACTTGCGTTCTTTAATACGTTCAAGAAAATTTGCGTGACAGATGGCAATCTTTAAGGTAATTGACCTGAAGATAACATCGATATCCTAAAAGAAAAACAAATATATGGTAAATTCAACAGACATATTTTGGTTAAGTTAAGTTCTGTTAAAAACTAGACATTATCTACAAGGTTTGATTGTGGTATCTCGTTTAATTTTGTCATTTATTTCAAAGTGTGTTCAGTGTCTTGACGCAGCTGCTTTCCCATAAGTAAGCTTTTTTAAATTATAACTTTACAGTCCTACAACTAAGCCCAAGAAATTACATCAAAATGATGTTGGATTGAAAATCAGCTTATCAGATGCACCACTTAGAAAACACAAAATTTTCAAATAAATTTGTCACTTCAATTATAAGTTTGTATGTTGATGAATACCACATGTTTGGTTTCTTGGTAATAGGTGGTAATTGTTGCATGTAATTGTTGCATGCAGGAATTAATAGTAAATACACAACACTTATCAATATTTATAAATGTGAATGAGACTAAACAAGTATAGTTCAAACCTGTCAATGTTGAGGCAAACTTTATGACTTCGGTAATACAATGTTGCAGTTAATTATGTCATGTCAAACACACAAGGCTGTAAGTTGGGATTTTATTTGGAGCTGAGCGGAGTGATACAAGGCGAGTGGAAGATCGATAAATGTTTGAAGAGGTCTTCATATTTTATTTCATTAAAAAAATATGACTGAGAAGATTGTTTCTTCGTCAATCAACTGACCAGAAATAAAGCTACAAAAAAATATCAAATTATCTCACTTATCTGGTGTGAGGGATTATACTATTGCTCAGACCTATTTACAGCTCAAAATCAAGATTCTAAGAAAAAAGTTTCACTCGTTTTGGTTAAATAACTTTGATTCTGTCTGAAAAAAAAGAATTTAATATTGCAGAAAACTGGAAAAAATCGCCTTTCGTTTCATCAATAATAATCCAAGCGTAATCTGTCATTTACTGTACTTGAAACATTTATGTGACCAGATAAAACGTCTACATATATACAGCAAAAGTAGACTAAAAGAACTCGTGGCTATAAGTTCTTATAAATGTTTTGCATTCGGCGATCTTTAATCAGAAAACGAACTTTCAGCTCTGTAGTTACATTGATTATTCAGTATTGTTCTATCGTCAGAAACTAGTCTTGTAGTCTGGTTGCCATATTACTCTTGGTTGTATTGCAAATTTTTATTTGACATCAGACGTATGCAAATTGTGTTTCTATGGCAAAAATTTGCTTTACAAATATACAACTTTCATTAAAATAAGAAACTTGCAATTGCATATCATTGATCTTAGTGCTTTTACTGCGAGTTTTAATCATATTATAGCACATTCTGTACATTTAAATACCATTGTGTATGTTGAGGACTATCATAATTGGGCCTGGTTATTTGTGTGTAAAGTAAGAAACATTAAGTTATCATTGTTAAAAGCTGTATCTTTTTTTTTATTTTACCCTTTTAGAAAATTGCAATTTTATTAATATTGAACTAATATCACATTTTTGCAGCACTTGGGACGATTTTCAACTTGCTTAACGATCAAGTCATGTGCTTATTGTTCAAGATTATACACTTGAATTTTGACTAGGTATTCGTTGTCGGTTAGTGTGTCTTATTCAATGGTTGATCAATGGCTCTCTGTATTTGTCGAATTCTGTGTTGTTCGATGACCGTCTCATTCTTTGTAGTTGGTATGTTTTTCATTTCATTTGCTGCTTGATAGGCAGTGGGTCGGAAATATGTGTTGTGTGGTGTTTTGTTATTCGGGTTGTCGTATGTTATTTTAATTTGCTAATTGATTCGTTGATAATTGTTTTGTGTTTAATTGGTGACTGTCATACTTGTTTTTGTGGTTTGTTGTTGGTGTGTTTTGTTTATGGCAATTTTATTAGTTATTGGTTGTCTCATTCATTGCTGGTTGCAGTGCATTTTTCGGTAACTGTCTCATTCGCTATAGTTTTATTGCATGGTTACAACACACCCCTGAAGAAGTGATCCATCCTCATATTGCTTATCGAACATAACTTAAATATTTTAAACACTTTTAAAGAATTAACAATCTCTAACAATGAAATATTTCATTGCAAAAAGTTAAAACGTGTCAAGTTCAAATTGATCAAATTTTTTTAATCATTTATTCATTTAAATTCTTCTGAATCATATCGTAGAGCATAATTTTTAAATTAAAAATAAGTTTTTGAAACGATTAAAAAATCGTTATTTTTCTATAATTTGACATGAATGATTTTCCATTTACAGCGTTTAATACAAAACCAATTCAACCTATATTTAATGATAATAAAATGAAATTTTATAAAATTGGTATGGTAAATCGTTTCATCGAACCCAACTTCATACACTGAAGTTATTGATTCTTTATTTTTGTATTGAATTGTGCTTTAGTAGTGGAAATGGAGAATACATTTTATCGTAAGATCTTTACAAAGTCATTGCAAGTAGTGTAAATAATCATTTCAAATTACTCTCCCTTTGAAAACACTGCTGTTCAATCACATTCAATTATAAGTATACCTAAAACTAATTATACAGATTTAATGTTGCTGAAAAATAATTGATAACGTATTGTATTCATAGGAAAAAAAATAATTATAAAAGTAATTATGTAAGTCATTGTACAATTTACATGGGAGTTCTTTAATAATCAATTGAACTTTATCTTATTATGAAACTCACCTAAATACTCACTTGAATACAAATACATGCATATTGCTTCAATAAAGCGTTTTGTTTGACTATAATATTCCAGGTGAAGGTTTTTGAAATACTAAGTACATGTACGTAGAAATTGAAATGAATTAAATGTATTGACTGGTTGATATTTGTTTTTCTTTTTGTTGCTTAACTTCAGAATTTGATGCAAAATGCAGCATGAGAATTTAAATTTACGACCAATTTTAGATGAAAAATATGTGAATTGCATCTCCTTTGTTTTTCCAACTGCACTGGGAATATCGTGGTACCATGCTTACATGGTGTGCAGGAGGTCGCGAGTTTGATCCCCATGCCGGGTCAATACAGAATTGAAGATTTGCATTTACTGCTTCTCCATTAAGCACATGATATTTAAGAGTAAGACTCAGTCGACCAGGAGTCCGAATAACGTGTCCAGGTACGTTGACATTTCTTCCTGCAGACCGTTGCTTTCTGAACCATTATATTGAACACCTGAAACAGTATGCCTGAACAAGCAGGATGCATACACATGTTCATAGTTCTCGTCCTGAAATTATGTAATGTTTGCCACTGGACGTTAAACAATAATCCATACATCCGTTTAAGTTCTACGCCAGTGGATACTTAACAAAAAAGACTGAAGGTCAGACCGCCACATCCCCGTTATTTTGTATGGAATAAATTTCGAAATTTTACATTCAGTTTTACAAATTTGAACTATAATAAAAAATCTAATGTTTATGTCATAAAACACATTTTTAAAGTTTTTCCTTCTACTTCATATTGTATTTCAGCTATGGTAATTCCAATCTAATTTCAGGCTCTCTATGGATTACTTGGAAGTGTTCTGGATGGAAATCCTTTCACAGAAAGTGATACCATGAGCAAGAGAAATGGAATGTCAAAAATAACAAGTGTTTTCGATGCTGTGCTTCGCTTGACAACCGCTCAACAACTGCACCAGGACGTACTAAAACAAATATTTATGTATCTCTTCTTTTTCTGCAGTACCTCTATCTTCAACAAACTGTTTCAAGATGGTAAGAATCTTACTGACACATATAACTACTTCAAAAAGTTTCAATATGATTGAAAGTATACTTTGTTAACTTTTTAGCTTTTGTTTCAAATAATACTACCGAATACTGTTTTTGCATTTAAGTAAAGATGAAAAATAATGTATTCTCGGGTCAAGCTTCGCAGATTCCCAAATAGCGATAAGGCCTATCGATTCAGATCATTCTAAAGAATTTGCCTTCGTGACTCACTGCAATTTGTTAAAAAAAAACTCGCTGTCGTTTAGGTGGAATTATACTTTGCTGACTTTAATGAGTTCTGAATACAAGTCGGTACAATATGGATCATTCTTTTTTTTCAACTTTTTATATTTCATGATTAATCATAATAAAAGAGTTACCATTTATTTGAAAATTTAAACACGATTGTTTTAAATCATAATGATAAGCGTGATACCACAAATCTAAAACAAAAACATGCGCAGTGTGTACAGACCAATATCTCGTATGCCTGAAATCAGACGCACTTTTGAGGTACTAGAAACAAATAATTTGTATGTGTGTTTTTTCAGAAAATGACCAATGTTTTACATAGGACACACCAATAGCGTTTTTTAACAAAGATAAACTGTCAATGTTTTTTTTTCAAAATAAAAATGAATGTCAATAAATATGTTAAAATACAGCCAAAAATACTTCTATTGTCTGTTTATTTGTACAGTGCTCCGAGATATATTACTCTCGGCATTTTTTACATACACCTCATTAAAATTTTAGGTATAGAAACAAGGTCAACTTGTATTCTGCTATCCGGTTGTTATAACCTTCTAAGGGTTGTCTGTTTTGGGGATATATGAATATGAAGCCACGTCCTGACAGCAGGAGGGTGATTATTCAGATGCCCATTGATCGGTGACGCCCTGTTTTGTGCATAGTTACAAATTTTTACTTGAAAATATTTGCCAGTGGATGTTAAAAAAATTAAGGCACTATTAACTTTTCGGTTACTAGAATATCGAAATAAATGTGTAAAAAAATAACATGAAAAACAGAACAAACAACCTGAGTACACATTCTTGTCTTTCGACGAAAATGTAGCTACCATTGTTGATGACGAAGCTTAGATCTTGTGTATTTGTTTCAGATTCAGGTCCTATTTACTACAACTGGACTGCAGGTGTCAGAATACGAACTAACCTTGGCCAGATTGAAGATTGGGCTCAAAGAAATGGCTTTGAAGAAGAATTTACTCAAGTCTCTGAAAAACTTCTCACTGCTGCAGAATTCCTTTCTACCTCCAAATCTTTATTACTAAAAGTAAGTAATATAGCACAAGCAGACGTACAACACTACACTCTTGGTGTCATTTATTTACTGAAACCTGTTCCTGAAACTACTTTAAAGGATCTTAAAGGGAAAATCATGCAACATGGCGTCAGTATCAACTTGGTTTATTTACATCAATTCATGCAATGGCTATGAAATTGCATAATCTCAGTTGTAATGACCATACTGTTATTCAATACAGTATTTTTACATAATTATACCAAAAAGCTGATCGTGTAGGAAATGGAGTCAACTAACTGACGTTGCAGGATCTGCATGATCATTCTGGATTATTTTCAGAAGTGTGGTTAAAAACGTCCTACACAATTGATATGCATCCATTTTGGAGTAAAACCAATTATCTATTTTAAAATATAAACATTGTGTATACGATTCATTGACATAATGCTTTAAATTGACAATAAGAAAGCAACCCAACGACAAAAAAAGAAGACTTTTAAGTGTTTATAGATGGTCTACAACAACAGACTAGTGTCTATACAGTATGTCTAGGTAATTAGAACATAATCAGTTAAGATGATTGATATGTGAGAATAGTTTGAAAACATATTATTATTAAGTTCATATATATTTAACTTAAGATTTGCGGCATTGATATTTTTCAGTTTGACTGGATGAAACTAAAGACCCATTTTCAACCATTAAACGAGGCGCAACTTTATCATCTGGTGGGTGGGTATGATAATGGCGATAAACCACCGCCTCCTTCATGGTTACCATCACCAGAAGACAGACATCAGGCAGACATGAAAGGTATTGGGAATTTCGTTCGTTCCCTTTTGTAATTTTGTAAACGAAGTGTTAGTGTTCTATGAAGGTTTCGGAAACCAATTCATGATACATATAAAGTAAAATTGGGAACAAGATAACTTCAGTGTCTTAATTCAGACAAATATACAGATATAATATATATAGCATAAGAATATTATGCATTTTATTTGTTTACTTTTTTATTTCAACCAAAGGAAACGTTTTTCAATTCCATTTATAAAAGGATAAATCCGACTTTCTGGGACGGTGTTTGCATGATCCACATATTGAACGAAATTATATTTTAGAAATTTTCTAAAGTTTTATGAGCTTTTAGAAAAATGGATTTAAATCATAAATTCATGAGAATCCTATTACAATCTCTTTGATAGAAGATATACCTTTGGAAATGACAGCACATCCGCCATTTTTGATTCCACAAGACAATGGTTGTATTGACTTGATGCACCCTCCTGATGATTCTAATTTCTGGAAGATTTTCAAAGAACTTCATCCAGTATATGGAGTAACTGAAGGTACATTTTGAGTTATGTCATAACATGCACTTTTGTATGTCATGTACCATGATGACAAATTTTAGTTTTATAGTTTAAATGTTTTGAATAACCGATATCACAAATATCATATACAGCAGGATGTAGGAAATATATAATATGGCCCATATGATTGCAAAAGTAGTGAAATTGTTCACGCCATTAAAAATTATGTTAATTTTTATTGATAAATTAACAGAATGATTTGAATTCGTGCGATACATGTTTATGGAATAACCTTCATCAGCTGTGCCTTAGACAAAATGTTAATCAATGGGAATCAACACATTTTGAAACATTTATTAAGTGCCTAGTTAACAGGTTTGCTACTGAAAAGCCACCATCATATTTCAATTACCAATTTTATTGCTAAGCTATCATGCGCATTTTTTGCTTTATAGCAACACCTAATCTAACACTTGCTTTTAAATATATAGTGTTTGAGATTCTATATTTATAAAATAAATGGTTGCTAGATATTGTGTTCAAAATTGACGGTAACCACTTGCAAACAGATTTCATGTAAAAAAGATTAACTGCATTGTACATAACTGAATTTTTTATTTATTCAGATGACAGTGATAGCGGATTCAGTCCCTCTAATACTCCAAGATTTTCCAGCAACTTTCCTAAAGCTGAACTTCACAATTCTTTCTTCAATACTCCTGATGGTAATCGTAGTGATACAGAAGTGTATAGAGATTTAAGTCAGAATGAAGATACAACCTCTCCAACTGACATTAGTACTGTAGCCAAAAAACAGTTCTACAAACTTTCATATGAAAGTGATACTAATTCAACGCCAAAGACTTCCACGCCCTCTTCGCCAAAACATCCCCCATCGTCAAGACGACAAGAGTCTATCAACAGAAGACTTGATTTGTTAATCACAAACAATAATTTAAACGTTCCTGAAAATTTTCAAAATGATATTACTCCAATCGAAGACGCTGCACCACCCCTGCCACCAAGAAGTTACAAGTTTCCTTCGTCACCAACATCACCACAGCAATTGACAAATGGAAGTCTTTCTCTAAGTACTAACAGTATCAGTCTTAAGAAACAGTTATCACATGAACTTGACGATGAGGATCCCTTAGGGAGGGAAAATCTTGCTCAAGTAAATCGTCAGATCTACGAATCACTTGGACAAATGAGTCCGACAAGTAAGTTTAAATTCCAGGTAGCAAGATTCAAAATATTATGTTTAATTTGATCTATAACTCTTGTTTAAGCGATTTTTGTATTAATGTTGATTCATTTTATTTTTTTTTAATTCGAAAACCCGGACAACAATTTCATTTTTGGCACTGGCTACTATTACCTGCAAAAAATAACCATAATGAATAATTATTGATACTTACGAGACTACTACGGAAGTGTAATTACGGACAGTGGGGCTGATTTCAAACGGAAATTGCAGGTAACAATAATATCATTTCTTATTGTTTCATGCAGTTATTGTTACCCGCAAAATATATCTAGGCAGGCACTGATCTAAAAAAATGTTTCATTTGCGAGCAATCTGTGGAATAAGTTTAAACAATGAATTTGTGAAAAAGCATTAACATGATTAAACTTCCAGATGTATTGACCAATGTGACGTTCATTTTTGCCTTTGATGGCCCATCAAAACAACTCACTGTTCTTAAGTATGGATACGAAGCCGTCCAATTTGCGGTCGGTGCATACATATGGATCTGCAATTTCCGTATGAAATGGGGTACCTGTCCAAAACTATATTTCGGCAATAAGTCTCGGAAGTTACAATTTCTTATTGTTACTTTTTGCGGGTAATAGTAGCCAGTGCTTTCATTTTTATATGAATTACATTATATATTAATTGTCATCCATTAAATATACCAAAAATAATGAAACATGAAATACCTGGAGTCATATCATTTTTTTACTATCTTTTTTTACAGATAGCAGACCTCCACTGGTTCCAGTTTTGGGTACTACAGTGAAGTCAGCAAATAATCCGGTTTTCTCAGTTGGGATCACAAAGGGTGATAAGGGTCTAGGACTTGGCCTGATAGACGGCCTGGTGAGTTGTCTGTTTAAATAAATTGCTTCCTTACATTAAGTGAACATTAGATGGATTAAGGATGTACTAAGGTCAGGTTTAGAAATTTTTGTCAGATGTTCGGACTCCTTGGTTTTTTTCCTACGATACAGGGTAAAATATTTGCCCCATAACACCCATAGCTCATAAAAAGTCATTTACCAAAATTTAAGCAGATTCTAGATTTTTTTTTTCTCGATTTGAGACCCAAATAATACCAATGCAAATATAAGGTAAAAATCCGAGTCAGCCTTTTTCCGCCATTTTTTAAAACTCAAATATCTCGAAAAGGAGCTCCATAACCTATCAATATTTATAGCTTATTTTGTTCCTTAACTAATGCTCTTCTGACTTTTAGTATCAATTTTAAATTCTAGATTTTTTAATTTCACCTAAGTACATCCTTACGTTACTCTTTTTGTGCACCATATGGGTTTTATAGCTACTCACGTATTCTAGTAATTATACAGCCTTGACTTTCAAATGTTTGATTTGAGTATTTCAATTGAATGTTTATCCAGAAAAGCGATTCGGACGCAACAGGTTGATAAGTGTCTTTTGTTGTTTTTTTTAAAAGAACGTTGAATCGATAACGTTGCAAGAAGTCAAATATCATGTCTTGCTACACTAAATATGAATTATGATTTTTAACTTGCGTTGTTGAGTGCTATCTCATTGTCGTGTTTTATTCATATGAAAAATAAAATTAATGACTGTATTGGATTAACCAGAAACCTTCTTTAACGCTTGAAACACTTTGCCATCACCAAATAAACCACGATTTGAAATTATAAAATTAATGTATCTTATTTTTGAAGAAGGAAAACCAAGATTATGGTATATATTATTGCATCGCGACAAATATAGCAATATCGTATATAAAAAAGAAGATGTGGCATGATTGCCAATGAGACAACTCTCCACAAGAGACCAAATGACACAGAAATTAACAACTATAGGTCACCATACGGCCTTCAACAATGAACAAAGCCCATACAGCATAGTCAGCTATAAGAGGCCCTGAAATGACAAATGTAAAACAATTCAAACGAGAAAACTAACGGCCTAATTTATGTACCAAATAATGAACGAAAAACAAATATGTAACACAGTGCTAAACAAACGCCACTATACGGTATGGGTTTTTCTCATTGTTGATGGCCGTACGGTTGCCTATAATTGCTTACATCCACTTTATTTGAACTTTGGTGGATAGTTGTCTCGTTGGCAATCACCACATCTCCTTATTTTCATATCTATAAAAAATTGTGAAGTCAGCAAAAGTTTCAGATCTATTGTTCTATTAGATACGTAATTGATGTATATTTAACGTCTAACCTATCACAAAATTAAATATTTTTTAATCAATCACTTGTAGTATACACCTCTAAGACTGGCCGGGATATACATTAGAAAAGTCTTGCCAGGAAGTCCAGCAGCAGAAATTGGTAAAATACAAGTTGGCGATCGTCTGCTATGTGTGAATGGTAAAAGTATAGTTGGTGCTGATTATCAAAGGTTGGTTCACTATAACTGATTTCCATGTTTTCGGTTGTCATTTACTGGTTGATTTCAATTATGTCACGAAGGATTTATATAGCACTGATCACCTTTTTGTCCTGATATCTTAATTACTACCACCGGGGTCGATTCCTCTGCTTGTGGACTGTTGGTCACCGAGGGTATGTCGTATTTTCTCGTGTATTGGGGTAATAGCTAATTTTAATGTTCTACATACCTTTTTCTTTCTGTCTGTGGATTTATCATAATTGTTCTATGTACAAAATGTAGTAGTCCATCCGAATCGTTTGATCTTTTCACTAAATACTTTTTGCCATGCAAGTTTAAAACAAATATCTCGATGTGCTATGTGAACGTATAACTGTTTGTATTGTTTTTGTATTCTAAACTGTTATTGTCGGGCTTGTTATGACCTGATTTGTCAGATTTCTTTGTCTGTTTTAGTCTGTAATATCTAATATTTCCGCATTAATGTAGGAGCGTAGCGTTATAGAAGATAATTACGCTAAAACCCGTGCTAGAAGGTATCTTGAACATCCAGAGAGTTGGAACTATATGCCTCATGTTGGAGGCAAAGAACAGCTGTAAAAGCACTGATCCAAGGCTTTAGGTTTCGTTAATTGCGTGTACATATTTTATGTCTTGAATTACATATTACATGTAATATTAATAATGTGGATATTAATGTCATCAGACAAGAATGTCAGCAAAGGAATGGTGTTCTAATTACACTAATTTCGTTTGTTAAGCATAACATTTATAAATGCATATTAGCACTCTGCAGAATCAACCCCTGCACAAGTCATTATACAAATTCGCTCATTAGACAACATAAGTCTGTGTCCACACTTATATAACTCGAACAAAATTTATTAGGTGTTAACGATTCTAACAATTCTTGTTTTATTTTCCAGTGCTATGAAATTGATACGTGCGGCTGGAGAGCAGTTGACGTTATTAGTAGCCAAAGGAAACGAGTCCATTGCCACGAAGATTTCATCATCAAGTTGCTAAAAAGACAGGATCATTTTTAAATGTGTGCACATACAGTTTGATGTATAATATTTAAATTTAAATGTAATATCTTCTATTTATAAACGTTTATTACATCATTTTTGAACGTTCAAGAATTTAATTTCATTCATCAGGTATCATGTAAGATGTTAAAAGAATTTTAGATTGATAAGATAATCTGTTCTTTTTTTATATTTCAAATTATTCTTATTTTTGAAAGATTTTTTTTTGAATATTTGAACTTCGTCAAGATCATTTTAACCATCTACCTAAGAATGAGATTTCGATATGTTTGTTGTCTAAAAATTCATAAAAATGACAAATCTACGCATTGTGGATTCTAAAATATGTATCGTATGGAAAGACTCGTTATAAAACATTATAACAATATACTATATATTATCTATGATTTATACTATTTGTGAATAAAATTTTGATATGTGATTGTTACATATTAGTGTTCCTACTATTAAACGAAAAACCTTACTTATAAAGATATGAAAAATTTGACGGTATTAAGCAAACTACCCGGCAGTTCCAGTTCCGATCCGCATGCTTCTCTCCACTAATGTTGTAAAGGAAAATAGTTTCGGAACGGAATGGATTAATATACGGAATTGGGGGTATGTAGAAGAAATACAAATGAAACTGCTTTCCAATCGCACTGCATATGTTATTTGATTGTCATTCGTGACGTATGGTCGAGATCAATAGTTTCTTACCCCAAACATTTGAAATATTCAGAGGATGACAATAAAAAGCGACCACGCAAAATGTGAATGTGTAAAAAGCTTAAAGTTACTACCTTATTATTTAAAGTTAATCCTACCTTAAACCAAACCTTTGACCTATCACATTTCCATGTTCAGTGAACCATGAAATCAGAATCAAAACACTTATATGGCATATACATTACACAATTCACTTAATGCGTATTAACTTTCAAGATAATATGAGCACAAACTACTTAAAATAAAATTCTGAACCTTCCTTAAACCAAAAATATAACTTATATAGAAAAGACGGACTGGCCAACGGACAGACATACCGACAGACTTGGAAAATATGTCCTTGTCCGTAGGCGGGGTAATTGAAGAAAAGACTACGCTACAACCATTATTAAATACCTGCAGAAAAGATTTGCAGTAATGACTACTCATTATTCGTAAGATAAGATATTGCCATACACTGTAATATGAACTTATTAGCAAGGAATGAAGGTATTGCAACCGCAGCAGATGACGATACGGACTGATATTTTTTTCCCGAAAACGTTAGCGCATGTGATAGCGTAAATGTCAACAGTACATTAAAAAAAATCGGTACAATAAAAGAGTGTCGAAAGATGCCAAAGGGACATTTAAACTCATAGGTCGAAAAAAAAATTGACAACGCAATGGCAAAAAAGAAAATGACCACAAGACAAACCACATGATACAAAACACATCGTTGTATAGAAAACAAAAGAAAATTACCTTTGTTTATATAATTATCAGCAATGTTCTATTAAGGTAACTTTTACCGGCAACACAAGCTGCTGAGTATCATATCAACCAAAATAGAAACAGGCTGTTGACAGTTATCAAAGGTACCAGGATTATAATTTAATACGCCGACGCGCGTTTCGTCTACATAAGACTCATCAGTGACGCTCAGATCAAAATAGTTATAAAGCCAAACAAGTACAAAGTTGAAGAGCATTGAGGACCCAAAATTCCTAAAAGTTGTGCCAAATACGGCTAAGGTAATCTATTCCTGGGATAAGAAAATCCTTAGTTTTTCGAAATATTCAAAGTTTTGTAACAGGAAATTTATAAAAATGACCATATAATTGATATTCATGTCAACACCGAAGTGCTGACTACTGGGCTGTTGAAATGTTTCAATGTAAATTTACAGTCCTCTTCAAGTCAGAAAGAAGTTTTTTGTTGTGACATTCCCTGTAGGATTCTAGTCAAAGACTGATCTCGTAGTTCCTAAGTTAATCTAAAAATGCTTCTAAAATCTAAGATGATAGAGTTACATGTGTCTGATCTCCAGTAGGAATAAAAACCAGGTTCAACAAGCGAATACTTGAATACTTTTAAGACTGTTTAGAAGGGGGTACATAAAACGAAAATGTTTGCCTCCGTACGTATAACTGCTAACTAAACATTTCATAACTGACTCATAGAATAGTTATATGAACCTGTGCTGTGCCTTCTATCTTCCATTTATAAGAGTAATTCAATCTTATTTGTTATAGGTAAAACAGTATCAGTATTGAATTAGAGATAAACAAAATTGAAAAAGTTAAATTATGCACTAAAATAAAAAATGGGATTCGGAAACAAGTTTTAAAAAACTTATATAACTCCTTTTTCGGTCTGTTTGTGTAACTTACTCATTTATTTGCCGGTATATACATGTTTTGTGTTTTTATTTTCATTTTTGTAAACGAAATTGTCTGTGTCCTTATTCAATCTGAGAAGCTATTAGTTCAAAAGTCTTCTTTTTATTTTTATTATTGGAGGAAAGATCAAAATAACCAGTTTCAGATCCCTTTTTCTATTCTGTGAGACAGAAATATATTAACATCACTTTGAGACAGGAAATATATTAACATCACTTTGAGACAAGAAAACATTAAATAAAATATAGAAAAAGATGCTAAAATACCGACGCAATTTATTTACATTTATGCATGACCAAGTTCCTAATGAATGTTATAGCACTTTCTTCAACCAACAATTGGAATCTCTCCTGACCTATAAAGAGAAATAGTCTACATTCGAGTATGCCCGTTTGATGTTATAACTTAATTGAGTAGTCATGTGTCGCTTTCAATGAAAGTTCAAGGTTGATATGCAAAAATGAGGTGTGTGATCTCGAAACAGAGTGAGACAGGATAAGAATCTCTTACTCTTTTATAAGCACTCAATCGCCTGTTACGAAAAAAGTAAAATAACAAAAATACTGAACTGCAAGGAAAATTCAAACCGGAAAATCACTTATCAAATGACACATCAAACGAATAGAGAACAACTGTCATATTTCTGACTTGGTACAGGTATTTCCTTATGTAGAAAATGGTGGCTTAAACCTGGTTTATAGCTAGCCAAACCTCTCACTTGTATGACAGTTACATATAATTCCATTATATTGACAACAATGTGTGGGCTAAACAAACAGACACAATAAGTAAAAATATCAAAATTGGGGTACAGCAGTCAACATTTCGGTATACATTCAGGTCCGTACGCTCCACAGAGAGTCAAATTGTAAACAAGCATATCACTGCCACTACCCAGCTTAAAGCCTCTTCCGAACATTTACTCATCTAGTAAGTGTTCTACTACTACATATCTATCAGTGCTTCTAACTACTTCCCTTGCTACTATCAAAGAACTTGTTATTAACTTTTGTAATAAAGCTTATGAAAATAATGGTATTAATTATTTTTGGAGTGTTAAAAATTCTTTTGAGGTTTTAGATAAAATACATGTTTTTGATGGTCCTTTTAATTCTGTTGACAGTTATGATTTTTCTACTTTCTATACTACACTTCCACACAATCTTATCAAGAAAAAGTTTTCATATTTAATTAAATGGTCTTTTGAAAAATCTCATTAAAAATTTATTTGCTGTAACTCGTTTAAAGCCTTTTTCTGTAACGAAAAAGGAAAGTATGCTAGATACACTAACTGGAAATTTGAAGATATGATTGAAGCTTTAAATTTTCTCCTGGACAACATATATGTACGTTTCGGCGATCGAGTGTATCGACAAGTAGTAGGTATTTCTATGGGCACTAACTGCGCCCCTTTAATAGCAGATTTATTCCTGTATTGCTATGAATCTCAGTTTATGACCAAACTCAGTAAAGACACGTCATTGTTACATTTGGTTGATACATTCAACAATACCTTCCGTTATCTAGATGATATTTTTTCGTTAAATAATCCAGAGTTCTCTAAATATACTACCGAAATTTACCCAATAGAACTTACTTTAACTAAATCTAACATATACAGCAGTAGTTGTCCTTTTCTAGATTTGGACATTTCAATCTTTAAAGGAAAACTCCATACGAAAATTAACAACAAAAGAGACGACTTTTCATTCCCTATTGTTAATTTTCCTTTTTTAGACGGAGATGTTCCTTTGGCTCCATCATACGGTGTTTATATATCCCAACTCGTTCGTTATGCCCGTGTGTGTAGTGATGTCATAGATTTTAACGAACGTAATCAATGCATCACTGATAAATTATTAAGTCAGGGATTTCGTTACCATAAATTACGTAAAACTTTTACTAAATTCTTTCATAGATACAAAGAATTGATTTGTAAATTTGGCTGTATCTGTAGAAAACTGATTAAAAACGATATTTAACATCCTAAATTTTACGGTAATATTGTACTTAAAGCGCGGAAATCACTATGAGATCCGTGTAAACTCATCGAACATTTCAACAAACTTATTAGTAAAGGTTATCTTACCAATGTTGTAATTAGATCTTTGAATATGGTTTACAATGGCACTAATATCGATTTTGTCATCAGCAAATTAAAACATAACTAAATTTGTATTCTTTTCAAACGGGATGTACAAAGACACACCACGTTCATTTTGATCTATAAAGAGGTTAAACTCCCAACTATCCTACTGCCTATCGATACAGTTATTTTTGGCATTGCACAAGTCATGTCTTCTTTGACTGTTCATGACGTTAAAATACTAAATCCCTGGGATGTGTTTTAGTTGATTTTAGTCTCTGATGCATGATTTTTTATTATTAATTGTTTTTGGCTTTTAACTAGCTTTCAGTAACTGCGAGCACTCTCAAATCGTACTTTCTTGTTTATTTGACTACTAATTGTAATGCTTTTTTGTTATTTAATGTTATTGAGGATTATATCTGGTCTATATACCAGCTTTGATAAGTGTTTGGTATTACTTTAAATTTTCATTTCGTACTATGAACATCAAAATTATTTATTTTGTAAAAATATTTTCTTTCTCTATTTGAACTGTACAAGTATACCTAACAACAAAATTATTTTCATTTACCTGTGTTTAAAGTAATTGCAAATGGCTGATATTTTTGTTCGAGCATATATTGTTTTTCTTAAATTGTTTTACATTTCATAGCGGTATAGCATGTTACTTTTATTATTCTTCCCTTAGTTTATTTATTTTGTATTTGCATTGTATCATAGGTCAAATTTACTTGTTCAGTGTATATTCACTGGTGTTGATATGTCCTTTGATTGAGTTAAGCCATTTCAGTTGATATTTTATAGTGTGTCTTTCTATGCTGTGATGTTACACTATTGTTTCAGAAAAAGGGTGAAGGTTTTGTACCATTATAACGTTTAAACCCGCTGCAATTGTTTGCACCTGTCCTAAGTCAGGAATCTGATGTTCAGTAGTTGTCGTTTGTTGATGTGGTTCATAAGTGTTTCTCGTTTTTTATATAGATTAGACCGTTGGTTTTCCCGTTTGAATGGGTTTACACTAGTAATTTTTGGGGCCCTTTAAAGCTTGCTGTTCGGTGTGAGCCAAGGCTCCGTGTTGAAGACCGTACTTTGACCTATAATGGTTTACTTTTATAAATTTTGACTTGGATGGAGAGTTGTCTCTTTGGCACTCATACCACATCTTCTTATATCTATATAAGCAATAGTATATCAGGGAAAGAGGCAGTTGCATATAAAGTTTAACCTGGATGAAATTAATAAACCAATAGGTACATTAGAAATCGAAATACAGTGAACGAAACCTAAAATAGAAAATCCAAGCGAAACGAGGCAAACGCACGCTCAGCAGATTACAGATATTTACGGTCAGGCTACACTTTAATCTAAAGTAACGCGCACTCTAATGAAAACTGAGTTATGCAGGTGTTCCGGAAAGGTAAGAATGTTCTGCCCTATGAGACTCTCGTCGTATTGCCTGGATGTCAAATCCGATAATCAGTTGCCTGATGGGCACTTGAAAACAAGGAATGAATTCATGTGTCTTTAGGGATCATGTAAGCCCCGTGGCAAAATGTAACATACAGCCTGCTAGTGTACTACTTTTGTTTAAAAAGAAATAATTACATTACATGGAAGTGTCATAAAACAATAAAAACTAAGTAAGTTTAAATTTGTCTGATGGTAAGGCACACTTTTTCTAATTTGTATATATTTATGTTAGAAAATTGTATCGTTAAATGACAACATTTATTTTTTTTATTTTTATTTTTTTATTTTGTTCATCCGAAGCGTTTTTCTTGAATTACCTACATCATGAACGCTGAAACTAACATTTCATATTGAGTGCTGTTTACCTTACACCGTATCAGCACATTAACGTAGACTTTGCGGACCCATGTATTAGATTAGTCAAACGTACCCATCGATAATTGAAAATATATTTCCAACTTTTAATGAAGAACATATTGTAGAAAGAAAATGCACAGTAGGAATGTAAAAATCTTATGTCGCATTATACATATTACACCGGTGTATACTTGTCATTCTAAGTTTGTGATCAATTTGATTAGGAAAACAATATAGTAATGGGGGTATTATCAAACTCTCTCTCTCTCTCTCTCTCTCTCTCTCTCTCTCTCTCTCTCTCTCGGGGGCGATGCAATTGTTATTTTAAGTAATATTGGAAACAAATTCAAAACAATTTCTTTTCGCATAGACATGTAAGCTTAAGTTAGAGATAAATAATTTCTTTTATTTTTTGCAGTTGTAAAAATATGTGTCTTTCTATGTTGTGATGTTACACTATTGTTTCAGATAAGGATGAAGGTTTGGTACCATTAAAACGTTTAAAGTCAGGAATCTGATGTTCGGTAGTTGTCGTTTGTTTATGTGGTTCATACGTGTTTCTCGTTTTTCGTTTTTTATATAGATTAGACCGTTGGTTTCCCGTTTGAATGGTTTTATACTAGTAATTTTTGGGGCCCTTTATAGCTTGCTGTTCGGTGTGAGCCAAGGCTCCGTGTTGAAGACCGTACTTTGACCTATAATGGTTTACTTTTATACATTTTGACTTGGATGGAGAGTTGTCTCTTTGGCACTCATACCACATCTTCTTATATCTATATAAGCAATAGTATATCAGCGAAAGAGGCAGTTGCATATAAAGTTTAACCTGGATGAAATTAATATACCAATAGGTACATTAGAAATCGAAATACAGTGAACGAAACCTAAAATAGAAAATCCAAGCGAAACGAGGCAAACGCACGCTCAGCAGATTACAGATATTTACGGTCAGGCTACACTTTAATCAAAAGTAACGCGCACTCTAATGAAAACTGAGTTATACAGGTGTTCCGGAAAGGTAAGAATGTTCTGTCCTATGAGACTCTCGTCGTATTGCCTGGATGTCAAGCCCGATAATCAGTTGCCTGATAGGCACTTGAAAAAAAGGAATTAATTCAAGTGTCTTTAGGGATCATGTAAGCCCCGTGGCAAAATGTAACATACAGCCTGCTAGTGTACTACTTTTGTTTAAAAAGAAATAATTACATTACATGGAAGTGTCACAAAGTTCAAGGCTTTGATTGGTTGACGCTTTCCAAAAGTTATATTTTATTGCCGTATAAAACGCAATATCTATGATTGCACATACTCTCCCTGGCAATATCAAAATGCATAGAAAACAAAGGAAAGGCTTGATTTAACACATTATTTCATGGTTGTAGCATTCAAATGTAATTATAAGAATTGACTACTTCTTTTTGTTATTTTATAGTGTCCTAAACCGTTAAACATACTTACAGTTTTAGTATAAAGCGCGGAAAATGTGCTTCGGTCAAAGCTTTTATGCCTCCATAAAATTACAAAAAGATGCATTCAAATCTTTTATGATAATTATTTCTATTTTTTAATTCGTCTTACTCTGTATGTGTCTCACAAACGAACTGGTGTAGTGTAAGACAGTTTTCATCTGCCCAATTTCCACGGAAGGGACCATACAATACTACACAGTTTCCGGAAGTATGGGCATTAGGTTCGCCCGGTTGAAAATTATTAACTCTTATCGGTTCTTGTCCGGTTGAGTATATCCATCGGTCTTCGTCGATTATATCTGATATGCCAATCCAAAATGATCCTCCTGGAAAATTGAAAACATATTATTTATATTTGCAATGTGTTCATTTGACTTATCTTATTCATTGGTCCGCAAAGTAAACATTCATGTGCTGATGCGGCGAAAAGAAAACAGCAATCAATACAATATTTTTACCCATGTAAAATAAATAAGCGAAAGTCATATTATGTTTTCAACAGTAAAATCAATCCCATGGCAAATTGGGAGAATACACATATTCCGTGTTTTTTACAGGCAAATTGAAATACGAAGAATGTACCGAGTTTCTGATTTTATTATCACATAGACATGATAGATAAACAATAAAGCTTAAAACCTATAGCAAAATTTTTGTGAGCATAAACAAAACACATTCACTTGAATAATTTAAACAATAAAATCTAAGTAATGTTAACATTGTCTGATGGTGGTGCACACATTCGTAATTGGTTAACTGAGAATATATAGTTAACATGTATAATATTACATTAAAAAAGACAAAGTCGGCACAAGACAATATATTAACTTTAAACACATTTACTTTGTAATATCTTACCCAAACAGAATATTTTAATACAAATTATATTGTTTACTGTTATAACAAAAACATACCAACTTTCTGACCTTGACTTATTATATAATTAGATTCTTCTGATGTCATGGGTTCAGCAAGTTTGGAATCAAAGACACGACAAACTGACTGCAAAAAAGATCATTACAATATGGCATTAAACGAAATTTTAAAAAAACATTCATAAACCCTTCCGGAGCACCTGAGATCAACCCCAGTTTTTGGTGGGGTTCGTTTGTTGCTCAGTCTTTAGTTTTTATGTTGTGCTTTTTGTACTGTTGTTTTTCTTTTGGTCTTTTTTTTTTTGACATGGCGTTGTCAGTTTATTTTCGACTTATGAGTTTGAATGTCCCTTTGGTATCTTTAGCCTCTCACTTTCATAAGGTGCAATATACCCCTATATACCAAACTTTCCTGCAACATCTTTTGGAGTTCAATAAAACACAGGAATAATACTGGTCAGGTTTGTAATAATGACAACGACATCCTAAAATATATCAAAAGTCAGAACTAAGACATGTAAGAGTAATCTGAAATAATTAATGCAGTTTTAAGATTTTAATTTCACTGAAAAATAGCTTAACGTTTTAACGAAGAACTAAATATCTGTTTCATTGTTCAGATTGTCATTATATTGTATTGTCAAATGTTTCATTTTTTATTTGACACAGTGATTTGGTACTTCGCTAGGCTCTACAGAACACGACCGAACAGAACTAAAAGTATGCCAAACGAAGCAATATGAGAATTACTCTAATGTTTTAGTATCATCTTTCATGTATAATATATATACACATGTCTGGTCGAGGTTTACCAAGCAATTCACAATTAAAATAAAACAAGCGTTGATTTTGTTTTGCTTTGGATTAATTTTTTTTCGGGTAAGATCTTGACAGACTGAGATAAGAAATGACTATTGTAAAAACTAGATTATTAAATTTTCAAAATGAAAGATTATTGAGTAGAACTTGTTAAGCTACAACATATCCTTATAACTGGTATGCTTAATCAAGACATAATTGTCGTTGGGTCGACTTCAATGAATTTTTAGTTTATACTGAATTTAATTCCGTTCTTGAAAGTTTAGAAGGTTGAATACATACATCGTTAAGAACAAAGAAATATAAAAAGCACAAAAACAGTACTTGTACTATGAAAGAAATCTTAAATAGGCAATAATAGTACCAGTACAATCAAAGAAATCTGAGATAGGCAAGAACAGAATCAGTACTATCAAATAAATCTAAATATACAAGAATAGTACAAGTACTATTAAAGACATCTAAAATATACAAGAACAGTACCAGTAATATCAAAGAAATCTAAAATAGGAAAGGGAAACTCCATACTAAAATTTACGACAAAAGAGACGATTTTTCATTCCCTATTGTTTATTTTCCTTTTTTAGACGGAGATGTTCCTTTGGTTCCATCATACGGTGTTTATATATCCCAACTCGTTCGTTCTGCCCGTGTGTGTAGTGATGTCATAGTTTTTAACGAACGTGACCAATGCATCACTGGTAAATTATTAAGTCAGGGATTTCGTTACCATAAATTACTTAAAACTTTTACTAAATTCTTTCATAGATACAACGATTTGATTAGTAAATTTGGCTGTACCTGTAGAAAACTTATTAAAAACAGTATTTCACATCCTAAATTTACGGTAATATTGTACTAAAAGCGCGGAAATCACTATGTGATCCGTGTAAACTCATCGAACCTTTAAAAAAACTTATTAGTTTTGAAGGCCGTACTTTGACCTATAATGGTTTACTGTTACAAATTGTGACTTGGATGGAGAGTTGTCTCATTGGCACTCATACCAATGTTGTAATTAGATCTTTGAATATAGTTAACATTGACACAAATATCGATGTTGTCATCAGCAAATTAAAACATAACTAAATTTGTATTCTTTTCAAACGGTTTTTTGGGATGTATAAATACACATCCACGTTCATTTTCTATATAGAGATTACTCTATCTATATATTACATTATACAAATTTATTAACAGGTTAGCTCCTTACTATCTTACTGCCTGTCTATACTTTTATTTTGGCATTGCACAAGTCATGTCTTCTTTGACTGTCCATGACGTTTAAACACTAAATCCCTGGGATGTGTTTTAGTTGATTTTAGTCTCTGATGCATGATGTTTTATTATTAATTGTTTTTGGCTTTTAACTAGCTTTCAGTAACTGCGAATACTCTCAAATCGTACTTTCGTGTTAATTTGACCTGTTGATACAATTTGTAATGTATTTTTGTTATTTAATGTTTACTTATTTAGTGTTATATCTAGTCTTACTATTTTTAATATATACCACCTTTGATAAGTGTTTAGTATGACGATAAATTTTCACTTTTGTTCTCGTACTAAGTACTCCATGTATACCTTACAACAAAATTATTTTCATTTACCTGTGTACGTTATTTTATTTGGCGACATTTTGTCCAAGATTATGGTTGTCTTTATGATACTGTTTTACATCTAACCCCCTTGTTTTTTATTAATTTTGTATTTAAATTGTGGCATAGATCAAATTTATTCGTTCAGTGTATGTTCACTTGTTTTTGTTAATATGTTTTTTGATTGAGTTAAGCCATTTCAATTGATATTTTATAGTGTGTCTTTTTATGTTGTGATGTTACACTATTGTTTCAGGTAGGGTGAAGGTTGGCGCCTATTAAAACGTTTAAACCCGCTGCATTTGTTTGCACCTGATGTTCAGTGGTTGTCGTTTGTTGATGTGGTTCATAAGTGTTTCTCGTTTCTCATTTTTTATATAGATTAGACCGTTGGTTTTCCTGTTTGAATGATTCTACACTAGTAATTTTTTAGGACCTTTATAGCTTGCTGTTCGGTGTGAGCCAAGGCTCCGTGTTGAAGGCCGTACTTTGACCTATAATAGTTTACTGTTACAAATTGTGACTTGGATGGAGAGTTGTCTCATTGGCACTCATACCAATGTTGTAATTAGATCTTTGAATATAGTTAACATTGACACAAATATCGATGTTGTCATCAGCAAATTAAAACATAACTAAATTTGTATTCTTTTCAAACGGTTTTTTGGGATGTATAAATACACATCCACGTTCATTTTCTATATAGATTACTCTATCTATATATTACATTATACAAATTTATTAACAGGTTAGCTCCTTACTATCTTACTGCCTGTCTATACTTTTATTTTGGCATTGCACAAGTCATGTCTTCTTTGACTGTCCATGACGTTTAAACACTAAATCCCTGGGATGTGTTTTAGTTGAGTTTAGTCTCTGATGCATGATGTTTTATTATTAATTGTTTTTGGCTTTTAACCAGCTTTCAGTAACTGCGAATACTTTCAAATCGTACTTTCGTGTTAATTTGACCTGTTAATACAATTTGTAATGTATTTTTGTTATTTAATGTTTACTTATTTAGTGTTATATCTAGTCTTACTATTTTTAATATATACCACCTTTGATAAGTGTTTAGTATGACGATAAATTTTCACTTTTGTTCTCGTACTACGTACTCCATGTATACCTTACAACAAAATTATTTTTATTTACCTGTGTACGTTATTTTATTTGGCGACATTTTGTCCAAGATTATGGTTGTCTTTATGATACTGTTTTACATCTAACCCCCTTGTTTTTTATTAATTTTGTATTTAAATTGTGGCATAGATCAAATTTATTCGTTCAGTGTATGTTCACTTGTTTTTGTTAATATGTTTTTTGATTGAGTTAAGCCATTTCAATTGATATTTTATAGTGTGTCTTTTTATGTTGTGATGTTACACTATTGTTTCAGGTAGGGTGAAGGTTGGCGCCTATTAAAACGTTTAAACCCGCTGCATTTGTTTGCACCTGATGTTCAGTGGTTGTCGTTTGTTGATGTGGTTCATAAGTGTTTCTCGTTTCTCATTTTTTATATAGATTAGACCGTTGGTTTTCCTGTTTGAATGGTTCTACACTAGTAATTTTTTAGGACCTTTATAGCTTGCTGTTCGGTGTGAGCCAAGGCTCCGTGTTGAAGGCCGTACTTTGACCTATAATAGTTTACTGTTACAAATTGTGACTTTGATGGAGAGTTATCTCATTGGCACTCATACCACATCTTCCTTTATCTAAGAAAAGTACCAGTTTTATCAAATAAATCTAAAATATACAAGAACAGTACTAGTACTATCAAAGAAATCTACAACAGACAAGATCAGTAGAAACAAAAAAATCAAAAATAAGCTAGAACAGGTCTATCAGAGAAATTTAACATAGGTTGGAACAGCACTATCAAAGAATCTAAAAAAAGCGAGAACAGTACTGTCAAAAAATCTAAAATAGGCACGAACAATATTATCAAAGAAATGTAAAACAGGCAAGAACAGTACTACTCACCATTGCCTCACTCCACGGTTCAACTTGGTGACTGAAGAAGTAGCATTTATTTCCAAACTGTGTCCATCCATTTTTACAGCCTTAAGAGGAGTATTAATATAGAAAGTATGAGATAATTGTTTAAAGATAATTGTAAATTTTGAGAATATAGATTTATACTGAGGTAACTTTTAAAATGATAAAAAATAAACCAGAAAGTACTCAAACGATTTGTAAATTATTCAACCAACTCATAAAGGAAATTAAAGTTTAAAAACTGATCTTATGAATCTGATCAATCCGAAAAAGTTACTCTGAATATATTAACTGAAGAAGTAAGTTACATAGAAGATATATTGGGTTGCAGTATACCTTGTGTAAAACTATCCGTGTTTGCACCGGAGCCTACAGTCATATTTATCATTAGCAGAGTTCAAACAATAAGAGAAGTTATTTGTAATGGCATTGTCAAAATTTAAAAACTAGCGAAAAACTAAATTTATTTTGAGATTTAGCTACGTGGCTTGTTTCATAAAATTTGAATATAACATCTTTTTTTAAGTCTTTTTTACCATGATTGATATCTTTATTATAACAAAAAAGATTGAAGATATAAAGGGACAATCAAAACTTATAAGCCGAACAAAAACTTGCAACTTTCTGTCAGCAAACAAAAGATAGCGAAAAGACAAACAAGTCCAAATCACTATATAGAAAACTTTAGACTTAGCAACACGAACCCCATCAAAAACTAGCAGTGATCTCAGGTGCTTCAGAAGGATAAACAGCTCAAAATACAGAAATAAAAGATATATGGATAAGGAAGTTGGGGTTATGACCTTTTACTTTACATATGCTATTGTTAATTAACAAAATTGCCCTTGATTTTTCAAATATCACAAAAGACACTTGCATAGTCCCAATAAAAAAAAACAACATTATAGGCACTTATGCCTCACTTAGAAATTGATGTTTAATATATATATACATATGTATGAGACTGCCTTGACAAGTAAATTAAACAGAAAATTTTAAGTCCAGTTGAGCTAACTACTTTATTCTAATTGGCGTCTATTGATATAAATGGACGCCAATTAGAATTTCATTTTTACTTTTTGAGAACTAGGCTTCAAGATATTTTTTTAAAGCTATGAATGTCTCTGAAAAATCATAATTTTCAGACAAACTTAAGAATATTTTATTCTGATTTTACTTGCATTTGGTACAAAAATGAATATACTTTAAATGATTCAATGATATCTGAGAAAATAAAGAAGACAGATGGGTTTAATTTTTCCTTTTTCATGTAAAGTTAATATGCCATGCTGTATGAAAAATAAATAAACAATATGTGACTGCAACTTAATCTTACAGTAACTCACAACTGATGGAAGAGACACAACATAGAACCACCACGAAATCAATCACGTTCATCTCAAGTTACTAGCTTAATTTAAAGGTTATCAACTTCGTCTTACACACACACACACACACATTAATTCAATATAGTTTATTATCATCTAGATGTCTTATCTCAAGACTTATACATTGTCTGTGACTTTCGAATACATAAGAGTAAGATATTGAGGTATGTTATTCTCTACTCAAGAAACGATACTTTGAAACACCAAAGAATAGTGTATAAACCTGCTTTACATTTTCTACAGAATGAAACGAGAACACTTACGAACTCATGTCCAAAAAAAATCATATTAGGATACAGGCAAATCTATTTACAACACAAACTAACCACACACACTTTAATAAAAGATGCGATGATAAATCTCATTCGGTGATCAATCCCATTCGGTGATCAATCTCATTTGGTGATCTTTTTTTAAATCTAGAATCGATCTGTTGACTCCAGTTCTTTCAAGTTACTTCAACAGTTTGTTATGATGTTTTGCTGGTACAAATTTTTCCTAGGTAAGGAGGATGGTTGAGCGCTCACAAACATGTTTAACCCAAACCACTTTAATGTGCCTGTCCCAATCCAGGAGCCCGTAGTCGAGTGATTTAAGTTGGTTGCCGTCTGTCACAACTGTTTTTTGTAATGATTTTAAATCAGGTCGAAAGTTTCTCTGTTGAATTTTTCATATAATTGATTTCCGGAGCATTTCATAGCTTACAATACGGTATAATTTTCTTATCATAGTCCTTACATCTTTGTCCTTTGACTTTTTGGTAGATAGCCGCTGACAACCATATCACGTTTTTACTCATTGAGATGACCAGAGAAGGATTTGATTATTAAGTTTAGAAATTTTCAATATCAATCCACCAAACTCAACAAATATGTTGTCTATCAAAAAGTCCAACATTTTAATGATATCATCATCTTCTGCGTAATTATGTTTTGGAATCAGTGCAGTTCTACACAAAAGTCAGATTTCTTATGACCTTAATCTACGATTTTCATTTGTGTCAAAAAAAAGCTTTGTTTTAATAGACGATGTATTCGATCTTTCAAATGATAAAATTGAGAATGGAAGTGGGGAATATGTCAAAGAAACAACAACCCGACCAAAGAGCAGACAACAGCCGAAGGCCACCAATGGGTCTTCAATGCAGCGAGAAAATCCCGCACCCGGAGGTGGTCCTCAGCTGGCCCCTAAATGAAATTGTGTGCTATTTCAGTGAAAAGGGCCGTCACACTAAACTCCAAAACATATAAATGAACTTAAATTAAAACACATACAAGACTAACAAAGGCCAGAGGCTCCTGACTTGAGACAGGCGCAAAAATGCGACGGGGTTAAACATGTTTTGTGAGATCTCAACCCTCCCCCTATACCTCTAGTCAATGTAGAAAAAAGAAACACATAGCAATACGCACAGTAAAACTCAGTTTAAAAGAAGTCCGAGTCCGATGTTAGAATAGGTAACAAAAGAAACTAAGCAACATGACAATGATACATAAATGAACAAAGGACTACTAGAAGTTACTGACATACCAGCTCCGAACCTCAATTAAACTGATTGAAAGATTATGTCTTCATCATATGAAAATCAAGTATAATCCCTCCCGTTAGGGGTTTAGTATCATACCATCTTAAAATATACGAGAAGAATATAACCCGTATCATGCCAACAACTGGTTTTAGTATAAATGTGTTTATTTCCGATGCAAAGACCCTATGAATGAAACAATATTAATACCAAAATATGCAATCCTTAATGACTTGACAACAATATCGTAACTATATCCTTTCCGAAATAGTCTTTTTAAAGGTTTGGTTAGCTTTTGAGGTGAATGCCGACTTTTTGTGCTTTGTAAAGAATATTACCATAAAATATTGGATGTGAAATACCTGAACTTATAAGATGTCTGCATGTTGATTTATATTTACGAATGATGTCCTTGTACCGATGATAAAATTTAGTAAATGTTTTGACTAGTTTGTGATATCGAAAACCCTGGTGTAATAATTTTTCAGTAATGCAGAGATTTCTTTCGTTGAAATCAAATACGTTGTTACATACACGAGCGAATCGAACAAGTTGAGATATATAAACACCATAAGATGGCGACAAGGGAACGTCACCATCTAAAACTGGATAATTAACAATAGGAAATGAAAAATCATCTTTTTTATCATAAATTTTGGTATGAAGTTTCCCATTAAAGATAAAGAGATCCAGGAAAGGGCAGTGTTCATTGTTAGTATTAGCTTTATTTAGAATTAGTTCGGCAGGATAAATCTCTTTAGTGTACATACTGAAGTCGTCATCATTGAGAGCCAATATATCATCTCAATTTTTAAAAGTGTTATTAAATTTTTGAATCAGATGTTGTTTCGATGTGTCTTTGCTGATTTTAGTCATAAATTGTAACTCATAACAATACAGAAACAGGTCCGCAATAAGTGATGCACAGTTAATCCTCATGGGAATTCCGATAACCTGACGATATACGGAATCTCCATAGAGAACAAAAATGTTATCTAGTAAAAATTCATGAGCAGTTATAGTATCAAAGCATGGTAATAGAAGCATTAAGTGTAGTGAAATCAAGTTTTGCTATTACTGCAAAACTGTAAAAACTATAATTGAAGATTTTGCAGATCTTAAGAATTTTAAAGAATTTTCATTTGATTGACACCACTGGTTGAATATACCTCATCACAATACTTCTTAAGGTCAATTTTTATTGTCGAAAGAATGGTAGTAAGAAATTTAAAAAGATTTCGTTGAACATCTTGAAGACCTAGCTACATACTGTTCTTCATACGGGAGATATCTATATTACTTTTATAATGTTGATATCATAAAGGAAAAGGAAGGATTTGTATTTTCTAAAATTTCCTCTTTCGTCAAAGATGTAGGAACATATGTGGGATTCCTAGCTTTGCCGTGAATTACAAGTTCAATATTGTTATAGGCTCTGTCTGATATAACATTAATTTAATTCTTGTAAAAAGAGAAAAAAAACATCCAGTTTAGTCTTCCTTGTATTTATATTTTACTTAATTCGTACTCTATCAAGAAATTGTTTACTATATACGGAATGAACTATCAACTACAAAATTAAATTTAATCGGCGTCTTTATCAATTTACTATCAACGACAAAAACTTTTTTGTTTGCGTCTTTGTTAGATTTGTTTGTATGTTTGTTTGATTTTTAGTCAGTTGTGTTGTATGTCTGTGGTGTATATGTTCACCCAGTTTTGGTTGCTGTATCCCCATTGTTGTCAAATTAACCTGGTTTCTCACCCAATTATGTCAATAGAATGGAACTATAAACCACTTTCATACAAGTGGGAGGTTTAGCTAGCTATAAAACCAGGTTTGACCCACCGTTTTCTTCTGAAATCGCCTGTTACATGTCAGAAATATAACAGTTGTTTCTCAATCGTTCTGTTGGTTGATAACATTTGATTTTGTCATTTTTTATGGCGTTCCCCGTTTTGAATTACCTTGGGGTTCGGTATATTTGCTATACATTTTTTTCTTAAAAGGGTTAAACACCAGTATGCTCATTGTACGTAGTAGATGTTGATTTAGCATCTGAATGCATGACCGGAATGCGTTGATCCTTTTAGATACAGTGTTCAGTTTTGGTTCATAAGTCACGCACCTTGTCCATTTTCATTTAAACGCTTAAATGAATCAGGACTCAAAGAGAATGTACAAGATTTACCCTTCCTGTAGTAGTTCTAACCTTAGTTTAAGTTAACTAACAAACTTATATAATATGAGGCAGGAAGAGGGCAAAGTCCGTACTATTTTCATGATGCATTTTGCTTATCATATATACTAATTTGCGAGAAATCGTATGTTCTATTACGGTCTACCCGATTTCATGACACACGCGTTTCTGGAAAAACCCTAATCAGGTATGCTCGAAAACAAAGGTTGAGGAAACTAAATACATTGCATATTGAAAAGCATTAATACCAAAAGGGCTCTAACAGAGCAACTATTTGAATTGAATTGATTGATTGATTGATTGATTGGTGTTTAACACCACTTTCAGCACTATTGGCTATGTTGTGGTGGTCAGTTTTATTAGTAGCCGAAGTGCCAGGAGAGAACTACCAACTTTCGGTAAGAAAACTCCTAGTCAATTAAGATTGGAGTCTAACGCACCTGCCACGTACGGGATTCGAACTCACAACCTCAGTGTTGACAGGCTTGATTTTTTTTTCAATTTGAATTGAAAGATAACTAATTGTTTGATTGAAAAATTGATGATGACTTTTTGTTATTTCATAAAACTTTAGACTTAAAATTCTGTAGTCTATACGCTTGTCTTCGTGAATAGATCACAATATATATAAGGGCAACGATCCCTGAAGTGGCAAACAATATGACAAATAATAAATTGTGATTATCCTTATTTATTCTTTATCACTTTATCCATGTAAAAGCATCATCCAGCAACCCTAAATAGAAAGAAAAAAATACATTATGAAATATACAAAATACCTTTCTCCATCAATTGTTCATTTTTTCTCTAAACAATAGTGTTTGTGGATTTGTTTTTTAGCATACTGCATATCTTAATGCAAATTAATCGTATTTATAATTTATATAATCTAATAAGATATACCTTATATAAAATATTGTTTGACTGGTATCATTGATGAGTTTTTTATAACCACATAGTCAATGACGATGCTGGTTTAAAGTTCATTGCCCCGAGGGTATTACCTACCCAGAAGTCAGCACTCCTTTTTCATTGATTAATTGATACGATCAATTTCTGTAAATTTACTGTTCATTAAATTTATAAAATTATTCGAGACACTGAAGTTTTTCTACCATTGGAATAGATGGCCTAAACCAGATTTGGCACAACTCTTTTTGATATTTTCGGTTTGTTATTGATTAGGTTTAACAACTGTTTTTATTAGAGCACCACTGATAAGTCTTATTTATAAAAATCCAAAACATAATACAAACACTAAAGAACAGACGAATACAAAGGTACCAAGAGTAAAGCGAAACCTGGACCAGCAGGCCGAGCTATGCATGAGGGAGATACATTCCATAACTTAAAATGGTTTTGAAATTTTGAAACAGCTTTACAACAGTATTAGTATTTTCATGCCAGTACTGGCTACTGGATTAATAATACCGTCGAGGACTAAAAGTCCAACAGCAGAGGTATCGACCCTGTGGTAGTAATAACATTTATGGTATCAATATTCCTGCACCAGATGTGCATTTCAACAATTAATGTATCTTCAGTTATGCTCAAGGCCGACATATTTGAAAATCAAAAAAAGTAATACAAGCATTGAAAAGCTGATCAAACAAAAAAGTACCAAACTTAAAGAAAAACACGTAAATTGTATATTTACAAACTTGTCAAACCCTCCACGTGCTAAATGTAGTTTCTTTTGAAATCAAAGTTACATTTCATATTTTGTAGTGCTGACAAACATTTTACATTTCATCACCATCACAATTTGTACTTGTCGTGTTGGATTGCAAAGACACAAAAGTTGTTGATAAAAGACATATCATTGCTTCTGATAATGATTTTTTTTATTTGGAAATCAGAAAAAATTGTTTGACTTTTCTTTTTAAATTTGACAAATTCTTCAATATAGATTACAAACAATTGCTAAAATAACAGGAATACAACGTTCGTCTAAGAAATTTTCAAATAGTTTTAAAACGTTTAACTTGGTATACAGAAAAAAAGAATTCAAACGAAAACAAAGAAACAAAGCAACGTTAACAAAAATTACGAATTTCGGCCGATTTTGGTTTAACAGTCCCCGGGGATACCTGTCTTCATTAGCTAATGCGTTGGTCCTGCATGGCCTAATGATCATACGTTGTGACGTTTATACATTAAATTAATGTATTAAAACTGAGTTCATCACTGAATTATCTGTTTACAAAACTTTAAATTGTTCGAAATACTAAGGATTTTCTACCCCAGGAATAGATTACCTTATATTTATTTTTGCAAAACTTATCGGAATGTTGATACTCAAATCTCTTCAACTTCGTACTTTATTTGGCCTTAAAAAAATTCTTAATTGTACCCAATGAATATCTTTCTCCAATCTTTTTTTTTTCTTTCATATCATATAAAAATAAGAAGATGTGGTTTGATTGCCAATGAGACAACTCTCCGCAAGAGACCAAATGACACAGAAATTAACAACTATAGGTCACCGTACGGCCTTCAACAATGAGCAAAATCCATACTGCATAGTCAGCTATAAGAGGCACCGAAATGACAAATGTTAAACAATTCAAACAATAAAACTAAGGGCCTAATTTATGTACAAAATAATGAACGAAATACAAATATAATACACAGCAACAAACGACAACCACTGAATTACAGGCTCCTGACTTGGGATATGCACATAAAGAATGTGGCGGGGTTAAACTAGTTAGATGGCACCAAACCCTCTCCCTAACCTGGGACAGTGGTGCAACAGTACAACACAAGAACACTCTATACAAACAATAATCGAAAAACTAATATGATAAACAGCAAAAAACAACAACCACCACTCAATTACGGGCTCCTGACTTGGGACAGGCACATATAGAAAGTGACGGGGTTAAACTAGTTTGAAGGCACCAATCCTCCCCCTAACCTGGGACAGTGGTTTAACAGTACAACATAAGAACAATCTATAAAAAATCAGTTGAAAAAGGCTTAACTCATCAGATGGAAACAAATAGAAATACATCTAACAAAAACACAGAGTGGACGTAGCAGGGTACTTATACATCCCACAACAACAAACAAAACACTAAGTACAGATCTGAGAGTACTCGCAGTTACTGACAGCTAGTTCAAAGCCAATAACAACTAATAAAAAAAAAATTCAATTATGCATCAAAGACTAAAATATCAATCAGTACACATCCAACATCCAATGGATTTAGTGTAAAGACGTCACTAACAGTCAGAGAAAAACACGACCTTGTGCAATGCCAAGATACAGGTATCGACAGATTGTAGAGCCATGAATGTGCATATGTATATAAAAATAATATTTAGTTTGATTTTAATTTACTGATAGCAAAATCAATATAAAACAATGTTCAAGATCTAATTACAGTGTTGAATTGATAACCTTTTAGAATAATTTTCTTTAAAGGATCGATATTTATTTTTATCTGGTTCATTTTTTGTTTTAACTTATGTTTCGTATAGTGTTTGCATTATTGTATTCCCCCAATAATCTTACTTATTATCTGCTTCACAAATGAACTGGTATCTTACAAGACAGTTCTCATCTGCCCAATACCCATAGAAGCCAGCCCACAAAGCGACACAATTGGCAGCCGTCCCAGCATTTGGTTCCCCTGGTTGAAAATTGTTGACTTTTATCGGAATCTGTCTGGTTGAGTATATCCATTTTCCCTCTTGAATTATATCTGATATGCCTATCCAGAAGGTACCGCCTTCGAAGTAAATCAATTCAATAAAATGCGTATTACTTTTATGTGTCTAAGGTAGAGGCAAGATAACATGGTATATGTTTTTCTTTTTTTTCCTAAAGTAAAAATTTTGCGATGCGCATGCTTTTAATTTTTTTATCTGTAAAACTGTCAACTATTATTCTATGTTTTATATCTTTGTTGTAACGGTTTTTCAGGGTTATTTTGAATGTCTTCTCCTTCACATCTGTTGACATCTACATCGTTGAAACAATAAGAAAATCCACATTTATCAGCGTTTCATGAATTTCAATTTCAGTTATGCAGACTTGCAGAATGTAATGTTTGATTTCCGTCCACCCATTCCCACTATTTTCAATATATCTGTGATATATGTAATAATTTTAAATTGTGTATTCATTTTACGTGCATTTGAATTTGAACATACTTAAATAATCTTCTAAGTTAATTGTAAATATAATGTTGATTCACCTTGTTGTATACAAGCCCACGGCTATAAGTTTGTTCTGTTAGCAATTTTCAGCTGACAAAAATGTCTCTTTAAGAATATTTTAGCAGTTAAGTAAGATCCATGAAAGCTGGAGTGATGTGGCAATTTTTTAATTATTAGGCTTTAATAGAGAAGAGGGGATTTGTTCATGGCCATGCAGAAGTTGTTAGGATAAAGTAAAGTAAAACATATTTGTTCCCTTGTTATATGGTCATCAAATCATTTCATTGTGTAATGTTGTTTTTTGTTGTTTTTTGTGTTTTTTTTTGTGTGTTGTTATCGTCTCTTTTCATGCTCCTTATTCTATTAAAACATACCTATGATCTGACTGTGACTTATCAAGAAATGAGATGTGTTGGTATTCATTGGCTCAGCAAGTTTAGAATGAAATCCACCACAAACTGTCTTTAAAAAAACATATCAAACTGACTGGGTGGACAACTCGAGTGTTACAGATAGACCAATAATTATAAAAGATTTATGCAAGAGAACTTCCTGTATAAAAACACATTCTAAAGTCTTATTCTATAGGACAAATTGCCTTGATTCGGTAGTTACAAGCATGTACTATTCGTTATTTCAAAGTTAGTCTATGAACATGAGATTTAAAATCACGATGAACAATAATTGAATAAAAAGAGATAAACATTTGAAATTCTGTAAGCAGCAAACAATCCTGCAATCCACTAACCGATGCTTCAATCCACGATTCCACCTGCCGACTGAACAAATAGCACCTGTTTTCAAATTGTGTCCATCCATTCATGCAACCTATAGAATAGAAAAAAAAACAATAGACAGATTTTATGATACTTAAAGTCATATTGTTATGGAGTAAAGCATGTTCACCAACATTTAAGTACAAATGAAACGTGCAACTGTTATTTTTTATCCTGCATAACCTGCATCGCTTGTCTCGTGTTCGCCTCGATTGTTGAAGATCGTGGCCGTCGGTTATTATACTATTTTCTATTACTCAGTATTAAATATACAAATACATATTGATAAATCCTATAATATTAAACGTTATGAAAATATTATGAGATTTCTCTACGTAGCACGTCGCACATGGATACATTGTTTCTAAAGACTTATTTTACAATGATTGATAACTAGATTATGATAAAAAGACTAAAGATACAAAGGGGCACTCTAAACTCATAAGTCGAATGAAAACTAACAATGCCCAACAATCGAAAGACGACGAAAAGACAAAGAAGTCCAAAACACTACATAGAAAACTTAAAGACTAAGTATCACGAGCCCCAATAAAAAACCTAGAGTGATCCCAGCTGCTCTGGAATGGTAAACGGATCCTGTTTTACTAGTGGCACCCGTCATGTTGCTCATGGTATGTATGAAATCGGTGATTATTCTCATTTGGTGATGTCACAATCGTTGAACAGATGACGGGATAATTGTTACGACAAATCGAACATAGCCGTGGTATTGTTATTTGTGACGCTGATGTTCCTTAACGGTCAACCAAAAAGCATGTAAAGTAAAACAATAAAATATGTCACCGCTTTAAAAAAGATTTTGTGTACTAACCTTCATCAGGTTTGCACTCAAACAACATAAATATTAAGATCCCTAACTAAAACAGCTCAAAATACATAAACAGAAGAGATATTTTAGATGAAGCTGGGACTATTACCATTTGATTTTTCATATACCACACAAGACTTTTGTAACATGCTTAAATTAAAATTATATGATATATAGATGTATGAGTTTACTAAACAGAAATTGAGCGAACTCCGTTTAATCGGTGTCAAATGATATTGAATTTCATTCCACCTTTTTCAAACCAAGCTTCAAGATGCCATTTTTGTAAAGCTTCGAATGGATTAGTCTATTAAAATTCATAATTTTCATATAAATTTAAGAATGTTTTATATCGATTTTACGTGCATTTGATACAAATATGAATATACGTGACATTTAAATAATTCAATTATATTTTAGAAAATAACATGCATTTAATTTTCCTTATTCATATTTAGTTAATATGCCTTGTTGGAATTGCTTTTAAAAATCTGTGACTGCAACTTAATTGTACGGTAACTCACAACTGATAGAAGACACACAACATAGAAACACCACAAAAACAATCACGTTCATCTCAAGTTGTTTGTAAAGTAATAAGATACTAGCTTAGTTTAAAGGTTGTCTTCTACGTCACAAATTTATTGATTCAACATGCATAGTTCATTATTATCTAGATGTCTTATCTTCATGCTTATACATTCTCTGTGACTTTTGAAATCATAAGAATTAGAAATAAGGATATTTTATTCTCTACTTAAGAAACGATACTACGTGTTCTTTGAAACACCAAAATTTTGTGTATAGAGCTGCAAATCTTATTTTTATTAAACAAATTATTCTGTGGTATACCATGCAGTCAATTGAAATTTGTTTGTGTTGTGTCTCCTTACGAAGGAATAGGCTGATAAGACTATTTAGTATTCAATATTTTCCTATTGATAGAAGTTAATGTCATGTCATTCATACAATCTGCAATGTGTTTACTTAAAACTTTGTCAATCATGTAATAATTAGTGTATTAACAACAAATTGTTCATTGTATGTTGAATTTAGATCCATATACTGCTAGCTCAAATTCTTCTGACATGCCCATAAAACCTGACAACTTCAAACTCTCGACTATTACAACCAATGGAAAGAATGCACAAAAACTGTTATATATATATCTCTGACTAGGTACAGGTATATCCCTCTTTTCCAAAGAAAATGTTGAGTTATACCTGGTTATCGGTTTTTATACAAAAAAAGATCGGCCACTTGATATAATCAATATATTGCTCCACAATGATTTCTGTAATAAAATAGTTCATGTACGTTAACCTTAACTTTATGCAGGAGTTAGGAGAAAATTTGAAAGAAGTCTGTCGCAATTATTTGAAGGTCAACACACAAGTCTACAGTATACAAGTGCTAATACAATAGGTCTCACAGTATATTTCCCTCTCAACATGACGTTGACAGTTTCTTGTAATGCCTTAATATAAAAGTATGAAGATGTGGTATGATTGCCAATGAGACATCTCTCCACCAGAGACCAATCAACATAGAAGTTTACAACTATAGGTCACCGTACGGCCTACAACAATCAGCAAAACCATACGCATAGTCTGCTATTAAAGGCCCCGAAATGACAAATGTAAAACAATTCAAACGAGAAAACTAACGGCCTGATTTATGTACAAAACAATGAACGAAGAACAAATATGATATACAGCAACAAACTACAACCACTGAATTACAGGCTCCTGACTTAGGACAGGTAGATACAAACTGTGGCGGGGTTAAACTAGTTTGTTGGCCCCA
The DNA here is from genome assembly GCF_021869535.1 of Mytilus californianus. Classification (NCBI taxonomy): domain Eukaryota; kingdom Metazoa; phylum Mollusca; class Bivalvia; order Mytilida; family Mytilidae; genus Mytilus; species Mytilus californianus. The sequence goes on along the minus strand of NW_026262723.1, from coordinate 40,472,709 downwards.
GCTCTCACTGCCTTTTTCTACAATGCAGAAAGTTTCATAGCTTACGATTGCGACACCGAAACCTGCGTTATTCCATTTCGTTACACCTGAGGAAATCATGCAGTCGATATGAAGGTTGTTTACCTAAATACGCCCTAGTGTAAGCACAAACATCAGAATTAAACAAGAGGAATCCCCCGGATTTCAAACAAAGAAAGACAACTTGTGTGGTTAGAATAGGAATCTCGTCCCATAAGATATAGAATTCATGATTGAAATGTTCTTCATATTCTGTAGGATAGATGCAAATCCTTATTTCACATTGATAATATAGACGAGTTTAAAATAGGCCATACATTTTAATAAGAGATTACTGTAGATTACCGATGTTCAAATGTCATAAATCCATTAAAAAATCGATATATAATAGCAAAACCTGCGGGAATCAAATGAACTCTAAAAGCGAGACCGGGTGTGTCGACAGGGCAAGCGTCTCCTGCTTTGCAATCAGCACCCGCTGTGCGATTTCACTAAGTCAAATGAGGACACAATCGGTAAATTTATAGATTAGACGACTATTCATATTTTTGTACAGAAAGCACTGTATAATGAGAAGATGTAGTCGATCATTCAGTTAAGCGCGGGGAAAAGAAGTGCAGAGCGCATTGAAATAAAAAAAATGGGGGTGTTCATGCAAAGTTGCAGTGGTTGTGATTGAAGATCGCTGAATAGATCTTCAGAATTGTTTTACAATTTTCATCTGATTGGTGACCTCATCACACTATATTTGAATGTCAACTTTTACTGTAGAAGTAATGGTAGTATGAACTGTAGTAAGGTATTTTGGGAAACATCCAGATAATGCGTCTACATATCGTTATTTGTAAAGATTCTTTAATGTGTATGTATTAAGAAAAAAGTTTCTAAAGAATAGAACACATAATTTTGTTTTTAAAATTCCCTCTACCGTTAAGCATTCCAAAATAAAGATTTTTTCATAATACTGCTTGAGGTTATGTCTGCTGAAACAACATTTTTGTCATTAAAAAGGATAAAGCATACATCAGTTTTTCATGGGTTAGAAACCAATGTGATCATGATGCATCATATTTTTTTCATTCGCTTCTGAATTCATGCTCGAACAGCATTGATCATTTGATAAAATGTCCAGTTTTGGTTCATCTGGATCTCCCGTGACCCATTTTTCGTGATAATCACTAGCTGTTTCAATTAGTATCCTGAATTTCGTATTCCACTGTATTGGTTTGGAAATTTGATGTTTCGGGCATTTGGCTAATAACTCATTAAGTTGATTATTGTTTACGATGGCCGCCCCTTTTTAAAACGGCATAGTAATTGTTCTAAGAGGGCACTCTTAGCACGCCACTTTAAGGTCATCGTATACATGGTGGACAACCCTTTTAGGGCATCCTAAACGTAGATATAAAGACACTGTTATGGATAGAGGTTTAATATGTTGTGATGTTACACTATTGTTTCAGGTAGGGTGAATGTTGGCGCCTATTAAAACGTTTAAACCCGCTGCATTTGTTTGTACCTGTCCTAAGTCAGGAACCTGATGTTCAGTGGTTGTCGTGTGTTGATGTGGTTCATAAATGTTTCTCGTTTTTCGTTTTTTATATAGATTAGGCCGTTGGTTTTCCTGTTTAAATGGTTTTACACTAGTCATTTTTTGGGGCCCTTTATAGCATGCTGTTTGGTGTGAACCAAGGCTCCGTGTTGAAGGCCGTACTTTGACGTATAACGGTTTACTTTTACAAATTGTGACTTGGATGGAGAGTTGTCTCATTGGCACTTATACCACATCTTCTCATATCTAATTAATAGAAATAAACAATTGTTTAATATTTAATGGTAAGAAATAAAGATATGTATACGTATATTGAGACAATATTTCAATTTCTTTTTGCAATAGGATTTTCATTTTTAGACTCAGCTAATAGAATTTGACAATACAACTGCCTTATTTTAAACAATAAGTTCAGTTATAAATTTTAAAACTGGGTCCCTGATTGTCTAAGAATGTGTTGTGAAAGTGTTGAAAGTGTTAAGACTTGCATGCCCAAGAGCATATGCATTGATTTTTTAGCTGCACAAAAGAATTAGTTTGGATCTGACATGTTTATACTAATAAACTCTTACATTATCTTGACTCATAAATGTACAAAACTTTAGGCCATTAATCTTCTTTTTTTTCCTTCTAATTTTGTGGGTTTTTTTTTGTTTTTTTTTTAACGGTGTTGATTTTTGGAACTAATCAGAACTATATCATATATTCTCTTAACTTTAATTTATAACAGTAAGAAAGCTGTCGTAAATTCAAACCAAATCCGACGTCTCGAACGATCAAATAGTTAAAGAAATCAGAATCAGAAAATATACAAACAGCTGATTGTTTAGTACGTAATGTTCATCCATTGAATCGTAAAATTATAACCCAAACAATTGCCTGATTCCCTTTTTAATTGCCTAAAATAAAAGCCGCAAAGTCGATGTTGTCCTTATCAGATTCAATCATGAAACCATAATTGTACTCGGTCGCTTCAAGAAGTTCAATAAAATGTTAGCCATTATAACTTTAATTTCGTCCAAAGGAAAATGACTCAAAATTGTCTTATTAAAAGATGAATCGCAGAACCAATCTTAAATAACGACAGGGCGTTATAAAATACGATGGAAAAGGGACATGGCGACAATTTGTTTTAAAAGGAAGGGCGTCAAGAAAAAGGGAGGGCGCCATACCACGCCAAGACCTCCTGTAGGGAACATGCATATGTCCCTAGTTCATTTTTGATAAGCAGAACCATATTTATATGCGAACCATTGACGCCAGCAGTCTGGAGGTTTGGATCCATATGGACAAAGGTCTCTAATGTCCTCTTGTGATTATCATTTTGGATGCTATGGTGTGTTGAAGGTAAAAGAAATGATAGGTGTAGAAGAGAGGCGAAGGATACATAAGGGTCATTCAAACTCATAAGTCGAAAATAAACTGACAAAGCAATGCTAAAAAAGACAAAGACAAACAAGCAACAGTACACAAAATACAACATAGATAACATGAGACTGAGCAACACGAACCCCATAAAAAATTCGGGGTGATCTCAGGTGCTCTGGAGGGGTAAGCAGATCCTGCTCCACATGTGGCACCTGTCGTGTTGCTCATGTTAGTACAAACCCGGTGATAGGTCTAATTCGGTAGGTCACAATCAGGAATAAAGGGGAACGGGATTGTAGTTACGACAATTGGAACATATCCGTTGTCATCTGTGAAACGGATATTCCGTAGATTTATCTTTTAAGTAATCGGGTATTACTTTCTGTACAGATTTGTGGTGGACAATATTGCTACTATTCATAGCATCCAAAATCTTATCAGCAAATTTTACTTTCAAAAACTTTTAACATCATCTTTGAAAGAAGTTACACGGTGTTGATGGTCTGTAATTAGCAATGTCCATAAGTACTTCCAGCAGTCTGTAAGATTTGTAACGATAATGGAAGTATTTTTTGGACATTTTGAAGTGGTGAATTGATCACGAATAATGGAACGATACGAAATGGAAAGATAGAAAACCAAAATATATGTTCGTAAATTCGAACACCACTATTCTTGATGCCATCTTTTATTGTAGAAAACATTGTAGTACAAACATAAGAATGATGTTTTGTGAAACATAAAGATGACCAGACTATATATCGTTGTTTGTATAGGTTCTTGTTAAGTTTATGTACCCAGCAAAAGAAAAGCGAAATATACTAAAAGGTAAAATAACAAAAATACAGAACTCCAAGGAAAGTCCTTTATAAAATGGCAAAATCAAAAGCTCAAACACATTTAACGAATGGTAAACAACTGTCATATTCCAGACTTGGTACAGGCATTTCTTTATATAGAAAATGGTTGATTAAACCTGGTTTTATAGCTAGCTTAACCTCTCACTTGTACCAAAGGTACATTCAAACGTAAAGTCGAAAATAAACTTACAACACCATGGCAAAACTGAAAAAGACCAAAAGTCAAACAACAGTACACAAAGCAAAACATAGAAAAGTAAAGACTGAGCATCACAAATCCCATCAAAAACATGAGGTGATATCAGTGCTCCAGACAGGTAAGCAGATCCTGATCATTATGTGGCACCCGTCATATTAACGTTGCCCATGCAAGTTCAAACCCGATGATAAGCCTAGATCGGTAGGTTACATTCGGGGACAAGAGGACAGGGTTGTAGTTACTACAATTGGAACATATCCGTCGTCATCTGTGAAACAGATATTCCATAACGGTCAACCAACTCGTGATTGCGTCGGTAAAATTTACAAAGGGAATCAACCCGAGATTTTCAGGAAATGGATAGATAAAAAACCAAAATATAGTGCGAAAGTGCGGACATAGTTTTATTGATATATCTGCATCATCATATATTACATCAAATTGTCAACCAACAATTTGTGACCCTGTAGATCTACAAAGAAAAAAAAGCTACATTTGAGAATGCCCATTAAGGTCAATAATTAGTAATACTACCGTGCATTCCGGTGTGGACGGATAGATGTTATTCCTATCTGATATCAAACATTTATCAGCTAAAATGTTAACCTTTTTGAATTTTTACATTTCATGAATAGTGTATGTATCAGTCTTGAAGTAAAAAAGGATTTTGTACAATTATGAAACGCTTCGTATCCCGAATATTGTGTCAGACTTCATCGTCATAAGATGATTATATTTGAAATGCGCTGTCTATAAAATTCAGGCGAACTTAATATGCACATGCTGTAGGTAAATTGAAATTGTAGGAAAAGTTGCTATCACAAACTGTGTAAGGGTTGGCAATATTTGATATTGAACTTTTCCTGTCATGATTTTAAATATTTAGGCCAGTGCCAACATAAAATACGGTGTGAATAAAGTTTGCTGTGTGTAATTAAAAAAAAAACACACTTCCAAGATTTGATTGAGTTTGCTTTTTTACTTTTATTGGGGAGGGGGTTCTTATTCTTAAATAACCTTACTCATTATCTGTCTCACAAATGAATTGCCGTCTTGCAAGACAGTCCTCATCTGCCCAGTATCCATGGTGACCAGCCCATAATGCCACACAATTTGCAGAAGTATGTGCATTAGGTTCTCCCGGTTGAAAATCATTAACTTTTATCGGTATTTGTCCGGTTGAGTATACCCATCTATCTTCATCAATTATATCTGATATGCCAATCCAAAAGTTTCCTCCTGCAAAGTTTGAAAAACTATTTTGATATTTTCAAGAAGGGGTTTTATCTAATCTTAGGCCTGGATCTAGTAAAGATATATATATATATATATAAGAACACGTTCTTTGAAATATCTGACATTTTCTGTAGTATGGAACCTACTTCTTCAAACCTTGATTGCTTATTTTACTAAATGTTATCATCGGTACAAGGACATCATTCGTAAATATAAATCAACATGCAGACATCTTATACGTTCAGGTATTTCACATCCAATATTTTATGGTAATATTCTTTACAAAGCACAAAAATGTCGGCATTCACCTCAAAAGCTAACCAAACCTTTAAACAGACTTATTCGGAAAGGATATAGTTACGATACTGTTGTCAAGTCATTAAAGATTGCATATTTTGGTATTAATATTGATTCACTCATAGGGTCTTTGAGTCGGAAATAAACACATTTATTCTAAAACCAGTTGTTGGCATGATACGGGTTATGTTCTTTTCATATATTTTATGATGGTATGATACTAAACCCCGAACGGGAGGGATTGTACTAGATTTTCATATGATGAAGACATAATCTTTCAATCAGTTTAATTAAGGTCTGGAGCTGGCATGTCAATAACTGCTAGTAGTCCTTTGTTCGTTTATATAGCATTGTCATTTTGCTTAGTTTCTTTTGTTACCTATTCTAACATCGGACTCGGACTTCTTTTAAACTGAGTTTTACTGCGCGTATTGCTATGTGTTTGTTTATTCTATATTGGCAAGAGGTATAGGGGGAGGGTTGAGATCTCACAAAACATGTTTTACCCCGTCGCATTTTTGCGCCTGTCCCAAGTCAGGAGCCTCTGGCCTTTGTTAGTCTTGTATGATTTTTTAATTTTAGTTCATTTATATGTTTTGGAGTTTAGTGTGACGTCCATTTTCACTGAACTAGTACACAATTTTATTTAGGGGACAGCTGAGGAACACCTCCGGGTGCGGGATTTTCTCGCTGCGTTGAAGACCCATTGCTGGCCTTCGGCTGTTGTCTGCTCTTTGGTCGGTATGTTGTCTCTTTGACATATTCCCCATTTCCATTCTCGATTTTACATTGCATTATAAGTGTATACATAAAGACTCAAGACTTGTTAGAATATAAATGACATAAAATGTGTGTAAATATAGGAAATAAATTGAAATAGCCATAACACCTAAAAATTATTTGCGGACAACTTTGTCTGATGGTGTTGCACAATGCTATTGAGAATCAAATCTTCGGTACCAATGCTTAATGCGTCCTTCATATCATGCAAATATCGGAGCACTGGTTATTGGATGGAGGATATCCTCGGAAGATGATAGTCTTTAAAGGTATCAATTTATACATCTGTCTGCATATCATTAATTTTAAGGTGAAAGAAATAAAGTAATATGTTAATTAGAATAGAACTTTATACATTTGAAGCACCTTTTTTATTTACCTTCATTGGGATTGCTGAAAAAATGTATGCCAAGAGGATGCAAAATTACTTGAAAAGCTACATAACCATATAAGAATAACACTTTATAAGCGAAGCGCCCTTTTAATTTACCTTCATCAGAAAACGCCAAAAACATAATATTGATTTCCAAATTTTATTGCTAATTGTGTTGTGTGCACTTCTTATATGGAATTTATGAACAAGTCAATTTTTGAGTAATATACTTAAAATATTTCAGCAGCTGAATCAATATGCATGAGTATATTTGAATCTCTTTTTTTTCAAAATAAAACAACGCTTCATAAAAACAAACCGATTACCATGATGAATTTATTTTTTTTCATCATATAATAGTAGCTGTTTACAAGTTGAACAATTAAATAACTTAGTGTTTTCAATCATCCTTTTTTTATTGGAATTCAAATTTTTAAATACATAAAGAAATATTACTTATTATATCTTCAATTATTGGTTTAAATTTTGCATCACAAAATAAAGATTGGTATCATTAACATGTATTTTCAACATCTTTTTTTATCAGAAATTGATATAAAAGTGCATTCTACAGAGACATTTATAGAAAATAAATAAGAGTATTTAGACAATGTAAGGCTTCATAGTTTAACATATAATATATATATGCTTCTTGTGTATACTTTTATAATCTTATTTCCAAGCCCCTTTCATACACATATCATGCAGGCGTGCACGAAAGATTGGATACATTATTTGTTGAATGTAGTCTTAAAAAAATACATACCAACATGCTGACTGTGACTTATTAAATAATGAGATTCCGCTGAGGTCATCGGCTCAGCTAATTTTGAATCAAACACACGACAAACGGACTGAAAAAAATCGTTATAAAATTTTAAGAATGCACATATTACTTGCAGCGTATTCCGGTTCTCCAACAGAAGGAAATTCTTTTTGGAATTGAAGCACCGATAAGGAGCAAGCTTGTGTACCCAATGCCTCTCCGAAACATGTGAAGAGATTAGAATCACGTACTGGCATATTTTCTGTTTACTTTTCTGTTTGATTCTTTTCTGTTATGATTTTAAACAGTAGTATTGACTTGCAATAAAGTGAAAAACGTTTATTCCGGTGATAGAAACTATGATACAAATCAATTTGTAGGAACTGTGATCTGTTTAGATGTATAGAGTTAAACAACGAGAGGGATCCCTTCTCCTTTATATTTTATCATATGTTGGTTCTACGCCTCTGCGAGATCCTGGAATATCATTAGAAATTAACATGCATCATGTTTTCATGGAGAGGGTATCCGTTTCTGGTTTTAAGTTTTGTGTTTTTTATGTTTTGAGTTTTCAACATTTTCATCTATTTCATTTCACATGGGATGGTACTTCTCTAGTCTCTTCTGTAAATATAAAATCTCTCACGCTCAAAGCTTAAGTGAAAGTACATGTTATCCTCCGTAACATTGAATACAATGACGTGATCGACATTTGGGCAAGTGATTACTTTTATAGTAAATAAAAATGTAACAAACTTCCTTTCTTATATTGAATGGAGAACAAGAAATAGCGAGGCATTACGATAGTTTACTATTACCAAAAATTCAGAAATAAGACATATTCCAGGAGAGCATTATGGCATTAAGGTTCATGTGGACCCTTCGACTAAAATGGCTGCATTTTCACCTCAAATTTTACTCTGAGAACAGACAAACCTGTGTATCTTGAAAAGTTTTAAGGCATAGCATGCCCTAGATAAATAAAATTCAAATATATGTTATGTTTTAGAAAATTAAAAACTTAACAGGATTTTGCAGTTCACTTTTTTTCATTTCTCCAAAAGGTGCCAAAATAAACTAAGTTGTGAAAGAGGTTTGAGAACTTCCCCACATGTAATAATTAAAGTGAACTGTATCGATTGACATGGACAATATATGGACAATAGAAACCTGACAATAATTGGTGATTTAAACTGTGTACATGAGTGGACCATATCAAGTGAAACTCAACTGTTTGTTAATTTTATCATCTTCTGCAGGGACGAAAAAAAGTGCACTGCAAAATCCAGTTAAGTTTTCAATTTTCTAAAACATACAATGCATTTGAATTTTATTTATCTAGGGCATGCTATGCCTTAAAACTTTTCCAGATGCACAGGTTTGTCTGTACTTAAATTTGGAGGTGAAAACGCAGTCATTTTAGCAAAAGGGCCCACATGAACCTTAATGACGCGCTCTTTCAAAATTGTTTTATTTGAATATTGTATATTTAAACGCTTAAATTGTCTTCAAACTTTGAGCATGCATCGGTAATGACTAGAATCAGTTGACGTCACAAAAATAAAAATGTGAAAATGTGGTGTGCGACGAAATGACAAATGTAAAACAATTCAAACGAGAAAACTAACGGCCTGATTTAGGTACAAAACAATGAACGAAAAGCAAATATGATATACAGCAACAAACGACAACCACCAAATTACAGGATCCTGACTTGGGACAGGCACATATAGAGTGTAGTGGGGTTTAACTAGTTTGTAGGCCTAACCTGGGACAGTGGTGTAACAGTGCAACCTAAGAACAGACTATAAATATTGAAAAGGGCTTAACTCATCAGATCGATACAAAGCAGAAAGACATCTAACAAAAACAATGACCGGACGTTGCAGGGTATTTATACATCCCCACAACAACAAAAAAGAACATTAATTACAGATCTGAGAGTTCTTTCAGTTACTGTCAGCTAGTTGAACACAAATAACAATTAATAAAAAAAAATCATGCATCTGAGACTAAAATATCAATCAGTACACATTCAACATCCAATGGATTTAACATTAACAGTCACAGAAAAACATGACCTTGTGCAATGCCAAGAAACGGGTATCGACAGATTGTAGAGCCATTAATGTGAATATGTATATAAACAAACAATATATATAGTTTGATTTTTAATTTACTGATATCAAAATCAATATTTATACCAATATTAAGATCATTAATATTATTTATATAAAATAAGGAGATGAGGTATGATTGCCAATGAGACAACTATCCACCAAAGTTCAAATAAAGTGAATTTAAGCAATTGTAAGCAACCGTACGGTTTCAACAATAAGAAAAAGCAATACCGTATAGTTGGCTATAAAAGGCCCCGACATGAAAATATGAAACAATTCAATTGAGAAACATATGTGTCTGTTAGGAAATTTGTTTGCAAATTTGTGAATTAACTACACGCATCTTCTTATTTTTATACATTTTGTTAAACTGTTGGTTAAAGCTCTTTTCTATGACGCCTTAATGAGTCGTTACATTAAACTTAAATCAATAGTGTATCAAACAAAATGTCACGGGTACACTTAATTCTAAACTGGACCCATTTGGTCGGTGTAGATGTTTGTCAGTTCGCCTTTTTTTATCAAGGCGTCGTCTGTTTCCCTTCTACGATGGTTTTTAACTGCCCCTTTGTATCTTTCTCGATATTCAACATGTTCAAACAGGGATATGATAGTCATGTTTAGCAGATAGTGGTATTTTGGTTTTCGGTCAACTGTATGAGAAGTCATGTTTGGCAAATATATTAACAATGAGCTTGATTGTAGTTAATTATTGAAGTCAAAAATGCATTTTCATTAAATTAAAATTTTTATATGGTTGTAAGTGATTAACAATTGAGCCTCAAAGAAATATTTTGGCTTTCATTCAGTTTTACCATTTCCACTAGAGTTACCGGAAAAGGCTTTTTATATCCATACAGCCCTGTAGGATAAGATAATGTCCGTCCTTGACTTTTTATCTTGACTTGACGGAAATTGCACCTTCTATTTTGACAACCGGGCAGAAAGATAGAACAGACAATAAAAATTCGAATGCAATATAAATAGTCAAATGTTAAGTAGGTGCTTTAAAAAAGAAACTATTTGTTTAATGTCATCTCACTTTAAGGATATATTTTATTTGATGTGTGTATTGAAAATTTTGGAATTCTAAACACACAACTAACTGGGACTTAAGAAATTTGGTCAGAACAGTATTACTTACCATTGCATCAGTCCATGGTTCGACTTGGTGACTGAAGAAGTAACACTTATTTCCAAATTGTGTCCATCCATTTTTACAGCCTAAAGAGGAGTTATAATGCAAAAAGTAAAAGAGAGGCGAAAGATACCAAAGGGACATTCAAACTCATAAGTCGAAAATAAACTGACAACGCCATGGCTAAAAAAGAAAAAAGATCAACAGACAAACAACAGTACTAAAAAAACAACATAGAAAACTAAAGACTGAGCAACACGAACCCCATTAAAAAATGAGGGTGATCTCAGGTGCTCCGGAAGGGTAAGTTGATCCTGTTCCACATGTGGCACCCGTCGTGTTGCTCATGTTTATACAAACCCGGTAAAAAGTCTAATTCGGTAGGTCACATTCGAGAAAAAGGGGACGGGATTGTAGTTACGACATTTGAAACATATCCGCTATCATCTGTGAAACGGATATTCCATAACGGTCAACCAACTCGTGATGGCGTCCTTAAAATTTTCGAAGGGATGATTTCAACTTCACCACTTGGAACTCTTGGTTTGATAGCTTCCTTAAAAGTGTTATAAGTTCTTAATTTTGCTCATAAAACTTCAAGGATCAAATGAAACTTATCACCAAAATTAAACACAACGTGTACCATATTTGATGCAGGATATGCTTAACCTTTTTGAGCACCTGAAATAATTCCCTTTTTTGATTATGTTCGTTATGATCAGTCTTTAGTTTTCTGTGTGTGTCCTGTGGACTGTTATTCGGTTGTTGTTCTCTTTTTTTGTTCTTCTCTTTTTTGTCGTTTTTGCCATGCTGTTGTCCAGTGTTCACTACTATTTGCAAATTATTCAAACAATATTCTCTTTTCTCTCTGATTCATCAGAATAAAAACTGAGAGATGTAATTCTTAATATATTGTACAACCAATGGAGTAAGGTATAGAACATACATTCTACTGGCTGTATGCTTTTTTGTTAAAATCAACTCAGTTTGCCTCCAGGAGTCCTCAGTCATAGATATGTCATAATATCACAAGACAGTGTTGGAGTTCAAACAACAATCGAAGTTACATGTAATAATGTTTTCATATTTTTATGCTAATGAATAAATATGAACTCTATTTTGAAATTTTGCTTTCGAGTAGTTGTTTGAAATTTTGTACAAAACGTATCATTATTCAATCCTTTTAGTACCTTGATTTAGCAGGGCATATTTAATCGTTATTATTCTTTTTCTAAAAAAAAACCAACAAGTAGTTATTTTACTGCTTTAAAAGTGATTTTAGAGATTTACACTGGGTTTTTTTTTTCAGGTACGCACTCAAAGCCACAAACATATTTATACCAAAAACTTTAAAAGCTCAAAAATATAACAACATTTCTGTATGAGGAAGTTATAACTGTGACAAAATAGCCAATTAATGCCGTATTTTTTAATTATTACACATAAGACGCAGGTTAATTCAACGAAAATTTAATTCATCCTTATATTTCTCGGCAATAATGTAACCCCGAAATCAATTTATAAGACGCATTGTATGCATATGATAAAAAATAATATGAGTAATGATATTGTTTCTACAACAAAAGCTGAAAAAAACTGTCGTTCAATAAAGGAAAGTTCTATTCATTCGATACCATTGTTGGTAAATTTCCTGTTCTTCTTTTTAATCCCAATTAAAAAGAGAGGCCAAAGATACCAAAGGGATTTTCAAGGGTATACTTTACGCGTCTGATACCTTGTCAAAGGATTGATTAAAGACTGAATTAATGAAACAGCGGTGCTATGCGGTTAAATAATAAGGGGTTTCTACCCCAAGAAAAGATTATTAATAAGGTATTAATATTACAGAGAATAATGCAATCAATTGTCTTTGGCTTTCATACATTTTGATGTCATGTTTATCTGTTGATGCGTATTAAAGAGACATCCATGCTGTGCGCAGTGAAATTCGCATCAATGTTTTTTAATAAAGTTTGTATTTTTCAAAATCGTATCCGAGACTCTGTTATATTTTTAATTGATATGTTACAATCAGAGTTAACCGTATGGCCATTTCATCTATAATGAGAAAACCAATTTCATATAGAAAGCTATAAATGGCCCCGAATGACCATGTTTACTTAATGTTCAGTGGCCAATATTTCATGTTTATTCAGGATACGAAAGGACTACATTTCTTTCAAAGAAAACGATTAATCCATGAACCCGTTTCTTCCTGTTTTGCAATTCGTGTTGTTTTTTATTCGAGTTGATTTTTATTCGTGCTTTCATAGTTTCATGGCAGGATTTATCTTCATTGTAAAGGAACGCTACATGTCAACAGATATTGTATAAAATTTAGGCAGTTTTCAATTTTTATAAAAAGTTCGAAAGGTAAATGTTAACTGTTTTAATTGTGTACAAACGCTTAAAATGAAAACCCTCTGAATAGTATCTTTACAAATCCCCATCCTTCCAAAACTGGCTCATCGATGTTTTCTTTTCTTTTATCAGAAATGGATAAGTGGTCTTTAATGATGTTGAATGTTTCACCAAATTAATTTTGTTGTATCATACGTCATTTAATGTGGCGTTTTGGGGTGAAAAGAAATAAATACGTTTTCTCCACCAAGAACATTATTGAATAGTGGGGACGGCATGATTTCTTATCAGCAGGTTAATACGTTGATCTTGCTCTGATAAACTGCAAAGATATTATACCGGTATTTTAATTTAAGTGTATGTCATGTACTTCATTTTGTTGTATGTTCTTTTATTTTCGTTTTTTAATCCACTGGTCTATATTAAAAGTTTCAAAAAAATAATTTTACTTCCCCAAATATAGTCAGGATCCTTGCATGTAGTCTTATCGTATTTATTTTTTTTTGAGAATTTGGCATTGACTGAAAGCTAATACTCGTTTCTATTTAATTTGTTTACAACGTTTATATACTCGGAACGATTTAGAGCTTGTCTTATTATATAGACACCTGTCTAATGTTGAAGACTGTATGTTTCCCGCTAAAGGTCTTTTGGTTAAAAGTGTTTGTCGTCGGATTAAGTCTATCTGACATAGACGTATATAGACACCTGTCTAATGTTGAAGACTGTATGTTTCCCGCTAAAGGTCTTTTGGTTAAATGTGTTTGGCGTTGGATTAAGTCTATCTGATATAGACGTATATAGACACCTGTCTAATGTTGAAGACTGTATGTTTCCCGCTAAAGGTCTTTTGGTTAAATGTGTTTGGCGTTGGATTAAGTCTATCTGATATAGACGTATATAGACACCTGTCTAATGTTGAAGACTGTATGTTTTCCGCTAAAGGTCTTTTGGTTAAATGTGTTTGTCGTTGGATTAAGTCTATCTGACATAGACGTATATAGACACCTGTCTAATGTTGAAGACTGTATGTTTCCCGCTAAAGGTCTTTTGGTTAAATGTGTTTGTCGTTGGATTAAGTCTATCTGACATAGACGTATATAGACACCTGTCTAATGTTGAAGACTGTATGTTTCCTGCTAAAGGTCTTTTGGTTAAATGTGTTTGTCATTGGATTAAGTCTATCTGACATAGACGTATATAGACACCTGTCTAATGTTGAAGACTGTATGTTTCCCACTAAAGGTCTTTAGGTTAAATGTGTTTGTCGTTGGATTAAGTCTATCTGACATAGACGTATCTAGACACCTGTCTAATGTGAAGACTGTATGTTTCCCGCTAAAGGTCTTTTGGTTAAATGTGTTTGTCGTTGGATTAAGTCTGTCTGACATAGACGTATAAAGACACTTGTCTAATGTTGAACACTGAATGTTTCCCGCTAAAGGTCTTTTGGTTAAATGTGTTTGGCGTTGGATTAAGTCTATCTGACATAGACGTATATAGACACCTGTCTAATGTTGAAGACTGTATGTTTCCCGATAAAGGTCTTTTGGTTAAACATGTTTGTCGTTGGATTAAGTCTGTCTGACATAGACGTATAAAGACACCTGTCTAATGTTGAATACTGAATGTTTCCCGCTAAAGGTCTTTTGGTTAAATGTGTTTGGCGTTGGATTAAGTCTATCTGACATAGACGTATATAGACACCTGTCTAATGTTGAAGACTGTATGTTTCCCGCTAAAGGTCTTTTGGTTAAACATGTTTGTCGTTGGATTAAATCTATCTGACATAGACGTATATAGACACCTGTCTAATATTGAAGACTGTATGTTTCCCGCTAAAGGTCTTTTGGTTAAATGTGTTTGTCGTTGGAATAAGTCTATCTGACATAGACGTATATAGACACCTGTCTAATGTTGAAGACTTTATGTTTCCCGCTAAAGGTCTTTTGGTTAAATGTGTTTGTCGTTGGATTAAGTCTGTCTGACATAGACGTATGTAGACACCTGTCTAATGTTGAAGACTGTATGTTTCCCGCTAAAGGTCTTTTGGTTAAATGTGATTGTCGTTGGATTAAGTCTATCTGACATAGACGTATATAGACAACTGTCTAATGTTGAAGACTGTATGTTTCCCGCTAAAGGTCTTTTGGTTAAATGTGTTTGGCGTTGGATTAAGTCTGTCTGACATAGACGTATAAAGACACTTGTCTAATGTTGAACACTGAATGTTTCCCGCTAAAGGTCTTTTGGTTAAATGTGTTTGTCGTTGGATTAAGTCTATCTGACATAGACGTATATAAATTAATATGTATCTAGCAACAACATTTTATTGGTTTGGTTTTTGAAAAATGAGCCCTTTCAGACAAACTTCAAACTGTGTTTTTCCGATTTTACGGGCATTTTATTTGAATATGAAAATTCCTACAATTATATTAGAGGAAAAGGAAGAAGACACCGTGGAATACTTTTTTCTATTTTCTAATATGCCAAAATTTGGATTTTTTATATAAAAATCTATGTCATCGCCTATTTGCTGAAGCTAAATTGAATAGTTACTTACAACTTATAGACGAAAAACAACACAGAAACACCACGAAATTAATGACCTGTATTCCCATTTGTAATAAAACTGATAGTAGCTATATATAGGTAGAAAAGTCAAGCATTCTACAGATTTGAATTCATATTACCAAGTTGTCAAAGTTTATCAACTATCTTTTGTTATGAAAAACGTGTTTCAACTTCAAAATTTCACATTCGGTCAAGTTTTAGTGTAAAAAAACTTACAAGACCAATGATTTACGAATTTGGTTATGTCTTTGTCTAATATAAGAGCCAATTACCAGTCCGCTATCCCATGATGCCATGATGCCTAATCACTTGATATAACTTTTCAGCGTATTTTATGGAAGTAAAACGACGAGTGTCATAGGTGGAGCAGGATCTGCTATCCCTTCTGTGGTATCTGAGATCCACCTCAATTTTTGGTGGCTTTCGTGTTGCTCAGTTTTTATTTTTCTATGTTGTGCTTCGTAAACTGTTTGTATTTTTGGTCGTTTTACGTTTTTTGCCATGATGTTGTCAGTATGTCTTTATCCTATGAGTTTGAATATCCCTTTGGTATCTTCCGCAATTCTTTTATGTATTCTACGCTACATTTAAATACAAAATAGTAAAAAATTATGGTATTATTTTCAACTTATGTATCATAGCAAGATTTCTTTGAAACACAAACGGCATTTGTAGATCGTAAAAACTATAAAGTCTGTGGTATATTCATTACTGATACCCGTTTTAAAAGTAATTTGACCACCAAATGTTACAATACACGAAGTCATGGAATTCTGAATTGTGTACGGTATTAAAAGTACTTGTCGCTGACTGATCTATGTCTATCAAATACCAAAACTGCTCAAACAGAGTTATGTGGAAGAACGACCAAAATCGACAAAATAACGTTTTTACGGTCTCCATCACGACTTCGAAACAATACGTCTGTGTCTTAACTCACAAGCAATATGTTTTCGCACTCTTAGATCTTTAGATAAAAGAAAAGTCGTATAATTTGTAACTTTACCGATCGTATCCCATTCCCGATTATGACATTTTGTTGAGTGTGGATTCAAAGTGCGGCTGGTGCCTGCATTGCAAGAAACGTTTATCCTGTTGACACATCTGGTCATGCTCCCTTTGGAGTTCATGCGATTAATTCAGATTGTGTTTGTAACCTTGATTTGTCTTTTAAACCGATTTGTAATAGGGTAAACCAATATTGCAAATGATAAAATGAGATTATTTATACATGTATCAACGACCCAGTAATCAGCATTTCTGTGCAGACATGAAGTAGCATGTCTACAGTAATTTTCTGTGAACTTACTGTTCATTAAATGTTAATAATTTAATTTTGGATGTAGCACGTCTTCTGATTGGCTGAAAGTATTTGTCTATCAGCTCATAGACATAATTTTGTCATCTTCAACGTTTTTTCATGATTTGTTCCTTAAAAATGGAATTTAGAATTAAATTATAAGGAATGACTGTAATATTTTTTCTGTCTATTCGAAATAAGCTAAAAAAAAAAGTGGTGCACACTTTTGAATAATCCGCTACGCGGGTTATTCAGTGTGCACCACATTTTTTATGTTATTTCTTCATAGACAGAAAAAATATTACAGTCATTCTTTAAATATTATTAGAAACACTAAAGTTTTTTTTAACCATGGCACAGCTGGCCTCAGCCAACTTCTTTTTGGAATTTTCGGTTTTAAATAATCTTCAACTTTGTTATTGATATTGATTTGATTTTCTAACTGTTTTTATCAGAAGGCTACAGATTAGTCTTATATACACGAGAAACGCGTCTAGCGTACTAAATTCTAAGAATGGTATCGTTTGTTAGTTAAACGCAGTATGCTATATACTGGGTTCTTTTTAATTGTACGTTTTACTCTGATTTATACCTAGAACCAAATATGTATACCATCTTTGCCACTCTGATATACTATTGATTTATTAGATTTTCAGAAGAACTTTCATTTAATCATGATATAAAAGGAACATTTTAAGTGTTGACAAGTCAAATGTTTGGATAAATTTAGAATTTTTTTTAACAAGACGATTTTAGTTTTTAGAGTTACGTTTACTCTGGAGCAGACTTTGTCATTGTTCTTTCTGAGCCCTATTTATCTTAATTCAGAATACAATTAGTTTTAAAAAGGTTTATATAATATTGAGTAATTCAGTGTGCCAATACAGTTACTACCTCTTGATACCTAAGCATGCATTTTTGATATTTAGTTTATTTATTTAATCTAAAAATGTGTTGCATTGAGATGTGGTAATACTACGGTCGCCATGAAAAGAAAGTTTTGTCATTTACAAATATATCAAACCCGTCGCGTGCTAAATGTAGTTTATCTTAAATCAAAATTAAATTCGTCATTTTATACTGCTGACAAATAGTTTGATTTTCATCACTATCACAACAAGCATAAGAACGTATTTGACTTTTTTCTTTATAGTCTTCCATTCGACAAAATTATTGAATACAAATTGCAAACGATTGTTAAACTTAACAGTAATACAACGTTTTCCTCCAAAATCATTCAAATGCTAGTAATTCAATGTATAATACAGAAAAATCAAAACTGCAAACACAAACGATAATTTGAGTCTATACTGGCATGACTTAAATGATTCATTGTGATTATGAATTTTCCATTGATATTATATATAGATATAAGAAGATATGGTATGAGTGCCAATGAGACAATTCTCAATCCAAGTCACAATTTGTAAAAGTAAACCATTATAGGTCAAAGTACGGCCTTCAACACGGACCCTTGGCTCACACCGAACAGTAAGCTATAAAGGGCCTCAAAAATGACTAGCGTAAAACCATTCAAACAGGAAAACCAACAGTCTAATCTGTATATAAAAATGAGAAACGTGAAACACATATAAACCACTTCAACAAACGACAACCACTGAACAGTTTAATGAATACATTAAAACTAAGTTACAACTCTATAAGGCAAGTTTAACCTTAGACGGTTTTGGTATCCTGGTGTGTCTCTCATTCGTTATTAATCTCCTGAACGTTCTATTTATGTTTTAGCCTTTCCAAACTTTCGATCCCGATTGAACCTGATGAAGATTTTCCCTGAAACATTTTTTTTCAAAACTAGATCATGAATTTTATCTTAAATAAGTATACTGGTTCTTTTCTTTGTTTTAACTGAAGTTTTGCATTGTATTTTGCTTTATTGTATTTGTCACTTTAATCTAACTTATTATCTGCTTCACAAATGAACTAGTAACTTGCAAGACATATCCCATGTGCCCCAGTATCCAAAGTAGCCAGCTAACAAAGCGACACAAGTTGCGGATGTCATAGAATTTGGTTTCCCTGGTTAAAAAAATGTTGACTTTTATCGGAATCTGTCCTTTTGAGTATATTCACTTTCTCTCTTGAACTTTATCCGATATGCCTATCCAGAAGTGACCGCTTCGAAGTAAAAAACATTTAAATGAAATGCACAATACTTGAATCTGTCAAAAGTAGCGGAAAATGGCTTTATTTTCTTAAAGCAAAAAAGGAGGGATTTAGCTGTTTATTGCTTTTTTTTTCATCTTTTTTTATATCTTTGTTGTAATAGTGTACTCTTCCTTGTT
This sequence comes from Mytilus californianus, assembly GCF_021869535.1. Taxonomy (NCBI): domain Eukaryota; kingdom Metazoa; phylum Mollusca; class Bivalvia; order Mytilida; family Mytilidae; genus Mytilus; species Mytilus californianus. The sequence continues at coordinate 40,453,461 of NW_026262723.1, read as the reverse complement.
TATTCAAAGATTTTTATAAATTTTTCAAATTGGTTTTCCTTCATATTTGTTGAAATTTATATCGTTGCAAACATTAAGTAAATCCTCATTTATCATCGTTTTTTTTTAAATTCTATATCAGTCATGCACACTTGCAGAATGTAATGTTTAATTTCCGTCCACCCATTCCCACTTTTTTCAATACATCTGTGATATAAGTAATAATTTTATACTGCGTATTCATTTTACGTACATTTAGATTTGAACATGTTTAAACAATCTTCTTAGTTAATTGTATACATAATGTTGATTCGCCTTGTTGTACACAAGCCCACAGCCTTTAGTTTGTTCTGGTAGCAATTTTCTGCTGACAAAAATGTCTCCGTTTTGAAGTCGTTAAGCATGATCCATGAAAGCTGTTGTGATGGTGGACATTATTGTTTAGTTTTATGCCTTTTTATAGAGAGGAGGAGATTAATCAGCGAATATGTACTTGAGCAACACGATGGGTACCACAAGGAGAGCAGGATATATTAACCCTTCCGGTGCACCTGATATCATATCAGGTATTTGATGGGATTCGTGTTGCTTAGTGTTAAGTTTTTGAGTGGTGTTTTGTATACTGTTGTTTGTATTTTTCGTTGGTTTTAGTTTTTGCCATGGAGCGGTCGACTTTCTTCAACTTTTAATTTTAATTGACCTTTTCGTGTCTTCAGTCTCTTTTTTAGCATTGAAATTTAAAGATTTTACAAATCGAAGGTTAGGTTTATCTTGTTTTAAGGTGTGAGAACTTTAGTCCATGCAGTAGTTGTTAGGATAACGAAAATTAAAAAATATGTGTTTCCTTCGTTATAAGGATAATCATAAAATCATTCTGCATGTAATATCATTTGTTTTTTGTTGTGTTTTGTCGTTTTTCCGGTGTTGTTTTCGTTTCTTTTTATGCTTATAATTCTATTAAAAATTACCTATGATCTGACTGTGACTTATCAGGAAATGAGATGTGTTGGTATTTATAGGCTCAGCAACTTTAGAACGAAATCCACCACAAACTGTCTTTTAAAGAGAACATGTCAAACTGACCGGTGGACAATTCGAGTCTTACAGATAGAAAAACATTTGAAAAAAAATTAAGCTTAAGAACTACCTGTATGAAAAAAATGAAATACTTTAAGTTATATCATAAGGAATGCTTAAAACTTATAATATACTCCTGTAAAATTTTATATCATAAGATAGTTAAGTGATTTTTTCGGGGTTTATTTTTGTGACCCTCGAATCCATATATCTATCTTTAAAAGATTCAATGTCAGGGTATTTGTAGTGCATTTATAGTTGATAAATCATATAGTCCGTTAGATAAGGGATTAGGTTTATAAACAGATAAATAGGGTCATATTGTAAAAGTCTTATTCCATAGGAAAATAAATGCCTTGATTCAGTAGTTACGAGCATAACGCTTTGTTTAAAATCAATTGCTTAAAGAATTCTGGGTCGTTTTAGACATTCTGAACAATGGTAACTTCATTGTTGTTATATGTGTAAGAATTGCCATGATCTTAAGACAGTTTGTTCAATGATTATATTGGATTTTTTTTTTAAATAATTGAATAAATGGCGAATAGCAGTCAGCAGAAGTTACCTTTTCACCCCCATAATATCAGTTTTGTATTGGTTATTAAGTAAATAATTGTACCATTCGTTATCGCCAAGTTAGGCTAAAAACACGAGATTTGAAATGAAGATGAACAATAATTGAATAAAAAGATAAATAATTGAAATTATATAAGCAGCAAACAATCCTGCAATCCACTAACCGATGCTTCAATCCATGATTCCACCTGCCGACTGAACAAATAGCATAGCATTTGTTTTCAAATTGTGTCCATCCATTCATTCAACCTAGAGAAGAAGAAAACAAATCAATCGACAAATTTGATGATACTTATGTTACAGCAGTTATTGTTATGGCGTAAAGCATACAAAATCCACAACCAACATATATAAATAAGCAACTTTATGTACGACAACTCCTTTTAGTTTCATTCATTCATAGTTCTTCTCTTAATTTAGTGACAAATGCCACATTAGACGTCATAACATGTCAAAATTTCCATGTCTACCTAAATGGTCTATTATACATTATTTTTAATATTTTAATGAGTCAGTGATTACACCAATATTTTAATATATATATAACGTGTAACTGTATTTTTTGTATCCTGCACAAACTGCATCGCTTGTCTCGTGTTTACCTCGAGTTCTAGAGATTGTGATTCGACCCATGGCTTGAGAAAACCAAGGAATTGAAAATTGGTACATGTATTTGCTGCTTCTCCGCTATGTTTAAATTGAAATTTTGGGTCCTCAATGCTCTTCAACTTTGTACTTGTTTGGCTGTATAACTTTTTTGATCTGAGCGTCACTGATGAGTCTTATGTAGACGAAACGCGCGTCTGGCGCATTAAATTATAATCCTGGTACCTTTGATAACTATAAGTATCGGAGTCACAACAAATTGTTTATATAGTTGACATGTCTTCCTGAGGAATGTAACCTTTTGAATACGTAAAAAGGCACATCTAAGCGTATCCATTAGAACAAAGCAGAGTTGATAATTATGTAAAACATAACATGTTTTGACTGGACGTCATGTTGCTCATGGTTAGTATGAAATCGCTGATGAGTCTCATTGGCAATGTCACAGCCGTTCAAAAGATGACGGAGAAGACAGTTAGAACATATCCCTAGTAACGTTATATGTTATACCTATATTCCTTAACGATCAACCAAAAAGTATGTAAAATATCAAGTATGTCAGTCATTTGTGCACTTAATTTCATCAGGTTTCCACTAAAATTAATTAATATGAAGATCGCTGACTAAAACAGTTCGAAATACAAAAACGGAAGAGATATGTATGAGGGCGTAAGGGACTATTTGTTACAGACATTTTCATGTTTTCTAAAGAATATTTTGAATTATACCTGGTTACCATTTTTATACAAAAAAAGGTCGGTCTTTCAATTTTTCCATTTCTCCACAATGATTCTTGTAATAAAAACATTTAGTTCGTGTACGTTAACTTATACTTTAAACAGGAGTTGGAGGGACATTTGAAAGAAATCTGTAGGAATTATTTTGAGGTCAACACACAGTCAACAATATACAAGTGTTGATGCAATACATCAAGCTCTACGGCTTAGCGAGTCTTCTAAAGTTATCATGACACTGAACGGAAATTATTCTAAAAACTGTTTGTGCAAGTTTCAAATGTAATCACTTTCTGATTAAGGCGTATGAAGCAATGTGTTCCTCAATAAAAGTCCTACGTATATACTTGCCTCATGACATTCTCATCCTTCTCTCAGAAATAAGGGTGCTGTAATCCTCTATTTTGACCAATTGTTAAATAATGGAATTAGATTTATTTCCCTTTGAGTATACGAATTTGGTAAATGTTTCAAACTAATAACTTGTAATATATAAGTGTACGACTAGCCGTAATATACATTTGACGTGTTGTTTTCATTTTTAACATCACTGGGTCGATACCTCTGCTGGTGGACTATCAGTCCACGAGGGTATCATCAGCTTAGTCGTCTACTTCGGTACTGACATGATTTATAACAAACCTTTCTAAAATTGTTCGTTTATAAATTTTGAAATTATAAAGAAACTAAGGTTTCAACTCCCTCAGATAAAGTTGGCCTTAGATGAATTTGGCTATGTTTAGGTCCTTTTTAGTTATATAGCTCTTCAACTGTTTCGATTTTCTTCATCCTTGGCTTTCAAAACTTCCGCTTTGAGCGTTCCTGATGAATGTATTGCTTGCATCCAAAACCTTATTAACCAATTCTTCTTTGAAACAACATACTTTTTTGTCATCTTCGGATGTAGTTATAACGGTTTTGAATATGCTGTGATCAGCAATGTCTTTAATTATTGCCACCAGTCTGCAGAATTTGTGTCGATAACGGAAGTGTTTTGGGCCTCTTAAAATAGTGAATTTATCTTTAGTAAAAGTAAGATATTAAATTGAGAGATAAAAAAAAACAATGAATACTGCGAAAGTACAGACATAGTTTGATTTATATATCTGCTTTTTCATATTACAGCAGTGTTCAACCAACAATCTGTGACTCTGTAGACCTATAAAAAGAAAAAAAATCTTCATTTAGGTATGCTCATTCAATTTGATAACTTGATTAGTCGTAGACTGCAGCAGTATTGTCAATGAAAGTACATTAAAGTTGTGTGCTTGATATCATAGATTTGAAAAAATTAGTAACGTGATTAAAATTTGGTTTGGAAATGCAGAACTTATGTGTCGCATTATATATATATGTTCCGGACCATATGAGTATATGAACCGTACGTGTATGGTCATGACCATATGAGTATATACTCGTTTGGTTATTAACGGGCCGGACCATATGAGTATTTAGACCATATAGATATTTTTCGAATAAATTCAAACTTCCAAAACAGACATAGCTCGTTCTCTGAACTAAAATCGGCAAAATTTATTAACTGAAATCCTTTATCTTTGTTACATATTGTCTGAATCTTGGTATATTTGTTGTCTTGCCTTCGCTATCTAGTCAATTTTAAGCACCTTTATCCTGTCGACAGTTTCTTCGGTACTTGAAATCACAGGTGTTTGGGGCATGGACAATTTTTTTCTTTTTCCCTTCGCGTTTAGATTAGATTTTCTTTGATTTCTTCTAATTTCCACTTATTTTCATTTAACTGATGTGTTCGTACTCGTATTCATACGATCTAACAATAACTGTGGTTTCTATATAAAATATGAAAACAACACGTTATAAATTTCTTGCGACCGAGCGCTTTTCTGGATTTACCTTCATCAGGAACGCTCAAAGCCGAATATTTGAAAGCAAAGGATGTATAAGGACCGAAAACGTTGATAAGAATAGAGGTCTGCACGTATAAATTACTGTAATTGTAAATCGTATAAAGAGGAGCATGAACAAAGTTTAAAATAACTAAAAATAATTTGAAATGTTTAAGAAATTTTAATTTACAAAAAACAAATTGAAACACCAAAATAGAGAAAAAGGAGGCTTGAATGCTCCAATTGGTAATGAGTAAAACAGTTGATTTCTTGCTTTTAAAACAGTCCATTTAGTTATTTTCGGATTCGACATATTGTGTTTCGTAAAGAAAAATTAATAATGATCATGCAAAATTTTTTACTTGTGACTAAATTTTATCTTATTTCATTCATCACGTTACAATAATTACCAAATTATTTTCTAATTTAAAATTTCATTTTTAGAAACTCTAAATTGATGACACCTTGAAGAGTTATCATATGCCTTAATCAATTACTGTTCAACGTTCATCGTATTAATTACCCGGACCATACGCGTATGGTCCAAATATTCATATGGTCCGGAACATATATATATATATATATAACGCTTTACTTCAATACTTCTGATATATGATGAAGAAACAAAAAAACAACCCATTTTTGTTTCTCAAAAATTACGTTTTTTAAATATAAAAAACACGCTACAATATGTATGGATGATTTTGTGGAAATTGCCAATCAAGGATGTAGAGACAATTAAATTTCATCAATAATTTTAGATTGCTTATTCAGAATTAAAATCAATCAGAAGATAGTAATCAGGAAAAGGGCCAATCATATCTTGAATTAAAAGAAGAGTGGCGGAAGATACCAAACGACGAAAAGACAACAATGTACATAACACAACACAGAAAACAAAAGACTGAGCAACACAAATCCCATCAAAAAACGAGGTTGATCTCAAGTGCTACGCTGCGGAAGGGTAATCAGATCCTGCTCCATATGTGACACCCGTCGTTTTACTCCTATAAAATATGTTGACAAGTTTTATTAATTGATTAGGTATCTTATTTGGGGATCTCATATTTGTTGAAGAGAGGACGGGATTGTGGTTGCGACAATTTAAACATATTCTTCGTCATCTGTAAAACATTTTTTTTACAACGGTCAACCAACTCGTTATGGTGTTCGTAAAATTTTCGAAGGAGTGACTTCAACCTCACCACTTGAAACCTTTGGTTTAATAGCTTCCTTGTTAGTAGTTATCCTCTGTTAATGAAAGCATGGTAGTAAATGCAAGCTCTGGAATATCGTTTTAACTGGGTGATATTTACTCTCGGACGCATGAAATTAATAACGTGTTGTTTACATTTTTGACTCCATATGCAGGCACTGAAATAATCTCTTTTGTCGTAAAGTTTAGTTCTTAACCGACCGTTATTGTCAATTTCTAGATGGAAGTCAAGATATGAGGCAGACTTAACTGTATCTATTGTATCCTGTATTTCAAGTTCATCATAGTCAACAAACGTTGAATCGTCTAGTGAGAGGACATTATCTGTATAGCGGATTGAGAATATAAAGGATAATGCGAATTTATTTTAATCTTCCTCTGGAGCGCCAATATAAAGTCTGCCTCCTATGAACAAAGTTACAAGTCTTTGACATCAGCGTTTTGACATTTCTTAGGGAATACTTTTTTAAACGGGTTGACAATTTTGGATATTCACCTTTTCTACAGGTCATCCATGTTTATCAGTTAGTAGAAAATGAAAGGATATGGAGCAAATGCACATGGGACAAAATCGCACACAACACACAGAAAACATAGAAAACTGCCAATGAATAGGGCCTTCCCTCCCGTTCCCCATCTTGACAGCCGACGCAGGGTCCTCAACAACGAACGAACCATATCAAACGTAGAATGGAGTCTTAATTTATTTTGCTGTGTGGAAATAAAAAACCTCCACGCTTTGTTTGAATTCTTTTTGACAATTAGTTTTCTTTTTTAAAGAACCATACTCAATATCTGTCTCACAAATAAACGGATATCTGGTAAGACAGTTCTCATCTGCCCAGTATCCATGGAAAGAAGCCCACAATGCCACACAGTTTTGGGAAGTATGTCCATTAGGTTGTCCCGGTTGAAAATTATTAACTGTAATCGGTGTTTGTCCGGTTGAGTATATCCATCTGTCTTCAACGATTACGTCTGATATGCCAATCCAAAAATTTCCTCCTGCAAAGATGTATTTTGATATTTTCTAAAACTACTTTTAACTAATTTTACCTGGATCCTCCAATTTTTATGTAACAAAAAAGTTCACATGCACAGAATTATATATTTATGAAAATAAAAACAATAGAAAGTGAATCAATAGACAAGCACATAAATGAGCCTCTTTCAATAAAAAAAACCCTTCGTTAGAATAAACTGGTTGGCATGATGGGATTTTTTTATATTGGAATCGTGGCTAATTGCAAATTGAAAATTAAAGAAATTAAACAATGGACTTAAGATACCGGGATTAGACAGCATACTATTTTCTATCATCTATATGGTTGAATTTTGCGTCAGTAAAAAGACTGTTATCATGAACAAGTACTTTCAATATCTTTCTATCAGAAATTAAAATAACAAAGGCATTGTAAGAAAATAATACCAGATGACAAAGTTTAACATATAATGTATTAGTATATAAAATAAAGTGCCTAGAAAATCAACCTATCAATATAACAGTGGATCTGATTCCTTACTTCCTCCCCAACCCCGGCTGAAACCTGTGTTTTTCTTTAAACTTCTATGGCAACAACATCTAGCATTGCGCAGACGCCTTATTCTTTATATATATATACTATAATCTTATTTGTTCATTCAATAATAATTATATCATGCAGGCATTCATCGAAGATGGGATACATTATTTGTTGAGTGTAATCTTAGAAAATACATACCAATATGCTGGCTGTGACTTATTAAATAATGTGATTCCTCTGAAGTCAATGGCTCAGCTAGTTTTGAATCAAACACACGACAAAAGGACTGAAAAAAATCGATATAATTGATTTAAGGAATGCACAAGGTGCTAGGGGCCGTCTTACACTTCTGCTTTCTGTTCCTTTGCTTTTTGTGTGTTTTTTCTGTGCATGTACTGATTTTGTGTCACGGATGGATACCCCATATCCTTAGTTTTTCTATTACATATAACTTTTGGCGTATTCTTGGTCTCCTACAGAGTGAAATTCTTATTAAAACTGAAGAACCTATAGGGAGAAAGCTCGTGTACTCTATGCCTCCCCTAAGCATGTGTACAGCTTAGAGTCATGTACTAGCTTTTTTTTTCTCTTTACTGTTAGGTTTGATTTTTTTCTGTTAAAATTTCAGACAGTAATATTGTCTTATAATAAAATGAAATATCTTTATTCCTGTGGTAGATACTATAATGTCATTCAATTTGTAGTTTGGTCTGTTTGGATTCTTAAATCTAAACAACAATAGGGATCCCCTCCTTATATTCTTCATATATTCAAGTTTGGTTCTTTTCACCTGCGAGATCCTGGAATATCGTTAGAAATGAACATGAATCATGTTTTCATGGAGTAGGGTGCCCGTTAGGTGTTGAGTATCATGTATTGTCAACTGGATTTTAAACTTTTTTCATTTATTTCATTTCACATTGGATAGGACTCTTCTAGTCTCTTCTGTAAATATCAACTCCCTCACGTACAAAGTGAAAGTACACGTTATTTTTGGTGATTATTTTAATTATTGAAAATGTAACAAACTTCTTGTAGACGTACAAATCACTTTCATACATTGAATGAAGAGTAAAAAATCGGAGATCGTTACAAATATTACAGACGATAAAAATTCTAATTAATTCTGAATTATCCAAATTCTAGTTGGCTGCTTTTTATATGAAATAATGTGTTTAATTTCAACCCACTTTAAGGATATACTTTATTCAAAAAGTTTTGGATTACTAAATACAAAAATAATTGGGAAATCTGGTCAGAACAGTACTACTTACAATTGCGTCAATCCATGATTCAGCTTGTCGACTAAAGAAGTAACACTTATTTCCAAATTGTGTCCATCCATCTTTACAGCCTAAATAAAAGAAATAATGAAAACGTTTAAGACTGTAAGATGTTTTAAATTTCGCTAATAAAGCTTAAATGACCGATTGAGATTTATCACTAAATTTGTACTTAATATGTACTACAAGACAAGTGCCACATTATGGAGCAGGATATGCTTATTTTTCTTTGTGAACCTAAGATAACTCCTTGTTTTGGTGGGTTTCGTGTTGCTCATTCTTTCGTTTTCTATATGATGTCCTTTGGACGACTGGTTTGTCTTTTGGTCCTTTTTCGTGTTTTGCTATGCTTTTGTTTGCTTATGCTTGTAGTCCACTGAACTAGATTAAAAGGGGATGGTTTTGAACTTTGCCTCACCACATATGCGTGTGGCTGTCCAATTTCAGAAACGACGCCAATAGTTGTCGTATGTCATATCTTAATGGGTTTTATGTTTGTTATATGGAGAATTCAGTATTGACCGCAGTTGTCGATGATACCATATACCATATATACCGTATTAGGTCACTAGTACACTGTGTAACGAATTTATTTTTACCGACTATCTTAACATGTGGCATTTAGACTAGTGGCCTATCAAAGGGATCAAGTCTTTAATATAAATAACCTAATTCCATTGTTCTACACAAAAACAAATGCCATCAATAACAATGTGTTAGCTTTTAATGTGTTTTCTGTATTTATTTCAATCGTTCATCATCAATTTCTTCATCTGTTGTCCGGGTGAAACGTTTCAGATTTTTCATCCACGCCGTGTTGTTTTTATAAAGGGACGTAACATCACTGCTAACCGTATATTAAAACAAACCACGCCTACTAACCCCATATCAAATATACAGGGTCTCAACGCGGTCGCTTTTAACTAATGATATTCCTAGAAATGTATAGGAGGTAAGATAATAAGATTTCTTTGAACTTAAGTACGGTGACCTATAGATGCTAACTTCTACTTGATTTGGTAAATGATGGAGGGTTGGCAATCATAACTCATGTTCTTAATTTTATATTTGGAACCTGTTTAAGATTGAATCTTATTTCTATTAAAAGATTATCATTCAGGGTTAAAACTCACAGAAACTTTTATTCGCGTTATGACATATGATAAAGGACTTGGCTGTTTTGGACTGTTTTATATTCAAGATGTTTCTTTTGGAATCAATTTTGATATATGAATATCATTTATCTATGTTGTGTCATCTGTACTATTATTTGTCTGTTTGTCTTTTTATTTTTGGCCATGGCGTTGTCAGTTTGTTTTCGATCTATGAGTTTGACTGTCCCTCTGGTATCTTTCGTCCCTCTTTTATCATATTTGATAAATATTTTGTTCGATTTTTATTTCTTTAACCAATTTCAACCATGTGTACTTCTGTGAAAAGCATACAAATTGTCATAACGACGACAACAAAACAGATATGATATACAACTCTTTGATTTGTGTACAAATAATCTGAAATACAAAAAAGTTCTAGGTTGCAAAAAGCATGAAAAGATGTGATCACAAACTACATAGAAATTTGAAACAGCCGCCTGAAATCTTCAAACTTTGTTCAATTTCGTGATAGATAGTGATAATATGCCCATCTCTAATATTTGAACAATCTACGCGTCAAAAACACAACAAGAAAAACATTTCACGTGCGAATAAGTTGGGATCATAAATCAATTAAATCTCAATGGGAACAAATAAGGGAAACAAAATTTGGGGATACTTTATACATAAAGAATTGAGGAGAACTAGAGCAGCCAAAACTAAAAATTCATCTCACTAAGGGATTTGCATCATTTAAGTTAATTTCATTGCAATGAAATCTTCATGTACCAAAAATGACATGGCCAATGATAAAATGTGATTATATATAAATTATTTTTCATTATCCTTTATTATTACATTGGTTGCAATGAATTACATTGATTTCCCAGTGAAATAAGAACCGATAATTTCACATGTGAAATAAACGTCGATAACGTCAGATCAAAACAAATTGTGAATGCGTAGAAAAAGACAACACTGATAATTAACTCATGCGGTACGCGCATTCGTGAATTAATATGTTGTTTGGTCACTCGTTGAATATTTTTCTCTGTTTGAATTCTTCGATTAGTTATTCTATAATTATTTGTTTATTATTTAATCTATGCATAAGCATCGTCTAGGAACCCTAAATAGAAAACAAAATATATGAGAATTATTGAACCATATTTTTCCTTCAATTGATCAATTAATCATATTTTAAAACAACTGGGTTGATGCCGATGATGCAGAAGACGTTTCGTTACCTCCAACACAGTTATCAGCACTTCTGTGAAGACATGAAATAGCACTGCTTTTCAATTAAACATGATGAAGGGACTTGTTAAGTGTTGACAAGTCAAAAGTTTTAATAAATGTATTCAGAAAATACTATAACAAGACGATTTATTTAGAGTCTTGTTTACACTGGAAAAGACTGCGTCACTACTCTTTTTTGAGCCCGATTTAACTTATTCTGAAGACAATCAGTTTAGAAAAAGGTTTATGGTACACAACTGTACTACATTGAGTAATTCAGTGTGCCGATACAGTTGCTATCTCTTGAAATCATAGCATGTATACTTGATCTTTAGTTAAGTTTATTTTTGATTAATTGCTTTATTTCGTGGTAATACAACGGTTTAAATGAATAGACATGTTTGTGATTTACAACATGTCACATGCTAAATGCGGTGTTTTACAATCAAAATAACAATTCTTTATTTTGTACTGCTGACAAACATTTTGCTTTCCATCACCATCATAATTTGTTTTTAATTATAGCTGGATTGCAAAGACATAAAATGGTTGTCGATAATAACAACAAAAATTACAGAATTGAATTTAATAATGAAGTTTTATTAAGAAACTGAAAAACGTATTTGATTTTTTACTTTAAGTCCTCCATCTGACAAAATTATTTAAAACAAATTGCAAACAACTGCTAAACTTCACATGAACATTACTTGTATTTTAATGTATTATACAGGAAAAATGAATAACAAAAACACACAGAGACACACTTTCAAAGGGTAAGATTTTGAGCTGATTGTTGTCTATCTAGAAACAGTATTCTACCGATGTTCAAATCTCATAAATCGATTAGAAAGATACATGCCGAAGAAAAAAAACAATATCTGATGAAACATGAACTCTAACAGGAGCGAGAGACTGGGTGTTTCCACAGGGTTAGCGTCTCCTGTTTTACATGTACCAACCGCCATGCGAATCCACACTCAGTCAAAATGTCACAATCGGAATAGGAAACTATCGGTAAAATTACAAATAAGACGACTTTTCTGGCATTTAAAGATCTAAATTCGTGAAAACATGTTGCTAGAGAGTTCGTGATGATGACCGTAAAGCTAAAAGTAGTGTCGATTTCTGTAATTCTTCCTCATTACTCTGTTAGAGCAAATGAAGTCTATACAGTGTCCACATGTACGAGCGCAACATATCAATTGAGATATGTAACCGCCATACGATGGGACAGAAGTCATGTTGTGGCTTAGAAAGGGGAAGATGAGAATGTGCTCTTGAAGGTTTTGTCTTCCTGCGGACTGTTACCTTATGAACATGTGCAAAAATCAGATTAGTGTCCTGGTCTAGTACAAAACATAATTCATATTCATACCACAATAATATGATATGTAACTTATAAGTTTCATGATGTAAATCAAAACGTGTTTAAGGCAACTTACAATTGATAGAGAAGATACAACAAAGAAAGATCCCAAAATTAATGAAACCCATAACACAATTACAAACAACTGATAAGATATTGGGTCAGCCCGTCAATGACGATAATTATTGTAAGACGAGGGTTCAAATATGTACGATGGTCCGTTCATTGTTATCACTTATAATGTCTTAAATACTTGTTTTATCATTATTATCAAAAAAATGCTTTTATTAACAATTATTTTAATGCATCTACTCATTTAGGTTTTTGTTTTTTTTTTATCACTTGAAAGGTGTGTGTGGACTCATCAAACAAATACATCTTAATCATTTTACATTCCGATTAGTTTAAAAATCACCCGGATACAACGGAACTGAGTACTTTTGATCATTTGAATTTTACTTGTATATGTACATGTAGATCAACACAATGTCTTCTCTTTATATAAGTTTCAGGCAATCACATGAAATATTTGCCTCTAAACGTAAAGCAAACAACAAGCAATCAATTAATTGAAGAATATACTCAGATAGTGCAAAATTAAAAACGGTTTCTTCCAATAGAATGCAAAAATAAAAAATAATTACCATTTTACCATATTTAACTGTGGTTTCAACTTTTTGACCTACCTTAAGTAAGTCCTAGTATAATCCCATTCGATAAATGTGTGTCATTTTCCCTAAGAAAAATAAAAGATATGAGGTATACTCCAATAAGACAGCAATCATTCAACACAGATCTGGTCTTCCAAACCAAAAAGGATCGTCTACTAACAGGGAAAAATGATTGGTTTATGTTTAAAATCTCGAAAAAAAATATAAAGATGTTTCCTAATAAGAAATCAGTTTCGGAGCACTATTTAAGCTAATCGTCATCGGGAAGGTTAGCTACGAGATATAAAACAAATTAAAATTTTTTGGGTCGATCATTAATGAAAGAGAAATGGTGAAATAATAATTCGCTTTTAGTAGTCAGTTTGGTTCAATGTTGTCAAAATAAGCTAAGAAACATCGCTGCTGAATTATTCACTTCTGAATAATTCGACCTCATTGAATCCGTATTCATGTGACCTTCAATTTAACCTCTTAGCTAGAGATGGGTTACGCATGAACTAGGCGTGTTTAGTTATTAAAAGGAGAATGTCAACATTGAAGTGAAACAAGGGTAAACCATTTGATTGAATGATTCGATCCACAAAAACGCATTCTTATACAGGTAAAAACGATGATTAACGTATATTGTTAACCTATATTATAAATCAAACAGACCTAGAAAAATCCAATTGCACGAGTTCGCTATCTATCTATATCTATATTTATATCGGGTTATATCACCGTCGGCAGTCTTCGGATGTCACCTCGATAGTTAGATGGTGTCTAGACTAAAATACACACGAAATGCTGACACATATTATCGAGCCCATGCAGTGTAAATTGTTTATTTTAGACTTTTTATAATTTTGATATACGTTTTAGTGTGTTATAAATCAAATATGAGAATTTGAGTCTAATCGGTGAACATGAATTTGACAGCTAATGTCCCTTTAAAAGCTAAAAGTGGTATACTAATAAATAATTAGTTAATCCTCTTCCAAGGTTTCGTAAAATTGCCATGATTTTTAATTCTATGCCAATTAATATACCTTCAATATAAACAACACAGGTTTAAGGTGTTAAAATAACATATTTTAATATCACTAAACTTTTTCAACCAACAGATATAGATGGCCATATTTAGATTCAGCACAGTGTTTTCGTTTTGGTAATTTTCAATTGGCAACTGCAATGATCCCATCGCTACTGATAAGTTTTATATGGATGAAACCCGCGTTTAGCGTACATTATTATAAGGCTGGTATCTTAGATGAGGTTTTTTTATAGGCTGGATAATTTTTGAAGATTTTACGGCTAATGAGTCGGTGCCACTGCTGGCAGACGTTCGTCCCCGAGCCAAGTAGTCAGAGTTCTGATGTGACAGAAAATATCATTCATTTGGTCGTTCACTGTTAATTCACTGCTCATAAAACGTAACTCACTTCAAATACTTAATTTTCTACGCACTGGAATAAATTACCTTTCAGCCAGATTTGGCAAATCTTTTTCGGAATTTTTGGTATTTTATGTTCAATTTCATTTTTGCTATGACCTGGAACGGTTAAACTGTTAAACTGGATAATAGTCTAAGATATGACCTTGCAATTGTTTTTATCGAAGCGCCACCATTGCCTCCTAAGTAGACGAAACGCATGTCTGGTATACTAAATTATAAGTTAAGGATCTTAGTTGAATTTTGACATCCACATGTTCATTTCAAATTGGTCGTTTCAGTATGAAATCCATTTACTAAAGACTGCTGCTCATATTCTATTTTTAGGTCTATATTCATCTAGGTCAAGTGTGTCAATCTAACATGTTTATAGCGTCACATTTACATCATTTATTATATTTAAGACAGAAATACCCCGTTTTATTTATTTATGAATAGATCAACCCATATGTTATCTCATCGAGATCAGAAACATCTGAACATCTTAAGTAGAATTGTCAGGTATATTCTTGCAGTAAATTCAGTACTGTTCATAGATTTTGCTTGCAGTCAATCCACTGCAGTTTTGTCACTTTTCAAGAAGATGTAGCATGTATGGTTAATCAAAGTTAGGTTATTGCAACTTATGCTCTGAAAATAAACTGAACAAAACTTAGTTGACTGCAAACAAAATATCTGAACATACTTATTCAGTTTGATGCATTAAACATGTCTTAATTTGTATTGAAAAACTATTCATGACTGAATAAATTCTTGGTCAGTCTAGTTTAGATTAAAATTGCAGTTTCACCTAAATCTATTTTGCTCTCTTATGCATATATGTCTTTTGACTTGAAGCAAAGCCCTTTGTGTGTGGCATAGTTGTTGCTAATTTCATCGAATTACTACATTGTAGCAGAATCACAAAACAATAAAAAAAAAATAGATTTTGTTAGTGAATGTCCTAGATCTTTAATGTAGAGATTCAATTTTCCAAAAAAAGAAAAAAAAAAAAGAAAAAAAAAAAAAGAGATTCAATCTGTTCATTTCAACCCCTTCAATTAACTCCATGCAGACACAATTTTCTATTAACTGTGAACAATAATACAGAAATCATCAATCAATCCTTTTCATACTAAGTTGGTATTAGAATCACAAACAGCATAAATTATTGTAGGGCTCTAAATGAAGGTAATCATGACCTTTGATATTGGGCCATAACTTTGTTATTCAGAAATTGTGTGTCAAGGAAAATAAGTATTAAAATAAGAATATTCTTTAAAACATACAAGAATTTTTATTGACAAATATATATGGAAATCTACATTGTAAAAAAAGAGCACTGAGACAAGTTTATAAATAAATAACAGTTATAAAAATTGCAGTTATAACATGTATGACGAAATCTACATCTAAAAATCATAATCAGGAAAACAATATTTGAACCAATCAATAGTTAAGAAAAGACATGTTCATTAATTTATGAAACAGTAGTTCTAGAGAAAACTTCGATATTTTTCATTTCATTTTAATGAATGGCAGGTAATAGAATATTTTTTTTTACTAAATCATGAAAACATGTACATTACCTAAGTGTATTGTCTTAAAAGGTTACTGAACATGACCCCTTATTGGATGTCTACAGATCTTACACGAGAGACAGAAAAATCTAACTGAGTAGAGTGGAAGATCAGATTTTAATCAGATTGGTCCACTGTAATATACAGTGCTAAATATGAGCCAAAAACTGTCACCTTTTCATAAAAAAGAAACATAACATATGAATATCTAGATCTGCTAACCTTCAAAGCTACATTCTACCAACATGAGAGAAGTGACTGCTACCTTGTGGGATTACAGTTAATTGATATACAGTTACTGGCCATTATATATATTATTTTATCAATGATGCTGAGGTAGGGCATTCAACATCCAAAGATGAAACAAGATCACTTATTACTCTGCACACATTTGATCACATTTGACCATTATCCTTAAATTTTAATATGAAATTCAAAGGAGTAGGTTCAATACTGGCCCATGAAATTTTATATCAGCAGTTAAAGTAAACATCTGACAATTGCAAATTAAATTAGCTCTGACATATTACAACAGTAATGATGTCATACATGATGTCATAATTGTGAACTCTAACAATGAAAATCATAATTTTGCCTATTTTTTTTACTAAATTTTGAGTTTTTGCTTCGGACAACATTGACCATATTCATGGATCCACCATATTTTTTTTGTTTGGAAGGGTTTCTCACCCATATACATTGGTTTATAACAAATTTGGTAGAAGGGTGTGGCCAATGTGTTTTAAAAGGGAAATAGACCTTAAAATTGCAGTAAAACTGAAAAAATGGTTCAAAACTTGTAAAATATCATACCTTTGAAATTGCGAAACTTGTCAAAAACAAACAGTAGAGAGAAAAACATCTAGTTGATCTAAATATGCATATATTAGATTGTAAACATTGATTTATAGATAATATCTTGTGAGGTACATTTTTAGGGCCAAATTGAGGCCTTCATGGCCCTGCTCCTTTTACAGATTCATACTATCCATTTAATGAAGGTAGTTTTACAAAAATCATTAAGTAAGCACCAATATTATAATATTGAAATGACTTAAAAATTTTATCATTTACTATTAATCATTGTAGTAATTGAAAATAAACATAAGTTTTTGACTACAAAATATATTTGGGCAATTTCAAATTTTAAGCATGTTAAGTAAATACATGTACAACATGTAATACTTTTCACTATAGGTGATTTTTTTATTTTTATAAAAATTATATTCAAATAATTGAATATATAATGTAAATAAATTGAATCCATACAAATATTTTTCATAAAACATTTTCTACTTGCTAGACTTTTTTACAAGCAATTGGCAAAAGAATGTAAGCACTTGTATAAAAGGCTGTTTAAGGCAAAATTTCAAATATTATATCAGGTCTGTACATGTATATCAAATACACTCTATCAAAATAATTGAAAAGACCCCAAGGTCATTAATTACTGAAAAACAATATGAAATAACTGAAACAAAAACACAATGTGTACTAAAAAAACTTATTAAGACCTTACAGTTTATGCATAAACTCAGTGCCACCAAAAACAACTTAAGTAACAGTTTCAGAATAAAGTTATGAGGTCAATGTTCAAAAAAAGCCAGTCCAAAAATTTACACATTCTGGTAATGAGATATCCTATTCTGTAAACTGGATCATTTTCAGGAAATTACCAGCAATGAATATGTGTACACAATCTCATCCATGTGACAATTTCTTCTATAAGTAGTTTGGTTAACATATGCATTCTAGGTACACTTACATTATATCTATATCAATGAAATTATTCTAAATATTTGGTATACATTTTTTTGTAAATACACCATGGTCACTATAAAATACAAAAACAATAAAACAATATACAGAAAATTTAAAATTAACCACCACAAACCATACAAATGCCAGGGGGAACTGAGTTCTCAAAATGGTCAGCATTTCCTGAGCCACTAGTGCCCTCAAATATTACCTCATGACAATAAAAAATCTAGTGATTAGTCATGAACAAAGAGAAGAGGATTGGATTGTGACTGCAATAAATGGAACATATCTGTGGTCTTTTGTGACAGAGGTATTCTGTAAGGACAAACTAAGTGTCTGTCAAATATTAGTTTTTGTATATTTTTTTTTATAATCAGCAAATAAGATACTATTTAATGACAACTGAAATAAGGAGGTAGACCTAGATTTTCCAAAAAAAAACATGTTCTAAGCTTCTAAGTAACGCTGATTGATTAATAATTCTGTTTCACATGAATGATTAAAAAACATGGTGAATATGACCTATGACAAAACACATCACTAGTTACTAATTAAAGAGTTTTCTCCCTTAACCCCTTTAAGATAATTGTATATTCTCCTTTTGACATGCATCAAAATTACTAGTTTACAACAGTTATCTTGATCTATGTTGCATTGGAATAAATAATCTACATGGTCCTAAAAAAACAACACCTTAAGTAACATTGTATATACTATACAATCACAACAAAAATCTATGATGAGTAAAAAAGCACTATTAAGAAACCTAAAAAAAACTATATGCTAACTTTATTAATTTTTCAATTGCTTTCAATCTAAAAAAAAAACATGACTACAATATTGTCTGTTAACTTAATATGAGTATTTCAATATTCAGAGAAATACGTATACATAACCTCCTAAAAAAACTTGAGCCATTTAGCAGAAATTCATCAATAGGTGTTATTTGCAATGACGAAAAATTGTTTTAATGATAGAAATAGATAATGTTTGATTGAACCATATTTTATATAATGGAGGAGAAAGAATGAAGAGTTGGATTAAGATTTAGAACCTTTCTTCTCCCTCAATCTCAAATTTACTAGCTTAAGATTTGTACAGAGTTGTAAGAGATGAATGTGGAACCAGTTGCAGAATGCAGTATAACTGGAATCTATCTAAAATATAAAGTTTGCTTCATGATTTTTTTTTACTATGTAAAATTCAGCAATTAAAATCATTTCTTTTATCTTTAAATTTTGAATGAATATCTGAATATTTACAGATTTCAGAACGAAATCCTTGTGCCAGTCTCTTTTCTTAATAAAATTTCAAAAATGCTTGATTTTCAGTAACAAAAATGAGGGAATCCACAAACAGATATAGCTGTCAGCATATTGATTATTTTATTGATGGATTCTTCATCAAATGAACAAAATATAAAGAACTTTATGGACTTTAAGAAAGACTCAGTATCATAAAAAAAGGAATTGAAAATTAAAAATAACACAGAGGTTTACAACGAAACTCATATAGAATAATTTTCAGTAGTTTTTTTTCTTTTTTCACATACATTTTGTTCATTTTGTCATGGCTACTCTTCTAATCAGAAACTAAAAATCATTTTTGAAGATTATTTGTTCGATGCATAATTACAAAAATGTACTTTGAAGTTACAAAAACAAAAGACGAACACACAGGAAAACTGTCATTTGATTGTCATAAATATAATGTTCAAAAAAAAGAGGAAAAAAACAATATGAACTGTAAAATGTATATGATTAAGAACAGCAGAGAATAAACACCATGGCCAACTTTTATAAATTATAATTCTAAAACAAAATACAATCAGTGAAAAAAAATTGGCTTTATAACTTGAACACTTTAAACTTTTCAGGTTTTTAATTGCACAGGACTTACCTTATTATTATGCCTTTATCATGACAAAAACTTTTATAAATCATTGCAGTTTTCAATCTTCAGATAGCAAAATAATACAAATGTTATTAAAATCAATCCAGATATGATTCACAGAACATGTTTTTTGGGGAAAAGGTTTCAATTCATCTCTAATAATTTGTTTACAAAAGGTAAAACTATGTCATGTTATTAAAGTTTAGAAATATATAGTATATATGTCTGACTGACAAAAACTATTGCAAAAATTACATACAACTTTGATGGTCATATAAATGATGTAACTAAAAAAAATTAAACAAGATTTGTATGGGTAAATTATAATTCCCATCATTATCAATATCAATAAAATGTATTTTAAGGAAATTCCAAAAAAAAATCGGAATTTTCATCTTTTGCCTTTGGTCAAAAACTTTTAATGGCATAACTATCGATATTATGGCATTCTCATGGCACAAACTCTCTTGCTACATCTAATGACACCAGATGTTGGAATATTTATCAAAGAAAATTAAAAAATATATTTTGACTATGATGGATTTTTATAACCAAATAAATGTTAGCATTACATTATCATAAAAGAAAAGACAGAAGTCCAACAAATCAGTAGATCTAAAATGTTTTATGATCATTGTTTAATGATCATTATAATCAACTAACAGTACCCTAGAATAGCAAAGCCAATGATTCTAAGTATGGTAAACTACACCAGTCTTGAAGGTTATTTGTTACATGCTAAACGTGTATTAATTCAGATTGTTTTTGGACAGTTGCCCTGTCATGGGAGAATTTGTTTTCAAAAAGAATGCAAAATAAGCAGTCCAAAAGTGATGTCATATCTTCAAATACTTTTTTGTTAATTTCAAATACTTGTAATTCAATTGGTCCATGCAAAATCTCTTTTGCTTTGTCATCTGCAACTGTCAATAATTTAAACTTGCACTAAAATCATCCCACAGTCATGGTACAGATAATATATTTATCAAAATAAACAGAGAGAACGCTCAAAAAAATTATCACAGTAAAACATATAAAATGTGGTCATTTTCTCTGGACATTTGATATCAGAGGCTCATTTGAATCTGTATTTGCTTACCTAGTATTAATGTAGACTGTATGGAGATCAAACTTTAACTAATTGTATGAAAAATTGGAGATCAAATTCTAAATAACTGTATGGAGATCAAGCTTTAAATAATAATAACTATCACTGACAGATGACTTTCATAATGTGATTTTAAAAATAAAATCAACAATTTCTTAGAATGTTTAGGAAGGAAGGCAAATACCCTGTTCACACTATGAAACATGCTCCGGGTCAAATACAAAATAGTTTACCCGAATTAATTGCAAGGGTTCACACTTGTAAATTACTGCTATGTGGAATTTTCCCCCTCTCAACAAAATATATGTATACATGTGCTAAATTGTTACACACATCTGTCCACTGAAGTTGTTATATTCTTTGAACAACAGTTGCATTAGTTCATAGTCTGAAATTCTTTTGTGGACTCCTTAGTAGTTAAGACAAAACCTGAATCATCCTAGTCATCATTCATATCCTTTCCATAATTGTGAATACATAGCATCCTGTATCTTGCTATCTCCCAATATAGAGATAGCTAGTTTCTTGCTCTTGTCCTCCTCATTCTCATAAGACTGCATTTTTGGGGGCTTGTAACTGATTCTGGTGTTTCACCTCACATTAACTCCATTTAGGCAAGGCAATTAATCCATGTTCGCCCCATTTTTAATCCAATTTTGCCCAAGGTTACCACTACTTATATTTAACAGGAATAAAGTAATTGGGGTCGACCCGGATTAAACATCATAGTGTGAAAGAGTATAAGTATACAACTTTACAGTTATATTCAATGACATGTAATGTAACAAAAACTAATCACTTGCTCTAATGATCCTTTGGACCAGGTAAGCAAATAAACTAATACTGGCAACAAAAATATCACAATAAAGGAAAAAGTACAAAGACCTGCTTCAACAATCCTTTTCCTATCTAAAAATATTCTAGTCATGAAAAAAAAACCTCACAAACAATTAACAAATAAACTAATAGATCAATAAAATCATTATGGCAAATTCATGCTTCATCTGTGACATAGTCTTGCTGTACTTGCCATGTAATATAATTGTTAAAAAACGTTAACAGGATCATGAGTGGATTTATGCTAACCTGTATGACAGAACATAAAGGTGGCTCAAACAAGGTCAAATCCAACCTATGATCTTGGGGTGGTTTGTTACCAACCTTGCTACCTGGTGTCTCATTTAAAAGGACCTGTGACCTTTGAAATGTTCAAAACCCTTATATTTTATGGTTTTATATGCTTAAAAGTGACCTGGTGACATGTAACAATTTTTAGACATGACCTTGTGACCTAAGGGGATCACCCTACTGAAGCCCCAAATAAACTAATCAGGAAAGCATTCTCCACTCATGATTGTACTTGAAAGACCTTTTTACTGACATTCAAAAAAAATTCTTCTGTTAGGTCAATATCAGACTTTCATAACAGTTTAGATTACTATAACAATACAAAGTGCTAAAGACAATATACAAACACGTAAATGTTGGGAAAAAAATAGCATTGCAACAATGTTGAAAAGATACTAAAACAAAAAATCACCCTTATGATTGAGAGATACAATGTACAAACCAACATAACATTAAATAAATCTGTATCTAAAAGAAACCTTCATCATAAATGCATAGCAAGTTCATCATGGTCATGGCCTAACAGGTGAGTACAGATAGCATAGTAATGCCAGAGGGCACCACCAGCAACAAAACAATGCCAAATGGCATGTGCAAATGGCATCCGGCCATCCATTTTGAAGAAAACAACACCTAATATATAAGTAGCTCCACCTAAGGCTAATTCAAACATTCCAGCTGCTTGTCTCTGTAAAAGAAATATGGATATATATATATATGATTTTTTAAGATTATATATAATTTTTATTCAGAAAGTTTGAACTATTCATGAAAAAAACACTAAGAAAGAGAGGTTTCAAATGGCTCATTTAAAATTATTCCAACATTTATCGTCGTGTACAAACTTTTCAGGTCTTGATTATGCATAAGTTTTTAGCTTGTTCTTGTCAAGAATTTGCATGAATTATTTGACAATAGACATTAAGCAACCAATAATTAATCATTAATAGTAAATTCTGATGGATTAAATACTGTGTCACATTTATGTGGAATATGCTTATAGATAAGCTACTATTTCCCATGATGCAAAATATGCATACATTACTGTAAATTCAGAAATTATTGCATGCATTTATTATTGCGATTTTTTAAGAAATGACAAAAATTTGAGATTTATTATAGCAATTTCGGGAAAATCTACATACACTTATATGTATCAGATATCAGAATGCGAGTTCTTACTATTGCGATTATCACCCAGTCGCATTATTCGCAATAATAAAAACCTCGCAATAACTTCTGAATTTACAGTATATTCCATATTTATCTTGTGTGGTTAGTGATGCTCAACTTTTTTTTCTTTTAGCAATGGTTTGTCTTTCTTTGAGTTAATAGTTTTTCAAAGCCTCTTTTCAAGTTCTTCAACTTTTTTAAATACAATGAGTTCTAATCTTTTTGATCTTTCTATATAACTTTGTTCTACTTCAGTTCTTTTAAAATACATGTCAAGGAATCATTACATTTCATTTAGAGAGAGAGATAACAATGACATAATTTTCTTAAAAATCATTGGCACACTAAAATGACAAAAGACAAACAAAATCCAACCTAATTCAAAAACTTAAATACTTTGACATATGAGTAAAGATGTGCAATTCATTTCAGTAGGCGGTAATGGTAGCCTTTTCCTAAATTCCTCTGCCCATATTGTAAACTTCGGACATGTATGATGGCTCGTTTCAAAGCTGAGACATTTTTTCATATGTGGTTAAATTTGGGGTATGAAGTGAGATAAAGTTTTCTGTAATTTAGGATACCCTGAAAAGCCTTTTGTGATGTGCCTTCTTGAGGTAAAAAATCCCTTTTTTCACTCAATAAGTCCTTTGAAAATTTAGTTCTTTGCATACATTTAATAATAACTCCATATTTTTACACCTTTATTCTATGGTCTTATGCTCTCCAAAACAGCACAAATGGTTAAAGCTCAGTCACTTGTTAAAAATTGAAAATTGTCCAATATCACTGCAGAGAGATTTTTTGTTAACGCAATATTTTTGAGTTTTTAGACGCATTGGGATATTGACCCATATGTGCACAAGTCACACTTGATTTTTGTGCCTTTAAAAAGCTTGATAAATGGACTTCTTTGTCACATGAATATGAATAAGATCCTTCCTTATAGAGTTTTAGCTGTTTCATCTATGTTCTTAATAAAAAGATATGAAAATGTACAATTCATACATTACTTACTTGTAAACAGACAACAATAGCAGGACAGACACCAATTATTAAATACAGCAATAATTCAAGTATCTTATACCTGAAAATGAAAAAGAGAAAAGAAATTAAACAGTGTGTTCCTTATCAGAAAAAAGGAACAATTTAATTGCTGACAATTAATTCATTTTTCATTTCATTTAAAGTACATTGTACTATTTTCATTTTTTGCTATTTTTAGAAAAATAGTATGTTAACTTTTTCACACTCCCAAATAAACAAATACTTTGGGTTTACAAAGACAATTTATGATTTCTCAATCATATATAGCCAGTGTTCCAGCTAGGATTTCAAAAGGACAGGGAGCCAATCATGAAAAGGGCACTTAGCATGCTGATTGATAATTCAAAAAGTGCATGTCAAACATTGTCTTTTATTATGTAAACAGCAGGGTTTCAGCTAGGACTTTGAGGGCTTTAGTCACTTTTAAAATCAACCTTATTTTGGGTAACAGCAAGGACCAAGGACTTATATTACTAGCTATACATATGCCTTACAGGGTCTTTGAAGGCCTTAGGAAGCTACAAATGTAGGCAGTTATTGCATGATTTGACTGGTGTGATGCTAAAATATGAAGATTAGAACAAGGATCCGGAAATTTATTTCAAAATTCAGTTATTTTCAGGGGACATTCCTGATCAACAAAAGTTGATTTCCTCTTTTTTAAAACCAGGAATCACAGCATAAATGAAATTCACTGCATAATCATTATCCCTGTAAAAACGTTTAAATCGATATTTGGAATTCATTTTTATCAACATGGAATGATCATAATGACAGTATATTTCAAATTTATCAAGAATAGATCACTTTTACTTTCGATTTTTAAACGAAATGAAAACGGGAAGTGACAAGAGGATAATAAATTCAGAATGAATCCGGATTCATCTTTGATTGGTTCCTGTTTAACAAAAAGGCAGGAAATTATCCTTTTTTTACTTTAAGTTGCTCAGTAAGAAATATATTTGTCTCTCTCAATTAATTTGATACTAAATGATTTCGTATTTTACATTTTAGTGTCTATTAAATTTATAAGAATACTTCCACGCATGCACAGTACGTGATAAAGAAAGCACCTGTTTGACTCATGAAAATATTTTTTAACGTTTTGAATAAAGTTTTATCTTTTTAATCAAAATTGTCGAAAGATTATATAAAATGTGACAAAAAGACGTTCATATCAGGAAACTTCGTCAAACAAGCTGCAAATAGTGATCGTTTGAGAAATTTTGAAATTGAAATGCGAACTGTCCAGGGAAAAACAGTTTTGTTCAATTGACAAAACTACGAAAACATGAATGGGTCAAGGAACTGCAAATTGTGGTCATTTGAGAAATATTGAAATTGAAATGCCGACTGGTTTTACTTGGAAAAATAATTATGGTGGTCAATTATGAGTATAAAAATGAGGAGATGAGGTACCATAGCCAATGAAACAACTATCCACCAAAGTTGCCAATGAGACAACTATCCGCCAAAGTTCAAATAAAGTCAGTCTCCTGACTTGGGACAGGCACATAAAGAATGTTGCGGGTTAAACATGTTTGTGAGCGCTCAGCCCGCCCCCTAACCTGGGACAGTGGTGTTACAGCACAACATAAGAACAAACCATAAAAATCATTTGAAAAAGGCTTAACTCATCAGATGGATACAAAGCAGAAAAACATCAAACACAAACATAGACCAGCCTTGGCAGGGTATTTATCCATCCCTCATCCCTAACAACAAAAACGACACTAAGTACAGATCTGAGAGTACGGCAGTTACTCACAACAAGTTCAAAGCCAATAACAACTGATAAAAAAATCATGTATCTAAGACTAAAATATCAATCAGTACACATCCAACATCCAATGGATTTAGTGTAAAGACGTCATTAACAGTCAGAGATTTACTAATTAACGGATTAGTGACCCATCCGATGGAGATAAGCAAATAACCTGTAATCACAACTTATAACACCTGCTGTAAATGTTAATTAGCTGAGGGTCATAAACTTGTCAGAAACATGAAGACAGGAAGAATTATAGTATTTTCATCAAAATAATACAATAAATGCATGGACTTCCAAAAAGGGTGGGCTGTCTTAAAAAGGGCATAAGTTGGGAAAGGGTGGGTGAGACCGCCCTGTAAAAACGATCAAGCTGGAACACTGATAGCTAGACGTTATGTGTAAAAAATACAACATGGGCATCTAAACAAAATTTGTGATGTGTGATAAAAAAAATTCATGTTTGCAATAATTAAAGCAGGGGTCTAAAAATAATACATGACTTACTTTTCATGAAATATATATTGATAGAGTATTCCAACTACCGCCATTGTCCACACAATACTTAACACTTCATCTCCAATACCGTTAAATTCTCTTAATGTTAACCTAAATATAAATAAAATATACACTTTTAATACCAGCACTTCCTTAACCTAATATCAGACAAAACTGCCAATTTTTTTTTTTTTTGTAATACAATAGTCATTTTGTTATTAAGACCCTCTCAAGAGGTACTGATCATCATAAAACAAGTATATTAAATCAAAGTCTTCTGTGTGATTCCACCCTCTACCAGAAATTCATTAAAAGATTAACCAAAATGTAAAAGTACATGTGTTTGCAACTATTTACACCTCAAACAATCACAGAATTTCCCCATACACCCAATACTGCTCTTATCTTGGAACCACTTCCATATATAGAGAATATTATACGGCTTTTTCAATATCACATCCGTATCAACTCGACACACCAATATAATCCGAGGAACTCTGCTCGAGGGATTATATTGGTTGAGGGTAGATACGGTGTGCGATATTGAAAAAGACATATCATATACACTTTATTATATACATATACCTCAAGTAGATGTTTTTTATGTGACATGATGTCATACATATAAGGGGATTTGAAATGACGTCATACAGTTAGAGGTTTGACATGACGTCATACAGATTAGGGTTTGATAAAGCCTTTGCAACAGTGACTGCAATCAATGACATGTCGTCATACAGATTAAAGGTGTGATAAAGCCTTTGCAACCGTGCTGATATCGATATCATCACGGATGGCTGATACAGCATGCTTGCCAATGATTGTACTACACATACAATTTATCTGTATTTACTACTAAGTAAACAATAAAGAAGAATAAAAGGTCATGAGTGCAATTTCCTGTACCACATGATTCCTTTAGTGTACCATATATTGCTACTGGATCCCAGTCTTGCAAATCTACTGCATTGGATAACAGCTATTAGATATATCTGTGTAAGAAAATTCAGTAACAATACTTCCAAAAGTAATACATACCTTTCATGTCTTCTTTTTTTCACAGGCAAAAAATTAATGGGCAGAATTATTTTTTTTGTTACAGTTCAAGTGTACTTTTGTAAACTTACCATGGAGTATATGATGAGGCAATAAACAAATAAATAACTGCTCTATCTCCTATGTGAAATATATATTTAAGTGTTCTGAAAAGATAAAAAGTGAAAAAAAGACCTTTTTTTAAAACATGCATGTGCAGTGCTGAAACAGTGTTCAATCAAGACAATACATTTTTATTGCTACCGATGGGTCCTTATTCAGACTTTTTTCTTCTATATAATAAACTAGCAACACTTTCCTAGCTAACAAAAAAGTCATGTAGATGCCTCAAAGTCTTTTAATACCAAGACTTCTTGCAATTGTTTTAAATATATACTGAAGGCTTTAGCAATGTATAGTGCAGAGGTATGGTGAATTCACTCTTGTTATTGGCTATATAAGACATTTGTACCACAGGTTTTTTTTTTGTTCTTCATCAAGTCATCTTTTAAGAACCAAATACAAATGTATATGATAAATAAATGAATGGTACTTTTCAATACTGCAGAAAATTAATTTCTCAAATCATCTATCATCTCATGGCTTAGCCTAACACAGAGAGGTTACTAAAAAAATTCCATCTTGTTGTTAAAACCATCATTTACAAATCCACCTTTTGACAGTCTGATTCAAACCATACCTCTCACTTGCTATTGTTTATTTATAATATGTCGTGCGAGGGAGGTATGAAGAAAACAGGAGCGCTGAGAGATTTGCTTTTAACCCGATGGACCTTTTAAATTCGTAAAAGATCTTTGGAAAAATACTTGAAGGCAGTACGGTTGCCTATAATTGCTTACACCCACTTTATTTGAACTTTGGTGGATATATGTCTCATTGGCAATCATACCTCATCTCCTTATTTTCATATTGTAAAGTATGAACATTTCAGTATTATTTACAATCTATTTCAATCATAATTGTTATGGTGAAAAGAGTCACTTGATTCTCTATCCTACTTACTTGAACTGTCCCATAAATGCAAAAAGATGAAACAGACTAGATGTAGTAAATAATGATATCAAGGCAAATCCAAAAATCCATGCTATAAATGTCTGTAGCTTTGTCTTGGCTAAACCTACCATCCACCAAGTGCCAATAATACTGGGCACAATCATCAGCTGAAAAATAAAGCATAGCTTGATGTAAGATACATACAAAAGATGGAAACTTTGGTAGACTTTCTTGAGATCTGTAATGAAATGCTAGCGCTAATATCCAAAGAAAAAAATATGGTACCCATAGCATGAATTAGAATTACCACAGTGTAACAATGTGATGAATATATTGTATACATGTGTAAGATTGAAAGCTTTGCAATCAAAGTCTGCTGGAAAAATATATTTCATATGTACTGTAAATTCAGAAATTATTGCGATGTTTTTATTATTGCGAAAAATGCGACAGGGTTATAATCGCATTAATTTAAACTCGCATTTTGAAATTTTTTATATGAATTAAACAGGATTTTTCTCAATATCGCAAAAATTAAAATCGCATTTTCGTCTAAAATGACAAAATCGCAATAATAAATGCACGCAATAATTTCTGAATTTACAGTAGTATGTTGCCAATGTGTTCATAAAGCCTATTGGATTATAAACTTAGCATAAACATATATGTAGCAATGCGTTCCTTGAAATATGTTTGGAATGTTAACTTTCATCATGCTTAAAAATTTTAACAGTTAATAGTCATAGTATATCAGGACTTACCCCCCATGTATAACTATGTTAGCTTTGTGTTCTGTCTGTTGG
Source organism: Mytilus californianus (assembly GCF_021869535.1). Lineage (NCBI taxonomy): Eukaryota > Metazoa > Mollusca > Bivalvia > Mytilida > Mytilidae > Mytilus > Mytilus californianus. The sequence continues at coordinate 40,424,013 of NW_026262723.1, read as the reverse complement.
AACATAGACCTGACCCATGTGTAACAATGTTAGCTATGTGTTAATAGTCTGTTGGAATATGGACTTACCCCATGCGTAACAATGTTAGCAATGTGTTCATAATCTGTTGGAACATGGACTTACCCCATGTGTAACAATGTTAGCAATGTGTTCATAATCTGTTGGAATATAGGCCTGTCCTTTTCCAGCTTTAGGATTTTTCAACCTGAAATATCAATCCAAACTTCACTGTTTTTCTTATTTAAAAACACAAAAAATTAAGCAACAGTAATCTTACCATGCGTTAATATATATACCCATTTCTTTATTGTTATTTCTATATATTGTACTAATTTTCATGCATTTCATTGGTAAATGTTATAAAGAATGAATATTCATTTATTCAACAAAATCAAAATTGTCTATTTGCAAACATTGTTAAAATCCAGCACCCACAAGAAGTCAATTTGCAACCACAAAAATATATTAATCCACTGTTTATAAATTGCCAATAATTAATTTACATTTATCTCTGTGGAGGTTCTCATGGTATGAGATTGGGCCTTTCATAGTTTATTATCAATGTTTTTTTTTTTAATTCTTGCAATCAACAGTTATTATTATGATTATTAATTTATTAATTAGCTATGGTAAAACAGTAAGCAATCATTAATTTTCTCATATAGTATCTGAAAGATACCTAGCCATGATCCTGTATCCCCCCTGTTTCATATATATATACATGTATAAATATCAGTCAGGAACCTGTTTCAGTGGTTGTCGATTGTTGATGTGGTTCTTAAGTGTTTCTCGTTTTTTATATAGATTAGACAGTTGGTTTTCCTGTTTGAATTGTTTTACACATCATTTTGGGGCCCTTTATAGCTTGCTGTTCGGTGTGAGCCAAGGCTCTGTGTTGAAGGGCGTACTTTGACCTATAATTGTTTACTTTTTACACATTGTGACTTGGATGGAGAGTTGTCTCATTGGCACTCGTACCACATCTTCTTATTTCTATGTCATTGTGTGGTATTAATAAGGTTTTCAAACAAATCCCATTCAGATATACCTAGTAAAATCACAGCAGGACAAACGCTTTTTGATTGGCTGCACCACCATTTTTCTTTTTTCATCTACCTGAAAATAAAAATATCAAATTTGATTATTTATATTAAGTTAAGTATCACATATTTTGGGGTCTCACTAATTAGTGACAAGAAGCGTCAAGAAGCAACAAGAAAACAAATTAAGCGTAAAAAAATCTAACAATTAATCATTTCATATAAGAATAAAATATAAAAAAAGGCATTAAAATGTTGGATTTTTTTAATATATACATGTAGTGTAGAACTAAAGTGATTATCATTATTTCATTATACTGATAGATGAAGAAATTAAACATTTGTTACAAAAAATATATATAGGGATTGTTTAGTTTATATTAATTTTCTAGAATATGATTATGATAATGTATCTTAATATTGTTTTTTGCAATACATGTGTCTCTAGCTTAATTGCGAAAATGACATCCAATTAACACCTTTAACTTACTACACGCGGCAGATAAACATATAAATGTTCTAAAATGCGGATAAAAATTAATATGAAAATATAAATGGTAAAACATGGTGTTTGCTGAAATACATATCACAAATATATGTAGCATAGCAGAAACTCATAATAAGTATATGTATTATATGTCTCTGGTAGCTGTCAGAACTATCATGGCTTTCAAAATGTGTGATGTTTTATTATTATATTTTATAACAATTCTAATCACTGTGCAGGATGTGCAAGTTTGCAGCCACGTCCATTCAGAATGGGGACATTAAATATGATGCCTTGTGTAAAGAAAGTGTAATGTTCTTTACACGTTAAGAACCTTTGCAACAACTCTTAGAAGGGTCTGTAGGTGGCCTGTTGGCCTGTTGCAAGGCTAAATTTCTGTCCCTATCCAATATACATGTACCCTCATTTTCCGTGGCAGTCCAAATTTCCCCCAACCTTCATCCTGGACGGCCTCTATTACAGGACCTACCTATTATAGTTATTGTTAATTTGTTCTCGTCCTGAACATGCATGAAATATTTGCCACTGGATGTTAAGCAACCAAAAATTAATCAATCAATCTATTGAATCATTTATATTCAATACTATAAAAAAAAAAAAAAACAGAACATCAGTGCAAAGTTTAAATAGCTACAAAATTTGAAACTTTGTAAAACAACAAATAATCATATAAAAAAAATGAATGTTTTTCTATAAATGTAATTTTTTAATGAAATATGAATTTTCTTATCGGTAAATTTTTCTTCATGTCGCTAAATTTTATTTTCTTACACTTCTAGTCGCTAAAATCCTTCTAGTCACTAAGAAGTGAGTCCAAATATTATTTGACTTCTCAAAAAAGTTTGGAAGTAGGCTACATGATCCCACATGAACTTGAAGTAAGCAGGAGAAGATGCAAAAGAAAATAAAAGATGTGGGGATTAAAATTTTTGTGAATAATTTTTCTGATTTTATATCGTCACTAAAAAGCCAGCTCTAAACTCCCAGCGCTTTGTGTAATTTAACTCATTAAAGCATTTGACAAAGACACATCCTTTCCGCTAACTTTAGCCAATGGGATTATTCTAAATAGTTCATGTCTGTGTGACGGGATTGCTTCCCTTCATTAGTAGATACTTAGTCAGTTGTAAGCAGTTGATCTTAAAGGAAGTGCTTCTTTAGCTCAGTCGGTTAACGCACTGCCTTGTAACACAGTGGTCCCAGTGGAGACAAGTGATTTTGTAATAAAAAACATGCTCTCCAGTTACATTTGGCGCCCAACTAAAACACCCACGGTGGTTAGAGAGGAATACGAGCTAGGCCTAGGGTATGTGTGTGAGTCATAATGGTATGATGACTCTTGAGGCGGGGGAAGTGTGACGGGATTGCTTCCCTTCATTAGTAGATACTTAGTCAGCCGTAAGCTTCTTTAGCTCAGTCGTTTAACGCGCTGCCTTGTAACACAGAGGTCCCGGGTTCGAGTTCCGGAGCAGACAAGCGATTTTGTAATTTTTTATGAAAATGATGCTCTCCGGTTATGCTTGTCTCTTACATTAGTGTCGATACTTGTCATACCTACTTTTCATCACTGTTTAGTAAAATTTGCATTGAAATGACCAGAGGTTTCGTAGTCACTTATCCTCTGATTAAAAAGGGCAAAGTAATGACAGCAATTGTTGGTTGTTGGGGAGTTTTTCAAGAACATATTATTTAATCTTAGTCTTTAAGTGTTTCATTTAGAATCATAGTTAGATTAAACGTTTTCAAGATTCAAAATTCATTCGGAAAGTTTAGACTATTCGATGTAATCTGGGCTAAGGAAGAAGAGGTTTCAAATGGGTCATTTAAAATATCTGATTACCAAAAGAAATATTTAACCAAAACGAAAATGAAGACCACTATTCAAGGATTCAAAGAAGATTTTAACATATTACTATATTAAAGTTTCTTTACAATAAAATATTATTGAACTAATAATGGTTTCATTAAGAACATGATTAAAAGCATCTATTTGTGATAAGATAAGAAAAGATAAGATAATTTTATTAGCCAATCATGGTGCCCAAAATTTGAGCTTTACAATCAAATGAATTACAAAATAAAGTACACTAAATGATTAGAATGATTAAAGTACATTTAAACAAAAAAAAACATGAATACACATTTAAACAAAGTAACATAATTATAAACCATGTTATTGACAAAACATTAAGTTATTTTGGAAGCCACTGTGACCTGGAGAATCAGTTTATAGTCCTAGGCCTATGGGAGACAACTCCTAATCGATTTTATTAGGTCTTTCCTTTTTTCTGTGGAAAGACCTGTTGTATTTGTTCTGATTATTATTTTTTTTTTTTTCTTCTTCTTCCAAACCCTTTTCTTGCGATATAAAGTTGTTTCGCAAGATGTCGCTTAGATATTTTGGATATTATATCGAACAGTTATTGCACTTTTAAAACTTATCTTGTTAAGCCGAAGACTTTTTTATTGTAAGATTTATCTCCCCAAACACTGTTTTTCTTGTGAGTGTATCTCCTCTGTAACCAAAAAAGATATCGACAAAATTCTTTTTCTTATTTGCTCGTTACATCCTCAGAAATTTTTGGCTAATTTGGATTGAAGCGATCCTGTGAAATTTTATAGGAGTTATCTACCTTTACCAAATTAATTTGTCATTTTGTTTTTGTAACTCATAAACTGTAAGCCGTATAAATCTAGAGTTTTTTTTTTATTTGAAGTCTTTAGGTCCTAACTTAGAAAATGAGGTCAAAGTAAAATGTGATGGTCATGTTCTCAATTTTGACTTTTGCTTGTTTTTGCATTTTCTCTGACACTTTTAAAGTTATATGTAAAAGAAATAGTGCAAAATGTTTGCTTTATTGTGATGAAGATATGATATATTTGGTCTGAAACAATCCAATGATATCTAATAGGAGTTATTGCCCCTGAAATGTTTTATTTTAAGGTAAATTGATTATTTCTTCAGATTGGTACACGATAAAGCCATAAGGTCTTTTGCAATATGTTGGGTGACATATGACCTTGAAAAAGGTCAACCGGAAGTGACCTTGTGTAAACCGAAAGTGGTCATATCCGCACTAATTTTATGGAAAAGTACCTAGAAACCATATATTTATGAATGGGCATAAATAAACCTATCAATTGAGACCGGAAGTGACATTCCATAAACAGGAAGTAGCAAATTATCTCCCTTTTTACAGGCAAAAGTATATATAAACCATATATTTTGGAATCAGTGTGAATAAAGCTGTCATATGAGACCGGAAGTGACATTTTCTAAAACGGAAGTAGCCAATTATCCCCTTTTTACAGGCAAAAGTATATATAAACCATATATTTTTAGAATCAGTGTTAATACAGCTATCATATGAGACCGGAAGTGACATTTTCTGAACCGGAAGTTGGCAATTATCTCCCTTATTTCAGGCAAAAGTATGCAGAAATCATACATTTATTGAATCATTATGAAGAAACATATGATTGAACGACAAAAGGTTTTTAATTGTATTTTGTTTTCTCCTATTTTCTCAAACTACATTTATATTTTCTAAGAGTTTCTTGCTTTCTTCAAAAAGGGAGTGCAATAATTTAGATAAGTTTAAAGAAACAAAAAATCTTCAGATTAAAGAATCCAAACATTTTATCAGATAACTTTGAAAAATTTTTGAATTTAGAATTTAAATTAGACAGATGTTGAGATCTTGTATCTTTTAGAACAGGACATTTTAAAAGAAAATGTAGTTCATTTCAAGGTCATGACAGCTAGTTCTAAATCTTGTAATTATTTGCCTGTCTTTTTTGGAATTTATTGTTAAATATGGTTCAAACATAAAAATATTTTAAAATTTACTGTAAGTTCTTAATTTATTGCCGTACTGTAAATTGGTACACTTCCCAGAATTGCTTTCTAAACTAGCTACCCAAATTTCTTTAAATTTTATTGCTAGAGAACTTTTTACTTTTTTTAATATATGGTTTTGTTTAAAGATTGTGATAATGTATGTAATGTTCATATTGATACTAACATTAATTTTGCCACGGTCAATTTTTGATAAATTAAAACAGAACTAAATAATAATGTATTGCTTTGAACTTTTATGAAAACGTATAGTCCTACATACTGCCGATATCATGTTCTTATATTTTGGCATTGCATAAGATTGTGTTTCCCTATACTTTTGGTGACGTCTTTATACGATAAATCCGTTGGATCATGCAGAGGCGTAGCTGCCGTTAGGCACTTTAGGCACGTGCCTACACATAACTTTTTCACAAATGTTTTTTTTTTATTAAAAAAAATAATAAACAACGTTATCTGCATGTAGATGCACGCCACTGAAGTCGTCAAAACTCTTTAATTATCGAATGTCATGTGTACATTAGTCTATCATCCTTATTGAATGGAGTTATGTCATTATATTCCCCCTTATATAGAAACTATAGACTAGAAATTTGGTTCAGATCATTTCACTTCTATCAACAAATACTTGAATGAACCTCAACTTAGACGCATGATTTTTTTTGAAGTAGTTGTTGTTGGCTTTCAACTAGCTTTCCACTTGGTCTTCATCCGACCTACAATTAAACCCTTGCTAAAGTTGAGCGTCCGTTTGGCTGTGCAGGATGTATAAATACGCAGTCACGTCTGGTCAGAATGGGGACGTTTAATCCGATGACTAGTGTAGAGAGAATGTCACGGTCTCTGCACGTTAAGAAACTTGCAGCAACTCTTTGAGGGGTTCGTAGGTGGTATACTGAAAGGCAAAATTTCTGTTCCTATCCAATAAATCATCATTTTTCCAATGCATGACGTTTCCAAATTTCCAGACCTTTGTCCTGGACGACCCCTATTACAGGACCTAGCTACCTGTTGTATTTTTTGTAATTTTTTTTTGTCCTGAACATGCATGAACTATTTGCCACTGGACGTTTAGCAATCAATCAATCAATCAACTAGCTTTCAGTAACTTAGAGTACTATCAGATCTACGTGTAATGACCATAATTATTCAAATTCCTAAGCAGGTAGGGATTTTTCAGTACAGGATATAAGGAAATATGAATTTCTTGAATTTTGTTCGATAGTATGAACAGAACAGAACTTCTGCACGAGGCATCGACTGTTTGTGTATGTGTTTGTGTAGCCAGGGGACGGTGAAGGTTTCTTTTAAATGTACGATCGTCAATATGTACTATCAATTGACGTATATATCAATTATCCTCAATCAGAAAGGAATAGATATGAAAATACTAAAGAGGTTGTGCTGCTTAATAAAGGCCTACGCTGATCCACGCTGAGCAATGCATATTGTAATTTTTTTATATATATTTCCGATTGTGCTGCCTGTTAATTCATCAGTCAGATGTTATTGTAAAATTATGTATATTATAATTTCTTCGAAATTTTTTTCATGTATATTATCATGATAAAATGACCAGTTTTCATGTTGTTTTTTTGTACACAAAATTTTGCAACTAAAATGCTGAAAACCGTTTTCCGTCCTTGAACCCCCTACCAGGGCTCTGGCCTGGACCTGATGGACCCGGCCGCAATTTGTGCCTACAGTTTATTGGATACCTAGCTACACCCCTGGCCGATGTGTTCTGGTTGACAATTTTAATACTCGGCACGGAGTGTTGGAGAACGTGATTTGGCTTTGGACTATATTTCAGCAAATATGAGTACTCTTTCATCGGTACTTTGTGTCTATTGTCTTTATGTTCGTTGTTTTGTGCTTCGAATCGACGAATAGTGGAATCAAGTCATTTCAGAGATCACTTCAACTAATTCTTACAGTTTATTCTTATGTTGTCCTGTTTAAACCATTGTCCAAGGTTAGGGAAATGTTGGGTTCTTAAAAACATGTTTACCCCCGCCATATTCTGTATTTCATTCTGTACGTCACGACCTGGCACAGGAGCCTGTAATTCACTGGTTGTCGTTGATTGCTGTCTGTCAGTACACCTGTTTTTTCGTTATTGTTTTTTTTTCATAAATTAGGCCCGTACGTTGGTTTATCGCGTTTGAACATGTTGAATTGTTTGACATTTTGTCATTTTTAAGCTGACTATACGGTATGGGTTTGCTCACTGTTGAAGGTCGTATGGTGACCTACAATTGCTTAAATCCACGTCATTTGGTCTCTGTTTTACCGGTATATAGGTAATTGTCCAATTGGCAATCATACCACATTTCATAGTGCCTTATTTTATATAACATGGACATGGACATGTTGGAAATAGAGAAAACATTTTAATCTAGAGAAATAGGATAATGCGATTCATGTCTCATAATATTTTTTTATGTAAAACGTAATGATATGGTAATTGCAACCAAATATTACTTCGTTTCCTATGTCGTAAAATGGCAGTGAAATCAACATATAATGCAGCCAATCATGTGTTAAAATATGCTACAAAAGATGAAATAATGTGTGCAATAAGTAGGAATTTTACTTTACAAAACGATTTGATGTATAAAGTGGTCATGCATACCTAATCAAATAGATTCGTAGCTTGCATTTTCATCAAACACGCTAAGAGACATATTAAAGTTTCATGTAAAGTTGAAAAGGTTACTTTGAATTTTATACAGTTATCATTTGCCATGTTTTTAAATACCGCTTCATTGATGTTTACGCCATGTCTGTTTTTATTAAATTTTAGGAGCTGTATAAGCAAAAGCATGATTCTGTACTGTTTAGGATCAACACTATGCTTTTGGAAGATGGGCAATAAGCGTATGTTTTTGGACACAGGGGAAAAACAATAAACAAATAAAATGCTTCGCTGAGCGCAACCTGATACGACCGCAGTGGTCGAACCCTGAACAGTTGGGCCAAATTTGGACACAATATTCAAGCTTGATACTATCTGAATTTGGATTGTGATCAAATTTTTTACATATATTAGGTTTCTGACACAGAATAAATGTGGTCAAAGATCTTGTGCAATTGAAGATTTCTGCTTGAAACTTTTCAAAAATTTGAAATTTTGAAAATTTTGAAGAAAAAAAATATGAACCCTTTTAAAAAAAATGGAACACCCCCCCCCCCCCCCCCCCCCTTATCCCCAATTTTTTTTAATCCCCCTTTTAGCATTAACCATCAAACTCAATTGCAGTCTTTCCTTTGTAGTATGGAACCTTGTAGTACAATTTTAGAGAGATCCATGCACTCAATCACAAGTTACTGTCTGGAAACTAGAAAAATGTTTTTTTTTTGTAACCATAAAAGCCCATTTAAATACATCATAAAAGTAATAAAATAGAAAATGACATCATAGTCATGGATAAAATTAAAAAACCACACAGCAACTTTTAGTAGTAATATCTAAAAATAAAATTCCTTCATCAGCATTTAAAAGTAACTTCTAAAAATAAATTGACAGCTAGGACTTTGCAACCATAAAAACCCATTTAAATACATAATAAAAGTATTAAAATAGAAAATGACATCATAATCATGCCTAAAATTAAAACATTTTCATCAGCAACATTAAATAGTAATATCTAAAAATAAAATTCCTTCACATACATTACCATGGCTAAAATTAAATAATTTTTAAAATAGAAAATGACATCATAATCATGCCTAAAATTAAAAAGCCTCCATCAGCAACATTAAATAGAAATATATAAAAATAAAATTCCTTCACATACATAATCATGGCTATAATTGAATAACCTTTATTAAACATTTTTAAAATAGTAACTTCTAAAAATAAATTGACAACTAATCACCTAAAGAAAGACAATACATTTCTTTATAAATAATTCACAAGCAGTGTATGGGAGGTAATTTGACAATATGTGTTTGAATTACCTCCCTTACACTCTTTGAAATTATGTTTTGTACTTAAGTAATTGTCCATTAACCTGGAAACCTTTGTTTTTCCCCCTTTTTGCCCCTAATTCCTAAACAGTTTGAGCAATAACCCTCCAAAGCTAATTCTTACCATCCCTTTGTGATATGGTAACTTGTGGTATAATTTCAGAGAGATCAATACACCATTTCACAAGTTATTGTCTGGAAACTAGAAAAATGCTTATTTGGGCCCATTTTGGCCCCTAATTCCTGAACTGTTATGACCATAACCCCCAAAATCAATCGAAAACTTCCTTTTGTGGTCATAAACCTTATGGTAAAATTTCATAGAAATCCATACACTTAAACAAAAGTTATTGTCCGGAAACCAATGTGTCTTCGGACGACGACGACTTATAATTTTGCGGTCGTAAAAAAACTGCCAGTTGAGAACCTATCAATATGTTAGTATATATATATATATATATATATAGTACTTCATGTCCATCACATCACTGGCTACTGGGCAACTTATAACTGTAGTTCCGAGTCAGTGGTTGTCGTTGGTTCATGTCTGTCATTTTTTCGTAAATTGTTTTGTGATAATTTAGGCCGTTAGTTTTCTCAGTTGAATTCTTTCGTATTTTTCATGTCGGGGCCTTTTATAGCCAACTATACGGTATGTGTTTTTCTCATTGTTGAAGGTCGTAAGATTGCCTATAATTGCTCAAATCTACTCCATTTGAACCTTGGTGGATAGTTGTCTCATTAGCAATCATACCACATCTCCTTTTTTTATAGTAGTGAAATATGTTATGTATCGAAATTGCTAAGGTTGTTGTACTTTGGTGGGTTAATATGGGTCTGGATGGGGGTTTACAGAATAGAAAATAATGGGCAAAAAATATAAAGAATACTAGTATAGAAAAATGGACCAAAAAGAAAAAGAAAAGAGAATAATGAGGTAATAAAAATATAAAGAATAGAGAATAATGGGCAAAAAGTATAAAGAATAGAGAAAAATGGCCTAAACAATTAAAGATTACAGAAATAAAGGACACCCTATCCAGACCCTCGTTAATCTTTGACGGGATCTCTTGGAGCCGTGTTAAACAAGGATAATCCAGAAAACTTGGTTACATGTATTTGGCCGAACAACTTTCCCTATGTTCCAAATGTAAACAGTTTCGGAAATTTATTGGACTGTACAGAAAAATATTCGATATGGTTTCAGAAGCTGGTTGAAAATAAAGTGATAGCATTGTAATCGTATTAGCGCAGTCTACACAGGACAGCCACATCGGAATGAGGAGAAAGTTAACAAAGGCTTAAAAATATGGGATGTCAACACTAAATGTGCACTCGGTTAGGACGAAATAAAATTAAATCATTCATCCGTTACATATTTTTTTTTTAATTCCATTCTGAAATAAATCATTCATTAAAAAAACGTAGTCTCGCAATAAATGAATGATCGGTATCCAGAAAAGCGCATCAAAAATTATCAAGAGTATTTTCATGAACCTATATTATTCAAACGGCAGAAACAAATTAAACAAAAAAAAACCAACGAGATCTTAAAATTATTTCGATTTTAGATTCATGTTTATTTACGCTTAGGTTTTCGGGGATGGGTGTGTTTTTGGTGTTTTCAGTTGGTCATGATGTACAAGTACAGATGATGAAAAGCGCACCATTTCACAAAGTGGGGAGACAAAACGACTCACAGACGATTAGCAAAGGTTCCTTTTTGAGGGAAGGGGCATATTACTCACATAGGTGTCGGAAAAAGCCCGAGGGTATTCGCAGTCTTATAAAGAGTTTTTATAACTTTGTATATGTTAGCGGCAATAAGTAAAATTAGGCATTAAGCTTAAATCCCAGGCATTAAGTTATTGCCTGAAATTTTCAGGCATTAAGCTTATTTCCTGAAATCTTATGATGATTATTCAACCTATTGCCAAACATCATTTCAGGCAATAAGTGAACTTTAGGATTTTTGCTTTATCTTTCATGTAAATGTACATTGTGTGAAATATTCTTCATGTAAAGAATCGTCTATATTATATTCCAAATATTAATATACATAAATTTAACAAATCTTCAAATTTTAATATTTTTTCATATTCATAACAGAATTAACTTGTATTTATTTGTGGTATTACAAAAATTGATATGTTTCAAACAAGTGATTGTATCTAATGAATGGAGGTGGGTTGATGATTCTATCTGAAAATTATTTGAAGAAAATTCGCTCTTTAATGGTCGAGCTGGTTTTGTTCTGGTCAAAAGTAGACAACTATAGATATGAATTTTTACACACATCATCTTTCCATTGAACTATTTATTTTACTTTGTGAAAATTATAACATGAAGAAAAAGTATTTAGGGAACGGAGAATTAGTGAATAGATATAAGAAGATGTGGTATGAGTGCCAATGAGACAACTCTCCATCCAAGTCAAAATTTATAAAAGTAAACCATTATAGGTCACAGTACGGTCTTCAACACGGAGCCTTGACTCACACCGAACAGTAAGCTATAAAGGGCCTCAAAAATTACTAGTGTAAAACCATTCAAACGGGAAAACCAACGGTCTAATCTATATAAAAAACGAGAAACGAGAAACACTTATGAACCACATCAACAAACGACAACTACTGAACATCAGATTCCTGACTTAGGACAGGTGCAAACAAATGCAGCGGGTTTAAACGTTTTAATGGTACCAAACCTTCACCCTTTTTCTGAAATAATAGTGTAACATCACAACATAGAAAGACACACTATAAAATATCAACTGAAATAGCTTAACTCAATCAAAGGACATATTAACACCATTGAACATACACTGAACAAATAAATTTGACCTATGATACAATGTAAATACAAAATAAATAAACTAAGGGAAGAATAATAAAAGTAACATGTTATATCGGTATGAAATGTTAAACAATTAAAGAAAAACAATATTCTCGAACCCATTTTATCCAAAGAGTTCAGCATTAGAGGTCATAGTGACTGAATATATTTCCAATCAAACCCAGATGGAAACTATAAATTTCTATAAAATCACCTAATAAAAAGCTTGTAACACTAGAGTTCTCACGTCAAAATATGCTTCAAAGGTGACTTTTGAGTAAATTGATGTTTTCACAATTGGTGCGCTCAATAAACTTCAAAGTGACAATCGTCGTGAATTTATAACTTTGGTTATATCCGAGTAAAAACTAAAGTCGCCATGACTAGTGACTTTATTTCAGGAATTTGACATTTTAAACTTCAGTTCTTATCATGGTATTATGTACCAAACGTATTTTAACTTTGAATAAATAACTTTTTATTTACTCTCGTTTACATTTTAGGCATTAAGATTAATGCCTGGACACATTTTTCAGGATTTAAGCTTAAATCCTAGGATGATTTAAGAGTAATGCCTAACATCATTTAGGCAATTGACTTACTGCCTAGGCGTTAGCCTGTTGCATAGAATTTAAGCTTAATACCTAATTTCACCTATTGCCGCTAACATATACAAATATGTATGTACAGTGTACTTTACAAATATTTGAACTTTGGTGGATAGTTGTCTCATTGGCAATCATACCTCATCTCCTTATTTTTATATGTAAAAAAAGTGTTGGTAATTCTTTGTTTGAATGAATGGGAATGAGATATATACAATAAGACAGCAACTGGCCAATTAACGACTCACAAAACCAAAGAAATCTAGATAACAGGTGACTAATGCAGGATGGAAGAGTATTTTTTACCGCTAATTTGTAGTTTTAGTAAAGATTCGTTGGTCCCTTGAATTGAAAAAGTTAATAAGTATATTTACATCCACTTCATTTGAACTTTGGTGGATAGTTGTCTCATTGGCAATCATACCACATCTCCTTTATTTTTATATTTGTATAGCAAATATTAAAATACATCAAATTACTTACATCATATGTTCACAACAATAGTCAGATTGATTGTAATTATAACAGTAATCTATTTCAGTCTCCTAGTACATATTTGTTATAGTCTTTAAACGTCTTGTATTTCTGGAGAAAACTCAAATCATTATGAAATATGGAGATATGGTATAATTGTCAATGAGACAAATTCCCATCCTAGATGTTAGCTTGCTTACATTGCTATATTTGAGATCTACAAATTACCATTCCTCTATGAACTGCTTATTCCAAAAGAAATGTTGTCACCAAATGCCTTATAGAATAGGAAATCATCATATACGATAATATATATTTTGCGCCCTCGACAAAATGCCGGGAGCATATTGTTTTACCCGTGTCTGTTCGACCATCTGTCCCGCACTTGGTATAGAGGGTTTATACGGCTAATTTCTTAGGACTACAGTTTTTAAGCTTCAACTTTTAAATTATGCACATAGGCTGGTGTTACATGTACATATATTATAGGTGTGCATATTATTAGGATTTTTGTTTGTTTGTTTTTAAATTACCGGTTGATGAAATTTGGCATTTTGATAATATATAAAGGCACGCAGCTTACTCCTCCTACATGTACAATTTCAAGCTTGAAATTATATATTGCATCGAGTGTTTTACTTACATAAAGGATGCATATATATTCTCAGGGTTTTTTTTGGTACATTAAGTGAAATTTTGCATACAGTTTGCAAGGTTTGTCCGACTAACTACGCACACAACTCATACGTTTATATAGGCCAAACTATATTTAGAATGTGTTTTTTATCAGGATATTGTTTTTTTTTAAATTATTTTCACAACTTACAAATTTGTTTAACCTTTTTCGACGGATGCATCCAATGTGTTGTTTAGACACAACTAAATTAATTCAAATTGTATAATTTATCGTCCATGTATGAAATATTTGCCACTGGATGTTAAGCAACCAACAATCAATCAATTCACACTTTTACTTCAACACCACTGTTTACTTAATCAAATATTTTGAAGCGCTTTATTCATGCATAGATGCAGCGATGGCATCACCTTTGTCTTCTTGGGTATAGGGTTGAGTTGAAGATTCAGTTTTGAAAAGCTGAATGTGGACCCGGTTAGGACAAAATAAAATTAAACCAGTAGAATGTTTTATTGAATTAAAAGGAAATTTATGAAAGCCGACAAGGGAAATGAAAATACTGAAATAAAATAAAACATCATTTAGATCCCGTTACATGTTTTTTCAATACCTCTGAGTAAAAAAAACGTTATTTTGTATTCAGCAACGTTACACGTTTTCTGTCAAATTCTAAGCGTAACGATGAACTTCGAGCAATTTATCTAAAAAAAAACAAGGAGGATGATATATGTTTCTATAAATGCATGGATTCAGTATACAATCCTGGATATTATGTTAGTTTTTAGTCTTTCTCCAAATATAAGAACAAAGCCAGCCATTGAAAAATATAAAAAAAAATAAGTTAAAAAAAAAGGCATTTTTCCTATATATCTATGTAAATTTGTTGCCAAAATTGACATTTTCTTATAAAAATTACAAAAACAAAAAATGGTGACCCCCTTTTTTATTTGATATTCCAATGTAACTCGAATCAATATAAAAGTGTGCCAAAAATTTTAGAAATCGGGAGATGCCATTTGGTATCGTGTTATCTTATATATCCGCTACCGGTGTATATGTTGTCGTGCGTAACAAAACGTTTCGTATTAAAAATCCTTCCAAATTAGTTTACTTATGTATTCAACTTGCCAAATTAGTTTAAATATCTAATTTCAACAAGTCTCGTTTTTCGTAAAAAAGCTTTACTCTGAATTTTAAATCTAAACATTTAAAACACACTATACTATACACTCCTTATATGATTTAAACTTCAATGTGACAAAAATACCCTCAAGCTACATTTGAACAATACTGTAAATAATGTAAAGAACTGATTGATACGGGTTTTCCTTTAAAAATATGTCCACGTGGTTTCATTATTATTTTTTGTCATTCATTTTATTTTTGTCCTCTTTTTTATTCATTTCACCTTCAAATATTTTATGTTCAACAGAGGAACAGA
Organism: Mytilus californianus; assembly: GCF_021869535.1. Classification (NCBI taxonomy): domain Eukaryota; kingdom Metazoa; phylum Mollusca; class Bivalvia; order Mytilida; family Mytilidae; genus Mytilus; species Mytilus californianus. The sequence continues at coordinate 40,408,642 of NW_026262723.1, read as the reverse complement.
ACCTTTAGGGGTTTTATTGACATTACTTTTAAAAGAGAAAAATATTTACATAAATCATATATACCCGTCTATATAAATAATGAAACATTTTTTTGCTTGGGGTATAAACCGGATCACATCTACATGAAACCGGATCATAGCATTTTTGTAATTGTTTTGGTTTCAATCTTGTCATGCTTGTTGCGCAATCTTGCGTAAGTATGGTAATTACTGAACAGGACCGGCACAAGGATGTAAAAAAAACATTTCAATTTATAGGCCAGTATTTACCTGCGTAAATCGATCATTTAGTGTAGACAATATATGAGGCTCTGGCTTATGACCGAATCACAGGAAGAATTTTGATATCAGTTTTAAAAATTTCACCAGGAAGGATATATTCAATATTTATTACCAGCAATGAAATGAAGTTTTTTATTTTATCTCTGCATTTATTTAATCTGTTTACTGGTATGTATTGTTTAACATTAGAAACAAAATCAATTTCCTTATATCGTTTATTTAAGACGACAAGGCTGTACACCTTTGTGTTCATAAAAACTACAAAACTATTTATTGATTTTTTTTTATTAAGTAGGTTATCATCAACCTTGCCATATATATTTAAATGTATACATATAAAAATATAATGTCACATACTATCTCAATGCCAAATTTTATCAGTTGCAAGTATTATTCAAAGTCATGCAGATGATTAAGTCAGTGTGTTTCAATTCGTAAGCTACCCATGAAATATTACTCGTTAACTGCTCTCAGACGGCCACGAAAACCCTTCAATAATCTATATCGGGCGTGGGTCAAACTATTTTGAAAAAGGGTTGTGGGAGGTGGTTCCAACCCCCTGAACACCATGAAACGTTCACATAATTAAAAATAGAATAAAATCAAAAAAGAAAAGGGTGGGTTCCAACACCCGGACCCCCCCTTTTTTTTTGGATCCGCTAATTGATGTCATTTATTTTAAGCAAAATTTTAGTTTCAATCCAATGCTTGCTTACTTACAGCCCCATCCCCACCACCACCCTTTTCCACAATCAACATTTTCCCTTTTCTTCAGATGCACTTGGTATTTATTGTACAGCGGACACACAACATTGATGCAAATTTTAATCAAAGTCAACCTTAGTCGTTCAACTTTAGTTAACAAATATTTTGAATTTTGAACATTTATTTCAAAGTTGAAATCTGATCTTCAGGGGGACACGAATTTACATGTATATTGTTGTTTTCGCAATGTAGTATTACTGTTTCACAATCAATTTTCCGTGTATATTAAAGTTGTGAGGGATAACAGAGGGTTTGAATAGGGTTAACAGAACAGAGTATAATGGACCAAGAGTACAGACAAATGGGCCAAAAAAAAAAAGAATAAAGAAAATTGGCAAAAATAATAAAGAATAGAGAAAAAGTGGGTGCTTAAATATAAAGAATAGAGAATAATAGGCAAAACAAATAAAGAATTTAGAAAATGAACGAAAAATTAAAGAATACATGCAGAAATGAAGGACCCAGCATCACGGCCTCATAAAATAAAACTCGGGATTTTCTCGCTGTGTTGAAGACCCATTGGTGGCCTTGGGCTGTTTTCATCTCTTTGGTCGGGTTGTTGTCTCTTTCACACATTTCCCGTTTCCATTCTCATTTTTAAAAAATATATTGAAATTTAATTGTGTTAAGGAAATGGCTACACAAATGTAGTTGTCATTAAAAATGTTTCCTTGGTGCACATTAATTTTGTCATCCATGTTTAAAAATCTAGAAACAACTTTATTCATGTTTTGAGATTTCGAACAGAAACAAATTTCATGACAGACGATACAGAATTTTAATTGAACTATGGTCTCTTCATAAATGAACTAAATCACATTGAAATTGTGTGGAATATTTATACATATTTATAAATCTGGAAATAACTTCAATTATGTTTGAGATTCCAAACAGAAATAAATTTCAGAACAGACGACACAGCATTTGATTTGAACTGTGATCTCTTCATAGAGGAACTAAAGCACATTGAAATTGTGTGGAATATTTCAACGAGACAGCAACCAAACATTATTATAAATCTAAGTAGACATTTAGAGTTCAATATGCGGTTTCTAACAATATTATAAAACTACCATGAACACCAGATTATTGAACCAACAGATATATATATATATATATACAACCACTGACTTAAAAAAAATATACATTAACATTAATCTGTTAGTGGGGTCTGGATGGGGTTTGCAGAGGATAGAGAATAATGGGCCAATGATACCCCAAAAAATGGGCCAAAAAAATTGAGAATAGAGAAAAATTACCCCAAAATTTAAGATTACAGACATGAAGGACCCCATCCAGACCCTCTACTAATGGTGTTAAAATCTCCTGCAATAATTCAGTGCTATATAATGAAGATAAATATTTTCATAGGAATTTTCACCTATTTATAATTTTACCTACAAATACAATTGAGCATTTGGTGTTATTTTTTTCTAATTTATTCAAAACAACAAAATTATATAACCAATATTAATATAAAAAAAAAAAAAAAAAAAAAAAACTAACAGAAAACAGAAAAAGGGATGTGGGTTATTCGTCAATAAAACACAATCAACCATGTAATATAAAATTTAAAAAAAGGACACTGTTGTATATCCAGTTTAAAAGATAAGATTGACCGAGAACAGTGAATAATTGAAGGACTTCCAAATCTTTGAACGGAAAAGTAAATTAGTCAGGTTGCCATAGAGGTTTGTAGTTTCTTTGGATCATATAATTCTTATTTGACACATTTTCAAATTCATTTAAAGGTTAGATCTTGAAAATGAAAAAGCTACTAGTAATTAACGCTGAAGCGATATTTGAAGCCTTCTGATTTGGATAACTATACTTTTTTTTAATTTTAGAAACATATTGTGATCATGATGGGACAACACCAGCACCAGCACCACAGAATCCACCAACACCGAATCCAACACCATCAAAACCACCAACACCGAACCCAACACCGTCGAAACCAATAATTTCACATGAAATCCACCCCTCAAACACTGGTGTCACATCAACACAAATTCAACCGTCAATTGCCGAAATGACGAATATAATAACCACATCTACTTTTGACATAGCCAATTCTTCATTTACACGAACAGCTGTGTCTCTTTCAACTTCATATACAGTTTCCTCTACCTCTGTGGCGAATAATAGTAGCTTATCATCATTAAGCACACACATTGAAAGTTCTTTATCAATTAAATCTAGTTCAGCAAATACATTGTCAATATCAAAATCTAGAACGGTATCGACGATATCAGTGATATCGTATTCAACTACTGTGTCAGCGATATCGAATTCAATGACTGTGTCAGCGAAATCGAATTCTGTGATGACATCTGAAATAGTAGCCACAAGTTCTTCTGTAGCCATATTGACGACACCGGAGTTTGTGTCGTTTTCAACAGTTAGTGCGCTCACCCCAAGCGTGGTAGTAAATTGTACAGTCAACTGCCAACATCAAAATCAAAAAACAAAATCAAAAAGTCCAGGACCAATCGTTATTGTAGTGTTGGTAGTATTAGCACTGATATTTACTGCAGTTGGATTTGTCTGCGTTAAAAGGTAAGTAAACAATATCAATTGCTGTTTATTTCTTTAAGAAGCCGGATTCATATTTACATAAGGTGTCTCAAGAAAACATTAATTTACCCATCGAAAAGATCCGCTGCCAAATATATGAACAATTCTTTGGTTTTGAGTTTTGATTAGTTTGTTTTTAACCCTGCATATGTAGTCTGCTATAGTCTACTTGGCTGTGACAGTGTGTGGAAATGTTAGTCTTATTTATTTCGTAGTCATCAATCCGGATTTTTCATTTACTCAAGAACACGTTTAGGTTAAATACAACACTAGGGAGCTAACAATGAAGCCCATGTGAAATATAAAATACGGCACAATTTCATTGACAGAAATCAATGAATTTAAGTTGTAGATTGAAAAAGACTGGACCGGCATCACGAATAGGTCTCACAAAACAACATAGTAAGACAAATTGACAAAACTAACGTGAAATTAGCGCATAAATCGATTATTAACATCCCTATAGGACAGCAAGTTCTTGGTAACCCCTGATAAAAATAAATCGTCACAAACATGTACAAAGGCGTTTAGAGAAATAAAAGACAAAGATTTTTGGGGAAATGCAAAATGTTGTTGATAAATTGTTTATTGTATTTATTCGAAAATATATAAAATATAACTTTCGAGATTTTAATCTCTTTGTTTTCTTTTGATTTTGCTATTGCTGTACCGTTCAGCTCATAGACGTACTACAATACCGTGTACATTTTAGGCAAAATAATAATAATTTATTTGCAAATTACACCCATATGGGTCGCGCAAAAACACAAAATTTAACACCATATAACACAATATTAACAAAACAGTCAAGTTTAGACATAAACAAAAACATAGGAATTTAACTTTTGATGGAGATGGACTTCATTTTCGCAACTCTTAAGATTGCTTTATAAAGTCACCTACTGCTGTCAAAAGTTCAGATTCAGAATTAAAAGTTGTTTTATCTTGAACAGTGGTCGAGAATTTGTAAAGCCAGGTTTTCTATTATCGATTTTTTAAAATAACTGATCTCTTAAAAGTTGAGTTCATTTTACAATCTAGAAAAAAATGATATTCATCAGCAAGTCAGTATAATAATCAGTACTGGCCATCTTTTTATGTGTATGCGTTCTTGTCTTGTTTTGAGATGATGATTTTATTGTATATTATATTTTCATATCGTTGCAAGCATAGATGGCAATCCATTTCCCGTTATATTGCAAAAAGTCCTTTTTCAGAGGGTCTCTAAAAATGGAAGTCCTCAGACAATTATACCTTGAAAGAACAAAACTATATGAAACTACATTCAATGTTTTATTTTGATACTGGTGAACCAGAAAAGTCGTTCAATGTATTGAGTTATATTTATGTCTTTTCAGAAGAAACAAATGCGGACGATTTGGACTTACTCCTGCTGGACGTGCTGAATATAAAAGATTTACCGACGACGACGAGGAAAGAACCAACATAAGTATGATGTAAACATCAACCATTAATTAAAAAGTAGTGCTTTGTGAAATTATTCCGCGATAATTTCTAAAACAGTGTATCCCGTCCGCTTTTAGTTAATCTTATTGACTTTAATTGTCAATATCAGATTTATAAAATATAGAGGTCCACTAACAATGAGTGCTACAGATTTCTTTGATTAATATTAGTCTCATCTAAAACAAAACGTTACAGTACCCAAATTGCACCGAGTACCCAATTTGCACAAATGTTGCATCATTTATTCGATGTTACGGATGTTAAGTTAAGTATGAAGGTAATATTTAGGCATTCCTCATTACAAAATCTTAGGTCGTTTCGGGGTCAGTTCAAACCCATTTTTCTATGATTCAGTATGGATTCAAAATTAAATTTGTAGACTGACAAATATAGTAAATAAGAATACATCTACATAATAAACACAGAATGTAAACTATTTTCTGTTTCTTAGATAAACGTAGGTTAAAAAACCGTCAAAATATGTGCGTTTGGGTACCCTCATATTAGCTTCGTATATACTAGTAGTCTGCATCATTCGATCTTTGCTAGCTGTTTCTTTAGAAAAACACTGCCGACAAAAGAGAAGGAAATATGGAAGGAATGTTCTTTTGATAGACATCAACAAAGTCTTTTGAACTTAGTACTGTTATGATTCAAAAAATGATAAAAAGTGTTGATATGGCCAGTGATGGAGACCGATTGGATGAAACGTCTTTTTCAAAAACCACAAAACCGATTGAGGTGTTTAATTACTTACGCAAGTGTTCGTTTTTAATTTAGAACCGATCTGCAGTGTAGTGAAAGCGGATAATCGCCATCGTTAAACTTACAGTTTAGTGCTTATTGCATTACTTTTGATATGCATGGAAACCGCATGCATGGTCTTGAAAAGTTATTCATAGAGTGGATTTATATCATTATTCCTGGATTATGAATTATTTGTTTTGGTGTAGATTGCCTCCATAGCAAAGCATATCATCATTGGGAAACACTCGGCTTAATCTTTCAAAACATATGCTGATATGCAGATCAGTTTTCAACTTTGTAATGGACAAGCCGTCGCCATGGAACATAGCTGCAAATGATGCTAATGAAATACAAACTCATCTAAGTACATGTAATCAGCGCTTTATATTATTTTCATTTTGATTATTATTTCAGTGTATTCAGGAAAAAACCAAAGTGGCTACTTAGTGATTGTGAGAAGACTAAAGTTTCGATAGTGAAAGCATATCATATGTTCATACTTGCTCATGTATACCATTTTCGAAAATTTTGCTCAAATTGATATTATGGTCAAACAAAAATTATTTGCTGGTAGCTCTTTGTAGTGTTTGCGCAAAATTTTGGCAGATTGATTTCTTAGTATAAATAATTTGACTGCTTACTCTAAACAAAGTTTCCTAGCTTATTTTCGAATCTTCAGGCTTTAAAATGACAAAGAAAGATCTGAAATGATAAAATGACAAAGAAAGATCTGAAATGATAACCATGCATTGCTCGGTCTACTGCTCTCTTATACATTTGAACAGATTTTAATTATAAAAAAAACATCCATTCATGTGAAATTGACCGTACTCTTTACTGCAAAGTGGCGAATTTTCTTACAAAGATATATATCATACATATTTACTTTATTGCCTATCTATAGAACTTGTTCCAACATAACATTTTATACGTGCTTTTTACGTTTGAAATAATAAAGAATAGAGAATAATGGGGTGCTAAAATATAAAGAATAATGCTAAATAAATATAAAGAATAGCGAAAAATTACCTAAAAATTTAAATAATACAGAAATGAACGACCCCTAATCCAGGCCATAAAATTGAGAATGGAAATGGGGAATGTGTCAAAGAGACAACAACCAGACCATAGAGCAGGCAACAGCCGAAGGCCACCAATGGGTCTTCAATGCAGCGAGAAACTCCCGCACCCGGAGGCGTCTTTCAGCTGGCCCCTAAACAAATATGTATACTAGTTCAGTGATAATGGACGTCATACTAAACTCCAAATTATACACAAGAAACTAAAATTAAATATGATACAAGACTAACAAAGGCCATACATTTTTTTCTACCAGAGTTATCTTTCCTTTACCAGTAAAACAGTGATACCAATGACCTGTTTCTGAAATAACCTTCATTAGAAGGATAAAAAAAATTGGGAAAGTTAAAATTTTAACATTTAGAGTGTAAAAAAAGTTTCTTCATGGAACAACCAAAACCGTCTACAGTGGCGGATTCAGTGATGGCGTAGACGGCGTGCACACGCATCCCTATCCCAGCTAGATCGGAAAAAATATAATTTTTTGGTATAAAATTGTCCAAAATATGTGTTGCCTCGCTCTGTTCGACGGTATATAACCTTATATTACGTTTTCGGTAATTACGCCCCCTTTCCCATGTTCCAAATTTCTGGATCAAGGTCAGAGGGAGTTGCAACCTTTAAATAGTATAGGAAAAATGTACCAATTATTCCACAATAATATTTCTGTTACGATGTTAGTTATAAGATTTCACCATTTTGTATCGGCGAAAGTTGATTGACGTGGATAAACAAATATATAATATATATGAAATGTCGGTTTCTTAAATTACTAGACAGTTTTAGTGTAAGCAATATTTTATTATGAATTATACAAATTACAATATATATTCACATTCACAAATAGGATTCAGAAACATGCAACAAGTGCTCGGAACTTGACTACAAGTCAGATATATAGCCCGTTGATCGTCTGCGTGCATTTGAAAAAAAATGTATACCCCTACTATTCAAAACCCAAAAGGGAGAAAAGTTGACATGTTGGAAAAATTGTGACACGGCCGCTTTGGATAGTAGGGGTATACGTTTTTTAATGCACGTAGACGATTAACGGGCTATATATCTGACCTGTAGTCAAGTCCCTATGTTCAACCATGGATACATCCGTCTTTTCAGAAGTGTATACGTTAGAATAAAATATATTATTCTTATGATTTTAATTCGATGTAGTATACTTTCTATATTAACGGAATACTTGTGAAAGTGAGTTCAACGATTCTTGTAGAATGTAGAATAGAATATTACACCTATGTTTCCTTAAGTAAATACTAAAAAAAGAGTTGATTTAAAATGTTTAAATGATTTCTTAGGGAATTTTTGTAACGGCGATGATAAGTTTTTTGGAAAATATTCTGCGTCACAATAATTTACTGATTTGAAGATCAGTATTTAAAGAAATTCCAAACATTCGAATTCTGTAGGAATTCTTATGCCGACGATTTTTCTTTCCAATATATTTTAATCTTGCCGGTGATACTTGTGTATTTTGTTATCTTTGATACTGTTATTATAAAGTGTACTGATTTTATTTTGTGTTTTTATATGCCCTTTGATCATCTACTAATTGAGACAAAAAAGGGGATTGAGTTTTTGATGACAAGAGACTTGTTTAACTCCTTTAAATATTCAAGTGACGGCCCCAAGTCAGCCTAACCTCGTTAGTGGTTGTTCAATGCTATATGTTGTTTATTATTGTTATTTAGAGAATTTGATATCACGTAATATTGGACTTGAACGATTAGAACTTGGCATGTTGTTACAGATTTTAATCTTTTGTTTATTAATTTGTATCATTACTGATGTTTAATTTACCCCACAAAATGCTTGATTTGATTAGTTTAAATTCGGTTCATAAATTTTAGTTCCGTCCCAAATATTCAGATTTTTCAGTCATCAGAACATTGGAAGATAATAACTATAACGTAAATAAATCATTACTTCGCATCTATATATGGAAGTTTTTAACGACCTTGACTGGCTATATAGCCCTTGCACGGGCGGTTGCTTCGCATCACGGTGGCGATGAAATTTAAGCAATAATATCTGTCATTAACTTCATTTAATACAAACAAATTCAGTCAGACGTATCTTTGCATAATTTATACTCTATTTTAGTACTTTATATTAAAAAATCATGATTATTTTCTTCACATTACGACAACAAAAAGTGAAAAACTTCTTTAAACTGTTCTATAGCATTACTAGCTGCACATATTTGAACACAAAATGTTATCTCAGATCAACAGATAAAATTAGACAGGTCATTTCTTCCTACCAAATCAAATCTGGATACAATCGGCCATCACTGAACTACATGTCTTTAAGTATGCGGTTGTACATTTCTGTTGTATGCATTTTAAATGTCGGAGTCTGTGCATTCTATGAAACGGAATTTCTCACGTCTATGTTAAAGAGAGGCGAAAGATATCAAAAGGACATTCAAACCCATAAGGCGACAATAAAGTGACAACGCCATAGCTAAAAAGAAAAAGACCACACTAAAGACAAACAACGGTATATAAAATACAACATAGAAAACTAAAGACTGAGAAACACGAACTCCACAAAAAACAGATCCTGCTCCACGTGTGGCACAAATTAAGATGTTACATTATTTCTCTTTATATGTTTTACATTTTATTGACACACATGCACCCTGTAAACCGGCTATCGTTACAACAACACAGAACACAATCTGCTGCGCATTACTTCAAAATCATTGTATTGCAGTTCAATTGGAAACGTAGACAAAAATCTACTGTATACGACCACTGGCCGAAACAGTTATTTTAACAGCGTATTGTATCCGCAGTACCGATAACAGGTAATGTATAGGGTTGTGTGACAGCAATTTGAGAAATAAAAACTACAAAAATAATAACAGTTAGAGAAAAAGGAACTGAAAAAAAACAGAAACAAAACACACGAACAATAAGGAGTTTCTTTAAATTTGCAAATTTACTTGTCATACAATTACAAATTATGGTGATGAAATATAAAATTCACTAGTTATTTCAGTAATTAACACGATTCTACAGAGTAAAGAAATAGCTAATTAAAACCCTGATGTGAATCCTACAAAAATACAATCAGTATCAGAAATCACTATATCATATTTATACAAATCAAACAGTTGATAAAAAAGCCTCCTTAAACCTAACTGGGAGCTGATGTCGTAGGAAATCGATTTTAAAGTCTTCTCTTGAAAACTTGCATACGCAATATTATATTTATACATCTAAAGCTTCTAAAATGATTTTAAAACATAATAAACTCGATATAAAAATACAGTATACATATTAAAAACAACAAAGCAAAACGCGTCACTAGAATAATGATCTCCATAGACATGTACTCTTGATTATGAACTACGAGTAAATTAACAACATATAACATACCAACATTTTCATGATAACAAATACGACGAGACTTGGATGGTCTATAATGGTCAAAATCCAATATCAGTAATTTAAGGTGGAATAGCTGTTAAAAGTTAAAATATTTTTCTCGAACAAACACACACACTCTTACATAAACACATCTTGATATTTCTGCAAAAATGTTTTGTGACGAAAGAAATTCCTGATACTGATCAGCAAGCAAGCCGAGCATTACTCTTGGGAGAAACGTAAGAGCAAAAATGAAACAAAAATCCTCATTCCAGTGCGAAAGTATAACATATATATTTCAAATACCAAACTGTAGTTTTTGTGCAGACGGCACAGTTTTCTTTCATGAACAACTGTTATATCGGTGAATTGTACATAATAAGCCGGAAATAATAGTTCCTATGCAGAATTCAAGCTCTTAAAGTTCTGGATAAAATATTCAATTTCCGTAAACACCCATTTTTATTCCGTCGTCGTCGGTGTATCGTTTATATGCCACAGAAGAATTAGGTCTTAGGGTATCCCATCGATCTCGAAGACTACCGTACTTCCTGAAACACAAGTTTTGATTGAGTAATATACGTTATAAGGATTCGAACAAAGAACTCATGCCATCAATTTTATCTCTGGATTGTAATCATCGCCATCATCGAACATTTTCATCAGTTTTAAATTTTATTTTACATTTTCAAAAAGTTTATACGAAGTTCTGGCAATTTTAGGAAAACTTTATTGATAATCTCGATCAGGGTACATGTAATTGTCTTTTATCTTTGGTTTTTGGTGCTGTATCAGTAAGATTTTGATTGCTTCGATTGTGACTTCTTATTTTTCAAGGAACACGAAGTTGATGACAGACGTGTGGTCTGAAGGGACATAGCACAAAATCATCTTTTGTATATTTATGAGTCCATATCTTGCTATAGAAAACTTAAGAAATCACTCGGATCATAATATAGAATAAAAGAGGAGGGTTTGTAAGTCCGTTTACGTGCACAGTCTATAAACGTGAACACTGATAATATTGAATTGAACAAGATCAGAATGTCTAAATCGTGGTTAGAATCTGTCTTGTTGTATGTCCTATTGTTTTTCGTTTGTTGTATTTAGCATGAATGAGGACGTTGATTGTTGTCTTTTGCATTGTTTCACATTTTGTATTGCCGGGACAGTGTAATCTGTACAACTGCATGCTATAATGATTAAGCGGTTTAGATATCTTCTACGCCCTGTTTATTTACATACTATTATGCAGTTTACAAAAAAAATTGTTTCTGTGATTTATAGTAAAGCTTCATTTCTTTTTTTATTATGCATTATATAATTATAATATAAGACTTACCGTCTGTAAAACAGTACGCTTACAACTGCAATAGCCACCACAACAAGTATAATGAAGATTGCAAGAGCCGCTTTACCACCTTTACTCATTCCACTCGACTTCCCCTGACTACTATGTTGGGGTTTTGTTGCTGCAAAAGTGCTTGATTCAGTCGAACTTGTAGCTATCAGTGAATTTGCTGTATTTGATGTAGTCGTTCTTTTTGAAGATGCTGGCAAAGTGCTTGCCGACGACGAAACTCTAGCAGTTGTTGAGATACTCCCTGACGTCAGTTTTTCAACACTAGGAGATGTTATTACTTTAGTGTTTAGTGTAGTAAGGTTTGTTGATGTTGTTGATGCTGGTTGCTTTGTTGATTTATCACTTATTTTAGTGTCGTTTGCTCTTGTCATTGTGTGTTCTGTCATTGAAGCACTGGGTGGATTTGGAACAGGTGTGCTACTTTTTACCACTGTTGTATTTGTTGTTGTTGTTTGATTTGTTGTTGTTGTTGCTTGATTTGTTGTTGTTGCTGTTGTTGGTTCTGTCGTAGTAGGAGTCGCCAGTTTAGAACTTGTTGTTTTACTTAAAGAAATACTTGGTTTTGTCGCAGAGGGAGTCGACAATGTAGAACTTCTTGTTGAACCTAGCGAAATACTTGATTTTGCTGTAGAGGGAGTCGACAATGTAGAACTTATTGTTGTACCTGGAGAATTACTTGATTTTGCCGTAGAGGGAGTCGACAATGTAGAACTTATTGTTGTACCTGGAGAATTACTTGATTTTGCCGTAAAGGGAGTCGACAATGTAGAACTTATTGTTGTACCTGGAGAATTACTTGGTTTTGGTGATGAATGACTTTTTGGTTGCATTGTTGTTTTGACTGTCGTTCTATTTGTAGAAGTCAAGTTTGTTTTCGCAGTTGTTAGTAATTCCGTTGTTGTACCTGTCATTTTAAAACTTGATTTTGGTGTCGAAACACCAGTTACTTTGGATGATATGTCCGATAACGATGAAGTTGTTACCCTGTTTGTATTGTTATTGTTATCGGTACTTGAATCGTTCATCGGACTCTGTTCGGATGAAATAACGATAATTTTACTGGTATTAGTGGCATTGCTTAATGTTACAGCGTTTGATTTTACAGTTGGAGTTGCATTTGTAGTAGGTTGTGATGAGGAAACTGTGATCGTAGAAGGTTGCGACGAAGTTGGACTAGTAGAAATTGCTGTTGTGTTGTTTGCTCCAGATCCTGAAAAAATAAAATACTTATAGTACACTTTCTTGTATAGAGTTCTTATACAGTCATTTGATTAATACTATTGTGTTAATTTGGTCGCACCGTCTCATTGTCTCATTATAATCTGCAAATACGGGACAAAACAGACATTGGTCAAACTATTTTTCGACATATGTTACTTCTTTTGAATATTACGGAAAATTGACAATAACAGTATTTAAAGAACAATGCAAGACTTCTAGAACAACTTTAAAAGATTCTGTAGTCTACAAGTCGAGAAACTCGTCATTATAACTACCCTTATTATTTTAGACTTTCTGATGTTACCGATGTATCTTGTAACGCACAACTCAGAATCTAAAGGACCATTGCATGGTAAATACATTGTTCATACCGCAAAATGAAAACAACGTCACGTCGTTCGTTGAATTTCAATTGTTTGGGGACGTTTTAAACCAATCACAGCGTTTTTGCGTACGCTTTTGAAAACATTACCAAGAATGCATTAGATTCTGAAACGGCGAATTGACCTTTGGAACACTATAAGTTATGGACTACTAGTATAACATATATATATCGCCTTTTTGGGCATTTATTCTCAAAAACAACATTTCACATACCACATATTAGAAATGTACAAGGATTTAGAAGAAACATAATTCGAAAAACTGACAACAAAAAAAATGGGGAAAAAGTGACCATGCAACGCCAAACAACAGTCCAAATGAAAAAATAAAGATTAAGCAAATTGAATAAATAATCCGCTGAAAATTTTGCCGCGAGTCAATTAATGAGCTCGAGAAAATTAACGCTCAAGTTATTCTCAAATTTGCTTTGTCAAAAGTACATAATCGTACTTTCTTGTTAATTTTACCTGTTGATACTAGAATCATGTGCAAAACAGTGTAGCCGAGACCATTGATTGGCGCGCTAAAATATCCCATTGACTGGGTCAGATTAAGTGAACGTTCGTCTGTAACGCCCACAACTCACGACGTATTCATTATAGACATTTAAACTGTGGGGTCACCAAAGGGTCTCAAAGCCTGAATAAAATAATTCGAAAAACTAATCAGGAATAACCTTTGTGTTTTGATTTATATTGAATACTTAAACGTTCTTTACTTGTGTTTTTGTTATGTTTTGATAATGAATTTTTATGATATCGGACGTTCTTTCAGCAAAAAAGGATTTAACTGGCTTTAAAAGTTACAATGGATGTGTTGATTATTATCCTTTTTTCGGACGTCAAAGCGATTTAACAATTGCGGTTGTCCAATTATGTCATCTTTTAACTTTTATCTGGTCAAAATTTTATTTTAGAACGAATGCATGATCAACTTTAAAAAGTGTGCAAACACAAAACATATAGACAAAATATACTTCTTTCCTGTCTTTTTCGTACTTGCAAGTTATTAGACAGTAAGAAGGCTATTTGGATCAAGCCTTGTGAAATTTGCATTTACGTTTTTGAATAGGTAAAATGTATAGTTTGGTGATCTTTTCTGCTAACTACTATACTTGTGAAAAACCCTTGGCAACACAAACATATTCAGCTTTTTTTTTAATCGACCCAATTTACATAGTAATGGACGACTTCGTACATTTTATGATCGCAAATAAAATATGTATATAATATACTTTGCACTGTAGTTCGTATATATACTGAGACCCTTTGGCAACCCCACAGTTTAAATGTTTATAATAAATACGTCGTGAGTTGTGGGCGTTACAGACGAACGTTCACCTAATCTGACCCAGTCAATGGGATATTTTAGCGCGCCAATCAATGGTCTCGGCTACACTGTTTTGCACATGATTCTATTTGTAATGCTTTTTTGTTATTTGATGTTTACTTATTCAGGGTTATATATCTCGTCTATATACCAGCTTTGATAAGTGTTTGGTATGACTATAAATTTTCACTTCTTCGTACTATGAACAACAAAATTGTTTGTTTTGTAAAAAATATCTCCGTTCTCCATTTAAACTGTATACCTTACAACAAAATTATTTTCATTTACCTGTGTATATTATTGTATTTGGCGGCTTTTTGTTCAAGGTTGTTGTTGTTTTTTTTTAAATTGTTTAATATCTCACAGCGGTATACTACTGTTGCCTTTATCTATTCACCCCTTATTTCATTGATTTTGTATTTACATTGTATCATAGTTCAAATTTATTCGTTCAGTGTATGTTCACTTGTGTTAATATGTCTTTTGATTGAGTTAAGCCATTTCAATTGATATTTTATAGTGTGTCTTTCTATGTTGTGATGTTACACTATTGTTTCAGATAATGGGTGAAGGTTGGTACCTATTAAAACGTTTAAACCCGCTGCATTTGTTTGCACCTGTCCTAAGTCAGGAATCTGATGTTCAGTAGTTGTCGTTTGTTGATGTGGTTTATAAGTGATTCTCGTTTCTAGTTTTTTATATAGATTATATCATTGGCTTTTCCGTTTGAATGGTTTTACACTAGTCATTTTTGGGGCCCTTTATAGCTTGCTGTTCGGCGTGAGCCAAGGCTCCGTGTTGAAGACCGTACTTTGACTTATAATGGTTTACTTTAACAAATTGTGACTTGGATGGAGAGTTGTCTCATTGGCACTCATACCACATCTTCTTATATCTATATAGAATAGGCTTTTTATGTCATCTGTTATTTGATATTTCTGGGTGTTTTTGAAAATACAGATGCACTATGTTTTTTTTTTACAATTTTTATCTAAAACTTTCCTGGAGATAATATTTGTGATTTTATCAATTATATTCCTTCTTTCTATACATTAGCGATAAAAATGTAGTGTAAAGGTCATTCACAGAAGTGTTCTTTGAGATTGTGACAATCCTACATTGGAATGATAGGGAGGTCATATGAACTTCCAGAAAGTCGATGAATTTTTGAAAATGGACAAACTGCAGACAGCTTATTGCAATAATGAGCATCTTCATGGGGTTTTTGATTATGTGATTACTTGGCCATTTTTATGGTGATTATTTGATTACCAGACAAAATATTTCATGATTTTTTGATTATTTGATAATCTAGGACTGTATTTTTGATTATTTGATTATCTTGTGTAAAAACATAATTAATGATTATGTGATTAT
Organism: Mytilus californianus; assembly: GCF_021869535.1. Classification (NCBI taxonomy): domain Eukaryota; kingdom Metazoa; phylum Mollusca; class Bivalvia; order Mytilida; family Mytilidae; genus Mytilus; species Mytilus californianus. The sequence continues at coordinate 40,392,661 of NW_026262723.1, read as the reverse complement.
ATTGGCAAAAAAGTTGTGATTATATGATTACTTGGATACCCCCAGGACGGGCCTCAATAATGAATGCTAGTATTTGATTTTAAAGGGGTATTAGCTGCCAAGTTCATGTGCACCGAATCGACTCAAACTCTCAAATTTGATATATTACATAGTACTCAAACGTATATAAGAATTACAAAAAATCCATATATGACCATATATAGGCAATAATAAACAACACATTGAATCTTTATAAAGTATCAATATTTTCATCGATTGGATGATTTTTTTTATGTGTAACGCCACTTTAAGCACTCTTGGCGGTCTCATGGGGGTCAGTTTTTTATTTGTTGGGGAATCAGGAGTGTCATGAGAAAACCACCGACCTTCGCCCGGAGTCGCTCCTTTGAAATTTTAGGATATTACACCATCTAATTAACCATGAAAATACAGAAGCACCATGGGTACATTAGCCGAGTAGCGATGTTGATGGATTTGTTGAAGCTACCATACCATCTTCTAATTTTGATATAGCGATCATTTTTTTAATACTTTCCCAAAAGCAAAATCAATATAGTACACCATTATTGTTTGTAATAAATCAGTTTGAAAAATTTTAAAAAGCCATGTGTCCCTTATGCAGACGGACGGACAGCGATAAAACAACATATCTCGACTTTGCGTTGCGAGGACTTAAAAAAAGCTATTATCAACATATCATGAGACGGAAAAATGTTATTTATATATATATATATATATATATATATATTAGGGATGTCAACGAGTACTCGAGTACTCGAGTATCGCTCGGTAGTACCGAGTATCAAATACCAAAATGATACTCGACTAATCGGTTTCCTGTTAGAATGTTGTTGCTTTTTTAAGCTTCAACAAAAAAATATGTTTATTGAGAGCGCCGGCCTCCCGGAAAATTAAATGTTTACTTAATTAAGATTAATTAAAAATCAAAATACGATTCGAATGTTTGCGTTTAACTGTCATTTAAAATTCCTCCAAACGAGAGGTAGGCTATGAAAAAGTGCACTTTTCCTAGGCTTACACTTTTAGCTAATTAATCTTAGTCATTCTCCCATCCTGTATCGTCAGAGCATATATTTTCATCAGCAGGACTGTTAGTTATCTAAAAAAGTTGAGAAATTGCCTCGTCCCAGAAAAAAGTTGACAAGAATATATTTTTAAATAAGAACATATTCGTTGCATCCTCAAAAAATGATTAAAGGCATCAGTAAGTTATAATCATCACCCTTTTGTTGATCATTAAATGTGTTTTTACGGTTCCCAAATACTGTTGTTTGAGTAATCAATTTTCTATAGATATTAATTAATTACTTGATTAGGTTATTGCCAGTTTACATAATTAGTACATGTAGTAAATGAGCTATTAATTATGGTATAAAATGCCTTGGACTATTATCTAGTCTAGGTAATAATGTTGAGGGTTTTACGTTCATAAGACAACGACCCACAATATATAAAATGGTAAGTAAGTAAATTTTATTTAAAGTCGGCATATATATACATAATAACAGACAAAAAATGAGCTCTGGTGAACCCTTTAACCGACTATTGAAATAATTTTGTGTTTCCATTTTGTAAATGTTTTACCGAGCGAGTACTCGAGTATCGCTCGGTAAATCCAACGAGTACTCGATTAGTAAATCTTCACCGAGTTGACATCCCTAATATATATATAAATCGTATCCTATTTGGCTTAACATAATACGAATGCCTTCGTCTTCTGGGTGTAAAATACGACCTATTCATTCTTTCACGTAAACGCACATTATAGTATTGACTGTATATGGTCTGCATGCTATAGTAAGTTTCGAGAAATGAAAAGGATATCCCATACAACAATACTAACATTTGTAATGATAAAAAAGCTATAACTTACCACTGAAAGACAATATATAAATATTGATGAAGAGGAACACCGGTAACAAACGTGTACACTTGAGCTTCATTGTTTCCGTTTTTTCTTACTTATTTGTGTATAAAATGTATACCGGAAAATGTCCTTTCTCGCATTTTTATATCCTATTCCTTCAACTACATTTTTATCTTTTTTTTGAAACGTGGATTATTATACTTGATGACCTTTCAACCCGGCATATCTTTGTGGAATACCTGTAACGATTGGGAAACGAAGTCAAACAAGGCAAACAAACTGATAAGAGCTTACCTGTTTGTTTACCGTTATAATTAGTTTCAAATGCTGCAATATTCGTCAATATTATGACAGCAAGGTATGATATAGAGCAGAATTATTTTAATTTATAACTCGAAAGTGTGATAAAATACAAAAAAGCTTTAACTTAGCTTTGACCCTTTTTGTTCATGTGTATTTTGCCATGTTTTAGCCGCCGTTCACATAAACTGGGTTTTGACAAATGTTGTTCTGATTACACATGACATGTTATAAGTATGTATTTCTCTTCGAGAAACGAAATACAGATACGCAGCTGAAAACGAATCCAACTTATGTTTTTCGTTGAATCTAAAACCCCGAGGGTATCCCGATAAATACAAATTAGTTTCAATTCTACGTTTGAGGGGCACAAATTATCGGAAAAGGGTTCCTACTTGCTGTGCGGTATGTATAAATTCGTAGTGCTCAATGTGATGGGGACATTGAAGTCAATGCATATTGCAAAAAAATCGTGTTAATATGCTCTCTGTTAAAAAAAATACAATCCCGTAACAGATCGTGGAGGTGTCAGTTGGTGGTCTGCTGCAAGGCATAATTTTTTTTATCAAATACAATTATCAAATATACCATTTTCCAGTTTGTGTCCTTAAACTCGGTCGACATACTGTGCAGACTGCCAGAATCTTAAAGATACATTGCTTAGTTCTCATCCAAAGTGTGAATTTAATATTTGCCACTGGACATGAAGTAAACAACAAAATTAATCGATCAATCATTAAATCATACATTAAGGATGTATCGGTATGTATAAGAATACGTTCAATAAAAGGAAGTTAGCTGAAATTATACAAAATTAAAAAAAACGCCGTACAAATACTAACAAAAAAGAGGGTCTGGATGGTGTTTACAGAAAAGAGAATAATGGTCCAATAATGCAGTAAAATGACAAAAAAAATAAACAAAAAAAGAGAGAAAAGAATAGAGAATAATGGAATGCTAAAATATATAAAAAAAAAACAGAAAATAATGGCCAAAGTTTATGAAGAATAGAGAAAAATGCCTTAAAAAATTAGAGAATACAGAATTGAAAGACACCCCCCCCCTCCCCCCTTCCCCCAAATCCAGACCATCGTAAAAGGGAGTTCAAGAACTAGAGAAGGACAAAAAACAATAAAGATAGTTTGATACATCTGACGTAAATTAATGTATGTCTTTTGTAAAATATTTATGATAGCATCGATTTGAATTTCTTCCAGCCATCTGTCTTTTTGTTTGATCAGTGGCTATATATATATAGAATCTAAATCTAATATACCTTTAATCCAATATGCATTAAACGATTAACCCCAACGAATTCTGTGTATGTTACAAGTCAGACTATACATGGACTATGTGTTGTTCGTCGTTGATTGTCTATTTTTTTCGGAGGAATCGAGGGCCGATAGTTAAGAGTCTGGACGGGGGATCCTTCATTTCTGTATTCTTTAATTTTTATGCCATTTTTCTCTATTCTTTATAATTTTTGCCGATTATTCTCTATTCTGTATATTTTAGCACCTCATTATTCTGTATTCTTTATTTTTTTGGTCCATTTTTCTCTATTCTTTATATTTTTTGCCCATTATTCTGTATTCTGTAACCCCCCATCCACACCCTCATGATTGGTGTTATCTATTGTACTGTCCAATACATATTTGTTTTATGAATATAAGGAGATGCGATATGATTGCCAATGAGACAATTATCAACCAGAGGCAAATTGACGTGGATGTACACAACTATAATAGGACACCGTATTGGTTTCAACAATGAGCAAATCCCATACTGTGTATAAAAACCTATAAAAGGCTTTGTCATGAAAAAATGTTAAAATTTCAAACGAGAAAACAACAGCATGGTTTTACGATAAACAACTAGCAAAAACAAATAAGATAAACAGCAACCAACGACAACCTCTGAATTACAGACTCCTGACTTGGGACAGACACATAAAGACTGTGTCAGTGTTAAACATATATACACGTATGACACCAAGTTCGGAGTATCACAAAACATAGAGTCATCTAGGGTTAATCGAATACAAGATGGTGAATGAGGGGCGGTTCCAAGGGAGCAGAAAACTAAGTGTTTTTATTGCATGTGTCTGGTTGTGTAATGCTTCCTTCACATTTTAGTAATATTTTTCAGTGCCAACTTCCTTTTCTAAAGCCCTGGTTATTGCTAAGTCATATAAATATGTTCGTGAACAAGTTTTAATTTTGTAATAATTATAATTGGTACACGGTTTTGTACACGTCATCAGTATTTTAGAACGCACCTTCTTTCCGCAGGTTATACAATTGTTTCTTCGATATTTTACAAGCTTGATGTTTTACTCAAAAACATATATACTTCAACCTAACGGTAGGCACTGATCTCTTTGTCATAAAACGCAGGTTGAGAAAATCTAATTTGTTGATAATCTATTTTCCTCACTTACACCAGATACTATGACCGCAGAATATATTTTAGTGTTCTGATATAAACTCTGTAGCAGTGCTATGTATAAACATGTAGTATGTAGTCATGAACATTTGGAAGTGATAATCTAAAGCAGGCAGTGTTCTTGTTTTAACAAATTATGTTCACAAAATAACTTTTACAAAAATTCTATACAAACATTACAATTTTACACTTGTGCAGTAGTCAGTACTTTAGTATTGACATGAATTATCATTAATATGGTCATAACTATAAATTATTTCGAGATACTAAGGATTTTCTTCCCCAGGAATAGATACCCTTAGTCTTATTTTGTAAAATATCTCGGAATGTTGGGTCCTCGATGCTCTTCAAATTCGTACTTTATTTGGCCTTTTAACTTTTGTTATAAGAAAGTCACTGATGGGTCTTTTGTAGTCGAAACGCGCGTCTGGCGTACACAGTTTTAATCCTGGTATCTATTGTGAGTTTATATGTAGTGATTATCTTGAAATCTGACTACATATTCAGCCTCAAAATTGTCCTTTAAACATACAGACGAAACGGGAAAAGGGCCTCTGAGTAACTCTTATACTTTTCTATTTTCAATTAGTACATTATATAAAAAGTATATGATTCAGTCTTTTGGTTGATCATGCATAAACATTGTATTCAAATGTTTATTCAACTTATGTATTAGACAGGAGGCTGGATGATAGAATGATTGATGTATCGTGTGTTACTTCACGTTCAGTGGCAAGTACTTGATGCATACTTATGGCCAGAACAAAATTAATAATTGATAAAATAAACTGGCACTGCAAACTAGATCGACAGGGATCAAGGCTGGGAAGATTTTAAATGCGGATGTGTTGAGTAGTTGAGTAGGTACAGAAATATTACCTTGCAAAAGGTCACCTCCGAAGTTCTTGCAAGGAATCGAACATAAGGTCTGTAAAAAATCAATTTGTTTTAGCATTTACATTTCAACATTCTATCCTACTCAGAATTCATAAATCCCCCACGATCAGACCGCTATGTATGCATGGAGTTTTATGTAATTTGTATAATGCATGACAACATTGTCATTCCCATCATGCGCTTTGTTAAATAGTTCGTGAAGAAAGCAAACACGTATAAATTTCTCTTAATTGCGGATCCAGGATTTCGAAAGGGGGTCCAAACTACGCCACGTTAGGAGTTGGACATATAAAAAATCTATTCATTAACCATAGAATATATGTAGCTCCATAAGAGGGGGGCCAGGTCCCCTCCCCCTCCCCCTAAATCGTCTTTTTATTTGCTTTTAAACGGCAAAGGACATTATACATCAATAGCCACAGTATCAACGGGAACGTCGGTTAAAGATGAAATTGAACGTTATCTTCCTTTTTGGCATTTTCGATTGGCACAGTCCAAACTAAATCTACTCCGAAAAAATATGTGTCTGTTCCCTAAAATCTTTTTCGACATACATTTATGTTACCCTTCATTGTATGCCAAATGTACAACCTCGCTTATAGGAGAGTCTGGATGGGGGATCCTTTATTTCTTTATTCTTTAAGTTTTTAAGTAGACTATTGTTCTCTATTTTTTGTTTATTTTGCCTATTATTCTCTATTCTTTATACGTTTGCACACTATTATTCCCTATTCTTTATTATTTTTGCCTTTTGTCTTTATTCTTTATTTTTTTGCCATTTATTATGCACACGTGTGTTACACCTCATTCTCTAAAGAACAAGGAAGTGACAGATGCTTTCGTATATGTCTTCTTCCTCCTTGTCAGTCGACCAAGTATAATAAAGAATACAATCATGAACTAAATATAATTTGTACATGGTAACAATTGTATCTCACTTATTTAATTTATCTTCGAAAATCTCTTTGCGAGTTCGCAAACTCGGATTAGTTTTCATTTTTAAATCTTACAATTTGTCCGAATACCTCCGCGTCGGGAAATAAATTCAGCACTGCAATTTTCAGACCATGAAGAACCATCAGCATTTTCAGTGCTTGTCAAACTTGTTATACAACATGTGAGCCGCTATCAATTAAAATTTGCCCCGAGTTGGAAAAAAAGTGAATAAATTCATCAGAGACTCCTACAGATCAGACAAAAGTATTAAGGCTGACAAAAAAAAAATACTTACGAGCTTTCTGACTTGAGATACTGAGACATACATGTATGAATTTGTGATTTGTAATCTAGTTAAGCAAGTCTATATTCAACTTTTAAAATCATACTGTATAGACAGTATAATCATTTCATTTTTGTAATATATGTGACAATACCCTTGTATATACATTGTAGCTAACATCTCTTTATGATTTATAAATTTTAATAATTGACATTAACTTTACTAAACTGCAGTTACTACAATTTTAAATCTATTTGGCATGTGCAGATACTGGTTCGTGATATAGATGTTTGACATCCAAAACAGTCTTTACTCAAATATCGCATATAAAAATTATAATATAAAAAAAAAAAATTTGAGTAAAGAAGGCTTTATGTAAAAATCCATTCCTTCTTTTTTTTCATTTTGGCAGTCTCCGTGCATTCTATAAAAAATTTCGTAATTAAGTCTCTGAAGTACCAATTTATTTTGATGCAAAACTAGTACCAATGGAGTTTTTAAAAGAGCAAACTGGAAGATCTGATTTTAATCTATTTACCACATAACCACATAAGCCTCACTAAGTTACCCTTACTCAAATACGGAAATACCAGGGTAAATCGCGGAAAGAGAGGCAAATCTTGTATTGTTCATCAATAACTATATAAAAGAGAGACAAAAGATACCGAAGGGACATTCAAACTCATAAGTCGAAAATTAACTGACAACATCATGGCAAAAAAATGAAAAGACCAAAAGACAAACAACTACACAAAACACAACATAGAAAACTAAAGACTTAGCAACACGAACCCCACGACACCGGGTGATCTCAGGTGCTCTGGAAGGGTAAGCAGATCCTGCTCCACATGTGGCACCCGTCGTGTTGCTCATGTAAGTACAAACCCGGTGATAAGACTAAACTGGTTGTAACTGCTGATAATCATGGCATTATCATAATACCTGCCAACTTCTTAGGATCTCCATGGGGGATTTTTTATCACAAGCGGACCTAATGCATCTCTTATACTTTTATGTAAATAACTTTTGTAAACAACTCCGATCTAAAGACTTTATGACAATATTAGTTAAATCTTATAAGGAAGTGGGCTACATATTCGATACTAATTATGTTTCGTGTAATACATATTGAATACACTCATCATTTGAGTTATAGAAGAATGCATGTATCTTCCTGTTTTAATATGAAGGAGGGTCTGGATGGAGGCCCTTCATTTCAGTATTCTTTAATTTTCTAGGTAATTTTTCTCTGTTCTTTATATTTTTCGGCCATTATTTTCTATTCTTTGTATTTTTCGTCCACAATTCTCTATTCTTCATATTTTAGCGCCCCATTATTCTCTTTTCTTTATTTTTTACCTATATTTTCAATATTCATTATTTTTGTTTTGCCCTTTATTCTGCACATTTGCCCATTATTCTCTATTCTATAAATCCCATCCACATCCTCATGAAGCCTATCTATGATTGCTAGTATATATAAAAAGCGTGTCAGCTACGTCTTCCAGCAACTTTTTCTAACTTTTAGTTGAACTTCAAACTTAAAAGGCAGATTAAAAGAAAAATTCAAACTATATTTCATAATAATATAATGACCAACACAGATACAAATATTTTAATATTAGAGTAGAGAAAAAATATACTTTGTAAGAAAACACTTTGATTCAACCACAAGGGTCCTTGAAACTGGCGTCATCAAGGTGCTTTATCTTTGTAAGGTTTGGAGGACGTGTTTTTTTTTCAAAAGGCAATCTGCATTCCTATGGAAACCAATTGTGCTCAACTCCTTGTCTACCTATCCTTTATGCTTATGACGCAGACTTCATAAAGCAGCTTCTGAAGAAAAATGTATATATATATATGTCCCGAAAAACACTGCCTTTATCCTTATTTTCACTTAGTTACATTTACATGTACCGATGGTTCTCAAATTTTGCAGTGGGTTAAACAAGAGACATTGTATACCAATCCCCTGTTGTATGAGGTATGATTCGTAATTCATCAATCATTTTTAGCAAGAGTAAAAACGGCGACTAACCTTGAATCCTGACTAACTATTCGACAGTATAACCAGAAGGACTCAATAACGAAATGCATCGGTAACGTGTATTCATGTAAGAACGCATTGGGAACTGTACGTGGCTTAATTTGATCATTGATCAAGACTAATTATGTTCGTCTTGCTCAGTTTATTGTTTTCCATGAAGTGTTTTGAGAACTTTCTAGCCTTTCGTCGTCTTCCTTTTTTTCCCTTTTTTTGCCATCGCGTTGTCAGTTTCTATCGACTTGTGAGTTTTGAGTTTCCTCTTGGTATCTTTCGCCTCTTTTGAACAACCAAGATTGTATAACACCGTTTATTCTGTGAGGGTTACATTAATGTGGCTCTTGTAGAGTACTCCTTAGGCCACGTTTTAAAAAAATGTCTTCGGTCACCAGGACACTTAATTTTAAGCAAACAATATGGTTCTAAACTGATCTAATTCTCGGTTTTGAACATTTTTAAAGGTCAAAGATCCTTTTTGAATGCGACACCAGGTAGCAAGGTCGGCTGCCCTCTCACAAGGTCGCAGATAGGATTTGGTCATGTTGGAGCCACATTATAGTCTGTTGGGTTGTGTCAAGCAATTTATTTTATTTCAGAGTGAACCGGGTGTGTTTTTTCTACTATGGTTGTTGAGATATACACTGACAGGGTCAGGAGGTGCTTCATTTCTATGTTCTATAATTTTTTGTCATTTTTCTCTATTCCTTATATTTTTTCGTTTATTCTCTTTCTTTTTTTTTAAATTTAGCACCCCATTCTCATGATTTTCTTTCTTAAGTTATTTTTTTCGTGACTAATTTTCCCTATAGTAATACAATATATTCAAGGCCCATTATTCTCTATTCTGTTAATTCATCATGACCCCCCACACAAACAATGATCTGAGACTACAGTTACCAAGCTAGGAATTGCTTAGTATATGATATACAATCCTTTGCAAAATAATACACTTTTAAAGTCAAAGTTATGATTAATTAACTATGTCTAGTAATTTATTATCAGACAGTATTGAGAATTTTGTCCTTTGGACTTCTAATATTATTCATGATATTCACTAAATACGTGTTTTATATGTATGACTTGTGCTGATTATTTGGGTTTGTATAAGATGTAAAATATTGGTGAATAATTATATTATAAGAATTTTCTAACGGAGCAATTTCAGTACGTTGTTTTTCATTGTAAACAACATGTAATCATGTTTCGTAGGTATTATGTTTTTACTTTACGGAAATAACCGATGCGTTCCGATCAATCCATTCTTTCCATTGGTTACTATTTTTAGTAACTCACATGGCAATTCTTTTTAAACATGAATGAATCTTGCAGAACCGGTTCTATGATTCTATTTAAAGATTCCAAAACACTTGATACCTTACGGGAGTTTTCCTTTAATACAATAGTAGCAAACTTAACTGCTACCTGCAACAGACGAATTTGCAGGTGTGGTGAAGGTCCCATAATAAGAGAAAAGGGATCTGACATCTGAAAAAGGGATATTTTTATTTTGGTTGTGCTTTGAATATATTTTCGATTTATTTTCACTCTTATGGTAAGTTGAAACAATCAAATTTAAGCTATCTTAGCATTCCGATTCACATGTCCCAAAAGTGCATGTCTGTATTTGTTTTGAAATGTGCATATGTATGTAAAACATGAACATTTTCATCAAAAATGCACTATTTTACACAAATAAAACACCATAATTTTGTTAATCAAATCAATGGAAATCGGGAAACTGACAGCTGTATATAAGAAAAGAAACTTTTGAATATATTTTTAATTGAAAATATTTATAAATTAACTCCACATATTTATATATACATGATACACAATTTTAATGCCAATAATCATTTCACAGTACATGTACATAATGTGTATTATAAAATCACTCCCCTCCCATTGGTACATGTATCTTTTCTCTCTTGTTTATTGATTACATAAACAAATTTTGCCAAAAGACATAAAAGTGGGGAAATTTCAATTGTGAATAACTGAAATAAGAGGTAACAGTGTCCACTCCTGGTGTCAACAACTTTGTAATTGTTCACTGACTATTTTGATTATAACACTTAAATTTCAGTTGTCTTTATTTTAGAGTTTTAAAGCTTTTCAGTTGTGTCAGATTTAAGGTGCAACTTCAAACTAATTTGCATTTAAGCTCTTAAAATTACTATACAGGTTTGCCCAGGTACATCATGTACATATAACCATTGTAACGTCATAAAAAGCAAATATTGTAAAAGCGCAAATGTCCTATTTAAAAAGCGCAAATGACATTTTTTAAAAAGCACAAATGTCCTATGAAAAAGGGCAAACATCATGAACATCCCGCGATGTAATAGATATAATAATTAAGATGCTTTCAACTGGCCATAATGAGTCCTGGATTCATCATTTAGAATTAAGGTGTGATTTGTTTTACTTATTTTAGATTGTGTCAATTATGTGTTTCATTATATAAGAATTTATATAATGTTTTTCTTATTAGAGCTGCAATAATTTGGTGCCTGTCAGTGACATCAGTCATCTGAGCAATTATTGATTCTGGTTACTGAAATTTTAAATTTCTTTTCTTTTGAAGTTTAAATTTAAAAAAAACTAGAGGAATGATTATTTGGATGCTTTCCAAACTGAAAGCAAATTACTTTTATGGGATAAACTGAGGTGAGCAATACAGGCTCTTAAAACAGGTTAAAGCCCAAAGTTTTATTTTTAGTTACCTTCATATATCAAAACAGATACATGTATGCCTTAATTAACACTGTCCTTAGTGTCCTTATACAACATGCAAACTTTTTTATTTTAGGTAGAAGCAAGGAGTTAACTCTCCAAATACTTAATCAGCAGCCATGGAAATGTGGCATGCTTGCCTCGTTATGGTACTTCTGTTTGGAAACACAGCTGCTCAGACTGCCCGTAAGTATCAAGATTCTTTAAATTTTGTTTTATACTGAGTAAAAAACATTTAGCAACAAATATTAGTTGTAAAATGGGTTCTTGTTATTTTGGATTCAGGTATGTGGTATTAGATGCACGTGAAATCCTTTGGTGGTTTAAAGGTTGGGGTTCCGTAATACTACGTAAAGAATTGTTGAGCTGTCAGTTCATCACAGGTGCTCACAGTAACTACAACGTACAGTTTGCCGTTTATTGCCATATTTATGAATATGGATCATATGGATATACATGTGTATATATAGTTTATGTTCTTTTACATATAATGATGTGTTCGACAATATCTTATATGAAAATGTCAATTTTTTTATAATATTGTAATTAAATTATGTATTAGATAAACATGGTTTGCAAGAAAAAATAAGTTACTGCGAGGAACCAAGTCTATATTTGATGGTGCATTACATTTGCGTACAAAAATCATTACGTTTGCGTGCAGCTTTTCATTTATACATTTGCACACATTTGCAAGATACCTTTGCAATTATTTACGGTGCATCGCCATGAAACATCCCCTGACTTAAGTGTTCTGTTGATACTGAAACCAAATCCATCTTACACTAATGATTTTTATCACCGATTTGTTTCTTACAAACGAAACTCCATATGTGTGCCTTTACGCATTTTTACAAACTGACTTAAGTTATTTATTAAAGCGATCACTATTAGGTAAAATTATGATTCAGAATACTATTTACTCTGAAATATTTGCAGTTAAGTTGCATGTATGTCTTAAGCTTTTACGGGATTTCTCATGATTATTATATTTTTTTAGAATTCAATATTAGAAATATATAATTAAAATTTACAAATATGTTCAATTTTCATTATAACTATAGTCATATTTATTATGATTTATCTTTATTTCCATGTGTTACCTGTAAAATGAATGCGTGCAAATGTAATTAAAAGCTGTGAGCAAACATAAAAATTTTTAATCCCCAAATGCGTGCAAATGTAATGCGCCCCATATTAGAGTTTTGTCTTATTTATACTTAGGAATTTAGTAAAGAAATACTTTAAATTCCGACGAGCATGACGAGGGAGAATTTAATAACTATTTTCATGGATGAGAGAATTGTTGGTGGTTGGTGTAGTCAGTTGTAATGTCCAAATTTTTGGAATGTCATGTTAATTTTTTTTATGTATTGTGTGTAAATAAATATGTGTGTCATTATACAGAGTTCAGATTTTTGATATATCATAGTCTAATGTACACGAGATCTAAAAGAACTTTAGATCAAAAGACAATCACAACTTTCTACTTTCAGTCATATGATAAAAGGAGAGAAATAGAATGTCCACTCCTTAAGGTTGGCTTAGGGGACCTGTTATTGAAATTTAATTATTATTTACCAAGGCATTGTTGTTAAAAGGTCTACTGTTGATACTATACCTACATTACACAGCATTTTTGTGAGGAAATGTTGTCTCCATGGGAGACCTTGGTATTTATAGACATATAAAGGTCGCCAAAAGGTATTAAATGATCAAATGTGCACTAAAATATTTTTAAAATGGAGGATTATTTGTATCAGACATGTCAGAGATGAAAAAAATTATGAAAATAATAAAAATCAGATTTCTGATGTACATGCATACACATGTATATATACCATGTATACACCTGTTATATAGAAATATATATGAAGTTTTCATCTTCACCGATACTTTTTCTAAGGAATTGTCTAGTGCATACTCATTCCAATTCCCCAAGTTTAAACAAGAACAACATATCTATAACTTCTATTGCATGTATCTGTAAAATGATAGAAAGTTGTGTATACCTCTTCTTCTTTGTATAAGCTTCCTATGGATAGGAACACTTCTAATAATATTAGATTATAAGGGTAATTTTGTTTTAAAAAAAAATCTAATTGTTTATTTTTTGTTGTTGGTTGTATTATATTTTAACAAACTATGTACATGTATGTCCATGTAATAGTGAGGTTTAGTTATTTACAAAATAAATTTTGTTTTATAAAGCCTTTTAATTTTTTATTCTCCTTGTAGCATGTGAATCGACAGCTGTGAGTGGTAATACTGGAGGAACGCCTACCATCATTGTTACACTGACTGAAGCAAGTTTTGCAGGTATATACCACCATAATCATTTCATTTTATCATGGTGGTGAGAAAGTACTTTAGCAATTAATTTTTTTTAGGTTGATATATGTTATAGGAGAGTTCCAGGATACTGTAAATTCAGAAATTGTGAGTTTTTTTTAATGCGAATTATGCGACTGGTTGAGTATCACAATAATAAAAACCCGTATTCTGAAATTTGATACATATTTCTGTATGCAGATTTTCCTTGAATTGCAATAATTAATCTCACATTTTTGTCCATTCTTCAATAATCAATAATAAGCGCATGCATTAATTTCAAAATGTACAGTAGCTGTTGTTTCAATGTGGAGATTGAAAAAGTCGTATCACATGACATTTTTCTATGCACATGCCTAGGTTTCCACATAAAAAGTCGGCAATGATGTTCTTGTTTGACCCCTCACCCTGATGAAAGTATATCGTAAGTTGACATCGTCCATTTGTTGATGTGTTCATACAGACAATGTTGTACTGATCTCAACCCTGCTTAGATTTTTGACGTTATCATGTGATGTGTGTGTGTGTAAAATGACATGGGACACAGTAAAATAGACTTATCTCATAACTAAAGTATTCTTACATTTAATATATATAATTTACTAGGTTACAATTTACTCTTAACTATAGGTTTTATTTCATTTCATTTACTTACATGATCTGCCTGAAAGCTTAATCTAACTTTTAGTTTCTAAAGATGCTGTTTTTACCTGCATCCCAACATTGAAAGCAGATCTAGTAACCGCTCCAGTCCGTAATTCCATATCTGTCCATCAGAAAGACTGGGTGTCAAAGTTTTCTTGGCTTTTATGAAAGGGAATGTTTTTCTATTTGGTCTGTAGCTTGATAATGTTTGTTGTAGTGTGTAAGCAATTTTTATACGACCGCAAAAAAATTTTGCGGTCGTATATTGGTATGAAGTTGGCGTCGTCGTCGTCGTCCGAAGACACATTGGTTTTCGCACTCTAACTTTAGTTTAAGTGAATGGATCTCTTTGAAATTTTACCATAAGGTTCAATACCACAAAAGGAACGTGGGGATTGATTTTGGGGGTTATGGTACCAACAGTTAAGGAATTAGGGGCCAAAAATAAGCATTTTCTAGTTTCCAGACAATAACTGTGGAACGGTGTATGGATCTCTCTGAAATTATACTACAAGTTTCCATACCACAAAGGAATGGTTAGGATTTGCTTTGTGGGGTTATGGCTCAAACCGTTTAGGAATTAGGGGCAAAAAAGGGGGAAAAACAAGGTTGTCCTGGTTAATGGACAAATACTTTAGTACAAAACATAATTAAAAGCAATGTAAGGGAGATAAATCAAATACATCATTGAAATTATCTCCCTTACACTGCTTTTAAATTATGTATAAAGTAATGGTTAATGAACAATTAAGATAATTTAAAACAGTGTAAGGGAGGTAATCCAAATACAACGTTTTGGTTACTTCCCTTACACTGCTTTTAAATTATGTTTAAAGAAATGCATATTTATAAAGGAAGACCAGTAAAAATATCTGCAAATGTTGAATCTTTTTTTTTTACAAAAAAATCCATATGAAAGATTTGACACTATATTTTAAATTCTATTATAAAATAGATTAAGTTAGCACTATGGTAAATTTAAATGGATAATTATGGTTGCAAACTCCATTGGCAATTTGAATTGAGATTATGACCATATCTTGAGGGAAAGAATTTTTTGTGGGAAAAAGGGGGGGGGGGGGTAAAAAGAAATTGTGGGGGGTCAATTTTTTCTCATTTCAGATTTCAGAAATTAAAAAGAATTATTCTTCAAATATTATTTTTTTTTCAAATTTCAAATATTGAAAAATTTCAAGAAGTAATCTTTAATTGCACAGTATGGCGCATTAGATTTGTAAAATCTTTGACCACATTTATTTATTTGTTATGCCGAATCTAACAGTGTATTTAGATTTTTAATTTTGGGTCCAGTTTTCAAATTGGTCTACATTAAGGTCCAAAGGGTCCAAAATTAAACTTTGTTTGATTCTAACAAAAATTGAATTTATGGGGTTCTTTGATATGCTGAATCTAAACATGTGTTTAGATTTTTGATTATGGGCCCAGTTTTCAAGTTTGTCCAAGTTGGGGTCCAAAATTAAACTTTGTTTGATTTCAATAAAAATTGAATATATGGGGTTCAATATTTGTGGGCCCACTATCAAATTGGTTCATATTGAGGTCAAAAGGGTCCAAAATTAAAAATGTTTGATTTCATCAAAAATTGAATTATTGGGGTTCTTTGATATGCCAAATCTAACCGTGTATTTAGATTTTTAATTTTGGGTCCTGTTTTTTAAATTGGTCTACATTAAGGTCCAAAGGGTCCAAAATTAAACTTAGTTTGATTTTAACAAAAATTGAATTCTTGGGGTTCTTTGATATGCTGAATCTAAACATGTGTTTAGATTTTTGATTATGGGCCCAGTTTTCAAGTTTGTCCAAGTTGGGGTCCAAAATTAAACTTTGTTTGATTTCAACAAAAATTGAATATGTGGGGTTCTTTGATATGCTGAATCTAAACATGTATTTAGATTTTCGATTTTTGGCCCAGTTTTCAAGTTGGTCCAAATTGGGGTCCAAAATTAAACTTTGTTTGATTTCAACAAAAATTGAATATATGGGGTTCTTTGATATGCTGAATCTAACCATGTATTTAGATTTTTTATTTGTGGGCCCCCTATCAAATTGGTTAATATTGAGGTCAAAAGAGTCCAAAATTAAACTTTGTTTGATTTCATCAGAAATTGAATTATTGGGGTTCTTTGGTATGCCAAATCTAACTGTGTCAGAAACCTATGCTGTGTCAAATATTTAATCACAATCCAAATTCAGAGCTCTATCAAGCTTGAATGTTGTGGCCATACTTGCCCCAACTGTTCAGGGTTCGACCTCTGCGGTCGTATCAAGCTGCGCACAGCGAAGCATTTTATTACACTGGCCATGCAGCCATTTCCTGTTTGCCAATAGTTTGAAATTTTACAACACTCATTGTACAAGAAAAATTTTCATCAAAGTTTTCTTGGCTTCAATGAAAGTGAATATGCTGTTATGCTACAGTATGCATGTTACATAAATCAATTGCATGCAGCTAGCCTACAATAGTCATGATATTTGGGGGCATCATGGTTTCCAGTCTGTTTATTTGTCTGTCCATCAATTTTTGCTTTTGTCCCATATTAGGCTAAGATTTGCCTTAAGATAGTTTAATTTGAAGTAGTTCTCACCTCAACTTGAAACTAAGTTCATTTTGATGTGAGCTCATTAAAATATTTTTCAAAATTAGAGTTTTATGACCCAGATTTCACATTTCACTAAACATGAAAATATATATAGTTTGGCATGTTTTCATTGCACTTGTTCTTGTTTTATATACCGGTATATAACTGAAAAACTGATTTGATTGTCAATATCATGGCATTTGGTGTTGTCACATCTCTGTTATTAAACAGAATTGAATTATAACATGATTGTTTGTAAAAAAAGTTATGATCCTTAGACAATTTATCCTTTTATGGTTGATTTTATAGATATAGGAGCAAATCCAGACAATTATATTGCTGACACAAAGATCAATGGTATACTTGGTGGAAGCGATTCCATTGATGGTATCACACTGGAAATATCAAGGTCATCTGGTACTCCCTTTAATATAAATGTGACAAACCTGTTCTTACTAGAGTCACGTGATATTACAGAAGAGAATGGCTTTAGAAAGAGAGCTTTTCTCCGTCTTGTTCAAGAATTGGACAGAGATGTAAGTTCAGAGCATATAATTTTGCTTTGTAAGCCATAATTATGTAACATATTTTTAAGACAAAAATTTTGGTAATTTGTTTGCCCTCCAGCTAATTATCCTATACTGTGGATTCATTTATTTTCGTGGACTAGGGAAAAATTGTATTTTCGTGGATATTTGATTTCATGGTTTTGCCAAATTTTGCATACAACCATATAGAAAATTTGTACTTCGTTGAACATTTGAATTCTTGGTTTACTTCCACCCACGAAATCAACGAAAATTGGTATCCCACGAATAATAATGAATCCACAGTCATGTGACAGTATAATCAATTATATCAAAGAGGTTGATACTTGTATCATTAGTAAAAAGCATAATCCATATGAAGAATTTGGGGGTAAATAACCGATACAGTAATACAGAATAGCCGAAAAAAAGACCAGTTTAGAGAAACAGAGACTTGCATGTCTAAGAGGTTGATACTTGTATTAATCATTAGTAGAAAGCATAATCCATATGAAGAATTTAGGGGTACTGGTACATATGAACAGGTTTAATATTAATGAGTGTGAGGTCAGAATTTAAATATGCCTTTGAAGTTTAGGTAAAAAAATCTATGAAATATTTGTTTATAATTTATAGAAAAACATATCATTTGAAAATTTATTACCAAATCTATTGTTTAAAAGGTATAAACAATTTTTGTTTTTTAAAATTTATGATTGCAAATGCATTATTATTTGTTTGATGCCAATTTTCTTGGATTTCGTGGGTGAACCTTGAATTTAAATGTTCAATAAAGAATACATTTTCAAAAGACTAACATGCAAACTTTGGTAACACCACAAAATCAAATATCCAAGGAAATATAATTTTTGCTTCATCCACGAAAATATAATTTTTGCTTCATCCACGAAAATTAGAAATGTTATTTAAAATTTGTGTTATATGATCTTTACACTATTTATTTTTGTGCTTTTTCATAGGGTTTGACTTCAACTACATTTGATGATACAGATGTCATTGAATTTCAAGTGAAATGTACACGAGTGGTGAGTAACTATTGTTTTTAAGCTTATTCGACACAAAAACAGTACAAACATTAAGGTTATTCAGTAAAAATCATCTGACATGACAGTGATGCTGGGGATAGTATTTGATTCATTGTGAAATTTCTCTTAATATTCAATAGATATTATATGACAGGGACTTATACTTTAATGGCCTTGGTGGCAAAGTGGTTAAGGATGTACTTAGGTCAGGTTTAGGAAATTTTGTGAGATGTTCGGACTCCTTGGTTTTTTTCCTACGATAAAGGGTAAAATATTTGCCCCATAACACCCATATTTCTTTTCATATAAGACTTCAATAGCTCATAAAAGGTAATTTACCAAAATTTAAGCAGATTCTAGATTTCTTTTCTTTCGATTTGAGGCCCAAATAATACCAATGCAAATATAAGGTAAAAGTCTGATTCAGCCTTTTCCCACCATTTTTTAAAAATTAAATATCTCGAAAAGGAGCTCCATAACCTATCAATATTTTTAGCTTATTTTGTTCCTTAACTAATGCTCTTCTGACTTATAGTATCAATTTTAAATTCTAGATTTTTTGAATTTCACCTAAGTACATCCTTAAGTAGTTCCTCTGCAGTGATCACTAGCCATGAGGTTATTAATTCGAACCTGGCTAGTGGCAAGGTTAGACTGATCTTAATTGACAATTATTGCTAGAACTAGAACCAGTCGCCTTGGACAGGAAAACTCGCAATCCTTGTCAATAATGTCAGGGTACAAAGCAAACAGGCTGCCATGATATAGCCAAGGTTACCTATATTAGCTGCAAGCAGCCAAGCTGGTCCAGACATGGTAATTGTCTTGTTTCACGAAGACATCTCTTTACAGAAATTGCTGAAATTATGTGGAAAAAAAACCAGACAATATTTTTCAAATTCAACAAAATACTAGCTTTTGAATTTGTTTTTGACAGAGTCAAAAAGCGAGACAAAAATTAGGTATGCTGTTTCCGGCGGCGGCGGCAGCAGCGGCGGCAACAATGTATTAGTTTGTGATTAGGTCTAGTTCATGGTTAACCACTAGTGGTACGTCAGTGATATTTGGTCTGCAGTTATATTAGCATTGGCACATCTCATTACCATGGAGATGATTTGGCCCCGCCCCCTCAGTCAAGGTCTATTGACTTTGAAACTTTGCTTAGTTTTCATGTATTAGTTTGTGATAAGGTCAGTTTATGGGGAACCACTAGTGGAAGGTCAATGATATTTGGTATGCAGTTGTATAAGCATTGGTATATCTCATTTCCATAGAGATTATTTGGCCCCGCCTCCTCATTCATGGTCTATTGACTTTGAAACTTTTGCTTAGTTTTCATGTATTAGTTTATGATTAGGTCAGTTTAAGGGGAACTGTTAGTGGTAGGTCAATGATAATTGGTATGCAGTTGTATAAGCATTAGCACATCTCATTACCATGGAGATTATTTGGCCCCGCCCCCTCAGTCAAGGTCTATTGACTTTGAAACTTTGCTTAGTTTTCATGTATTAGTTTGTGATTAGGTCAGTTTATGGGGAACCACTAGTGGTAGGTCAATGATATTTGGTATGCAGTTGTATAAGCATTGGCATATCTCATTTCCATAGAGATTATTTGGCCCCGCCCCCTCAGTCATGGTCTATTGACTTTGAAACTTTTACTTAGTTTACATGTATTAGTTTGTGATTAGTTCAGTTTAAGATGAACCACTAATGTTAAGTCAATGATATTCGGTATGCAAATGTATTGGCATTTGCAAGTTTCATTTCCATGGAGATTATATAACCCCACCCCTTAATTATGGTTCATTGACTTTGAAACTTTTACATAGTTTACAAGTTAGTGTTTGTGTTTAGGTTTGTTTAAAGGGAACGACTTATGAAAAGTCAATGGTATTTGGTTTGCAGTTGTATTAGCATGGGCACATCTCATTTCCATGGAGATTGTTTAGCCCTGTACCTTCAGTCATGGTTCATTGACCTTGATTATTTGCATAACTTACATGTTAAAGTATTGCTATTTTAATTTCAACATTTGCATTATCAAAATAACAAATAGGTGAGACATATCTCTGTGTTAACAGTTTATTATACTTTGAATCACTAAAAATGATAAAATTTGACAAAAACAAATATATTTGAAGACGGTTAAAAAAAACTTGAATGAAATACAAATGTGGAAAACAATAAGCAATAAGATATTAATTATTTCAGGGTTCATCATCTTCTACATTTTTCTTAATGACAGTAGATGTACAAGACATCAATGATAATAGCCCTGTTTTCTCAGGTATCCCATATGAAGCCAGTGTGAATGAGGTAAGTCCTCTTTTCTCAGGTTCAGATATGAAGCCAGTGTGAATGATGTAAGTTCTGATTTCTCGAGTACTGATATGAAGTCAGTGTGAATGAGATAAGTCCTGTTTTCTCTGGTACCCCATATGAAACCAGTGTGAATGAGGTAAGTCCTGTTTTCTCTAGAACCCCATATGAAGCCAGTGTGAATGAGGTATGCCCTGTTTTCTCTGATACCTCATATGAAACAAGTGTGAATGAGGTAAGCCCTGTTTTCCCTGGTACCTCATATGAAGCTGTTAGATCCTACTCCTATCCAAGGTTACAAGATAAAAACTTATTTTCATAGCTAATCTGTACCCAGCCTGTGTTATTTTTCACTTTCTTTGGTACAACTTACTTACCTAGCAACTTTTCATGAGGTATTAGTCTCTGATTCCATATATCCAGCTTAATCCTATTTTTTTGGTACCCCTTGCCTGGTCAGTGTTAATGGGTTAAAACCTATTTTCCAGTGTTTATGGGATAAGACCTATTTTCCAGTGTTTATGGGTTAAGACATATTTTCTAAGGTTCCTCATATCGTACCTGGTCAGTGTTAATGGGTAAGGCCTTTTTTCTATGGTACCCCATAACTGGTCAGTGTAAATAGGTTAAGACCTATTTTCTATGATACCCCAAACCTGGTCAGTGTTCATGATATAAGTCATATTTTCTCTGGTTTATTTATAACCATACATGCTCAGTGTTAATGGGTTAAGACCTATGTTCTATGGTACCCCATACCTGATCAGTGTTCCTGAGATAATTCATATTTTCTTTAGTTTAATTATAACCATATCTGCACAGTGTTAATGGTAAGCCCTATTTGCCTCTGTTACATGTACAACATATCCAAACCTGCCAAACATGTCAACTGTTAAATGTGTTAACAGTTCTGTTTTTCTGGTACTTCATACCAAGCCAGTGTTAATAAGGTTAGGCCTTTTTGTTCAGTGGTATCTGGGATTTCCATTACAAGCTAGATAAAAAAGGTAATATAACAGCTTTTTTTTTTGCTGGTCAACCAAATCCGTACAGTATTTGTTAGGACTTAAATACAGAAGTATTTGAATGAAAATGCAAAAAAGTATCCAATAGATTAATAAATATTTTGAAGTAAAATATGAACTCCCCCTCCCCAATAAGTACAAAAGAAGTATAGATAAGATTATTTGTATCACATCAACTATCATCTCAAGGTTATGATATCACCCTGAGAGTCATTTATGCTGAAAAATATATACACTACTGTAAATTCAGAAATTATTGCCTGCGTTTATTATTGTGATATTACTGGACAAAAATGTGAGATTAATTATTGCGATTTCAGGAAAATTTGCATTGAGATATATGCATGAGATATCAGACTGTGAGTTCTTTATATTGCGATAATCATCAAGTTGCATTACTCGCATTTATAAAAACCTTGCAAAAATTTATGAATTTACAGTATGTTAATCTTATTCATTTAAATGTTTTCCGTAATTCAACTTATGTTGATTAAATCAAATTTACATAAATCAAATGCTTTTATTGTTTATCATCATTTAAAAGTTACAAATTATGAATTACTACAAGTATGTGATAATAATATCTAATGTCAATTTGATATATTTTGTTTTTAGTTGTCACCAATAGGAACAACAGTATTTAGAGGAATAGCTGCTTTTGATCTTGATGCTAATACAAACAAGGATATTAATTTTGGCATAATGCCTGGAGATGGTGGAATAGTAAGTTCACTTATATTTAGTAAATATGTACATGCAAGGAAGTAAAATCACCCTTCCTAGTGAAAAGTTTGTCATAGTGAATTAGGGTGATTTATAGTGATAAAACATTGATTTTTTTACTCTTTCTTAAACTATTGGTTGACATTGATCATGATGATGTAGATCCAACAGACTGGATTTAGGATTTGCCACTAGAAGTTACAACTAAGTTTTTAGATAATCTTTTTCTGACTAAAATATGACTTCTTATTTAACATCTTTTGCCATTGTAGTGGACAAAAAAACTGTCAATATGTTATGTTTATATATAGGGGCATGCCACCACACACAAAGCTGCCTTTGATTATCATGATAATACACCAGCAATTATATATATTAAGCAATTTTCATGAACAGTTACCATTAATTTTAAGCATTTTGTGTTTTTACATTTCAGCTTGATGGTTCACAGAAGTTTGTGATTGCTACACCTAGATTGGGTTATGTGTCCATTAAAACAACCCTAGATTTTGAAGCGTTGAATACAGTGGGACAAACTTTTTATATTCTCAATATTTCAGCTACTGTAAGTGATATTATATGTAAATATTTTGGAACAATAAAATGCTGATTTGTAACCAAAGCAAATAACCTTATAACCTTTGTGGTCTCACTTCTAGTGATGGAGGTTTAAGTTTTAATTCTTGGCAAGGTCAAGGTCAATCATTGTAAAATTGATTTTTGCTAACTTTCCTTTGCATTCAGGTCTTTCAGGAGTAAGAACAAATACTGGTTTGTCAAGAGACCAGATAGAATGACATATCTTTCTACAAACACTGCTTTCTGATGCTATCTTGTTCAAAATGTATCAAGAAAATTATTGCATGACATGATTCAAACATTTCAATTCCCCATTGAACGGTTTAGGATTGAACACACTTCTTTTAAAGAAATTTAAAGAATGCTTTAAAGCAGCTGACATGAATAAGTCAGATTAAGGAACATTGTTATGAACAATCAACACGACGGGTGCCACATGTGGAGCAGGATCTGCTTACCCTTCCGGAGCACCTGAGATCACCCCAGTTTTTGGTGGGGTTCGTGTTGCTTTAACTTTAGTTTTATATGTTGTGTCATCTGTACTATTATTTGTCTGTTTGTCTTTTTATTTTTGGCCATGGCATTGTCAGTTTGTTTTCGATCTATGAGTTTGAATGTCCCTCTGGTATCTTTCTTCCCTCTTTTATAGCAAACACTATTTTTTCTGAATCAATAATTAATTCCAAATTGCACATGTATATGAGGGGTGGGATGATGATGATGATGATGACATATTGATGCTAAACATCCAGTGACAAATATTACATGCATATTATGACTAGAGTAGAACATGATAATGTGATAGAAACATAACCTCTGCTTTGTACTAGACCAGAATGTTTAATGTAGATCACAAAATAACAAAATGCAGGAAGACTTGTCAACACCCTGGGCACATTACCAAACTAATTGATTAGATTGGTAATCACACACTTATCGATCATATTTGATCAGTACTCAGTTGAAGACATGTATTCATCGATCACTTATCTATGGATATTATACAAAAATCTGAGACAACCTGTCTTTGCATTTACTTCTAAATGCTGCAAGCTTAGCAGAAAAGCAGCAAATACCAATTTGCAAATCTTTGGTTTGACCCAGCCATGGATCATTCATTTATATAAGGGAATAATAAAGTTTTTACATATTTGCAACGATTAATATTCACATAATTTTTCTACTCTCAAATATCGTGTAAAAGTTGGTTTACAGTATGTATGATAGGTTGGCTACCAGCTAGAACTTTTGATCCTCTACTGTGGACAAATGGAAACTCAAAAAAGAAAATCTATTGTAGCTTAATCATGAATTGAAATAATTCTATTTATAGGATCAAGCTACAAATCCTACTTTGAGAAAAACAGCGTACGAAACATTAAGACTGAATATTCTTGATGGTGATGATTTGGGACCAGTGTTTGTATTAGATAGCTGCCTGACAGTTGGTAATGTGTGTTTCCATCCTACTTACACTACAGAAATAACCAATGGTGTCATTGTAAGTATAGATTGACTTATCAAATTTAAGATATCATTTAAATGAATGTATTCTGACAGTTCATTTAACAAATTGCCAAAATATCAATAATGCCTTTGTTGGTACAGATTGACTTTCCAAGATTTTGGTGGCAGAGGATTTAGAGCATGTACACTTATCTGATTGTTGTGATTTTTGCTATGTTGAGTTTCTGTCTCATTAACATATAGCCCAAATTTCTTTTTATTTAGTCATTTTACAATGTGTTATACAGCTGGATTTCTTTTTCTACATTCAAAAATTATAATATTATCATTTTGATTAGTTTTTGAAGGTCTTTTCCACATAACATTTACATCAGTTCTAATCAAATAATATATTCAATAAATTGAATGACCTTGAAATTGTAAGAAGGTTGCTTGATTTTATGGCAAATGATGATTTTGATAATGGTATTATAATGCAAAGTCTTTAAATGTAAAAAAAGGATTTTAATGTCGACAATATATAAAGATTGTAAAATAATTTAAGTTATCAATATGCTGACGACAGAGATTTCAGATTTCTTCTTTTTTAACATAGGTGCCGGTATGTACATATTTTCAGTTATTCTTCAAACTATGCTTTCAGTTTCCTCTCCTTTTCCTTCATTTCCATATTTTCCCATTTTAAACCCCCATTATCATTGATTATTGTGATAATAGCATATTCATGCTTTGAAAATTAACACTGCTTTTTCATATCTAGTACAATTCTGTAATATCAGTGTCTTTAAACCTCTGGTCTACATTAACCTGTAACTGTATATTTTAACCTTTTCTCTTATACTATTCTAAAATTCAAAATTCCTTTTTGTGTTTGATATTTATGATAGTTCATATCAATCTGATTAAAATACTGATCCTATGTCCATGCTTTGCAAATGTAAGATCTGACACTGCTCTGTTTTACTTGCTATTTTGAAGACCTTTTAATGATCTTTTCTATTGCATTGATACACACCTTAAAAATATGGAGGCCATTATTCATTAGTTGATGCTATAATTATCAGAACAAAAAATAGAATGGAGGGTGGACACAGGATCTGAGTTTTAATCAGATTGTGTTCATATATTCAAACTAGAAATTTCAGATGTACACATTTATAAGGTGGTACCAAACACCTTGACTAAAATTAATTTGGCTCGTTTAATTTTCATAAAATTTCGACAAAATATTTACTTTGACCCTTTGACCCTTTGACAAAAATATAAAAATTTCAAAAAACTTGAACCACACACTTTATCGGAAAAAATTCATTGGATATATAGCAGTTTGACAAACCTTTATTTTGATTCATTGAGAAGCTTAATATTTCCTTAACAATAAAGCGTGATTAAAATGTTCAGCTGATTTTTACAGAGTTATCTCCCTGTAGTGTTATGTACCACTTTTTAAAGGCCATGTGTGAAACTTTCATGGCATTTTTCTTAGGAACTATGCTTTATACCTTACTGAAAATTGTTATCGAGCATCAAGTACACATCCTATACTGTGTAAAGCATTTCACATTCATGCTAATCAACTTCCTATTAACCAAATACTTGTATATTATAACACATTATTACCATGTATGAAATTTCCTGACATTTACTTCGGGAACAATGAATAATATATATAGCACCCTGAAATTTTGAATCAACATTCCAGTTAGCATTCTATACTGTTTGATGTGTTTCAAATCTATTGCTCATAAACTTCCTGTTTTCTGATAGCAGAGGTATTATTACTGAGAAATAGCGCACAATTCAAATTGTTTTCTAATGTTATATTCATCTTAAATGAATTTAACAGTTATAGAATTACATGATACGTGTACTAAAAAATAGTTTCAGATGGATTGTTTTCTGTTATTTGAATTATGTATTATTTTTAAGAAGTATATGTGTGCAATGTTCTTGACTGTAATGTTTTCGAAATAATCATTTTGCCTGTCCAGTTTTTTTTTAACTAAAAGCAGTTATCCTACTTTTGAATAACTTTAAAGTTTAAAAAAAGATAAAGAAGACATATTAAAAATAGTACATCCGACTGAAAAACTAGGATAAACATGTACAAATGATCTAGAAATAATCTTGTATCAAGGGAAACAATTCGTTTATTTCTATACCAAAAAAACTCACACCATATGTCAATGGATGATATTTTTTTGTGACTGTGTTTTTTCTTGTCAAACCATCATCGTTTTTGCTCCCAACCCTTATAATTAGCTTTTATCCGCCATTATTCAGATAACCATTGATTTTATAACTTGTTCTTTGACAGGGAGGGATTTTAACATTGAAACCTGGCAATAATCCTGCCGTGACCACCTCTATTGCTGCACAGGATCAGGACACTTTAAATGCAGCCATTGGCTTCACTGTTGAGGAAAGTAAGTACATGTTTTAATGATTGTATGACAATTTTGAAAATCAAAAAGATGCAAGATCCAGCACTCTTATGCAGAGTTTGGTAAAACATCCAGATGATGTGGGAAGTGCATGCAACAGCTGTTCATACTTTACATCTAAATTATATAATTAATTTGAATTCTTGGCAATCTGTTGTAGCTTTTTACCTGTGTCTCAACTCTGTCTGTCTTTCCGTCTGTCCGTCCAAAGAACACTCTCATCAAAGTTTTTTCTGCTTCTATGAATGGAAATGATTTAATGTTTGGTTTGCAGCTTGATAATGTTGAGTTGTTGTAATTAAGCCAATTTTTCATCCCCCGTGTAGCCACTTCCTGTTTGCTGATAGTTTGATATTTTACAACACTCATAGTTCAAGGAAATTTTTGTCAAAGTTTTCTGGTCTTCTATGTAAGGGAATGATCAGTTATACTGTGGTATACATGTTACCCTGATCAGTCAAATGTAGCGATGCAGGTCCAGACCCTGTATTGGTCTTCTGTTAAATTTTATTACCAGTGATACAGAAATGTTTTATAACAAGGCTTTAAACATTCTGAAGTCATCAATGTTAAACTTTTATGCCTAAATTTGTTAACCTTTTTCTAAACTTTATTCGACGAAAAAAATATTACTGCTATTTTAGGAATTTTAGAAAACAGCTAAAGTTATTTAATTAACTTTTTTGTAATTTATTAACTGGAAAATCATGATTTACAGAACGATTTGTTTAAGCTAAATGTATTTCCATTCACTAATTTTCTTTTTCTTTAGCTATTCCATCTGGATATGCAGATAGATTTGGCATAAGTGGATCTGCAAATAGTGGTAAACTTTATACTGCATCCCTGTCTCAAGTTCAGGTCATAGATAGAAATACTGTACAGGACCTGGAAATCATTATCAAAGTATGTACACATTTTATATGCTATGAATTCAGAAATGTTTGCATGCATTTATTATTGCAATTTAAAAAAAATGGCCAAAAATGTGAGATTAAATACTGCGATTTCAGGAAAATTTACATACAGATATATGTATCAGATATAAGAATGCGAGTACTTACTTTTACGCTACTCTCCCAGTGGCATTATTCACATTAATAAAAAACTCACAATAATTTCTGAATTTACAGTATGGCATTCTTCAAAAGTTTATATCTGGTGTAAAGTATTTAAAAACTTTAGAATTTTGATATCTTTATTAGTATTGAAGAGAGAAAACTCTAGATCTGATCTAGATTTAGAAAATTATGCGTTAAATTTGGTTCAAAAACTTATGGTGTAACTTTTATTATGAAATGTTTTAGGTAAACATGGTAAAAGACTCCATTTAAACTTGGTGATGTGAACTATTTGAGTAAAGGGACAGATAATTTTTAATATACATCACATTTTCGTTTTGATATGCAGTCAGGGGCATTACTTAAACAAGTAACTTTTAAAATTACCTATACAAGTAATGTTGAAAACGAGGCTATTTTAAATATTACTTATATAAGTAACTTTTCTAAATATTATTTTTATAGGTGTCCAATTTTACAGATTTTACTAGTTTTAACAAATTTTCACAGTCATCTGGTTATTTTTCCAATGAAATATAAAATCTAATCCTTCTGAAACACTAATTGCCTTTCTGACACACTTTACTTTCATATTGATGCTTCTGGGTCAAAGGTTGGCCTCTTTGGACTATTAAAATATCATTTTCCTTGAAAATCTTGAAGGTAGACAGATATAAATAGATAGAAACCTGTGAATTAATTAAGACTTGAAGTTATTTATAATTTGTAACCCCAAACAATTACATATGATCCTTAAATAAGTGTTATTACTAATTCTTTCAAAGATGTATAAAATAACTTATTCAAGTAATATTTTTGTCATTATTTTTAAAGTAACCCTTTATCTCTATACTCCTCTCAAATCTAACAAATTCTTAATTTTATGATATAAAATGATGTAAAAATTCATGAAAACTACATTTAGTCCATGCTTCTATCGAAATTTAAAATAACTCTATTGAGTAATTTTATAATTTTTAAAAACAAAAATTACCTATATAAGTAACTTAAAAAAATTACTTGTTTAAGTAACGCCCCTGACTGATATGTGTTTATATTATTTATACGTTTCAATTGTCTAACAAAAAATCTACCAATCATCATCATTACACTTTATAAATTTAATTTTTCTGTTAAACTTTGAAAAATTGCATTAAATTGTTTAAAAGGAAACTGACCAATGAAATATGTTCATTCTTTGCAGACAGACAGTTTAACATAGAAATGTTTAATTTTGACTTAAAAAACTGTTAAGCATGCAACAATCAATCAAAAACTTTTAAGATAATTACAGAAAAAAAGAAACTGTATAAAGATGGAAAAAAGGTATTTGATAAACAAATATTTCTATGCCTGTACATTTAAGGCATTAAGGTTTAACTATGTACGTCTGTACGTCCTGAAATTGGTTTCCATTCTCTAAATTAAGTTTATGCCTCAACCAAATTTAATGAAACTTATAGACAATGCTTATAGCCACTGGACGTTAAGCAACCAACAATCAAACAATGCTTATAACCACCAAACGTAGATCAAATTAGAACTTCACCTTTCTTGAGTTGTCACCCTTTATAAATGGAAAAATTGCTGAATTAAGCGTTAATAGGATTGAATTAGTATATTGACCCTTGCATATTTACAAGCAGGAACATCTGTGACCCATGGACACATTCTTCCTTTAATTTACTATATAATTGTTAATTTCAAATCTTTTTCCTTTTGTTATTTAGGCAACAGAAAATACAGCAAATGCCAGATTCAGCCGAGCAATAATTAAAGCTACCGTTGTACAAGCTAATAATAACCCTCCAGTAGTGACAGTGTCCTCTACTGGATATATAAATGAAAACTCCCCAATCGGTACAGCACCTACCAGCAGCGATGGTTCAACTTTATTACGTGTCACTGTGACTGATGGAGATTTGGTAGGTAGAATATAGAAAAATCTGTCAAAAAAGGGACTAGTTCATGAACTTTTAAATCCACATGGGGAAAAAAACGAAAAAAACGAAACACTGCTGATAGTATGAAGCTTATCATTTTGGTTTTTGCCATTTCCTCCCCTTTTGTGAATGTACATTGAATTGAATGGAATTATAATGTAAATCATTCTTCAATGTGTACTTGAAAAACGATTTGAAGAACGTTTCAAGTTTTGATTCCAACAAAGTTATGTATTTTAATATAGGATAAAAAAATAATAAATTTTGTACCTAAACGAAATATGTTTTGTGCTATTTACAGAATGTTTTTGTGTACATACTGGCATACTGACACTAGCAGATCATGTACCATAGATCAAGACGTCTTAAAGTTGAGAATAAATTACTAAATTCCAAAGTACTGTCATACTGTGTACTCTGTAAAAGTCAGTCACTAAGTTGATGCATGAACAAATATATATTAATAAAATAAATAAAATTCAAGCTGTACTACACAGAGACTACCAATGATCTGTTTACAACACCAAATGCTTTTAGGAAAATTATGGAATGAATTCCTAAAGATTTCCAATGTACCTAACTCTAAAATTCTCTATTTTTAAATGTTTTTTATAGGCACCTGGAGAACAGGGACAATATTCACTAACGATCGAGGGAACGACAGATTTTATAGTGACCCCTGATGGATATATTAAACTGAATATTGGTAATCTAAATTATGAGACTTTACCCAGCTATGGATTTACCGTAAGTAAAAATGTAAAATAAAAAATAATAGAATGTTTTTATTAATATGATGATGATATCAAAATGATATGCATGAAATATAACAAGAATATGACATCATAATTATAGTTATGATTAAAAACTGGCATTTTAACTTGTGCCTCTTAAGATTTTTCTAAACATGTTCTAGACTAAAATTTGTTTTGTAATTTCAATTTAAACAGGTTAAATGTTTAAGTTATCAGTAAAATATTGTTGATACTTTCTAAATGATAATGTAAGCATTTTCTGTGAAAGAAATGATTGATATTATAAACTTAATTTCACTGTATATTCAGAAGCTACAAAGTGTGAAAAATAGTACCCATTGATAAGAAGTGTGGTGTGAAATTTTGAAACTTAATCCCAGTATGCATTTGAAAAAATTTAAAGCAAAGGAGAAGAGTATTTATTATTGTTTTTCATCTCAAAGTCTCTGTGGCATCTTCAATGGGAAGCAAAAATTCACACCATACTGCAAGTGCAAACTGATAAAATTGATGAATGGATGATATTACACATTTCTGCCTTATTTCGTTTTAGGTCAGAGCAACAGAAATAGGAACAGCAAGTCCAAGGAATGGTGCAACTAATGTTAACGTGATAGTGAGAGATTTGAATGACAATACTCCAACATTTACATCACCAAGTTATTCTATGTCTACAGCTGAACAGAACTATGCCAACAGCCCAAAGTTGCTTGTTACGGTAAATTATTCTATCGGAATAAGTATTCAAGTGTGGGACTTTCCTGTTGCTATTGAGAACTCAACAATCATACATGATATGGCAATCATGGCAATGGAATTCTTTTTAAATCTATTGTTTAAACTACTTTTGAAAAGGATCAATTGAATAGTTCATTTGTTGAAAATTTTTAACATTTCATTGTAAGTGAAACAGGTCAATCTGTTGTTATGACAAATGGTTAAAAGTTTTCAATTTTCACGATTTGTAGAAAAATCATTGTTTAGTGAGTTGTAATCCAAGTTAAGTTGCTGTAAGCAAGTTTTTATCTGAGCAATATTAATTCACTAAACAATTGTTGCAAAAGCTCTAGTTAGAATTTAAATGGAACTGACCAGTTGCAAGAATTTTGGTCAAATTGGTTGTAACAGAATAATAGAAGTATTGATTGATTGATTGATTGGTGTTTAACACCACCTTCAGCACTATTGGCTATTTTGTGGTGGTCAACTATTATTTGCGGAGGAAGCCGGAGTGCCCCGAGAGAACCACGACCTCCTGCAGGAAAACTGACAATCCTAGTCAATTAAGTTTTGAGTCAAACCTACCTGCCATGTTTGGGGTAGGAACTCACAACTCCAGTAATGAAAGGCTATAGCTAAGGATACAGTAGTTGAACTACTTAGACCACTCAGCCACTGAGGCCCAACAATGAAAGTAAGGTGAGGTATGCTTTATTTTTATGCGATGGAGGGGGCATTAAGGATTACCCTTGTCCGTCCGTATGTCCCAAAATTTGTTTCTGTTCTCTAACTTATGTTTGCCGCAACGAAATGTTATTAAACTTGTAAACATTGCTTATTACCACAAAACTCAGATCAAGTTCGGATTTGGGTGTTGTCACTTATACTGTTCTTTAGTTATGTCCCTTTATAACATTATATGCAAAAGAGGGGGGGGGGGGCATCATCTATGTCCCATGGGCACATTCTCCATTTATTTTTAATTGATCTGTTTCAGGTTTCTGCCAGTGATGCTGACAGCACTGTTAATGGTGATATCAACTTTTCTATTGAGAGTGTTACCAATGGTGGAATGAATAAATTTTACATTGAAAAAAATCCAGGAACTACCTCACCACAGACGGCTTTCATTACTATAAATGGAAGTGTTGTTGAAGGAGAGAACTACGTTATTATAGTAAAAGCTGAAGATTCCGCACTACAACCCAGTAACAGAAGGTAAATAAAAATGAGTTTTAAATTTCAAGAATTTTATTTTTATTTATTCATAATGGAAATTTTTGTTTTTTTATATATACCTCACTGCTCTCTACAATAATCTTTCATTTGATAGTCAAGTCAACCACTATATAGAACATTAAAAAATTTGTATACTTTTACATGATTTAATACTTGAAGCGCATTCTTCGTTGTAAAAGGACAGTACAAAAACACACAATTTACTAAAAAATAAAAGATCTCAATGGTTTCACATTGATTTGTTATTATCTTGTATATTGTGTTAATATTGCTAACTAACCTTAACTATTTTACAGAATATCAACTGTTCCTGTTAATGTAGAAATTACTGGAACTGGTACCAGACCACCTGTAATTCCTGCCTCTGTTTACTCATTGTCAATTAGTGAGGGTACTCCAGTTGGAACATCAATATTTAAAGTGGATGTAAGTTTTAAAACTAATCCAATGGAAAGTGATGTTTTTAAAGATGCACATTTATGCCACATTGATATGATTTGGTTTCTAATTCCTTTTAATCTGATTTCACTTTATACCTTTCTTCTTGATAGACAAAAACATAAAAATTCACTATTCTGCTTTATTTGAATCCCTTGAAGACAAATTAATTTCAGTAAACATTGTTAAATATCTTTTTGTTCATATCCCTAATTGATGGAAAAACTTATTAACCGGAATAATTCAGTCCCTCCCCGTAATCGATCTCTCCTACTTGCGAGTGCCTGAAGTCCTAACACACAAAAAACTCTTCACGAATACTGGATTTTGATTGGTGCCCTGTGAGAGAGGTAACCAATCAGCAGTCAGCTCCATTTTATCGAGATATGGAAAATCTTGAGCTAATTCCAAATGACTGATTGACTATTTTTTATTGTTAATAATGCATTCAGGCGATAATGTAGCCATTGTATAGAGCAGTGAAATATAACGACTAAATTATTCAGATTAAATACTTGTATAACTTTATATACTTTAAATTGTAGGCCACTGACCCGGAAGGATCGGCCCTGATATATACAATAACATCAGGAAATAATAATGGAGACTTTGCTATTAATCAGAACAAGTGAGTGTTCATTCAAGTGATTTTTACACAAGTTTTGTTGATTTTTAACACAAAGGTATTTCTGTACAGTTGGCATCAGGTAGTTGTTTTTGTGATAGAAAAAATATGTAAAAATTAGGATTAGTAAGACCAAATTGATAATAATTT
The DNA here is from genome assembly GCF_021869535.1 of Mytilus californianus. Taxonomy (NCBI): domain Eukaryota; kingdom Metazoa; phylum Mollusca; class Bivalvia; order Mytilida; family Mytilidae; genus Mytilus; species Mytilus californianus. Next base: position 40,358,496 of record NW_026262723.1, on the reverse strand, counting down.
GAAGAGTGTTTTTTTGCTTATTTATATTGTGAGGAACTACAGCAGAGTTAATTGCTTGCTTTAGACCGGGATAAGTCATGTGAATTCATGAATTTACAAGGTTAACAGGCAAAACGCTGTCTAGATGATTGTATTTTTTAAATTGATAGTAATGACACAAGAAAAATAAAAAAAATCAAATCATTGTATTCCATATTTCCCAGTAAATAATAGGAACTAGAGGCATTTTGATGTGTTGATTCAGGAACCCCTCTTTTTCGATTTTTTTTTTTTTTTTTTTTTGAATTATGTGAACGTTTCATGGCGTTCTAGGGGTTGGAACCCCCTTTTAAAATGGCTGGATCTGCACCTGATTAAGGAGGTTTTAATTTCCTTAAAAACAATAAACTTCATGTGAACTACTCCATTGTTATAAATGTATAATTACATGCATTCAATTTCAGGATGATTTGAAAAAAGTCAAGGTACTATTATGCTTTATAACAACCATACTATGAACTAAGCATTGCTTAAAAGCATTATCAGCAGTAACTGTTGTATGCATTTAAAACACATTTTGCCAACTGAGTAAACATATTTATACAGAAATCAACCAATAATGTCAAATGTCTAAACGCTCTGATAATGTGAAAATTGGGACATGAAAACGTTACACTCTAAAGGTACCCTTTTCAGATTTTTCAATAAATTTTTAAACGTTACACTCTAAAGGCACCCTTTTCAGATTTTTCAATAAATTTTTAAACGTTACACACTAAAGGCACCCTTTTCAGATTTTTGATAAATTTTTAAACGTTACACTCTAAAGGCACCCTTTTCAGATTTTTCGATAAATTTTTAAACGTTACACACTAAAGGCACTCTTTTCAGATTTTTGATAAATTTTTAAACGTTACACTCTAAAGGCACCCTTTTCAGATTTTTTGATAAATTTTTAAACGTTACACTCTAAAGGCACCCTTTTCAGATTTTTCCATAAATTTTTTATTTTAGATTTTTGTAATTTGATTGTTTTTGTATTCTTTATATTTCATTTCATGTGTACCTGTAGTTGTTTGGTTTCAATGTTCAATTTTGAAACCACAGTTGTTTTGTTTTCAGCTTCCCGCTGTGGAGTACCACAGACTTATCAGGGAATTGATATTTGTGAATAAAATAACTTTTTATGATTCTTTTATTGTTTATTGTTGATTATATGATGAAAGAAATTAATGAAACTGTGGTTTATTTGCCAAAACCAGTATTCTGTTTCATTTCAACCATTTGATTGTTTATCTTGTCTAGCCTGTGTATACTGGTTATGGTCATTTGAAAAACACCATAAAGTAACAGATTATGTTCTGCTTGGTAACCAACATGAGGTCTTCAGGGTCTGGTCTTGCAACCATTTGTATAAGGGGTCTATACAAAAATATATTGCCTTACCTGCAGGACTGCAAACCACATTACACCTAGTCATTTTAAATTCACTCAGGAATTCAGAATGGTGGGTGGGACAAAAATCAAAGTGTATCTGGATTAATCGTTATTTTTTCTTTCGTTTTTTCTTCATGGAAGTTGCTGTATGAGATCATTTGGTTTGCAACGACTTTTGACATGTGCATGATAGTATAGTATGATTATTATTTTTTTTTTAGTGGTGAAATTTCGACGGCAAAGGCTTTGAACCGTGAAGCAACTCCTTCTTACAATCTAGGCCTAAGAGTGACAGATAACACAGCATTGGTATGTACATATGCAGAAATCCAGAACATTTACGGAGACATAAATGATAAAATTATAATAAAAAAACAACACCACCATGATAGAAACTACATTTAGTGTGACTTTGGCATGAAGTTATAGGCGTCAGCATCAACAATTGTTATTGTGTGATTAGGTTACATTATCTTTGTGTTAATAGTATTTTTACCTCTCACGCTTCATGCAAAAAAAAAAAAAAAGAAAGAAAAAAAAAATGGACCCATGAAAAATGAAAATAATATGCCTGGACTAATTTGAAATTGCAAAAATAAAAAACTTGCAAATAAGCAGTGAAAAACAGGGAAACAAATTGAATGCTCACGTTTATTTAGTTTCAATAAAGTAAATTATTTTCATTGATTTTTAGACTGATACTGCAAACCTACAGATAACTATTACTGACGTCAATGACATTACACCAGCCTTTGGTAGTAATCTATATACCTTTAGTGTTAACGAGGGACAACAGCCACCTGCTAATGTTGGAGTAGTTGGTGTGAGTATGATTTAATTAACAGGAAGTGGCTAAATCTTCCACCAGTCACATTTGCAGATAAAAGTTTTCTATCTAGATCTGGAAATAAAGATGGATACAAATAACAATATGCAATGTTGTGATAAAGCATATTACAGATTCAAAGTAGTAGGGTCTAAAAATCAATCTATCTTGGCATGGATCAGTTTGAAAATGAGCTAATGCAGTTATCAGATTAGATTATATAAATGCCTAACAATGTAATAGGTAATGAGTGTTATAAAAATAGATGTTATATTTATAGATTCACACTATATCTTGATAGAGAAACTAGCTTCATCAGGTATGTGCAGCTGATGTGAAGAAAGAACTTCTTGTTTGTTGTTCAAATTTAACCTCCATGCAAAAAGTTTAGGCAATGAAATCATGAAAATAACAATCTCACTGCATTGGTGGTCGGGTTGTTGTTTCTATGACACATTTCCCGTTTCCATTCCTAATTTACTATAACATACATAAATTTAATAGATATGCCACCTCCAAGCCACTCTACATCATGAACTATGTTACAATATAAAAATAAGAAGATGTGGTACGATTTCCAATGAGAATCCCTCCACCAGAGACCAATTGACTTAGAAGTTAATAATTATAGGTCTCCGTAAGTCCATTCTTTATTCTACAAAATGAATGCATTTAGCTTTGATATAGCTACACTTTAAGGCCTTTTGGGTTTTGTCAGCTCTTCAACGTTTGTATAAGGTTTTGAATTTTCAAATATTTTGGCCTTGAGCATCTATGAAGAGACAATAATTGTCAAAATGACCATCTGGTGCAGTTAAATTGGTACAGTTAATGTTATCTGGTTAGCATTTATTTAACAGTTTGTCAGTATTGCATAAGTGTGGAGATTTTTAAAGAAGTCCTCACTTAAGATACCTTTATAAATGGTTGTATTTCCCTATGAATAAGAAGATGTGGTATGATTGCCAATGAGACCAAATGATGTAGAAGTTGACAACTATAGGTCATCGTACAACCTTCAACAATGAGCAAAACCCAGACTGCATAGTAAGCTACAAAAGGCCAAGAAATGACAAATGTAAAAGAATTCAAACAAGAAAACTAACAGCCTGTTATATTTCCCTGTCCATTTCAGGCTACTGATGGTGATGCTGGTCCAAATGGGCAGATTCTGTATTCCATAGCACCAAATTCTAATACCAATTCAGCCAACTTGTAAGTATATTCAATAGGCAGCAGCTTCTACATACAACAAAGATTTCAAAAGGAGGAAAATTAGATTTTTATTTACATATTTTGCATAATGTGGAATTACTTTTCATCACGGATATACGTTTTTGTTTCTTCGTGGATATCAATTTTTGTGGTTTGTGAAAACATTTTTGGTTTGTTGGGTTTAAAATCATGGTTTTAAGATTAAGAGCCAATAGAAAATATTTCTGCAATGATTATTACATATACAGATAGTATTGTCTAATTAATTAGTTTTTAACTGTATTAGATCAAAAGAAATATTGATATTTTATTCTTCTGTTTTTATTAAGTATGTAAGTATTTGTGTTAAAATTAACATAGCTATTTGTTTTAACAGTATAATAATATTTATTTTAGTTCATGTGTTTAAACTTGTTTTGTGTGTACTAGTGTATTTTGTAAAAAATGCAAATTAACTGTTTAGCTTTTTAAACATAAAATGTCAAGCCATTAATTCTTATAGAACAGAGTTATTTGCATTTAAGTTGCATTTGCTTTCAGTTTAGATTATTTAGACAGTTTGTTTTTACCTTTTACCAAGATCAAAAACATCTACATTGTATTTTGATATGAGAATTGAAAACTTTTATAGGAAAATTGCATTAGTTATTTTATGCAGTTTCTTAAATCTGTTACAAATAACATTGACTAACTTTAATTCTAATACTCTTGTAATCTAATAGGTAAATTTGATGTTAGTTACATTGCAATATGATGTTAGTTACATTACTAATTTTGATTTTAACAGCTTGTCATTTTTAATTTGCTCTTACTAAAGTCAAACTACATCTGCAAGAAAAAAGGGCTACAGTCTGATTACTCCTGTATAAAAATAAGGCGATGTGGTTTGATTGCCGATGAGATAACAATCAACCAAAATGATGTGGATGTAGGCAACTAAAGGTCACTGTACAGCCTTCAACAAAAAGCAAATCTCATATTGTATAGACGGCTCTAAAAGGCCCAATCATGACAAATGTGAAACATTTCAAATGAGAAAACCAACAACTTGATTTATGACGAAACAATACAAGCAAAACAAACAGGACGGACAGCAACCAATGACAACCACTGAATTACACTGAAATCTTGTGTATGCTTTTGAAAACTTTTTTACAGCAACGGGCTATCAAAAACTGTAGGACAATGAAAGGGAGACAACACTATGGTGGAAAGAAAAAAAGATAACCGAATAACAACAATCCACAAAAACACTACACAAAAAATTAAAGATTAAGCAACATGAACCCTACAAAAAATCATGGGTGATAAAAAATTTGGTTTTAGTGTTGATTTTGCTACATGGGGAATTGCAGGTTCAGAAATATTTTGATTAAATTTCGACAGGATAGATTTTTCTTGAACAGAAAATTTGCATTTTAAATTTTTGAGCATTATATTTTTGCAGCATTTCCTGAAATCATAATAATCAATCTCTCATTTTTGTCCATTGTCCTACATGAGTTAAGAGGATTTTTTCTCATAAGATTTTATGTGAAATTGATCACAGCACCTTGTTCAAAAAACGCTGAAGTTATTACTTATGAAAGTGGTTTGTGAATAATATTGCCTCATATAAATTGATTATGAAGTTGTAGTTCCTTATCATTTTGCAAGAATATGTCAGAAGAAAGTATTACCCTTTCAGTATTCTCTTTTGGACATTGTTGCTTTAAATCTCAACCTGATAATATCATAAATGAAATTATCAAAGTTTTTGTTATAGGTTTTCCCTGTTGTTATTAATTTCAAAAAAAGATTAAAGCGAAAGCTTCCTATGTGTCAGGTTTTTTTCATGCTAGCTGCTTTTCTTAAAAATACGTTCTAAGCATTCATTTAATATGACATTTTCAGATAATAATTTGAGTGGAATTTTTCTGTTAAAAACTGATAAAATATCAATTCAACATGGAAGAGAAAATTTTTGTGATCATTCTATTATGCCATGATTTTTTAAAATTTTCTCAGATTTACCATCAATGCAGTCAGTGGGCAAATAACAACAGTAGCTGTGTTGGATTATGAAGCCAAAAGTTTCCATGAAATTGTTGTCCAGGCAGCTGATCAGGGCACTAATCCCCGTATTGGTACAACCACTGTAAGAATTAATGTAAATGACCTGCAAGATGAGATTCCAAGGTTTACTAATGAGAATTATCAAGCAACTATCCTAGAAACAGCTCCTGTCAATTCACCAGTTGTCCAAGTTGCAGTAAGTTAGAACCCACAAGTTATTATTTAATACTTGCCAAAATTACAGCTAGTTAGAACCTACAAAACTATTATTTACTCAAATTACAGAAGGGTTAAAACCCACAAGTTATTATATAATATGTGTCCAAGTTACAGTAAGTTAAAAACCACAACTTGAAATTTATAATTTGTAAAATAAGTAAGTTAAAACCCACAGGTTCTAATATATAAGATGGCAAAGTCATGCAAATTTACACATTGGTCCAGTAACAAGGAGTTAATATAACAAGTACAAAATAAGATTCACAACCTGTCCAAGTTATGAAAGGTTACACTGCATACAAAAGTTACGTAGGGTTACACATTGTATACACTTGTTATTTACAAATACACACTGTATAATCAAGTTATGTAAGGATACACATTGTATACACAAGTTATGTAAGAATACACACTATACTCAAGTTATGTAAGGGTACACACTGTATACACAAGTTATGTAAGAATACACACTGTATACTCAAGTTATGTAAGAGAGGAATATCTCAGTTCATAATAGCCATGCAATAGTTAAAGTAACAATAGAATGAGAAAGGACCTCCTTTCATGTATCACAGCTGCAAAAAGGATTATTTACAGGAAACATTAAACACTTGATACCTAACTCTGTATGAAAATTATAAAAGTGAAATGTATTACAGAAGAGTTACTTAGAGAACATAAAAAGACACTATTTGATATTGAATTAGTAGAAATGTAATGCAAGAGATAGGCAGTACTTGATTTATTCTGTTCATTTTTACAGGCAGTGGATCCTGACACAACAAAAAATATCACCTACAAATTTCTAGGTGGAAATTTCGTCCCATTCAGTATTGCAAATGATGGGAGAATATCTACCAATGCAGCATTGGACTTTGAGACTACCCCTCAGTACATTTTCACTGTTACTACACAGCAAGGTGAAGGAGGTGGACTATCGTCAACTGCTACAGTCACAGTTGATGTTGTTGTAAGTTAGATATTTATTTAGAGCTCTGACACTTTATGTCATTGGAAAAGACCATTTCAAAATGTCTTTATGCCTAACCTACATAGGTACTAGTAAAGAGGTATCATCTTTTTTGGTCAGTGTGTCCATCCGTCTGTCTGTCCTGTTTCAGGTTTAAGGTACATTGAAATAAGGTTTCTCATTGGCAATCATTCCACATCTCCTTATTTTTGTACGCCTGTCAAATTTTTGACGGGACGTATTATGGTATACAAATGTCCGGCGTCCGGCCGTCCGTCCGTCTGTCTGTCCGTCTGTCTGTCCGGCTGTCTGTCCGGCGTAAACATGTCGCACCGTAACTTGAGAATGACTTATCCAAATTTCATGAAACTTAACATAGTTGTTTCTTATGATGGTCAAACGGTCTGTATACTTTTTGGTGATAATAAGATTAAAACTTTTTGAGTTACGGGACTTAGTAACTAAAACGGGTGTGTGTTTTTTTTCACATGTCGCGCCGTAACTCAAAAACAATTTATGATTATTGCTTAAAACTTTACACACTTCTTAGTTATATTAATCTTAAGATCTGTATACTTTTTGGTGATGATTCAAAATTTTATTTTAGAGATATTGAGTATTTTGTTAAAAAAGGGGGAGGGGTTTTTCACATGTCGCGCCGTATCTTAAAAACAGTTTATGACTATTGCTTAAAACTTTACACACTTCTTAGTTATATTAACCTTAAGATCTGTATACTTTTTGGTGATGATTCAAAATTTTATTTTTGAGTTATTGAGTATTTTGTAAAAAAAGGGGGAGGGGTTTTTCACATGTCGCGCCGTATCTCAAAAACGATTTATGATTATTGCTTAAAATTTTACACACTTCTTAGTTATATTAATCTAAAGATCTGTATACTTTTTGGTTTTGATTCAAAATTTTATTTTAGAGATATTGAGTTTTTTGTAAATAAAAAAAGGGGGTTTTCGCATGTCACGCCATATGTCAGAAACTATTTATGCTTATTGCATAAAAATTCACACACAAGACGACGGGCGTATCATGCGCTCATGGCGCAGCTGTTTATTGTATTTATGATGGTTTTTGGTCACATCACTTAAAACTTATTACATATTTTCATTATGAAGTGAACTTATGCCAAATTAGGGTTTGACCTAAATTTCACGGTTCACTAAAATGGAAATATGAAAGGTTAAAGTTTTAGTTTAAGGTAAGTTTTGGTCACATCAAATTGAAAGTTAGTACACATGTTAACGTTCCTTATTAAGTAAACTAATAAATGTATACCCCAAATTAAGATTTTGGCCAAGATTTCATTGGTCACTTAACTTGGAAATGTGATAGTGCGAGCAGGGCATGATGTCCTATGGGTACATGGTTTTGGGCTGTAATATTAATAAAAAATACACTATCCCATTGACTGTAAAACTAAAAAGAATTTTTTGTAAAGGAAATGCAAGTTGAAGGTATCCATATTTTTCATTGGCTGTAGGAAATCGTTTGCTAAAGATAATAATATTTTCCATTTATTGTTAAAATAAAAATAATTTTTTGTATAGTGCAAGTATCCATACCATATTAATCTTGATGTTTGAAATTCCAATAATGCCAAATGCTAGATGCATTATTATATATTCTTCGGTAATTAATTCCCGTTATTAAAATTACTTAAAAAGTAGGGTTACAATTTTGTATTTATATGTTGGTGTGCTAAAATTATAATAAAAAAATATGTCTTTAACAGGACCAGAATGATTTTACACCAGTAATAGCTGTAACACCAGCTGGCAGTGTGACAGTACTTGAAACAGACGGAGTTGGTAGTATTTTGGCCACCATTACTGCCACAGATGGTGATCCTCCAGTAAGTTGTTATCTTTTGTTCTTTGTCAGGGTTCTATACCTTGACAGAGTGAGTATGTAGTGTATTTATTATTATAACAACCACAGATAGTGATCTTATTAAAAAAGGGGAGGGTTAAAGGTTAAAGGTTGTCTCCCTTGGGTTAATGACCCTGTAGTGTAATCAATACCATTATAGGTCCAAATGGGGACTCTAAGGTAAGTTATCATTTTGTATCTGGGTTCTTTCTTTTTACAAAGGGAGAGTTGTTGAAGCAATGACTACATGTATTATTGCAATTTTTAAAGATTGGAGAAAATTGCAGGATTAATTATTGCACTTTCTCTGAAAAAGCTGCATACAGATATATGTATCAGATATCAAAATGCAAGTTCTTATTATTGCGATACTCACCAAGTCGCATTATTCACATTTAATAATAAAAACCTCACAATATTTTCTGAATTTAAAGTATACCACAAATGGTCATCCCTAAATATTTATCTTTATGAGTTCTTTCACTTAAAAAAGAGGTGATTAGTGAAATGATAATTAACATTTATATCTCAGATTTTGCTCCTCATCCCAGTTGTCTTTTTTTTTATGGCCCATCTAGGGGCATTATGTTTTTCTGTCTGCGTTCATTCGTCCGTCCGTTCGTCAGTCCATCCGTCCGTCCGTCTGTCTGTCCAGCTTCAGGTTAAAGTTTTTGGTCAAGGTAGTTTTTGATGAAGTTGAAGTCCAATCAACTTGAAACTTAGTACACATGTTCCCTATGATATGATCTTTCTAATTTTAATGCCAAATTAGAGTTTTGACCCCAATTTCATGGTCCACTGAACATAGAAAATGATAGTGCTAGTGGGGCATCCGTGTACTATGGACACATTCTTATTTATTCAAGGGAAAGGGGTTGTAAAATTTCTCTCCTTTGATTCCATGGGTCTGTAGTTAATTCAATGACTACAATTTCTGCTACAGATGGTAATCTTCCTGTCAGTGGTATATAAATGTTTGAATGTCTAAAACTGTTGCTGGTTATATTCTTTTGGTTGTGCTGATTCTAAAAATAGAAATTTTAGGTACCAGTTCTTGAATTTTCTTGGTTTCTTTAGTCCTCATAAAATTAATTTTAAAGATTATGCTGTGCTGTAATAAGATCATAAATTTACCATACTTGAATAAAGTATTATCTATTTAAGGGTTCTGCCAACAGTGATGTTACCATAAGCATTGTCAGTGTTATTCCAAATAGTGGCAATAACTTGTTTTATATTGATCCAAAGAGTCCAGCTAGACTTGTGATCAGTCGAGCATTGACTGGTGATTCAGCGACTCAATACACAGTGAGTATTTTATTATATCACTTTGACTTTTAACAATCACATTACATGTATATTTCATTATAATCCGTTTCTTTGATTGGCTAACAACAATCATGAGGCACTCCAATATCATATTGTATTTCCCTATAAAATACAACAGCTATGACTTCACATGCTTTCCGTGACATTGTTAAAACAGTGCATAGAAAAACAAACAAAAAGCTTGATATAACTGTTTAATTTCATGGTTGTAGCATAAAAATGTAATTATAAGAATTGAATGCTTCCCTTTTTAAACTATAGGGCTGTTAGAATGTTGATCTTGCACACATTTTTAGTATGAATTGATTCCATGCTTCATACAAAATGTGCTTTGGTCAACGCTTTTACACCCCAATGAAATTATAAAGAGAAACATTCAATTCTTAAATAAAACAAGTAATGCAGTTAATTTTGTCTTTTAGAGCTATTTTCCTAATGCTTGTAGTTTAAAGGTTTGGTTGGCTTGCTTGCTTTGTTTGTATAAATGTTTGCTCAAGCATTGTAATTAAGATTGACATCTGCAATCAATAGATAGGCGGGTCTTCAGCTTGTATACATTATACTCTGCATTATACCTAACATCCAATAACATTTGAGTATAATGTATACAAACTGAAAAGCCCCGCCTATCTATTGATTGCAGATGTCAATCTTAATTACAGTGCTTGAGCAAACATTTATACAAACCAAGCAAGCAAGCCAACCAAACCTTTTAAACTACAAGTATTAGGAAAATAGCTCTAATTACATTACATGTATGTTTTATAAGAATCTATATGCTTGAATGGCTGAAAGCAATGGTAAGGCATTCCAATATCAAATTGTATTTCTCAATAAATTTCAACATTAATTATGGCACGCGCTACTCATGACAATGTCACAACAATGCATAGGAGAACAAACACAAAATTTGCTATAACTTGTATTCTCATGGTTGTAACTTAAAAATTTAATTTTGTAATTTTTTAATGGTTATAAAAGTGTTTATTGTTTTAAGTATGAAGTACTTCCATTTTCAAATGATTAATAATAATTTTTTTTCTACCAGGTAACAGTATCTGCTGAAGATGGTGGAGCTTCTCCAAAAAGTGCTTCAATAACAATTACTGTAATTGTCATCAGAAATACAGCACCGTTCTTCTCTCCAACATTTACAACGATTAACATAGATAGTAATCAAACTATCGGGACAATTGGTACATTTGTGGCTACTGATAATGATGCAAGGGTGAGAAATTTTATTTGAGCTCTTTGTTAAACATTTTTAAGACCACTTCTTGCTATCAATATTTACGATTTCAGTCTTTGATTGAGTAGTTTTGTCAATGAAATTTACTAGGAACTTTTTTTTTACTGCAAAACAATTTAAAAATTGAGGCCCATTTACATCTTTTATCTTGTCTTGCTAGTAGTTTTTTTTTTTACTCTTTTTGGGAGGAAGAAGGGTTGTTTATTTTTATTAGCATCTGAAGGTAAAATTCTATTGTCTCAATTTTTCAAACTAGAATTGGATATTATATCTTTTTAAGGCTTAAAGTTCTACCTTTATTAAATATTATTTGCAAATGTCATCTGTCTTAATTTGAGATTTTTTTTTAGGAATATTCATTCATATGGCCATTGGATTATTGTAGGCTTTTAATTGATGAATTCATTTTTTTTTTCAAACATACTTATTTCTATATGAATTGTGTATTTGTCAGTTGATTAGTATTAATTTTTCAGACTGAGTTTAACACCTTGACTTACTCGTTAATACCAGATAATCGTGTACCAAATCATTTCCAAATACAGAGTGGAGGTGTGCTTAGGCTTCAGAATAGCTTATTAATTGATAACTCGACATCATACATTGTAAGTATCATTTTGTTCATGGAAATATTTGTTAATGGTATTTGGAAATATCATAAAAAAAGGTTTGAATACAGAAAAATTGTAAATTTATAAAACTATAATAATACTTTATTTAATTTAAAATTGTTTCAAGAAAAACTTTCTGTTTTGGTAAATATCAGTTTGTTAATGACACAAATTGTTAATGGTATTTGGAAATGTTGTAAAAGAGATTTAGATATATACATAGTGATAGATGTATAAAAATATGGTAACACTTAATATAAAACTGTTTCAAGAAGAACTGTGTGTTTAGCATTCGATGTATGGTTATAAGGGTGATCATGAAAAGGGGTTCAAATAATACACATTAGTTTTACTAAGATAAAAAAAAAAAAAAAATTATAAATTTGGAAAAAAAAAGATAAAATAGTTAGAAAATCTGTAAGATTTGTTACAAGAAAAAAGTATTTCAGCCTATTTTAAAGCAAATAATTAAGATTATGTGTGATATGTTCACAGAATTTTGTTTGTTATTTAATCCAATTCCCTTACATAGGATATAATTATTTTTTCTAGTTGACTGTCATAGCGAAAGATCCACCTGGTCTAAGTGCTACTGGTACCGTGACAGTTAGTGTTAGACGTAATTTACATGATCCAGTGTGGGTATTGCAGAACAACCAAGCAGCTGTTACTGTAGAAATTTTAGAAACTAAACCTCTGCTTGAATCTGTGGTTAAAATTCGTGCAACTGATGCAGATACTCAGGCTCCTTACAATACTTTAACTTACACAATAGTTGGTGACAGTACAGCCCAGAGCTATTTCAGAGGAGTGAAGCAAGGTGCAAACCAGGAGTTTGACTTACAGCTGATTAGGTCTCCTGCTGATAATCAGAACATCAATACTTTCTCGGTAAGTTTATACACTTGGAAAATGTTAAGAAGTAATTCGGTTTCTTTTGAAAATGCCTGTGACAAGTCAGGAATATGAGGGTTGTTTTCTCCATTCCTTCTGTTGGTAGATATAGTTGAGTGTTTGATTTTGTCAGATTTTATGGACCTCCCCTTTTTGAATTTACCTTGGAGTTTGGTATTTTTGTTGATACTCTTTTGAAAGGGGCAAGTTTAGCTGACAGTCCTTGAGAAATGTGTTTTATGATTTTTGTATGAATACATTGTATACTGTAAATTCAGAAATTATTGCGATGTTTTTATTATTGCGAAAAATGCGGCAGGGTTATAATCGCAATAATTTGAACTCGCATTTCGAAATTTTTTATATGAATTAAACAGGATTTTTCTCAATATCGCAAAAATTAAAATTACATTTTAGTCTAAAATGACAAAATCGCAATAATAAATGCACACAATAATTTCTGAATTTACAGTATATTTCATTTTGTGGTTTAGTAAATATTGTTTTGGGGTGTTGGTTTGTCTGTTTTATAATATTATGGCTGATGAATTTAAAAATATTATTTGTTTTACAGATAACAGTTGCATTAGTAGATGGTGGCAATGGCTCACCTCCACAGAATTTTGTTGTCACTGTCAATGTTAAGAGAAATCAAGCAGCACCACTTTTCTTCAACCAGACTTATTACAAAGAGATTAGCGAGACTCTGAATATTGGCCAAGAAGTGTTGACTGTACAGGCAAATGATGCAGATACTGAGGTATTTATTGAAATTTGTGTTATAAATGAGGACATTTTTTTTATAGACAATGGGGAAATGTAAGGGTTTGCAGAAGAGCCAGATTTATAGAAGAATGGGTTTGTTTTTAGTATTGGTGCCTTAAGGTTAGGATTACAAAAAGTCCAACCTTAAATATTCATCTGAATATGTAAAAACATTGTACTCTCGATTTCATTTTAGATCATTTGAAATATGTTTTATCAACCAATGTATTTGGTTTAATAGGAAAATCCAACTCTGTAAAATAAAGAGTCTAATAACCTTAAATGGAAGATAAAGAGTTAAATAACTGTTAATGGAAGATAAAGAGTCAAATAACTGTTAATGGAAAATATAGAGTCAAATGACTGTTAATGGAAGATATAGAGTCAAATAACTGTTAATGGAAGATATAGAGTCAAATGACTGTTAATGGAAGATAAAGAGTCAAATAACTGTTAATGGAAGATAAAGAGTCAAATAACTGTTAATGGAAGATATAGAGTCAAATGACTGTTAATGGAAGATAAAGAGTCAAATAACTGTTAATGGAAAATAAAGAGTCTATAACTGTTAATGGAAGATAAAGAGTCAAATGACTGTTAATGGAAGTATTTATATGAATGTTCTGTATATTTTTCTGGAAAACTTTGTCATATTATAAGGTTACAAAATATATATATAAATGGTGGGGTATCTGTGCTAAATTTTTCACATAAAATCTCTTAATGTTAAATTTTATTGACAGAGAAATTTTTCTAAGGCTGTACATGTTTACAATTTTCTAAAGCTTATAAAAGCTGTATATGTTTTAAAAGTTGTTTAGTACAAAATCATAAACATTTCAAGATAGTACAATTAAGTTAAGAAGTTGTTATAGTACAGTGTACATTTGTTACTTTATTTTCAGGCATCTTTCAGAACAATAACCTACTCTATAGCAGCTAGCAGTGACCATGGTGTTGACACTTATTTCAGTATTGTACCAAACACTGGTAGAATAAACGTCAAAGCAGGCCTTGCTGGCAGTAATTCGATCTTTTACAATGTACGTGTCCTATAGACTTTATTTATTGATAGAAATATGGATTTGAAATGATACTTTATAACAGCATAGAACTTGTATACAGAATTGGTTAAGTATTTGGATATTGATTTTAATTAAGGGAAGATAAATATGTTTCAGTTGAAGTTTCTCAAGTGTAGAACACTTGCTTAATCTTTGAGGTTAAATAAAAAAATTTAATGACTAAAATGGATTATAAGTTCAATATTCACACATTCATGAATTAATGTTTTGTTTGGTAACTCGTTGAATATTTTTTTATATTTGAATTCTTGGATAAGTTATTCTATAATTATTTTAATTTGTTCATACTTTTTTTCAGTTTATTGTACAAGCATCAGATGGATCAAGAACAGCCAACGCTTATGTAACAATAAAAATTCTACGAAATCTCCAACCACCTGTCTTCACGATATTCTCTCATACAGCCGGAATTCTGGAAACCCAGCCAAGTGGTGTAGCGATAATTCTAAATCCTGCAAACTTTGTTGTAACTGATAATGATAGAGGTCCTCCAAATAATCAAATCAATTTCCGTCTGCTGAACAATTTGGATCATTTCCAGATTACACCTCAAGGAGTTATCAGTGTCAAAAATTCTCTAGTAACCAGTAATCCTAGATCTGATAGTTACCAGGTAAGTTTGGAATTGACTGGTGGTCGATAACTTTTGATCTTTAAGGTACCAGGTAAGTTTGGAATTTATTAGTGGTCGATAACTTTTGATTTATAAATTACCAGGTTAGTAAGGAATTGACTTGTGATCAATGACCATAGATCTTTAAGGTACCAGGTTGTATTGAATTGACTGGTGGTCAGTAACTTTCGATCTATAAGATACCAAGTTAGTATTGAATTGACCGGTGGTCTGTAACTTTTGATCTATAAGGTACCAGGTTAGTACTAAATTGACTGGTGGTCTGTAACTTTCAATCTTTAAGATACCAAGTTAGTATTGAATTGACTGGTGGTCTGTAACTTTCGATCTTTAAGGTACCAAGTTAGTATTGCATTGACTGGTGGTCTGTAAGTTTCAATCTTTAAGATACCAAGTTAGTATTGAATTGACTGGTGGTCTGTAACTTTCGATCTTTAAGGTACCAAGTTAGTATTGCATTGACTGGTGGTCTGTAAGTTTCAATCTTTAAGATACCAAGTTAGTATTGAATTGACTGGTGGTCTGTAACTTTCGATCTTTAAGGTACCAGGTTGTATTGAATTGACTGGTGGTCAGTAACTTTCGATCTTTAAGATACCAAGTTAGTATTGAATTGACTGGTGGTCGGTAACTTTCGATCTATAAGATACCAAGTTAGTATTGAATTGACTGGTGGTCAGTAACTTTCGATCTATAAGATACCAAGTTAGTATTGAATTGACTGGTGGTCGGTAACTTTTGATCTATAAGGTACAAGGTTAGTATTAAATTGACTGGTGGTCTGTAACTTTCGATCTTTAAGGTACCAAGTTAGTATTGAATTGACTGGTGGTCAGTAACTTTCGATCTATAAGATACCAAGTTAGTATTGAATTGACTGGTGGTCGGTAACTTTTGATCTATAAGGTACCAGGTTAGTATTAAATTGACTGGTGGTCTGTAACTTTCGATCTTTAAAGTACCAAGTAAGTATTGAATTGACTGGTGGTCTGTAACTTTCGATCTTTTAGGTACCAAGTTAGTATTGAATTGACTGATGGTCTGTAACTTTCGATCTTTAAGGTACCTTGTTAGTATTAAATTGACTGGTGGTCTGTAACTTTCGATCTTTAAGGTGCCAGGTTAGTATTGAATTGACTGGTGTTCTACCACTTTAGATCTTTAAGGTACCTGGTTAGTATGGAATTGATACATGGTCGATAACCCTAGATCTACAAGGTACCATGTTTATGTGCATTTTACTTGCAACCAGTGATACACAACTGGTAGCAAATAACCCTCAAAAACATATACCTGTACAAAAACCATATATTATGTCCTTAATTTCAGTTAAGAAATTGTTTGATATGTTAATTGCCTGTGTAAAGTTTGTCAAGGTTAGTGTTTTAGTTTAAGAATATATTTCATAAAACTTTCATATTTCAGTGCATATTAAAAATTGTTATTTCACACACAAGGAGTTTTATTGTTCTATTTCAAACTTTATACTTGTCTTCACAGCTGACAGTTCAAGCTTATGACCTTGGTGACCCCACCCGAGACAGTTCTAATACTGCTACTGTTACCGTGAGTGTCATCAGGAACCAACCTCCTGTTATACAATCACAGAATCTGAGTCCAATAAGTGAAACAACCCCAGTGTCTACCAATCCACTCTTCACAGTACAAGCCAATGACCCAGATACCAGGGTAAGTCTTTGACATATCATGTTTAGGACAACCCAACTTACTGTAGATTCCTTTTTTTTTTGTGGGAAGCAATTTTCTTGGATTGAAGACACTTTATATTTAATTGATGCTTGATTTCTTGGTTTTGCCAAAGTGTGCATATAATCCCTATGAGAAATTTATACTTTGTTGAACATTTAAATTTGTTGTTCGTCTATCCCCGTGAAATCCAGGAAAATTGGTACCCAATGAAAAATAATGAATCCACAGTATTGTAGAATACTAAACAAAACTCATTAAGTACAAGAGTAAGGTTTACTTCAAATACACTGAAACTTGCCTCATTCAATTCACAAGCTTAACACTGATCTAATAGACTATCTTCATATGACCGACTTTTGACTCCGGATTATATAATTTGTCGACTGGTTACCTTGGACATCATGGTACTCGGTCAAGTAAGAGCAACCAAAATAAGTAAAATCAAACATATAATCGGTGTAATTTGAGGGGAAAGTTTACTGTTTTCCGATGATTTTGTAGTGAAAAAAAAATATTAACCAGGTAATTTTCCCCAAAAATTGTACCGAGTACCATGATGTCCAAGGTACATGTAACCAGTCGACAAATTATATAATCTGGAGTCAAAAGTCGGTAATATGAAAATAGTCTATTATTGCGATGGAAATACAACCTTTCCTCAGAATCAGTTGGTGTTTACCTGGCCATTTAATTTATGGCAAAATAAACTTTCCAATTAAATAAATACAGTAGCTATTGTACTCTGTGGAGTTCATTCAATTGGAATTTTAAATTTCTCTTTGAGAAACCAATAAAACCAAAATATGTCCTCCATCCGTAAAGGCAAGACATTCAGATGATTTATCATATTTTACAGATTAAAAGGGTTTTTATAAATGAAAATGGATTGCAAAGACAACCACAATATAAACTGACATAATCAATAGGTTTACCTTACCATAGCTCAACATCAAACAGGATACCAGAAGTCTTAGTATACAAATAAAGCTCAAATTTATTTGTATACCTATTAAAGATACAATAGCTGGCTGATTGTAGAAAGAAAAAAGTCTATAATTGTCCAGGATTTATTCAAACATTGTTAATTTAAAAGTCTCCTCTAGTTGTCTATAACCAAATGTAAGCATTTTAAATGTCATCCAAATTTGGTACAGATAAATTAGTAAGATAGAACAGAAATATTTTCACAAAACTCTGGAAAAATCAATGTATTCTTATTTATTTTTTACAGACTGAATTTAATATGATAACGTACAGTATCTACGGACCAACAGAGGCCTTTACTTACTTTAATATTGATTCAGCATCTGGTGCTGTCACATTGAGACAGGTTTTGACTGGGACAACACAGACTACTTTCCAGGTATGTTGGTTTCCAAGAGTCAACATGATACCAATATAATTTGTTTACCAATAATACATAGTCCTTTAATATGTTTGTTGGCGTTTGTTTTTGTAGCAGTTCAGTGTTTCTGTTGTTCCGTTTTGTTTCCTCTTATAGTTGATGTGTTTCCCTCAGTTTTGGTTTGTGACCTGGATTTGTTTCAGTTAAATCGATTGATGACTAATGAACAGCGGTATACTACTATTGCCTTTATTTATATGATTTCAAAGTATTTTTTATATATTTATTGCGCTAATATCAGTAAATATTGCACTGTGTAGAATACTTAAGAAATAATTCATGGAAGCCATAGATTTGTTGGACATTTACACATGGCCTGGGCCGTGATATTCGAATTTTATCCTGAGCGTTAGCGAGGGATAAAATTAACGAATATCACGGCCCAGGCCATGTGTAAATGTCCAACAAATCTATGGCTTCCATGAATTATTTCGATTCTAATAGGACAAATACGGTAATTTAAAAACTGAAGCGAACGTAAGATTGCCGTGTGTATGGCTGTTCTATTTTACCCCCTGTAAGATAAAAGCTACAAATTTCATATAAATCTAAGTCTTACATGAATTATTTCTCAAATAAGCAGTAGAAAAAATGTTTTCAATTCTCATAATTCTTAACCCAAACATTTATTTTTCGTTGGCTACTATTTACTGTCAAATCCAGAGTTGACATGTCGTAACTAAGGAATGAGCCGCCATGTTGACTTGCTGAAATCCACAAATGTGCGAATAATGCAATGGAATAGAAAATGAAACAACACCTACCTCAAAACTCCATTTTAATGCAATATTACCCGAACTTAGGGAGTATACGTAATGGAAAACATTCAGCTTTAGAGTTTTCATTCGTATGACGTCATGTTATGACATGACGTTAATGCACCAAGATCATTCATGAAATTTGGCGGAATTTTATTTTATTTTGATTTTATACATTTTTTAAGCTCCTGTGCATTAATTATTTTTGTTATGCAATATAATAGGAATAACGGTTGTGTAGTTTCTTTTTCAATTTCAATTTCGACACAACGAAATCGACATGGTGTTTGTACATAGGTGACGATACATGTGGATTTACGTGGGAGGTAAATAGTAACAGCCACCAATATGCACATCTCTGAGTCTGCGCTAAGTATAGATATATCGAGAATTTTATCACGGTGTTGTTTACAAAGCGAAAGAAGCACGTCATATTAGAATATATTGCACAAACTGGTGTGTGCCATTATTATTATGACATTTACCATTCTTTGTGCCAAAATTTATTGTAAGACAAAACTTTTTAAATTACATCTCAAAATTTAGTTATACTTATAGTAATGTCATTTTCAAGCAATATTACACTAATGCAATACAGGGGAACATTACACAATAGGTCCATTTTGAAAGTTTTACTATAAATATAACATTACTATACAATAAAAACATACAGTCAAACTTAACTATAAAGGTCACTCTCAGGACCAGAGAAAAATAACCTTACAAGAGAGGTAACTTTTGAATTGAGATCCAAAATGCATAGATATTACTAGAGTGGAAAACCAAGAAGGTGACCTACCCAGTCAAGTTTTGATGCCCCCCCCCCCCCATAGGCGATGGGGGCATTAAGTGTTACCCATGACCGTCCTTCTATCTTTCAGTCCTTCCGTCCAATTTTCGTTTCCACACTCTAACTTAAGTTTGCCTCATGCAAATTTAATGAAACTCATACACAATGCTGAAAACCACAACACCCAGATAGAGTTCGAATTTGGGCAGTAATTCATTTACTGTTCTAGAGTTATACCCTTTTTAACTTGGAAAATTGCATAGCTTGATCAGGGGCATTTGTGTTCTCAGACACATTCTTCTTATATCTTTTTAGAGCAGAGGTGATCTTTTTAGCAGGCTTGACTCTACATGCATTTAATTGTAACCAATCTAGGAGTATAATCATTGTCTTTCATATCTTAACTGTAAATTTAGAAATTTACTTCCAGAAAAGTGTATTAAGATAATTGAAAAAGTGTTATTTTAAAAGAACGAGACCTATTTACAAAATATTTTTTAATGAAATCCTTTTCTTGCATTTAATCTTTGAAAATTGATTTTCTTTCGTATCTTGCTGACATCTTAGAATTAACTAATTTCACTTTATTGCAGATATTTGTACGAGCCACTGATAATGGTTTCCCTGCTTTATCTGACACTGAAGTGTTTACTTTGACGGTCCAAAAGAACCTCAATCCACCACAGTTTGCTCCATTGACATATACAGCAGAAATACGGGAAGACCATCAAGTGGGAACAGGAATAGGAGTAACTATGATTGCAACAGATGCTGATAATTCTGTAAGATTTAAATCATTATATTTTTATATGTTCTAATGGTACATGTACATTGAACTATCATGACTATACAATTGTGTTAATGTGTTGTATGTTTGCTTTTTATTTTTTTATTTATTTTTTTTTCTCTTATTATTATTTTTTTACTTGTATTGTATATGAGGGCCTTAGGGAAGATTAGTAATAGTAACTAACTGTGTTTACCCTCTTTGAATAAAGAATTTATTATTATTATTATTATTATTATTATTAAACCCATCGGGTTCCATATGGGACCTTTTATCCGATGATCTTCTTTGGATTTCACCAAAAAGTCTTACAAGCGAAATTACTCGTAAGTCTCATAAGTCATGAATATTTCAGTATAATTTATGATCAGTTTTTGTCGTAAGATTTTTTGTGAAAAGAGCTCCTGGCTCTTAGTCTTGTAACTTGTTTTAGTCCTACAATAAAGATGAAATATTTTGCCATTGGACATGAAGCATTCAATCAATTAAATCATATGTACTCTGATGTCAGAATCAGACATAGAAAATATTTTTATGAACCTGTTTTAGAAAGGTTGTTTTAGGAATGAAAGGGGATAACTTTACAAGAAACAGCAAAGTTGATATAGGTTATATTATTTTAAAGTAATGTATTGATTTCTAAACTTGGCTAGCTCACTCACACTCTCAAAAAGGTCCAAAGGATAGTTAAGTTCATGAGTTAAGGTGGTACCCAACATCTTGACTAGAATTAATTTGTCTCATTTAATTTTCATAAAATTTTGACAAAATATTTACTTTGACTCTTGAAAAAAATATAAAAATTTCAAAAATTAAACTTGAACCAATCACTTTCTCGGAAAAATTTCATTGGATATATAGCAGTTTGACAAACACTAATTCTAATCATTGAGAAGCTTAATATTTCCTTAACAATTCCAAGTTAATAAAACGTTTAGCTGATTTTACAGAGTTATCTCCCTGTAGTGTTAGGTACCACCTTAATGCCAGATTTAAACATCAATAAATTGTATGTAAATAATTATAAAAAAGAAGATGTGGTATGATTGCCAATGAGACAACTCTCCACAAGAGACCAAATGAAACAGAAATTAACAACTATAGGTCGCCGTACGGCCTTCAACAATGAGCAAACTGTCAGCTATAACCTTGTTATTACTAATAGTTTAAAATAAATACAAAAAATGTTCTAAAAGATTAATTTTCTTATTACTTATTAAATATAATCCATATTTACTAAATCATTATGTCTTTGTAAGAATCCATACTCATAGCATTTCATCAGATTTAATTTTCTTAGATAACTCTTCGTGAAATAAAAAGTAATGTTACAAAAATGTAATTAGGGCTGGAGCATTCAAAATAACTGGAAAATGTGTTACGATATGAATGTAAAACTTTATACATATGGGAAACTATCTTGTCTTGTATCTAAATAACTGCTTTTAACTGATAAATTTTGTATTAAGTCTCTGATTTTTTTTCAAATGCTACATAATATATGTATGTCAGAAGAAAAGTGTGATAGAGTGGGAATTATTTAAAAATCAAGCATAAAACATTCATATAAAGAGAGATTGATTATTTTTTCTTCAGCCTCCATATAATACTGTCACATATGCTGCCACAGGAGATAGTCGAGCTATGTCATACTTCACAGTGAATAGCCAGACAGGGGTGGTATCAGTCAGTAAGCCATTGCATGAAGACACTAATAGTGCTGATTACACTGTAAGTATATTTAAAGGGGCACTAGCTGTCAAATTCATGTTCACTGATTTGACTCAAATTCTCATATTTGATTCATAACAATGTAAAACATTTATCCAAACTATTAAAAGTCTAAAATAAACAATTTACAGGGCATGGGCTCGATAATATGTAGCTTCGTTTTGTGTGTATTTATGTCAACATGCACGATTCATGCGTTATCCATCTCTAGCTAAGATGTTAAATTGAAGTTCACGTGAATATGGACTCAATGAGGTCGAATTATTCACTTGCAAGTGAATAATTCATCATCAATATTTCTTAGCTTATTTTGACAAAATAGAACCATACTGGCCACTAAAAGCAAATTATTATTTCACTATTTCACTTTCATTAATGATTGAACCAAAAAAATCAGATTTTAGATTTTTTATGCATCTCGTAGCTAGTGCCCCTTTAAGAAGATAGTTATTTAAATGATAAGTTAGAGGGTTTAAAATTACATATATGGATTTTAAGGATTATTTGCCCCCCGCAGTTTTACCATTGTTCATCCGTTCGTATGTCCCAAAATTGGTTTTCTAACTTTAGTTTCTCTTTACCAAATGTTATGAAACTTATACACAATGCTTATTATTACCAAAACACAGATCAAGTTTAATTGGGTGGTGTCACTCACACTGGTCAGAGTTATGTCCCTTTATAAGGGGAAAAATTGGTGAATCACACTCTAACTTTACATTGCCTTAACCAAATGTTCTCAAACTTATACACAATGTTTATAACCACCAACACTTTCACCGTTCTCGAGAAAATTTGAAAAAAAATTCAACAGATTGTAGAAAACATAGAAAAAAATGACGACAAAAAATAAAGACATTTGTCATGAAGATTTATGACAATTTTAATTTTCCTGTGTAGGTAATAAAACTTGTCGATTATAAGACCGAACTTCAAGGTTTCAAATGCCAAGAACACTATTTAAAAAGAAAAACACTTTTGAAGATTACATACTGTGGAATCATTTATTTTTCGTGAATATCAATTATAGTGAATTTAGGAAAAGTATTACTGTAGATATTTGATTTCATGATTTTGCCAAAGTCTGCAAAATTTGTACGTCATTGATCATTGAAATTTTGTTATTTCTGTATCCACTAAATTCATGAAAATGTGTATCCCAAGAAAAATATTAAGAATCCACAATGGTGCACATATGGTACATTATAATTGTTGGAATGTAGCTGAATAATTTTTTTTAAAATTTTTTCTCTTAGTTAACAGTTAGAGCTACAGACGGAGGGTCACCACCAAATCAGTTACAATCAGCACAGGTTGCTACGGTTACCATCAAAGTAAACAGAAACAACAATCCTCCAGTTTTCCAGAATTTGCCTGCCACTATTTCTGTGCCTCGTAACTCTGGAAGTAATTATTTGGTCAGAGATGTGAATGCTATAGATGCTGACAGCACAGTAAGTGTCAAAAGTCATATGTGAGGGTCTGGATGGGGTTCCTTCATTTCTTAATTGGTTAGGTTTTAGGCCATTTATCTCTATTCTTTATTTTTTTACGCCATTATTCTGTATTCTTTATATTTTAGCAGCCCATTTTTCTCCATTTTTTTGTTGGGTAAAGATTACATGAAATGTAATCAAAACCCTATGGTACTGACTTGATATCTATATTTTCCAAGGTTTACCACGACTTTTGATATACACAAAATATAGTGCATTGATCAGAACCTTCTATACATCCTATCCATGAACATTTCCAGAAATTTATCAATGGAATATATGATCAGATATTCATGTTACAAAATGATGTTATACTTGGCACGAAAATTACATAACTTGTGCAAGGTGCAGGAATCTAATGATCTGTTCTAAAAATATCAATGATGTCAGTTTTAAAGTAATCTTTAAAATTGGAGTTATCTTCCTTTGTCCATAACTACAACCAATGCTTTATACAATGCAATGTTTAATTTTACTTCCCATTGATAAATTAAAGCAATCTTTACCCTTCAGTGCTTACAAGCACTTTGATTTTTTTTCGTGTTCCTAATTTTCTCTATTCTTTATTTTTTCTGCATGTTTTGCCCATTATTCTCTATTCTGTAAACCCCATGTAGATCCTCTAAATTTTAAGTCTATTCATAAACCATTTCAAACAATGGTGCTACTTTTTTTTCTATATTGTAGACCTATTTAGGATACTTGAGTTTTGTGGAAAGGATACACACACCTAAATATTAAAGGCAGAAATTTCATTAATAATAAAAACAAAAGTAGGGAACTATTCGTTGATTTTTTATAAATTTTATAGT
This sequence comes from Mytilus californianus, assembly GCF_021869535.1. Taxonomy (NCBI): domain Eukaryota; kingdom Metazoa; phylum Mollusca; class Bivalvia; order Mytilida; family Mytilidae; genus Mytilus; species Mytilus californianus. The sequence continues at coordinate 40,333,855 of NW_026262723.1, read as the reverse complement.
AATTACAACATATATTATAAAAGCTGTCACCATGACTGTAGGAACGTCTTTTTGTATGGTTTAATAAACTTTTTTTTCATATGTGATAGTAATTTCTCGATAGTTAAAGCATTGACTGTAATATGATTTTATGTTATTTGTAGTCTCCATTCAATCAAATTGAGTATGCAATTGTTGGAGGTGATACAGCGAATGAATTCCAGATAAACCCTAGCAATGGAGAAATAAGACTGCTCGGAAGTATGACAAAAGCTAAGTATGATGTACGTATATATTATTTATTAGTTGTAATTGTGAGTTGAATTATCAAATATCTTCAAATACATAAATTTTGAACATGTCTAAATGACAGCCACAGGGGAATTGGTGTTAAAGGTCTTTTATAATTTTTTAAAGACTCTGTTAAATCTATTGACTTGTTGTCTTGTGATGGTCAGATTTTGAGCTCAAAAGATTTTAAAAAAACTTGTCCATTGTTGCACACAGTTTGTTGACCTTTCAATGAATCAATCTAAAGCAATTTTATTACTGACTTTCTTTTCTAGTTGACAATCATGGCCACAGATGCTGTTGGTACTTCTGGTGTCCCTAGGAAATCTATTTATGCCATTCTGACATTGAATGTCGACAGTAACCTCAACAACCCTTCTTTGACATCACCAGGAGCTGGAACTAATTACAGGACAACTGTGGAAATTAATGAAGATATTGATTTTAACTATGTAGTGTTTGATGCAGAGGCTAATGATGCAGATCAAACTGTAAGTATCATGGGTTATAGAACTTTGTTTGTCATTTATTTTGTAAGTTTGTGCTTTCCTTTTATGCTAAAGTCGACTGGATTTGAAAGTAAACCAAGTAAGGGAATTGTAAATGATACTTTTTGATTGTAAATACATGTCATAATATTTTGAAATGAATTTTACGAAAAAAGTAAAATTTCAATGAATTTAAATACAGTATAAGAAAAATTCTTCGAAAGCATATGCTCTATTTGAGGGTATTAATCCAAGGAAAAGTCTTTCGTCTTAATAATATTATTTGTTGCTTATAAAATAAAAATTACTTTTTAAAAATAGACTTGAAAATTCAAAATAGAACATCATATTTATTTGATGCAGAATTAAAACCAAGTGCTCTTGTGTATATTTTTCTTTTTCCATTTAATGAACACGGGAAGAAAGTATAAATAAGTTCTTTGATAACTCAGTCTATTTTTGACTGATTTCCCTGTTTTTCATCATGATCATACCAGTCCATTTTGTTATATAGATACAATGGATAAGCGTGGATTCTTGAAAAAGATACCATGAGCCCGGAGGGCGATTGGTTTGTTTTTCATGAATCCAAGCGTTTCCATTGTATCTATAACTTAAACTATTGTGTTAATTTCTTTTCAAAATTAAAGCCTTTTCTTAATTAGAAGGTATTGTAAGTGAGTTTAAATAACCATGTTATCGTGTCCAACGATGCATTGATAATTCTCAGATCACAATTAATTGGTTAACAAAATACAAATATAACACTTCTACCTTTAAAGATCTTTATATTATCAGGCATCTGAAAATTATCTGTTTTTACAAAATACGACATATTCGAACTTTTTTCTAATAAAATTGAGAATGGAAATAGGGAACGTGTCAAAGAGACAACAACCCGATCAAAGAGCATATATAAAGTATATATAATAAGTATGTTACCGAAATTTCTAGCACTCTAGGCACATCACGATTTTCTAGCATAGGAATTTGCGAACAAAATTTGTAAAATTATGTAGTAAAACAGATGAAATCATACTATATTTATACAACAAAAATTGACAAATAGAATGTAATCATTTTTGTTTCAAACATGTGAATTAGCCAATAATAATCCAAAAAATAAACATGCTATTATTACAAAAATATCCACTATAACATGCAAAATTAGAAAAAAAACAGAATTGGGACAACAGAGATAATACAGGGATTCGAACCTAAACCGACAAATCCCTATCTTTTAACTCGTTGATTTTAAGCACGCTAACCTCGCGGCTACCAACTTATACTATACGACTGCCCATTGTGTATATATAAAGGTACAACCCCTGTGTGTCCGATGTTCATTTATATATATAAAATAGACATCTAAGTTGTAACCCATTGGTAGCCTAGAGGTTTCGTCGATGTGTTGATGTCAGTCATTCATAACAGATTTCAAGGAAGGGTTCGATTCCCAGTGAAGGCATATACAAATTACAAAAATTAAAGGTAAGTTTTTAAATTAATTCCATTAGTGAACAGAAATCAGCAAATTAGCCAATTCAAACTTAATGAAATTAGACACACAAAGGAAGCAATTGAATATAATTTGGTGAGTCCATTTTAGCGGCAGATTTAGGAAGCGTTGATTCTAGAAAAAGAATCCACGGTAAATGAATAGGCTGACGTCACCACAATGGTTTAAGAAAAAAATAAAGACTGCAATGGAAACTGATTATAATATATGTGTACTATGTCATCATTTTTTGCTTTCAGGATCCATACAATAAGCTGGTGTTCTCTCTGACTGGAGTAGGATCAGCAACAGATTTTTTTACTATTAACCAAGACACTGGCATCATTACATTGAAAAAGTCCTTACTACAAGAGAATGATCTGCAATATACTGTAAGAAATTCATTTAAAACTTTGATGAAACATATTTTAAGTAAAAAAGTTTAAATTTAAGTTTTCAAAGCTATTTCTTATAATTGCTATTAAACAGCATTATTTGACATTTTGTAAAGAAATTCCTTCAAGACTTATATGAAAAATATTTTATAAAGTAAAATGTTTAAATTCAAGTTTTCAAAGCGTTTTTTTTTCTATATTTGTTTTAAAAGAGTATTATTTCAAATTTTGTTAATTATCTCAAGGAAAGTTCTCCTAGTCAATAACTTTAGATAACAATTGTGAGTACTACCGTGAATTTCATTTATTTTTGTGGATTCCAATTTTAGCGGATTGAAGGGTGAAACAATTGTGAATATTTGAATTTGTGGTTTTGCAGAATACTGCATACATGTTGACAGAAAATGTGTACTTTATTACATTTAAATTTGTGGTGAACCTATACCCACAAAATACACAAAAATTGGAATCCCACAATCCTTAGTATATATGTACTGAAGTAAGTGTTGTATAATATCAGATACTTTTGAATTTTTAAAAAAGGAAATAACAATTGTACTTGCAAATAGTATATATGTACTGAAGTAAGTGTTACTATCAGATACTTTTGAATTTTTAGAAAAGGAAATTATAATTGTACTTGTAGACAACCCTGATTGTTGAAGATGGTGGCTCTCCTCCAAGAAAAGATTCTAATACTGGAACTGTTACAATCAATGTTATTAGGAACAATAATGCTCCACAATGGGAAAGTGCAACTTATAAACAGAACATTCCAGAAACATCGGGTATCAATGCCAATGTTATTCCCGTCCGTGCCGTTGATCCTGACCAAGTTTTCAATGTGGTGAAGTACGAGATTATTGGAGATGACAAGGCTCCTGCATACTTTAAGATAAATGAAAACACAGGATTGATCCAAGTTAGAGCTTCTCTTGCTGGTATTAATGATGAAATCTTTTACGTAAGTTTTTTTTTATTATTTTAGTACCAATGGAAACAATTATGGATTCATGCATAACACAGTTAATTTTCCATAAAAGGAATTTCTATTGTTTGGTAGCTTGACAGTGTCTAGCTATTGCTAGAGACACAAAGTGATCACTTCTATACTCCTTGTTTTACTTCAAACTTGATATTAATCTGTAACTCCTTGAAAATAGACTATTTTCATCATATTATTGACTTGATTCCAGAGTATATAATTTTTTGACAGGTTCCTTCTCTGTGGCAGGGCTTCCAAAACAGTCGAATTGACCGGACTTGACCTGTAAATTATATTTATGACTTGTTGTGCTGAACCTGATACGAACATATAACGTGGGTTTGCACAGAGGTGGTAGAACATGCTGGTACTTGGTCAATTAAGACCCACTAAAAGAAGTAAAAAGTTATAAATTGCTGTATGAATTGATACCTTTTTTTAGAATCATATTATTATATTATAAATACATTTATTTGTAAAATTTTGAACGACATAAATTTAAACAAACTATTTTTTTATAGGTGAGAGTCAGAGCATATGACAATGGATCTCCGCCAATGGGTAATACAACTGTTGTTTCTGTAACAGTAGAGAGAAATCTTCAAGCTCCTGTCCTCGGAGATCCTACTGTTATAAATGTCAGAATTCCAGAAACACAAGAACTTGGTTTAGCCATCACCAGAGTTAATGCAACTGATGCTGATTCTCAGGTGGGTAATTTGAGGATTTTAGGAAGTCAAGTTTTATATTGATGATTTTTACTTTAGCCATTCTGGAGGTGTGGTCCTTGATTGATTGGAAATTGGGACTTCCATTCCATGCAACAATTTTGAGTATACTTGATCAAATTCTTTTCCAATTTCCACATGTTGTTCTCATGACAAAATAAAGGTCAAAATTGGTTTAAATGATTTTTTCTTTTGCCATTTAGGAGTTATGGCCCTTATTGCTTTCACAATTTAACAGCCTGTTGTATTTGTTTAGTATCTGCTTGCTTATAGGCTGTTAATGGCCAAAGATCCAAAACAAAACATGATTTATATTTTCAATGAATTTTTAGGGCCAGATACGCCCCGAAATGTACCTTCTTCTTCGCATTCACTAATTTTACTGAGTTCCTGTACAGTTAATTGATTTTGATCTTCAATTATCAAAAAAAAAAGAAAGATATAAGATTATTTTATTGAATTAACCTGGACTGCTAATTGAAAATTAGCATTATAAAAATGAATGAAGACTAGTTAAACTGTAACAATGTAAACAGTTTTCACTTTGATAATTTTTAAAGCCAAATTTCTGTTTAAATTTTTACAGGCTCCTCACAAGACGATAAGATACAGAGCATTTGCTAATACAAAGACAAATCAGTACTTTGGAATTAATGCAGAAACTGGAGATATTTATGTAAAGAGGTCACTACAGTTAGACACCCAAGAGAATTTCCAGGTAATGCTGTTTACTAGAACCTTGTAATTACGGATGTTGGCTACTTTGTTTCAAAATAACAAGCTTTTTAAAAGACTGTTATAAAGTGAAAGTATATAAATAACAGAACTAAAAATTCAAAAAAGAAAGAAAAGTTTTGTGTTCTTGTTTTTGAGGTATATGCTATTGAAAATTTGGCGTGAAAGTATTGTCTCTGGATTTTTGTCGAGCCTTCGACTTTTGTCGAAAAAGCGAGACATAGCGATCCTACATTCCGTCGGCGTCGTCGTCGTCGTCGTCGTCGTCGGCGGCGTCCACAAATATTCACTCTGTGGTTAAAGTTTTTGAAATTTTAATAACTTTCTTAATCTATCCTGGATTACTACCAAACTTGGACAGAAGCTTGTTTATGATCATAAGATTATATTCAAAAGTAAATTTTGTAAAAAAAAAATTCTATTTTTTCCGTATTTTACTTATAAATGGACTTAGTTTTTCTGCCAGGAAACATTACATTCACTCTGTGGTTAAAGTTTTTGAAATTTTAATAACTTTCTTAAACTATCCTGGATTTCTACCAAACTTGGAAAGAAGCTTGTTTATGATCATAAGATAGTATCCAGAGGTAAATTTTGTAAAAAAAAAATTCCATTTTTTCCGTATTTTACTTATAAATGGACTTAGTTTTTCTGCCAGGAAACATTACATTCACTCTGTGGTTAAAGTTTTTGAAATTTAAATAACTTTCTTAAACTATCCTGGATTTCTACCAAACTTGGAAAGAAGCTTGTTTATGATCATAAGATAGTATCCAGAGGTGAACTTTGTAAAAAAAAAATCCATTTTTTCCGTATTTTACTTATAAATGGACTTAGTTTTTCTGCCAGTTAACATTACATTCACTCTGTGGTTCAAGTTTTTAAAATTTTAACAACTTTCTTAAACTATCCTGGATTTGTACCACACTTGGACAGAAGCTTGTTTATGATCAAAAGCTAGTATCTAGAAGGAAATTTTGATAAAATTTTGTTCCATTTTTTCCGTATTTTACTTATAAATGGACTTAATTTTTCTTCCAGTTAACTTTACATACAGTCTGCAGTTAAAGTTTTAAAAACATTTATTAGATTCAAAAACCATCCTGGATTTTTACCAAACTTGGACAGAAGCTACTTACAATCAAAAGATAGTATAGAGAGGAATATTTTTATTAATTTTTTTCCTCATTTTTGTTGAGCCTGCGATTAACAGCAAAAGTAGGCGAGACACTGGGTTCCGTGGAACCCTTACGAATTTTTCATACATTTAGCATTGTTCAAAAACTATGAAAAAATAACAAGGATTTTATAAGATTTTCAAAAATAGCTTTTTAAACTATATGAATTATGAAAAAAAAAGTAGGGGTTAGCGTGTAAAATTTTAAATGGCACAACATTGATGAAACCACAGAATTTAGAATATCTGACAAAAAGTCAAAATCATAGCAAACATCCTTAAGGACTTTATGGTTTATGTTACTGTTCCATATTTACCAATAGCAATAACTCTAGCCTGTCATGACTATAAGAAACTTATTTTGTAAAACATGCAGCCCGCTTTGAAAATTTTCATTCTATTTCAATGAGCTTAAATTATTCAAAACTTTTTAAAATTTTGTTTACATAAGAATTACTTTTAGATTTTTGTGTTGTCTTAAAAATAGCTGTTCTCAGAGATAAAGAAATCATAAAAGGAAATATCAGTTCAATGAGCTTTAACATTGCAAACCTTCAGAAGTTTTGATGACTTAAACTAGTTACCTTAGAATTTTTGTATTCTCTTGTAAAAGTTATTCTCAGAGATTAAGAAATCATAGAAACAACGAATTAGAAAATAAAACACAACAATTAACTTTGTATATTTTTGATTTTCAGATGTTTGTACAGGCATATGATGAGGGAACACCGAGTAAAGTTTCGTCCCAGAATGCAACTATTAATATTATTGTATTACGTAATAAATTTGCACCAACACCTACACAAGGAGAGTTTGAGGTTCTTGTTCCAGAGACTAAGGCTATTTTAGAAAGTGTTCAGATAGTTACATTTAATGATGCAGACACAGATGTGAGCATGAAAAAAAACCAGATTAATTAGAGGGTTATTCCATTAAGATGTAGGGGGATTGGTACTTCTCAACATTAAAATTTAAATAGGAGTTGGTGGGACTTCTTAAACTTCAAATGTACATACAACATATGTGATTGACAACCTATGTACAATAAAACTTCTTTTCCTATCCTCCCAAATTCATTAAGATGAGATTTCTTGGACTTCCATAGCAAGTAACTATTTCTTCTGTAGTCAAACTTTTCATTTAGCATTGAAAAAATAATTAGAGTTTTTAAATAGAAATACAAATTTTTGTGAACTTACCCTGAATTCATAAAATATAATTTAAATGTAAATTGCATAATACTGTGAATTTGAAACTTTGTTTTCCTTTTGATAGCAACCATATGGAACATTGACTTTGTCAGTCATTGGAGATGGTAATGTAGAGACATACTTTGACTTTCGTCAGATTCTGGATTCTAGCGGAAACGATGCCGGTCAAATCAGAGTAAAGACTAATTTAACAACAGCTCCTTTAGACACATACACCGTAAGTATAAGATTTTCACAGTTTTTAACAATATTTAAACTACACGTTTTTCTTTTTGAAAAAAAAATAGCGTTTTATTTATCATTTTACTGGTTCATTGTGAAGTACAACTATCACTAACAATAACATCTTTGATTCTTTAATCGAGGCAGACACGCTTCACACTAAAAATGTTACAACCATGAAATCTAGTTTTTTCAAGTCTTTTATTTATTTTTCTATGCATTGTATTTTACACATTGTCATGAATATCATGTGCAGTCATAGCTATTGTGAGGGGCCTCGGTTGCCAAGTGGTCTAAGTAGTTACTACTGTTATCACTAGCCAGTCAACACTGAAGTTGTGAGTTCGAACCCTGCTCGTGCGGGTGCACTCGACTCCAATCTTAATTGACTAGGATTGTCAGTTTTCTTATCAAAGGTCGGTGGTTTTCTCCAGGCACTCTGGCTTCCTCCATCAAATAAAAACTGGCCACCATGAAATAGCCCAAAAGCGGTGTTTAAAAGTGGTGTTAAAACACCAAAAATCAAATCAAATCATAGCTGTTGTATTTTATATGGAAACAAAATATGATATTGGAGTGCTTCACGATTGTTGTCAGCCAATCAAAATGATGGATTCTAATGAAACATACGTGTAATGTTATTATTTGTTATTGCAGATGAGAATACAAGCCAAAGATGGAGGTACGCCAGCAATGTCTGGTACAGCTGTTGTTGTCATCAAAATAAATAGAAATTTGAAACGACCTGTCTTTGCTCCAACATTTTACTCCAAAACAATAAGCGAATTAACCGACCTTGGTGAAGTTATCGTCACATTAAATGCCACTGATGGAGATTTGAGAGTAAGTTTGATATTTTAGAAATGTTAACAAGATAAAAAATAAAAACAGTGCTTTTGTATGGGTAGGAACAGAATTAAATATTGTTGTACTGATGAAAATTTGAAGCCAGGAATGTTTGCTGCATTTTCAGCAGTTTTATGCTATTTTTATGAAAGTAAGTCATGAAGGAAATGTAACTTTGAATTAAAAAAATGTATAGAAAGCAATTATTATGCAATTGAATAAATAAAAGGAGCAAAAACTGAGAATGTTCAAAGTATATATTTGTTTATTTCAGTCACCTAACAACATTGTAAGATATCTAATGAGTAGTGGTGCTCCTAGCCAGGAGGCCAGTAATTACTTCTTGGTAGATTATACCACTGGTGAAGTAAGATTACGTCAGTCACTCATGAATGACCCTAGTAAGACGGCATCTTATGCTGTGAGTATAAACATTTCCTTTATCGAAGAAAGAAAATCAGTAGAAATTAATGTTGAATCAACCAAACTGTTAAATTTCAGATAAGAATGATTTAAAAAAAAAAGTTGAATGATTAAGACAAGAGATTTAGTTATGTGTCGCTGGACATCTAGCTGTTGCAACACATAGGGAGCAAGAAGCTTTTGTAATTTTTGTGTCACCAGACGACAAAGTTGTAGCAACACTCTGCCATCTCAAATTCTCCTACAAAACCGTAAGGTTGAGCACCTGCTACAGTAGACTCCACCTAATCGGATATCGGCTAAACGAATATATCGGCTATTGTAATATTATTTCAAAACACCAAACCCTTCCCTGTATGTTTAATGTTAATTTTATCATGTAATCGAATTTCGGATATAAGAATATATCGGCAAATCGGATAAGAATATTCAGGTCATTTTGTTCAAAACCATACACAATCGGATATTTTCAATGTATTTCTGACAGGAAATGGACCCGGAAGTTACGAATTTACAATCTTGCAGACAAGAAGATTTTGTTTTTACTAAATAAAAGGAACTATTTCTTAATAAATTGTTGTCTTTAATCATTGTCTTCCTTTGTCATGTGAATAAGATGCCCTTTTACTTCAAATGGTTTGAATTTATTTATAAAATATGCAAGACTCAGTTGACAAGTTGACGTTGCTGTTTGGAGAATTTTGATTAAACTCTAAATGTTCACAGAATCAGAAATATAATCTAAACTGAATGTACCTCCTTCTGAATAATTTATTGCAATATAAATATAAATCCCTTTTGACAAGAGAAATCTGACTTTTGTCAGATATATTTTTTTCACATGTACAAAATTAACCACATGTCATGGACGCCATTTTGGATGTTTACAAATTGGCAAAGAAGCCTCTAGAACTATGACCTAAATATAAAGTCTTCAGAAAACGTAGTCTTCAGAAAACGTAAACTTTATGCAATAATATTTTATCAATCATGATTATTTTCATAAATTTAAATTTGATTATTTTAAGAAATAAAATTATAACAAATACGATTTTAGTTTGGAGATTCTACACAGACATGCTTAGATCTATTCATAGCCAAATTAGTTTACCTGTGTGATAATGTAAATAATGGATATTAATTTGCTTACAAACCAAATAAAGACAAACTATGCATGGTAGATAATAATTCACATAAATATTTCAGGACATTTGATTTATTCTAATAAATAAAGGATTTAAAAACTGCAAACAAATTTAATCATTACATAATCAGCTGATAATTTTTTACACAAATATCGTGGTGATGTAACTGATAAAAATCACTCTATCAATCCTCCAGCCCTTTCACATATTTAGCAATTGTCAGGGTTAGTAACATCTCAGGATTATATCTACTCATTATTGCAGAATATTCAATGAATATACATTCATTGTCTAATTGAATATATCGGGTAATCGGATATTTTTAGCTGACATTTTGGGTATCTGATTTGCCGGAGTCTACTGTATTTTAATTTTTATGCCCCACCTACGATATGTTTTCTGGTCTGTGCGTCTGTTCGTTCGTCCATCAGTCCGTCTGTCCCCTTTCAGGTTCAAGTTTTTGGTCAAGGTAGTTTTTGATGAAGTTGAAGTCCAACAACTTGAAATTTAGTACACATGTTCCCTATGATATGATCTTTCTAATTTTAATGCCAAGTTAGAGTTTTGACCCCAATTTCACGGTCCACTGAACATAGAAAATGATAGTGCAAGTGCGGCATCCGTGTACTATGGTCACATTCTTGTTGAGTTTTGATTTTTTTTGGAGTTTCCATACCAAAACATGACTGTGACATTTTTGCTGGAATTATTTGAAGACGATATATGACACATATCTTACTTGGGAGCCTCAAAGACTTTAAGTGTTTGCAACATAAAAAGCTGATCGTGAAGCATACGCCCAGCACAATGTCATTTTCATAACAGTAGGTAGTGAAAGTTTTGAAATTTCTTGCCAAAGCTTGGAATAATTTACAAATTGAAACCCCTATTTGTTGGAAATCAGAGACCTTCTACTATGGATTAAATTTTTTCGTCCATTTTTAGAATTGTAGAAAGATGATTTTTTATCAATGTTTGCGGATAATTGATTTGATCTTTTTTTCAAAGTCTGCATACAGGCTTGTAGTAGAGTTGTACTTTGTTGAATATTTAAATTCATAGATTACCCATATTCACAAAAATCCATGAAAAGTTGGGTCCCCCAAAAGTAATAATGAATCTGCAGTATTGTGACAACTCATTCCTATGTAAGATAATAAAAGTGAAAAAGGCGAGACTGTTACTTTCAGTCAACTGCAACAATAAATTGCAATTTATTTATCTGCTTTTTTCAGTTTGATGCAGAAGCAACCGATTTAGGAGCGACTCCACTAGAAGGAAGTAACACGGCTCAGGTATCAATTACAGTAAACAGAAATCGTAATCGTCCAATCATATCAAACTTGGATAATACCATTGAGATATTCCACAATAGTACTGGAGATGTATATGATGTGGCAGCGTCAGATGCAGACACTGTTGTAAGTAGATAGAATTATTCAATTCAATTCAATTCAATTCAATTCAATATTTTGTTGGAAAGAGCACAATTATTCAACAGTGAAAAATTATGTACTGAATTCCTTTCCTTTTTCTGATTTTATTAAGACTGGTATTCTGTGTAAGCCTACATTTATTCCAGTGTATTTTTGCAGAATTCTAATTATCACTAGGATACTCAATCAGTAAATTGTGTAATAGAGACCTTTACTTACTCTGGTAATGTTTACTTAGCTTTACCTGATACCTCATTTTAACAATATTTTCAAATTATCGACTTTTAACTCCAGAGTATGTAATTTTTCAGCAGGTTACTTAGTCTGTGGTCTTTTGAAAGAGTTGTCTTGTTGGCAATCCTGCCACATCTTCTTATTTTTATATTGAAAATGACAAGCTTATTTTTATATTGAAAATGACAAGGTGAACTTTACAACAAGGATTTTTAATGTGTAAGTCTTAATACAGTTCCATCTGTCTAATTGAAATAAATGTTTGATTTCTAAGTTTCTGACAATTTGTTTTTCAGGCTCCTTTCAACACAATTGAATATGATATCACTGGAGATGACGGTGCCGAATTAACTTTCAACATAGACTCATCTACAGGTGTTATCTCCCTTGCTACATCAATTTTCCCACTGACAACGACAAGTTATAAGGTAAGATTTTTCTATCAGAGTTGATAAATGTATATTTACTAAAACCTTTATTTCATCAATTAAAATTTAATTTAACATAACTGGGAAAAGTTAAATTTAACTGTTCTTTCCCCCTTTGACCAGAATTCAGAAATTGAAGAAAAAAAAATTATAACAAACCAGCACACTCCAAAGTGACTGCAGGAAATTTCCTATATTTCTACAAATGAAATGTCCAGGAATATTACATATGCATATGAATTATTCATAACAGAGTTTTGCCCAGTTTAATTTTTTCAGAGATGATATAATGTTGTCAGAACAAGTACTTTTAGCATGTGATGTCAAATATAATTTCTAGTGATGAAAAAATGAATTTGTGGAAACAATTTATTTCCCGAAATTGTAGACAAATTTTAAATGCTTGCAATAAAGAAGTTAAACAAAAAACTTTTATTTTGCATTTGAGATATTAATATATTTCTAGATCAGAGTAAGAGCTAGAGATGGTGGTGTCCCTCGTTTGGAGGATGTTGGAGTGTTAACAGTAAATGTGAAGAGAAACTTCAATGTTCCTGTATTTAATCTTAATTCTTATACCGCTACTGTTAGAGAAGATCGTGACATTGGATTTTCTATCATTCAAGTTCTTGCAGGAGATGTAGACTCTGATGTAAGTCAGTCTAAAGTAACATAATTCATTTGGGTTGGATTTTCAAATATTTTGGCCTCGAGCATCACTGAAGAGATATTAATTGTAGAAATGCACATCTGGTGCAGTAAAATTGGAACCGTTTATGTTATTATGTTCCTTCATTAAGCTCAAGAATGTCAGTCTTTAATGGTCTAAAGAGAAATATTGACCGATGTTCAGTTCTTTCTAAGTTTCTTCATGTTTTTGTTTAATTTGGAGGAAACGTTCAAATATGCCCAAATTCTTTGTTCATCAGTAGTGTCATCATTGGAGATGGTAGGTTCAAATCCTGAAGGATAATTAAAAACTGTTACATCAGTATTTGCCTCTTCTCAGTCAGATCACAAGAATTAGGAGTAAGAGTAAAGATAAGAAGGACTGGATGGTGAATTTTTAGAATAAAATTCCATTTTTAGTAACATTTTGATAAAAGAGATGTGGGATATCAAGAGGTTGGATTTCAATAGATGTGGGATATCAAGAGATGTGGGATATCAAGCAATGTGGGATATGCAGAGGTTGGATTTCAAGATGTGTGATATCAAGCCAACAGCGCAAATAAAGACATCTTCATTTGCGATATCTTCTGTGCTGATAGATGAAAAATCTAAATTTGAATGTAAAATCTAATAAATCATGATAAATATTTAGCTTATTAACTTTTTATTTTCCTGAATTGTTTGAACTATTGCGCAATGTTATTTTTAAACCATTCATCTTCAGACGAAATTTGAAATTTTTCCACAAAACTATTGCAACTTAAGTTTTTAGTTATAACCAAGAGTGATGTGTTTGATTTTGTATTCTATATTGTTTTTTAGATGACTAGCATATTTGATGTGAAATTATGTTGTATTTCAGTCACCATACAACTTTGTAAACTACAAAATTGATGGAGGTGATGCCAGATTTTTAATTGATCCTTCAACTGGATGGATAACTGTTAGAAGAACACTGACAGGAGAAACACAGTCTACATTTACAGTATGTTTATAAAAGTTCTGTTTTGTTGCCTTTTTATTTCTTTTGGGGAGGGGGAGGTGGGGGGATTGTAGGTGATTGAACTCCAACTCCTAGAGTATGTTATAGGTTTTATGTAGGATGAAAATTGTGTATATGTAACACCAACTTGTTAAATTAATCTTTATAGATTTAGTAAAGATTTTAGGCATTTCGTAATCGATTAAATTCCCATTGGTTATAGTAAAATAAAGTTTAGGGGTTGGATACATCCCTTTTAAATCACAATAAAAAAAGTACAATAACAGAGACATCAGAATATTTTGCTAGAAAACAGAAAGTTTAGAACGAATTTTCCAAACCACAATTACTGTAAATTCAGAATCATTGTGATGTTTTTTTAATGTGAAAAATGAAACAGTTTTAGATTCGCAATAATAATTTCAGTAGGTTTTCCTTATAAAATGTTTGCGATCACATTAATTAGGTTTCACCTTTTTTAACAGTGGTGAAGGCTTTGCAATAATAAATGCATGTCATATTTAACTGGCTAACATCTTTTCTGAAATTAGGCCCCCAGTTACAAATGAACAATCACTAATCTTATGATTTTTTTTTTCAGTTTAATATTTATGCAGAAGATGGTGGCACACCAGCAGGCAGAAGTCAGAACATACCTGTGACCATTACAGTTCAGCGTAATTTGCAGACGCCAGTGTTTAATAACCTACCAAACAGTCTCAGGATTCAGCCAACACAGCTGGGTACTTTCTTCACTGCAAGTGCAACTGATGGAGATACAGTGGTATGTATTAATTAGGCCATGTGATGTATAGCCCATATGGAACGGGGACCCAATTATTTGCCCCATTGAAACGCATTGAAAATCATAGTAAATAAATGGGGTGCTATTCAATTAATAATTTTGATAGCCACCTTGGGACTTCTGGTTCATGTTAGGCATTTGTTTTGGAGTTTCTAAGTACAATCTCAGTGCCTCATGTCCTGCATTCCGTTGCAAAATTTTGTTTTGATTGACAACAGGGTCAGTCCGTCTACTTCCGGGGAAGAATAAAGGCTAGAATTTAGGCAATTTACTCTATGTACTGACGCCAGATTACAGTTAAATCAATCAAAATTTTTACAGAAATTCAAACTAGTAAGCCTACCCCTTCAAATAAATCTACATTCAGTTACAGAACTTGTGTAATAATAAAACTACACCATTTTAAAAAAAAATTATAAATTTTTTATAAGAACTACATTCGTGGGTACTGGACTGGTTGCCGTAACTGGGATCCTATTCCATATACTATACAATTGCAGTATTTTAATTATGCTGGACTCACATGATTTGGTGTCTATAATGAGCTTTGTTTGAGTCCTGCTAATAGTATATTTTTTTTAACTCTGATACTAGCAATTTTTGTTAAATTAAATGATCTTTATACATATGTTATAGATGTAAAATTCCAAAATTATTTTGTTATTTCACATGAAAGCTTTTGATATTTATTATAGTATTATCAGAACTTTAAAGGATTAATAGGTATTTCTATTCACTAGGTAAAACAGAAAATTCATTTAAAAAAATAGAACTACTGTAAATTCAGAAATTATTACGAGGTTTTCATTAATACTATTAATGCGACTGGATGCGTATCGCAATAATAAGAAGTCGCATTATGATAATCTTACAAGGCAAGTTCTATGATAATTATAATGACATCCAAATTAATATTGGTATTATTACATGTAATTTGCTATTGACAGAGTCCATTTGGTGATGTGAGTTATAGCATCATAGGTGATGAGTCATCTACCACACTGTTTACTATCAACCAAAATGGCGGAGGTATAGCCGTCATCGGCAATCTGCAAGCTGATCAAGGAGAATACTATCAGGTAATGTATATTAGAATTTTTGATTCATTTGATCATATGTGAACATGTTTTGAATATATATTGATGTGTAATTAGGTATTACAATTTCTATAACAATGTTCTGTATTGGCTCAGGGTAATTGAAATAGTAATATTTGTAAATTTCATAACATTGGAACAAAAAGAGTTTTTTTTTAATTTTAAGTATGTTTGTTCTATGTTATAAATCCTTTTATGATTGGATCAGGACTAAAATTTCATTTTTTAAAGTTTTTTATTAAAGTGAATTCAGGCTACATTCAATCTAAATCTTAAAATAAGGAACAAGTTAACTTTAAACAATGCAAAAAATTGTGAAAAATAAATACAATTCTATATAAACCTTATAGGTACGAGTGGTAGCTCAAGATGGAGGAAGCCCACCTAAATCTGCAACTGGTATCCTGTTGGTGAATGTGACTCGTAACCTTAATGCACCATCCTTCACACAAACCAGTTATAGTGCAGATATCCTGGAAACTCAAACACCTGGTGTAGAAATAGCTGATGTCAATGCTAATGATGGTGATTCTCTAGTAAGTAGAAATAGCTGATGTCAATGCTAATGATAGTGATTCTCTAGTAAGTAGATAATGATGGTGATTCTTTAGTAAGTAGATAATGATGGTGATTCTCTAGTAAGTAGAAATAGCTGATGTTGATGCTAATGATGGTGATTCTCTAGTAAGTAGATAATGATGGTGATTCTCTAGTAAGTAGAAATAGCTGATGTTGATGCTAATGATGGTGATTCTCTAGTAAGTAGAAATAGCTGATGTTGATGCTAATGATGGTGATTCTCTAGTAAGTAGAAATAGCTAATGTTAATGCTAATGATGGTGATTCTCTAGTAAGTAGATAATGATGGTGATTCTCTAGTAAGTAGAAATAGCTGATGTTAATGCTAATGATGGTGATTCTCTAGTAAGTAGATAATGATGGTGATTCTCTAGTAAGTAGATAATGATGGTGATTCTGTAGTAAGTAGAAATAGCTGATGTTGATGCTAATGATGGTGATTCTCTAGTAAGTAGAAATAGCTGATGTTAATGCTAATGATGGTGATTCTCTAGTAAGTAGAAATAGCTGATGTCAATGCTAATGATGGTGATTCTCTAGTAAGTAGAAATAGCTGATGTTAATGCTAATGATGGTGATTCTCTAGTAAGTAGAAATAGCTGATGTTAATGCTAATGATGGTGATTCTCTAGTAAGTAGAAATAGCTGATGTTAATGCTAATGATGGTGATTCTCTAGTAAGTAGATAATGATGGTGATTCTCTAGTAAGTAGAAATAGCTGATGTTAATGCTAATGATGGTGATTCGCTAGTAAGTAGAAATAGCTGATGTTAATGCTAATGATGGTGATTCTCTAGTAAGTAGAAATAGCTGATGTTAATGCTAATGATGGTGATTCTCTAGTAAGTAGATAATGATGGTGATTCTCTAGTAAGTAGAAATAGCTGATGTTAATGCTAATGATGGTGATTCTCTAGTAAGTAGAAATAGCTGATGTCAATGCTAATGATGGTGATTCTCTAGTAAGTAGAAATAGCTGATGTTGATGCTAATGATGGTGATTCTCTAGTAAGTAGATAATGATGGTGATTCTCTAGTAAGTAGAAATAGCTGATGTTAATGCTAATGATGGTGATTCTCTAGTAAGTAGAAATAGCTGATGTTAATGCTAATGATGGTGATTCTCTAGTAAGTAGAAATAGCTGATGTTAATGCTAATGATGGTGATTCTCTAGTAAGTAGAAATAGCTGATGTTAATGCTAATGATGGTGATTCTCTAGTAAGTAGATAATGATGGTGATCCTCTAGTAAGTAGAAATAGCTGATGTTGATGCTAATGATGGTGATTCTCTAGTAAGTAGAAATAGCTAATGTTAATGCTAATGATGGTGATTCTCTAGTAAGTAGATAATGATGGTGATTCTCTAGTAAGTAGAAATAGCTGATGTTGATGCTAATGATGGTGATTCTCTAGTAAGTAGATAATGATGGTGATTCTCTAGTAAGTAGAAATAGCTGATGTTAATGCTAATGATGGTGATTCTCTAGTAAGTAGAAATAGCTGATGTTAATGCTAATCATGGTGATTCTCTAGTAAGTAGAAATAGCTGATGTTAATGCTAATGATGGTGATTCTCTAGTAAGTAGAAATAGCTGATGTCAATGCTAATGATGGTGATTCTCTAGTAAGTAGGAATAGCTGATGTCAATGCTAATGATGGTGATTCTCTAGTAAGTAGAAATAGCTGATGTTAATGCTAATGATTGTGATTCTCTAGTAAGTAGATAATGATGGTGATTCTCTAGTAAGTAGAAATAGCTGATGTTAATGCTAATGATGGTGATTCTCTAGTAAGTAGATAATGATGGTGATTCTCTAGTAAGTAGATAATGATGGTGATTCGCTAGTAAGTGGAAATAAATTTTGTTTTGTTTGCTTATACTTAATTTATTTGATGGAAGCAATATTTTGTCAAGAAGAGATGTACAGAAATAAATATTTTGTAAACTTTTCATGACGAGAGGTGATTGTTTTAAAATTCAACGTATTCTGCTTCTTTACTAGTTTAGTTGCACATTTATATAGGAAATGAAAACCACACTTTATTAATTTCATGGATCTCAAGTGCTTTTCTGGATTTATCTTCATCAGGAATGTTCAAAGCCGAATAATTGAAAGTCAAGGATGTATAAGATGTTTTATCTTTTATATAGATGTTTTTGTTTTCATCTGTATTGTTCTCAATTTCTGCAAAAGGATATTTGTTGAAAATGTTGCTATGGAGCTGTTACAAATTAGCTGTCATGTTTTATTTTAATTTCTATTACCTAAAGATTTAAAAAATACATTGCATACATTAACCACATTTACAAATATGCTGATTATATTACCTCTGCACACCACAGGCACCACACAATGAATTGGAATACACATTAGTCGGAGATATCAAGGATTCTGCCTACTTCCAAGTTGATCCTAGTAATGGAAAAGTTTCTGTCAAACAGTATTTGATGGCTGACACTGATGATACACTTCTTTATACAGTGAGTAGAAAATATTCTATATATCTTTTTCTTTGCACTGAAGATAATCAACTCTTTAATAGTGAGCTAAAAAATATATTTGTATCTTTTATTTCTTAGTATTAAATTAACATTTTCAATTGTAGGTGAGTCAATGGAAATGTGTTCAAGTTCTATTTATTACAAAGCATTTTTGGACTTTTATACTTTTTGATATTGTTCACAAAAATTGCAATTTCTTAAACTGTAAAACAGACATGATTTTTCTTTTCCCTCAAATAGAAAATTAATGCCTATTGTTTATTGTAAATTAAGTTTTTTGCTGATCAACACAGAATAATAAATGCACACAAAAATAGTTATTTACAGTAAACATAAACAAGAATTTCAGCGTGAGGATTAGTTCTTGAGATTTTATTTTATGAAAAGAAAAATTACTTATTAAGTTATGAAAAAGTATTGTATACTGATAAAATATTTGAAACATGTAAACATTTGAATTTTTTTCGCAGTTCACTGTCACAGTTAAAGACAAAGGAACACCGTCTCAGGCTGGTACTAATACAGCTACGGTCACGGTAACAGTCCATCGTAACTTGAATGATCCACAACTAAACCTTCCTGCTACTGCCAACATTGATAGGACAATTAATAACGATTCAGTTGTGACTACATTCAATCCCACTGATGCAGACGACAGGGTATGTATGGACAATTTTAAAATTTGTGCACTTTCCCATATATTACCTATGTCACAATATTTATATTATTACGTCAAAGTAAGAACCGATTGTTCAATGAAGCATTTACACAGATTGGCCTTGGGTCAACCTATGTAACTCATTCATAAAATAAAGAATATGCATCTTGTTATGTAGGTAATAGACATCAATTAGGTCATAGGGAATTCGCTAAATTCCATGCAAATAAGACAATCTCAGGAATACAATAGACATATTTACTTTTTTGGTATTTAGCTGAAGTTTTTCTCGCGTCAAAAACCATCATTTTTTAATTATGTTGTGAAATTTTTGTAAATTGTGATTCAAAATTTTGCGGGATTTTAAGTAATGACAGACAAATTTGCATACAAGTGTAAATATGTATATTTGTATACTGAATCGTAAATTTAATCCTGATTAAAGGTGAAGTCCATTGTAGTCAAATATATTTAGCTATGAAATTTAGAAATTCCATATTTTAGAAAATTACTTTGTTGCCTATATACAATCTCAGATGCAACAATATATTCACACTTATTTATAAATCAACATGATCATACAAAGAAAATTATTTAAATATTTCTGGAAAAAAATTATGAATGAGAATGTAAATGATTTGACACATATTTTTGTACTTTTAATATCTAATTATTATAAATAAAAAAGAGTGAACCAACACCTTATAACGGTGCAAGCTGATAGAGTAATCAGGATGGATACAGTAGTATGCTGCTGTTGTCTTAAAAACTCAGGAAAATAAAACTATAAAAAGAAAACAACATCCTGGATTACTGCAAGTCAATGCTTTATTCTGGTCTACATGTTTCACCACTTACGGTGGCGTCTTCAGGACAATTTAATGATAGGAAACAAATGCTGATTATTACAGTTAAATATATATTATTTAAGACTAAGATTTATACATTTTTAAACAGAACATTACAGAAATAGATGGAAATTTTACAGTACGTATTAGAAATGGCTGAAATCTTTATAAAAAAATAAGAAAGCATAAGTTGAAAAATAACAATCGATATGTTTTGAAATGCTTGGTGAAGGATCTTATGATTGCATGTCAGAGGAGAAATTAAGTTCTAGAGTAAAGTTGTGATAATGATGCTTTATTGCAATTGTTTGACTGTTCAGATTTTTTGGAATGTTTTGAATTCTAACGGGAGAAAATGTTTCATTTGCATGAGTGTAAGCTTGATAATTTTATGTTGCTTAAAGAAATTGCTGTACATTGGCAACTCTTTAAAACTGTACTGTTTTTCCTATTTAAATGAAATACCCGTAAAATATTTAGGATTAATTATAACAAATAACATGGAAACGTCCTCTGACCTTCAAATGTGGAATTTACAGCAGATGTCATAGAGTCAAAATTAGAGTTTGAAATTTCATTTAACTGTCCTCACCATTATTTTGAAAGGATAATGATTCACTCATATAATAATAGTATATGAAATAAAGTCTCCTTATTTTTATGTAGGAGATAAATACACTTTTGGCATAAATTGTCTATTTTGTCAGATTGCTTTGTTGTGAATTAACAATTGATGTTTGATATTTTACAAGCTCAGTGAGTCATTTTATCTTTGTGTGTGAAATTTTTATTAAAATAAAATAGAATATGCCATATATAATTAAGGAAAGATGTTTTCTGTTTAATTTGTTGAAGTTATTGTAGATCAGTACAGATACTTTCCTCGGCTGATATAATTATAAAATTGGGAGCTTTTGAATGTTTGTTCAAAATACTTACAGTTTTTCAGGAAAATATAAAGTTAAAAATACAGTCTTTCAGGAAAATATAAAGTTGCTTTAAAAATATATTTTAGTGTAAACAATATTTAATTATGAAAATAAATATACATCTTGTACAATATAAATTCACATTGTGGCAAATAGGATTCAGAAACAAGCAACAAATTTTATATTAATCTGCATCCTGAAAATTTTCCAAATCATTAAATATAAAAAAAATTATATCTAAGAATGTGAAAAAATAAAAGACTTGAGAGTAAAAAAATTTCAGAGCAGTTTATTCCTTGAAAAAAAAATACATTTATATAATAAGTTAACTTCTGATTTCAGAATCCTTTCAATACATACACCATTCAAGTAATTGGAGATGGAGCCACAGCTGTCAACATATTTAAACTTCAAGGAAATACCATCAGAGTGGCCGATGCTGTTACTTTAGCTGCAGATTCTGCTGAAAGTTATACGGTAAGCTTGACATTTATGAAGTGTTCAAATCGACTTTTGATATTGTCATTAGATTTCTTTTAATTGTTGAATGGTACCTGCAGGATCAGGTGTACATTCATGCTAAACAATACTATACCAATCTTGGAAAAGATGGTAATTGTGAAGAAAATGCAACTATTTAAGAAATAAGAAATATAAATATATTTGAAACAGTTTTTGAACTATAAAAATCATAGTCAAATTTATTAACTTTTTTTGTACATTGGTAATTGAAGTAAATTCAACTATTTAAAAGTCAGTTTTTCATTTATAAAAAGTATTAATATATTATAAACAGTATTTAAACAATTAATAACATATCAATTTCATTATATTTTTTTTATTATAGATAAGGCTATTTATACAAGATGGTGGTTCCCCTCCTAGAAATTCCATTGATTCGATCCAAATCAACGTCAATAGGAATATGCTTCCACCATTTTTCACTCGTAATTTTAATACAACGATACTGGAGAATACACCTGTTGGAGAGGCTATAACCACGGTAACAGCACAAGATAATGATCCAAAGGTAAAAAAATCTTTTATCATTCATAGTATAAGACTAAACTAGAAAAAAGATCCAGTACCAGTTGCAAGTCTAAACAAGTAATATTTTTTTCAGATACGGTATATGAAACTATTTCTAAGGTCACTTTGTAAGGTCAAAAAAGAATTGCTTCTAAATCATTTAAACTATTCTATAAAGCAGAAATAGTATGCAGAGACAGTATATAAGACTGTTTCTAAGGCTACTAAATAAAGAACAACAGGAAATGTTTCCTGTGCTTGTATATAAAGCTGAGAAGGAATTGTGTCCAGAGACCATAAATAAGCAATTTCTAAGGCCACTATATAAGGCCAAACAGGAATTGTTTCCATAGTCTGCATACTATACTCCAAGCAGGAATTTTGTATACAGTATATAAGACTATTTCTAAGGCAAAACAGGAAATGTTTCCAAATCCAGTATATTATAGGCCAAGCAGGAATTGTGTCCAAAGACTGATAATTTTTACAAAGTATATTTGAGGAGAACTCCAAGTAATTGTATTTCATACTTGTGCGAAGAATTTTTATTTTTGCACAATGGAATATTAAAGAAAAAGATGATTATATTCGTGACCTTGATAATGTGATACTTAGATACTTATATTCTATTGTAATATATGTGTAATTTATATTCCATTGTAAGCTCGTAAATTCTATTGTAATATATGTGTCCATGTGTAATTTATATTCCAATGTAGGCTCCTAAATTCTATTGTTTATGTATAAACTGGACCAAGTCACTCACAAACATATCATAAAAGTCCTTCAGACTTTTATTTGTTTGTGAGTGAATTGGTCGAGTTTATACACCAATAAATTCCTTTAAAAAGGCATTTAATCCTTATAATTCTTTAGAATTGGAGATAAGGAATATGTTTTTCCACACTCGTAACCTTTATCACACGTAAATTGTATATTTGTGTCCTTGAATAGGTCTGGCGTATGAATATATTTGTTGGTTAACGCAAAAATATGTACTCCATGAAATTTGCTATCTGATAAAAAATAAACTACAAAAACTCTTATTATCATTCCAACGAATAATTTTGTGTTTTGTTATTTAATTTAACGATTAACTTGCAGTGAAAATTATTTTGTTAATGTCGGTGTTATTATCGCCGCCATCTTGTTTACATTGGTTACGAAAAGAAGTTCGGTCAACGTCGTCTATTGAAAAATAAACAACGTCAAGATCAACTACTGGAAGTCCTCTCGACCAATCATATCAATGTATTACCTAATATGCAAATCATATAAGAATTATATTCCATTGTAGGCTCCTTACAATGAGATATCTTACTCTCTGGTTGACAATACACAGGCTTCTCCATTCTTCTTCATCCAGCCAGACACAGGTGTGGTGTCATTGAAGTCTTCTATTGCTGGCAGTAATATTAATCCATTTACTGTAAGTTTAGTTTAAACATATCTTTTATTGTCCAAAACAATGACAAGATGGTCAGACACAAGTTTTTTAACTTAGAAAGTCTTCTGCATCATATATAAATAATAAATAACCGAACAAAATCAAATGCAATGAGAATAACATCATACACAATATTAATATGGAGACATGAAATGTACAAGAATTGAAATGATGATATCATCGATTTCTAAATGTCAAGTTCACTGTTAATTTATTTATCAAAAACCAATCTGGGAAAAAACATTCACTCTAAAGGTAAGTTTTATTTTTAAAGCAAACAAATTGTTGTTATTAAAAAGTAGAATGTTACATTGAAAAGCTTTTGAATAACTTTTCCTCAAGACATTTGTTAGTTTTGCAATTTACTTCCTTGCTGGACAAAGAGATTTGAATGTTATAGCATAATGTTTAACTGTCCGTGGTTGATATAAAATAAGGAGATGTGGTAAGATTGCCAATGAAATAACTATCCACCAAAGTCCAAATGATGAGGATTAAGCTACATAAGGCCTCCGTACAGCCTTCAACTATGAGCTAAACCCATACCTTATTTGTCAGCTATAAAAGGCCAAGACATGACAAATTGTGAAAAAATTCAAAAGAAAAAACCAATAGCCTGATTTATAACCATTTTAACAATATAATAAAGGGAAAACAAATATGGTAGTCAGAAACCAATGGCAACCATATGTTATATGATACATGAAAGTCATTGGTTTCAATGTATGATATTATGGGTAAAAAAATCAGTAATAAATTCAAATTTGTACTTCGATAAAATCTTACTTGCTTATTTGGCTGCTTCCTTGTCAAGATTCTTTAACATTTAATCTATTAGGAAAGACAAATAGGATACCACTTTTAACATTATCTATAATTTTTTCTGGGATTTACAAGTTGAAAAACATATAACCTCACAAAAGACTAAATTTACCTTATATCTTAAATATATATATAGGTGTGTGTAAGTGTGTTTGTATAATTTGATTGAAATTTACTTAACTTACACACTATTGGTTCCCTTTTTGCAGGTCTTGATTCGAGCAGAAGATGGAGGAAAACCTGCCCTGTCTACTACTGGTACCCTGACTGTTTCTGTCTCTGTTGACCCCACACTCTTATGGGTAACAACTGATTGGACAGAGACTATCACAGAGAATGAAGCTACAGGAGCTTTAATAAGGACAATCCAGGCAACACCACCGGTCAGTATTTTTACTTTGACCATGAACTTTTTATACTTCACTTCTCAGCAGTAACAATATTTATGAAGGAGAATGGCTTATAAATAAACATACTTTTTCAGATATGACTTTTTTAGCTCACCTGGCCCAAAGGGCCAAGTGAGCTTTTCTCATCACTTGGCGTCCGTCGTCCGTCGTCATCGTCAGTCGTCGTTAACTTTTACAAAAATCTTCTATGAAACTACTTGGCCAAATTAAACAAAACTTGGCCACAGTCATTATTGGGGTATCTAGTTTAAAAAATGTGTCCGGTGACCCGGAAAACCAACCAAGATGGCCGCCATGGCTAAAAATAGAACATAGGGGTAAAATGTAGATTTTGGCTTATATCTCTGAAACCAAAGCATTTAGAGCAAATCTGACACGGGGGTTAAATTGTTTATCAGGTCAAGATCTATCTGCCCTGAAATTTTCAGATGAATCGGACAACCCGTTGTTGGGTTGCTGCCCCTGAATCGGTAATTTTAAGGAAATTTTGCCGTTTTTGGTTATTATCTTGAATATTATTATAGATAGAGATAAACTGTAAACAGCTATAATGTTCAGCAAAGTAAGATCTACATATAAGTCAACTTGACCAAAATGGTCAGTTAACCGTTTAAGGAGTTATTGCCCTTTATAGTCAATTTTTAACCATTTTTCGTAAATTTTTGTAATCTTTTACAAAAATCTTCTCCTCTGAAACTACTAAGACAAATTTAACCAAACTTGTCCACAATCATTATTAGGGTATCTAGTTTAAAAAATGTGTCCGATGACCCTGCCCGCGAACCAAGATGGCTAAAAAATAGTACATAGGGTAAAATGCAGTTTTTGGCTCATATCTCTGAAACCAAAGCATTTAGAGCAAATCTGACGAGAAAAAAAATTGTTCATTAGGTCAAAATCTATCTGCCCTGAAATTTTCAGACCAATCAGGCAACACATTGTTGGGTTGCTGCCCCTGAATTGGTAATTTTAAGAAAATTTTGCAGCTTTTGGTTATTATCTTGAATATTATTATAGATAGAGATAAACTGTAAACAGCAATAATGTACAGCAAAGTAAGATCAACAAATAAGTCAACATGACCAAAATTGTCATTGACCCCTTAAGGAGTTATTGCCCTTTATAATCAATTTTTTACAATTTTCATAAATTTTGTAAATTTTTGTAAATTTTTACAAAATATTTTCCACTGTAACTACTGGGCCAAGTTCATTATAGATAGAGATAATAGTAAGGAGCAAGAATGTTCAGTAAAGTAAGATCTACAAACACATCACCATCACCAAAACACAATTTTGTCATGAATCCATCTGTGTCCTTTTTTTAATATGCACATAGACCAAGGTGAGCGACACAGGCTCTTTAGAGCCTCTAGTATATACATGTAAGATATTAAAGATAAGAAGCAATGGATAGTACATATAGTATAGCTTTGATTGTGCAATTTAAAGATTTTATTGACTAAATATGTTATAGTACAAATGACCTTGATTTTTTTCAGCCTGGAATTGAGTATTCCATTACTGGGTTATCCGATGCTGGTGATTATTTTCAAATAAATAAAGACACTGGTGCTTTAACATTGAAAAAGTTATTAACAACTGATCCATCCAGGAGACCAAGTTTTGAGGTAAGAATAACAGTTCGACCTTTTTAGACATCTGTTTAGCAATTCATTTCTCATTAGAGGGCAATAGAATATCTGTAAATTACAACGTAAATACATAATGGTATGCCAGAATTGATATACTGTAAATTCAGAAATTATTGCAATGTTTTTTTATTATTGCAAAAATTGTGATGTGATAGGTTTCATAAAAATAAAAACTTAAATTTTGATAGATTTTTATGCAGCATTTCTTGAAATCGCATTTATCTTGCATACCCTGAAATCACAATAAGTAATTTCACCTTACCGACAATTATTCCACAATCACAATGATAAATGCACAAAATAAACCTGAATTAACATTATGCAGCACCTTCTCATACACGGCATTATTGCCTGCATGGCTATCTGCATTTTAAAGTAGTCATTGCATTGAGGACCTTAAGTGGTAATCATATTTTTAATTCAGAAAACTTCTACATTCCATGAGTTACCATGGCAACAAGGAGAGGTAAACATGGAGCCTTTCCTGATTTTTTCTTGCTTTTGATCTATATTAACATAGATATGGGAAAGGAATAGTATGAGCATACCAAAGAAACAACTTTATGTTTAGTGAACGTGTGAGATTAGGGATAATTCATCCTCCACATATATATTTTGTTTTTTGATTGTGCTTTATTTATCCTCAAACCAAGTATGCCAAAAAAAAAGTTGTTTATAGATTTATCTGGAATCTGCCATTTACACCAACATAACAATAATATATTAAGAACCCTTGACTTAGTACAGACACATGCATATACTGTAAATTCAGAAATTATTGCGAGATTTTTATTAATGCGAATAATGCAACTACTGGAGTATCGCAGTAATAATAACTCACATTCTGATATCAAATACATATATCTGTACGTAGCTTTTCCTAAAATTGCAATAATTAAACTCACATTTTTGTTAATTCTTCAAAAATTGCTATAATAAATGCATGCAATAATTTCTGATTTACAGGATTGCAGGTTTAAACTATGTTTTTAAGTACAAAAACCTAATTTTGATTTTGATCAGTGAATGACAAAGGTACAAAGAAGAGCATAAAATGAAAGTGAACTATAAAAAACATAACTCTGTGATATCAGTAAAAAAAAGCAACAAAAACACAGATACAAGTAAAACTGAATAATACCATTCTTTTGTCACATTAACACATATTCTGGATGTTTTAGTAGTGTATCCATAACTTCCATCAACTGATTGAAATGGGGAAAAAAACAATATCAGTTTAATACAAGTTTTGGATTGTCCTAAACAACCCAGAATCAATCAATCAAAGTATTGAATTGTTACATGAACATTCTGTTTGAGTTACAGATACATTACGACTTCAAACAAACTGTTTTACTGTGCGTTTTGCTGTGTGTTTGTTTATTCTACATTTGCTAGAGGTTAAGGGGGAGGGTTGAGATCTCACAAAACATGTTTAACCCCACCACATTTTTGCACCTGTCCCAAGTCAGGAACTTCTGGTCTTTGGTAGTCTTGTATTTTTGTTTTTTCAATTTTAGTTAATTAATATTTTTTGGAGTTAAGAGTGACGTCCATTTTCACTGAACTAGTACACATTTTTGTTAAGGGGCCAGCTGAAGCCCGCCTCTGGGTGCGGAATTTTCTCGCTGTTTTAAAAGACCCATTGGTGGCCCTGGGCTGTTTTCTGCTCTTTGGTCGGGTTGTTGTCTCTTTGACACATTCCCCATTTCCATTCTCAATTTTATGGTGTAAGTAAATATCTCTGATCACTCAATTGTAATACTAATAGAAAATTTTGTCATTTTAGGTTGAAGTTCAAGCCACTAGAAATTTCACACAAGGAAGACAGACTATTAAGAACATTCTAGTGGTTACAATAACAAGGAATGTTAATGCTCCACAGTTCACTGCAATCCAGTATGTAACTCCAAATGCAATCTCTGAAAAACTTGGTCTTGGGGAACCAGTCATTAAAGTGTCAGCTACTGATGCTGATATAGGGGTAGGTAATTTTTGAAGTAGTCAAGTGTTCACAAAACTTAAAGATTTTGAAAAAGGCACAGGTTTTAATATCCAACAATTTTGGGTTTTATTTATCTTCTTGTAACAGTACTTTTTTTTTTATCTTTTGTCTGTCTATATTTTAAAGTAAAAAATAGGAAGAGTAAAGATTATATTTATTTTGTATTTTTATTGTAGGATGTATTGACTTACAGCATTGTCCCTAGTCCAGGAGTCACAGATTACTTCTACATGGTTCCATCTACAGGTCAAATTACTCTTGGTAAACTGTTAACTACAGATGCTGGAAAGGCAACAACTTACAGGGTGAGTAGACCAATCATCTGGGTAGATTTTATGAGGTACACTGTTAACAACAGATGTCGGAAAGGCTTACAGGGTGAGTAGATACATTGACAAGAAAGATTACTCTGGGTAAACTGTTAACATAAGTAAAAAAATGATTGAGTGAGTAGATCCATCAACAGGGCAAATTGATCTGAGTGAAATGTTAACAACCGATGCAAGAATGGCAACAAATTACTGGGTGAATAGATTCGTCAACAGGCCAGATTAACAACTTTAAAACTGAGTGGATTCCGTCAACAGGCCAGATAAACAACTTTCGAACTGAGTGGATTCTGTCAGCAGACCAGATTAGCAAGTTTCAAACTGAGTGGATTCCGTCAGCAGGCCAGATTAACAAATTTTAGGCTGAGTGGATTCCGTCAGCAGGCTAGATTAACAACTTTCAGACTGAGTGGATTCTGTCAGCAGGCCAGGCTAACAAATTTCAGGCTGAGTGGATTCTGTCAGCAGGCCAGATTAACAACTTTTAAACTGAGTAGATTCCATCAGCAGGCCAGATTAACAATTTTCAGGCTGAGTAGATTACTCTGAGTTAACTTTGTATGAATCTTCAAAAAATACAGCATGTTTAGTTTATAAGCAGATAAAATGCTTATGTTTGATCTGTTAAGTTTTAATAGGGTTTGGCAGGGATAATATGAATATATTAAAAAGATATGAATTAAAAAAAAGGGAAATAAGGAATTCTGAAGTATTATCTTGACCATTTGATATTTTCTTTTCAGTTTAATGTAAATGTTACTGACAATTCTAATCCAGAGAAGTTTGACTTATCATCTGTTGTTGTCACCGTGACCAGGAACCTACAATCTCCAGTGTTTACCAATACACCCTACAGACAGCCTATTAATTATAACCAGCCAATTAATGTTCCAATATTTACAGCAACAGCTTTGGACGGTGATATGGCAATCACAGTAAGTAGTAGAAACAGTATAAGATACAGGTTTGGAGTTTTCGGTCAGGGGCAGAGCAAAGAATTTTGAAAGGGGGCGTTATTTTTTAAAAAGTAACAAATTTTATGATTTTATGCTAAAAAATCTTATAAAATGTGAGAAGCATGACATCTTTTTTTTTGGCAATGAAAGGTTGGGGGCATACGAAAGCATGGCATTTTTTTTTGCCACTCAAAGGGAGGGGTAATACGCCCTCTACTCCCTATCCTAGTTCTGCCACTGTGGGTAACAGTTCAAGAGTTGTAACTGTGAAATGTTACAGCAGTCAGAAAGTTAGCCCCTAGAAACTTCAGTTATTATTACCTTCTTAAGTCAACAATGGGTCACATAGATAAGCCTGTAATTCTGACGTATAGTAACATTACTCTCGCAGAAAAGAAATGTCAGCGTATTTTGAATTGCCCTAGTCTCAGTGTAGTAAACTTAAGTTCTGAGTTGCTACTATTCTGTGACAACAGAGGAAAACAATATACTGTACAGTAATACCTTATACTGTTAGGAAATAGATAATTTGGAATAGGATGCAATATTTTAAATTTGATAGATACTTTTTGTGCTTCTTTGTTTAATGTTTGTTTGTTTTGAGATTGTGACGCAGTGATGACTGCTGTACCCATATTTTGACAATGTTACCTATTATGTCTGTTTTGTTCACGCATCGTTGTAAATATAATGGAATTTGATGCGACTGTCATACAAGTGAGAGGTTTAGCGCTATAAAACCAGGTTCAGTCCACCATTTTCTACATTTGAAAATTTGATGTGCTTTATCATTTGATTAGGGACTTTCTGTTTTGAATTTTTCTCGGGAGTTCAGTATTTTTGTGATTTTACTTTTTACATGAATGCATATTTTTTGTGTTTATGAACAAAATAGCCAAAGGATTTTAGTTAAAAATGTTTTGAATTATTTTCATTTATTTAATCCAATATAAATAACATCATATGGTGCTTAAATCATAACAGTACATTACTTAAAAAGTTTAAGCAAAAGTTCTCAAAGTCAACAAAGGAACATTACTTATATAAATTACTTTTCGAAACTAATAAATAAGAATTTTTACAGATTGAGGTCGCACATTTGCGTATAGCAGTATATAAAGAGGCAAATTTTCACAAAAAACAAGTTCACGTAGAGCCTAATCACTTGATATAAATTCAGCAAATGTTCCCCAGAAGTTAAGAAAAAATTAAAATAATATTGTGGGTTTTTTTTCTGACAGAGTTCCTTAAAGTTTGAAGTTGACTACTTCTCCGCTGCACCTGGATTTTTTGCTGTCAATCCTACTAGTGGAGATATATCTGTTTACAATGATGGCTTAAAGACAGCCATAGAACAAACATACACTGTAAGTATTAAACATAAACAACTGGTAGAAATATACTGGGAAAGAATATGTTATTCAAAATAAAAAAGAATTTGAATTAAGTTCATTTTGTTAAAAATGAAGTAATGTCATATTATTGCTATAGCCTTTTCATAAATTTTTTTTTACAAAATCGTGAACTTCAAGTCCAAAATTATATATCGAAGTATGTTATTTCCCTTGTCAGGAAGTAGTACTGCTGCACAGCAATGAAGCTCAATGAAGAGTCAGCGATGAGCAGTTTTTTATCCCAGTTGATTTAAAGATAATTTTTGGTTTATACAAATATAAGAATTAGTAAAAGTCTTTTTGTCTTCCAACATACTTTATAATCAAACTCAATAGTGAAGCTGGAAATGTTTATATTTCAGCTTGGATTGATTGTTTATGACATGGAGTACCCAGAAGACCAAGATAAGACGAACTTGACTATAACCGTGAATCGTAATCCAGCACCACCAGTATTTGCTCCAACATCGTATACCCGTGTAATAAATGAAAGCTACCCAGTAGGAGTGAGTCTTGTGCAGCTTACAGCAACTGATGCAGATAATGTAAGTTTGATGAATATATTCTGTTAATATTTCTTGTGTGTTATCTGTGATCATGTATGTATGATTGCACTGAAATCTCTTATTATTTTTATGCCCCCGCCATAGCGGAGGGGGCTTTAAGTTTAACCCTTGTCTGTCCGTCCTTACGTTCAAAAGTTGATTTCCATTCTCTAAATTTAGTTTGCCTCAACCAAATGTTATGAAACTTATACACAATGCTTATTACCACAAAACACAGATCAAGTTTGAATTTTGGTGGCGTCACTTTAACCGTTCTAGAGTTATGCCCCTTTACAAATGGAAAAATTGCTGAATTTTTTCGTTTCCGTTTTCTAACTTAAGTTTGCCTCAACTAAATGTTATGAAACTTGTAAACAATGCTTATTACCACAAAACTCAGATCAGGTACAAATTTGGGTAGTGTCACTTTTACAGTTCTCGAGTTATGTCCCTTTATAACGTTATATGCAAGCGGGGGCATCATCTGTATCCCATGGACACACACCTCATTGATTTCTTAGACTATGTTAAATTCTACAACTTCAAGCATTCATCTACTGTAAAAGCAGAAATTTTCGTGGAGGATTTAATTTCGTTTATTATGTGGAAAGAATATATCCACGAAATTAAAACCCCCACGAAAATTTAACCTACATATAATATCACTTCCATTTACTGGAAACCACGAAATTAAATCCCCATGAAATCTTATAAAGAGACAAAACCACGAAATTTTAACCCCACGAAAATGAATGTGTCTACAGTATTTTGTCTTCAGTTCAAATAAAGTGATAGTCATTCCATGTCAAAACTAAACCTTATCCTGACTTGTGCTGAAAAATTATACATACCTTTAATTGCATATTAGAGAACACTGGTTACCTAAAGTTTAGTAGTACACACACATCATCTTCTGATATAAGCAACAAGGCAATTATTCACTGATTTATACATTCCCATACAGGTTGATTGTTATTTTATTTATAGTTATGGAGTGGTTCGTTTAATCTCAGTTTTTATACGCCCTTTTACGTGACGTATTATGGTATACCATTGTCGGTCGTCAACATGTCGGACAATAACTCAAAAATGCTTTAACCAATTTGCATGAAACTTTGGTGAATTGTTTCTATCTATTGACATGAGCTCCCTTTTGATTTTTATAAATTTTGGATTTTACATTTCCGAGTTATGGGGTTTTATTCATTAAAAAAGGGGGATTTTCCAGTTTTCAGACAATAACTCAGAAATGCTTTGAACAGATTTCATGAAACTTTGTTGAATTGTTTATATCTATTGATGTGAGATCCCTTTGGATTTTTATAAATTTTAGATTTTACATTTCCGAGTTATGGGGTTTTATTCATTAAAAAATGGGGATTTTCCTGTTTTCAGACAATAACTCAAAAATGCTGTGAACAGTTTTCATGAAACTTGGTGAATTGTTTATATCTATTGATTTGAGCTCCCTTTCGATTTTTATAAATTTTAGATTTTACGTTTCTGAGTTATGGGGTTTTATTCATTATAAAAGGGGGATTTTCCAGTTTTCAGTCAATTATTCAAAAATGCTTTGAGCAGTTTTCATGAAATTTTGGAGACTGGTTTATATCTATTGAAAAAGTGACGGGTGTATCATGCGCTCACGGCGCAGCTGTTTATTCATTATGATGTCAAATTATTTTGCTGTCCTCGGAGATTAATATTGTGACATTACAAAAAAAAGGTGACCATGCCTGATGACTTCACATATACAGAACACATCTTTTTGCAGATCATTGATATAGAAAGACAAAGTATGCTTTCATATTGGTTAAAAATCATAAGAAACAGATCCCATGACTCTCTTAACTCTTGAGTAGAGAAATATTGTATTACACTAAATGTAGTGGTAAAATCTAAATATAACTATTCTTTCTCTCTAAGGCCATGCCATTGTTCAATTTAATTTGTTGTTGTTTTTTTTTCATTTTAGCATGAATTAGAGTACACAATCACTGGCAGTAACCCAGCAGGTGGAATTAATTACTTTGGTGTTAATCAGTATTCTGGACTTATATATGTGTCAAAACCACTGACTGAAGTACCTAATGTGGATCAGTACCAGGTAATAGTATTGACTATGATCATTTGTTCTTGCCTTTATTTAACATAAAATATTGATATAATGTCACCAGTTTTTAAAAATTTGTTTTTGATGTTGCATTGTTGGAGTTTAGTTTTGAAATTGTGAAGAATAATCAGCCTTTCCTTATGGTAAAAGGAAGGGAAATTCTTAGGTATATATGTTTAAGAATGATGAATAGTTGAATCAATTGATTGGAATTAATTGCAGTTTTAAGACTATGAAAAAATTTACATTTATAAACAACTACATGTATTTTGTTGTTATTTAAATAAACAAATTCTGGTTAACTGACTTTCTAAATTTTATGAATTATATTAATTCACAAATATGAAAGTCTTCTTAAAAAGATATATTTTAAGGGAAGTTTCATTTACATTTTTATTTTAATATCAGTCTAATTTTTTCTTTTGTTTTAGTTGACTGTGTCAGTAAAAGACCGTGGAACTCCATCACAGACAGGAAATAATGCCTTTGTTACCATAACGATCACCAGAAATAAAAATCCACCATCATTTGCCATCAAGTCTTATGAGAAAACTATCTCAGAAAATTTCACAGTTGGTGGTTCTGTAGAAAGAGTGACTGCAACTGACAGTGATGGCACGGTAAATATCAAACTTTTTTGGGAGTGATGTCCCTGTAAATATTTAACTTTTTTGCAGGCATATATGAAGAAAAGTATTGCTTAATATACTGATTGCTAAACTATTGAATAATTATTGTCAAAACTTTATTTAATCTTCATGCTTAACAATGAAACAAGTGTACCGTAAAGTTGGAAATTTTGGCTTATTTCACAATTGAGATATAACCATGAAAATTTGACCTGAGAGAAAAAAAAAAACATGATAGACAAATATGAAAATTAAACATGGCAAACAGGTTTTGGTATTGAATTTGCAAAATTTAAAACTCACAAATAATTTTTTTCTCTCAGTATTTTACTACCATTTTTGAAAATATTTGCTATTGACAAATACTTAAACTCACTGTTTTGCATTTTAATGAGGCAATTGAAGGTCAAATAATTTTTTTTAGAAAATCTTGAAAAAAACTACATTTAAGGTTATTATAGCTTATTACATCCATGTAAGGTTTTGTTTCTATCAAGGGCATTAGCTACAAGATATAAAAAAAATTAAATATGATTTTTTTTTATTCAATCATTAATGAAAGTGAAATAGTGAAATAGTGAAAAAATGATTCGCTTTAGGCTGCCAAACTGGCACTTTTGTCAAAATAAGCTAAGAAACATCGCTGATGAATTATTCACTTGCAAGTGAATAATTTGACCTCATTGAATCCGTATTCATGTGACCTTAAATTTAACCCCATAGCTAGAGATGAGTTATGCATAAACTAGGCGTGTTCAGCTATTAAAAGGAAAAGCAGGTAATTTTTTTACGTCTAATATGAAATCAAACAGACCTATAATAGTCCAATTGCAGGTGTTTGCTATCTAATTATACCTATATTTATGTTTATATTGGGTTATATGACAGTCTGTAGTCTTCGAAGGTCACTGCGATGGTTAATTAGATGGCGTATAGACTAATATACACATCAAATGATGATACATATTATCGAGTCTATGCATCATAAATTTAGGAATAAGTAGATGTGGTATGATTGCCAATGAGACAACTCTCCACATGAGACCTAATGACACAGAAATTAACAACTATAGGTCACTGTATGGCCTTCAACAATGAGCAAAACCCATACCGCATAGTCAGCTATAAAAGACCCTGAATTGACAAATGTAAAACAATTGAAATGAGAAAACTAACTGATTTATGTACAAAATAATGAGCACGAAACAATATGTTACACAGAAACAAATGACAGCCACTGAATTACAGGCTCCTGACATGGGACAGCCACATACAGAATGTGGTGGGGTTAAACATGTTATCTTGTTTTAGACTTTTTATAATTTGGATATAATTTTTTATGTTATAATATGAGAATTTCAGTCAAATTGGTGAACATGAATTTGACAGTTAATCCCCCTTTAAAAAAGATAATAGAACATTCTAGAATTGTAAATATCACAATAGTCTTTGTAAAATTATTACAGGCAACACCTTATGGACAAGTGACCTTCCAGTTAGTTGGCGACTCTGACAGTAATATTGAACAGTATTTCAGTCTGAATGTAGATAATGGAGAAGTTAGATCTAGACAACCACTAACAGGAGAAAATGTTCCATATTATCAGGTATGATTCTTTGTTGTCTCAGAACACATGTAATTTTTTTTTAACAATAATGATTTATTTTTCTTTGTTCAATTTACTTTCATAGGTTAGTCAATAACAGTCAGACTGAAAAGTAATTTGATTTGTTTTATTATAAATGTAGATATTAGAGAGAAACAATTCTATTATCAATTTTCCAAGATTGTACGACAATGCTACAGATGTGTCGAATGGCTGAGTGATTGAAATTGATTTAACAGAAAATTTATCCCCAAGAAATATAATATTTATAGATTTTGTTAGGTTTCTTTAAACTTTAAAATGAATTTCTGTATGTACTTTTGGTTTACAGATTTAAGAAGTTTTAATGCTATATCTTTTTTAAGGCAATTACTTTCGGTTGAAATTGTGAATAAAATTTATCAGTTATAATTAGAATTATCTTATTTTATATTGTACATACGTTAATATGTATATTTAAGAATAAGGTAGCACAATAACTAATGTTTCTTTCTCGTTTTAAAGATGATAGAAGATACAGAATATTTATATAAATCTGTTTATACTTTTTAGTTGTTGTATGGTTGATTATATTGTTTTCATAAATTTTTCTGAAAATGAACCTTCTCTATTTATTACTAGGGACGTGTCATCGCCACTGATGGTGGAAATCCTGCTAGGTCAGCCACTGCTGTTCTCAAGATAATTATAGATCGTAACTTAAATATCCCTAAGTTTGATCAACTATTGTATGTCAACCAGATCTATGAAACAGAGCCCTTCAACAGTGTGGTAGTTGATGTCAATGCACAAGACGGGGATAGAATTGTAAGTGATTATCTCCCTTTTTCTAACAAACTATTACAATAGTGTACTGTGAATTCAGAAATTATTGCGAGATTTTTATAAATGGGAACAATGCGATTGGGTGAGTATCTTAATAATAAGAACTCGTATTCTGATATCCGATACATATATCATATATCTGTATGGGGATTATCTTGAAATTGCAATAATCAATCTCACATTTTTGTCCACTTTTCTAAAATCGCAATAATTTATGAATTTGGCTGCCTGTACTACACTTGTCTCTGGATTTTCTGGTAACAGTCAGTGTAGTTAACATTAAGGAGGCTGTGAATTTTCTTTGAGTAAAAGCTGTCCATTATGTCAATTTGAATCTTCATTAGCATATGCTGAAGGTCCTCGCAGTGTCAGCAGTGGACCAGCCTTTCCTTAAACAATAATAAAAAAAAAAACAGTATCAAAACCTTTGATGTTTTTGTTCAAGATCAAAGTATATAAAAAACAAAATGATATATAAGTAATAGGGTAAACATCCATGACGAGATGGACAAAGCACCCAATAGCAGATTTACTTTTTTTATGTAATTTACTAGTCTTTTGATAATGGGTGGTCTTTTATGCCATATATATATAGAAAGGTCTGACATATTTATTGGTGTAAAAGTCATGAAGAATTCAAAGTTCCTAAATCATATGGCTTTAGATGCTCATACATATCATCATACTTTTCAAAGGTATATAGATTTATATTTTATACTATAAACAACTTATCTAGATAGCCACAAGCATTAAACTTATGTCATTTTTTTCATGTTTTTTAGGCCCCTTACAACACTATCACCTACTCATGGATAGATACAACAGCAAATGGTCGTGGTCAGTTATATTTTGCCATGGATACAATCTCAGGACAGATAACAGTACGTCAGAACTTGTACCAAGACACTACAGATACAAGATTTTATACAGTGAGTTATTTAGATATTTTTAGTATTATTTGATTATTGTTATATTTGACTTCATCAAGTTTAAAGTAAAAGATACTAAGAGTCTTAGTTTGTTTATAAAGAAAAGCTTCCATTTTTTTTCATGTAGCATTCATGTGATTCAAGTTGTTTTTATAATACCCAGTTAATCCTCCCACATCTTAAGGAAAACTCAAGCCATAGAATGAATTTAATAAAATTTTGTTAAATTATTATCATTAAATTATTATTCATTTACCTATAGCTTTTTGGGGTAAAAGTTTTCATCTGCTATAGATCCCCCAATTAAATATTTGGAAAGGGAAAACCTCCTCTATACAGCTATCTTTAGGTCAACAGGTATGCTTTTAAGGATGTTCGCTTGTCATGTTTTGGGATTTTTGTCAGATTTTCGGAATCCTCTGGTTTTATTCATTTGAATGCCTTGATAATTTTTTTCCCATTGACCCCCATTTTTCTTTTCATAAATCTTTTACATGTATAATTATGAGCCATCTGTAAAAGTTTTATAAAATCTTTGTTATTTTTAATGGTTTTTAGGAACTTAAACCTGTCAATGATAAAGCTATGAAAAATCAAGAGAGAACATTTTCCCGCCAAAATTTCAATGGCTAATATCTCGAAAACAAGCACATTGACCGATATATTTTTTTTTGCTTTTTTGGTTCCTTTATTAATCCCCTATCAATATATACTAGTTTTATAAAAAGCTTGTTATTTTGAAACTGAGTAGCGAACCTCCTTAAATCAAAGCCATCAATGAGTTTTCTAGTCTTAACATGGAAATGAATTAAAAAGAATTTCATTCATGTTAGAATGAAGAGCAGTTCTCGGTAACCACTAGCCATTTGATATAGGGGGTTGGCACCCATGATCACCGATTTTTCTGAAACTTAACCTTACCATATAATTAGGTGAAAAAAAATTTGGAAAATGACCCCTAAAAGGGTGCTGTAGACATTATGAAATTTAAACTTTGTTTAAAGATCATGAAAGCCTTTTTTGCTACATTTATTAGATGTTAAATGACCCTTTTTTGTCTTTGATTAAGTATATTCTGTATGTTTTTTTCAGTTTGAGGTCACTGCTACAGATGGAGATTCAAAGGTGTCTGCCAACAGAGCTGCTGTGAATATATCTGTCATTAGGAATTTGTTCCCGCCCACTTTCCAGAACGAACCCTATACTGCCAAAATCAACTTCAACATAGCTATTGGAAATGAGGTTACAAACGCTGTCAGTGCTATTGATCCAGATACTGATGTAGGTTTTGTTTCTTGTTGTCAGAGATTTTTATTGTTTATTACTTTTTAATTTGGAAATTTTGTAACTTTTAAAATCCAAATATAATATGAATGAAAAACTAAATTTTGAAGTTATAGGTACATTTTACTAGAGTTTCATTAGCAGTTTTATTTTTTTTTAGCTGTCAATTTTAAAATAGCTGTTATTGTCAATTTTAGAATAATTTTAACAGAATATATAAAATTGGTATCTAGAAACTAAATGAATCTACAGAATTAGGATTGGACTGTGATATCAACTCTCAAAAAATGATTTTGTTACAGAATTCAGCAACATTAAAAGGTTAAGGTATAACTTTCTTTCCCTAGGAAAACTCATGTTTTATTCTTTTTTCAGAGTCGCTATAATACAGTTTCAATACGATACTCCATCAATTCTGGAAATCCTGAAGCAGACGCTTTCTTCCAAATCAATGCTGTCACTGGCCGGATAACAACCAAAACTTCGTTGACTCAAACAACATTAGAAGAATTCAGAGTAAGAATTTAAAGTATAATGGATAGATTTTTCACTTTGAAAGGTACCGGTCAGTCACCAGTTACTGTCACTGGTTATCATACACAATCAGGCCTACACTGTGTAAATATGGTGTTAGTCAGACAAACATGTTTATCTAATTTGTAAAAATTTTGATTCAATTGAGACATGTAAATGCATAAAGGGACAACTCGTGGTAAAATCACGATATATTCAAGCCCCCATGAATTATTTCGATTCTAATAGGACAAATACGGCAATTCTTTTGGATCGATGCGCTCTAGGTGAAGGCATTATTTGCCGTTCCCATAAATAAACGCACTATTAAATTGACGCAAAAGAACGGAGCAAACTGAATAAATGGCATGCTTAAACTATTTACAATGACATACTTAGATAGGTTTGGATATATCTAAATGATAATTGTATTTATATGTCTTATATGTAAACAAAAAATGGCTTATATAACACATTTTAGCATAGTTTGTTTACGTTTCCATGTTGTGATGATTTTCTGTTTCACAAGCATGTATTTTCCCGTATAATGCTTATATTCTTACGTCTTCATTCTATGACGTTGGGTAGCTCATTCATAAAAAAGCATATGACGCGGGTGTATGATCATAACAGCCCAAACACTATATTCACATTTTACCACGGGTGTGTACTCAAAGCGTTTGAAGAACGTCATGTTAGAATAGAACTTCATACAAAGCAATACATAAGCTTGCCTTAGAAATCAAGACTGATTTTTGGGACTGAATTGTCCAGTTTATATCACAATATTTATTTATCACTTGAAATTTTGAAAAAAATTAAGAAATTAACTATTTTTCCAATTTCATAGGATAAAATAATGGCTCGTATCATTCCTCTTGACAAAATCAATTTTTATGCTCCTCTGTGGTACTATGAATATTGTTGACTTCTTATAACATAAATTATCCTTTAATGTTGTAGCAAAATTCGAAACTTTGAATTATTCTTTAACTGTTGAAAATCAATTCTCAATGGTTTTTCTGTAATAAATATTACATAAAAAATATATGTATTTCTGACAGAAACTGATATTTGCACATACCAGGTAATAATTAAAGATTTTATATTTTCTTTCCTTAGAAAAATAATTGTCAATGAATATAATTTAGTATTCAAATTACTGTAAATTCTGAAATTATTGTGTGCATGAAAGAACTTGGATACTTCAAATCAAAGTTTGTGTTTATGACTGGACTGTTAAGAAAGAATCAGGTTCACTTTAAAAAGCTTAAATTTGATAGCACTTTTTCTTCTTTCTTTTATTAGATACCAATTGTAGCCACAGATGGTGGCACCCCAGCTCTAACAGACACTTCTACTGTGACCGTAACTGTTGAACGGAATTTAAATAAGCCAGAGTTTACTGATGTTTCGTATACCACTGCAGTCTATGAGACGCAGACACCTGGTGTTGGTTTCTTACAGCTGAATGCTGTAGACTTAGATGCGGCAGTAAGTAAAATATTACTTATCTTGTGGACTTCCAAAATTCGATAAGAATAAGGTATGGCATGACATACATCAATTCAAACACCGAGTACAGTGGATTCATTATTATACGCTTGCTTTAAAAAAGGGGGGTATACTGTTTTACCTCTGTCTGTCCTTCTGTCAGTCCGTCAATCCATCCGTCTGTCCAATGAATATTTTCGTCGCATTTTTCTCAGGAACTACTTGACAAGGATTTCTGAAATTTGGTTTCAGGGTTTATATAAGTAAGTTACACCGTGTGATGCATTTTCAGATTCATCACTCAACAACTTCCTGTTTACCGAACACTTGTATTATTTTACACATGATAGCCAAGTTGAAAATTTTCGTCACATTTTTCTCAGGAACTACTTGACAAGGATTTCTGAAATTTGGTTTCAGGGTTTATATAAGTCAGCTTTACTGTGTGATGCGTTTT
Source organism: Mytilus californianus (assembly GCF_021869535.1). Classification (NCBI taxonomy): domain Eukaryota; kingdom Metazoa; phylum Mollusca; class Bivalvia; order Mytilida; family Mytilidae; genus Mytilus; species Mytilus californianus. The sequence goes on along the minus strand of NW_026262723.1, from coordinate 40,292,115 downwards.
CAGAAACAACTTCCTGTTTACCGAAATATTACGGCAGGGGTATCATCAGTGAGCAGTAGCTCACAGTTTTACTTGTTATTCTTAAGATACCAAGTTTTGTTGATTTCGTGGATACATGTCTGTGATCCACGAATTCAAATATTCAATGAAAGTACAAATTTTTCTATAGGTTCCTATGCAGATTTTTGTAAAACCACTGAATCAAATTTCTGCGAAAAACAATTTTTCCATATAAACTGAATCCACAGTAGTTAATTCAATTTAAAAATGATAATATTGATTAATAGATAAGGTATACTTTTTTAAAAGCTTCTAATTCAGACTTTGTTTTTTGTTTTTACTAGTAGCATGTGCATCTCTTCATCAAAAAATATTTCCATCACACTTTTCTCAGGTACTACTTGATAGAATGAAATTATATTTGGTCTGAAGCTTGTTAGTGATGAGTTGTATTGTGTGACCACTTTGCAGATCTTTCAGACACTGAACTACCTTTTATTTTTAATTTTTCGATGCACTTTTCTCAAGTACTACTTTACAGAATTGCTTCATATTTAGTCAGCAGCTTGACGGTTATGAGTTGTTATGTGTGCATTCATAAAAGTTGCAGATTCTTTACAGATTTCTTTCATACAGGAAAAATTAATATTTGATTGGACATATCAAAATTTTCAGTACAGAAAATTAAGCACTACCGAACAAAATGACTTAATATTTTGTCAGTAGCTTGACGATGATGAGTTGTAACATGTGCATTCATGTTATTTTCAAATTCCTTGCAGATTTCTTACATACAAGAAAACTTAATCTTTTAATGGTAAAATTAAATTTTTCAGTAAAGGAAACTTAAGTATTTTATTTCTTTGCAGTCTCCTTTCAACACAATCAACTATGATGTATATGGTAACGCTGAAGCAATGAATTTCTTTGGAGTATACAGACAATCTGGGCTTGTTTATCTGAAACAGTCACTACTGGAAAAACCACAGACATCATTTTCTGTAAGTATGCTTATAAAACTGATAAACATGACAATTTCAATATGGTAGTGTTTTTTGACGAGTGTAGGATATGCAAAAGTTATGCAAGAAAAAAAAATTCTGTCCTTCTGCTGAGAGGCAACCATTTTTTTAAAGTTCATTTAACAAACTCTTTTTCTTTTCAGATTAATATTCAAATATGTTTGATTTTTTTGTTACTCCAGCTTCAACTTTTTAATCCTTTATGAAAAATGCGTCAGAAACTTTTCATTCAATTATGGAAAAAAGACATGAACTATTATTGAAATGTAGTTATCTCTCTTTTTATACGACCGCAAAAAAATTTTTGTGGTCGTATATTGGTATGACGTTGGCGTCGTCCGAAGACACATTGGTTTTCGCACTCTAACTTTAGTTTAAGTGAATGGATCTCTATGAAATTTTACCACAAGGTTTAATACCACAAAAGAAAGGTTGGGATTGATTTTGGGGGTTATGGTACCAACAGTAAAGGAATTAGGGGCCAAAAAGGGGCCAAAAATAAGCATTTTTGTAACTTCCAGACATAACTTGTGTGCTAGTGTATGGATCTCTCTGACATTGTACCACAAGGTTCCATATCACAAAAGGAATGCTGGGATTGATTTTGGGGGTAATTGCCTCAAAATTTTAGGAATTAGGGGCCAAAAAAGGGGCAAAAAACAAGCATTTTTCTAGTTTCAGGACAATAACTTGTGTGTAAGTGTATGGACCTTTCTGAAATTGTACTACAAGGTTCCATATCACAAATGGAAAGCTGGGTTTGAGTTTGGGGGTAATTGCCCTAAACGTTTAGGAATTTGGGGCCAAAAAGGGGCCAAAAAACACATTTTTCTAGTTTCCAGACAATAACTTGTGTTCAAGTGTATGGATCTCTCTGAAATTGTACTGCAAGGTACCAGACCACAAAGGGAAGGCTGGGATTGAGTTTGGGGGTGATGAATCATAAGGGGGTTCAAAAAATTTGGGGGGGGGGATTTTTTTTTTTTTCCTTTTTTTTCTTTTTTTCCTTTTTTTTTTCTTTTAAAATTTTCCATTTTAAGTTGGTTATTTCTGATTTATATTTAAAAGCAAGTAATAATGATATGGTAGGAGATACACACCAAACAGGATGTGTTAATTATTATATAATAAGTATTGTGCAATAGCAAGAAATTTTCAATTGCACAGTATTGCACAATAGCAAGAAATCTTCAATTGCACAGTATTGCGCAATAGCAAGAAATCTTCAATTGCACAGTATTGCGCAATAGCAAGAAATATCCAATAGCACAATATTGCGCAATAGCAAGAAATTGTCAATTGTACAGTATTGCGCAATAGCAAGAAATATTTAATTGCACAGTATTGTGCAAAAGAAGATACTTCATATAAATTGCTTATTTCTTGACCAATTTCAATGGGGTTTTATTCTTGAATTCTTGGGGTTCTTTAATATGCTGAATCTAACAGTGTATTTAGTTTTTGCATTTTGGGCCTCGTTTTTAAATTGGTCCACATTGAGGTCCAAAGGGTCCAAAATTAAACTTTGTTTGATTTCATCAAAAATTGAATTATTGGGGTTCTTTGATATGCCGAATCTAACCGTGTATTTAGATTCTTAATTTTTGGTTCCGTTTTCAAATTGGTCTACATTAAGGTCCAAAGGGTCCAAAATTAAACTTAGTTTGATTTTAACAAAAATTGAATTCTTAGGGTTCTTTGATATGCTGAATCTAAACATGTATTTAGATTTTTGATTATGGGCCCAGTTTTCAAGTTGGTCCAAATCGGGGTCCAAAATTAAACTTTGTTTGATTTCAACAAAAATTGAATATATGGGGTTCTTTGATATGCTGAATCTAACCATGTATTTAGATTTTTGATTTTTGGTTCCATTTTCAAATTGGTCTACATTAAGGTCCAAAGGGTCCAAAATTAAACTTAGTTTGATTTTAACAAAAATTGAATTCTTAGGGTTCTTTGATATGCTGAATCTAAACATGTATTTAGATTTTTGATTATGGGCCCAGTTTTCAAGTTTGTCCAAATCGGGGTCCAAAATTAAACTTTGTTTGATTTCAACAAAAATTGAATATATGGGGTTCTTTGATATGCCGAATCTAACCGTGTATTTAGATTCTTAATTTTTGGTTCCGTTTACAAATTGGTCTACATTAAGGTCCAAAGGGTCCAAAATTAAACTTAGTTTGATTTTAACAAAAATTGAATTCTTAGGGTTCTTTGATATGCTGAATCTAAACATGTATTTAGATTTTTGATTATGGGCCCAGTTTTCAAGTTGGTCCAAATCGGGGTCCAAAATTAAACTTTGTTTGATTTCAACAAAAATTGAATATATGGGGTTCTTTGATATGCTGAATCTAACCATGTATTTAGATTTTTGATTTTTGGTTCCATTTTCAAATTGGTCTACATTAAGGTCCAAAGGGTCCAAAATTAAACTTAGTTTGATTTTAACAAAAATTGAATTCTTAGGGTTCTTTGATATGCTGAATCTAAACATGTATTTAGATTTTTGATTATGGGCCCAGTTTTCAAGTTTGTGCAAATCGGGGTCCAAAATTAAACTTTGTTTGATTTCAACAAAAATTGAATATATGGGGTTCTTTGATATGCTGAATCTAACCATGTATTTAGATTTTTGATTTTTGGGCCCTGTTATCAACTTTGTCCACATTGAGGTCAAAAGGGTCCAAAATTAAAATTTGTCTGATTTCATCAAAAATTGAATTCTTGGGGTTCTTTGATATGCTGAATCTAACCATGTATTTAGATTTTGGATATTGGACCATAATAGGTGGATGTCCAATTTAAAATTTTTAAGTTCTTAGACCACATTCATTCTGTGTCAGAAACCTATGCTGTGTCAAATATTTAATCACAATCCAAATGCAAAGCTGTATCAAGCTTGAATGTTGTGTCCATACTTGCCCCAACTGTTCAGGGTTCGACCTCTGCGGTCATATCAAGCTGCGCCCTGCAGAGCATTTTATTTAGTTTAATGGCATGTTAACATATTATCTCCCTTTTTTTAGTTTAATGCCATGCTAACTGATGGAGGTTCTACACCAAAGACATCTCCTGTGAATGCAACAATTACAATCAACGTGATCAGGAATGACTTTGCACCACAATTCCAAGGATTACCATACATTGGAGATCTCGACGAAAACATACAACAGAGTGGTTTTGTGGTTTTTAAAGCTTCAGCTACTGATGGTGATCCTTCTGTAAGTTCAAGGTTTTGGGCAATAGACTTAAATACACCTGTATGCAGATTTGTCCCTCATTTTATAAAGTAAAACACATTCCCACAAAATTTTGCATCACAATTCAATACATTTGGTGTAATAATTAAAAAGTGATTGTTACATGACACCAGAAGGTTATTTGGAGACAGATCTATGGTTATTCTGAGCAAATTCAGCTAGATACCAGAAAGTATTAATACATCTGTAGTAGATTTGTTGAGGGCAAGCTTCATGAAAAAAAGAGCTCTTTCTCGTTAGTTTTTGTGAAAATAATGAAAATTCATGAACTTTTATATGATAATTGAAATTGATTAAAAAAAAAAGTATATATTACTTCCATATGAAAGTTAGATTTAGAGCATGAAAACATTAATTAAATGTTCAAGTAGATTTTTTATTAGTATTCATATGTATTGCATTTATAAAGTGAAATATAGTTAAATATCAGTGTATTTATGAAGTATAATCTGTTTAAAGGTGAATATAACAACCTCTAATGGGTCTATTGCTGTATGTAGCTATCTTTAACTTTTTCTTATAGGGGCCAGTCATAATTCTCCTACCACTTTTCAAAGCATTTTGAGTCCATATGTTTTAGTCTTCTCCTTCTTTTCAAAGAATTTTGAGTCCATATGTTTTATTCTTCTCCTTCTTTTCAAAGAATTCAGACCCCCAAATGTTTTTGAATTGTTTGTTTTCCTCCCTTGTTACCAAAAGTTGATTATTAGTCACCATGTTTTGTTACAGATATCTGACATAAACATTTGAATTCAAATTCTTCTGAGGAGGTAACAGTGTAAAGTTTTGAAATATCTCTCCCTTTTCAAATGCAGAAACTATTTTGAAATAATTAAATGAATTGCTGATAACAGTTACTCTGATTCTTGTTCTTATTTTACTGTTAAAAGATCTTCACTTAAGAAGAAATAAATTGTAAACCAAGTATTTTGGAATCTAAATCCCATTATTTGACTGTTGACTTTGTATGCTTTGAAAACAGTATATAATTATATATGAATTATGTGTGACCCCTTAATTTGGTGATTTGTTTCAGAATTTGCATGACTGGAGCTAATATATGAATGCATGCATGAATTGCAAATATTTTGTCCCAAACAGGATTTTCTCAGGTTTTTTAATGAGAATATCATCCTTAAGCCTGGTTTTAGACTCTGAGATGACGTCCTTTAATGTTTAAATTATGCCTTGAAAATTGCTTTGGGGTTAAAGTATATTTAAACTGAAAGTTGCTGGCTATTGCACATAATTTCTGGTTAAAATTTGCATGTGCGTGTTATTTTAAGATCACCTTTTCATGCTTCATAGGTGAAAGATTGAGTTTGAGTTAAAAAAATACTGGTATTTTATGATAATAGATTTCTTTTCATTATTACTATAAAAAAAAAAAACATTTCATGGATGTTGCAAAGAAAGAAGATGATCTTAAAAAAGATTGAAATTTTAAAAGTCATTTCAAAATGAAATTAGAAATATAAAATAGATAATTTATTCAGGCCAATTTCATACAATGATATCAATTACTAGGTCAGAGTGACATCATAAGCATGTCATTTCATACATAATTTATGAAGAAATACTTACAAAATGTCACCTTGAAAAATCCATCAAATTTACTTTACTAGAGCAAAAAAAGAAATTGGCAGACAAATAAGTAATGTACTTTTACTTCCTCCAAATGTTTTCAAATTAAATCAGTATACTTAATTTTGAAAATTACAGAGAGTTTAAAGTTGTTAGTTTATGGTGTAATACATATAAGTAAGCCATTTTACAAAAGTTACAATGTGTGTAAAAAGTTTCAACGAGAGTGTAATGTGTGTAAAAAGTTTCATCTTGTGTGTAATGCAGTGGTTTTATTTGTAGACACATGATTTTGGAATAGTCCGATACAGACTTATCGGCGATGGAGGAGCACCAAACTACTTTACAATTGACAATGATGGAAATGTTAGATTAAATAATGTCCTTCAAGGATCTTCAGCAACAGAGTTCAATGTAAGTTAAATACGTAGAAAATTAGATAATATTCAGTAAAGTTAGAAATCTTTATGCAGCCTTTGATTTTGTGAAAAAATGTTATAGAATGAATATTTTATATGCAAAAACATGCAGTTTTAGTTTCATAACCAATTTATGATTTCTAGAATGTAGAAATCTGCCAGATACCTATATGTTATAATTTTTGCAAAAGGCCATGGTGAGGTTTTGCCATTACTTTTTTGTTTATTTTTGCTGGGTGTCTATCCGTCCATACTTATAAATTACTTGAATTCATTGACTATTTTCTTACAGTTGAGAATTGAAGCATATGATCAGGGAACACCACCTAAAACCAACACAACTGTTGCCTTAGTTACTATTAAACGTAACTACCAGGACCCATTATTCAATGACACTAGTTATTATAAAAGGATTCCAGAAACTTGGACATTGGGAGATGTTATTCTTAGAGCATATGCAACAGATGCTGATGCCTTGGTAAGTAACTTCAGTGTAAACGAATTATTTTTCAAGTTTAACAATAAACAAATTGGTAGGAACATATAATTATTGTCGAGCCTGCGACTTTTGTCGCAGAAAGCTCGACATAGGGATAGTGATCAGGAGGCGGCGTTAGCTAACTTCTTAAAAGCTTCATATTTTAGAAGGTGGAAGACCTGGATGCTTCATACTTTGTATATGGATGCCTCATGTTACGAAGTTTCCGTCAGTCACATGTCCAATGTCCTTGACCTCATTTTCATGGTTCAGTGACTACTTGAAAAAAAAGTTAAGATTTTTTGTAATGTTAAATTCTCTCTTATTATAAGTAATAGGATAACTATATTTGGTATGTGCGTACCTTGCAAGGTCCTCATGCCTGTCATACAGTTTTCACTTGACCTCGACCTCATTTCATGGATCAGTGAACAAGGTTAAGTTTTGGTGGTCAAGTCCATATTTTGGATACTATAAGCAATAGGTCTAGTATATTCGGTGTATGGAAGGACTGTAAGGTGTACATGTCCAACTGACAGGTGTCATCTGACCTTGACGTCATTTTCATGGTTCAGTGGTTATAGCTAAGTTTTTGTGTTTTGGTCCGTTTTTCTTATACTGTATGCAATAGGTCTACTATATTTGGTGTATGGAATGATTGTAAGGTGTACATGTCTAACTGGCAGGTGTCATCTGACCTTGACCTCATTTTCATGGTTCAGTGGTTATAGTTAAGTTTTTGTGTTTTGGTCTGTTTTTCTTATACTGTATGCAATAGGTCTACTATATTTGGTGTATGGAATGATTGTAAGGTGTACATGTCTAGCTGGCAGGTGTCATCTGACCTTGACCTGATTTTCATGGTTCATTGGTCAAAGTTAAGTTTTTGAGTTTTGGTCTTTTTTTCTAGTACTATATGCAAAAGTTCAACTATATTTGGTGTATGGAAATATTTTATGATCTATATGTCAGTCACACAGGTTTTATTTGACCTTGACCTCATTTTCAAGGTTCATTGCTCAGTGTTAAGTTTTTTGTGTTTTGGTCTGTTTTTCTTAAACTATAAGCAATTATAAAGGTCAACTATAATTGTTGTATGGAAGAATTGTTAGCTGTACATGCCTGCCTAGCATGGTTCATCTGACCTTGACCTCATTTTCATGGTTCATTGGTCAATGTTTAGTTTACTTGGTTAATGTTAAGTTTATGTGACAGTTGTAATAAAGCTTTATATTTAGGACTATCAACATAATATCAATGATTAGTAAAGAAGGCGAGACATTTCAGCGTGTGCACTCTTGTGGTTAAATCATTAATAGAATTTTGAAATCAGTTGTAAGCTTATATGTATAAGTAGCCTTATATTTTTCCTTTTAAAGATTAATGTTCTTTGGACTAATCAGAAAATGTGTTTGTAAAAAATGAATATAAGAGAACCATCAGAAAATGTTTATGGAAATATGATCTTAAGAGGACCTAATAGAAAAAGATATATACTAGGCTGAATAGCACTAGAACTTTTAAAAAAAGTGCTTGTAAACATGAATTTCTTCTATGACAGTTGGATAATGTTCAGACCTTATGAATTATTATGTTAATTTGCAGGCTCCAAGCAATGTTGTGAGGTACTATATAACTGCTGGACCAGACGACCAAGAATGTTTCATTATCAATGAAGTAAATGGTGACCTGACATTGAAAAGAAGCATGCTGTACAACCCTTGTAGAGCTCCACGTTATGAGGTACAGCATGAAATACTTTTTTCCAAAATTAGATCTCTTTGTTTACATATTTTTGCCAATACATGACTAGGACATACCAAAAATCCAATGCATGAATGGAACAAAGAAAATATCTGATACACCCTTGAAGTATATTAAATGTAAAATGTAATATATAACTTGACAAGTTAAAAATCCAATACACAAATCAAAAGTTATAAAAACGGTGCACAAATAAACAAGAAAAGATGTATAAAAAAAAAAAATCACTTAAAAAATGAAACCTTTATTCAATGCAATGGTGTTCCTAAATCCTTAACACCTTATTTCTTACTAAAAGAGCAGTGAAAGATACCAAAGGTTACATATTCAAACTCATAAATCAGAAATAAACTGACACTGTCCTGGCAAAAAACAAAAATCGAGCAGACAACAGTACACAAAACACAACATAGAAAACTAAAGACTGATCAACATGAACCCCACCAAAAACCAGGGGTTCTAAGGTGCTCAGGAAGGATAAGCAGATCCTGCTCCACATGTGGCACCCTTTATGTTACTAATGTAAGTTCAAACCTGTTGATAAGTCTTAGTTTGGTAGGTCACATTAGAGTGCCATTAACTTTTTATAGATTGAAATAAAACTTAGCCGATAAATATGATTTGTGTTTTGTTTTCCAGATGACTGTTACTGCAAGAGACCAGGGAACACCAAGGAGGAATAAAACTGTTCAAGTGACTATCGATGTGGATCGTAACTTGAATGCGCCAGTTTTTACAAACATTCCGTCTGTAGCCTCAATTAATGAGGATATTCAGCCAAGTTTGACAGTTTTTACTGTTAGTGCCAGGGATGACGATAATCAGGTTAGAGCTCTCTTTGTTTTCTAAGTAAATTGAAATGCGTTTATAAATTTTGAGACAAAAATAAGAAGAGATACTTGAATAAAAATTAACAATCAAGCTACTAGTTATATTTCATAGATTAAGTTTTGAGGAAACTTACTGATTGATTCTAAAAAGGCATAAGATAGTATATAAATATTTTTATATTGAGAATTTAAATGGTAAGTTGTAATATAAATTTGAACTAATGCAGAATATATGTATTATGAATTTTCAGTGACAATTTCTTAATGAAATTTCTGGTACAAATGAAAGAAAATATGACTTCATATTTTACAGTTTCAAAAAATGATATTTATTTTTTCAGAGTCCATTTAAAGATTTTACATTCAGTATGATTGGTGATGACACTGCGACCCAGTATTTCCAGATTGATGACTCCACTGGATCGGTCAGTTTAAGACAAAGTGTGCTGCCAGACACTTTAGACCAGTACAGAGTAAGTTATGTTGTTGTTGTAATTACTAGCACCAAATATTTACTTTGGATGTACAGATTTCAATAAAATATGCAAAATAAAAAAAACAATATTTGCTGCGGTTTTATTTTTCACTCTTTTTGGTGCAAGGACACTACATGCTTGAAATAAAGTACAAGTAAGGCATTTTTCACACAAATTGTTAACAGTGTGAATAAAACACTTTGAAAAGGATCTTTAAAATAACACTTATGTGTCTGTTTATTTCTTTTTATCTTCAAATCAAAATTCATATGCTTTCTAAACTTTATAAAATTCTGTTTGTGTATTTTGGATTTGAATTTTATATTCTCTCAGGGATTTCTGACTTCCTCCTCTTATGAAAACTTTTCACCACAAAAAAGCCAATAGTGCTGAAAAGGGTGTTAAACACAATTCAATCAATCAATTTATATTAAAAGAGTAAATGGTAACAGCAAGATTTTTCTTGTCTAAAAAATGTCAAAACGGAAAATTAAGTTGTACAGCTGTGACTTTGTAATTATTAAATATGAGACTTCATATAAAAATACCCAAATAAAATAAAAACATTTTTTATATTTTAGTTAAGAATAATGGTGCAGGACAAAGGAACACCTCAACTGTCATCTGTTGCTATTTTACAAGTTGATGTTACCAGGAATTTGTATCGGCCAGAATTTTTGGTACAGAACTATGAGACTACAATTCCAGAAACACAGGCCATTGATACACCTATAATACAATTAAATGTAACAGACAAAGACACTAAAGTAAGGATTTGTTATACACTTTGTGTACTATATCAACCAATACCTCCTAATGCCTATCTATAACGAATTTTATTGCAAGTGTTGATTCTAATTATCGTATTTAGTCGTGTATAATACACACTTTTTTACCCCAAAAATGTAGTTGGTATAGGGGATGCGTATTGTACACAACTATTGTAGATTAACTTCAGAACCTATTTGGAATATCTAAGTTACTAAAATCGAAGAAACTACGGTTGAAACAGTTTATTGTAGATGGCTTTATCTTATAGTTATGTTTAGTTCCATCTGAGAAATTTAAATTTCAACCTTTTTCTGTTTTTGGCTGGATTGCATGAAGATAAAAAATGGCATATAGTATAGTGATACCTGCGCAAAGAAATGTGTATACCTTTTTAATAAGCTCCTTCCTTCAGTCATAAACCCAGATCTTTGAAACTTGAGGTAAAGGTTGCACCAATATTGAAAATGTACATCTGCTATAATGGACTTGTTTTAGGATTTCAAACCTTTTTTACAGACTTGGGAACATAGTAATTTTTTCTAAATTTACAAAGACAGTGCCATTTATCTGAAATCATCACTTCTTCAGGTTTCAACTAGATCCCTGAAAACTTTAGAAGATTTTATTTCTTGTAGGTTTAAGTCTTTATAAATAACCATTTTTTAGTTTTCAGTATGAAATGTAGAAATGTTTGTTTTTTAAAATATTTATTTATTTTATTTCTTTTTCAGTCTCCACATAACCAGCTGACCTATACCATACAGTCTACCACAGGTGCTCAGCAGTACTTCACTGTGACCCCGTCTGGTGCAATTGTGGCTATACGATCTCTAACAGAGGATGGAGCCAATACTAACCCTTACCTTGTAAGTTATGGAAAATATGTCATCATAAATTCTGCAAAAAATGAAACCAATTCTGAGTTTTAATATTTTGTATGCTTAAAAAAATTATATAATATGAAAAATAGTAGATGTAGGGGTAAACGTCCATGAGGGGAAAAAGGACAAACAGCAAAAAACAACAATTTGAGTTAGATGTATAAAATTTGTATTTTGTCGAGTATTTAGGGGTGGACAGGGGTACTTTGATTCCCAATTCCCTATCCCCCAAACTCCCACTTCCCCCTACTCCCAATTCTCTTCCCTCCTTCTTCATCCTATACGAAAATTGATCATAAAACCTTTCCAGCATATCCCTATTTTTACACCCCCTCTGCCCCTGGATCATGTTTTCTGACTCCAGCCTCCCACCCCTAATACCCAGGTTTCCTTACCCTGTCCATCCCCTCAGTATTTAAATTTGTGCTTTTTCCCTACCCATGAAATTCATGAAAATATGTATCCCATATATTAATGAATCTACAGTATACAGCAATATCATTTAAAAAAGAAGTTGATCAGCTGTGAAAAGGGAATCTTAAAGTGAGGAATTGAAAATGAAGTGACATGTTTTGTTTTTTGTAGATGACAATTGCACTGAAAGATCAAGGAAACCCTGTCTTAACAGCTACTGTACAGGCAACTGTTAGAATCAATGTAAACAGGAACATTAACTGTCCTCGGTTTAATACCAATTCACCGTCGACATACACCATAACACAGAATCAGTCAACATCAGTGTTTGCCACAGTCAGTGCTACAGATGCAGATGCTCCTGTAAGTTATCTGGTCATTATTTCTCTGATCTATATATTGTAAATTCAGAAATGTTTTCGTAGTTTTTATTATTGGGTAAATTGCAACAGGATAAGTTTCGCAAAGAGGAAAAATTAGCCTTTTAAAATCTGATAGCATATTCATATGCTGCATTTGTTGAAATTGCAATAATTAGTTGCACAATTTTGTCTATTATTCATAAATCTTGATAAGAAATACATGCAAAAATTTCTAAATTTGCAATACTGTAAATTAAGAAATTATTGAGATGTTTTTATTATTTGGAAAAATGTGATATGGTTATAATAGCAATAATTTAAACTCGCATTTTGAAATTTTATATATAAATTAAACAGGATTTTTCTCAATATCGAAAAAACTAAAATCGCATTTTAGTCTAAAATGACAAAATCGCAATAATAAATGCACACAATAATTTCTGAATTTACAATAGTTCATTGTATCATATTTTTAGATTATTTACCAATAGTGAAAATATGAAAATAGCATATATTTGTTACAAAAATGTATAAAACATAGCATAGCATTTCAAGAGATTATTGTATTAAAGACAAATACTTGATGTTTTTTTTAAGAAGGAAGGTTATAGGCCAAGTAGTTAGTGCAGTCAACCATGCATATAAAGGTCACTCTTGGGACAAGATAAAAACTTACCTTAGAATGTTTTTATTTTACAGAATACACCATTCAGTAGAATTACATATACTATAATAGGAGATGACGGTGCTACGTCAATGTTTACGTTAAATACAAACACAGGGGGAATTTCCAATCTTCCAGCTCTGTACTCTGACAATGGACGTACTTACCAGGTATGTGTAGATGAAATGTTGTCATGTTTGTCATGGTCACAAAAATGTTTTGAGAAAGGAGAGTTTTCTAAAGATTAAGAAGAATATGCAGATTTGAAAAAAGGGCTAGATAGATTTTGATGTAAAAATAAGATGTGGTATGATTGCCAATGAGACAACTTTCCACCAGAGACAAAATGAGTGGATATAAGCAATTATATGTCACCGTATGGCCTTCAACAATTAGCAAATCCCATACCAAATAGCAAGCTATAAAAGGCTGAAATGACAACTGTAAAACAATTCGAAAGAGAAAACTAATTGCCTGATTTATGTGCGAAACAGTTATCAAAAACAAATATGATTTTTTTTATATAAAAAGTGAATGAAGTTTGAAATGTTTATTGGAATCATTCTTAATGAGAGTAAGTGTTTTAAAATGGAAATATGTAAATATTTATAGGTTATTAAAAAAATATCTTATTGTTCTGTTAGAGTAATTTATGCAAGTGTTGGGTAACATATGTTAACCTGATCTAAAAAAAAATATTATAAAATAGAAATTATAAATTATAAATATGTTATAAGCTTAATTGTTACAGTCTTTAATTTACCATGTTAGTATACAAGTTCAACAAATTTTTCAGTTCAGCAATACTTTCAATTGACTCATAGTTTAAAACATACCATGGAAAAAAAGAATTATTTTTTATCTGCATCCATGTGTCAAACTATAGAGTAAAATAAAATGCGTATCAAATGATGGAAAAAATAAATAGGCTAACTTCCCCATGTTCTTAATTTCTTTCAAAGAACCACAAATATTTTTAAAAGTTTTCTCTTATACAGCATTTGTGCACATAGTGATACCGTTAATTTTTCAATTGATATTTTAATATTCTTTTACCTACAGTTACGTATCCAAGCTACTGACGGAGGAACACCACCCTGCAGCACAACCAGAGTGATATTAGTGACAGTTGAACGTAACCTAAATGCTCCTCAATGGTCAGGAACCAACACACCTAATAATTATGTGGTGGAAATACTTGAAACTCATGACGTCACTGTTCCAGTCAAAGTATTGGCTGCTACAGATGCTGATGATAGGGTATGTCCTAATATTAAAATGGTCACAGCAGTAAAAATGAGTTGCCTTAAATTGGGTGTCCTGAAAACAGGGTTTACTGTGTGTTACTATAGTATTTAAGGAAGTTAGTATCAGATGTTTCTTATGGAGCAGATCTTGAATTCTTACTCATCAAAAAAGATTCATATTGTGGCTGGCTGCTGATATTTTACGATATCAGTGTTCTATAAACCCATATTTTAAGATTTCAAGGTGCAATAAACTAAAATTTTACGATTTCAATGTACAGTAAACCCAGTAATCTATACATTATCTGAAATAGCTTTGGTAAAGCTAAGGTAAACTTACTTTAACAAATGTTGAAATAACACTAGGTAAAATTCAAAATGAATTTGACTACCTGTATGAAACACTTATCAAAACTGTGACCTCAGAACAATAATTTTTTTTTACTCAATTATGTAAAAAATGTTGTATTACTACATTTATTTTTCAGTCTCCTAACAGAGATATCATCTATGAGTTTGATCCTAACTCCCAACACCAAGATTTGTTTACTGTAGACCAGAATGGTCCTGTATATTTAAGAGGCAGTATGATTGGTAAAACACCTGTACAGTATGTTGTAAGTATAAGAATTAATGTCACTGTAACTTCTAAGAGTTATATGAGTGTTAAGAAAATCGGCTAATCGGTATAGCCACACAATTCTACAGACTTGTATATACATGTATGTATATTTACGATGTAAACAATTAGAGTAACTCACCAATAAGTCGGACGCCTTATAGTTATTGCCACTCTTAGTATCTTTAGGAGTACTTTGACTGGTTTGGAATTCCTCAGAAACCACCATCAGAAGTCAATAAATGTCTAAGATACCATTGGAACTGCTCATAACAAATCATAATAAAAAAGTAAGGATATGGGGTATCCATCCATGACACAAAATCAGTAAATGCACAAAAAACACAAAAAGCAAAGGAACTGCGCTTTTATTGCTGTTCTTCAACTCACAGTCACACTGAAGCCTTCAACACAGAGTAAAAAACTCTCACATAAACCTGTTTAAGATACTCTTAAAAGTTTGAGTATACTGATATTATGTCAAGGAGTTTATGTTTATTATTTTAGTTGACTTTGTTTGCTCGTGATAAGGGGACATCACAAAGGAGTAGTCCCCTTGGAACACTTACAGTCAACGTTGTTAGAAATCAGAACCCTCCAAACATCACCAACTTGCCAAGGGAAGTAAATATCAGTGCCTCACAGGGTACAAACCTGGAAATATTCCGAGTCACTGCTACAGATGCTGATACAAGGGTAGGTGTTTGTTTTATCTAACTGTAGTTAACCCATTGTCAGCCCTTCCTTTGTATATTGGGGATCAATCTTTAGTGAAGATTCATTTTGATTTTGAAAGCAATGAAAACATTCTAAGATGGGAGTATTATATTTTTTTAAATGTACCTAACAGAAAAAATCACTATATTGGATAGAAAGACTGCCTTTAGTCTAGTGGTTTGTTGTTCATTGCTGTCTGACATAAGTTATTTTTTTTTAATGTTAATAACTTTCAAACAGGCCATCTGTTTCAGAAATTACTACAGTATTTTTGTTAAATTTAGTAATGCAACCAGATGATTATTGCAAATTTAAAACGAACAATGTGTATTCCTCAAGTTATACTGAACTGAAACAAAAATTTAAATAAAAGTGATAAATCTTTCATTTTTATCATTTGTTTGAAGATTTTCAATAATAAATGGACACGTTAATCTTTGAATTGACAGCACATGGAAATGAAGAATTGAAAAAAAACCAAAAGGAACCATGTTTGTTTACAGAAAAATACAATATTGTAATATTTATTTTCTTTTTTTTTAGTCGCCATACAATACCTTGACATTTGACCGAACTGGAGAAGGATCAGCTACAACTTATTTCAATGTTAATCCATCAAACGGTGCTGTGTTCCTTACTGGTTCAGTCAGTGCAGTACCTGATGAAAGACTTTATGTAAGTGAACATTTGCCTCTACTATTCTGTATGTACTAGGTTAGAGATTTAATTTGAGTCTACATTTGCCTCTTCTGTTCCACGTGTACTAGGTTAGAGACTAAATGCAAGTCTACTTGCTCCTGTACATTTCTATGTGTTCTCTCTGTGGACAACAAAGATCGATACCTCTACCGTTCCATATGTTTTCTCTCAGTGCAGAGCTAAAGATTGTATGCAAGGCTACATGTGCCTCTACTATTCTATGTGTTCTCTCAGTGTAAAACAAGATGAATTATTTTATTCAAAGTTACATGTGCCTATACATTGATATAGGCTCTATGTGTAGAAAAAAGAAAGATTTTATGCAATGCTGCATGTGCCTCTTCATTTATATGGGTTCTCTATGTGTAGAAAAAAAAAAGAAAGTTTTTATGCAATGCTACATTTGTCTCTATTGTTCTATGTGTTTTACCAGTGTATACCAAGATGAAAGATTTTATGCAAGGCTGCATGTGCCTTTGCTGTTCAATGTGTTTTTCTCTCAATGCAGAACAATATGATAGATTTTATATAATGTAAAATGAGGAGATGTGGTATGATCTCCATTGAGACAGCTATCCACCAGATACCAAATAACATAAAGGATAGCAACTGTTTGCCTTGTCATGTTCTATGTGTTCACCTCTACTGTTCTTTATGTTCTCTCAGTGCAGAACATGATAAAATATATTATGCAAGTGAACTTATACCTCTTCTATTCTATGTGTTCTCCCAGTGCAGAACAAGATGAAAGATTTTATTTAAGGCTACACATGCATTTACTGTTTTGGAGAACTTATTATGGTCAATAGACAAAATGTTTATTGAAGTAACAACTGCCAGTTGTGAAAAATTGAAAGTGGTATTGTGAAATTTTGGGTCAAAACATCAGAATAGATTTTTACCGTTATTAACCCTAGATGATATGAGAGATTTAATATCTGTCTGTCTATGCCAAAATTTTTATGTCTACCAGCCAAAAGCTCATTTCAAAAAAATACTCCTATTTATCTTAATATTTTTTTTGAAAACATTCACTGCCCTAATTCAATGTGAACAAGTCCCAGGTAAGAACTAGTGATTTTGGCACATACTGCAGAGTCTTTAGGGAATGCTAGTTTGTGTGCCTTTTGGCTATAAGGTGTAAAGCAAATGACGTAGTATTCAGTTAATATGTTATGTTTCCTTTGTAATAGTTGAGAGTAAGAGTTCAAGATGGAGGAGATCCTAAAAAATCTGACAGTAAAGTTCTAACAATAATTGTGAACAGGAACCTGCAGAAACCTGTTATGTCTGCTGGAAACTACAATAAAAGAATTCTTGAAACTCAGGCTGTTGGCATCGAACTGGTTAAAGTCTCTGCAACAGATGGTGATAACTTTGTAAGTATGTCTTGTTAACTTGACAAAAACCACAGCTAAATTATGTTAATTAGGGATTAACATATAGCTTCCTTTAACAACAGAGTTGACGTCTGGAAAGAAATTTGTGTTATAACATCATTTCAAGGCTTTAATGAAATTTATGGGAGAATATCTTTTTTTTCTGATAATCTTGATTGTGTTAATCTAATCTAGCCAATCAAAATAGGAATGTTTTGAAAAATGTAAGATATGGAATTACAAGAACAGAAAAAAATCATAAAAAAGTGACTTTTTCACTTTAGTAGTACGTATATTTTATGTAGCAACTGTTTAATAATTTTTCAATACACAAACAATTATCCTATATTCCAGCCACCAAACAATCAATTGGAGTACTTCATTTCATCAACAAATGCTGAAGTCAACAAGTTTGTACAAGTGGATGCCGACACTGGATCTGTGTCTTTGAAACAGTCAATTAGGAATTTCACTAATGCTGCCACCATTTTCACTGTTTCTGTAAGTTACTATTTAGTTCTATTTTCATAATTTTTAATATTATGTAAAATAATTGTGTGAATTATGAATATTTATTTATAAAAATCATATTTGGTACCATGAAATGATTTGGTTTTTCTAAAGCAATGTGATATGTTTAGTCACTCTTCAGATCAGATGATGTCTGCTGTCAATTCCATGGTTGACTGTCATAAAAATTCTATAATGTTTCACAATTGCAGTCAATATTTCTAGGATAATTCAAATTTTTAATTTTGAACATTTTGATATTTATTACAATAGGAATGAGGACTCTGTTTGAAGAATTGTTACAGTCAGTTGGTAATTTGATGGCAGCAATTCTCTAAACACAGTACTGTTATTCCTTAAATTTATAATGAAAAGATAGAATTGAACGCAGAACAGATCAAAATCCTATAAATAAATTATGTAAATAATCTTTTTTACTCATGAATAAGAAAAATAAAATTCCAATACATAAAAATTGCACAAAAGATTTGTAGTCACAAATAAATGCTTGCATGAGGGTCTATTTACTTGGTCCATTTTATATAAATTCTCAATGTTTCTAAAAATATTCATTACTGTTATTTAAAACATACCTCTAGGATAAAAGTTGTAATGTTGGATTCATTGTGATTTCTTACAAAAAAAAATTCTAAAATTTAAAATTAATCATTTATACATTTGTTATGTTATGAAAATTTATAATTTTCCTTTATATCATCAATTGAAATATAGGGGTAATACCTCCATATTATTAATACTTGTATCATGCATATCGTGCAAAATTCAGTTTGAAAGTCACAAAGTACCATAACTCAATCTAAACTATTACTATCCGCACTGATCTGTGTCCACACTTGTTACTAAATAATTAATAAAATTCTCAAATGTTTTCTTCATTCGAAAATTTTTATTTGAGCCAAAAATTCATTTTAATTTCAGTTCCAAGTTTCAGCTAGAGATAAAGCAGCATCACCGCAGACAGCAGATAACCCACAGATTGTTCAGCTGACTGTTGTACGTAATACACAACCAAGATTTACAAACACGGCTGCATATTCTAGGACAATTCCTGAAACTACTCCTGGTGGACAGATTGTTTATGCAACAACAGTATCTAACACCGATACTGATGTAAGTAAAGGACTACCCTCTAGCCCCTCAAGTAAATTGGAAGGGTATTTCTTATGGGGAGTTTCAATTCAAATTAATGTGTTTTGATAGAGAGAATCAAAAGTTAATTGGAGGTTTAATATGATGAATTTCAGTTTGAAATCATACATTCATGGGAATAATTTAGATATTTATGAAACTATATCAGCTTTGTAAAAAATCAATGATTTTTCAAGAACAGTAATGAATGAACGAGCTTTCCTATTTTGATTCCTAGTGTGAATATTTAATCTAAAATGTAGTAAGACACAAGTCCATGTACAATAATTTAATTGTGTGATACATTAGAAAACAGCTGACTAAATTTCCATAGTATAATAGGTTTGACTGATTTTAAATGAGACTTTAGGTAAATCTTACATTAGAAACAACCAATCAATGTTGATTTATCTTTTCTAGGCTCCATTTAACCAGCTAGACTATTCCCTGTACCCTGACAGTACAAACCAGGCTAGTCTATTATTTGAAATTGATTCATCAGGTGTGGTCAGAGTTCAGCCAGGAGTTAACCTGAACCAGACAGCACAAACACAGTTTGATGTAAGTAGAATAATGCTGAGTGTTGTAAGTTAATAATGATTTATTTTATTATTTGAGGGGGTGGCCAGAGAGTATCTTTCTCTTTTACCATTCATCTGACATGATTGATAAATAATTTTTTCACAATGCATTATTATTTTAAGCAGGATTTCTTTTTTTTTAAGTCAATATTTTTTCTAAAGTTTTTATTTCTTTTAATTAAGCTTATTCTTAAATATTTTATTGAAATATCGTATGCCAAATAAGTATATGAAATAAATTCTCCATTTGCCAAAGGGAATTTAAAGTTTAAAAGACATTTTACTTTATCTTTATAAAGAAGAAGATGTGGTATGATTGCCTATGAGACAACTCTCCACATGAGACCAAATGATATAGAAGTTAACACTATACCTTATTCATTTATTGATCTAACTATGCAAATTAGTTTGTGCAAATGCTCAATTATGATTTGTTCTAATTTTTGTAAACATTTATTTGCAGGTGAGAGTGGTTGTAGCTGACAGAGGTACCCCATCCCTGTCTGATGTTGCCCAGGTAACAGTTACTGTAGAACATAACCTCAATCCACCAGTTTTTGGACATTCCAGGGTATTGCCCATTCGCATTGCAGAGACAACACCTGTTGGTGAAAAAATTGTTACGCTCAATGCTACTGATGCTGACAAAACTGTAAGTTTCCATGATTCAGTAAAAGTTAAAACAGAGTCATTACTTATGAATATTTTTTTTTGTTATTATAAGGGCCCCGCCGAATGGCGGATGCCCTATAGTGATCAGTCTGTCCGTCCGTCCGTCTGTCCATCCGTCTGTCTGTCCGTCCGTCCGAAACAAATTGTGTCCGCTCTATATCTATGTGATTTCAAAGTTTATACTTGACATGTATATTAACCAACACCAGAGGGTGTGTCATAATGTATGTACAACTTCCTAGTTCAAAGGTCAAGGTTAAAAACTTTGGTTTTAGTTGATAACCCCATGTGCTATGGTATAGATCGTGTCCGCTCTATATCTTGAGAACCGTTATGATTTCAAAGTTTATACTTGACATGTATATAAACCAACACCAGAGGGTGTGTCATAATGTATGTAAAACTTCGTAGTTCAAAAACTTTGGTTTTAGTTGACAACCCCATGTCCTATGGTAAAGATCGTGTCCGCTCTATATCTTGAGAACCGTTATGATTTCAAAGTTTATACTTGACATGTATATAAACCAACACCAGAGGGTGTGTCATAATTTATGTACAACTTCCTAGGTCAAAGGTCAAGGTCATAAACTTCGGTTTCAGTTGACAACCCCATGTCCAATGATAAAGATACAAATTTTTTACCACACATTATTCACAGCGGGGCCCACAGAGATGGCTCCCATCTCAATGATATCTAGTTTCTTTAGTCAAGAATTTTTTCAAATTTCTAAATGAAAGAATTTTAATTTTTTAATGAAATTTACATAATGTGAAAATAATTTATGATATTGATGACAACTATGATTATGCTAAAATACCTTTCCGAACTTAAGTAAGGGAGATCATTTTTCATTGGCAGACCAAAACCATCTTTTGCTTTAAAGTGAAGTATATACTGTCATTATAGTATCTTTAGACTGCACAACATTAATTTGAAATGAAATTTTTAAAGGGAGATAATTAGTGAAAGAATTTTTATTTTCTATTGGTTTGATGGAAATATTAACAGCTTCAATATATTTATTTTTTTCAGCCTCCGAACAATGTGATACAGTTTGTCAGGACAGGTTCCGGTAACTCTAATGAGTACTTCTTCATCAATCCAGCATCAGGAGAGATTATCTTGATCAAATCTGTAGCAACTATTACACAGAGTTTGTTTACTGTAAGTTTTTTTCAATCATTTTTATCCTAGTTTCTAAAAATTAGGGGGTCATATCTTTTGAAAATGTTTTTATTTTTTGTTGTTTTATTAAAACTTAGAGATTTCCAGAGTTGACAAATATAAAGACAAGAAAAGCATATACATTTTTTTTTTGGAAATCTTCTTTTTCCTATATATAACCTACACCATTCGCAAGTGCATTACTCCTTCAATACAAGTACTACATGATCACAATATGCCACCATTCAACCTTCTTACATTATATCAATTAAATAAGTTTCTTTATTCTGCTTTTTGTAAATAAGCGCCATGTCTATTTAAGAAGAATGGATATGTAATGTTTTCATTTGTAGCTCTGATGGTTTTAAATAAAACTACAGTAAAACCTGTATATAAAGGTTGCCATCAGGACCAGAGAAAACTGACCTTGTAAGAGAGGTGACCTTTGAACTGAAATTAGAGTAGAATAGGTATTACTAAAAGGGGAGACAAGAAGAGGGTGACTTGACAAGACAGATTTTCGCTAAATAGAGGCTTTATAGCATGTTTGACTGTATTATAATGCAGCTGTTTTTATTTGGAAATCAGAAATCATAAGAATTTATTTTGAATTTTGTAGATAAATGTTGATGCCAGAGATCAGGGATTACCTCAGAGAGTAGTTGATGTAACAGTCACTGTTAATGTGGATCGTACAACTGGTACCCTGCAGTTTACAGCTCCATCATACAATGATACAATCAATGAGAATGATCCAGTAGGAAACCTTGTCTGGACAGTCAAAGCTAATCCAGACGTAAGTCTTTTGTCTAGAGGATCATTTTTACATTTTTTTTTTTTTTTTTAACTTTTACCTTGTTGAATTATTGAAAGTACATTATTTTTTCATTATATGCAAAGATGATTTAAATTATATGCATATGAGCTTTACCTTGTAAATAATTACAAAATGTATAACAGCAATCTTTAGTTGGGTTTTGGGTATGAAATTCTTACCTCGACAAATTATGGACCATCATAGGAGCCAATAAAAAGAGTGTTGCCTTAACATGTCTTAGATAATTACGGAAAGACTTCAAATTTATAACACCAATGATGATGATGGGAGTTTTTTAACGACCTTGACTGGCTATACAGCCCTCGCACGGTTGGCTAACACCAATGATTAAATCAGTGTGTTAATCTTATTGGACATTGCAAGAGATAAAGCAGCGTGTTAATCTTATTGGACATTGCAAGAGATAAATCAGTGTGTTAATCTTATTGGACATTGTAAGAGATAAAGCAGCGTGTTAATCCTTTTGGACATTGCAAGAGATAAATCATCGTGTTAATCTTATTGGACATTGCAAGAGAAAAAGAAAAGCAGAAGATAAGGGGACATTCAAAACTCATAAGTCAAAAGAAGTCACACCATAAAGAAAAGTGTAATTTGAATAAAAACTCTTGGGAATTATTAAGCAAAATATTTCATTGAAAATGTTTTAAGTATAATATAAGTTATATGGTTTGCTACTGACCCCCTACGGATCCATAGAGGGTTAGTAAAATCCATAGGGGGTGAGGCTGAAGGACATTAAACCAATCATAACGTCATAATTTATCTGAGGTGCGATAAAATTATTTACAAAATGTTAAAAACTAAATGATAGCAAAACAACTTGAAAATGAATTGTGTTACCTGTATCATGAAAAATTAACAAAAAAATTATATTCAATTTATAGCCTGGAATAACATATGAGGTAACTGGATTAAGTTCGGCACCAGAGTATTTTGCTGTTGGCAATACCAGTGGAGCAGTCACTATAAAGAAAGATTTAAGACAGGATCCAGCTGGACTCGCATCTTATCTGGTAAGTTTATGAAATGGTTACCATGGAGATTTTTATAGCTATTTTGTCAAATTTTCCTTTTATCTTTCTTTATGCTAATTTTCCATTTCACGCTGCTGGAGTGATATGGTTTTTTTTTCAGTGGTGTAGAAAGTGAATTTAAGATGCTATTTGCCTATGTAGTTGATGTTGCAAAGGAAAATAGCAATGAACAGATTATCATTGGCAATTCAAGGATGCCTTTACTTTAAACTTTTGCTCAAATAGACTTTACTATAAACTTTTGTACAAATAGCCTTTACTATACACTTTTGTACAAATAGACTTTACTATACACTTTTGTACAAATAGCCTTTTACTATACACTTTTGTACAAATAGCCTTTACTATACACTTTTGTACAAATAGACTCTACTATACACTTTTGTACAAATAGACTTTACTATACACTTTTGTACAAATAACCTTTACTATACACTTTTGTACAAATAGACTTTACTATACACTTTTGTACAAATAGCCTTTACTATACACTTTTGTACAAATAGCCTTTACTATACACTTTTTTACAAAAAGACTTTACTATACACTTTTGTACAAATAGCCTTTACTATAAACTTTTGTTCAAATAGCCTTTTTGAAAAAAATTGTACAAATAGCCTTTACTATGTTTATAATTAGTCCTGCATGTTAGTCATATGCTTAAGGTTGTCATTTATCTTAAACTTATTTAAATTTCAATTTTAGCTTCAAGTTGTAGCTACAAAGACAGATGTTAGTGTACAGAAAGCTACAGCAACTGTCACCATTGCAGTAAACAGGAATCTAGCAAATCCTGTGTTCCAACCAAACAGTTTTTATACGAAGGACATTGAGGAAACCACAGCAGTGGGAGGGGAAGTTATCAAAGTATCAGCAACAGATGGAGATCAGGTCTGTAAATAAAAGTTTTTCTGGTTTCTGGTAACATGTGACTTGCTATCAGACCTTGTCACTGTTTTAGAAAGCAAATCTATCAAGTCAGATCATAATTCTGTTTAAGATGTGCATAAAATTTCAAACAAATGTGTAATATTCATCCGCACAAGTTTTGTGAATGCTTTGGTAAAAAACTTATCATATTTAGAATTCTGTGCTTCGGAAAAAATGGCAAAAAAAGGCTGCAATGAATATTTATTAATTTGAAAATTGTTCATTTGAAATTATAAGACTTGATGCAATTAGTGTGTAAAAGCAGTCACTCATTTATTTTTCAAAAAAAGCCCATCCCCTCTACTTAAAAAAAAAGAAAAACTCCTTTCAGTTCAACAGTAACAATACTATAGATTGGTATAATATATGTTAAGTATCAACCAGCTTTGATTGTGTTGTGTATTCCATGTTTAATTAATCTCATCCCATGTTGCAGGATACATTGATGTATACTATGGAAGATAAATCACCACACAAAGATCTATTTTTTGTAAACTCACAGACTGGTTCAATAACTCTTATAGCACCCTTACTCAACACAAGTGTCAACAATTTTACAGTAAGTACCAGCTCAGTATTGAAAAATAAGATCGAGCACAGAACTTGAACTATAGATATAGATAGTTCCAGCTATCAGATAGTAAGTATTTGTCTCGCCTTGAGGGAGTCAAAAAGCGAGACATATTATGCAGATTCAGGCGTCGGTGACAGCGGCGACGGCGTTAACAATGTATTAGTTTGTGATTAGGTCTAGTTCATGGTGAACCACTAGTGGAAGGTCAATGATATTTGGTATGCAGTTGTATTAGCATTGGCACATCTCATTACCATGGAGATTATTTGGCCCCGCCCCCTCAGTCAAGGTCCATTGACTTTGAAACTTTTCATAGTTTACATGTATTAGTTTGTGATTAGGTCAATTTATGGGGAACCACTAGTGGTAGGTCAATGATATTTGGTATGCAGTTGTATAAGCATTGGCATATCTCATTTCCATGGAGAATATTTGTCCCGGCCCGCTCAGTTATGGTCTATTTACTTTGAAACTTTTGCTTAGTTTACATGTATTAGTTTGTGATTAGATCAGTTTTAGATGAACTGCTAATGTTAAGTTAATGATATTTGGTATGCAAATTTATTGGCATTTGCAAGTATCGTTTCAATGGAGATTAAAGCACCACCCCTGATCATGGTTCATTAACTTTGAAACTTTTACATAGTTTACAAGTTAATGTTTGTGTTTAGGTTTGTTTAAAGGGAACGACTTATAATAAGTCTATGGTATTTGGTATGCAGTTGTATTAGCATTGGCACATCTCATTCCATGGAAATTGTTTAGACCTGTACCTTCAGTCATGGTTCATCGACTTTGAATATTTGCATAACTTACATGTTAAAGTATTGCTATTTTAATTTCAACATTTGCATTATCAAAATTACAAAAAGGCGAGACATATCTCTGTGATAACAGTTTATTTTATATTTGAGATTCAATTCAGGATTATTGTCCGGTTTTATTGACTTTTAAATACTAATGTGGAATGAGACCATGAATGGAATTGATACAGAATCAAAAAGCTGGTGACTTTTTAAAGTTATTTGATTGTCTATAACAACATGCCAGCAGGTACTATAAAAAAAAACTGTGGTCTAAGATTTCATAACAAAATATTTACATCTTTCAAAAATATATATATAATAAAGTTTTAAGTAGACAGATTTTTTTACATAAATATTTTTGTTATTATAAAAATAAGGAGATGTGGTATGATTGCCAATGAGACAACTATCCACCAAAGTTCATAAGAAGCGGATTTAAGCAATTAGTTTGCTGTTCTAGGGGTTAACATAGTTCATGCTGACCTATTAAATTATGTTGATGTTGTTTATCTTTATGAATGATTGGTGTATATTTTCAGTTCAATGTCATAGCTAGTGACCAGCGGGCTACACCTAGAACAGCTACAGCTAGAGTAAATCTAAATATCCTCAGAGATAGATTCCCTCCACTGTTCACACGTAATCCATACATTACTGGAGTCACAGAAAATAGCCCTGATGGTACAGTCTTTGTCACAGTGACAGCCACAGACCAAGATTTACGTGTAAGTTGATATAACATAGGTATTCTTAAATTGAAACAAAAAAAAGAAGTGATTTTGGTTATTGCTTACTGAACTCAAACAAAATACTAAATGTTTAGAACTAATATCTTTGAAATTACATGCCTTAACTTTCTTTGAATTATTGCCTTGTTTATACAAATTACAAAATTCCGTAAATTTCATCTCTAAAATGTATCTTAATTATTTTTTTTAATGAACTGTACAAAGTTACTTCAATTTATCAAATACAAGAATGTATGACTTACTTTTAAAAACCAAATTCATCTATTTTAAAAGGTTCTGTTGCAAGTTTGGTTTTATGCCATGCAATGTGCCATTGTTTATAATATAGAGAAAGTTCCAATTTATGCCATGCAATGTGCCATTGTTTATAATGTAGAGAAAGTTTCATTTATGTCTTACAGGGTGACATTGTGTATGATGTAATAGGTAAAGGATCAGCACCGGCCTTCTTTGATGTTGATCCTACACAAGGAACTGTCTCTGTGATCAACCAGGCATTGATGAAAGCTGACAATACTCCAGTATATGAGGTATTTTTGTTTTGCTTGTGAATTATTATTAATGTTTTTACATTCTTAATACTCTCTTCTTAAGTATTATTTATGTACTTTATGTGATCAGACTACCCGGTATGTTAAAAGAATGGTCTGTCTTTTGAAATTTGGAGCACAGTCCTTGAAGGTCAAGACATTTCAGGTTTCCAGTATGTATATCATGACAGCTGTTGATTAAAGGTAAAGATACTTCAGGTTTCCAGTAGCTGTTAATTGAAGTTCAAGACACTTCAGGTTTCCAGTATGTATATCATGACAGCTGTTAATTGAAAGTAAAGACACTTCAGGTTTCCAGTAGCTGTTAATTGAAGGTCAAGACACTTCAGGTTTCCAGTAGCTGTTAATTGAAGGTCAAGACACTTCAGGTTTCCAGTAGCTGTTAATTGAAGGTCAAGACACTTCAGGTTTCCAGTAGCTGTTAATTGAAGGTCAAGACACTTCAGGTTTCCAGTAGCTGTTAATTGAAGGTCAAAACACCTCAGGTTTCCAGTATGTATGTCATGACAGCTGTTAAATTTTGCAATTTTTTGTTGTATTTATTAGTAGTCCTTGCATTTGACCTGTAAAATATGCTATGGCAACAAAAACTATGATACCACGGTTAACTATTTGTATATTTTGGTCAGAGGTTTGGTCAAGTTTATAAGTTTCCTATAAGGCCTGATAAATCAGAATAGACCAGATTTCCACACAACTCTTCAGAGCTGATGTTTTTTTATTTATTTCAAACTTTTGAACTTTATGGATTATTTCAGTAAGTTCACTTCAAGATAATGAAAGTACATTGCAAACTATACATTTAATCTTATCTCATTGCTGTTACATGTCTTCCTGAATTTCAGTCTTATATTAATATTTTTACCTTCTTGAATTTTTTAGTTGGAAGTGATAGCCTATGATTCTGTGTACCCCAACAACCGTGCAAATTCTACTGTAAGAATCACAATGCAGAGAAACTTGGGTCGGCCAGCATTTGTGGGAGGACCATACTCGGCCACAATTAATGACTTGTATACTCTAGGACAGTTTGTTCTCCAAGTGAATGCCAATGATACTACAGATAATGTAAGTAATAATAAAAATTGAATTAACAACTGCTGTAAAAGTTGATAGATTAGTGGTTTTAATGCATGAATTTTTTCACGCAGGATTTGGCAAAATGCACCTTTAGAATCAATATTATTGGTTTGTAAAAAAGTATTTGCACATTTTAGTTGTCCTGA
The DNA here is from genome assembly GCF_021869535.1 of Mytilus californianus. Lineage (NCBI taxonomy): Eukaryota > Metazoa > Mollusca > Bivalvia > Mytilida > Mytilidae > Mytilus > Mytilus californianus. The sequence continues at coordinate 40,263,732 of NW_026262723.1, read as the reverse complement.
TAAAGCCCAAATAACCCTTGCAAAATTTTGTTTTTTTAAATTTACAGAACCCATCATACATAGAAAAAGAAATGTAAGTGATTTGTAAGGACCTTTGAGAATTTATTAAACATTTAGGAGTAGAAACCAGGTGTTTTGACTGGTTTCAGTTTTATTTGGTAATAATTGATAAGTTAGTGAGGTGTAAAAAAGGGACTGGGTGTTAGGGGGATGCGGCCCTAGCGGTTAAAATGTTATTTCTTTGCCTTTTGATTTTGTCAATTGCATGTAGAGTTTTTGTGTCAGGAATTAATATACCATATCCACCTACTTTACCATTACTATGAAATTAAATGTTCCGAATTTAGAATATGAGATTATCTCAAATTTTTATTTTTCATTATAGGAATTGCTGTTCGTATTTTCTTTTTTTTAAGTATTCACTATGGAACAAAAGGGTTGCAGGATAAATAAATGTACAGGAGATGATACAAAAATACAAACAAAGATCATAAACAGATCACTTTACTCTACTTTTTGTCATTTTCTTCATCTAATATTAAATTTTTATATTTCATAAATGTCTTTCTTTTTCATTCCAGGATCCAGTTACTTATGAAATAATGGGAACTGCCCAAGCCCTAGAATATTATTACATAGAACCAACAACTGGGAGAATTACATTGAAGAAACTTCTGTCAGAAGGCACACAGTTGGAAGATAGGGTAAATTTACTTAAAATAAAACAATGCACCTCAATAGGGGCAAATTATAAAAGAGCAAAACCAAATACATACATAACTGAAACTTTGTTAAACCTTTGAAATTGTACATGTGTATCGATGTGATGAAACTATTTAAATCTGTTGCAGTATGCTACTTTTTACAAACAGATAATGCTCAAGGAGATTAAGAATTTTTTTTATCGCTATTTTGTGTATTTTTCCTTTGATTTTTTTGTGTGATAATTTTTCATATCACGCTTCTTGCTTGAGAAATAAAATTATCACTTAAAACTAAAGGTGCACATGCCATTGTCAATGTAAACATCAACAACGTCATAGGGAAAAAAGCGATATACAGATTATCAGTGGTCTTTCAAACTCCAGGATGTTTTTCTGTCGCTTCTCATCTCATTTCGATGAAATTGTAGCTGAGAAACACCCTCTCATTTGATAAACCATCAATAATCTATAAATATAGAAAATATCTTGTTTTATACTGCAGCTGTGTTTTTGTGCTGTTAATATGCATTGACCATATAGACGTCTGCTTTTTAAAGTCACTGACCATATACTCCTTGTTTTGACTTTGATAATGTGGTTCAGTTGAGTTTTATCTATGACATCATGAAATATGCAGGTTTACAGAAATTTTATATCGTCTGCTTCAAATTTGAAATTGTTGATCCAAAGTATTGCCTTTAGAACTGATTTTTAAGAGTTGCAGTTTGAAGAGAACAACCATAAATTAATTTTAAAAAAAACATTTTTTATGCGGCTCAGAACAGGGTATAAATGCTCTAACTTTCATCCTATCTGATTCTAAGCCTTGTACATATAAATTATATATTTTGAGACAATGTATAGATATTGTGTATTTATATTTAAATTTATTTAAATTTAGAATAGCAAAGGCTTAGCCTTAGAGCCTTACCTATATAGAATTATACATGTTATAATGGTTAAATTCAAATATTTTCAACCAAATTAATACTGAAGTAATAGAAACAACGTAAATGGCAATTAGTTTTGGATAATTGTGTTGCTGGAAATACTGTCAACAATTTATTGAATGCTTATAACCTTCCTGTTTGATATCTTTCAGATTACAATTAGAGCTTGTGATACCAGAACACCAATACAATGTATCAGTATTGTTGCAACCATTACAGTTGTTAGGAACCAACAGTCGCCGACGTTTACAAACCTTCCTGCTGGAGTAAATCTAGAACAAGGTCTTGATGTCGGGAGTCTTGCTTTCACAGCGTCTGCTAGAGATGGTGACCTTAGAGCACCGGTAAGCTAATAAAGATATAACATTAACAACATTCTTTGTAGTTACTGTAGTTGAAATTCAATTGAACTAAATCATTTGATCTTTAACAATTTTTCCAACTACGTTTTAGACATGATTGTCTTCATTGCTTTATAAATAAATTAACTTTTGTTGATTGTTGATTGAAAAATTTGGACTATTCTTTTTAACAAAATTAAAAAGAACATTTCTATCAGATTTAAAAATTATTTATAGATATATATTATTTCATTGTGTCGATATGATATTTCCCCACAAAAATAGTTTCAGTTCCATTTGAAAATGCTATTGCTCACAGCCTTGTAATTTTTACAATTCAGTTATTTTTATGGGTGAATATACAAGATTTTTTTTTCTTTCAAATAAAAAAAATACATTAATTGAAGTTTAATCATTTGAGAAATGAAAAAAAAAATGTGTCTTATTCTTAATTAAACAGTGAGGATCAAGGGGAAAAATCATTGGAAAGGCATTGTGTTAAAAGATTGTTAATCTGGTTTTTTTTTTACCATGAAACAATTGATTCATAGGGTGTTTTAAAAATTAAGTTAAGTTGTAATTTGCATGTGTGTTAAAAAGGCAAAGTAGACTATTTTTCCACTTCAAATAAAATAATTTGTTTTAGGGAATATTGCAATTTGAAAAAAATGGCATGTACCCTGCTCCATCCTTCTTTGATGTAAATATGACAACCGGAATAGTAACAGCATCAAGGCTTTTGACAGAGGACGCTTTGCAGACTAATCCATACAAGGTAAGTAATACTATGTACTCTGGATCCATTATTATTCATGGGATACCAATTGTCATGGATTTTATGGGTCAAGGTGAACCCTGAATCTAAATGTTTATCGAAGTATAACTTTTCTATAGGCTTGTATGCAGATTTTGGCAAAACCACGAAATCAAATATCCTCAAATACAATTATTCTTCAATCCACAAAATATTTTACCCAGGAAAATAGATATATTTACAGTACTGAAGTTATCTTCAAATCTATAAAGTGGAACATGGAAGTTGAGAGTTGATGTTAGCTTCTGAACATTTAACTTGTGATAGAGTATGAATTTGGTATATGTATAACATGCACAGCAGTTGTAGCTTCATCCCATTCTTTAAGATGGTACATAACACTACAGGGAGATAACTCTGTAAAAATCAGATAAATGTTTTAATCACATTCTATTGTTTAGGAAATATTAAGCTTCACAATGATCAAAATTAGTGTTTGTCAAATTGCTATATATCCAATGAAATTTTTCCGATAAAGTGTGGTTCAAGTTTCTTGAAATTTTTATATTTTTGTCAAAGGGTCAAAGTAAATATTTTGTCAAAATTTTATGAAAATGAAACAAGCCAAATTAATTTTAGTCCAGGTGTTTGGTACCACCTTAATCTTTTAAGAATAGTCTTAAAGTGATAAAGTACATGCGAAGCAGTAATAAACTAATCCATACAATGACAGAAAAAAAAGACACACACAATTAAAGCTACAGTTCTAATTTGAAAAAAGGGAGAATTTACACTCAGTTGATAACGACAATATTCACCAGTTGGAAACGTAATATTTCTTTCATTAATTACTTACCAGAAATGTATCATAACAGAAAAGTATCTGAACCTCAAGAACAAGATGCCATGAATACCAGTATCTGTATTAAAGATGCTTTTATATTACAAAATTAAATGGATAAACATCAGCATGTAACTATATTATGTTTTATTTTTTGACAGCTTGAACTAGTTGTTTATGATAGTATGTATCCAAACGACAGAGCCACTGGTATAGTCACTTTTACCGTCAATCGTAATCCAAGTACGCCTTCTTGTAGTCTTGGGACATTCCAGTCTACTCCACCAGAAAACACAGCACTAGGAGAGCTTGTAGTTGATGTAAATGCGACTGATAATGATGGAGTAAGTTAAACCTGAAACTTTAGTCTTATGGATGATCAATGTTTAAATAAGAACATTTTTTTCTTGAAAATGAAGTCTTTTTCAATGGAGAATATACAATACATCAATATAATGTGGTAAAAAAACTAGGCATGTTGCTTGTTTTTAAGAAACATTCATTTTAAAAAGTCAACTTTTGGTGGGAAAAAGGGTCCTCTGCATTTTTCATACAAAAATGTTTGGAAAGAAATGCATTTTACTGTGTAAAAGTTGAAGCAGAAATAACAAGAATTTGCAAACATTTTGTAAGAAATGGCCCTCTCTGAAATATTCCTTAGTAAATTTTTTCAAGTTACCTATGTTTTTAATATGGGGCCTGGGTAGCTGAGGGTTCAAAGTACATGTAGTTCATCTACAGCAATCCCTAGCCTGTCAATATTAAGGTTATGATTTTGAATTTTGCTTGTGGCACGTGTGTTTGAATACAATCTTACTTGACTGGGATTGCCAGTCTTCTGGTTGAAAGGTTGTGGTTCTCTATGGGCACTCCTACTTCCACAACCAATAAAAACTGGTCGTCACCCTATAGCAAAGGGTGCCGAAAGTGCAGTTAAGCACCAACAATCAATCATAAATCAACCATTTTGATATGTGTGCATGAATGATTTCAGAACTTTTTTTTTTCCTTGCAGGATAAACTGACATATAGTTTTGATGCTGCTACCACTGATGCTACAGAAAGGAATTTCTTATATATCAACCCAGAAAATGGTGTCATCACTCTGAAAAGATTGTTTACAACTACAGCTCAAAATAGCTTTGTGGTAAGATAATATGAACCTCAAGTTGTAGAAGTTTTTAAAAACAGATATTCATTCCAATATACTTGTAGTAATAAAGTATTGACAAAAATACTGAACTCCAAGGTAAATTAAAAAAAAAGGGTAGACTCCATTAAACCTGACAAACTCAAATGCTTGACTATATATGGCAGATTTATTATTATACCCCCGCTTTAAAAAAGTGGGGGTATACTGTTTTACCTCTGTCTGTCCATCCATCCATCCATCCGTCAGTCTGTCAGTCTGTCAGTCCGTCCATCTGTCCCATGAAAATTTTTCGTCCCATCATTCTCAGGAACTACAGTACAAGGATTTCTGAAATTTGGTTTCAGGGTTTATATAAGTCAGCTATACCGTGTGATGCGTTTTCAGATTGATCACTCAACAACTTCCTGTTTACCGAACACTTGCATCATTTTACACAACACATCCAAGTTGAAAATTTGCGTCACATTGTCTCAGGAACTAAATTACAAGGATTTCTGAATTTTGATTTCAGTGTTTATATAATTCAGCTATACCGTGTGATGCGTTTTCAGATTGATCACTCAACAACTTCCTGTTTACGGTCAAGTATTTGGGCTGGGGGTATCATCAGTGAGCAGTAGCTTGCAGTTTCACTTGTTGATTCTGATTTTGCAGCATGAAAAGATGAGAACTACCTCTGTTAATAATTTTTTTTTTTGCCAAATAGCCTTCCCCTTGAAAGAAGAGTTTCAACCCATCTTAGTAGAACTTTCTTTTGCATTGATACAGTGTAATGAAGGTTTTATGATATATTTCAGTTTAATGTAATCGCAACAGATACCGGAGGAAGTACTACGTCATGTGGTGTCAACATCAATGTTGTACGTGATGCTGCCCCGACATTCATTCCAACAGCATACTACAAACAGATTGATGAGACGGAACCAGTCAACGGACAAAACCCCCTTGTTGTAGTGACAGCTACTGATGCTGATAGAAAGGTTTGAAATATTAAAAAAAATCCTATTAGTTGTTTATGTTCAAAATCAAAATTTGGGGTTAACTTTGCTTTATTTTGTAAAAATCCAGTACTTTGTACAGAAACTGAATGGTTTGGAAATATAATGTCACTATTTTTCTTTTTCATTTGAGACTGACACAACTATATTACAGAACAAAGGAGAAGGTCTGGTAAGGGCTAGTTTTGGCCTAAAATTCGAAGTACATCTGATGAAGGAGTTTTTACATTTTTTAACACTTAAGTGTCTACTTAAGTCAATTCAAATAGTTTATGTAAAAGATTTGAACCGATTTGGTCATGAAAGACGCTCAAATTCAAGCTTGAGTATCAAAAATCTATCAAATATGCCATAAAACGTCACTTTTCAGATGGTTTTTGTCTGAAATGGAAGTGCCCGCATTCTTGTTCAGTCTCAACCTTTATATATGTTATGTAATATCATCAAATACAACATATATTTGAATATTAAGACTGAACACAAATGCGGCCACTTCCATTTTAGACAAAAACCTCTTAAAATTTGCACAAATGCTAAAATTGTGAAGATTTCAGTAATATTGCATGAATTTATGATGCTAGTATCTGATGCATGTGCATGTGTATTGTCAGCCAATATTTATGGAACAGAAGTATTCTTCTTTCCAATGAATAGCTAAAAGTTTACATTTCAACAAATTTGTGAAAATGCTATATTTTGGGGCCAAAAAGGGGTCTTACCGGACCTACTCCTTTCAAAATCTTGTAAAAATTGTCTTGAGATTCGTCAAAAAAAATAGTCTAAAGATTCTACAAAAGTAATCCCAAAATTCAAGACAGAAGATATCTTTCTGCTTTGAAATTTGTAGTGTGTTTAAAAACATTTTGTTATGCATAATTATTACAAAGTTTGCATCAGAAACCAAAATTGCTCTTGGTAGCAGACATCTTAAAACCAAGCTGTGTGACATAAAGAAAAAAGACAAAATAAATTTTGCCAATATTAGCAATGATATATAATCATTATGTGCAATTGGTTTGATATTCTAGAGCTTTCAGTGACCATTTGAGCTTTAATGCATACCACCAGTCTCTTAATTAGAAATTATTAAATCAAGAGTTTGTCATGGAACATCTCATACCAATTCTTATTTGAAAAAAGTCAGTGTCTATGACATAAATGAGAAGTTGTCTTTATTTGTTCTGTTATAATTCACCTCTATAACTGCTCACAGCATGGAAGTTTTCATTAATGTTTAATGAGTCAGAAAATACTTTGTTTCATCTGTTATTAGATAGTGTATTTTTTTTATTCATCAGGAAAGATATGTACCGTAATTGGCCGTGTATAGTTCGCACTGGTACAAAGTCCGCACCCCCTTCTCGCAGACTATACAAGCCTGAATTCGGTAGTTCTCTTTATATTATATTATTTATTTTTATTACTTTTCAGCAACCTCTTGTATATGGTATACAAGGGGATCTCCAAGCTCCATATTACTTCACTGTCAATAATTCTACTGGTGGTGTGTACGTAAGGAACAACTTGAAGGAAGATGTTGAAACAAGATACATTGTAGGTTTAATTAAAGAAAACAAACTGCTGTATTAATCTCACTAGGGATCAACTACAATACTTTCCTGCTGAAGGTGTGGGCACTCCTGCTTCCTCCACCAATAAAAAAAGATTCCTATTTTGTCACAATTTTCGCATTGATAATTCCTTGCAAATATTTTGAAATTACAGTACCAACAAACAAACAACAATAATTAATAAAATGTAATGAATGTTGAAGATAAAATCCCTCTTCAATCATTTTTAAAAGCTACTAGCTAAACGAGATAAAAATGAGTTATGTCAAAAAGTTACAGTTGAAACCATGGAATACATTTTTAAACTACAAATTAACACAATATATATGCAAACTGTTATTAAATGAAATTTACTCACTTATATTATATTATATTGTTATTTCTCATTATTATCTTGTTTCTCATACTTTTATCTTTGAAAGTGGCATTTTAATTTAGATTTCTTTTTGTTTTTAGTTGATAGTTACAGCCTACGATCCAGGATCCCTGGGTAAAACTGCCACTGGAACGGTAACGATTGATGTTGTACATAATCCTAACCCTCCAAAACTGACCCCTGTATCATTCTCGACAACCATTTGGGAGTACCAACCAATCAGCTCTAACATTCTGAATATCACAGCCACAGATGGTGATCAGGTACAGCAGTTTGTATACAATTATTTATTAACTGTTCCCCGAATGCTTTTCAAGTTTTAATGTTTTTACTAATAAAAAGAGAGGTCAAGTTCAATATTTGACAATTTTCATTTTTACTGTTCAGGAGTTATGGTCCTTGATAGATTGAAAAATTTTCACAGAACGTGGCAAGTCAAACAAGCCTGAAAGCGCCTTCAAAATACATGAAAACCTGGTTTGCTTTCAATTTGACAGCTCATTTCTTGTTTTGTTGATTTAGATTAGTATTGACTGAAGAAATTGATTATTTCAAGAATTAAAAAAAATGACCTTTAGTAAAACAAACAAAAAAAGCAGCAGCTGTCAATTTGACAGCTCAACTCTTGTTTTGTTGATTCAAATAAGTACTGATTGACTGAAGAAATTGATTGTTTCAAGAATAAAGAAAATGATCTTTAGTAAAAAAAAAAGAAAAAAATTGCAGATAAGTGGCCTCTGCTTTAACATTTGTTTCCAAAGTGAATTCAACACACAACAGCCAAATTGTAATCGATGTATGTATTTCAGGATTGTAATACGATGTATGTATTTCAGGATTGAAATACCGATGTATATATTTCAGGATTGTAATATGATGAATTGTAATACCGATGTATGTATTTCAGGATACTTTACGATATGTATTATTCAGTGATGGAACAATGGCTTCAGCGAGGGCACTTCAGTACTTCAGTATCAATCCAGATAACGGACTCATCACTGTTTCAAAAGATCTTCAGACAGATACCACAAAAGCCAAAGTTTACAATGTAGGATCTTATTTTTGAAAATAAGCTTTTTTCATTATTAAAAATAGCAAATGGTAATTTTGTTCATGGATTTAATTATCTTTAATATTTAGCAAAAAAAGTCAGCTGGTTTTTTTTTGCTTCCTGTTTAAAAACTTCTTTCCCAGTAAGAAAGATATTTAGAATGGAAAGGCTCAAAACTTACTAATTTTTTTCGAAGTTGGAAGATGTATTTTGAGTTAAGGGTATTAAATAAGCCAAATAAAATTAATTGTTAAATTATTGTATTTTGATTCATTCTCCTGAAAAATCTTAACCTGCCCCATTACCTTGTAACTGGTCTACAATTACAATTTCCCATGATTTATAGAAATTTATCTTGAAGATTTTTTTCTCCTTTTTTTGTAGATGAAAGTCAGAGTTCGGGACCAAAAATTAACATTTGAAAAGGATGCCACAGGTGATGTGACTATTAATGTTAATCGTAACGAGCAATCACCTCAGTTCCAAGGTCTACCATATACCAGGACATTGTCAGAGAACTCTCTCCTGTCAACCTCAGTGTTCACACTGTCAGCGATTGATAATGACCTGAGGGTAAAATATATTTTTAAAGAATTTATCCTTTACTCTAGTATCATTTTTATGATTCAATTAATTTCAGCAGCTTGGTTTCAATAATTTTGCCAGTATAGACGTATTAACACTTGTTTGCAAATTTGTCCGTCATTACTTAAAGTTTCCCTAAAAATCTTGCGTCACAATTTAAAACAATAAACCTTATAATTAAAAAATGATTGTTGCATGACACCAGAAGGTTATTCTGAGACAGATCTAGGGTCAGTCAGAGTAAATTCAGCTTATACACAAAAATGTAAATATGTCTATTGAAATGGTAACTTCAGACAGCTCTTTTTGTTCTGTTTATATAATATTGGTTTTGATACACATATGCATTTATGTAAAGAGTGATAATAATTGGTGTAAGCAAAAGAATGACTTTTTAAATGACATGTTGAAGGTCAGTAAAGGTTAAAAAAAATTTGAATGAAAAAGGATGCTGGTTTGACAGTCAAAATGCATATTGTACCAGTGACTAGTTTTTTACTAGTCTGAATGTCCAGTGAAAATTTGTTGTAATTAGTACTAACAACTGTCCTCTGCACCATTTTATTATTCTAATTGCAGGGTACAATGACGTATGGCATTTTTGGAGATCTTTCCGCCCCATACTTTTTTAAACTGGCAAACTCTCTTGGTGTTCCTGCAGGAAGAATTGTTATGCAGAATGATTTGAAGAATGAAGATGCCACAAATTACATTGTAAGTGTTATAAAAATATTCAAGTTTCCGTAAAACATTCAAAGTTCCAATGTTTCAGTACAGAATGATCAAAGCTTTTCTGTTTACTTCTTTTTCTCTTCAGCTTCCATTTTAGAAAAGAAAGAAAAGATACGTTACCTAAAAATGTTGGTCCTCCCATTCAAAATGTTAAGTGTGATATCTCTTTGCTTGAACAAAATGAATTATAATTTCACTCTAGATATACAAGAAACGTTACAATGTGATATTAATGCATTACTTTTAAAAGATATATTTTCCGTAGTTTGTGTTCATTGTTCAATTCTTTTATTAAAATAGTTGAGTAAGAAGATATAATACACCATATATAACATATTTATTTGTGTACATGGCTGTCTCAAGATATGCTCAGCCAATCGTAAAGTTGAGGGCAATTATTAGCCTTTAATTAAGATTTTAGCTTAAGAATTAATTTGGTGCTAATGGTATGAAGTTGATATCACGATAGCATACTCACATCTTATGTTGGGTGTCTTTTGTTCATTCACTTGCCAAGTCAAACCATATACATTAATATAAGTTATGTGCTGCTTCTTCCCTAAGCATGTAGCATTCAGTAGTAACAGCAAAGACTTGAAGGGTCATAGTTTGTCTGAATGGGGATATTTCTTTCTGTAAATTGTTGTCTTTTGAACTAGCACATTTAAATTTTGACTTGGTTTGTCTTTCTGTAAAAAAAAACTCATCCTAAATATGCCTATAATATTTGCTGCTGGACCTTAAACTTACATTAAGCAATATTCCTGAGTTGCCTACAGTATGTATTGGAAAGTATATATTGTGTAAAGGATCCAATGTCTAAAATTTATCACTGTTGATGTCATGTCTTTCAGTCAACTGTCAGTATATCAAAGAAATATATGTACAAGTCTAAATTGATAACAAAGTTCAAACCTATGATTGGGTTGGATAAAAACCGCAATTTTTATACGTGTGCATGCAAAACAAATTTCTTGTTAGAGGGGTCTAAATACAGCACAAATAACATTCTCCAAAAGACCAAAAAAGTGAAAAAGTATATTTTAACAAAACGCATTTGACAAGCAGGTCCAACAACTGATGTTCTTAAACCCTGCTGACTGCCATTGGCGATTGCCAAATAAATGGATCACCAGATTTAACAAAATGGATTTTATTTATTGATTTTTAAAATACCAAACAGAAAACAATAAACTTGCGGAAAAGATGGTGTACCGCAAACAAAAGGTGCAAAAATTGGTACACCATATCCGGATTTCGACAATTGATTTCTCTTCAGTGATGTTAGGAATCGAAATGGTATTTGGAAGGCCATATAATTTACCTCAATTTAGGATAGACTCTTGAATTTTGAAGAGTCGAAATAGGATGAACGGATCATATAAATCCAAAGGCAAATATAATACAAGCCCAAACGAAAAAAATATAAACAAGTCTAAATTGAAAACAACGTTCAAACCTATGAATGTGTTGGATAAAAACCACAATTTTTATACATGTGCATGCAAAACAAATTTCTTGTTAGAGAGGTCTAAATACAGCACAAACAACATTTTCCGAAAGACCAAAAAAGTGAAAAAGTATATTTTAACAAAATGCATTTGACAAGCATATATATATTATACTGGAGTGCAATATCCCGTCTTATCCTGCAATTTGATTGGTTACCTTGACAGGGTATATGAGCACAAAAAAGCGAAAATCAGAATGGTAATTATTGAAAAAATTAGGACACTCCTGTATGGTATAATTGTTATTTGGGCTTCACAAGGTATATGGGCTCATATTCCTTGTCATTGCCCTATATTCCCTTTGCCTGAGAGCTCAGATCATATGAAACATTGAGAGGGAATACGAGCCCATATCCACTATAAAGATCCCAATTATGTATAATATGATATTGGTGACACCTTCTAATAAAAATGTGAATTACATTAAGAACTTTTGCTTTCATTGTAGTTAAGAGTTAGAGCCTGGGATTCAATATATCCTAAAGACTTTGCAGAAGATATTGTAAACATCACTGTGACTAGAAACGAAAACCAACCTATCTTTACACGCCTGCAATTTGAAACAACGATAAACGAAACAGCACAAGTTGGCGTGGCAGTCATCAGAGTGAATGCAACTGACATTGATGGCGTAAGTGTTGTTTCCATTCTCAATTTTATTTATTTGAGGATGGGGAAGGGGTACCTCATATGAAGATTAACAGTAAAACTTTTGTTTAAGGTAGATGTGGGTTGAAATTTAAAACAGTAATTCTTATTATTTTTTTGTATATAATAACTTTAACTAACTAAATAAATATGATATGACTATTGAGGATAAAGTCGATAAGCTCATTTGAGTCAACTGTTGAATAAAGGGGCATTTATTGCTTGACAATACAGGCCATTCCTACCTTTTAAATTTCTCTTATAGAACTTTTTTTTATAATTATGATTTCTATATTATAAATTTCAAAATGAAGAACTGCCGAACCAATGCGTCCTAAATTACGTTTTGGTAATTGAATACCATTGGTATGCAGGGTTTTCAAATAAAAATGATTATAAATACCGCTAAATTGAGAACAGCCCTTAAGTAAACTGCAACAATTTCAAAAATGTATACTATTCATTTGCAGGATAAACTACGTTATACTGTAATCTCAACGACAACAGCCAATGATTTCTTTACCTTGGATCCAGATACAGGCATTGTCTTTGTTCAGAATGTTTTGACGACAGATACTGTCACAAGTTACACTGTAAGTTTTCAGTTTAGCAGTAAGTTAAAAAGAAAGATTAATTTTGTACCCTAGATACAAATTCTGTAACAGGTTTTGAATCTTAAGTAAATGTGATTTGTTTATTGCAGTATTTAAACCTTGCAAAACATGTTTATTACGGTCCTTCTTTTTAAGAGAGGGATGTTAAACTATTTTATTATATACTTAGTAGTAAATACAAGTAAATTCTATGAGTATATTCTCAATGGCTAACATATTGAAATCACTCATGCACAAGCTTTATCAAACCTGACGGAAAAAAATTCTGTTGGAAATGGGGAATGTGTCAAAGAGACAACAACCCGACCAAAGAACAGAAAACAGCCCAAGGCCACCAAAGGGTCTTCAACACAACGAGAAAATCCTGCAACAAGTGTATATGTTATGTCCTTTTCAATATCACAAACATCAGAGCTCTTGGGATTATATTGGTGTCTCTAGTTAAAACCAGTGTGATATTAAATAAGCCATCAAATTTTCTATTTACATTTCTTCTTGATCATTTTTTCAGATGGTTGCCCAAGCCTCAGATGGCAAGAACCTTGCCACTGTAAATGTTGTCATCAATGTCATAAGGGACCTTAGTGTACCAACATTCACACAACTTGTTTATCCTGTAACAATCAATGAGAACAGACCTTTGAATGACATTATAGTAACAGTACAGGCTTCGGATAATGACAGACAGGTAAGTTACTGTATCCTTGTTTCTATTTTCTAAATTGCTAATTTAGGACAGGTAACCATATTGGTTAGGAGTTATCTCCTTCACTATGTCCTCATTTAATTTTCACATGGTACATATGGATAGATTTTATTCCTGTCTTGCATATTCTTTTATGAGTAAGCAAACATGGCTTGTTTCAATGCTTTTCAAACATAAAGAGAGAATTTTGTTGAAAAACTGATTATGTTATTGCAAAAAATAAAGATTTATTGATTGTAAAATTAAAAATTTGTTACAGGACTTTGATAAATTCAGCAGACATAATATACATACCTTAAATTCCTTTTGTGTTTGCATGTATAATACTGATGAACAAAAAGGTTGCTGCCTGTGTAGAAATATAGATTCTTCAGAATTGTTTTTAAATAAAGATAATTTACTTTAATTATATTTAAATAAAACTAAAATTATGAACAAGAGTGAACAATTTAATACAATAGAATTAAGTTACCTTAAAGGGGTTATTGTCCTTAAAGGGCTTTTTCATATTTTTTTAAATGTTTCTCTTAGTGGACATGGATCAAACTTGGTAATAAGCATACTTAGTGTGTTAAAGATGGATGCAAATTTTGTTAAAAGTTTTGATAGTGCAAATTTTTGACTGGTGAGTGATTCAAGCTCATGACGCCTTTACTATAAATATATAACTATTTATATTTACATGTTCATTACAGGGTGCAATCAGATACATAGTTGTTGGAGAATATCCAGCTCCAAGTTTGTTTGGAGTCGATCCTGTCGGTGGTCAAGTGTCAATAATCAGAAGTGTTAGGGGAGATACGTCAGCAGATGTATATAATGTAGGTATTTCTAACAACAGAAACCTGTTATAGCTGAATTATTTGAGTGAATACTTCATGCATGCAATTTAAGTTTGATTGTTTGTTAAATAAATCATGAATTCTCCATAAGCTATTGTAAATATAGAAACAATGTGGTCCATGCCTACTAACTTCTCAAATCTCTATGGGGGATTTGAAGCACTAGAGGATGTAATGCATCTCTTATAGATAAATAAATTATATTTTTTGCCATGAAATTTTGAGAACTTTTTCCTGTTGCTTCATCAAATCCATACTGAATAAACTATATAATGGCTAAGACACTATTCACACTATGTACAAATAATTACCATCTATGGATTAATTTATTTTCGTGGTTTCCAATTTTAGTGGATTGAAGAAAAATTGTATTTTCATCGATATTTGATTTAACAAATGTTGAATAAAACAAGCTTACCGGTATAGGAATTTTTCATGTGGTTTATAAAATCCACAAAAATTGGTATTCCAAGAAAAAATAATGAATTCGCAGTAACTGGAAGCTTCAAATATATCATATCTATTTAAATTTCTTTACAGCTCACTGTTGAAGCCTATGACACATTAAGACCAACAACAAGTGGGAAAGCCCTTGTGCAGATTACAGTGTTACGCAATCCTAATCTTCCAGAATGGGGCTTACCAAGTTATGATTCAGATGTCCGTGAAGATGCACCAGTGTTTTCAGATGTCATCAAAGTCCAGGCTTCTGACAAAGATCCTGATGTAAGTATGGCTTCTTTAAAAAGCTTGTTTTACAATAATGGACACTGCTAGCATAGGGATTAACTGGGGTTTTATATCAAGTCTTTAATTAGGGCCCTGCCAAATGGCGGATGCCCTATAGTGATCAGTCTGTCCGTCCGTCTGTCTGTCCATCCGTCTGTCCATCCGTCCGTCTGTCCGTCCGTCCGTAACAAATCGTGTCCACTCTATATCTAGAGAACCGTTATGATTTCAAAGTTTATACTTGACATGTATATTAACCAACACCAGAGGGTGTGTCATAATGTATGTACAACTTCCTAGGTCAAAGGTCAAGGTCAAAAACTTTGGTTTTAGATGACAACCCCATTTCCTATGGTAAAGATCGTGTCTGCTCTATATCTTGAGAACCGTTATGATTTCAAATTTTATAATTGATATGTATATTAACCAACACCAGAGGATGTGTCATAATGTATGTACAACTTCCTAGGTCAAAGGTCAAGGTCAAAAACTTTGGTTTTAGTTGACAATCCCATGTCCTATGGTAAAGATCGTGTCCGCTCAATATCTTGAGAACCGTTATGATTTCAAAGTTTATACTTGATATGTATATAAACCAATACCAGAGGTCGTGTCATAATTTATGTACAACTTCCTAGGTCAAAGGTCAAGGTCAAAAACTTTGGTTTCATTTGACAACCCCATGTCCAATGATAAAGATACAAATTTTTTACCACACATTATTCACAGCGGGGCCCACAGAGATGGCTCCCATCTCAATGATATCTAGTTTCTTCTTTTTTGTGTTTCCATAATTTTTATTTTATTTTTCTCATATATGTGCCATCATTTTATCCAAAATAATAGGTTACAGTACCTATAAATAGACAATATGATTTGAGCCCTAAACCAGAATTTTACAATCTTCATTACCAAAACCAAACAATTAGTAGCAACACAGAAATCTGTATCTTCTTTAAAAAATCTCAACTTAGATTATGTTTGTAATTTCTTTTTCTCAAATTAGTATAATTATTTGTGTTAAATTTAGCTTAACCCTGACCTATTACTTACGGAAACCCAACTCTTCTGTAAAATCGCACTACATTTAAGATAGTGAACCTCCTTTTTTTACCAACAAGTTTGGACAAATCATATAATAGAAATTTAAAATTTATTGTTGTTGATTGTCTTGATTTTTGTTACAAGTGATGTCTTTACTTATAGAATTGCTAGTTTGTTTTTCAACAGAACTATATTTT
Source organism: Mytilus californianus (assembly GCF_021869535.1). Taxonomy (NCBI): domain Eukaryota; kingdom Metazoa; phylum Mollusca; class Bivalvia; order Mytilida; family Mytilidae; genus Mytilus; species Mytilus californianus. The sequence goes on along the minus strand of NW_026262723.1, from coordinate 40,247,382 downwards.
TTGGCATTTATTTTAGGACACTTTAAGCTATGGTATTGTTAATGAGAGACTTGAAAGAGCACTTACTTCTGGACCCTCAGATTATTTCTTCATTGACGATGTAACTGGTCAGATGAAACTGGCTAAGTCGTTACTGAATACTGATATTCAGAGATTCTATGTAAGTATTAGAATATTTTTAGCAAAGGATGAGATATGATTGGGTAAGTCATGTAAGCAAATAATTAATTCTATGTGCAATGATCTCATACTGTTGATTCATTTATTTTCATGGATTGAGGAACTATTACATTTTCATGGATATTTGGTCCAAGGACACAGTTATCGTCCTTTGGTTTTCGTTGTCTACGAATATAGTCCCTAGTGTGAACAGTGTATAACTTGCATTTTTTTTTATACACTTTCCCAATTCATTTCTTGATATTTTATGCATGAAATATTAAGTAAGGGGATGAAATTACATGTTAAAAATATTTGGGTGCTGAATCTTTATGTTAAGTAGTGATTTGGTCCAGTTAAAAAAGGTCAAAAATTAGAATGTCTGAAGCTGTCAAACTGAATTTTAGCCCCCTTAACACAGAATTGTCAATATTTTGAGTTAGAGCTGGTAGAAGTTTCTATAATTTTGATATTATTTGTATCAATAGTAGTACATTACACCGTAAAAATCTTTTTGAGATAGAGCAGGTGCTATTTTTTTAATTTGAATTTATTGTCTAAAAGAAATGCACTATGAACTGTGTTCTCGGGCCATTTGATTTCGAAGTTTTGCCAAATTCTGCATACTTTTGTACTTTGTTGAACATGTGAATTAGTGGTTATTTTATCCAAGAAATCAATGAATATCGATATCCCACAAATAATTATGAATCCACATTAGTAATTAACTTTAGTTTTTTGAGGTGCTCTGGAAAAAAATCACCAATCTATGTGCAATGATCTGTCAGAAGTGTACTTTGATATGTGAATTGTGCTCCAATGGAGAAATTGCATAGTAAATCAATCAGAGTCGAGCAGGATTTGCAAAATCACATATCAAATCAATCAGAGTCAAACTGAACTGGCCATATGGTGAAGCTTAAAAGTCAATCTATGTTCAAAGATGTCTCTGAACATTTATGTATTTGTACAAAAATAATAATTCACTAAATAGAGAATTTGAAACTTTTCTAGGCAGTTGTGTTCTCTAGTAATTCTCACAGAAAAGAACATATAAGGAAAGGTCTGAAAAGTAATAACATCAATTAATGAGTTTATGTTTAAAACATTACCAAAGTCAAAAGGCTATATTTAGTGTCTCTTAGGGAAGAAACACACATGTACAACTTAAGCTTTTAACATGGACTAATCATAATCCACATAGATGAAGATATTTGTACCATAAATGAGTGCATGTTAGATAAGTATCTGAAAAAAATCATATTGTGTTTATTATAACCAGGTAACCGTGCAAGCTTGTGATGATGGCAGTCCTATGAGGTGTATCAATACCACTGCTACTCTGACAGTTGATCGTACTGGACAGCCACCAATATTCACTAGGAACCAGTACACACAGATCATAGAGGAGAACAAGGCAGTTGGTGATTCTGTATTAGTTGTTACTGCCAATGATGCCAATAGATTGGTAGGTTAATAAAAAAGAAGTTATGTGCTATGTCTGTTAAAAAAGGTCCACCATTTTTATAATTTATATAAGAAATGTAAAAATTACATGACTTTATTTTACCAATTTATGCAATTTCACTATTTCAGAACAACAAATTTCCTTGTTTACTTACCGTAAGAACAGTTATGACCCTGAAGGAAATTTGATGAAGGTCATACTTTCAAACATAAACAGTATTATTGTAAACTTAATGTTAAAGTAGAAATAATTTGGAAGGGATTACAGAGTTTGAAATCAGACATCTTTAATTGAGTTATTAATTTATTGTGACACAAATTCAAGTAACACAATTTTTTTTTCTGTTCTTAATGATATACAAAACTAGCATTCTTTTGTCTTCTTGAATTGTACATAAAAACAGCTGTGATATAAGGCGCTGTTGGTTTAAGCTGCTTTTATGGCAGCAAAGCTTCTAGCCGTAAGATTACTGTGGACTGTTACAAATTTATGAATCTCTTTTCTGTTACCAATCTGCTTAAAATGCAGATCTTGTTTCCACACTTTGCTTACAAGGATCTGACAACTTTTCATTCTACTTTCTGTTCTTATAATTATTATGTCAACCAATGAAATTTGGGCCTAAAGTGCACATGATAATGACAAAATGGGAGGTTCCCTAAAATGTCTTCAAAACAGAAAAGAGGTGTCAGACCCTTGCAAGTGAAATGTGTATACAGAATATTTGAATTGGATAGTGCTATAAGTGTATAACACCCTCCATATTGATTCAGATTACTCTTTCAAAATGTGTTTAAATCCTTAAAAATTTATCCTAATTGCATTTTTATAGTAAATTCAGAACTTATTGTGCAACCAATTAAGTCTTCTTTGCAGAATCTTCTCCATATTAACATTATTAAAAAAGTTATTATATTTTATTTATAGTCGGTAAGCAGATATAGGTTTGATGAAAGATCACCTTGACCTTGTTCATTGTTGATAGTTTTGTTTTTGACATTGCTTACAATTTTATGATCAGAGATTATCTGTTTAGAAAAATGGTTGTTTTATTCTGCCTGTTAACTGAAGTAATGATGTAATTTTTATTACTAAGTACTGATTTGGATAAATATTCATGAGAATTTGTAAAGGATTTCTGCCATTTTTTTGTAGGCTGATTTATTTTAACCATATTTTACATTCTTTAAAAAAAATATTATAAATATCTAGGACTACCTATGCTTTAGTTTTCATAGCTTCCATAATGAACATTGGAGTTTAAAATTTGAAAAAAAAACATTTATTGCTATCATACAACTTTTTATTGTAATTTCCTGAACATTCTGACATACAAGGAAGCTAAGACATCAATTAAACAATTTGTAAACAAATGGAAGCAAATAAAGAAATGCGACAAAAAAATCAATAGCCACAATTTCAAAGTATAACGCCACTTGTATTCATACATCATGAAATTTGAATGATGTGTCAAGTAAATAACCTCTGATCGAAGTATTGTAAATTTTTTAGGTTATGGGTATTTTATTGAACATGTTGACTTACAAATGTTTTTTTTTAAATTTAACCAGAAAATGTTTTACTCTTGATAGTGTTGTTGTATGAAGTTGTTTTTATTATATTACATGTAATTTATGTATGTGATTGTTATATAAAGCAGATGCCCTGGTATGTGAAACTCTGTAAGATATTTTGTTCCAAGGTTACCATTACCTTTGTGCAATCATCCATGACCACAGGAATATGCTGACAGGATTCTGGAACATGATTCGAAAAATAGTCCTCCATATTTTAAGTTACAAATTTTGCATTTTGTGTGCAATTTGTGTCTGATGGTTATTGTGCGAATTAATGATATTTTCAGAATTTTTATATGTCTGACAGTAAAAGATATTACACAAATACACTTCTCTACATCTTTGAGTACACTTAAAAAACTTTCAGTTTAATTGAGGTCTGGAGCTGGCATGTCAGTAACTGCTAGTAGTCCTTTGTTAATTTATGTATCATTGTCATTTTGCTTAGTTTCTTTTGTTACCTATTCTGACATCGGACTCAGACTTCTTTTAAACTGAGTTTTACTGTGCTTATTGCTATGTGTTTCTTTATTCTACATTGGCTAGAGGTATAGGGGGAGGGTTGAGATCTCAAAAAACATGTTTAACCCCGCCGCATTTTTGCACCTGTCCCAAGTCAGGAGCCTCTAGCCTTTGTTAGTCTTGTATGTTTTTTATTTCAGTTCATTTATATGTTTTGGAGTTTAGTGTGACGTCCATTTTCACTGAACTAGTACACAATTTTATTTAGGGACCAGCTGAGGACCACCTCCAGGTGTGGGATTTTCTCGCTGCATTGAAAACCCATTGGTGGCCTTCGGCTGTTGTCTGCTCTTTGGTCGGGTTGTTGTCTCTTTGACATATTCCTCATTTCCATTCTCAATTTTATTCATTGTTTAGCTGTTTCAACAACAGCATGGTGAATAAGAAAATTTTAGCTGCAAAGATACTGGATAATTATACACTCTGAACAATTATTATACATTGTTGACAATCATTATACACAATGAACAATCAGTATACACAATGAACAAGCAGTATACACAATGAACAATCATTATACACAATGGACAATCATTATACACAATGACCAATCATTATACACCATGAACAATCATTATACACTTTGAACAATGGTTATACACAATGAACAATCAGTATAAATAATGTAATGAACAATCAGTATAAATAATGTAATGAACAATCATTATACACTGAACAATCATTATACACTATGAACAATCAGACACAATGAACAATCATTATACAATATGAACAATTATTATACACTATGAACAATGGTTATACAAAATGAACAATCAGTATACATTATGAACCATCATTATACACTGAACAATCATTATACACAATGACCAATCTTTATACAAAATCAACAATCAGTATACATTATGAACCATCATTATACACTGAACAATCATTATACACTATGAACAATCATAAAATATAAAACCAAAAATGACTGTCCTTCCAAGGGAAGATATTTTCTGTCTAAGAATTAACATTTACAGCTGTAAGTGACATCACCAGTCTTTGGTAACTTTTACCTACACTGTCTGTAACTGTAATTTACACACTTTTAACATGTGGTCTGATTTTAGGAACTGTCAAGGACTGTTGTTTGAATCAGTGTTTAAAAATACAGTCTTTGACAGTGCAGGTAACTATTGAGAAAGACTCAGTATTTTTTACAGTTACCAACAGTTGATGATATTCAAAGTTTAATGTTTGTCATTTATCACTATGAAGCAAAAAATACTGCATCTTGAATGGACAGTGTCTTCTGCTTCATAGTGGTATATACAATACTGCAAAACGTTAAATGCCATGGATGTGTATATGAGATCTTATTTATGTTTCGACATGCATGCAGGTGTTTAAAGACCCATGTACGAAAAATATTTCTTTACTGTCTAATTTTATGTGCTATTTTGTTTTGTAGCCAAAAGTAAGTTAATGATAGTATATATTTAAAATAGTTGACATCTTGTAACCAGAAATATCACCCTTTTTTCAGCAGTATCTGATATATGTACAGTATGATATACATTCTTGGAAAATTTATAATTAATTGTACCAGCTAAAGAGACGGGGAAAGAAAGCAAGCTTGCTGAAATTCTATCTTCTGTTTCTTATGTAGTACAATATAATTGTATATTTTCCAATAATGTATATATAGTTTTTATCCTGCAATTTAACTACAATTTATTTTTGAAAAATTAAATTTTTCTTGGCTTTCACTGCTTACAGGATGCATATATTAATATAACACAAGTTAATTTGTACACCTTTATTTTGAATCCAAAATATTTTATTGCAGGATAAAAAATTTTTTTAAAGACTTCCTATTAAATATATTGATCTATAAATTTATAGTACAGATATTTAAAAAAAAATGGTATACATGTATACTCGTATTAAATGAATGGTCTGTAAAATATAGCTTAAGAGTTACAACATCCAATTCCATTTTCTTGCATCCACTTAGAAAACAGGATAGTAGAGCATGTTGCCCTGGTGATATCAAATGTATATCATAGCTTTAGATATTAGTTTAGACCTCAATGCAGCTGTTATAAAAAAAGAGTTGATGCATAAATGTTGCATGATTCAACTGTAAATGAAAAATTCTTTTGTCATCTTTATATCTCTACAAGAAAATTCTTCATTTTATCTTATTCTATGATCTATCTATGGTCTTATATATATTATATGTCTCTGATATCTTCAAGAAAATTATTTCTCTGTGTGTTGTTGAAAACATATATTTTGGTTTTGTTTTTTTTGTTTTTTATGTGATTTTTTTATATTTTCAAAGACTTAGAAAACGTATCTTTGTTATTTTCAGGGTAATGTTGTATATTCAGTTGTACCTCCAGGCAGTGAATACTTCTCTCTGAATTCGTCCTCAGGTGATATTACATTAGCCAAGAGTGTAAAAGATGACTTAGCTACTGATTACAAGGTAATCTTTTATTAATCAATTAGTTGCTGATGACATAATACTCATCTTAAAGTCGTTCTCTCTAAATGACTAAATGAATGATGGAGAAGATGTGGTATGATTGACAATGAGACAACTATCCACCAAAGTCCAAATGGCTTGAATTTAAGCATCTGAAGGTCACAGTATGGCCTTCAACAATGAGCAAAACTCTTACGGTATAGTCGTTGCCCAGACATGACAAACGTTGAAACAATTAGTTTAGATTTTTGTTTTGAGTGTTTTGATCTCCTCATTGATAAAGGCTCTTGAAACAAATATAATGGTTTCAGGTGATATAGTTGGTACAATGCTGGCCATTAGAGCTAATTTCCTAAAGCTTGTAGATTGAGACTTTGGTTGGCTTGCTTGCTTTGTTTGTGTAAATGTTTGCTCAAGCATTGTAATTAAGATTGACGTCTGCAAACAAAATAAAAATAAATAGGCGGAGTTAAACCTGTATACATTATACTTAAATTTGATGATAAAGTCCAATCAAATCTAAATATAATGTATACAGGTTTAACTCCGCCTATTTATGTTGTTTCCAGATGTCAATCTAAATTACAATGCTAGAGCACACATTTATACAAACAAAGCAAGCAATCCAACCAAAGTCTTAATCTACAAGCTTTAGTAATTTAGCTCTAATTCTTTTCATTCCTGAAGTCTGTTCAATTCGACGTTTCAGAATCAAATGGATTATGAGTAATTTCATTGTTTGTACCCCAAAATGAAAATAATGTCACACTATAAGTTGAATTTCCTTTGTTAAGGACGTTGTAGCAATCACAAGGTTTTGGTGTACACTTTTGAAAATATTACCCAGAATGCATGAGATTCTGAAAAGGCAAAATTCCTTTCATCCTTGAAGTCTGTTCAATGGAAGTTTGCTCAACCAAATGAACAGAATAACCTAACTGTATTGATAAAGATCAAAGATATTAAATATATAAAAATATTTCCAATATAAATTTCCTAATAAATGCTTCCTATTTTTTTTAACTGTAAGGTCTTTAGCAGCAACTTTTAACGTCTTATTATGGTGGGGAAAAACTTCTGGAAAGGTTAACCTAATCTGCACTTATTAAATTTCACAACTGAATTGTATGATATTTTTTTTATTTTTCAGTTCCAAGTTGTATCATATGATAGTGGAGAAAGTATTTATAGATCTACCGCAGATGTGACAATAATTGTTACACGTAATCCAAGCCCACCACAATTCTCCGAGGTACCTTACAGTGTAACTCTGGATCAGAACTCACCATACAATTTCATGGTGGTAAACACAACTGCCACTGATGCTGATGGGGTAAGAAAACTTTTACTTTATATTGAAAAAAGATATTCAAATTTTATTGAGATGAATCAAGACAAACAGAGAAACAAAGTCGAAATATATCAAGGGACATTAAAAACTCATAAGTTGAAGAAAAACTAAAAACATCCATGACAAAAAAAAAACAAAAAAAACATGATGTAAAGACGAAGAAGTCCACAAAACACTACAGACTGAGCAACATAAACCCACCAAAAAACTAGCAGTTATTTCAGGTGCTCCAGAATGATAAATACTGTTAATATAAAGTAAAAAAGTTGTTAAAATAATAACTGTGTGATGATAACCTAACTTTTGTAAAGGGTTTAATTTTTTTTTTCGCAGGACATTCCAAGATATTCTGTTGTGGCTTCAGTGCCAACTATGTCTTACTTTAGCTATGATACAGATACAGGTGTTTTGTATCTACGAAAACTTTTGACCTCACCAAATCCTCCCGTTAGATTTGTACTGACAGTCTATGCACGGGATCAGAGGCGTGTAAATGAAAAGACTGGAACTAGTACAGTTACCATCACGATGGACTATGATTCTCAACCACAGTTTAATCCATCAGCGTATACAATTCAAATGGAGGAATCAAGACCTGTCGGAGCTTTAGTTGTAAATACTAATGCAGAAGATCAAGATCTCAAGGTATAGTTTGATAGTTTTGGGTGATCTCAAGGTATAGTTTGATAGTATTGAGTGATCTCAATGTATAGTTGATAGTATTGGATGATCTCTAGGTATAGTTGATAGTATTGGGTGATCTCTAGGTATAGTTTGATAGTATTGGATGATCTCATGGTATAGTTTGATAGTATTGGTTGATTTCAAAGCATAGTTTGATAATATTGTGTAATCTTTAGGTATAGTTTGATAGTATTGGATGATCTCTAGGTATAGTTTGATAGCTTTGAGTGATCTCAAGGTATAGTTTGATAGTATTGGGTGATCTCAAGGTATAGTTGATAGTATTGGATGATCTCTAGGTATAGTTGATAGTATTGGGTGATCTCTAGGTATAGTTTGATAGTATTGGATGATCTCATGGTATAGTTTGATAGTATTGGATGATCTCAAGGTATAGTTTGATAGTATTGGGTGATCTTAACATATGTATACATTCACATCGGCACAACTATGCTCTTGTTAACATATGAGGAAGATCTTAAGATATTACATTATTTTGTGTTGAAATTTTTTTTTTTTTTCTTAATAGCTCATACATATATAAGCTTATCTATACATTAGTTACACTCTAAACAAAATTGATAAAGATTCATATTTTTTTCAAAACTTTGAAAAAATTTGACGATTTTTTCAAAAGTAATAGGAAGCATGTTATTAAATTATAACATCACTGTTGTAAAAAATTTTATATAACTTTCAGGGCTCAATGGTTTATGAAGCCATTGGTGAAATTTTAACATTAATACTTTCAGGGCTCAATGGTCAATGAAGCCATTGGTGAAATTTTAACATTAATACTTTCAGGGCTCAATGGTTTATGAAGCCATTGGTGAAATTTTAACATTAATACTTTCAGGGCTCAATGGTCAATGAAGCCATTGGTGAAATTTCAACATTAATACTTTCAGGGCTCAATGGTTTATGAAGCCATTGGTGAAATTTTAACATTAATACTTTCAGGGCTCAATGGTTTATGAAGTCATTGGTGATTATCCTGCTCCAGATTACTTTGCTGTAGAATCAACTAATGGTACAGTTACAGTAAAAAGAGATGTGAGAACTGATGCCCTCAATCTAGGAACCTACACTGTAAGTCAAGTTACATGTAAAACAAATACTGATTGACAATGGATGAATTCCTCAATCTTGGATCTTACACATTTATTAAGTTACTTGTAAAACAAATACTTTGAATTCATTATTATTCGTGGTATACCAATTTTCTTTGGTATAAGTGGACCACAACTTTAAATGTTCAATAAAGTACAAATTTTCTTTAGGCTAAAATGCTAACTTTTACCATACCACAAAATCAAATATCCACGAAAATACAAATATTCTCCTTCCACGAAAATTGGTACCCACGAAAAAAAGTGAACCCACAGTACAGAAAGACAATGAATAAATTCCTTTATGTTGGATCCTACACATTTAGTCAAGTAACATGTTTAACAAATACAGAAAGACAATGGATAAATTCCTCAATCTTGAATCCTACATATTTAGTCAAGTTACATGTTAAACAAATACAGAAAGACAATGGATAAATTCCTCAATCTTGGATTTTACACATTTAGTCAAGTTACATGTAAAACAAATACAGAAAGACAATGGATAAATTCCTCAATCTTAGATCCTACATATTTAGTCAACCTACATGTAAAACAAAAACATTGACAATGGATAAATTCCTCAATCTTAGATCCTACATATTTAGTCAACCTACATGTAAATCAAATACACATAGACAATGGATAAATTCCTCAACTTGGATCCTACATGTAAGTTGAGTAACGTTTTACATGTAAAACAAGTACAGAAAGACAATGGATAAATTCCTCAATATGGGATCCTACATGTTAGTTAAATTACATGGAAAACAAATGCAGAAGACAATCAATACATTTATGAATTACTAAGGAATGTATAAATGTACAGGTTAAGTAAATTTTAATCTTTTTTATAAAGTTTTTGATAATTAAAGTATGAATGTATGGAATTTTTAATAGAGTACAATTATTGTAGATAAATAGTAATCATGAGGTCTGAAAAAACACTTTTTTTACAGCTGAAAGTGGTTGCATATGACTCACAGATCCCCAGTCTTAGAGCTACAGCTAATGTTACTATAACTATCAATAGGAATCCTAATGGTCCTCAATTCCAGCCAACATCTAACTACTTCAAACAGATACTAGAGAATACAACTGTTGGCTCAGAAATTGTTGATATTGATGCCGTAGATCAAGATAAGGTACAGTATTTGTTCTGATAAGTGGGCTTCTGGATGGGGTTTACAGAATGGAGGATAATAGGCAAATACTACAAATAATGGGTTGCTAAAATATAAAGAATAGAAAATAATGGTGAAAATTTATAAAGAATAGAGAAAAAGGCTTTAAAAATTAAAGAATACAGAATTGAAGGACCCCCCCCCCCCATTCTGCCCCTCTTAAGCCATCTTGTCTACTTATCCAGTAGATACCATACAAAAAAGGATTTCAAGAGTCAAGACACAGATTAAATTTTTCTTTGGAACAATGAAGTACTGTAGACACATTTTTGGCTGAACTATGGCATTTTTAAATATTGTTGTTTTTAAAGATATGAATCTTTGGTTTTCTAATTAGTAATTTTATATTCTTTATATACTTCGTACAAATTTTGGTTCTGTTTTATAAAACAGGCTCCCAGGTTTCTATGCAGATTTATTATTTTTTAGTTTTTTTAAGTTTTGTTTTTTTATATATATCAAACAATTTTAAAATATTTTGGGGATAATTTTGCACTCTCCAGATCTAAATAATAGCAGATATTTGAATAATTGTTTTTTAAGCATCCTAAATTATCCATGAATATCATCACCATTGAAGGGATACATAATTAAAAGAGATAGCTCTTAAATATTCAACAGAATGTTTTAATAGATTTGCAAAAGAAAGCATCATATTAACATGGATTTAATTTTAAAGCAGATGACAAATTTTTACATTAATTTGTTGTCTGAATGTTGTCTGAATTTTGTCTTCCTGATATTGCTTCATTTCCAAATAATTACATTAGATGTATGTTTCATTATAATACGTTATTCTGATTGGCTAACTGCTATCTCGCGTTATTCCTTAATCAACTTCATTACACAATGAAATTTATCATTCATGAGGACACGAGGTCCCACAATAAAGTGCACAGGTAAATTAAATAAAAACTTGATAAAAATCGTGTTTTCATGATCCTAGTCAAAAAATGTAATTATAAGTATTGAATGCTTCTTTTTGTAACTTCATAGGGTTGTAAAAGCGTTGAACGTGCGCACATTTTTAGAATGAAGGGCTTTCGTGCTTCATACAAAATGTACTTCGGTCAACGCTTTTACACCCCAATGAAGTTACAAAAAGAAGAATTCAATTCTTAATGAAATTAAGAAATATTTGCATGTCATTCTTTTTCTTTATATAGGATACATTGACCTATGAGATAGTACAGGCTTCCAGCAATGGTATGGACATATTTTTCATAGATCCCAGTACAGGAGCGATCATTAACAAACAACCGCTGACCTCTGACTCCACACCTGACAATACGTATAATGTAAGTATCAACACTCACTGTAACTACACCCCTTTAAACACTTATTTTGTATGTATCACTCCAAATCAACACTGACCTCTGGCTACAATGGTCAATGGTCAATAAAAAGTATCAAAATCAAATGACCACTTACTTTCTGGTAACACACCTTTTGGTACTTACAATGTAAAAAGCCAAAGTCAGATAAATAAATAAATTAGATAGTTTATAATACCTATTTTATTATGGCTGTTCTTTCTGTTTAAATATTGATAGAAAAATCTTAGAAAATGAGGTGTTTTGCAGTTTTTCCTTAAATTTTAAAATCTTAGAATAATTGGAATATAAAAGGCAAATTCAAATATATTATAACTGATATTTGTCAGACTCATGTCTTATGAAGTCTGGAGAATGTTACTTGTTTTCAGACTCCAATAGTTTTGGATTAGGGAGCTACCATTTGATTTTCATGGGGGGGTAGGATGAAATTTGAAAAAAATAGGCAGGACAGGAGTTTTGAGTTAAAAAAAAAGGCAGGATGAGACACTTTGCAAAAAAAAAGGCAGGATGACAATTTATTTTAAAAAAGTCAGGATGAACTAAAAAAAAAAAAGGCAGGACCAAATAGAGTGAAAAATAAAAAGACAGGACAGAGATTACAACTAAAAAAAAATGCAGGACAAAATGTTTATCCTAGCCCCCCCCAAAAAAAAAAAAATCAAATGGCAGCTCCCTTATAAAGGGCAGGAAAAGTGGTTTTATAATATCATGTTATAGATATTTATTATATACTAAGTAGTAAATGCATGTAAATTTTCAGTGTAATACAATTAATGGGTCAATTAACTGTTCTGTATCAGCCATCAATGATGATATCGATTTCAGTCACGGTTGGAAAGACTTTATCTAACCCCTAATCTGTACTATGTGATGTCACATGTTGTTTTTTTTGGTATATGTAAAAAATTTATAATATAGTATGGCTTTTTCAATATCATACACCATATCAACCCTCAACCAATATAATCCCTTGACCAGAGCTCTTGGGATTATGTTAGTGTCTCGAGTTGATGTGGTTATGACATTGAAAAAGCCATATAAGATGGTCCTGATGAGGTTTACAGAATTAGAGAATAATGGCAAAAAATACAGAATAAATGACCAAAAAAATAAAGAAAAGAGAAAAATAGACCCCAAAAAAGTAAAGAATAGAAAATAGTTTGGTGCTAAAAAAAAGAGAATAATGGGCAAAATGAATAATGAATAGAGAAAAATAGCCTAAAAAGAATTCAGAAATGGAGGACATCCCATCAGACCATCATCTCTATATTGATTTATTTATATTATCTTCCTTGATTAGTTGATTGTTCAAGCTGTGGATGGTCGTGGCCAAGCAGCTAATGCCACTGTCCAGATACAGATCATCCGTGAGGTGGCAGACATACCACCAAGGTTTACAGATTCAACATTTAACACAGAAATCAGATTTGACCAACAAATGAATGTTAATTTCTACAGAGTGAATGCTACAGACCCAGATCTGAAGGTATTACTGGGGATTCATTTATTTTTCATAGATACCAATATTCATGGAATGAGGAAAAGTGTTTGTGTTATTGGGTTGCTGTCTTATTTAATATCTCTTTTTTAGCTCACCTGGCCCAAAGGGCCAAGTGAGCATTTCTCATCACTTGGCGTCCATCATCCGTCGTCGTCGTTAACTTTTACAAAAATCTTCTCCTCTGAAACTACTGGGCCAAATTTGACCAAATTTTACCAAACTTGGCCACAATCATTATTGGGGTATATAGTTTATAATTTGTGTCCGGTGACCCGGCCAACCAACCAAGATGGCCGCCATGGCTAAAAATAGAACATAGGGGTAAAATGTAGATTTTGGCTTATATCTCTGAAACCAAAGCATTTAGAGCAAATCTGACATGGGGTAAATTTGTTTATCAGGTCAAGATCTATCTGCCCTGAAATTTTCAGATGAATCAGACAACCCGTTGTTGGGTTGCTGCCCCTGAATTGGTAATTTTAAGGAAATTTTGCCGTTTTTGGTTATTATCTTGAATATTATTATAGATAGAGATAAACTGTAAACAGCAATAATGTTCAGCAAAGTAAGATCTACAAATAAGTCAACATGACCAAAATGGTCGGTTGACCCTTTAAGGAGTTATTGCCCTTTATAGTAAATTTTTAACCATTTTTCGTAAATTTTTGTAATCTTTTACAAAAATCTTCTCCTCTGAAACTACTAAGACAAATTTAACCAAACTTGTCCACAATCATCATTAGGGTATGTAGTTTAAAAAATGTGTCCGATGACCCCGCCCGTGAACCAAGATGGCCAACATGGCTAAAAAATAGTACATAGGGTAAAATGTAGTTTTTGGCTCATATCTCTGAAACCAAAGCATTTAGAGCAAATCTGACGAGTATAAAATTGTTCATTAGGTCAAGATCTGCCCTGAAATTTTCAGACCAATCAGGCAACACGTTGTTGGGTTGCTGCCCCTGAATTGGTAATTTTAAGAAAATTTTGCAGCTTTTGGTTATTATCTTGAATATTATTATAGATAGAGATAAACTGTAAACAGCAATAATGTACAGCAAAGTAAGATCTACAAATAAGTCAACATGACAAAAATTGTCAATTGACCCCTTAAGGAGTTATTGCCCTTTATAGTCAATTTTTTACAATTTTCATAAATTTTGTAAATTTTTGTAAATTTTTACAAAATATTTTCCACTGTAACTACTGGGCCAAGTTCATTATAGATAGAGATAATTGTAAGCAGCAAGAATGTTCAGTAAAGTAAGATCTACAAACACATCACCATCACCAAAACACAATTTTGTCATGAATCCATCTGTGTCCTTTGTTTAATATGCACATAGACCAAGGTGAGTGACACAGGCTCTTTAGAGCCTCTAGTTTTATGTCCTCGCCGCTGGGAGAAGGGAGCAGTAAGTGTTACCCTTGTTTGTCAGTACGTAAGTCCCAACTTTGGTTTCCGTTCTCTAACTTTAGTTTGCCTCAACCAAATGTAAAGAAACTTGTACACAATGCTTATTACCATAAAACACAGATCAAGATCGAATTTGGGTGGCGTCACTTTTACAGTTCTCTAGAAATGTCCCTTTATAATGATATATGCAAGCGGTGGAATCATCTGTGTCCCATGGACACATTCTCAATTTTTTTTTACCTGTTTTGTAGAAACTTGATTTATGCAGAGTAAAATCAAATCTTTGTTAGTCGATATGAAGTTAAAAGTATGCCAGATATCCCCCAATTTTTCAGTGTCATTGAAAATTTCTGGTGGACTTAATTTTGCAGAACCTTCATATTTAAACTTATATTATTTAAATTTGTTTGTTTTGAATATTGTAGAAATATTAGCCACTGGATGTTAAGCAAAAAACAGTCATTTAGTTCAACCCCCCTTTTTCCTAAAAAAAAATTGAAAGGACATTCTTATTTGTACAAATTTTATTGATATAATTTTTTTTATATTTGCAGAAAGAGCTTGTTTATGAATTAATTGGAGTGTACCCAGCACAGAATTTCTTTGTTGTGAACCCAGCAACAGGTGACGTGTCACTGAAGGCTGCATTAACAGCAGATCCACTCGCTTTACTTGACTATACAGTAAGTATAATATTACTTTTATTTACAATAGCTCCACTCACACATAAGATTATAAAGTAAGATATTGTGCATATTCACTCCAATGGAAGACTATAAGATTCTTACACAAGTCTATATTGAGTAGAGTGACAGATTTTTTTTTTGTAAGCAGAAGATATCCAGATGTTCAATTTTAGAATTGAATTACCTGTAACTTTTGTAGGGAATTATTTTGGGAAACCAAATACTGTAAACCAACTTATCTTCGTGGCTACTTTATTTCGCGATTTAAGGGTAATGTACAGGTTCACTACTGCTTATTTTCGCGATAGCAAATGAATTTCATCATTCATATTATAAAACATATATAAAAGGCATATTCGCGGATATTTATTTTCACGAAAAAATTATGCCTGCGAAATTAGCGAAAATAAATCGCTCGCCAAAATTAGTTGGTTTACAGTATTTAAAATAAAGCTTTGCCATGTAAAAATTTCCCTTTTGGTGCCAGATATTGATGTTGTTTTAGGTTTTAATTGCAGCTGAACAAATCCTTCTGTATGGTTCGACTTTTACAATTGTACAATTTAGCGTAGGTTGAACTATCTTGCATGGCGTTAAAAAGTGAACTTCTTACAAACAA
Source organism: Mytilus californianus (assembly GCF_021869535.1). NCBI lineage: Eukaryota > Metazoa > Mollusca > Bivalvia > Mytilida > Mytilidae > Mytilus > Mytilus californianus. The sequence goes on along the minus strand of NW_026262723.1, from coordinate 40,231,328 downwards.
TTTCAAAAGTTGAAATATAAGATCTCCTATATATGTTGGAACCTTGTTGACTTAAACTCACATTGTATAAATCTAATGAATTTGATATCTTGTATTTTAGCTCCGTGTCCAGGTCTATGATTCTGCTCTCCCTGATGTTCGAGCAGAACAGAGTTACAATGTCAAGGTGAACCGTAATCCAAGAAACCCAGAGTTTTTAGCATCATCTTATTCTATTTCAATCAAGGAGAATTATCCAATAGGTGGAGCTGTTATAACTGTCAATGCAACAGATGCTGATGGGGTGAGTTAGATTTAATGACTGTTAAATAAAAGTTCTCAAGTACTGTTTGTTCAGAAATTTATTAAAACTAATTCAAGAAAACTTAGGACAGGACATTCTAATGCAGTATGATATGTAAGGCCACTTTGGTCACTGATGAGTCTTTTGTAGACGAAACGCTCGTCTGGCACAAATATAAAATTTCAATCCTGGTATCTATGATGAGTTTATTTGGATGACGTCTGGTGTCAATTCCCTCAGTTGATGGTCGGAGTCAGTGGCAATTCTGTTGAAGTCTTATGATTTTGGAATATTTCATACAAAATATTTGTACAATGTAGGAAAATATTAAATTCATTTGTATGAACTTTTCTCTTGTTTTGTAGCAAGTGCAAATAACTTTCATATTTTCCTTCAATGTACGAATATTGTTTTTATCCATCAACTTAACATTTATACTTAAATGTAAAGTTTTTTGCTTCCCAACCTTTAGATTACCTTAGCTGTATTTGGCAAAACTTTTAGGAATTTTTGGTCCTCAATGCTCTTCAACTTCGTACTTTATTTGGCCTTTTTATCTTTTTTTTGATTCAAGAGTCACTGATGAGTCTTTTGTAGACGAAACGCACGTCTGGCGCAAATACAAAATTTCAATCCTGGGATCTATGATGAGTTTATTTCATTTGTTCTTGAAAGAATTGATATCATCGATAAAAAAAATCCAGATTGCATTCATTTACATTTATGTTCTGCAGCAACTTTTTTGTAAATGGCATTAACTTATTTTATTTTATGGTTACGAAGGATTTGCAGTAAATATAAAAACATGCTATAATTTTAAAATTTACAGTTTTTGTGGGGTTTTTATGTGTGTGTTAATTTGACCTCTATACTTTGTTAATAATACTTACCAAATTGCAATTTTATTTAGAATACTAAAAGAAAATTCTTTACAAAGTGTAACATAATTATAAGTAATTTAAAAGTAAAATTAATTATGACTTTTATCTTTCCGCTGAACTTGTTGAAAATTTACAAAATGAATAATGTTTTCTTCATTTCTTTTAAGGATGTAGTGAAGTACAGTATTATTGAGGATACAAATGGTGTAGCAGCCAAAAAGTATTTCTTTATAAATGCAGAAAATGGTATCATCTTTGTGTCTGACAATCTGAAGAAGTCTGCACCCACAGGGACTTTCAGCGTAAGTTTTCTTCATTAGTGTGGAAAATGGTAACAGTTAGTATTTGATTACTGTAAATTCAGAAATTATTGCGTGCATATATTATTGTGATTTTTGAGAAAATAAACAATAATGCGAGATTGATTAATGCGATTTCAAGAAAATCTGGATACAGATATATGTACCCATTGGTGGCCTTCAGCTGTTGTCTGCTCTGTGGTTGGGTTGTTGTCTCTTTGACACACTCCCCATTTCCATTCTCAATTTTATTAGATATCAAAATGCAAGTTTTTATACGACCTTTTTGCGGTCGTATATTGGTATGACATTGGCGTCGTCGTCCAAAGACACATTGGTTTTCGCTCTCTAACTTTAGTTTAAGTGAATGGATCTCTATGAAATTTTACCATAAGGTTCAATACAACAAAAGTAAGGTTGGGATTGATTTTGGGGGTTATGGTACCAACAGTTAAGGAATTAAGGGCCAAAAAGGGGCCAAAAATAAGCATTTTTGTAACTTCCAGACATAACTTGTGTGTTAGTGTATGGATCTCTCTGACATTGTACCACAAGGTTCCATATCACAAAGGGAAAGCTTGGATTGATTTTGGGGGTAATTGCCTCAAAATTTTAGGAATTAGGGGCCAAAAACAAGAATTTTTCTAGTTTCATGACAATAACTTGTGTGTAAGTCTATGGATCTTTCTTAAATTGTACTACAAGGTTCCATATCACAAAGGGAAAGCTTGAATTGAGTTTGGGGGTAATTGCCCAAAATGTTAAGGAATAAGGGGCCAAAAATAAGCATTTTTCTAGTTTCCAGACAATAACTTGTGTTCAAGTGTATGGATCTCTCTGAAATTGTACTGCAAGGTTCCATATCACAAAGGGAAAGCTTGGATTGATTTTGGAGGTAATTGCCTCATAATTGTAGGAATTAGGGGCCAAAAAGGGGAAAAAAACAAGCATTTTTCTAGTTGTATGACAATAACTTGTGTGTAATGTCTATGGATCTTTCTGAAATTGTACTACAAGGTTCCATATCACAAATGGAAAGCTTGAATTGAGTTTGGGGGTAATTGCCCAAAAAGTTTAGGAATGAGGGGCCAAAAAGGGGCAAAAAATAAGCATTTTTCTATTTTCCAGACAATAACTTGTGTTCAAGTGTATGGATCTCTCTGAAATTTTACTGCAAGGTACCATACCACAAAGGGAAGGCTGGGATTGATTTTGGGGGTAATTGCCTCAAAATTTTAGGAATTAGGGTCCAAAAAGGGGCAAAAAACAAGCATTTTTCTAGTTTCAGGACAATAACTTGTGTGTAAGTGTATTGATCTTTATGAAATTGTACTACAAGGTTCCATATCACAAAGGGAAAGCTGGGTTTGAGTTTGGGGGTAATTGCCCTAAATGTTTATCAATTTGGGGCCAAAAAACAAGCATTTTTCTAGTTTCCAGACAATAACTTGTGTTCAAGTGTATGGATCTCTCTGAAATTGTACTGCTAGGTACCATACCACAAAGGGAAGGCTGGGATTGAGTTTGCGGCTGATGAATCATAAGGGGGTTCAAAAACTTTTGGGGGGGTGATTTTTTTTTTCCTTTTTTTTTCTCAAAAATTTTCCATTTTAAATTGATTATTTCTGATTTGTATATAAAAGCAAATAATAATGATATGGCTTGAATAGGTAAATTAAAAATTTTTAAGTGCTTAGACCACATTCATTCTGTGTCAGAAAACTATGCTGTGTCAAATATTTAATCACAATCCAAATTCAGTTCTGTATCAAGCTTGAATGTTGTGTCCATACTTGCCCCAACTGTTCAGGGTTCGACCTCTGCGGTCGTATCAAGCTGGGCCCAGCGGAGCATTTTATTATTATTGCTATACTCACCCGATCGCATTGTTCGCATTAATAAGAACCTCACAATAATTTCTGAATTTACAGTATCTTAACCATAAGTCCATATCAAGAGGAATATTCATTGTTCAGGTTTTTTTGTGTTCAAGCTTTAAAATTACCTACATGATTTTCCTGTTTTGGTTGATAGCAACACAAAAAGATGTAAGTATGAAAAAGTGTTTAGAGTCTGAATTTGTTTTATTTTTTAAATAAAGAATACAAACACTTACTGCAAATGTTTGAAGATTTTATATTTGGAAGTTTCTTTAATCAAATTTCACTACAAAGTTTCTGCTAACCAGGAAAAATTACATATGGTAATGTCAATTTACCAACAACCCAACAATAACTAGCTGTATAAATAATTCTCATTTTTTAGAGTCAACGGATTAAAAATATAAAAGAATGGTACGCCATTGAATTGTTTACATTGTTAAGGATGTTAGTAAGTAATCACAAAGCTTTGGTGTATGCTTTTGAAATCATTACCCAGAATGCTCTTAGATGGTTAATTGGTATTGTTTAGTGCATTTGACCCTTTTGTTTGGGTTTTTATCAGGTTTTTTTTGTAAGAAGTAAAATCAGCTTTCTATTTCAGCAACTTGTGCTTATAACTTAACTTGTAACTGTAAACTTATAATTTACAGTTCAGAGTGAGAGCTCGTGATCAAGGGAAACCAGAAAACTATGGAGAAGCGTCAGTGGCAATAACCATTGACCGTGATGATAACACGCCACAGTTTGTGTATCCACCTAACCTGTCAAATTACTATGCCACAATAGAGGAGACGAGGACTGGTTTGATCTTGTCTGTTAGGGCTACGGATAATGACAATGAACCTACTGTAAGTTACCTACTGTTGTACCATTCATTTTTTAGCTCACCTGGCCCAAAAATAACTTTACTGTACGACAATTGAAGAATGAGTTTTATTAAAATAACGATAAGTTTATAAATTCTAGTTAGTTCAGTGAACACAAAATGGTATAGAGAAGGTTAGAAATCAAGCTAGAGTTTCACATTTGATTTAATTAGACATGGCTCAATGTAATTTCAGAATTTCTTCAATTTAAATTATGCATTGTTAACACAGTTTTATTTATTTATTTCAGGGCTCTATTCAGTATGAGGCTGTTGGAGATGGACTCGCTATAGCATATTTTGATGTACAGAATAACGGCAATGTTGTCGTTCAGAAATCTCTCTTGACAACAACAGAGACAAATTTCTTGGTATGGCACTATTCTGCTACAAGGAAAAATTTTCTTAAAATTGAGAATGGAAATGGGGAATGTGTCAAAGAGACAACAACCCGACCATAGAACAGACAACAGCAGAAGGTCACCAACAGGTCTTCAATGCAGCGAGAAATTCCCACACCCGGAGTCGTCCTTCAGCTGGCCCCTAAACAAATATATATACTAGTTCAGTGATAATGAACGCCATACTAAACTCCAAATTGTACACAAGAAACTAAAATTAAAAATAATACAAGACTGACAAAGGCTAGAGGCTCCTGACTTGGGACAGGCGCAAAAATGCAGCAGGGTTAAACATGTTTATGAGATCTCAACCCTCCCCCTATACCTCTAGCCAATGTAGAAAAGTAAACGCATAACAATACGCACATTAAAATTCAGTTCAAGAGAAGTCCGAGTCTGATGTCAGAAGATGTAACCAAAGAAAATAAACAAAATGACAATAATACATAAATAACAACAGACTACTAGCAGTTAACTGACATGCCAGCTCCAGACTTCAATTAAACTGATTGAAAGATTATGTCTTCATCATATGAATATCAGGCACAATCCTTCCCGTTAGGGGTTTAGTATCATACCATCATAACATATATGAGAAGAACATAACCTGTGTCATGCCAACAACTGGTTTTTAAATAAATGTGTTTAGTGCCGATGCAAAGACCCTATAAGTGAATCAATATTAACGCCAAAATATGCAATCTTTAATGACCTGACAACAGTATCGTAACTATATCCCTTCTTAATAAGTCTATTTAAAGGTTTTGTTAGCTTCAGAGGTGAATACTGACATTTTTGTGCTTTATAAAGAATATTTCCATAAAAAATTGGATGTGAAATACCTGAACGTATAAGAAGTCTGCATGTTGAGCTATATTTACAAATGATGTCCTTATACCGATGATAAAATTTAGTAAATGTTTTGACTAGTTTGTGATATCGAAAACCCTGGTGTAATAATTTAAACTTTAAATTAAACTATTTATTCATCAAAAATGAGAGCACAACATTTATGACGAAAAAATAATTATAATTTGGTTTATAATTCTATGAAGGTAAATGTATCATTACACTTCTATTACAGAAATCTGTTCTGTCAAAAGAGAGAATATGTTAAATGCTGAAACACCTTCATGATTTATTTCACATAAATCCACCAATCAATTTCCTAAAATTATACTGAACTAAACATGGAATGAATTGAAAGTTGAAATAAGTTTATTTTTCTGAAATTTGAATAGTCAATGCATACACTTTAAACAGGTTCATTTGAAAGTTCATTTTTGTTTGCAGTTACAAGTCAAAGCCTACCATTCTTTCTGGCCAGACAATGCAGTATTTGGTAACGTCAACATCACCGTAAGACGTAATGTAAACTCTCCAATCTTCACGCCAAACAACAACAACAACTACCGAGTTCAGATTAATGAATACCATCCATTCGGACAAGTTGTTGCTTCTATAAGAGCTTCAGATAATGATCAGGTATTATTTGTATTTTTAAAATTTCAATTAACAACATTGAAAATTTAGCAATGGCTTTTAAAGTTGGGTTATTATTTTTAAAGAGTTTATGTTGGTATGACAAGATTGTACTTTAACATTAGTATTTTCGCGGAAGACCATTTTTAGAAGTTCATTTCTATATTCATTTTGAAAATTAATCTAATTGGTATAATATTCTTTTTGGGAAAAAAAATAAACCAGGAAAGATTTTCCCTTTATAGGGAAACTTCTGAAAGGGTTTGCATTACTCTTGTATAGTAAAGACTTGATAACTTCAGGATTCAAATATGAGTTTACAGAATTAAATTTTTCTTTTTTTAGGATAGTATTTGACACTTTATTATCTAAGGATACTATTTGATACTTTATCGTTTAAGGATACTATTTGATACTTAATCATTTAAGGATACTATTTGATACTATTTCGTTTAAGGATACTATTTGATACTTTATCATTTAAGGATACTATTTGATACTTTATCATTTAAGGATACTATTTGATACTTTATCGTTTAAGGATACTATTTGATTCTTTATCATTTAAGGATACTATTTAATACTTTATCATTTAAGGATACTATTTGATACTTTATCATTTAAGGAAACTATTCGATACTTTATCATTTAAGGATACAATTCAATGTTTTATCATTTTAGGATACCATCCGATACACCATTCTGGGACCACCAGCAGATAAGAACTATTTCTACATTCAATCTGGCACTGGGGATGTGTACCTTAGACAGTCACCAAGTAAAAATCCAACTGTTTCTCAGTATGTGGTAAGTCGGCCATGATTTTTTCATAAATATATAAATAAATGAGTATAATACAAAAAGATGTACTGAAGCTGTTTGTAACCCAGATGCTGACCCTAACTTTACGAAAAAAAATTGTCCTAATAGCTCAGAAAACTCAAAACAAGTTTGAATTTGGTTAGTGTCACTTTTACCGTTCTTGAGTTATGTCCCTTTATAATGTTATATGCAAGCATGGGTGTATGTCATCTGTGTCCCATGGACACATTCTCCATTTATTTATATTTGTTCAAAAAAAGAAATTATGTTTTGCAAATTTCTTTTCTTTATTGTGTAGTCTACATGAAGCAGTGATCCTATTTTTTATTTGTTAGAAAAACAGAATTTATTTCTTTGCTTGGAAGAAGGAAGTTTTTTAAAACTTTTTGTGAGACCTCTATAGTTTGCCATAGTCACTTGAATTATAACAATTATTGGTTATGCATATATCTAGATGACTGTTGAAGCTAGTGACCAGAGAAGTCCACCTAACACTGTCAATGCCACCCTGACAGTAGACATTGTAAAGAATTCTCTGCCAACATTCTCTAATCTCCCTGGTACCATACAGTTACGAGAGGATACACCAGTAACACAGTTAGTGTACCAGGTTACAGCTCAGGATACTGATATAGGGGTAAATATTACATTTCATGTAGCGAAATTGGTCTGTAAGGAATTAGGGATGGGAATATTTGATAAAAAAATGGTAAAACGCAGAAATTATTGCAATGTTTTAATTAATTATAAAATGCAACCGTATCAGTTTCGCAATAATAAAAATTGGCTTTCATATTTTCAGCAAAATTTTTGCAATCACATAAATTCAATTTTCGCATTTTTACCAGTAATCAGTGATTTGCATTAATAAATGCAAGCATTAAATTCTGAATTTGCAGTATTTATCAAACTTTGATTAAAGAATGTCCTTTGAAATAATTTATAGGTAACCAGTGGACAGCTGACCTTTGCAATTGTAGGAGACAGTTCAGCTCCAAGCTTCTTTAAGATTGACCCAACCACTGGTGTTATCACCCCTCGTGTAAATTTAACGTCTGATGACACAGAGCTGCAGTACAAGGTATGTCTTCTTTATATTCTAGATTAATATTAGTATAGCTTAAAGATAACAAACCTTTCTTATGTTTTAGAAATCATTTTACTCTACTTATATGGGTTCCATCTTTTCTAGGTGGTTCAGATACCATTTTGTGTTTAAAAGTATACCAAAGTGTTTCATTTTTCATAGCTAACTGATTTATTATCTTTTTTTTAATGTTTGTCTATGTATGAAATTAGATTGGTGTATTTCCATCTGTATATTGCAGAATTTAATAAATGTATGAAAATTCAGACTAATAAATAAGGGGTTGCCCTAAAATTACATGGTATATAACATGAAATTGTGATGGTAAAGACTGATTTTTTTCTGATAACACACAGCAGTTGAAGAAATACATAGAATTTAGGAGTTCTCATGTGGAGAGAGGCATAAAATGGGTATTTCATTTTCAGGACCAATTTTAGTCAAAACTGCCAAAAATTAGGCCTTTTTTTTTTTATCAATGTGGCCTTTTAAGACTACTTTACTAAGAGATTTTATTACAACGCTATCATCCTTTTTTGGGGCTGAAAAGTAACCTATTATAATTTATTTAGAAATTCTAAATTCACATTTTCAAAGAATTACATTTCACCTAGTGATAGATTCCTATACAACATAGTGAAATTAATAAACCCAAATATTCAGTGAGAACTGCTAAGATTCAATAGTAGAATAGATTTACTTTAATTGGATAGTCAAACGACGCCACAGCACAAACAAACAAGCAAATATTATAAAAAAAATCTGTGCAAGACTTAACTGATAAAAGATAAAAAAAAAATAAATGAGCAAGATGAAATGAAATCGTATTGACAGATATTTTGGTTCAACAAAAGGCCTTTCTCTGTCAGTCCTTTTACAAATTGTTATAAACCAATGATTTCTTTGTGCGTTAAAAAGCTCACTGATTTATACAGGTAATTTTGTGCTTTATCCTATTAAAAAAAAAGATATATATATACAGTCAAACCTGTATTAAGCAGTCATACATGAGAAGTATAAAAAATGACCTCTCAAGAGAGGTGACCTTTAAACTGAGGTTCCGATAAAAATTCCAATTCTGACATCCCACATGGCCGGGACTGGGGCTAATTGTTGTGTTTTCATTTGGTAGAATTATCATTTGTGCGGGGTGTTTTCATTTGGTAGAATTATCATTCGTTTGGGCAGCCAAATTAAAAATACAGATTCTGAAAAGAAGTGCTCCTTTGAAGGAGGGAATTCCTTATACAGATACAGATACTGAATGGCAGATTCCAGCGCTCTAAATTTGAAGAAAACATTGGAAATAGTTAATATTGTGGAGAAATAAGTCGGTGATACGGTTTTTAATTGAAACAGAAAAGAGTGGAACACGAGAAATTCATAAAATCACCTCCTATTGCGCTATCTCGGTTGCAAACGAGTTCCGATACGCACTTTGACATCAATACTAAACACATGTATTCTTCATCATGATTATATTTTAGTTGCGAAAAAAAAAAACATAAACATGGCTGTTGTTTAAAGTTGAAATGACAATTTCGTACGAAAATTTAGGTGACCGATTACTGCATTGGACAGTTTTGAAAAGAGTTTAATTATATAGAGAAAGCGTTAAGGAGGGTCTGAATGTGACTGTTAGAGGCAGGTGACCACTGAAACGAGGTAACTGTTAATGCAGGTTTGACTGTATATACTATCATGGTAAGGTTTTTTTTTTATATATATACATGCATTTGGTATAAATTAAACCTTCTTTTTCATTACAGCTAAGGATAGTAGTATATGACTCAGAAATCCCACAGATGACAACTGAATCTGTGCTGACTATAAATATGACACGTAATCTCAATGCTCCAGACTTCATCCCACCTGTCTACAATTTCCCGATCACTGACCAGTACAAGGTGGCTCAACATGTTGGAACGCCAGTTACAGCCACTGATGGTGATGGGGTAGGTATTGCAGAAATTTCAAAAGAAATATGTTAGTACAACACACCACACCAACTCCTGACTCTTCAGATAAATTGCTTTTCGTATGAACAAGAAAAACCACTGTTACAAAATTTTCTTGAGCCCTTTTGCGGCAGTCTGTATTTTTATCTTCAATATTTTTTGTATTCCCTATTTTCCTTTTTATGTTTTTTGTATTCCCTATTTTCCTTTTTATATTTTTTGTATTCCCCATTTTCCTTTTTATATTTTTTGTATTTCCTATTTTCCTTTTTAAGTTTTTTGTATTCCCCATTTTCCTTTTTATATTTTTTGTATTCCCTATTTTCCTTTTTATATTTTTTGTATTCCCTATTTTCCTTTTTAAGTTTTTTGTATTCCCCATTTTCCTTTTTATATTTTTTGTATTCCCTATTTTCCTTTTTATATTTTTTGTATTCCCCATTTTCCTTTTTATATTTTTTGTATTCCCTATTTTCCTTTTTATATTTTTTGTATTCCCCATTTTCCTTTTTATATTTTTTGTATTCCCTATTTTCCTTTTTAAGTTTTTTGTATTCCCTATTTTCCTTTTTATTTTCCTTTTTATATTTTTTGTATTCCCTATTTTCCTTTTTATGTTTTTTGTATTCCCTATTTTCCTTTTTATGTTTTTTGTATTCCCTATTTTCCTTTTTATATTTTTTGTATTCCCTATTTTCCTTTTTATATTTTTTGTATTCCCTATTTTCCTTTTTATATTTTTTGTGTTCCCTATTTTCCTTTTTATATTTTTTGTATTCCCCATTTTCTTTTCCTTTTTATGTTTTTTGTATTCCCTATTTTCCTTTTTATATTTTTTGTATTCCCTATTTTCCTTTTTATGTTTTTTGTATTCCCCCATTTCCTTTTTATATTTTTTGTATTCCCCATTTTCCTTTTTATATTTTTTGTATTCCCTATTTTCCTTTTTATATTTTTTGTATTCCCTATTTTCCTTTTTATGTTTTTTGTATTCCCTATTTTCCTTTTTATATTTTTTGTATTCCCTATTTTCCTTTTTATGTTTTTTGTATTCCCTATTTTCCTTTTTATATTTTTTGTATTCCCTATTTTCCTTTTTATATTTTTTGTATTCGCTATTTTCCTTTTTATGTTTTTTGTATTCCCTATTTCACTTTTTATGTATTGAATTGAATTTTTATCAAATATATTGATATTTTTTGTCATTATTATTATTTTTTGTATTAAAAATAATTTTCAGGGTTTAAGAGGTATAATTTTGATTTGATATAAATTTCCATATTAATCAGCATTATACTTTTTGTTTCTTTTTCAGGATACATTGGTATATGAAATAGTAAATGGACCACTTGACTTTTTCTATTTGAATCCTGTAACAGGACAGCTGACTTTAATCAAAGACCTGGCCACCACAAACCAAAAAACATTTTCAGTAAGTGCACAAGTATATCATTACTTCAATGTTATCAGTTTTAAATTTTTCTAATTTCAATTTTATATGAATTTTTACATTTATTGATCAGAGAATATTTTTAAGAAATTAAACAGAATTTTCAAGCAACTTCACAAATTTATCTTGAATAGAGTTTTAATGACCTCAGATGAGAACGAATTGAGAACTACAGTCAAAATTGCTATAAAGGTGTAATACCACCATTTTATCCTGTCCATTACTATAGACAAAATTTCACATAACATTTCATTGTATATAAGAAAATAACCATCACTGGAAGTTTACCAATCAAATTTTCACTCCTTTTTTTCCTGTGTACAAGCTTTAGTAACCATGTAACCTCAAGTTTCCAAAATATTAGAAACACCAAATAAAAATAAGGGTGCTTTGAAACACCCAAGATATATGTTTATGACTCAGAAATTTTTTACTGCAATGAATTGTAGGATTAATTTCCTACAACTGTCAAATTCAAGGGAATATTTTTTTTCTACCCTTTTTCGTATGCAACCGAATGTGACGTACTATGATTTGGTGGTATTACACCTAAGGGTCATTGCTATAATATTCAAAAACCTGCCTTGTCAGGTCAACCCTCTTCTTGTCCTGTTTAGTAATACCTATGCATTTTAAACCTCATTTCAATGGTCATCTCACTTCCAAGGTCACATTTCTCTTAACTGTATGCATTGAAAATCAATTAACTTAATCCTTCGGGAAGTACTTTATGTAAAATATGTAATAATATATGTATTTTTATTAGTTCCAAGTATCAGCCAGGGATCAGAAAAATCCAGAGAAGTCTGACATAGCCACTGTGACTGTTACTGTTGACCGTGATGAAGATATACCTAGCTTTCCTACTCAGAAATACACAGCAAACATTGTGGAAACAGAACCAGTTGGGAACGTCATTGTTACTGTTACAGCCAGTGATAACGATATTCGAGTAAGGAAATATTTCATTTATTGCTGTCAACTTAGATATTTATATGAATAATTATGGTAGGATGAACATCACAATAGTTGAACTCTTCTGTTAAAGTTTTGTCTTGCCTAATACAAGGTATATTTATCCATGCTGTTTCTGGCTTCATCGCAATCAGCAGAATCATCAATTGTTAAAGTTTGTGATTAGGTTAAACAGGCATGTTCACAACATCTCTGTGTTAATAATTTATGCTTGTAATATTTTACTATAACAGATATGGAAGAAATATTTTGCTACAACAAGTACAATGTCATTGATTACTGACGAATAATGACAATTGCTGAAGATTTTCAATTTTATTAAACACAATAAATAATGAATTTACAGTAGTTAAAATATATATTGTTCATGTATATTTTGAATAGATGTCAGTTTTAATCAATTTTGTCAACAAATTTTAGAGGGAACACATATTTGCAAATTCATTCATTTTCTGTGCCATGTCTTTTCAAAGTATCCTTTAATTTTGAGATTTTGTTTGCATATTGTAATTAGGTTTACTCACATAGCATATTTTTACAGGGTCAAATGATGTATGAAGTAGATGGTATCTACCCAGCACCAAGTTTCTTCTCAGTTAATTCTACAACAGGACAGATTAGTGTTGTACAAAATCTGAAAAATGATGCTAAAGCACAGACCTTATACATTGTAAGTTCATATTTCATCTCTTTCTTTTTAAGTCATCTATATTACAAGAGGCTAAGATCTTAATTTGAAAATAAAAATCATTAACCTTTACTGCAGGAGCTCAGTTTGTCTTCTGTAAATAATCAGAATTTGTATTAACAACAAATAATAAGGTCAAGGACAAATCTAAACGAACAATGGAAGGAAGAAATTATCCTGTGTGTTAGTTTCCCAGTTTTTCAAAAAGGTTTTTCCCAAAATTGTCAATTTATGTGAAAAGAATACATGATTTACACTACATTAAAGTAATGCTACTTTTAAAATCAGTATGCCTTCTTGAAGATCTTGATGGGGTTTACTGAATAGAAAATAATGGGCAAAAAGTGCAGATGGACAACAAATATAAAGAATAGAAAAAAATAACCTACAAAATTAAAGAATACAGAAATGAAGGACCCCCGATCCAGACCATCCTACTTATCTTTGTTTCTCTCATCACTGAAATTTTCATTTAATTTTTCAAGAAAATATTCCAATTTCAAATCAGATTATACTTTAGAATATTCAAACACATTGGTAGATTACCTTTAATCTTATGTCTGTTTTAGCTTAAAGTCGTAGCTTACGACAGTTCTTCACCAGACATAAAGGGAACAGCTAATGTTGAGGTCACAGTTCAACGTAATGTTAACTCGCCAGCATTTATTGGACTACCATACTCCAAAGCAGTGTCAGAATTACATCCAATGGGCACAGAAGTTATAAACATCACAGCCATAGATGGTGATGGGGTATGTTAAAATTTACTTGAAATCCACAACTTTTTTTTGTGAATGTTAAAGGTCTCAGGTTAAAGACCAAACAGCCTATTGTTGATGCGCATCAACTAACGCAACTTGGTAGTGACATAAAAGCTCTATGACGTTGTTTCTAGCCATGAAAAAAACGTCAAATTATAACGTCCTATTTCGCGTTTTCACGGATTCCAACATGGTGTACGCTTTTAACTACGTCTTCCAAGAAAAGTGGAATTAAGCGTCGCGCTGATACCTAGTGGAAATTAAACACAAATGGACACAAAAGATACTACACTATCTGTAACCTCCATTCTAATAAAAATAATAATAAAAATATAAATTTTGAACTCGGCTTTTCGCATTTGCGCCGATCTGCATTTCACTTTTTTTCTTTCACTTGCGCCGATTTTGTCTTTCATTTGCGCCGATTGTGTACAGGTAAATTATAGGTGAAAGTTATTGTTTTATTTATCATATAAACCTCTTCCGTCAGCCAGTTGTACATATGTTATGAATTGTCATTTACAACATGTATATAACTGTTGTCCCCTGCTCACAAAGGGGAGGTGGGAGTAGAATTTCGAGCAGGATAAGTCAATTTAAAAGATATTTGTGGACTCTGTTTACATCTACTAAAACCACGGAGTAAAATTCTATTTACAACATTTCAAAGCACCACAATAAAATCCATAAAAATGTAATACTAGTACAATGAATTATTATCTTGTCGAGAATTTACATGCCACACATCTGATATATTCCTTTCTTGTTATTTCATCTTTTCTATGCTTGTTGTACTTGCCAACAACGAAGTCCATCTTTTCTTTCTCGTGTCAAAACGAAGTTCTCGAACAATATGACCAAAATGATCTTAAACATAAGGGAACACGGTTTATATCCATATATTACCATGCAATATACAATCTAGGTTTACTACATGTACATGTATTTACTCGTATAGCAAATATAGTATCGGGGCTAGTGATAAAAAAAATAAGATAGGCGCTAATGAAAGAATCAAATCGGAGCAAATTAAAGATCGAAACTTTTTTTAAATCGGCGCAAAACTCGTACGCCCGTGTAACTTTACACTGGTAAATTTATATGACTTACGCTTAGAATTTTAACTTAATATGTGATTTTCAAAATTGAGTTTTCAGAAGGTTAGGCCGATATACAATACTTTCTAAAAGTTTCGATATACTGGCAACGTATGCATGTTGAGATTAACTTATTTCTTTAAGATTCTCGTAAAATAATGGTGATCTTGCAATGAAGTTAAATTTTATCTATACTGCTTAATTGACAAAATCTTATAGTAAAAATAAAAATGATACAGGTTCATTGTCTTTTGTCATTTGTTTCATTTCAAATTGTCTCAAGGAGAAATGATAAAGATTTCGCCTGATCTCACAGAAGCTTAAGGCAAAAAATATAAGAAATTAATATACTCAGTGAATGTGAATTGAAATCAAAATTTACGGTTTTAAAAACTAAACTTGTTGTAAATTTAACTTATGACAAAAACAATTGCTTCAAGAATAAGATCCAACATAATATTTCTCACTTTCAAAAAGCTACAATGACCGGAAAGATTGAATACAAATTTCGATTTTCCATGCCGGCTATCTATACATACCTTGTCTTTGTTTTAATTTCCAAAATGAGCTATTTATAATT
The DNA here is from genome assembly GCF_021869535.1 of Mytilus californianus. Lineage (NCBI taxonomy): Eukaryota > Metazoa > Mollusca > Bivalvia > Mytilida > Mytilidae > Mytilus > Mytilus californianus. The sequence goes on along the minus strand of NW_026262723.1, from coordinate 40,215,816 downwards.
AGATTCATAATATTTCATCCTGTTTTGAGAAATACTTTATAGTTTTCAACGGAAAATTATTTCTTAGATTCTAAATCAATTTTTGCATTAAAAACTTATTTGTATTTTGTATTTACTGTCAAAACTATTCAAAACACGTGAGGTTGTAATAACGGGGATCGTATTTTATGATAGGTTAAATGGATGTAAAACACCGGTATGTAAAACGTGTTAGGATCAAAAACTTTAATTCATATATTATACCTATAATTTTGATCTTCTTATATTATAAATATTCAGAAATAATGAATCCACAATCTAGATGGAATAATTTGTATACGTTCGTCTTAGTCGGAACACATAATGGTATAAAGTCCGTCCGTGCTAATGTGTGTCCGTCTGTCAACAGTAGCGAAAGAGTGCGCTAGGGCAAAGTTCTGAAATTGACGCGACAAAAAACCCCACACATCTAGTTTAATATAGTCAAATAGTTTGTAAGTTAAGCAGTGTCAACTTTCATTTCTCTTTTTGTTTTCAATGATTTTGCTATTGAGAGGGAGAGGACAAAAACAGACTTTCCTTTCCAAAGCGTCGTAAAAGGTTATTTCGAACAATTTTTCATTCTAACGGATGGTGTTTCTGAAGGTTAATTTTGTGCGGCAACAACATCATGAGATCTGATACTGATACATACACGTGATCTCTTGTATTACCGGATAATAAAGTAGGTTAATATAGTTGTTATTTTTGATTCTTGAAAATTTAAATGTGGGTTTCAAACGTCCAATTTGCAATTTTTTTTTCAAATAGTGCGCCAGCAAGGAAAACTTGTACTATGACGTCAGATTCAATGTTCTGAAGAAAGACAACTCTTTTCTTCAAAACGAACGAGAAAAAAACATGAAAATTAATCATAACTTTTTTGAAAGGTCGGTGACATATACATTTTTTTGCTTTATTTTGAAGAGTACACATGGCACTTTCCTTCTTGAAATTTTTATGAAAAAATCACTGGAAGATATTTTTTAATACTTGAAACGTTTTTCATTCTTGCGTTTTATTTTTGGCGGGAATGAAATAAATCATATTTGTTAAGATCAAAACAATAAGAGTCTTAAACTCTTGAACCTGTATTTGATAGACACAAATCTACTGTTTAACATGAAACAAGAATTATGCTTGTAGGTTTGATATAATGGGATTTTTTTAGAGTTTAAATAACAAGCAAATATCATGTTAATATTCGGGAAAACACGAAACTGAGGTTGCTATAGTGACAAAACTAAGTCGGTGACCCCCAATTTTTTTTATCATATTTTGTTCCTCAAATCATGAAATACCTTCACACAAAATTTTAAGGAAAAATCACTGGTAGAACTGAATAGGCTGTTTGGTCTTTAAGTCCACATGACAATAAATTAAAAAGCCGATGAAAATTTCAAAGGATTCACTTCAAATGTGATAAAACTACTATATCTGGACATCATTATCCATGATAATATGAATCTAATCTTGTTGCTCATACAAAAGATATAAAAAGAAAATACATATTATTTGCTGATTTATTTCAATTTGTGTTTTATAAAAGGAATATTGTGCATCAGTTTATTGTAAATACTTAATTTAAATTGAAAATTTCTTGTACTGTTTAGGTCCTTTTGGTCATATTACTCAAAATGTTACTACATATTTATACATCCCTGGCTTTCAAATGTTAGGTTTGAGGGTTCTAGAGGATTTTTAATCCAGAAAAGTGCTTGGGACCCAAAAAATTGACAAAGTGTTTTTTTTTTCATTTATCCCATATTCTTAAGACATTGACAACTTTTTTGCTTAACTTTGATTTTGATTATTTCTTTAGGATGCAGTAACATACCAGATAATTTCTGACAACAACAATGGAGCATCATTTGGTTATTTCTACATTGATGAAAAGACAGGAGTTATTTATCCAAAGAAACCATTGACAGATAGCACAGAACAGTCATTTACGGTAGGTACTTCAAACACAATTTTGTCACATGTTAAACTTGAATTATTTTTTTTTAAATATTGTTAGTAAGTTGTAAAATACACTAAAATGACAAAATTTGAAATAATTTAAAAGAGAAATCTAACTGCATGCCTTGTTGGACATTCCATGGAGTAAATCTGCCATCTTCACAAACAAGTTTACATTATAGTTCATACAAAGTGTTAATGGAACATATAGCATTTTCATGGTGCAAGTTCTAATTGGTATTCTTTGATTTTACAGGAAGGTATTTTTTGATAGGATTCATGTATTAACTTAACGTCTGCTAAATTTGATAGTACACTATTTGTATAAATATATTTCAGATGACTGTAAGAGCTACTGACTCTGGTAATCCATCTAAACATACAGACACAACTGTAACCTTCTCCATCACACGTGTGCCTCCACCAACCTTTGGAGGACCTTACTCCATCAGTCTTAGAGAAGATACTCCCATTGGAACCCCACAGGTCACAGTTGCAGCTAATCCTCCATCTTCTGCACCAAATGCCAATATTACTTATGTTATCGTTGGAAAGCCACCAGCACCATACTATTTTAAGATAGATGAAAACACAGGACTGATCACTGTTCGAAATAACTTGACAACGGATGATTCCTTAACATATACTGTAAGTCACATGATCATTGTATGAAATAACCTGCCAAGGGATGATTCATTAACATAAAATATAAGTCACATGATCAATGTACAAAATAACTTGACAACTGATGATTCCTTAACGAAACTGTAAGTCACATGATCCTTGTTTAAAGTAACCTGACAACAGATGATTCCTTAGCATATATTCTGTAAGTCACATGATCATTGTATGAAATAACATGACACCAGATGATTCCTTAACATATACTGTAAGTCACATGATCAATGTACAAAATAACCTGACAACTGATAATTCCTTAACATATACTGTAAGTCACATGATCAATGTACAAAATAGCCTGACAACTGATAATTCCTTAACATATACTGTAAGTCACATGATCACTGTACAAAATAACCTGACTGGATATTTCCTTAACATATACTGTAAGTCACATGATCAATGTACAAAATAACCTGACAACTGATAATTCCTTAACATATACTGTAAGTCACATGATCATTGTACAAATAACCTGTAAACTGATAATTCCATAACATATACTGTAAGTGAAATATGAATAAAATTCAATAGATGGCCTGGTCAATTTGTAGTGCATTTCTTTTGAACAATAAATGCAAATTAAAAAAGAGTTTTTTACAGTGTGGTGCACTATTTTTGGGACAAATCATAGGAAACCCTTGTGATAACAAATAAGACTCAGTTTTTCTGATTGAGGTGTATGAACCCCTGCACTGTCGGTATTATGCACCATTTCTAAATAAAATTAAACTGTAATCTTTAAATATGTGTAAATTTTTTCAATTTCTTTCCTACAGCTTACGGTAAGAGCTTTCGACAGATACACTCCAGAAATTTACAGTGAAACAAACATTCCAATCACAGTGAGCAGGAATGATAACCCACCTGTAATTTCTCCACCAACTGTAACTGTTTCTGTAGACGACGATGAAAATCTTGGTTACAAGGTTGTCAAACTGAATGCAACAGATAAAGACGGGGTAAGTGTATTAAATCTTGTTTATGACGGCACTATAAAGATGTCACAGTCAAATTGTGTCATCACAGCCTGGCCAGTAGTCACATTTTGGTAAAAGCTTTAAGTCAGATGCTTTAAAAATTTGAGAAGTAATGACATCAGGCAATCCTTTATTTTTGGTGAATTTACAGGGTCAAATAAGCCCTAAAATCTACCTTGTCCTTTGAAACATTAGATTCTCTTTATATTATGGTTGGGGTTTGTCTTGGGCACTACGGCTTCCTCCACCAGTAACTGCCCACCACAATATAGCCAAGAGTGCTCAAATTGGCTTTAAACAGCAACAATTAATCAATCAATGATATACTGTGGATTCATTAATATTCGTTGGATACCAATTTTCGTGGATTTCGTGGGTACAGGTGAACCACGAAATTAAATGTTCAACGAATTACAAATTTCCTAAATGAAATATGCAGACTTTGCCGAAACCACGAAATTAAATATCCACGAAAATGCAAGTTTTCTTCAATCCACGAAAATTGGTACCCACGAAAATAAATGAATCCACAGTATTTGTTTGTTTCTGTTATAGAAAGGAAAGAATTAACTTGAGTAATTTCACATTCTTTTAGCTATATTGCTTAGGTTACATAATGAATAGCTTATCTTTATAAACTTTCATTTCCATTGTAAATGAATATCTGGTACCTTTATATTGCAGGACAACCTGGTATTCACGATAACTGGTACCAATAGATGTCAAGATGTATTCTATATTATACCAAGTACTGGTGATCTATATCTGGGTAAAGATCTTAGGACTACATCTGATACTAGCTTTACTGTAAGTAATTTTTAATAATTTTTAAGATCATCTTTTTTATGATTAAAAGGAGATGTGGGGTACATGTCAACATTACAGCAACCCAACGACACAAATGACAAACAGAAATCTAGAGGCAGTAATAGATATATGTTATACGTAAAAGCCAAATGAATCATTTCCTAGCTTAGACTTTTAGAGGTTTGAATTAACCTGATCTTTGTTATTTTCAATAACTCTATTTTCAACAATATCATTTTCATTAACATATTATATTCTTACTTGTGATGTTTTATCTCTTACATTTGTAGTTAACAAGTAAATCTATGTATTCAGTTTTAATATGTAAATTCATATTTTTAAGCCATTTTTGAAATTTAGTTTTGAAAAAAAAAGAACAGGTACATGTAAATAGTAGAAAATTATCCTTTTAGAGATTGATGTCAGTGTTCTAGTTTTTGATCTGGTTCATTTTTTTTTTTTTTTTTTTAATTTTTGTATGTATTGTAACATTTCTATATTTTTTACAATGTTATCACCTCTTCTGAATTTCAGTGCCAGATAAGTGTCTCTGATAATGGAAAACCTAATCCCAAAATTTCCACAACAACTGTCCAGATTGGTGTAAATCGGTTGAATTACCCAGGATTCAGTATACCATCATATACAGCCAACTTGAGAGAGGACGATCCTGTAGGAAAAGATGTTGTTCAAGTCCAAGCATCTAGAACTCCAACTTTGGTATGTTTAATTGAATTGGTAGAGTTATCGTTTTATTTGAGCTGTAAAATAAAATTCCTCCGTTGTAAATTTGAAGAAATCATTCGAAATATGTTAATATTTGTGCAGAAATAATACTGTTTTTAATTGAAACTGAAAGGAGTGGAACACGAGGAATTCAATAATGATCAATAATTCACTTCCTATTGAGTGATCTCTATGTAAACAGGTTCTGATTTTCATTTTGGCTTAGATACTGAACTCATATATTTTTCCGAAAGTGACTGTTATAGGCTGGTTTGACTGTAGTTAATTTCTATTGAAATTCCCTATGGGAATTAAGACAGATTTAAAATTTGTCATCTGCACTCTTCTAGACATGTTGTTTTTTTTGACAGGGTTCCATTGTATATGAAGTTGCAGGAGATTTATTGTCACCATACTTCTTTGGAGTAAACAGCAGCACTGGGCAGGTTAAGATCATCCAAGATCTACGTAACGATGCTACAAAATCTCTCAGTTATATTGTAAGTACTGTTTGTTGGAATTTCTCATGTTCGTTCAACTGACATTAAGTCTGAATCTTTGGGTATATTTATAGTTGTTAGAATCAATGACAGTAAGAGGTAACTATCTTTGATATAAACAGAAAGGCAGAAATTACTGAGAATCGTAAAAATGTTGAAAAAAGAGAGAAAATATTATGCATATTTGCTTTAAGGAAAAATTGACACATTTGAGAAACACAAACTATTTGTAGATATATAAAGTATCAAATTACCTATTTTCACAAAATATGAAGTTGTTTCCAAGATATCCTCATATTGAATTTATAAAAAAGTCAATTGTTTTTTTTTTTTGTTTACCCCACTTAACTTGAAGTTACATGTATATGATAACAGTAATGGATCCAGTTACTCACTTTTGTATTGGCACAATATTTAGGCTAAGTTAGGACTTTCATGTCCCTATTGCTTAATTAAATTGTATTGAAGTTTAATGGATATTACAAGAAAATAACTTTGAATTTCTGAAATATATAAGTTTTATATTTACAAATATTTTTAGCTGAAAGTTGTTGCCTATGACAACCAAAAACCACTCTTAAGGACTACAGCAAATGTTGCCATTAGTGTAGCTAGAAACTTAAATGGACCACAGTTCCAACCAGACCAAGAGACCATCACTCTTCCACCTGACACTGATCCAAACTTCTGGTCCATGACACACAATGTGTCAGATCCAGATAGTGTATGTATTTTGTCTTCATGTAAACATTCACCTTTTAACTATGATAATGAAACATTATCACACTTAGGATTAACGTTAAGACATCTAGGGTAACAGTAAGATGTGAAACATTTTAAGTTTGTTTTTTTTAACTTCATTTATTTTTTTTTCTATGTAAAGTGTAAAAATATAACTTTTCAATATTTTGGAAAGAAGTCTGCTTTTTCATTTTTATTTGAACAAAAAAGATGAATAACCCTTCTAAAATTGTGAACTTGTAAATTAAAAAAATAAACCGTGTAACACCAAAAGACCCATTTACTACTTATTTTCATAAAATTAGTGACCTGAATTAAACAAACAGGCACAAATTATGTAAGTCAAGATTGTGCATGTTACGCTAAAAAAGGAATTTACTATCCATTTTAGTAGGTCAGGCACTACCAGTGACACTAGTCAAATAATAATTCTTTGATAAAATTTCTTTTCATCTTTTAGACTGATCTTGAATGTTCAATTTTTGGAAATGCCAAAGCCCAGCAGTACTTTAAAGTTGATCCTAAGACCTGTGTACTTAGTCTGAAGACAAGCCTACAGGGTGATCCAGATCAGACTACAGAATATAGGGTGAGTTTTATGTTGATTTAATAGAAAAGGGGCATAACATTTAACTCATTTACTATGGTATTTGATTCTACAGAAGCATGGTGTTATTGATACAAACAAAGCTATGCCCAGTGACTATATGTAACAGATTGTTAAATAGTTAAGACATTCAGTTTACAAATATTAAGAAAATCCAATCATTTGTTGAAATCACACAATTTTTGTCTTTATAAAAAGAAATCTGATTTTGAATTGACTGAATGTGTGAATATTTATTGAAGCAAACAATGCTATAGCAGAATAAAATAATATATATATAGTGACAATATTGACAGTAACCAGAGAACAACATAATAAAGTCATAGGAAAAACAGAAATGACTGTTATACAATTATAATTTGTGATCTTGGCTTTCATGCCACATTTAGAAATTTTCGCCTTTTCGGTTACAATCTTCAACAAATGGAAGTTTTTAACGACCTTGACTGGCAATCTTTGAGCTAGCTTGCAAAAGAAATACAAGTTTTCTACTATTTTGCCATGAACAATAACATTTAAGTAAAAATTGTAACCTCAAAGCTCTTAAAGCAGGGCATACTAATACAAAATGATACTCATCTTCTACACAATTCATAGAACAATTGACCAATTACAGGTAACAATACAAGTGACAGATAATGGAAAACCAAATCCACGAACAGACAACAAACTGGTCATCATTAATGTACCCAGAGACATAAATAAACCAACAATTGCCAATCTACCAGCTACTGTCAATATTAGTGAAGGTGTCCAGGTTGATCAAGCCATTTTTACTGTTAATGGGAGAGATCAGGACAAACCGGTTAGTATGGTATTGTCGCCATTGCATTTAAAATTGTAAAGGTTTTTTTTTTAAGATGAATAGACTGAGGATTTTTTTTAAAGTTAATTCAATAACACAAAAAGACATCTCAGAGATCAACATCCTTTACCAAAATCCTATAATGTGGATTCATCAAAATCCTACAATGTGGATTCATCAAAATCCTATAATGTGGATTCATTAATTTTCGTGGATTTTGTGGGTAAACTTTAACCATGAATTTAAATGTTTAAATATATCAACTTTTCATAGGCTCATAATTATGCAGACTTACAAAAAATACAAATTTCCATCAATCCAGGAAAATTGATACCCATGAAAATAAATAAATCCACAATAACAAGATTTTTTTTTTGTCAAATGTATTTGTATTTAGTTACATTAACTGCTTTTTGAAAAAATGCAAAATAAAATCCATTTTTGTCTTAATTATGTTAACAAAACATAAAAAATGATAAAATAAAATAATGACCAGTATTTCCTTGCACAGATATTTTTTTATTTTATCAAAGCTTGACACTGTCAAAAGCTATGTATTTTGTACAGAAACAGTACCTTCAGACAAAGGATAACTAATAATCCATATTATTGAAAACAAAAATAATTAGAAATGTATTATTAAATAATCAAAATTCCTTTTTAGATATTTAAACATCAGAGCTTGACACAATCTCTATGTAATTTGTAGAAATCAAAATTACCTTCTGATAAAGCAATTCAAAAATAATGAATACACATCAATTTATATTATGTTTTTCTAGGCTAACTACCCATTGCAGTATAGAATAATCGGTGATCCTGTAGCTCAGACATTCTTCAAGATTAATTCAGCTAATGGCCAGATACAGATCAGGAACCGACCTCTGTCTGATGGCCTCCAGAGAATGCAGTACAAGGTGCAGTTGGTTCAAATTTGTAGTTTCAGATATTCCAAATGGCAATGTTTCAGTTATCATTTTGATTTTGTAAATATTTCATTTGGAAAATTTCAAAGCTGTTACCACTTCTATGTGGTGCAAAAAAATGAAAGCTTTGTTGAATTTTGTTGTGTGCATATCACCTATGGTAAAGAAATATGAAAATGTGATTGACTTTCTTCAATACTCTCTTGAAATTGATTCTCGAATTTATCATATTTTCTAAAACCTTGTTACTAGGAAAAATTATGTAATCTTTGATGCTTCTTAACAAATATTTGAAGAAATTTTTTGAACTATGTTAAAGGTTGAAGTTGAAGTTATAGATCCTGACTGGCCTAACAATCCAGCTACTGGTATCCTGACTATTAACGTTGATCGTAATCCATCAGGACCAATCTTCAGCACATCCTTGTACACCAAAGTTTTACGTGCAAATCATCAAGTTGGTGACTCTGTAATACAACTACAAGCTCCTGATACCGATGGGGTAGGTCATTTGTATGGAATATGACATAAAGGTTTACATTTCTATTCACAGAATTGTGTGTAAATCTAAAAAGAATATTTTTTGATATAAACTTACTTTTTGTTCAAAAACACAAATTTTGAGACACATCTTTTAACGCTTAATTCCAAATTGATTCTGTGTGTCCAAACTTATAGGTTTTTTGACCGTTTATGAAATTGCCGACAAAATAAATCATGCTTGGATTTTAACAAAACTTAATATTCTTTGAGAACACATCTTGAATTAATTTCAAGTGCCAAAATTCAGATATAACACACATGTATTAAAGGTGACTAGTCTGTGATCACAGAATTTTTTTTTAATTTATTCATAGGATAAAGTGACATTCACAAGCATGGGAACTGCGCAGGATAAATCATATTTCCTTGTGCACCAATCAAATGGTGGAATATACCTTGTGAAATCATTAGAAATATCAGGAACACCAACACAATTTGAGGTAAATTTATTTTGAAATTACTATTAAGTATGGACTTTCTACATATAGGAAGGCTTTTAAATGCAAGATCTACTAAAATCAATTTGATAGGTGACAAAATATTTCACGAATTAAGATCAACTTGACAAAATATTTCTACGAGTTTAGGTCAACTTTGCAGAAAATTTCACGAATTTAGATCAACTTGACAAAATATTTCTCGAATTTAGATCAATGAGACTAAATATTTCATGAATTTTGATCAAATTGACAGAATTATTTCATACCATGTGCAGATGTATTATCAGTTGGGGTTTCTTTTAAGCAAAACATTGACTAAATGAATTCTAAAATTGTGAAGGTTTGTCGAAACAAAATCTTCTACAGCTTTTAATGAATAGATTTGAATCAAGAATTGCTTAATAACACGTAAATATTATGTTGATCAATTAATTTCTATAGTAACATGGACGAATGAAACCTGGAAAACATATACAAAACAAACTTTGATTTTATGAAGCTCTTACAGAATAAAGAATTATTAGCAAAATGCGCAGAATACTTGAAGGGCAAGAAAAAAAGAAAAATAGGCAAAACAGATAAAGAACAGAGGATAATAGGGTGCTGAAATACAAAGAACAGAGAAAAATGGTCTAAAAAGTTGAAGAATTAAGAAATGAAGAACCCCTCCCCCCATCCAAAACCCTCTTTTATGTTTGTCTCGTTTGCTATAACAAAAACCAGAAAAAAAGAATTAATTTTTAATAATAAAAAACTTATCAGATTGTTGGAATAATTAGGTACTCAATATAAGGACCAGTCAATTATGACTGAACATTTGAATCCAATATGTTGGGTCATGACCCTACAAACTACTTCAAAAGTTTGGTAACTATGGTAATCCCTTTGAAATATTATCAACAATTTACAATTTCAGTTCAAAGTACAAGCCTCTGACAACAGACTTCCTGTACAGACTGTTGAGGCTACAGTTCGTATTACCGTTACACATCTACAGGGACCACCTACTTTTACTTTGTCTGACTACCAGAGACAGATATTTATAAGCCATGCAGTCAATGCAACCGTGGAAACGGTGCAAGCTACTGACAGTGATATACAGGTAATTTTTGTGTGCGATCAGTTTATTTGATTTATATATGTTAAAATGTAATATTTTGAGCAAAAATTATAATTTCACTTATTTCATTATTGTGGTGAGTCTTGGATTTTAACATTTAAAAAGTAAGAAATCACTTGAAAATAAATTCTGTGATGTGATTGGATAAATATTTGTTCCGTTATGACTGGTCCTGAGTTATATTCTATGTATTTTGCTTAACCGACCGCACAAACCCCATATGGGTAGTCAAGGTGGTTAAACATCCCTCTAGTAGTAGTATGTATTTTTTTGTGTAATAATTTATATGGTTACTTATGTTAACTAAGAAATAGACAAAAAAATTCAGACATTTATATGATGTTTTTATTAATTTGAAAAATTTGTTTTGCTTTGGTTCATATTATTTAAAACTATTCATGCACATGTCAATAACAAATATGTCCAAGTCACGTTGTTAATTTTGAAATTTCTGTCAACAGACCTGCCAACTATCCAGATATATGGGGGATATCCCCCACAAGAGATGTTGACCTTAATTTTGAAATTCTTTATTATATAAACTAAACACCTTAAAACGCATTCAAATGAGTTAAAAGGGTATATAAGCACATACATACTCATTCAAACAATATAGAAGTAGATTAAAAACACTTGTGACAATATTGCGCTTAAACCCCCAATGGAGATTTTGAAATGTTGGTAGATATGAGTCAATACACCTTATTGCTATTTGTCCACCATTACTGGACATCACAAAGGTTCCCGTAAAATTTTGACGTCATAAAAGAAAACATCTGACGCCACAATGGAAAAGTGATTGTTGTATGACGTCAATAGTTCAAGAGGCGTAGATTCTCAGGTCAAGCGGCACAGATTTCCAAATAGCGATAAGGTCTATATGTGATGATGAACAAAGATAAATACATTCTATAATATTCAAATTTACTCTTTGAAAGCTTATTTCTCGGGTATCACAGTTAAAGCCATACTACAAAAATTGAAATTTATGAAATTTACACTTACCAACCATATAGTGTGTCTTTCAAAACAGTGTAAATAACTATCTAACAATAATTATTGTTTATTTAATTTTAGGGTCAGATACGTTACGGTTTGATAGGCTTCCAACCTGGTACAGACTACTTCCGTTTAAATACAGTTAGCGGGCAGATATCATTAAAGAAAAGTCTATATGATAATCCAGATACCAACCCAATATATGTTGTAAGTAGATAGATATACCGTTGATTCATATATTTTCATGGGTACCAATTTTCGTGGATTGATGAAAATTTTTATTATTGAGGATATTTGATTTCATGGTTTTGCCAAAATCTGCATACAAGCCTATAGAAAATGTATACTTCATTGATTATCGAAAATCATGGTTCACCTATACCAACAAAATCCACAAAAATTTGTATTCCACGAATGATATTGAATACACAGTATGTATATTGTCAGAAAATATAAATGTTCATGTGTACATGTCTTTATAAAAGGCTGAAAAGCTAACCATATGCAAGAAATTTAGACTGTCTTGAAACTATTTTATGGTGCCTTGAAAAATGTAACAATAATTTCTTCATGTATCAAGTATTTTTAACACAAAAATTTTAAGATATGTCAAATTTTTAAATGATTTAGATTTCCTGTTTTTTCTTGGTGCTCGCTGTTATTAAAGGATTGGGGAAGGGGATGTGTGCTATCTTAAACAACCTTGAATCTCTAAATGTGTATTTTCTATGGATTTGAACTCTATTACAGCTGCTAGTTGAAGCCTATGACACCTTAGAGCCTGATAACAAAGCCTATGCTACAGTCCAGATCACAGTTATTAGGAACCAGAATGGACCAGTATTCATACCAACATCTTATTCAGCCTTCAGAAACGATTATGATGGTATAGGAACATCTGTAGTAACTGTCCAGGCTACTGACGGAGATTTAACTGTAAGTTTGAGTTTTAAATTTTTTTACTCTAAATGAGTGGTTTTTGAAGACTTTTGTTCTTCTTTTTTTTCTCTCTCAAAAGGTTAAATGAGCATATTGTGGTAGGATTGAATTGAGATTTTTATTATTTTGTTTATTAATATTTTGTTTATTAATTTTTATTTTATTATAGTTGCTAAAAATATTTTACGTAAAAAAAAAGTAGTATTTGGTTTGCCCCAGTCGATGATCAAAACCCAAAACCTCTCACACTTAATGTGAGCAGGAGACCATGAAAGATGTTGTTTATTCAGAGCTGTGTGACTAATAGGATATTGATTTTTGTTTATATATTTATATCGTAATTGTATATTAAATTGATATTTGTTGTTCATTTCAGTCTCCTGAAAAAGACAAAGTGTTTTCCATTGAACCAACAAATGATTACTTCACCATTGATCCATACTCTGGTCTCATCACAATCAATAAGAGAATGTCTGAGGATACAAACACACCTCAACCAACATCTTATTCTGTAAGTATATACACATACCAACAAATGATTACTTCACTTTTGATCCATACTCTGGTCTCATCACAATCAATAAGAGAATGTCTGAGGATACAAACACACCTCAACCAACATCTTATTCTGTAAGTTAATAACTAGTTTGTTAAAGTATAAAAAATTCTTATATATTATGCATGTCTTCCATTTTTATCTTCCTTTTTTATAGAGAGATTTTTTTTTTTAATTTACAGTTCTTTTTTTCTGTGTAAATTGATGAATTGGAAATTTAAAAATAATAAGAACTTAATTCATGACATAAATATGGTTCTGTAAAATAGTTATGTATTACTGTAAATTCAGAAATTATTGCAAGGTTTTTATTGATGCGAATAATGCGACTAGGTGAGGATGGCAATAATGATAACTCGCATTCTGATATCTGATGCATATATCTGTATGCAGATTTTCCCAAATCGCAATAATAAATGCACCCAATAATTTCTGAATTTACAGTATTATTATTCAATTTAATGAAAAATGTTTTATTGTGCTGAAAAGCATCTGAATTTATTTCCAAAATATAGTTCTTATACTAAATACTATTATACCTTTTTTAGTTCAACGTAATTGCCAAAGACACAACTGCCAGTCCTAAGAGTGCAACAGCAGTAGTGACAGTGACTGTCAGTAGAAACACAGCCCCATCTTTTGTTGAGCCGACAGGAGGTTACGCTGTTTCTACAACAGAGTCTGTTCAACTGTTTGAGAACATCATTAGAGTACAGGCTGTTGATAATGATAGGCCTGTAAGTATAATTGTCTACTAAAGCATTGTGGGTAAAGATGTATTTTATAAGGGATAATATTCAGCAATACTCATGGAATAACGATTTTATTGTATAACAAAGCTTGAAAATCTGCTTCAAACAAATTTTTGTCACTGATTAAGTCAATAGTCTGAAGATATTTTTGCACTAGTACAATATCATAGAATTTTGCAATAGTTGCAAATTTTTCATTATGTTCTGTGGGAAATGTTATGTTGCTATATAATTAAGCTGTTTATTGCACTTCAGGACCCTGTAAATGGAGCGATTGAGTATTACTTTGTTGGACCAGAGGCTCAGAGCAGAATATTTCAGATCAATTCGGTTAATGGATCTATTTCAGCCCGTATCCCACTGACAGAAGTTCCTGATGGACAAGAAGTTCAAACGGTAAGCAAGTTATTCTTTTAATATTTAAATATATTCTTTTATGTCATATGAAACACACATTTTGTTTAACTCATGAAGTTTCCATTCATAATAAACACAGCTAGTCAACACTTCACTGTGAGTTAAATGCATGATATCAATAGTTTCTTTTAACTTTCTGATAGGTACATATAAAGGAAACTGATTATATATTGTTCCATGAAATAACTCTATATAATTTCTAATGCAGTGGTTTCTGCTTTTACTACTCTGTTTTATTTTTCACATTGTAGTTCACTGTTGGAGTAAGAGACAAAGGAATACCAGCTAAAACTGATACCACTACTGTCAGAATTACCATTCAGAGAATCGGTGATATTAGCTTTGACAAGTCAGAATATGACCTCACTGTTAGAGAAAGTGATTTTAATATTGGTGATACAGTATTTGCCATTACTGCTAACGATCCACTGGCTGGCGTAAGTGTACTTATATAATGCTATATCAGTTTGTGCTTCTATATGAATACAAAATCTTTTGTTTTTGCCAGTTTGCCGCGGAAGGTTGTGGTTCTCTCCAGCTTCCTCCACCTATAAAAGCTGGCTTCATCAATATAGCCAATAGTGCTGAAAGTGGTGGTAAACACTGACAAGCAATACATCAATCAATCTTTTATTCAATAGAAATATAAGAAAAAATTTCTATGACTCAATTTTCATTCTTAAATCTGCTTAATGTATAAAAATTTATGCAAACTGTTAATTGTTTTTTTCATATGTTACTTGTTACATTAATACACATCAAAAGTAAAATTGAAGTGACCATTAGATAACTCCTGTGGAAAAGTGTGCATTCATTTTTATTCGTGGGATACCAATTTTTGTGGTTTTCAGGGTTAAAGGTGAACCACAAAATTTTCATTAAAGTACAAATCTGCTTAAGGCTTATGTGCAGACTTCGACCAAACTTCAAAATCAGGTATCTACGAATATACACTTTTTCTGTCAATCCATACAGAATTGATATACATGAATAAAATTGAATCCACAGTATTGAATCTTTCATTGACAATAAGACATATGCGCACAGCATGTATGAAGATAATCTATGGACCAAACCATGAAATAAGGAATCTACAAAATTACACTTTTCCTTCAATCCACACGAAATTGATACGCATAATAATAAATCCACAGTTTTCAAATTTTTATTGATAATAGGACCTATGTACACAGTAAGTATAAAATTAATCATTGTTTATTACAGAGTGTTGTTATATATGATATGAGAGGAGATGGTTTGGCGAAGACATTCTTCAATGTTACTAAGATAGGGAATGCTGCAACTATTACCCTCAACAAACTGTTGATAGAGGATGACAATAGATCACCGTCCTATGTCGTAAGTTTGACATACATCTGGCCTTGCGGTCATAAACATTTTGAGTAAAATTATTGTATTCAGACTCAGAATCCGACCAAGCAAAATAATGGATTTGGTGTTTCGAGCACAAATTTTGTACTCGGAGTACTAAGTAAAGTTTTATGACCGAGAGCCCTGGACATGTTGTTAGTGTTTGATTGTACTTTTTTTTTTCACTCAGAGGAGTTGGGTGTTAGAAGTTTGTATGGTCTGTACTGTATGATATTTTTGATAAATCCTGTTACCTTTTTTACAAATTATACAGGTTATGTTTTTAAAAAACTTGACTTGGAAGTTGTACATGTTTATAGCACTCACTTGTGTTGTAAGTTAAACATATATGTACCTTAGAGTACTATAAATTTGTGTTGTATGAGTTTTTTTTTTTTTTTTTCAAGTTAGAAACATCTATGCTTACATTAAAATAGAATGAACATGTAGAAAATAAAAAAAAAACATCATTTATGTCACAGCTCATTTTAGAATGTGTTTGGCAAATTATATTTTAGAGAAAATACCTCAAAAGATATTAATTGTAATTTATAATTTAAATGTAGAAAGTACATACATTGATTATTTTACCTTTTAGAATTATTAGGGATAAAAACTAAAATACCTTTTTATGATTATTTAGGTAAGAATTGTGGGTTATCGTCAGAAGGATCCAGCCCAATATGCTGAAGCCATTGTCAGGATAACAGTTATCAGAAACCCTAATGATCCACGATTCACTCATGGGGCAGCTGTCTTTACAATTAACGAGGATGCAGATCCACTGACCCTGGTAGGAAAGGTCAATGCCACTGATGATGATGAGGTATGTATTTCTGTATTTGCCATTTCCTAATATGTTTTTTGATTTAAACACGCTGAAATGGAAATATTTTCTTGTTGAAGTCTTCAATATTGTTTCTGATGTGATTGATATCAATGTTTATTAATTTCTGAAACTACAAATTATCTTAAACTGTTTTTTTATGACATTTGATTTTTTTTAAATGAAACTTTCTGTATTGTTTTCGCATTACTTGCTGACGTCATTAGTTTCCACTAAAAAATCAAAAATCAGGAGCAGAGAATGAAAAATAATACTTGGAAATTTTCAGAGAGAGTTTCAAGCTATAAAAGATAGATGACTTGAAGAGAAACGGTACCATAGAATTTTTATTTACTTTTGACTTGTAGACACACAGTATTGTAAATTGTTTTAGAAAATATGCTGTTCATATATTTTTTTTATAGGGAGAAAATGGTAAACTAACATACAAGTTCAGTACACAAGATACAGTACCACCATATGGAGCAGACTATTTCTACATTAACCCATCAAATGGTGAAATACTGACCATCAACAATCTAAGGGGAGATAATCTCAAACAGTACAAGGTAAAATTTATTTAAAAAATTTATTTCTTTGCAGGTAAATACATATTTTGGGTCTTGTTTGGAATCAGAATTAAATCATTTAATTTGGTGGCCAAAAACGTTTTAATATTCATTGTTCCATTGAACTTCCAAAAAATTGTATGTTTATAAAGCTATAATAATAAATATAAGTGTAATATAAATCGCTCAGATTGTGCAGATTTCTTAAAAAATAGTAAAGCTGACCAATATATCCTAAAGGGCTCCCCTAGAACAAGGTATTATTAGTTCTTTAAACAAATTTACAGTCATGACATTTTATTCCTGCATTGCTATGATAATAGCTTTGTTTTTGTTTTTTCTAAATAGTTTGTAGTAATAGCACAGGATGGAGGTGTTCCAAAGAAACAGAGCAGTATTCCTGTTACAATCATGATTGAGAGAAATCCATCAGCACCACAGTTCATACAGAGTCAGTATGAGATTACAATCAATGAAAGTACAGCCATCAATACTAATATCCTCACAGTACAGGCTAGAGATAATGACAATGTAAGTTTATATTAAAGGGCTTAGAGCAGGGTGGAGGGGGGGGACAAAAATAAAATTTATTTTTAAATGAATAAATAAAAAATATTGAAAAAGTAAATGAAAGAGGATGCTGACTAATTTCCAATCTTAAGCCTAAAAAAGTTTGTGTTTTTTTTTTTTTTTTTTCTTGTCACTTTGAGAAGTTCTACTTCCCCCCCCTTTTTTTTTTTTTAATAAAAACAGTAATCAACCCACCAATGATATAATTCAAGTACAGGCTTCAAATAAAAACAATATTTATACAATGGTTTACCATTAATAACTGCACCACTCGATAATGATATCCTCCAAGGACAAACAAAACGGGAGATAACTTACCATGGATAACAATAAACAGTAGTATCCTCCATATTGTTGCTAGGGATAGTGGCAATCTGAACATATTACCAAATAAATACACAACTCAACAATGATATACTCAAAAGACTGGCATAAGATAGATATACAATATTAGGTCAATGGTCAATGTCAGGAAAATATAAACTTTTTTGTATGAGGCTGAGAAACTGGGGAAGAGCGAGGTTTTACCAAGCCCTTCCCCAGTTTTGTGCCGAATACAAAAAAGTTTATATTTTTATGACATTGACATAATATTGTTTTTAAACTGCAACTTGAATTAAAACATTGATAGCTATTTAAATTGTTGCACAAATTTCAAACTTATTTTCATCCCTTAATGAACCCCTGATTGTGGAAAACGTGTTCCATGATGAAATCGACATTGCACAAAATAAAGCTGTGTTACTATAATTAGGAAATAAAGCAGTATAAATAGTTATATTACCACAGATAACAGTAAACAAGGATACTACTTAAGTTGTAATATTTTTGGTGTACTTTTTCTTTTAGGTTTTAAATATGCGCAGAATGTATCTGTTAAATCTGAAGCGTAAGAATACATGAAATGAAATAATGTAAATATAGATAATTTGAAACAGGCTTTCATTCATTGGATGCCATGAAACAGTACACTTCAACTTGACTTAGAGCTGTTCCATTAAAATATACATGGTACCAAGGAAATGCACTTTGAAAATAGAGTAACAACTGATAGAAGCCATTTTTTGGATGCATTTTAAACTTGTACAACGTAATATTTCCCACCAACTCATTGTGGCAAATTCAAGTTGCCTTCCTTGGGCCCCATATATGAGGGGCCTGATGGGTTATTTTCGTTCTTCATGATCGGCGCATTTTCGCTATTGTGATCCGTTTTTCTACCGAATTATTTTTTTTTATATTTTCGTGATCCGTGATTATGGAAATTTATTTTCTGTGAATCGTGATTGACAAAAAAATCAACTCGTGAATCATGTTGAGACCACCCCCCCCCCCCCCCCATCAGGCCCCTCATATATGTTTTCTTGACTTACGTAAAAAAAATGCATCCAATAAAATTTGATATACTTATTTTTCTACTTCAGGATCCATTGGAGTATTCTATTGTAGAAGATCCGCCAGCCTCTTTCTACTTCAAGATAGATCCAACATCGGGAACTATTTCTACTAATGCTAATCTTTACAATGATGAAGCATCTAAATACACTGTAAGTACTTGTATATTGATACAACCAAAAGTGGTCTGTTTTCCTTCTTAAAATAAATACATGATGAAATGTTCTGTTCTTTTTGATACCAGGATATGTTTTCTAACTTTGTAAAATTAGTTATGTGAGTTTGAATTCTCAGAATTTGGTCTTTAATTTTGTTTTGCATCTTTGAATCAACTTGATTATGGTTCAACTAACGATTCGTTTAACAGCAATACCCAATTAAAATTGAGAATTGGGAAAAGTTAAAAAGCAATAGAGTAGTGTCAAAATTAAAATTATATGAAAAATAATGCATAGATACCAGTACCAAATGTAATTCCTATTTTTCATTGATTTGTAATGTAAGACCTGTAACTACATATACAGCACAAACACAAATTAAGAATTTCTTCAGCAAACTATGAATTTTGAAATCTGGGAATAAATTATTTTTTTATTTTACCATGTTGTTCAATCAGTTTTTTCTATTCATACTTTTGCGAAAATTTAAACTTAATTACTGTTGGAGATTCAATAATATATCGGGTAAAATAACAGTTATCTTTTTAATGTAAATTATTTTTTATTTTCAGTTGACAGTGAATGTAAAAGATCTAACCAATTCACCACAGACAGATTCCGCTAAAGTGATTATCAATATCAGGAGAAATATTTATGGACCAACCTTTGACAACAATAGATATAACGTACAGATATCAGAATACCATCCTAATGCTGACATCGTGACGACTGTTACCGCTAAAGATTTAGACAGTGTAACTAGTGCAACTAGTTCAAGTGGAATTTTACGTTACCAGATTAACGCCACAAACCCTGTATCACAATTCCCATTCTTCACAATTAGTCAAACGTCCGGTCAAATCTACCTTTCGAGATCTTTGACAACAGACGAATCAGCAAACCAATACACTGTAAGTTTTTTTTTTTTTTTTAATTTTTATTATTTATAACTTCCAATTTACAACATAATATACACAAATAATAACAATATATAATATATAAATCTATTGATATTATCTAATCAAATACATCTTTTTATTAGGAAGCAATTTTTTTTTTTTTCCTAATATACAAATATAAGATAAAGAGTAAAGCAGTCTGAACACCGGAGAGAGAGAGAGAAATAGAGAGAGAATAGTGTGGTGAGTTTTCAATACAATTCATCTACACATTGAATTCTATTTTAGTATAGTAATACACTGTAAGTTAAAAAAAAATTTTTTATCCTTGTTTAGAAATATTTCTGCACATATTTTGTTGCATGGAAATCAGTATTCTACTTTATTTGTCAATGGTTTCAATGAATTTAAGAACTCTTTTCCTAGAAATCAATGATTTGGTGAAAAGTCCCTATAATTTATAACTACCAAACATTTTTTCTACCTTTTCTGTTACACATTCCAGATGTCAATTTTAATAAGAAAGTGTAATTTTCACAGTAAAACTAAAACAAGACTGGATTTAAAACTTTTATTGGAAGAATCAGTATTGAGAAAAATTAAATTATCAGTTGTGTATTCAGGTTAAAAAAAATGTTTGGCCATAAGGTAGCCATGGCCTCCTTACCACCACCGGATCCACCCCTTATAACATATTGAAAGAAAAGTTATAGCTGTTGTAAAGATTTCAAAAAGTTTTTCCTTGTCCCCTTCCCCTGGATCCTACTCTTCAAACATATAGAAAGATACAGATCTTTTCAACTAAATGATTTCAGAAAGTTCGTGTTTTATTTTTCAGTTAACAATTGTGGCAAAGGATGTTTCAGCTCAGCCAAAGGCTGCCACAGCCAGTGTTGTTATTACGATTGTCAGAAATCAGTTTGCACCAACATTCAACCAGACTGAATATAAAGTATCAGCTTCTGATAAACAGAAATCTGGAACAGTTCTAGAGAGGCTTCCAGCAACAGATCTTGATATAAATATCCCACTTAGTGCCAATGTAAGTACCGGTATTGTTAAGGTTAACTTGCAATGTTTGTTGTAACTTTTTCTTTTTCCATAGACTTACTGGTTGGTTTCTCTGAGCATGCAAGACATAGCAAACATAGTCTGTTGTTGTCAGCAGCTTCCACATTTAGGTTCAGCTGTGGACAAACTTTTTTAAAACATCAATAACTTTATCAAACCTTCATGGAATGTTATGAAACTTGAAGCTCCTTTAAGATCAAGAAATAGCAGTGTCAATGTGTACTTGAGTATCATTCAGTAATTTTGAGAACTAAATTGGTAATATATGCTTTTTTTAAGACATTTGTTGACAATAGTTGTGTCTGTTGATTAGTTTTGTTTTTATATAACATAGAAATATTTATTTTCAGACTCCTAATGCTCAGTTTGAGTTCTCTGTGGTAGAAGACACCGATTATTCCCGTTACTTTGGAGTTTCTGCTCTTGGAGATGTATTTATAGCACAGCCATTAAATCTTCAAGATCCTAAACCTGCATCAGTCCAGGTATAATAAAAGGGGTCAAAGATCACTATTTATTAACTTTATAAAGAACAAAGTTTCTAGATAAAATTCAAATGAACAGGACTATTTTCTCAACGATATTTAAAGCATCCAACTTATTTGCATCAATTCATTTTATCAATCTGTACATATTTTTTTTTTATCTTCCCTGATCTAGTTAATAAAAATTGTATTTAAATAACATAAAGAGTTTTAAAAAATAATGTACCGCTAGTAGAAGTTGAAAATCATCTACTTTTATTTTGAAGTCCAATTATTGCTTAAATGTCATCTTTCTTGTTTAACTTAAACAAAAAAATGCATTAAATAAGACGCATTGAAAGCTGAATGAATGTGAATATCTGGCATATATTTGAGATGCTTTCCACTTGGATCTAGGCCTATATTATATATGTATCAGCAAATTTACACATGTACATTGATGATTTTGTTAGATTCAGATTTCTTTAAAACATTATGTTAGATATTTTATGCATGTAAGAACAACCAATATGTTGACGACGACGAGGGGGGTTTTTAACGACCTTAACTACCCATTAGGGTCTTGCACGGTCGGTCCCCAATATGTATATATGAGCTGCCTGATTTACATACAAGGTGCACACAATATTGCTATTTGATTACTAGTTATACTCTTTTCTACATTCAACTTGCAAGGTTCTAGAAGGCAACTTACAGCCTTTTGATAGCTTTTTCTGTAGAAACCTTAAGCGTTTAAAATTGTACAGTATATTTATCTTTGCTGTTACAATTGCACGGACTTACGTAAAAATTCTATATATTATAGACCACTGTCAGAGT
This sequence comes from Mytilus californianus, assembly GCF_021869535.1. Classification (NCBI taxonomy): domain Eukaryota; kingdom Metazoa; phylum Mollusca; class Bivalvia; order Mytilida; family Mytilidae; genus Mytilus; species Mytilus californianus. The sequence continues at coordinate 40,193,134 of NW_026262723.1, read as the reverse complement.
TTGCGACAAGAGCTGGAAGGAGAAATGTAGTGATGCTACACTGATAGCTAATTTGTCATATACTGCCGTGCAGGAAGGACAATTAGGATTTACGCGGCCAGAATATGTGTAAGTTTAAACATATAAGAACAATACGGATTTACTCAGCCAGAATATGGTGAGAGGGCGAACATTTGATATTCACGGGGGGGGGATTTTTTCTGACTGATTATTCATTTTCACCTTTTGCTCGTCTCGTGAACTTTTTTTGCATGAAAATTTATTTTCAATTCTGTACACAATTATTTCATGTGATTGGCTGCATTTTGTATCGCAGAATGTTCTTTTTCATCTAGTCTTGAGTAAGATTTTTCATTTACAGTTATTACCAGGCCAGAATATTTATTTCCCAAAAAATGTGAGAGTATTAGGTTCATAGAAATAAAAACTTGAATTCATAATTTAATTAATGATTTTCCTTCATAACAATTTTTAAATCGCATTAACAAGATTTCACATTTTTGCCAGGGGTCAAGAATTCCCAATATTTAATGCATGCATTAATTTCTCAATTTATAGTATCTCAAATACATAACAAATAGATCTCTAATCTGTAACACTAAAAAATATTGCTGTTATTCTCTTATTTGATCTTTTACAGCATCGACATTCTAGAAAATGTACAAGTTCCATTTTCAGTAACGTCACTGGGAGTGGAGAACCAGGGAGTCAATACAGTGCTTTGTACAATTACAGATGGAAATGAAAACCTTGGATCTCAATCATTATTCAGCATCAGGCCTTCTACATACTCAAAGTTTTGTAATCTGACTCTACAATCAAATCTGGATTATGAAAAGAAGAACCGATACCGATTAACTATAGATGTGGCTTCTAATAATTTTAATAACAGGAGAAAGAGACAAATCTACAGTATGTATTTATACATTAGGTTTTTTTTATGTCGTACCAAGGAAAGAATTTTTGAAGAGAAAAAAAAGGTTCAGATAAGAGCAAAAAAAAACAAATTCAGTAATAAATAAGCAATTTCTTTGGGAGAAGAAAATTTATTCTCTACACTGAACCAAAGAAAGGATTTACTGCAATTCTCCAATAACCTTATAGAAAACTTGATTACATTTTTATATTAATTTTCATTTGACTTTCAGAACTGTATATCTTGATTTGTAAATTTATGACTAATTTATTTTTTCAGTATGGAATACTTGGCCAAGGACTGTAGTACACATTAACGTTATAGATGTCAACGATATCTCACCACAGTTTATTTTCCCAGTCTATCCATCTCATAGTAACGCAGATGTTGCTGATAAATATTTTGCCATCGTCACTTCTGACACAAAGGCAGATTCATTGGTGACAAATGTCATAAGGGTAAGTACAGTATTAAGAATGTTCTTGAAAACGTAATCCATATTTTCCAATTGCAATACATGCATGGACTTTGTCATTTCCAAATAATGGGGAGTTTGTCAACATTAGATTTCCTCTTGTTTACATTGCAATGGAATAAATCTAAGTAGATAGCCTCATGACATGTTCAGAATTTGTTTGTAAGGATAAGATAATTTTTGTGTTTTTTTTAACTTATATTAAAAGAAAGGGGAGATAATGAAAAACTGTCCCGAAAGAAAGGGGAGAAAATAAAAACTGGCATTTTTAGCTTATATTAAAGAAAGGGGAGAAAATTAAAAAATAGTCCTTTGTTCAAATAAGGCCTTTGAAAATAGTGGAATTAACTACTTTTGGAGTGTCAAAAACTCGTTGGAAGTACTTGATAAATTGCATGCATATATTGGTGATTTTGAATCTGTTCAAAGTTTTGATTTTTCTACCCTATGTACCACTTTGCCTCATATTCTTATTAAGAAAAAATTCACACACCTAATTAAATGGGCATTTAAAAAATCGGAATGAGAATACATATGTTCAAACTCTTTTAGGTCATTTTTCAGTAGCAACAAACAAAAGAGCTATGTCAATTGGACATGCTTTGATACTATATCTGCCCTTGAATTTTTACTTGATAACATTTTTGTTCGCTTTGGAGAAATCCGTATATCGTCAACTTGTCGGAATTCCAATGGGGACTAACTGTGCACCACTTATTGCGAACCTGTTTTTGTATTGTTATGAGTTACAATTTATGACTAAAAACAGCAAAGACCCATCGAAACAACATCTTATACAAAAATTTAACAATACTTTTAGATATTTGGATGATATATTGGCTCTCAATAATGACGACTTCAGTATGTATACTAAAGAAATTTATCCTGTTGAACTTACTTTAAATAAAGCTAATACTAACAATGACCACTGTCCTTTCCTCGATCTTGATATCTATATCATTAACGGGAAGCTTAATACAAAAATTTATGATAAAAGAGATGATTTTTCATTTCCTATCATTAATTATCCATTTTTAGATGATGACGTTCCCTTGTCACCATCTTATGGTGTTTATATATCTCAACTTGTACGATTCGCTCGTGTATGTAACAATGTATTAGATTTTAGCGAAAGAAATTTATGTATTACTGAAAAATTATTACACCAGGGTTTTCGATATCATAAACTAGTCAAAACATTTACTCAATTTTATCATCAGTATAACGACATCATTCGTAAATATAACTCAACATGCAGACATCTTATACCTTCGGGTATTTCACATCCAATCTTTTATGGTAATATTCTTTACAAAGCACAAAAATGTCAGTATTCACCTCAAAAGCTAACAAAACCTTTAAACAGACTTATTAAGAAGGGATATAGTTATGATACTGTTGTCAGGTCATTAAAGATTGCATATTTTGGCTTTAATATTGATTCACTTATAAGGTCTTTGCATCGGAATTAAACATATTTATTCTGAAACCAGTTGTTGGCATGACACAGGTTATGTTTTTCTCATATATTATATGACGGTATAATACTAAACCCCTAACAGGAGGGATTGTGCCTGATATTCATATGATGAAGACATAATCTTTCAATCAGTTTAATTGAGGTCTGGAGCTGGCATGTCAGTAACTGCTAGTAGTCTGTTGTTATTTATGTATTATTGTCATTTTGTTTATTTTCTTTTGTTTCCTATTCTGACATCGGACTCGGACTTCTCTTGAACTGAGATTTACTGTGCGTACTGTTGTACGTTTGTTTTTTCTACATTGGCTAGAGGTATAGGGGGAGGGTTGAGATCTCAAAAAACATGTTTAACCCCGCCACATTTTTGCGCCTGTCCCAAGTCAGGAGCCTCTGGCCTTAGTTAGTCTTGTATCATTTTTAATTTTAGTTTCTTGTGTATAATTTATTGTTTAGTATGGCGTCCATTATCACTGAACTAGTATACATATTTGTTTAGGGACCAGCTGAAGGACGCCTCCGGGTGCGGGAGTTTCTCGCTGCATTGAAGACCCATTGGTGGCCTTCGGCTGTTGTCTGATCTATGGTCGGGTTGTTGTCTCTTTGACACATTCCCTATTTCCATTCTCAATTTTACTTTGTATATTATATTGAAAGTAAGGGGAGAGAAAAAAAGACTGTCCTTTGCAACCTATATTGAAAGAAAAGGGGAGAATAAAAAGATGTTCTTATGTACCTAATAGTGAAAGAAAAGGGGAGAATCAAAAGATGTTCTTATGTACCTAATAGTGAAAGAAAGGGGAGAATCAAAAGATGTTCTTATGTACCTAATAGTGAAAGAAAGGGGAGAATCAAAAGATGTTCTTATGTACCTAATAGTGAAAGAAAGGGGAGAATCAAAAGATGTTCTTATGTACCTAATAGTGAAAGAAAGGGGAGAATCAAAAGATGTTCTTATGTACCTAATAGTGAAAGAAAGGGGAGATACTAAAATAAACTATTCTTCGTAACTTATATTAAAAGAAATGGAAAAGAAACAAACAAACTTGAATTTGACTTTTTCCCTTTTCTGCCAGGCTGTAGATAATGAAGCGGGTATCTTTGGACAATTGAGTTATTCCATTAGCAGCAGTGCCAATTTTAAAATAGATACAACAGATGGGGTCATTAGCACGAAAAGCGATTTTTCAGCAGACGCAACAGACTTTAATGCTTTACCAATGGTGTATGATTTGGAAGTTAGAGACCAAGCTCCTCGATATGAAGATCAGCTTTCAGATACAGCTAAACTATACGTAAGATACTAGTAAAACTTTATTAAAGAGAACTAACACAAAAACGTAAAAAAGATCATCAATCATAGTTGAACAGTGGCTATATATATATATGTCTTATTAGCCTGATATCATGAAAAATACTGGAAAAATTGTTATTTCTTTGACTGAAAAATAATAGCTGACATTCAGTAATTTTGCCTCAGAATGTACTATCAGAATTAATAGTTCTGCATAATATTTATATATCAGTATTTGTTATCATACAAAAGGCTATACTATTAATGATTTTTATGATAAAAAATAAGGTATTACTATTTTTTATAAATTATTATACATCTACCTTTAAATGCATACTGATATGATAATTGTGTTTGTTTTTTCTTACAGATTAACACAGTTTTCGATATACACAGATTTATATTGGTAGCAAGTTTATCTGTGGAAGGTGCTACTGCAAAACAAGAATCAATTAGACAGTAAGATATTCTGTTTTTTGTTGATATATATTTCAAAACTTAGAGTTTGGAATGTATTGATATATTTTAAATGGTACTAAAGCATTTAGTAACTACTTTATGAAATTACCATAAAAGATGCATCTCATTCTTATATTAAAAAATGCTGTTTTTATATTTAATAATTCATTGATATTGGATAATGAATTGATGATTTTAATCTTCTACTCTATCATTTTCTCTTATGTCTTTTGGTCTTATTTTGTGATTTGTTTTATTGGACCTTTTGGCATTCATAATCGTACACACCTGCTTTAGGTTATGCCATGTCTTTGATAGATAAGGGCATTATGTCTTTAAGTCAGTCTGTCGCCTGTTCGACCTTCTCATATTGGTATAAAGTGTTGGTTTTAGATAGTTTACAATAAAGTTGTGGTCACATCAACTTGAAAAGTAGACTAATTCAATCTATTGTTTCAAATAATAACCCACTTTTAATGTTTACATACATTTTTCTCAGGCAATCAATGTCAATAGACCACTTTCTTGTTAAAGTTCATCAAGCGTCTTTGTGATCGTCATTATGCAAGATAAACTAGAAATAATGTTTGTTCCGTAGGTACTTAATCACAATTTCCTAATTAATTTGCCGAATAATTTCGTGCAATATAGCATCATATTTTTTAATCGCTCCCTCAACATGGGAAGGATATGACGATGCCCCTAAACACACGAATGATGTTTACTAAAAGTTTTTGACGGAAATGCAACACACTCAAAAGTGGTCTATTGATGATGCAATATTCTATGCTAAGCTATTCATCTTTATTATGATGTCAGCTTATTAAAATAAGCCCTGTATTTACAGTTCAAGAAACATGGAAATGTGATAGTGTTAGCTAGACATGGTGTATTACCATTACATATTTTTTTTATATTCTAATATGTTTGAAGATGAGCTGAAAAGAAAATTATATTTACCGGTATCAATTTATTACCATGTGACATCATCTATTTTTCAGACAACTGCAGGCCAATACAGGAAATATTGTGTTGATAGATAATATTGAGAAAAAGAGAGACGAAGATCTGAATGTTATAAATACAGCGTAAGTTATAAATAGAACTGTAAAAGTTATAAACAGTGTTAGTTATAAGTTAATACCATGTTAAATTTCTGAACAATGAACACAGTGTAAGTTATTATTGAACAATGTTGAAGTTATCAACACAATGTAAGTTATAAGTGAACAAAGTAAAATTTATTAACACAATGTCAATAATAGTGAACAATGTTAAAATTATAAACATTGTTGACAAAATCAATGCTGGGAATATTACATGCATTCTTTTAAAAGAAATTTCTTTGCAATATTTTTCTGCACAATGAAAATCAGTATCAGAATCAAAACGGCATTTTACCTGTGACAAAAAGGAGGTACAGACAGAATGTTCACCAACAGTTTATCATCAATATTTTAATCGTTAAATCATTTCTTTGAATATATACAAATCGAGCAACGCATCATTTTCTCTTGTTTATTTCTTTTCAGAACTGACATAACTTTTGTAATGGTTAGACCCAATACTCAGTTCAAGCTGATTAAGAATACTGATGACGGTACCCTGTTTACTGGCACCAAAATCAATGAAATCGGTAACATCCTTAAAGATGATGATGTCACAGTTGAAAACATTCGTCCGCCATATTTAGATGCACAGGCAGTCAGGACAAGAATAACAAAATCTTATGTTTGGTGGTTGGATGATCCTTGGGCAGCACTCATCGCCTTGGTAGCAATTTCCATCCTGCTTTGCATTGTGGGAATAATCGTTATTATCTTCACATCGTCAAGGTAACCATATTGAAAATAGCTAGAAATTTTTTTTTTTCTAGTGATAATTCACCTTTTCAGAATCCAAAGCCTTCTGGGTAATATTTTCAAAATCTTACACCTAAACTTTATCATTGGCTAACAATGTCCTAAACAATGGAAATTCAGCCAATGATATGACATTTTTTTCATTTATTATACAAACAATGAAATTACCCATAGTCCTTTAGGTTCTCAAACTGTGAATTGAAGTCTGTACTCAAATGTTCAAGCAATTGAGACAAGAATAAGAGAAAGATTTCTTAATGGTAGGGAAATAGTTCCTGCAGCAATTATGTTTTAGAAATAAGGAAGATTAATATAGTGTCATATTGGTAATGTAAACCACATGAAAATTATACTTTAGTCAAAGTTAATGGTCAGTTACAGGATTTAGAATATTTATGTTTTAGAAATAAAGAAGATTAATATAGTGTCATATTTGTAATGTAAACCACATGAAAATTATACTTTAGTCAAAGTTAATGGTCAGTTACAGGATTTAGAATGAATACTTATGTTTCATGAAATGGTATATAGGAAGGGTCTAAATTTCTATAATTTGAGACTGCTACTTTCCTCAGAATTCCAAACCTGAACATTCATACCAATACATTGATACTTACTCTCTAAACAAATGTGTTTTTCCTTTACAGATACACTAAATATATGATCAACTACAAACCTTATGAAACATATGATCATCCGGAGTTTATGGAACCACCAGATTTCCTTAGAGAATATGAAACACAGGTATGAAATATTTCAAATATACTTTTGATAGATTTTTGTCATTGATGAAAAATTGTCAGGTAAATTCAGTTCCAATGGACCAGTTCAGAAATACTGCTGCATTGTGGGTATACTACTGTTATGGCTATTGATAGGTTAAGATGTCATTAACAAGGACACTGCGACCTAGCAGCATAATTTTTGCCAAAATGAATAACATCTCAAAACCTTATTATTTAACTAATTTTCTGTGTCTTTAAAAAGAAGTTTTATTATTAAATATATTTGATTGTTTTATTCAGAGTTTAAACATGTATGTGCCACCAGATGAACCAGTCAAAGAATTAGGAGAGATCAACATGACATTTGAAGGAGAAACTGTACAAGCACATCATACAGGGGCCACAGAAGGGGTAGCTTCAGCAGTAAATCCACTCTATCAAGAGTAAGTGTCTACATTTATAAGAAAATAGTTGCTGAAAGTATTGAAATATGGACTAAAAGAAAAATGAACTAAAGAAAAGTGTATTCTCTGTTTTTGTGTAAGCATGCAGTCAGTAGTAGTGAAAAAAGAAAAATTTGATGAAAGGATATGTGATGCTTAGAGCCCTTTTTTACCTCATTTTATCATAGTTCTCAAATTAGTTTTTCATTGCCTTACAAACTATATTAAAAGTTTAAAATCAAAGACATACATCAGTAATTTTACTATTATGACGACATAGGTATGCAAAAGTTTGATGAAATTGACAAAAATCATCAAAAAAGGCAAAAATTCTGGTTGTTACGGAGTATCTAAGGTTATCCAAAATTTCATATGTTTTTAGCCAACATTTTTTTATATATATCAAAAGCAACAGCACCTTACAAAAATTACTTGTTGACCGTTTTTCATTTCTGCTATGATTTTCTAACAGAAGCAAATACAAAGTAGAGTATGTGTCTGGGGAAACAGCAGACGACGGAAACGTACAGGAAGTTGAAATTGTAGAGGGAGCTACTGCTCCTAGTATGGGTGTTCGTAGGGGCTCGGTGTATGAGATGAAATCAGAGTATTGGTACTCTGTGTAAGTCCCGAGCATGTCTATAACTAAATTAGGTTCAGAATTAGTATGTTAGTACAGTAGAGTAGTGGATGAACATATATTGATTATTTTCATTCTCAATTATGCTCATTATAAGATATAGCAAATATATATTTATATCTTATTTAAGTTTTTTTTAAATCAGAATTATTATTCATCTACATGATATCTATGCATGATTTTTTTGTAATTCAGAAATTAAATTCTTGTCTCATTCAGATTATCTATTTATGAATATAGATCAAGACAAGAACATGCCTCATAGATTTTTTTTTAAAAATACACTGAGTTAATGATAAAATGTATTTTAAATATATGATTTATTAAATTTTGATTTATAATATTGAACAATGTCCCAATACCTCCAGACATCATTCTTGATGAATTTTCACTAGTACCAGCAAATAGCAGGAAAACTGTCTTGTGCCATAAATTTTTGATAAATCTTAAATATTTAATATTTTCACTCTAAAAATGAATGAAATATTTGCCACTGGACATAAAGCAAACAACAATCAATCTATTGAAAAGGAAAATGTATCAATCACAGACCAATGATTCAGTCTTTTCAGTAAAATAATATGCATAATTATTAAAATTTTTATTTTTTTTATTTTCAGAGATGATGACAAAGGACATCAAAGAACAGGATATAGTGAGGGAACAACGATGTTGTAAAACGAAGACTTTTTACTATATAATCTTGCCGTCAGAACAAATTGTTCACTTAAATTTATTGGATGTAATAAAATATCAAAATATTTAATAAATTTCATGGATTGTACACATGATTTTATAAGCATGTTGTCTCAAACAAATCGAACAAAAATTATCCTTTCAAGATAAGAAAATCAATGTTAAGGTTTTACGAACTATTTTCAAAATTTTTATCTTTCGTTGTGTCTTGTTATTAGAAAAGAAATAGTAAGACTTAAGATTTTTAAATGGCTGTTTTCAATTATTTATCTCACTTAAAATGTCATTTTTGATACTCCTGCAGAATTTAATATTTTAATCCAAGAATGATACTCCCTAGCGAGTTCTATTACTTTACCATGTTCTATATTACTGTCACAATTTTTTATACCATCTATGCAAAGATATGTATGCAAATTTAAATATAAAATTTGCAAATAAATCAAAATAGGACTTCTATACTTATTAAATTTTTTTTTATATTTTTTTTTTATCAAGAGCATAATATGACAGATTTTCAATATTGATATTCCCTTATAGAGATTATTTACATTTTTACAGATTTATTTTTTCTTGTTATCGAAATTCTACACATTCTTTTGCTTTAGGATATTGTTATGGTCTTTATATTTTATATGATTTGCTATTTATCTACATTATCATATCTTTACAAAACATTCCAAATTTTTATATATAAGGTCAATGATTTTTATTTTAAAGACAGAAGACAAAACAAATCTACTTGTAAAAAAGATAGTATGTCACAATACTTTAAACTTGAGCAGTCTTCCAGATCATATTAACTTGGCCATATTTTGTGAGACATTATAACTGCTGTTTGATTGTTATAAATAAAAAAGTGCATGTATAGGTTGTGTTTTTTAGGCTATTCAGTAAAATGTTTGTCTTTGGTTTTTATCGCAGGACTTTTCTCCCCTGTCAGAATATTTCACTAAATTATTTCATTTTGTAACTTTGTATGATGTTAAAGAATTTGAAGAATCAGATTTTAATTGATTTTAGACACGTAATTTATTTATTCATTTATTTAGAGACAATAAGTTCTTAAAATATAATCTTAAAAAATAAGTATTTCATATTTTTTTCACAAAAATTATAACAATAGCAAATGTACTTTAGATAAAAGAAAATCCTGTTTCAAAATTTCAAACTCCTATGACTGTTAAACAAGCATTATATTTATTGGATAGCCTTAGTGTGCATTTTCTGTGCAAATACATTTACTATAGTTAGTGATATACCATATTGTTAAGAGTGCTTTGTAGTCTACCAAATTTTGTATTTTTTACAAATGAAATTTATATTTTTGGCTAATTGAATTTTTTTTAATAAATAATGAAAAAATATCAGTGTATGTCATTGAAACGGAACACCAACCACCCTCTAAATGACATTAAGAGGTCAACACACTTGCAAAGGAGCTAGGGAGGCAAAAATTATTGATAATGAAAATGAAAGAGGACATTAGGACATTGACAAACTCCTAGACTAAAAATTTTGCTTATAAGAATGAGAAGATGTGGTATGATTGCCAATGAGACAACCCTGCACCACAGACCAAATGATGTCACTTTCAGAAAGTTTGTCCCCTCTTTCAACTTTTCAGTCTACTCCTACGCCACTGCAAACATACCAAATGATAGACAAGTGTATAAAATGCCTAGAATCTACAAAAGTTACAAATAAATTTAACAGAGACTTTCCAAGATCCACCATCAAATACCAATACCTAAGACAAAGTTTCTGACCCAGAACAGGCTAATAAACAGCTAACACAGCTTATTAGTTATAGCTAAAGACAGCAAACTATTATATATTAAGTTTAAAAAGATAAATAGATATAAATAAAGCTCAAGCAGGCTAAAAAAGTTGTCATTATTTACAGGTACAATTTTCTGAAAAAACCCAAGTGGAAATAGAATTTTTGAACTGACCAAAGGTTGATAAACTCCTTGCCTCATTAGGAAAGGCATTCCACAGTCTTGTTGTCTCGTAACCAAAGCTTTTCTTACCATACCTTGTTGTTTTCGGTCGCGGCACATCAGCTATCCTGTACCTGGAGGCAGCATAGTTTAGACTCTTCCTGTAGAATGTTATAAGAGCTTTTGTAGTCGTCGTAAATAAATCTGAGTGATTGTTCTTGTATTTTTTTTATTTTTTGGGTGTTTTGTTCACTGCAAAAGTTTCATGTAAGTGGACAATAGCTGAAGTTGAATGGATGAAAGAGAGATAAATGGTAAGTTTAGATAGTCTTTTTAATACGTTTAGTTGTTTTGCTGCTTTTTTACAAAATTTGAGATGTGTGTATTGAAATCCAGTTTAAAGTCCATGGTTACACCTAGAAGTTTCACTTCATCATCACATTGAATACTGATGCAGTTTAGATTGAAGACTGTATTTTGTGCATGTTTATTTTTTGCCTTTTGTGATTGCCTGGAATTTTTCTGGGTTTGCCTGCATTTGGTTAGATTAGAACCATGATATTAGGGAGTTACTATCTTCCTCTAAGCTAGGGTTTAATAACTAATTCCAGAGAAGTGCCAGATTTAGAGAAGGTTTTATCATTGGCATAGTTATATAATTCACAGTGTTTTACAAAAAGGAAGATTTAATTACTACAATAATGTAATACATGTTTCCTATTGGAATTTTGAAACAAGAACAAAAAAGGAAGATGTCATTAATAAAGACATTAAATAATACAGGGCCAAGTATAGATCCCTGAGGAACACCTTTGTAAATATCAAGCATTTGACTTAAACTTTGTCCTATATTTCAGTTACATTTATCAGTGGTATGAGAAAGAAAGGCAGATGATACTAGTGGATGACACTGACAATACCATGGCAATAAAAAAGAAAATCAACCAAAAGAGAAACAAATATAAACATAACAAAACAGATAAAACTACAGACTGAGCAAGAGGATTAAAAAAAATATTGTTACCACTAGCAGATGAAATCATGATTTCAATCCCTGCAAGGAAAAGCCAAAGATTTTAAAATTTATATTTGTTTTGGGGATCTATGCCAAGCACATGACATTTAAGCATCACAGTCAGAATATTTTGTCTGAGTTATTTGACATATATTTATGTGTACTCTTACATACTTTGTAATCTAGCACATCAAATATCTGACTAAGTATGTCATTCTTATGCAACAGTAAGATATATGTATTTTGTGACATCCCGAATATGCATGTAAATGTTACAAATGGATGTTCAGCACCATGCCATCAATCAATTAAGGGGAATCGTGAGATCAATCACAAACTAGTCACATTAAAGTCATCAAAATCCCTGGGTGGGTTTATGCTGCTGTTTTATTTAGCTAGCAACATTTGGGTATACAAACTTATTGTTTGTCCTTTGCTAAAATACATTGCAGGGAACATAGAAATACCAGACATCCATCAGTCTGTCCCATCTTGTATTAAAGAGCTCTCGAACACATGTGCAATTCATGCTTGGTTTTATGAAATTTATAACAAGGTTTAATATAAGTAATTGTCTCTGACTTTTTTTTAAGAAGTTATGCTTCTTTGAATTTCTACAGGTCCTTCTGTCTGTTCTTTTAAGCACTCTCACACATATAATTCTTGTCAGATTTTTATGAAATTTATGTCTCTAACTAGTTGGTAAATCAGTGAAGAACAACTATTTTTAAAGCAATGCCAGATCCAGAAATTTTCAGAAGTGGGGGCCCACTGACTGCCTGAGGTGGCCCGCTCCAGTCATGCTTCAGTGATTCCCTATATAATCAACCAAATTTTTCACATAAAAGGGGGGGGGGGGGGGGGGCAGGCCCCTGGAAAACCCTCTAAATCAACCTCTGTAAAGGAGTTGTTTCCTTTGGATAATAAATTATATGGAAAGTTGTATTGTAAGAGCTCTCAAGTCTACATTTCTTGTCGGATATTAATGATAAATTTGACAAGAAAAAAAATGGTGTTCTTGCACTTGGACAGATAAAATAGTTGCATGGTAGGGGACACTTCTTTTATTAAGTCTCCCAAACGAAGTTTGGGAAGACTTATTGTTTTTGCTCAGTTCTTATTATTATTATTATTCTTCTTCTTCTTCTTCTTCTTCTTCTTCTTCTTCTTCTTCTTCTTCTTCTTCTTCTTCTTCTTCTTCTTCCGCCGCTTTTAAATTTGAACTTGTCCGCACCCGTTCTCCAAAACCGCTTGTCGGATTAACTTAGGGTTTCACAATATGTTAGACTAACATGTCTAGTGGTGCAATCAGGGTTTTGTTTTTGCAATGGGGTTTATAAAGGGGTACTTTGAGGGGCAAAAAGAAAAGAGGGTTTTACTATAGAACCCTATGGGATTTTATTTTTTAAAATTTTCAAATGATTATAAATTGAAAACCGTTTGTGATAGACACAAACTTTTTAATTGAAAATGTTCTAAATGATAAAGCCCATTAAATGAAATACAGGGTTAGTCCCCAGGGGTCACCCCCACCCCCTGCCATTTAAGAAAGTTCTAATACCTTGTAAGTGGTCAAAATCCCCACCCCTAAACCATATATATTCTGGTTTGTCATGCTAAGATGGTTTGAATGATATACAGGGTTAGTCCCCAGGGGTCATCCCCACCCCCTGTCATTTGAGAAAGTTCTAATATCTTGTAAATGGTCGAGATCCCCACCTCTAAACCATATATATTCTGGTTTGTCATGATAAAGCACATCAAATGTAATACAGGGTTAGTCCCCAGGGGTCACCCCCACCCCCTGCCATTTAAGAAAGTTCTAATATCTTCTAAGTTGTCAAGATCCCCACCCCTAAACCATATATATTCTGGTTTGTCATGCTAAGATGGTTTGAATGTTATACAGGGTTAGTCCCCAGGGGTCATCCCGACCCCCTGCCATTTTAGAAAGTTCTAATATCTTGTAAATGGTCAAGATCCCCACCCCTTACCCATATATATTCTGGTTTGTCATGATAAAGCACATCAAATGTTATACAGGGTAAGTCCCCAGGGGTCACCCCCACCCCCTGCCATTTAAGAAAGTTCTAATATCTTCTAAGTGGTCAAGATCCCCACCCCTAAACCATATATATTCTGGTTTGTCATGCTGAGATGGTTTGAATGATATAAAGGGTAAGTCCCAAGGGGTCATCCCGACCCCCTGCCATTTGAGAAAGTTCTAATATCTTGTAAATGGTCGAGATCCCCACCCCTAAACCATATATATTCTGGTTTGTCATGATAAAGCACATCAAATGTTATACAGGGTTAGTCCCCAGCGGTCATCCCCACCCCTTGCCATTTGAGAAAGTTCTAACATCTTGTAAATGGTCGAGATCCCCACCCCTAAACCATATATATTCTGGTTTGTCATGATAAAGGACATCAAATGAAATACAGGGGTAGTCTCCAGGGGTCACCCCCACCCCTTGCCATTTAAGAAAGTTCTAATATCTTGTAAATGGTCGAGATCCCCACCCCTAAACCATATATATTCTGGTTTGTCATGATAAAGCACATCAAATGTTATACAGGGTAAGTCCCCAGGGGTCACCCCCACCCCCTGCCATTTAAGAAAGTTCTAATATCTTCTAAGTGGTCAAGATCCCCACCCCTAAACCATATATATTCTGGTTTGTCATGCTGAGATGGTTTGAATGATATACAGGGTAAGTCCCCAGGGGTCATCCCGACCCCCTGCCATTTGAGAAAGTTCTAATATCTTGTAAATGGTCGAGATCCCCACCCCTAAACCATATATATTCTGGTTTGTCATGATAAAGCACATCAAATGTTATACAGGGTTAGTCCCCAGCGGTCACCCCCACCCCTTGCCATTTGAGAAAGTTCTAATATCTTGTAAATGGTCGAGATCCCCACCCCTAAACCATATATATTCTGGTTTGTCATGATAAAGCACATCAAATGAAACACAGGGTTAGTCTCCAGGGGTCACCCCCACCCCCTGCCATTTAAGAAAGTTCTAATATCTTCTAAGTGGTCAAGATCCCCACCCCTAAACCATATATATTCTGGTTTGTCATGCGAAGATGGTTTGAATGATAGACAGGGTTAGTCCCCAGGGGTCATCCCGACCCCCTGTCATTTGAGAAAGTTCTAATATCTTGTAAATGGTCGAGATCCCCACCCCTAAACCATATATATTCCTATTTGTCATGTCTCGAACATTTGAATGACGTATACGGTCAGTCCCCAGGGGTTCCCCCCACCCCCAATGTTCTAATATCTTGTAAATGGTTGAGATCGCCACCCCTAAACCATATATATTCCTGTTCGTCATGTAATGAACATTTGAATGACGTATAGGGCCAGTCCCCAGGGGTTCCTCCCCACCCCCAATATTCTAGTATCTTGTAAATGGTTGAGATCCCCACCCCTAAAC
The DNA here is from genome assembly GCF_021869535.1 of Mytilus californianus. Classification (NCBI taxonomy): domain Eukaryota; kingdom Metazoa; phylum Mollusca; class Bivalvia; order Mytilida; family Mytilidae; genus Mytilus; species Mytilus californianus. The sequence continues at coordinate 40,177,741 of NW_026262723.1, read as the reverse complement.
CATATATATTCTGGTTTGTCATGCCAAGATGATTTGAATGATATACAAGGTTAGTCCCCAGGCATCACTAATGCATATAACTTTACTGGACCAAACCAATTTTCAATGGATGTTGCCCAATGTCAGGCGACCCTGGGAATTACGAATTATGGGAGCTTCGTTTGGGAGACTTCGTAACAGCATCCTGTTACATTCATTTCTTGTTGAAATTGGCATTAGAATAATTGTCTGTGCTGTTATGACTTTCTGTGTACTCTTAATGTCTGGCATGGTGTATTGGTACATGATAAAGTAGACCTCTTGCCCTAGCATACTTATATATGTTATCCACTTGAGAATTTTTAAAACATCAGCAACTGTTTGTTTAAAATATAGAATTCATGCAAGCTTGATATGACAGCACATATATTTTTTTCCTGGATGAGTTCAAACTAATCTTATAAGATAAATGGCACCCAGTTATCAACATTTTTGTTTCAAAAAAAATCTTTTTAGCCATAAACAATATCCTTAACAGACTTTGTTTGATAATGCCCCATGGGGAGAGGAAACCCTATTGATTTTCATGTCACCCAGTCAACAGTCAAGGTCAATCCTGCTATTGATAGACTGAATTTTTTTATATTTTTTGTATCAAGATGATATCTTTTTAACTGTATATCTTACTTTACCAAACAGAGTTTAATAATGCCCCATGGAATCTGGGAACAGTCAATATATATGTTCCTGATGGAATGAAGAGCTATTTCGATTTTAAAGTCATTAGTTCAAAGGTCAAGGTAGCAATTAACTGAAATTGGATCAAAAGTTGTGTTTCTTGGTGATAAATTAAAAAAAAATGACAAACCTTCACTAAACTCAGCTTAAGAATTCTCCTTGAAACAAATAAGACCGCTTGACTGTTGGGTCAGTAGGTCATAGGTCAATGTCTCAGTTCCTTTATATAGACTGATGATTTTGGGGAAATTTTGTCAAGACAATGCTTTTTTAGGCCTTTTGAGATCTTATCTAATCTTTGTAAATAATGCGCCTTGAGGTAAAAATTTAAATAATTTTGAGGTCACTGGGTCAAAGGTCAAGGTCACAACAGCAATAGATAGACTGGAATTTGTTCAACAGTTTATTTTCCAGAAAATATGAAGCATATGCCCAACCATCACCAAACATGGCTTGGAAATGCCCTTTGAAATATATAAATCCCTTATTTAAGAAATAAACTGGAATTTACGAAAAAGTCTTTTCAACCATACAGAAGATCTTTATCGATCCTTGGCTCGTCCTGAATATGCATGAAATATTTGCCACTGGACGTTAAGCAACCAACAATCAATCAATCAATCGATCCTTGGTGGATAAGGCGTCGGATGAAGAAGATTTTATTGATGCTTAGGTCACTTGGTCAAAGGTCATCGTTATAGCATTAAAAACTACAATTTAGGCAATTTTTCTTTCATTATTTTCGGCAGCAGTCTTCATTACAAAAACCAGAAAACAACGGTACCTAACACTACTTAACCTGGTTCTTCTACTACAAATCCTTTAAGGTTGAGCTTCACTTTTGCACCAATTGTGTTTCTGCGATTCTGTTAACTGTACCCTGAATTAAAATGTCTGCATTAGTGGTAAGTTTGTACAAAATTTACCTAAGAATGAACAAACAAACAAAAAACGAATCAACTTGAAATATTTCGTGCACAGGTCGAAATGGATAATCTAGGTTTAGTTTTAACACAATGCAATTTTGTCTAAACGTTCTGGCAAGCTAAAAAAAGAAATTGTGTTCAATCAACAATAGAGAGGTGTGAGGGTATCTGTCAATAAGAAAACAACCAAACGATAAAAATAGCCCAAATAATTTCTAAATTCAAAGGGGCAGATCCCCAACAAGGGCGGAGGTTTGTTTTTTTAAAACTGTTTTCTACCAAATGGACATTCAAACTCATAAGTCGAAAATAAACTGACAAAGCAATGACAAAAAAAAGACCAAAAAGACAAACAGTATACAAAACACAACATTGAAAACTAAAAACTGAGTAACAGACACCCCACCAAAAACCGGGGGTGATTTCAGGGGCTCCGGAAGGGTAAGCAGATCCTGCTTCACGTGTGGCACCCATCGTGTTGCTCATGTAAGTACATTCTTCCTAAGAAGCTCATGTATGAAGTCAGTCTCGTATGAATAAAGGAACAAGTCGGCAAGAAAAGGAGCATAGTTGGTTCCCATGGGAATACCGATTCTTTGTTGAAAAACATCTCCTCCTAACGTAACAAATATGCGGTCAATCTAGAAATCAAGCATCTTGATAATGTCAGTTTTAGAGATTTTTTTGTATCGGAGTGATTTTTTTACAAAGTACGATTTATCCCTTCCTAAGACAAGATACTTGTATCTACGTTGACCATTCTGTTTTTATGAAGCAAAGCAAAGTACTCTTTCAATTTGTCTTTAAGTTTGAAATGGGGAATACGTGTGTAAAGTGTAGAAAAGTCAAATGGCTTAATACTATTGCAAGATGAAAGAGTCTTAAATTGTATGTACTCTAACATATCAGATCTTTGGATTTTTTAATATCCACATCTGATTCACGCCGCCTCTAGTATAGATAGTTTCACAATAACTTTGAAAACCGGCTTTCATTGCTGAGGCCCCTCATGGTAATCACATAATCAAAAATTGTTTGCCAATATAATCACATAATCATTAATTATTTTTCTAAACAAGATAATCAAATAATCAAAAATACAGTCCTAGATTATCATATAATCAAATAATCATGAAATATTTGATCTGGTAATCAAATATTCACTATAAAAACGGCCAAGTAATCACATAATCAAAAACCCGGCCCATGAGGAGGCTCATTGCTGATGAAATTGATGTTAACAATTTAGAAAGAGGTTTGGTGGAGTACATAACATGTGGTTCTGGGGTAGTAATGAAGGCCGTACATTGATCTATAATTGTTATATCTTAGTCATTTGAACTATGGTGGATATACTAGTAGTTGTCTCATTGGCAATCATACTACATCTCCCTATTCTTATGAAGTATATATAAATCAAACTTACGTGATGTCTGGGAATTCGTAATGACAACATTTTAAATGCTCTAGTACAAATTAAATTCGTCATATCGAATTTACAATGAATTTATGGTTACGACTTAAAAACCACAATTATAAATAAACAGAATTCGACGATTTTTTCAATCTGCTAAATACAAACTGTAGAAACTTTGTTCTTACCAGTTGTGAAGTTGGTATAACAATTACTGTAAGTTCATTCTTATAACGGTTTAAGAGGTACGGCCAACACCTCCCCTCCCCCTGTATTTGCTTCGCTCATAAAAATTTGCCAAATTCTATCATTAAGTTTTGAGCTATCATAAGACGTTTATGATTTAAGTACACATGTTATTGTTAAAACTTTAAAGAACACAAATGATGCTGTGACACTGAAAGTGTCACTAAAGTTTGAAAGACTTTTTGAAAATGACCCTGATGTGAAATGTATTCAGGAGAAATTGATTCTACCTCAATGAGGTAGGGTCTATTTCTCCTTGATTTGTTTCACTCACTTTATCAAAATGCAAAAGACAGGGAGAAACGTAGTAGAATTACAGGCTTGATAAATTGAGTGTTCAACAATTTTACATATAAATCCTTACAATTAAAATAATATCCAGATCTATACATTGTAATTGAAGACAATTCTGAAACAATATAACGAATTTTGCATGTTTCTTTTCTTTGGGTAAAATTTAGCATTTGAAGACAACCATTCATAACCTAAATAAACTGATCGTTATCTGACAGACGACACAACACAAGCTGTACTACCCATTGAATTTTGGTTTTGGTAAAGAATGTCTGTTTTATCAAATACTCAAAAACCAAAATCCTCCAAAATTGTAGATTCGATTCATCTTAAATCATTTATTATTTTGAGAAATGTTCCAAACACGACATGGTGTTTGCTAGAGCGTAAATGTGCATTTACATTGCTGTCACATGTTTGCTAGAGCGTAAATGTGCATGCACATTGCTGTCCAAGAGAGGCGAAAGATACCAAAGGGACATTCAAACTCATAAGTCGAAAATAAACTGACAACGCCATGGCTAAAAAAGAAAAAGACCAACAGACAAACAATAGTACACAAAACACAACATAGAACATTAAAGACTGAGAAACACGAATCCCACCAAAAACTGGGGGTGATCTCAGGTGCTCCGGAAGGGTAAGCAGATCCTGCGCCACATGTGGCATCCGTCGTGTTGCTCATGTTAGTACAAACCCGGTAATAAGTTTAATTCGGTAGGTCACATTCGGCAAAAGGGGGGACGGGATTGTAGTTACGACATTAGGAGATACATACTCCGTATGCAGGTGCTGCTGGAATGTTGCTACATAGAAATGGAAAGTTCACATTGGGAAGCTGAAATCATCTCTTTTGTCGTAAAGTTTCGTTTTCAACCGACCCCCATTGTCAATTTATTGATGTTAGTCAAGATATGAGGCTGACTTAACTGTATCTGTTGTATCCTTTGTCCCAAGTTCGATGGGATAGATGCGTTCAACATAGTCACCAAATTCTGAATTATTTAGTGAAAGAACATCATCTATATAGCGGAAAGAAAAGTTAAAGGATACTGCTAACTTCTTTTCTTTCTTCCTAAGAAGTTCCTTTATGAAATCAGCCTCATATGAATAAAGGAACAAGTCGGCAAGAAGAGGGGCACAGTTTGTTCCCATGGGAATGCCGATTGTTTGTTAAAAAAACACGTCCTCCAAACGTAACAAATATGTTGTCAATCAAGAAATCAAGCATCTTGATAATGTCAGTTTCAGATAATTTTTTGTTGGAATCAGAGAGATTTTTTACAAAGTAGGATTTATCCCTCCCTAAGACAAGCTACTTGTATCTACGTGTGTCACATGTTTGCTAGAGCGTAAATGTGCATACACATTGCTGTCACATGATGTCAACTTTAGTAGAGATTGAAAGACTTTTTAAAAATGTCATTTTTAAGCCCAGTAATTTTATAGTAAAAAAACTGTTTTTGAGCCATAAATTTGGGCAAATTGGACCTTTCTCTCTTTAATACGTTATCATAAATTGCACACAAAAAAAAAAACACTAACTGCTCTGTTCTTTCTTTGTAGTGTCCTCTTGACTGTTATTGTCCATCGTTTCCTTTTTTCCCGTTTCGACCATGGTGTTGATTTGTCTGTCTTTCTTTAACGTTTGGTTTTGGATTACCCACTATAGCCCACTATGGTATCTTCAAACTTTTTCGTAATAATGATTCAAATGAATTCGTCATGCGGACAGATTCCGAATAGATAATTAAGATTGTATTTTTGATAGGTTGTAAATGTTCTTCCGTATATAAGATAAGATAAGAATTTTATTAATCTAATCAAGAACCAATAAAGGGCATCATTTACAACAATATCAAGCACAATATGATTGGAAAAAAGAAAAACTAGATCCTAATATAATACTATCATATTATGGACAGGATCAGAGCCTAACACATCATGTGTCTTACATAACTATAACAATAATTTCATAATAATCAAATATTGTTTTATATATTTTGTATCCACCTGGATCTTATTTCTAAACACTTAATAATATAATTGCCTAGGCACATAAGTGTTGGTAAATGCTCATTTGTGAACAGCCAGAAATATTTTTTATCCTTGGGTAATTCTTTAAAATTAGTACAAAAACTGTTTACTTTATCCCATAATGATTTTCTCTGTTCTTTATATAAAGGACAACTGACTGTAAAATGGGTCTCATCTTCAATAGAATTTGATCCATGTGATAGGCAGTGATGACATAGACGCTGAGTTCTCTCTATGTATTTTTTACTATATCTATCTTTCTCAATTTTAAGATCATGTGCACTTATTCTCATTTTACATATAGCTCTTCTTATATTAAAATCTTTAATTGATAAATAAGCCTCCTTTACGAAGTCAGTCTTGAGGTTGAAATAATTTTCTAATTTACTATTGTACCTTGTGATAAGGTATCAGATCTTTTGACCACCCAAAATGTTTTAAAACTGTTACAAAGTTTACATTTTACAAATTTAATTAATTTATTGAGCTTTGTATTCAAATTTTTTATATCAAGTGATTGAAGGACATATCTCATAGATGAATACCAACAATTAATGTTTCCTGCATCTAAAATTTTATTACAAACATAAGCATCATATAGTAGCCCATCGTCCAATTTGTTAAGCCTGTGTACATATTTTACTATAGATATAATGACAGAAAAATAAAGAGGAAATCTTACAACCTCTGATAACACTGCCAAATTTGAGGCTTTTTTATTTACACCAAGAATATATTTTAGATACCTGAAATGTGATTTTTCCAAATAATCATTTATGTAAAATTAATTCAAATAGATAATCACTTTTTTTTCTTGCAAGCAGCAGAGTTAATCTTAAATGTATCCCAAATTTCACTACAATATAATAAAATTGGTTTTATTGTGTGATCATATAAATGGATTGCAGTATCAATACTTGGATTACAAACTGACGGATTTTTGTAGTTTAAATTTTGCCTTTAAGGACTTTTTGAATAGCTCTTCTTTCCCCTGCTGAAAAAGACCACTAGAAGTAAAGACTATCCCTAAATATTTATATCTGTTAACACATTTTATAGCCTCATTATCTAAACAAAGTGATTCTTTCAAAAGTTTTCCAGAAATATGTATAATCATCTGCAAAACACAAACCGAAGTAACACCACATATATATAGTCACCGAATTGGCACCTGCTTTTCACTTTCATCAGATGGAGAGAGAAAAAAATTACTGGATGTTAATTGTGTGTTGGAATGAGAGTTTCTATTTTCGCTTGAAATTGATCGTTGGCTTATATATGTTATAAGTCAATATTATGGCCTTGTGTTTCACCCGTCGCGCAATGCACGATGTTTGTCTGCGTCAGGCAAAACTTTGATAACTAAATTTTGGTACAGGTACACGTCTTTCGGAAAACCAGCCAACTTATTTTTTTCTAAACTATAATTTCGTATCTGATGTCTCTTATGCATTTGTATTATTACCGTGACTGAAAGTAGGGAGATATAGATAGGTACACGTGCCATTGGTGGACCCAAGGAGGAGGGATGTTGCTGGGGTTAGAACCCCATTTTTTTCGATTTTTTATTATACGTTTCATAGTGTTCCGGTGGTTGGAACCCCCCTTTTTAAAATTGCTGGATCCGCGCCTGGGTGCTGCCAACAAGATCGCTTAATTAGGGCATGGATCCCCCTTTTTCATGTTTAGTGAAAACTGCTATTAAACCATCTCCCTATTTCAAACCCTTTTCTTTTATTCCATGAGTTCTTGTCCTTATCCATCCAATCTTATAATAACTGTAGACTTTGTAGTTTGACTTCATAAAATTAAAAGAGACCCCCCACCCCGCATATTCTCATCTCCGGCCCCCTACTCCCCCTTACAGAGGCGGCTTCTTGTACAGGATTATATCTTTTTCCAACCGCAAACCGAATTTATTTGAGTCTACTTTATTATTAATAGAAAATAGAAAAAAAACGTCCAATCATTTATATATAAATTGATGTGAATGTGCTTGATCACGTTTACCAGTCAGTCAAGTGCGAAATGGATTGATAATCACGTGACTGTCTGTGTAATTTGCATATTGTTGGGTGAGAGTTCGCATCTGACGAACGAACGATGTTTGGGGATTGATATACAGAAAAGGTGAGAATTTTCCCCAATTATACACAATGCATACTATTCAAGATACATTATATATTCTAAAACTGCTGATTTCCAGTCTAAATAGTCCCGGTTTCGCTGTTTTTTACGTCCGCAATATGGTGATTCAGTCATGTCTCGGGAAATCCTTTGATCTTGTTATCACACACTATCGTTTATGACCCCACGTTGCGGACTAATCACCGTTAATTAGTGTCGCACAGGTGACCTATATAGCCACAATAAGTAAAACGAGTTTTCAATAGGCGTGAAATTTGCAAGAACAACAAAACTAAAAATAGATTTACACATACTCACAATGGATTACATTCATAGTAAATCGAATACCGTAAATATCATCATAAACGCGAACATTACCTTGATATGTATGTGTATTACACAATCACAGATCCTTACCATCACCCTGTTCAATAATAGACGGTAATATATAAGAAATCAAGACATACATTGGTGTTACACTCTGAGAGGTTTATTGCTAGGTTTGGATACAGAATTTTAATTTATTTTTTTTTGGAAAGGGGGGGGGGGGTGTTGCAGGTATATAACTGGAATAAATTGTAATTTCATTTGTTAATTTAGTCATGAATATATTGTTAATTTAATTTGTTTATTTAGAAATTGAGAGATACATTTTGGAATTCAAAGGTATGACTTTGACGAAAAAAATGGATTCATCACTGCCAACAATTTTGTTAAAATGTCAAACTAGTGTTTCATGAATTCATGTAGGTTGGTATGGACAAACATATGTTGGAACTACAGCTGTTTGATTTTGATTTATAAAGCATGTAGTATGTTCAGATATATACCATCCAGATGTAAGGAAAATAACACTTTATTAATTTTATGTGTCCAAAACCCTTTTCTGGATTTACCTTTTTCAGAAACGCTCTAACCAAACATTTGAAAGACAGCGACTCATTTCACAAAAAATCTTACGAGTAAACACACTCGTAAGTCATGAACATACAGTATAACATATGACCAATTTTAGTCCTAAGATTGTTTGTGAGCCCCAGGAATGTACAAGACCTATATGTGATGAGCTAAGTAAAAGGGACATAAAAATGAAAGCCAAATTCATCTACGGTCAACTTTGCCTGCGGGAGTTGAGACCTTTGTTTCTTGATAGTTTCTTAATTTATCAACGGAGAATTAAATTGTATAAAGTTGTATAATTGAAATTGAATAAAAATCATTCTTATCATTTTTTTTTCTTTTCTTCAATATATAAGTTATAACTTCAATATCATTTTATAACATGGAAACAAATAATGATTAACTAACATTGCAGCTCAAACATCATTTCAACGACCAAAGTTCAACCCCCATTATTTTGAAAACACAAGGTTATTAGTAACAATAAGGCAATTTGAAATTTATCGTTGTATTTCGGCCAAGGCACTGAAGATTTTAAATAAAGTAGTGGGTTAAAAGAAATTTCATTATGCCAGGCGTATATATGTTCATCATGGTTTCATCAGTTATATTCTTTATTCTTTTTCAATGGAAAATACAAACTGAGGTTAAATGATTTAATATTTTTAATTGCCTTGTTCAAAGATATAAAAAGGCTTTTAAATTAAGATAACCCTTTATAAATTTTGTGTATTTGAAAAGCTTTTCTAGATTAATGTTCATCAGGAACACTTAAATCCAACAATTTGAAAGCCAGGGATGTATAAATACTGGACATATGACTATATGACTAAAAGAACCTAAAAAGAATACTGTGGATTCATTATTATTCATGGGATACCTATTTTCGTGGATTTCGCTGGTACAGTTGAACCACAAATTTAAATGTCCACTTTAGTACACCTTTTCTATAGGTCTGTATGCAGACCTTTGTAAACCCAAGAAATCTAATATCCATGAAAATACATTTTTTCCTTAATCCACAAAAATTGGTACCCACGAAGATAAATGAATCCACAGTAGCCTGGCAAAAACATCTTCAGCTGTAAGGTCAACTTTCCTCGAGGAAGTTGGACTCTTTGCTTCTAATAATTTCTTAATTTATGAACACAAAGTTTTAGAAGTTTCAACTGTCAATCTGACAGCTTTGCAAGAAGCTGTGATATGGAAACAATCACTGTGTGTGCTTTTATGAAATAAACATCAATGAATTTTGACAGCTCTGCTAAGACAGAATGGAATAAACTTGAGATGTGTGGTTGAATTGAACCATGAATTATAAGAGTTGCTGGGTATACTTCAATGATACACCAAAGTTGTTCGTTTAAGATGGGCCTCAGTGGCTGAGTGGTCTAAGTACAAAATGTAGTCCAACTACTGTATCGCTAGCCTGTAAACACTGAGGTTGTGAGTTCAAATTACTTAAGTGGCAGGTGCACTCAACTCCACCAATAAAAGTTTACTGCCACAAAATACCCAATAGTGCTGAAAGTGGCATTAAACACCAATCAATCAATCAACCAATCAATTTGTTTTAGGTTGCCTTGTTTGTACATCTATTTTCTCTGAGGAGTTGAGTGTTGGTGGATGTTGTAATGGTTGTCTGTTGTATTGTCCAATATTTTCTACAGTTCATGCTGTCACGCTTATGTTGATCCCTAAAATATTCAATTATCTTATATTTCGAAATGAACATCTTGTGCAAAGAATTCAGATGACAATATGTGTATAATAAAAAAGCCTTTTGTGCTTACTTTTCATTGCAGATCTTCACACATTCTAGAATTGACTGTTTATGATATTAATCATTTCCTTTTGTTTTTAGTTTAAGAAGGCCATGAGTAATGAATAGTTTCAATTTTGGACCAGAATGGTCAGGAAAAGACAGTCAGTCCAAACAAACCAATTCATCAAATCTTGCATCATCACAGAAATCAGACTCTGTCAAATCAAAACTTCGTCAGTTGGCCGAGTTCCGAAGTAGAAGCAAGGAATTTGGTAGCAATGACTCTCTTCATTTGACTCCATCAAATCGCTCATTATCAGATCCATGGCTTATGAAAGGTGACTTTAAGGAAATGGATAGTGGATTAGACCTCACTAAAGGTGTCAGTGGAAGTACCAGCAATTTGACAAAGGAAAAGGTAATTCTATCATTAGATTTCAATGATTTTTAATCAGGTGGTTTCTTTCTTTGTGACATTGCTGCAGTTCTTGTTATGCATGCCAAGGAAAGAATATGGTCTATTCCTCTTTTCATAATTAAAATTATTTCAATTTTTTACCTTTCAGACAAATATTTTAATATTGCTTGTGGAGCAGTTTTGAATGTTTTGTTTCTCAAATCTTAACTCAACATTTATTTATTTAGATTATATACCACATTTGTATTTTTGACCTCTGCTTGAAAGATATTCTGACATGTCTGTTACCAAAAACTGGAAAATCATCTTTCCCATTCTTAAATTTTCTGGAATTACAAAGAAAAAAAGGAAAAAGAGATGCTAGCTGATCATTTCTTGAAATATTGGCATATTTCGCATGGAATCACGTTTGAATTTATGTAAGAAAAATAACAATGATATCTTGCTGATGTTTAGTAAACATATGTTATTATCTACATGTATGGTGATTACTCACGATTGGGAATGAAAATACTGGAATTTAATTACCCCTGGTATTACAAAACCAATGAAAACTGTCAAATAACAGTTAGTATCTATTGAATATACATGTACAGAAAGATATTTCAGAGAGAATCACCAAAGTCACCAGTTTTTAATGTGAAAATTCACCACCAAGAGTGTTTGTTACCTAAATTAATGTGAGCTCTGTATCAGCAGTTGTACATGTACATTGTATACAGAGTTACATGTACAGCCCTTGTCTTCAGTTTAGAAAAAATGTACATACATTTTTAAGTAAAGCTATTTTGCATTTCTCTTATAAGGAAACCTTGGATCTGCCTAGTATGGCTAATTTTTTTTAATTTCGTAATAAATAATAACAGTGTAACATACATGTAATGCCCAGTTCTTATTACTTTTGAAACTAGAAAAATATTTCTGAAACTTCGTCATGCAAAAGTGAATGTTTGCTCAAATTTTTAAGTGTTTGATTATGAGAATTTGAGCCAATTTTACTTTTTAAATTAAAAAAAATTGAAATTTCCTGAGGAAAGTAAACAATAAAAAAAATCAGAACATGATAAAGATTTCTGATTTTCTAATGTTGTTTAGTTAATTTTATTAATATTAGCATACAGTGTAACCACCTGATTATTAAAAAAATATCAAAATAAAAAAAAGACTTTATTCATGCACTTAAACACCAACCTATGATAAAATGGAATTTTGGTATGAGGCAAAAGTGCAGAAGACCTCATAATTTTTGCCTTTATTTGAATTTACTGAAAGAGGACAACAGTCTATGTAATGATACACAGAGGAGCCTTTAATTCAGTGGTTGTCATTTTTTGCTGTACATTATTTTTGTTTTTCGTTTATTGTTTTGAACATAAATCAGGCCATTAGTTTTCTGGTTTGAATTGTTTTAGATTTGTCATTTTGGGGCCTTGGGAACATTTAGCTTGTTATCCGGTATGGATTTTGCTCATTGTTGAGTTGCTAACTTCTACACGATTTTGTCTCGGGTGGAGAAACCATACCACATCTTCTTAGTTTTATATTAATTAATGTTACAATCATATGTCACTGTTATATTCTATAAACCAAACAGTTCTTCATCTTATTTGCCTCTGCAGGGTCCTATAATTGAAATTGTTTAATTTTATCCCCCCTCCCTCCATTTTAAAAAAAAAAAAAGAAGAAGAATTAAAGTCATTGTGAACTTAACACATACATGTACATGTGTAAAAAGAGAAAAAAAAAAATTTGATATAATTAAACTGATCTGAATACTTTTTTGTATTTTTTCTCATCAATTTTTATACGACCGCAAAAAATTTTTGTGGTCGTATATTGTTTTTATTTATTTTGAAAACATAGATATATGTAAAACTAGAACACTGTTTTATTATATGTTATATGAACTCCCTAAATATTAATCATAAAAAGATAAATACCTGGTGTTCAAATGCATATACATGATCACGACTTAAGGTACCCAAGGAAAGACTTTCAAGTGCAAACTTTGTAGTGAATAAAATTTTAATGAAAGCAATATGATAACGGATTCCCCATTATACCTCACATGGGTAAAATGTTCATGTAATGGTAATCCCAACATGTGGTCAAAGGCAGGAACATGTACACTTTAAATATATCTATTGTTCTTTCATTTTTTTAGGACAGTTCCTTTTGGTGGCCTTTAATTTTAAATTATAACATCTAAACTAATAAAAGATCGGTGTTTTAAACTGTAAAAATCTTCTTCAGGTTAAATACGTAAATCATATCATTTAAAAAATCATAAAAGAAGGAGTGCCATGAACTTTATGCTGCATTCAACCTGATACGCACTGTGACGGAAGGTGATGAATAAGATAATTAGCACCTGTGTAAAAACTCCACCACAATTATCAATCCTATCATGCTTATAGAAGATTTACGGTACTGTGTTATGATGTGGTTTCCCAATCTATATATAGCGATGTCAGGTGTCAGAGGTGTATTCAAAACCGATGAATATGTAGCAAATTAATATTGGATAGATTTGGTTTTTGTTTTTTATGTTTGAATTTTTCAAAAAAATGTTAACGTGCAAAGTTGTCGAGAGTATACATTGATTTGCAATATTTAACGATAACGATAAAAAAATTTTGCGATTGTTAAATTCCGTTATTCTTTTTATATATGCTACTACATAGGTTATTTTGAACAATTTCATACAAATAAAGAAAAACACAAAATTAAGATTATTCATGATTACATATTGATAACGTTCTTTTAAAACCTATTGTTTGATAGTGAAGATACACATATAAACATAGTATTGGTCTTTCATTCCAATTCTAAATATAGGACAGGGTTAAACATATCGGTAAGGTCAATGGAAATGTAATTTCAATGTTTTTATTTACCAAGTTTGACAGTATTGATTTGATATCATATGTATTTATTCCCTAAGTTGTTTCATTATAATTGACTGCGAAATTCTTATGGAATAAAAAATGTATACAAAATTATTTCAATGGAAAAAGTAACGCTTAATATGTGTAGAAGACAACCATTTTTTTCTACCATGATAATTTAAAGAGAGATAAAAATAGTACTAAATTGAAAGTGATAATATATAACATGTAATGTATTTTTGATGTTGTGATATATCTAAAGAAAAAGATGACATTTTGTATCTGAAAATAGACCAACTGTATTGTTAATAATGTCTTCTCTTGAAGGCTCATTTGTTTTAAAGATGCTTTTCAGGTTTCTCTCTGATTCATTAAAATTTTCATGAATGAAATATCTTACTGCAGAAGACATTGTTTAAAAGGGATTCTTGCAGCAATAATAGTTTTATCCTATTTGATTTGGAATTATAAAAGGCGGTAGCTTTGCATTTTATGCGAAGGAGTTAAAGTGGTAATGTATGCCTTTGTTTTTCCTTTTGAATTCTTGAATTTTATACCAATTCAGTAGGTTCTCGTCAGGGAAATCAATTTCTCTTCAAAATGAGAACGTTAATCTTGGAGTAATTGCATTTTTGTAATAAGTTTATCAATTTTTTCTTTTAGATGTTTTTGTTGATACATTGTAGTTTGTGTACTGTAACAGTCAGAAATGTTTGCCAGGTTTTTATTCTTGCAATAATTAATGTCACATTTGACCATTCTGTTAGAGTGTTATTTTATCTTCTACTATTATTAATTTTGTCATATTAAAGTTTTTGTCTGTTAAAGTCATTAAGTCAAATGGCTATCCTGCAATAAAAGATTAGCATAGCATGTTCTCTAGGTCACATAGTAAATACTTTTATATGATTTATATGTTTTGTTTTTGTAAACAAAGAGTTGGAGATTATTTAGGTCAGTTGGAGAATATTTGGAGATTATTTAGGTCAGTTGGAGAATATTTGGAGATGATGGGTATATAAGGGCCCCTGTTTTAGTGTTGAGAAGAATTGAAGGCGAGAAAAGAATTATACAATATGAAACGTTAAAAAGGATTTTGTTATCTAGGCAGATTCTGGGCAGATTTTGGCAGATCTTGGGAGGACCTTTATAGATTCATAGAAAGTTGTGCTACATTACTATTCATTTGTATTTAGTTTTGATATTTTTTCAGCACAGTATTGGACACTGTTGCGTGGTTTTTGACCGCACAGTATTGGACACTGATGCGTGGTTTTTGTCCGCACAGTATTAGACACTGTTGCGTGGTTTTGTCGGCATAGTATTGGACACTATGCACGTTTTTTTTTGTGTGCACAGTATTGGACAATGTTGCTTATTTTTTTATACGGAATGTAATGCAATTCGTTTGTGATAACGTGTGAAAGTGATATACCGATGAATCTTTGAATCATACATTTTGTAAACTGTATATAATGTAAATATTTGCCTGGAATGGAATTTTAATAAATCATAGATTAGTCAATTTACTTGTATATTTTCTTTAACAACAAGACTACACATCATTGGATTATTTGTCGTTAATTGTCTGTTATTTCAATGTACCCGATCTGACCTGAAAGTTTTACTATACTCGACCGCCATGGCAATTGTCTGACAATCACAATAATAAATGCATGCAAAAATTTCTGAATTCAAAGTAATTTTATGTGGAAGAAAGGAAAATGCAGAAAATTTTTAAACATGATCTGTTTAAATTTAACCTTGTAAATATGAAGTATTCTAATATTGTATCAAATATTTCTTGTAAATTTCTTTGTAAAATAAAAATGCAATATTTGCAGATATTTTTGCTAGTTTCCTTTATAAAGATACTATAAATGTAGAGCATTTTTACTGTGTTAAAAATATTGCATCTTGTCCTCAAAGTTTGGTATGTACTAAAGTTGTTTTAAGAAAAATTTTATTTGCATACATTAAGACGAGATATAAACAATATGGTTGAAATGGATATTGCGTCTGTACTGCAGGCATTCTAGTAACAGGAATTTGGACTAAATATCATCAATGCTGCTGAAATATTTGGTACTACTGGGAATATATATATATATTATAAAAGAGTTATTGCACAACTTGCAATTTAAAGTGCAATAGGATTAACTACCATGACAATATTCCTCAGTATTAATATTAGTGAAATAAATTTATATGTCCAGTAAGAATAAAGGCCAAACATGAACACACAATTGAAATGGAATAAACTCCAAATTGGGGAGATGAGGTGTTTTGCCAGTAAAAGGGTCTCTTGCTATATATATACACAATGTATGTATATGGATCAACTGATACATAAAACATATCCACTTTGTAGCTGTCAAAGTCATGAACATGAAAGAACTTGTTGTAACGTCTGACTGATGTTATTGGACATGTGGAATCTATATATAAGGGATGAAATCAGTATTTCCAACCATTAAACCACTTGTCAAGCAATTGCCATCTGCAAGGCTTGGCAGGTTAGTTTAGACAGATAATAGTGCACAAAAGATTTAGCCTTATCACACACAAAGCCATAGTCCGATTCTTTGATCAACATGCAGCATTGGTTCCACACTCATTTTATTTTAGGCAGCTATACATGTAGTAAGGGGTTCTGATGTTTCGTCAGGTTGTCATACCAATAGGTCAGATTTGTGGTACCTCCTTTAGGAAATGGATATTTTTATAGTTCTTGTCCTAAAAGTCAAATGTCTTTTAATGATTTCAATCATTGATTTTCTTTTTAATTTCTTCGAATGACTTTTCAAGTTAAACATGTTACTTTAAGAAGTTTTGAATTATATTGAGCATAGAGGTAACATGAAGAAGATATATTTTTAATTTATTTGAAATTTTGTTAAACTATGAAAATGAATTGATTTAGAGTGGGGTTTGTGTTGTTGAATCTTTAGTTTTCTATTTTGTGTTTTGTAGATTTGTTCATCTTTTTGTTGATTTTTATGCCCCACCTACGATAGTAGTAGGGGCATTATGTTTTCTGGTCTGTGCCTCCGTTTGTTTGTCCGTCCATCTGTTCCGCTTCAGGTTTAAGTTTTTGGTCAAGGTAGTTTTTGATGAAGTTGAAGTCCAATCAACTTGAAACTTACTACACATGTTCCCTATGATATGATCTTTCTTATTTTAATGCCAATTTAGAGTTTTGACCCCAATTTCACGGTCCACTGAACATAGAAAATAATATTGCGAGTGGGGCATCCGTGTACTATGGACACATTCTTGTTGTTTTTTGCCATGGTGTTGTTAAGTTTTCTTCACTTTATGTGTTTTGAATATCACCTTGGTAATTTCTGCCTCATGTTTACTAATGACATCCTCTGATCCCTAGTGTGTAGCGTAAATCTGTAAATTTATGTACAAACATCCGAATGAATGTATAGTTGTGCTAAAGGGTCAGTTAACATAATACAAGTCACAATGTTTATTGTAATCGGATTAATATCTGAAAAATATATATAATAGTGCACATATAATTGAGAGTGGAAGGGGGATGTCACCATGCTTCAGGAAAATTTTGTACGTTTATTGCGGATCAACAGTAAAAATGTGAGATAAATTAATACGATTTTGCTGCAAACAAATGATGTAATCAGATAAGAGACAAAAAAAATTCTGCCGATTTCAGTTATCCATAATCTATTTTGGTTGGAAATAGAAAACTTATTCTCTACAAAGAGAGATTGTTACTGCAATACTAATATCCTTATAGAAAATCTCTTTAAATTTTAAACAACGAAGGCAAAAAATCTCTTTGAATTTTAAACAACGCAGGCAATATTAACTAATCCTGTTTTTTTTTAGGGGGGGCACATGCAGACTGATCAATGTGCATGTTAAAAGCAAGAAAAATATTAGGAAATAATGTCATATTTCTGTCACAAAATTTGTCATAAAATCTGTCAACTCGGTATTCAGAAAAAAATTTGAAAAGCGACCAAAATATTACTTCTGCTAAGATACTTTCTTTTTGCATTGCACATTCCTACTGTATTATGTCCAATAATCCTTGAAAGCATTTAAAACAGGTTACGTAAAATTATAATTTTTTAAGGCATTTTATGACATAATAAGAAGACTACTAGATATTTCGGAAGTATTTATCGTGATATACCCAAAAAGAATAACGTTAAATGAAATTTTGCATGTCGCAAATTGTAAATGAAATTGAATTTCTTGTCAATAAACAAAAAAGCGTTTCATTCATATTGTATGTTGATCACATGATCAAATCGAACTCTGTATGTATGTTAATAAATACCACGTGAGTAAACAATAACAAGTAGGGAATTTCCAGACTGATTTTAAATCTATTATTGGCATACTCACTTAACACATGAACCTTAATTATTTTATTGAAAGTTGCAAAAGTAAATTAATTTATGTTACTAAATCAGAACATTAGTAAAAATTTCAAAACTCAGCATTTGCTTTGAAAAAACGTAATCGTACATTTTAGTTTGTTAATTGATATGAAGCGTAGATTAATTTGTTCTGCTACATATAATTATGATTAAATAATTTGATTTTTTCTGCTACATACAATTATAATTTAATAATTTGAATTGAAATCTGTTGTTCTACTATTAAAAAAATGAAGCTTTCAGGAACAATTAGAATTGTTTAATTGGGTGTGATATTAATGTTTTGTTTTATACTTAACGGAATGAGGAAACATATACTTTAGAAAATGTAAAACCTTACAGATGATAGTTATATCGTATGAAAATGAACTTATGAGGGATATTGTAAAGTACATGTACATGAAGAAAAATACTGAAAGAATAGAAATAAAACAAACAAATGAAGCTGGTCAAATGGCCTTTTATCGTTAGCAAGTGCAAATTCTTGTATCAAACAGAGAGTTAAAGTAGGGAGACCACATAAAGTAATGAAACTTTATGTTTGTTTTTGGTAAACCTGTTTAAATTACGGTTTGGGATTCTTGTCTAAATGACATTTACATCACAGCTCTGGCAAAAATAGCAAATGGCAAAGTATATTTACGGTGATCACTAGCCTGATAACTCTGAGGTTGTGGATTTGAACCCTGCTTGTGACCAGGTGTGATTGCCAGTTTTCCTGCTAAAGATATATAGCCAAGGTAGCTGAAAGTGGTGTTAAACACCTAAATAACAAACAAACCACACAGCTCCTTTAAAAGTTACTTTCACAAAAAGCCTAAAAGTTGATTGCATGTATGTTTATATTTTTTCAACATGTACCGGTTATTGATACATATCAGGTTACATGTAAATATGTATCATTAAGTTTGAGGATTAGCCACTTTTGATAAAATAATCATAGCCGTTCGACTTTCATGAAATAGGTGACCTAGAAAATTATTGATATTTAAAATGACAAGTTTATATTTGGGATAGTAAAATCTCTGTTTTCTCACCGACATTACCAGGTTATTTTACTGACTGTAAAAGAAGAAATTTTGGATTCTTAGTTTGTATAAATATTATCAAAGAAATTAAAAAAACTCCAACGAAAAATCTCAAACTTGAAACATCAAAGTCATTACTAATTCGACTTATTTTATATCACATCTTGCTATATTGATATTTGACAATTAAATTTCTGTAATATTTGGTTAGCTTATAAATGTTGGTGGGTTGCTGGGTCGTTGATGGTTGACTATGAATATTGAACTTTTGGTCATTGTGTAGTTTTGTTTTCAACTACCGGTAGTTTTTTGTGCTTCTTCCTTTTTAAAAATTCGATAATTTTGATACTTTCCACATTTTTCTGTCAATTTGAATGTATAATTAAACTATACTAAGAATAGTATTATATATAAATAAAAACTTAACTTTTTTGTAATCAGACGTTCATTTTTTCCTTGACTTAATTAATTACTATGCATTAGTTATCTGAATTTCAATTATATATTGAGGTAAGAATAAAAGGTAAGCTTTATTTGAACATGGTGCTTTCAGAAAAAAATGTTTTTTGTCAGATTTCCAACATTCATTTGAGTAACATTAAAAACGGTGAAAATAAGATATTAAATCTGGCCATAGCTCATGAAAGAGCTGGTTGTAATTAACGGAATATGTATAATTACGAATATTATATCTTATTAAGCGATTTTTAAAGTGGTCAGAGTTATCTGACAAAGTAACAACTTCGTAACTACATTAATGCTGTTATAAAATATGATGAAATAATAATTCACTGATATTATTTTTATGTTTTAAATTGTTTATAAGATTGGGCTAAAGTTTCTTGCACACTCTTCGTAATTTTATTGGTTGACATGAAACTTATGTGTCACATGACTGTTCTATCTGTTTAGTGAGTGTCACGTGTATAAACAAGTTGCAAGTGGTTTAGGGAATTTCCAAACTGATTAAATCTATAAATAGTGAACTGCAGTTATGCTGATACAGCATTTACAGTCTCGAGGAAAATATAAAAAGACGCCATTTATTTCAAACACTTAGTTTATAATTTATAATTTCAGATTAAAAAATGAAATATAAGAATATTAAGTTACTATGAAAACATGGCAAAAATACATTTGTCTGTTCAAAAGAAGCTGGTAAAACAGAATAAAATATTGTAAAAGAAGCATGTGTTTGCTTTCAGCTAGAATATCAAATTGAATTCTAATATAACACTCACACACGAAATAATCATTAGTTTCTTTCAATCAATAACAAGGACTTCCTAGTATGAACTTGTTTGTTGCTATGGCAACTTGCAGATGTATAGATTTATTTGTAAAAAATGACATTAACAGGTTTCATTGATCTAAGACACATTTATAATTGCTAATGGATTCTTTTCATATTATGAATATTAATATCCCGTCCTTTTCATTTTAAATGGACTGTAAAAGGTTTTATGATTGATTACCAATTATGATTATGATATTGTAATATTAATTACTTGGTATTTGCATATCTTATGGATCTTATGATATAAATAGATTCATAGGAAGAAACATGTACAAATTATGTGGAATCATTTATAATTTATCACGTGTGGATACTAATTTTCGTAGATATGGAAAAAAATATTTTCTAGGTTACTGTACATTCTGAAATAATTGCGTGGTTTTTATTAATACATTGTACAAATAACGTGACAGAATGAGTATCACAGTAATAAGAACTCTCATTTTGATATCTGATACATAAAGCTGTATGCAGATTTTCCTGAAATCGCAATAATTTATCTTGAGTTTTTATCCATTCTTCAAAAATCGCAGTAATAAATGCACGCAATAATTTCTGAATTTACAGCACTTGATAAATTCTGCATTCAAGCCTTTAAGAAATGTGTATTTCATTAAACATTTAAATTTGTTTTTTTATGAGTACCCATGAAATCAAGGAATATTGGTACCCCATGAATAATAGTGAATCCACAGTATATTTGAAATTTTCAATATGGTACTAAAATTTAGGTTGCAAATTGACCTTATATTGGTTTGACCTTTGTTCCCAAACTTTTTTATGCCTGCCTAGGGGCATTATGTTAAATGATCTGTGCGACCGTTTGTTCGTCTGTCCGTCCGTTTGTCTGTCTGTCCCACTTCAGGTTAAAGTTTTTGGTCAAGGTAGTTTTTGATGAAGTTGAAGTCCAATCAACTTGAAACTTAGTACACATGTTCCCTATGATGTGATCTTTCTAATTTTAATGCCAAATTAGAGTTTTGACCCCAATTTCACTCTCCACTGAACATAGAAAATGATAGTGCGAGTAGGGCATCCGTGTACTATGGACACATTCTTGTTGTCTCTTGTGTATATTATGAAGGTTTTTTTCTAGAAATATGTTTTGTGTCACTGATAATGAAATTTGTGTTTGTGTTTGATTTTAAAGATTAAGATGTCCAAAAATATTAATTTTATTGTGAAAACACACAACCAATGAACAGATGGACACAAGCACACAATAACTGTTTTGTTGGAAAACCAAACCATAGTTTACTGATCAATAAAACCATGCATAAGAACTTTTACTTATACATCCAAGTCAAACTTTTTAGTAGTGTTCCTGCTAACTATCTGTTCACTATTGTTCCTCATAATTACCTGTTCACTATTGTTCCTGATAACTATCTGTTCTTTATTGTTCCTGTTAACTATCTGTTCTCTATTGTTCCTGATAACTATCTGTTCTCTATTGTTCCTGATAACTATCTGTTCACTATTGTTCCTGATAGTTACCTGTTCTCTATTGTTCCTGATGACTATTTGTTCACTACTGTTCCTGACAACTATCTGTTCACTATTTTTCCTGATAACTGTCAGTTCTCTCTCTTAAAATAAATAGTCAATCACTGGATTTGGATGACAAGAAAATTTTGTTCACTGCATTTGTTTTCATTCTAATATTCCCTGTTTCCATTCTCAATTTTATTAATAACCTTTATCTATAGTAAAGTGATCAAAATTTGGCCAGTTTGAAGAGACACACTCTAATAAACACATTAAGGTGGTACCCAACACCTTGACTAATATTAATTTGGCTCGTTTAATTTTCATAAAATTTTGACAAAATGTTTACTTTGACCCTTTGACAAAAACATAAAAATTTCAAAAAATTTGAACCAACCACTTTATCAGAAAAATTTCATTGGTTATATAGCAGTTTGACAAACACTAATTTTGATCATTGAGAAGCTTAATATTTCCTTAACAATACAACGTAATTAAAACGCTTAGCTGATTTTTACAGAGTTATCTCCCTGTAGTGTTAGGTACCACCTTAAGGTACACATTATGCTTTCAATAAAAAATAAAAGGATTCAGTGTTTAATATATTTTCATGTTTGTGTAAAAATTCAGAGAACTGAGAGTTGAATAAATAGCATATCGGAAGTACTTTTGTTAACGATAGATGGAAATGAATGAACATTTAACTTTATGGCTCTGAGTTGAAATACTGAATACTGAAGAGTGGAACAATGGTATTTTCAAAGTTGAAAAAATGGCTACTGCCTGAGGTTTTAAAGTGGTAAAATTATCTGCATGTGAAATGTTCCCATAAGCAGTGCCAATATTCTTCACAATTTTTTTTTAATTTTCTGCAATCTAAAAATGAATAAACGGACTAATGTTGGTTGAATGAAATAATGTGGCCCATAGATTAAAAATATAGCTTCACAAAGCCTTTTATAGCTTACTACGAGGTATGAATTTTGCTCATTGTTGAAGTTGACCTATGTTCTTATATCTGCCTTATCTTTAAGTATACTGTTGTAGTGTCATGATTGTCTTTTACTTGTAAAGGGTATTAGCTCTTTCATTTTCAAGGCATAAAAAGATTGACAAAGTTACATAATACTAAAATGCATACATATATATTTGTTAATAGTTTTATCTGAAAACATAACATATTCAGCTTTCCTATGTGTTGATATGTTTTCTTTATGTTGTATTTCCTAAGGTTATATGAAAAAAAAACATATAGCTTTCCAAGGTTAAAACGCTCTCTTAAATTGACACCTATGAGAAAAATCGTCACTTTTTAATTTGGAAAAATATCATGTTGCCGAAGTGCATCTATGGAGACAGACACATAACTCGAGGATTATGTAATTCTGAACAATAAAAAGAGGAGGACAGCTTCCTTCATTCCTTTATATGAACGTACCAATTTACATATAGATGAAAAAGAACCTGCATATTTAATTTTTTCAAGTATTTTATTTGGGTGTCTGCAGTCGGGATTGTTATGACTGGGTCTATTTTTGGTAAATTGATACAGCTTTTATAACAAGGTACCCAACAGAGAGGTCAAGTGTGAAATGTAAATGTCTGCTCTACTTCTTTTAGCTATGTATTTTATCACCTGTTTACATATTGACCTATTTACATTGTATAATCAAATATCTGTCTGCATATAATTGTTTTTCCATAACTTTTTACTCTGTGACTTTTTATGCATAACTGCAAGTCTCCTTGTCAAAATGCTGTGTAATATTTGGAATGTGCAAGAAAATATCTAGAAGTTTTTAATGCATATTAGCTTAAATGATGTCACAGTGGTTCCCAAGGCTTTGAGAAATCAACTAGACATGTGGTCCAGTAAACCATTTTCTTAACTCGACCAGACTTTTTTTACAGGACATTTACACATAAGATTTTGGAAAAAATTAAAAATTTTACTGGTCATTTGGTCCAGTAATGCATATCACTTAACTGGACCAAACCAATTTTTACTGGACTTTGCCCAATGTCCGGCAACCTTGGGGATGATATTATTGTGATGAAAACCTGAGTTCTCATGATATTTGTCAACTTAACTTTGACAGCCTATGATTAAGATCTTGAACATAGTTATACTGCTAGACTAGACCTACAGTACTTTAAATCGGTCAGTTGGTCAGTACTTTAATGTTTCTCAGGGTGCAATATGAAGTATGGGATAAGTGTTCTTATGACTACCCCTATGTAGTTTCCGCATTATTTTTATCTGCCTAAAATATAAATAATTTATTAATAAATGTTCATATTTAGCTCCTGAATTGTATGTAGTCAAACAGTATTTAATACCTTTTAAATGACTTTTAATTTTAAATTGGATGCATTGAAATAACATTGTATTAGCCTCAACATTGAATTTTGTTTATACCACTAGTACGAAGCAAGCTGTATGGATAGAATAAGGTTGTTAGGATAAAGATTTATGATTATAATGGAGCACCAAACAGCATTTGCTTTGAAAAGACATCCTCTTGAACCCTCTTCACAGAAAAAGCATAAACTTACATGGAGAGGGGATTCAAAAGGATATGTCTTTCTTTTGGTTCATTTATAATTTATTCAGAAATTATTCGTTGGGAAATATGTGAGGAATTGCTTCAATGATAAAGTGAAGTCAAATTGGTATAAAGAACTTCTTGTAAATAGTGTAACTTGTAAGTAATTAACAGAGATATGCTTCTGTGACCTTGGCAATGACTTTCTAGCTGTATTGCAGATTTTTCTTCCCTGTGAACATGAAATCATTCAACTTGATTCAGTGATTGCTAGGTGTTTTCTTTTTGGGATATTAAGTTATTAACCTGTTCTGTTCAGTAACAGAGTCTGTTCTTTAAGCATTTAATCAGTCAAATATATTCTTTTCTGTCTTTTGTATCATTTGAATTGCAAACAATGTACCCGGTATGTTTGAATTTCTTGACTGCTTTGTCTGTTTAAGAATTGCTTTGATTTCCCGAAAACTGTGTCTCTTTTACCAGTACTAGACAGAACAAACTTATTAGTCATTATTTTATTCACAAGAAATTTGAATGGCCAGAACTTCAGTTACAACTTAAATATATAAAGGTATTTATATAAAGATTTAAACTGTATATATACTGAATGAAGATACTTAATAAATCGGTGATGCAGAACGCAATATTAGATAACTGTCTTATAGAATAAGCTTTTTCTGCTCTAGTAGTTTAGTTTATTTGTGGTCAGGTAAAAATGAACCAGGTTGGTTGTTCATTGAACAACAGAAAAGACTATTGATTTTTGTATTTCCAATAATGACCTTATTTTTGGATTTTATATTTAGTGTTGGATAATGCTTAGTTACACATGAGTAGTTCTGGAATTTGTCAATAAGTGATGTTGGGTTTCTAAACAGCCAGGGCACTTATAAATATGTGTTTAAGATGTCCAGGTTTGTGTATTGATTTTATTTTTATAAATGGATAGATATGTCAGTTGAACAGGGAAATGTATTAAAAATATTGAAAAATTGTTTGATTTCTTTGTTTGGAGATATACTGATGTCATCTCCATGCTTAAATTTACATTAGTTGTAAATTCAGGTGGGTTATCTAGAAATATCATTGAAAAAGGCTGTTGTTATTTTGCATTGTGTAATTTACTTCTTGTATTTTTATTTGATAGATTTTGCATAATCTATCAAATTTTGCATAATCTATCAAATGTCTGAATTAGAATTAAAAGTATAAAATTTATTGCATTATGTTCACAGCATTTTGGTTCACTGTTCTCATAATTCATCAGTTAGTATTAAAATCGTTAAAGAATGACTCAAAAAGGAAATGTTTTCCGGTTTGTAGATTAAATATTTTTAAAAGATATGTACTTTTAAGTGGGTATGATAATACATGTATAGTGTATCAGAAAATGTTGATTTTATCTTTGATACATTAATGTTTTAGTGACTATCAAATTGATATCGATTTTTTTTCATATTTAATAACAAAGGAATTCGAAGTAGATTAGAATTGTAGGCTTATTTAGTAAATAGCAATTTATTTTGTGATACATGTACTTAAGAAGAAAAATCATACAAGTTAAGGAAGGAAAGTTTTACCTTCCCCTTCCTTTATAATGAATAAAAAAAATGTATGTATCTGAAAATTGACAATTTCAATTTTTCATTCAAATGATTTGAAAGTAGGACCAGAAAAAAACAATAGTGAAATTAGAACGATCCAATATACGTGTGTTCTGATTCTATCAGGTCTGTAGAAATTTACTGAATGTGTCTCATGACATAATAAAACATTATCATCCACTTGTGCAACAAAAAAAAATCATAACGCTATATATATTGAAGCCTCATGAATTGTCCATTTTTCTAATAGTTACTTAAAATAGAACGGTAATTTCAATTCTATTTATTCAATGATAAGAGTCCTTGGTTTACTGAATGTGTCTCATGACATAGTAAAACATTATCATCCGCTTGTGCAACAACAAAAAAAGAAACATAACGCTATATATATTGAAGCCTCGTGAGTTGTCCATTTTTCTAATAGTTACTTAAAATAGAACGGTAATTTCAAATCGATATATTCATTGATAAGAGTCCTTGGTTTATTTCTGAATTTAATCAAATTCTTTTTTAAAAATTAGGAACATATGTGCGGTCTTGAAATACAACCAAAAAAAAAGTAACGGTAAATTGTGCAGTATTGAAACCTTTTAAGTTGTCGATTTTTCTGCTAGTTACTATAAATAGGAAGGTGATTTCCAATCGTTGTATTCATTTACATACGTCTTCGTTTATTTTCTAAAAAGAATAAAAAAATTAGAAACGTGTCTAGTCTGGTAATGCAACCTAATTAAAGAAAATGATGAATTTTTTTATGTTTTTTTCTAAAATTAGGAATACCAAGTCAATCTTAATATTCAAACTGAGGATTGCATAATTACACAGCTACAGATTATCCAATCTTGATCGTTACTGCTATGTCTTTTCTAAGTTTAAAACAAGAAAAAAAATACTGGTTTGTGAACTGATTTTCAGACATAGCTGGGTTAATTATTTATATCTGATGGTAATTTTTTTTTTAACTTGGCCTGTTTTTATACCATGTCACTTGGGTTTCTTCTTGAGACCTCATTATTGTGAGATTTGAATCAATGATATACACAATAGTTGAAGGTAAAAGGATTAAGTATGTATCAATGGATCTATTTATCTCTTATTGTGGATCTTCTATCATTATCTAAATCTGTAATACATGAATAGGTTTGTGGAGTAGATCTGTAATGATCTTGACTTCCGTTTAACCTTTTGGGAGGGTGTATGGAGGTTCAGAGAAATTATGTCTGATTGCAGATATGTTCTAATTGTTATTCGTCATTTTCGATTCTTGATATTTTTGAATTTCTGTGTCAATGTTGATTTAAGAAATTGTTATCTTGTGCATTTCACTGTAATTTTAAATGACAGTCCCATTTAAAATTTGAAATAGTTGATTTATATGAGATGGCATGATAAACTGTTTCAAGTAGTGTGTTATCAGTTTAAAAAAATGTAGTTTATCTTGCAGTAAATGTTTATTAATGCATTTATTGTATAGCAACAATATATTTCATACAGAACACAACAAAAAGTTTGCTTTAGATAATATATCATATTGCACTGGTGTGGATAAAACTTCAAATTAGTGTCTACATCAGTGACAAAAGTATGTTTAAAATTTTTTTTTAATCTTTTAATTATGCTATCCAAGAGTTATTTGCTTGAATATTGGTCCCTTTTTATTTTAATATATATTGCACTCGCAATATGAAATACTACTGGGGACAATATTCGCCAATATTCAAGCAATAACCCAATATAATTGATTTTATACTTTTCAAAAGGTAATACTGTGAATATTGTTTTCCCAACATACATAAGAAGGCCTCGGTGGCTGAGTGGTGTAGGTCTTTTATCTACTGTATTACTAGCCTGTCAACACTGAGGTTGTGAGTTTGAACCCTGCATGTGGCTGGTGTGTTAGAATTCAATCTTAATTGACTAGAGTTTTCATTTTTCCATGCTGAAGGTAGTGGCTCCTTCTGAACACTCTTGGCTTCCTCCACCAATAAAAACTAGTCGCCATGAAATAGTCAATAGGGCTGAAAGTAGCTTTAACACTAAATATCAATCAATCCTAACATCCATGAAAGCTTGCAGAGTTTCGGGATTATCTCTTTCTGAAGGTTGCTTAAATAAAGCAAGAAGTTCATAGCAAATTAATGAATTTTAAAAAAGGCAGCATTTGTTAATTTTGGTAAGAAAGTAAACAGTGAATGGTTTTAGATGAACTTCAAGGAACGAAAAAGCATTTTGAATTATCTATATTTTAAGGAAGAAAAATTGAACTTGTATTATTTTATTTACAGAACAAATATAGAACATTACCTGTGATGTCTAATGGACTATCCTCAGCTGGTTTACCTGTGATGTCTAATGGACTATCCTCAGCTGGATTACCTGTGATGTCTAATGGACTATCCTCTGCTGGATTACCTGTGATGTCTAATGGACTAGCCTCAGTTGGGTTGCCTGTGATGCCTAATGGACTATCGTCAGCTGGATCAGAATCTCACATAAATACATTATGGCAGCAGCAGTTAGAATTAATGCACAAATCAGTCAACGCCTATCAGAAAATGGCCAGTTATGGCAGCAATAGTGCATTATTCCAGAATCCATATCTTCCATACTCAGGGTACGGTTTCTATGATTACCCAGATACAGGTAAAAAAAGTAGCAAAAAACATGTTGAAAAGGCTCCTGAAAAAAATTCGTTACAGTCATCTCAACACTCATCAGGCCAAAAATCAGCCAATAACACTCAACAGAATCTGAACAATTATGCACAAAATACTGAAGAAAATTCACTGAATCAGCTTTCAAAATATGAGACACAACAGCTCCATCATGAAACCACTGTCCATTGGAAACCATCTATAGATAACATCAACTCTGCTCAAAATCACCATAGTCATCCTTCACATAGAAACCAGGAACTCATGTTATCACCGAATCAAGACATGGGTAAAGGGCAGCAACTAAGAAAACAGGAACCCATGTTATCACCTAATCAAGTCTTTGGTAAAGGGCAGCAACAAAGAAAACAGGAACCCATGTTATCTCCTTATCAAGACTTTGGTAAAGGGCAGCAACAAAGAAAACAGGAACCCGTGTTATGTCCTTATCAAGACTTTGGTAAAGGGCAGCAACTCATAAGACAAGAACCCATGTTATCACCTAAATCACCTTATCAAGACTTTGGTAAAGGACAGCAACAAAGAAAACAGGAACCCATGTTATCCCATAATCAAAACTTTGGTAAAGGGCAGCAACTTCCACTGGATTTTAGTCAGGCAAATCTAAATCAGTCTCCAGTGGATTTTAGTAAACATAAACAAAAAGCTTCCATTTATTTTCCAATGGAATTCAACACAGATCAGCATTGTTCATCACATAGTAAAACTACAGGTAATTTAGGAGGAGTCCAGCTAAATGGTAATGAAGCCATTTCTTCTAACTTGAATTATCAAACACATTTAGAAATAAATACTACTAACTATGAGACTGGTCATAGCAGTGATAAATTATCAACAAACCCACAATCTCTCTATCTCATGGATTCTCCGCCTTTTCCAAACAAGGAAGTTAAGAAAAAACAAAAACTGAATTTAGAATCAGAATTAAAATCACCATCTCAGGAAAACAGAACTCTTCAAAAACAGGGAGATATGCAAAATGGCCAGTATCCATACATGCCGTATCCATTTCTTCCGAATTACTACAGTGATCCACATATGATGAAGGCCTTAATGGCTCACCAGAAAATGTACACAGAGAATGCAATAGGCCAACCTGGTCAGAAATTAAAAAGAAAATCATCATCCAAAGATGTGGATGGCAAAAAAGTAAAGAGAACCAAAAAATCTGGTGAAAAATTAAATAAAAAAGGAGAACAAATTATAAATATGGATAAAAAAGTTTGTGATAGTCAAACTAAGAGTAAAAGCAAGATTTTATCAATGGATATTAAAAAGTCATTGCAGGCTAATTCTGTGGCGCTTAATCAGATTCAAAGCCGTGTTCAAGAAATTTTAAATTCGGCTGCAAAAGAAATGAAGCAAGGTATAAAGTCAGGAATAGACCCATCAACTACGGATGTCGAAATGGATGCTGATTTTTTAGATGCTCATGAACAGTTATTAAATCCAGGAACAGATAACTCTAATTCTACTATAAATAATGATAATTTCAATTTTACTTCAAATCCTTGTTGCAATAATTGTGAGAAACTTGGACAGCGTTATTCTCCGCTGTGTGAAGAAAAATCCAAGAGAAGTTCTGTTAGTGATTTACCAGAACTGATAAGTGATAACAAAAATATTTCTTTGGATTTTAGTGTCAAAGCTCCAGTGGCCAGTAAAGTAACAGATAATTCCATGTCAGACAAGTCATCTGACAGTGGAATCAGACATAAAGTAATAAATGCCAGTAGCTTATATGATTTTGAGGACGATTATTCAGACATGAAAACTGACGTGATTTCTTCCAGTGCAATTATTGAAAAAAAAGCAATCCCCAGTACTTACACTTTTCAACCCATGTCTCAAAGCTCAGCAGTACTTCCAACATTTAGTTCTTTGTTCAAAAGTTCAAGTTTTCAAAATTCACAAAATAAAGAAAAAGAAAGAAAATTAACAACACAAGTGACGTGCAAGTCAGATAGTAGTAATGCATTGTCAAAAAAACCAAGTGATATGGTTAGGGTTCTTCAGGCAAGTCCAGACAAAATCAGTCTTGGAAATATGAGCAATGGACTCGAAAACATGCCAGCTCCAACTGAGGAAAAAAACACCGGTAGTAATAATTTTATAAATAATTTTACAATGGGAAACTTCAGTAACTTTGTTCCTTATTCTACTAGTTCCAATTTGGAAATTAAACATGAAAGCTCACCAGTATCATCTGCTAGTGTATATCCAGTTTCTTCATCCAATACAAGTGCTAGTTGTTCAAATTATTTGGATTATCCAATTACTCCTGTTATTAATAGTGATTCTAATACAAAAGTCTCTGAACAAATTGCGGAGGAAATTTTCAAAGCGCCCAATAGTGCAAAAAGCTCAGTTAGTGCTATTTCTAGACTGGAAAAGAATCTGTCAAGTTTGGCTCCAGATAGGAGTTTTGAAAATGATGAAATGGATGAAAAATTGGAAGATTTATCTTTATTATTAGATTTTGAAAATTCAGATGACGAAAAGGAAAATCTGTTTAAAAATTCAACTCCAAAATCAATTGGAGGAGATGGTGATCTCTTACTTGATATGAAACCTGGAGAAAGTATTCCAGAATCTGGTTTGGACCAGTTGGCCTGGGTAGCAGATCAAGTACAGAAGATAAAGACCAAGATCACTGGCGCCGATGACGAAGATGATGATGATTTAACAACACGTCTGCAAAACAACACAAAGATTGAAATGCCTCAATGTGGATGTAGAGGTCCTGGATGTAAGTTTCTAAAAAAGGGGTTGGGAAGGACTATGTGTTTTAGTTAGGGATCTGAGATACTGGCCCTTTGTTCTGTGGATTCATTTTTTTTTAAGAAAATTTGTATTTTCGTAGATATTTGATTTTGTGGTTTTGCCAATGTCTGCATAATTATACATGCCTATAGAAAATTTGAATACTGAATACAATATAAAAATAAGGAGATGAGGTATGATTGCCAATGAGACAACTATCACCAAAGTTCAAATAAAGTGAATGTAAGCAATTATAGGCAACAGTACAGCCTTCAACAATGAGAAAAACCCATTCCATATAGTGAGCTATAAAAGGCTCTGAAAATTATGAAACAATTCAATTGAGAAAACTAACGGCCTAATTTATAACAAAACAAATAACGAAAAACAAATATGACAGACATGAACCAACAACAACCACTGAACTACAGGCTCCTGACTTGGGACAGGCACAGAATGTTGCAGGGTTAAATATACAAAGTTATTTAATCTAGGTGGACACGTTTTCTTTTGCTGTCAATTTATTCTGTTATTTGATGTTAAAGATATGTGCAATGAAACTATTGATATAAAAAATAAGAAGATGTGGTATGAGTGCCCGTGAGACAACTCTCAACCAGAGAACAAATGACGTAGAAGTTAGAACAAGACTTTCTCCCAATTTTTGTGAAATAGATATAAGAAGATGTGGTATGAGTGCCAATGAGACAACTCTCCATCCAAGTCAAAATTTATAAAAGTAAACCATTATAGGTCAAAGTACAGTCTTCAAGCATTTTTAAATTAAAGGAGTGTAGTACACAATATGATACACCATTGTTTTACAGGTATTTCATTATACATAATTGATTTTACTTATTTATGGTATATAACAGTATCAATTACTGTAAATTCAGAAATTATTGCGTGCATTTATTATTGCGATTTTGTCAATTTAGACTAATATGCGATTTTAATTTTTGCAATATTGAGAAAAATCCTGTTTAATTCATATAACAAATTTTTAAATGCAAGTTTAAATTATTGCGATTATAACCCTGTCGCATTTTTCGCAATAATAAAGACATCGCAATAGTTTCTGAATTTACTGTAGTTTTTACTCAACTCATTCTCGACTGTTTTGACTGAGAAAATTGAGTAAGTTACTCTTATGAAGAAATAAGTAAATACAGCTAAAAATTGACAACAACACTTAAGTAAACTTTTATCGGTTTCATCTTATAAGTCCTTTAGAACAACCAACATGGCCAATTTTTCTTAAAAGTAGAAGATTTGAGTATAAAAATTCTTTGTTATTTTTTCAGCTGTTTTTATTATCAAATGATGGTATTCAGAGCAAAATTTTAAAAGATTTTTGTTTGTTTAATTTTGATTTGGGTCATGTGGGTTAAAGTTTTCAGACATCAATAACTTTATCAAACTTTCTTTGAATTTTATGAAACTTTGGCAGCAGCTTTATTATGGTTAAGAGATAGTGTTAACCAAATTTTGGGAAAAAAATTACCTCATTTTCTGGGTTTTTTACTAATAAATGGACTTGGGTTTTTTTGCAGGCAGTAAACAATTACATACAGTTTGGGATTAAACAGTTTTGAAACAAATAACTTTGTTAAAACGCCTTCGGGTGCGGGAATTTCTCGCTGCATTGAAGACCTGTTGGTGACCTTCTGCTGTTGTCTGTTCTATGGTCGGGTTGTTGTCTCTTTGACACATTCCCCATTTCCATTCTCAATTTTATTATGGATATTCTAAACTTGGACAGAAAGTTTTTAAGGGGGGGGGGGGGGGGGTATTTGTGGATTTAAACAATACATAAAGGAATCGACAGTGCAAGACCTTCATGGGTAGTCAAAGTCGTTAAAAATCCCTCTTGTAGACATAAAGTTGAAAAAGTCTGAAATCATGAAATCAAAATTTTAATACAATAGTCCAGATTTAAAAAAAGAACAACAGAAAACCGCAGGAATAACTGCTAAAAACATTACAAAGCAGACACTGCTATAAACTTTTGTACATTTATTTGTTGTCAAACATTACAGTGATTCATTGAGCTTCTAAAAATATGGCATGCATGTACTTCAGAAGGTCAAAAATTGTCTTTTTACATCATTTAAAAACTAATTTTGACAATTTTGTACAAAAACAGTTATAGCCTATAGGCAAAAGTTCACCTGACAAATTGACTATCCGTTAAATGAATTGTACCTTCTTAATGACATTGTAAAAGGTCAAATAGATTACATGTTGGTGCATAATAAAAACCCATCATCTTGTAATCACATTATTTAAAACCAGAGGTAAACAAAAAAGTTTTAAGTTTATGTGTACTCTTAGCCATTTTGTCAACTCAGCACATCTACATAAATAAATATGTAAAAATATTGTAATGAATAAAACAGATTGTAATTTATCTGTTGATCTACCTTTAAGCGGTTTTACAAGCCAGGATTAAAAGGTTTAAATGTTAAAATACTTAATATATAAACATATGTGAATTATTAAATCTTGTAAATAACTGTTAGAGTACTACTAGATTGTTAATAGTTTATATCATTTTTCCCTTTTTTAAAATGTTTTTTGGTTGGAAAGGTAATTTTAAAAATCATTTGTTAGACCATCTTTAGGCAAACAAAATATAGTTGAGTTTCCTGCCTCCCAAACTACTCTAAATTTACCTGCCATTCCTAAAATATTTTATGGACATTTTTTGTTTAGCTCTACTAAAGTTCTGACATTTTAGGTTGGGCTCCAGTAAAGTCCAGAACATTTTCCTGTGTAATCTACGTAAAATATTTATGGACATTTTTTGTGTAGCACTACTAAAGTTCTGACATTTTAGGTTGGGCTCCAGTAAAGTCCAGAACATTTCCCTGTGTAGTCTACGTAAAATATTTATGGACATTTTTTGTTTAGCACTACTAAAGTTCTGACATTTTAGGTTGGGTTCCAGTAAAGTCCATTTCCCTATGTAGTCTACATAAAATATTTAAAAAATGAAATCTTTTTACCTACCTTAGGTTTCATGTACCTACCTTGTTTTTTTTTTATGCCAGTAGACAGACATATATTTTGATTACCCTACATATGAAATTTGAAAGAGATTGATTCAGTATGATTGTAGGAGCAACCCTTGGCCACACATTAAAGCCCAATAAAAAATAATAAATGACCGATAAAAATCTAAAACTAACACTGCAATTATTTTATTAAAATATTATGCTTGATATTATATACCGTACTTTAATTTGTTGCAGCAGTTTAATGCAAAGTCTTTGGTTAATGGATTCTCAAATTTTAAATATATTTTTAAAGATCTAAGTACAATAACTTACATATTTTAGTGGATGCTGTATGGTAATTTTTTGGAAAGGGAAGATCAGGAACACCATTGACATGCATCAATCAATTCACTGTTTTTGACTCATTGTTTAGCATTTTGTTGATGAAGTTGTCTCTGAAAAAAAAAAACTTGAAAATTGTCTTTGTTGAGTTAACATTGTTAATTTAAGACAGTAAAAAAAGCTATACTCATTACAGTATTTAAGTATACAAATATTGTAAAAAGCTAACAAAGGGCACGGTCCCACCAAAGTACAAAAAGCAGAAAAGATTTTAAAAAATTACAAAATATATTTTTCATTGACAGATACCCCAACAGAAGAAGTAGAAGGGCCATACTATACACATCTAGGGGCTGCAAGAAGTGTACAAGCCGTTAGAGAACTTCTGGAGAAAAGGTAGGTTAACTATTTCAATTTTGATTGGGTTAATTCATTTGAGCTTTGATGGATTGTTGTCTCATTGGTAACCATACTGCATAGCCTCATTTTTGTATTAGAAATGTCATGAATTTTAAAAGCAAAAACAAACAAAACGACCTGTTTGGATTCCTTCTGAATTTATGTTTAGAATTGTTGTGGTCCGTTTAGTCTCCCATATATTCTGAAGTGTTAAGTGGCTTGAACTGCCTTCCTTACTATGCATAAGAAGGTTATCTTTCTTTTGAAGTATGAGCACAGGAGGGTATGAAAAGAAAAGTCAACATGAAGGCTATACAATGACCTATAGTTTCTATCTTCTACATCATTTGGTCTATGGGGAGAGTTTTCTCATTAGCAATCATACCACATCTTGCTATACGCCCGTTTACAGGACGTATTATGGTATACCGTTGTCCGCCAGTCTGTCCGTCCTCACGTCTGTCTGTCCGTCCGTCGTCAACATGTCGGACAATAACTCCAAAACACTTAAACCCATTTGCATGAAACTTTGGTGAATTGTTTATATCTATTGACATGAGTTCCCTTTCGATTTTTATTAATTTTAGATTTTACGCTTCCAAGTTGTGGGGTTTTATTCATTAAAAAAGGGGGATTTTCCAGTTTTCGGACAAAAACCCAAAAATGCTTTGAGCAGTTTTCTTGAAACTCTGGTGAATTGTTTCCATCTATTAACGTACGCTTCCTTTTGATTTTTATAAATTTTAGATTTTAATTTTCTGAGTTATGGGATTTTATTCATAAAAAAGGGGGGATTTTCCAATTTTCGGACAATTACTCAAAAGTGCTGTGAGCACTTTTCATGAAACTTTGGTGACTGTTTTATATGTATTAAAATAACCTCCCTATAGTTTTTTTTATAAATTTCTGATATGACATTGAGGAGTTATGGAACTTTATTCTTTGAAAAAGTGACGGATGTATCATACTCTCATGGCGCAGCTCTTTGTTTTTATATTGTCAAGTATTTTTTTTATAGCCTGTAGTCGTGAAAGTGTGCACATTTTATGATTATATCAAAATACTTAATTTTGTATTAGACAAACATATTAAGTCGTTACATTTTGCCTATAAAAATTAAGTAAGAATTCAGAAGTTAAAGATTGAATTTTTTTTGCCAACTTGTATGATTTTTTGGAAAAAAAATTTCCAGTTATCAGTGCTGTTAATTTGTGAGAGCTAATTTCCTGATGCGGGTAGAGTATCGCTTTGGTTGGCTTGCTTACCTCGTGGGTCACTTGGGGGCGGATCCAGCCATTTTTCAAAAGGGGGTTCCTTACCCAGGATAAAGGGGGGTTCCAACTATATGTCCTCATTCAAATGCATTGATCGTCAAAAAAATAGGGCGGTTCCAACCCCGGAAACCCCCTGGATCCGCCACTGTTTAACTCCACCTATATATATTGTTTGCAGATGACAATCTTAATTACAATGCTTGAGCAAACATTTAAACAAACGAAGAAAGCAAGCCAACAAAAGTCTTACTCTACATGCAAAAGGAAATTGGCTCTAACAATGAGATACACATACAATTGCCTACTTTCCAAAAAATAATGACAACCTGTGATATATAATTACTCTGACAGCTTTAATACACTGTGTCACATGTCATTTTATATAACCAGAAGTGACGGTTTTCCTTGACTTTAAAAGTTTAATGTTTTTGTACTTTAACACTGACCTTGAAATGTCTGTTGTGTCTGCAGCTATTGTTCATTTGGTGCAGTTAGGGTGAAGTTGTATTTGGGGGATGTTTATTGACATTTTATGACATAATATGTTAACCATTAAAACTCAGTACCGACAGGTCATACACATGTTTGAAATTAAAACATTCTTTGGATTATGATATATCACAGAAGGTTTTGAGGTTGCAAATTTACATATGGTATACTTACACACAAAAATAAACAAAATTAATAGTAATAACACATTGTAATACAAGCATCATTTGTAATGTCAATTTAAATGTAATATCAATTTAAATGTGATATTTTCATTGTTATTTATAATGCATTTTTTTTTAACTTTCCACGAGAGACTGTCATCATTTTACTAAAGAAAAAAATGTGACGGAAGAAGGCCTAATGTCAAATTGTCTTGCTGATAGTTCAAAAACAACAATAAATATAAATGTATAAAACAGATTTCATTGAGATTAACTTGTGAAGATGTATCTTCTCTATCTGAATTTCTTCACAAAATTTAAAAAAAAATTTAGATAGAAAAACTTTACAGGTTTTAAAAAAAATACACACAAGCTTAGGCAGATAACTGTTCAAAATCACTGTTCCAGATCTAACATCAATCATATTACATGACGATTTCAACTAAAAATATGTTAAAAATTAGAATAAAAAAAAATATGCAAACTATGACTGTGACATTAAACAAATATGATAATATGAACATTATATTGTTATTAACTTTTCAAGTTCTCTCAAGCTAATGATTTTGATTGTATTTTTCTTCCAGGACTGGAATGACGGGTAAAGCTATCCGGATAGAAAAGATTCGTTATACTGGTAAAGAAGGGAAGAGTTCTCAAGGATGTCCTATTGCTAAATGGGTTAGTATAAGTTCAAAAATGTTTTTATAATTTTATTTTTAATTTTTTGCTACATAGATTTTAGATAATACTTGTGGAACATGAATTCATGCTAACAAAAAATTTTTTAATGCTTGCATCAGAAAAATATTTCTATTTTATTTATTTTGCACAGGGATCTTGTTTTTTCTAAAATATGTTTAAAGCTGAAGACCGCCTCCGGGTGTGGGATTTTTCTGCTGTGTTGAAGACCCATTGGTGGCCTTTGGCTGTTTTCTGCTCTTTGGTCGGGTTGTTGTCTCTTTGACATATTCCCCATTTCCATTCTCAATTTTATTAAAACTTTTCCTTCTGTCAGTTTTGTTTTTCTTCTACTGCAAAAGAGGGCATACCTAATAGTTAATGAATATATCAGTAAAGTACAACTAACTTTGGTTTTGGTTAAGTTTTTTGATTCAGAATGTTTTAAGCTACATGACATTTCGTCCTGTTTTTGAAACAACGTTTAAGAAAGATTTTTGGAATGCATCAGTTTAAAATAGAAGTGACTTTGATTAACTTAAATTGCAAAAAAGAAAAGAATTTCAAGTTGACTATCAATTACAAATGAATCCATATTTACCAAGCGGCAGTAACTTTTTGTGTTTTTCATTTCATACTTGTAAAAGTGTTTTGTTGTAACTGATAGTTGTTTTAATGGTGTAATTTGTCAATTTAATTATTTAGAATTTTGTGATTAAGTGACTAATCTTATACATTTTAGAAAAGGGAGTACACTTGCACAGATGGATATTTGTTAGAAATTAAAGTACAAGTGTGACTTAAGAAAAATTCTGTCTTCTACGGACATGATTACCAAAAATTGCTATTACTTACAAATGGGAGTTGGAAATGTTTGTTCATTGTTTAAATTCAATTAAACCTGAATTTGAAATTTCCTTTCAGTAATTTGTATTTTTTATCAATTAAATCTGGCAAATATGACTGTTTTCATAACAGTAAGAAAATATAGCAAAAAAATGATGTGTGGAGAGGAGCTTTCAGGATTGAATACTGTAAATTCTGAAAGTTTGGATGCATTTATTATTGCAAAAAAGAACAAAAATGTGAGATTTATAGTTGCAATTTCAGGAAAAAAAGCAGCATACAAATAAAGCTACCAAAGTTTAAGATGTATGTGGATTTTTGTAAAACCCATTGTGTTGCTTTTTTGCAATAATGAAATTGTTGCAAAATGTTTTTTTTTAATTTACAGTAGTTCATTTCTGCCTTTTTTTCCCCCAAAAATACAGCAAACTGCTGCAATTTAGTATTTAAACACATGTAACATCACAAACTGGTTTTCAACCCAAAAAGCTTGAGAGATTCTAATGAAAAGAAAGAAATATATACAACTGATGATTTCCAGACATGAAACGATCTCAATTTATTATTTTTTTTTTTTTACAGATAATCAGAAGATCTAGTGAGGATGAGAAATACCTGTGTGTGATCAAACAGAGACCAGGCCACTTCTGTGATACTGCGTGGATTATAGTTGTGTTAGTGGCATGGGAGGGGATAGAAAACAACACTGCAGCAGATATGTATGATTATCTCAGAAATACACTTGCTGCACATGGATTTGAAACTGAAAGAAGATGTGGAACAAATGAAAGGTAAGAATATTATGTGTGATATTTGCTTATTACAGTAAACTAATGCTCGGGTGGATGTTGTCATGTCCATCTGCCCACCATGAGCAGCCCATTCCTGTCCACTATGAGCATCCAACACCTGCCCACCATGAGCTGTCTATTTCTGTCTACTATGAGCAGCCCACTCCTGTCTACCATGAGCACCCCATTCTGGCCCACTATAAGCATCCCACTCCTGTTCACCATGAGCATCCAACACCTGCCGACCATGAGCTGCCAACTTCTGTCCACCATGATTAGCCCACTCCTGTCCACTATGATCAGCCTACTTCTGTCCATCATGATCAGCCTACTCCTGTTCACCATGAGTATCCCACACCTGTCCACTATGATCAGCCCACTCATGTCTACCATGAACATCCAACACCTGCCCACCATGAGCTACCTATTTCTATCCACAATGAGCAGCCCACTCCTGTCTACCATGAGCACCCCATTCTGGTCCACTATGAGCAGCTCACTCCTGTCCACCATGAGAAGCCCATTCCTGTCCACTATGAGCAGCCAATTCCTGTCTACTATGAGCAGCCCACTCCTGTTCATCTTTAGTATCCCACACCTGTCCACTATGATCAGCCCACTCATGTCTACCATGAACATCCAACACCTGCCCACCATGAGCTACCTATTTCTGTCCACTATGAGCAGCCCACTCCTGTCTACTATGAGCACCCCATTCTGGTCCACTATGAGCAGCTCACTCCTGTCCACCATGAGCAGCCCATTCCTGTCCACTATGAGCATCCAATTCCTGTCCACTATGAGCAGCCCACTCCTGTCCACCATGAGTATCCCACACCTGTCCACTATGATCAGCCCACTCCTGTCCAGCATGAGTATCCCACACCTGTTCACCATGAGTATCACACACCTGTCCAATATGAGCAGCCCACTCATGTCCACCATGAGCATCCAGCACCTACCGACCATGAGCTGCCAACTTCTGTCCACTATGATCAGCCCACTCCTGTTCACCATGAGTATGTCTACCATGAGCACCCCATTCTGGTCCACTATGAGCAGCTCACTCCTGTCCACCATGAGCAGCCCATTCCTGTTCACTATGAGCAGCCAATTCCTGTCTACTTTGAGCAGCCCACGTCTGTTCACCATGAGTATCCCACACCTGTCCACTATGATCAGCCCACTCATGTCTACCATGAACATCCAACACCTGCCCACCATGAGCTACCTATTTCTGTCACCTATAAGCAGCCCACTCCTGTCTACCATGAGCACCCCATTCTGGTCCACTATGAGCAGCACACTCCTGTCCACCATGAGCAGCCAATTCCTGTCCACTATGAGCAGCCCACTCCTGTCTACCATGAGCACCCCATTCTGATACACTTTAAGCAGCCCACCCCTGTCCACCATGAGTATCCCACACCTGTCCACTATGATCAGCCCACTCCTGTCCACCATGAGTAACCCACACCTGTCCACTATGATCAGCCCTTTCCTGTTCACCATGAGCACCCCATTCTGGTCAACTATAAGCAACCCACTCCTATCCACTATGATCAGCCCACTTCTGTTCACCATGAGTATCCCACACCTATCCACTATGATCAGCCCACTTCTGTCCACCATGAGCAGCCCACTCCTGTCCACTATGATCAGCCCATTCCTGTCCATTAATAGTAGGGATGTCAACTCGGTGAAGATTTACTAATCGATTACTCGTTGGATTTACCGAGCGATACTTGAGTATTCGCTCGGTAAAACATTTACAAAATGGAAACACAAAATTATACCATTTATGTATTGTGGGTCGTTGTCTTATGATCGTAAAACCCTCAACATTATTACCTAGGCCCAGATAATAGTCCAAGGAATTTTATACCATAATTAATAGCTCATTTACTACACGCACTAATTATTTAAACTGGTAATAATCTAATCAAGTAATTAATTAGTATCTAAAGAAAAAATATTACTCAAGCAACAGTATTGGTGAACCGTAAAAAAACACATTTAATGATCCACAAAGGGTTGGTGATTAGAACTTACTGATGCCATTTATCATTTTCTTAGGGTCGACACAGGGTGCAACAAATTTGTTCTTCTTTAAAAATATTATCTTGTCAACCTTTTCTTGGATGTAGCGATTTCTCAGATTTGTTAGGTACCTAACAGTTCTGCTGATGAAAATGCATGCTCTGACGGTACAGAGGTGGGGGAGTAACTAAGATAAGCTAAAAGTGTAATCCTTTGAAAAATACTCTTGTTCATATATCATACATGACTTTTTACATGTACCTCTGTTTGAAGGAATTTTGAATGACAGTTAAACGCAAACATTAGAATAGTATTTTAATTTTTATTAACTTTGATTAATATATAATTTCCCGGGAGGCGCTCTCAATACAATATTTTTTGTTTAAACTTAAGAAAGCAACATCATTCTAACAGGAAACCGATTAGTGGAGTATCATTTTGGTACTCGATACTCGGTACTACCGAGCGATACTCGAGTACTCGTTGACATCCCTAATTAATAGCATCCAACACCTGCCCACTTCTGTCCACCATGAGCAGCCTACTCCTGTCCACTATGAACAGCCCAATTCTGCTGAGTAAAACCTAAGGCTAAAAATTCGATATTTTCTGCTTTTCTGCTGAACATGCAGCTTTGTGAGTTAGAGCAAGTAATTGTTGGCTTGGAGTTAGAATAATGTAACAAGATTTGGTGACATATAAAGATAAGAAGATGTGGTATGAATGCAATAGAGACAAATCTCCACAGAGACAAAACGATGTAGAAGTTATCTATAGGTCACCATACAGCCTCCAACAATGAACAAAACCCATACTGCATAGTAAGCCATGAAAGGCCCTGAAGTGACAAATGTAAAACAATTCAAATGAGAAAAAACTAATGGCCTGATTTATATACAAAACAATAAACAAAACAAAAAACAAATATGATATACAACAGCAGATGACAACTACAGGCTTATGACTTGTTACAGGCACATACAGAATATGGTGGGGTTAAATTGTTTGCTGGTGCTAACCTTGGAAAGTGGTGTAACAATACAACATAAAAACAAAATATAAATCAGTTGAAAAATCATGTTTTCAAGACCTAGATTTTAGGTGCAGTAATTATGACCAAACATGAAATCCTTTTACAGTTGATTCATTTTCCTTCACATCTTTATAAACTGTTTGGGCCTCTGTGGCCAAGTGGTCTAAGTAGTACATCTATTGTATCACTAGCATTTCAACACTGAGGTTGTGAGTTCAACTCATTCATTTTCTTTCACATCTTTATAAACTGTTTGGGCCTCTGTGGCCGAGTGGTCTAAGTAGTACATCTACGGTACTGTATCACTAGCATTTCAACATTGAGGTTGTGAGTTCAAACCCTGCATGTGGCAGGTGGTTTTGATTCCAATCTTTATTGACTAGGATTGCCAGTTTATTTAAAGGTAGGTTGTTTTCTCTGTCAACTCCAGCTTCTTTCATCAATAAAAACTGGCCACCACAATAAATCCAATAGTGCACAAAGTGGCATTATTACACTAACAATCAATCAATCATTTATAAAATGTTAATATTGTCTAATATGAAAATCGTTTTTTTTTTTCCAGGAAAACTTGTGCCTGTCAGGGAATCAATTTAGGAAAGAGAGGAGCATCATTTTCATTTGGTTGTTCATGGAGTATGTACTTCAATGGTTGTAAATTTGCCAGAAGTCAGACTGCAAGAAAGTTCAAGTTAAAAGATAGTAATAAGGTGAGTTTTTGGAAAGTTTGCTATAGCTATAAACTTTCCTAAGGCATCGGCCTCAAACCGGAAGTGACAGACTATCTTACTTTAGGATGTGTGTTCTACTCCTAGATATTGTAGTACTGGTGTTTGAAAACTAATTCTAGGAAGATGCTTTTGAGATTTTGAGTTACTTCTATTTTAATTCAAGCTGTAAGCTAATTAAAATAGAAGTATCACAAACACTACTCGAGGATCTGCACTGCACGGAAAATAAAATCAATACACACAGGAGACAGTAGTTTCTACGTTTTGCTTCGATCGGTATATTCTCCAGACATGCATGAAATCCTTTTATGTGCCTCCAAACGGGAGTACTATAATCCCGGTTTCAGGGGTTTCCTCCCGTCCTCCGGTTGAAGAGAAAATTAATACCGTGTTTAAAATATTTCACAAATGAACATTTTTCGACTCTTACTACGATTTTTACAAATGTTTATTAAAGACGTAAAAGCCTGAGTGTATCGAAAGTATCCTGGTATCTCATCTCTGCCCACAACAAACTCAAACTACAATAAATTCGGCCTATTGCATAATTGGCATCAGAAAATCGGACTGTAACAAGATTTGTAATTATACTACTTGCTAGACCGATCAGGCAATCACCAGTGCTTCTGCACAAGTGCGATGAGATTTTTACTAGACACAGGCTTTGGGCTACTGCTTAACGTCGCAGACTGTTTGTCATTCCAGGGTTAAGGGGCATCAAATGTCTGATTTAAGCTAATTTTTCACTGCTTGAGTATACATGGATTAATTTACTTTAAACTTTTTACTGATTAGTGAAATAAGTTTCCTTTCCTTTTTGAAAATTTACAGATATGCTTTTCTAGATTTGTGGGACTTTAGCCATTTACTTTGAGGTAATTCTAATGTGTCCAATGATATCCTTTGGCAATGATTTCAATTTATTCAGTATGATAAAAAAAAGTTTCGATTCTAGTTTATTTATATTTTACAAGTTTCTTGGAGTCAAATCATTTGTATTCTTGTTTTTAAAAATCGTGTAATCTTAATGCTATGGATAATACATAAAAAAAAAGATGCCTTAAGTCAGAGAATATTTTATTGCTGTTTAATGTATCATATGTTCAAGTTAGTTTTAGAGCCAACATTTACAGAAAGGATCTAGAAGGACTAGTTTCACATGCAGACCATTTTATAAGTGTAAAGATGGTCTGCTCATAACCTTCCTGTCTATGTTTCACATGGTCTTATATATTTTCATGAAAAAAAATGTGAATCCCTCAAAATTAAATTTAGATAATGTTCAAAACAGCTCATTCTTCAATGTTACATATTACAGATTCTTTCTCATTTCAGGAAGAAGAATTAGAGACTAAATTCCAAGAACTAGCCACTGATGTAGCTCCACTATATA
Source organism: Mytilus californianus (assembly GCF_021869535.1). Classification (NCBI taxonomy): domain Eukaryota; kingdom Metazoa; phylum Mollusca; class Bivalvia; order Mytilida; family Mytilidae; genus Mytilus; species Mytilus californianus. The sequence goes on along the minus strand of NW_026262723.1, from coordinate 40,133,008 downwards.
AACAAATAGCTCCAGATGCTTATCATAATCAGGTGTGTGTGGTGTATTGGATATATATTGTGTTTAAAAAGCAGAATTTTTGCTATAAATGTTGACATGATAATTTGATTGATCAATAAAAATAACTCTTGTATTTTCTTTCAAGAAAACCGAATCTGTGATACTGTAAACCAGCAAATTTTCACAAGCGATTCACTTTCTCGAATACAAAAATAAAAATGAATATAAATTGTTGTCAATATGTCAGAGCTTTTTTTAACAAATACAAAAACAAGGTGATATACAGGAAAATAAATTGAAATATAAACACAACTGTAAATCGGAAATACAAATAAAATTGAGATTGGAAATGGGGAATATGTCAAAGAGACAACAACCCGACCAAAGAGCAGACAACAGCCGAAAAAATCCCGCACCCGGAGCTGGTCCTCAGCTGGCCCCTAAATAAAATTGTGTACTAGTTCAGTGAAAATGGACGTCACACTAAACTCCAAAACATTATAACTGATGCTACAATACAAAAGCATCAAAGAAAACCTTCAAACATGTAATTCCTTGCTATGGACAGGCACAAGTAAATGGTGCATAGTTAAAAACACAACTGGTTAACAACCTGTAATTTGCCTTATATCAAAAGCAATATTAGAAATGTGTCTGTTAGAGTAGCCATGTTGTCATACCATGCACTAGAAATATTTCTGTGTTTGTTATCCAGATACTATTAAACTGAAGGAATAATTTTATCAATATATTTTCCCAAAATATACACTTTGAAACTTGATGATGACGTTTAAGAGTAGTAATGTTCCGATTAACTAGCCTACTGGATCAACAGGTTCACTGACAGAAAATCTGAAAAATCTGCACAAAATAGCAAGATTGAGTGAAAATGAGTTAGTTGAAATATTTCATATAGACTTTGTGGAAACAAAAGAAATTTTCAGTTTCAAACCTGGATCTTGCTAAACGTAAAATAATTTCACTTGTTCATTTTGTAGGTTGCATTTGAAGATAAAGCAAGAGACTGTAGACTAGGGTTTCAGGAAGGACGGCCATTTTCTGGTGTGACATCATGTATTGATTTCTGTGCACATGCTCATAAGGATCTTCATAACATGAATAATGGCAGCACAGTGGTAAGTTTTCAGCTCACCTAGTTACAACAGAGAGAAAGTTTCAAGCTCACCTGGTTACAACAAAGATGAATTCTGTTCTGTCTTAATAACAAATTTCCACTACTGTTGACCTGGTTTTGTCCATTGCGATCTCTTTATTATATACAGTTTTTTTTATTGATAAACAGTTATTTCTCTATTTACTTCTGATGAGCAGAATCAACTCTAAAGAATAACATGAAAAATTGCCATCTTTTTAATTATTATTATTATTATTCAGTTGGCTGGAATACTTGTGAGGTAATATTCAACCAAAATAATGAATTTCCTTTACAAAATTTGAAATTTTCTTTGGTTGCCAACAAGTTTTTACAATTTTTATACACCAAAACAACATTTTTAGTAACATAAAATTTAATTGGATGTAAAAACAATAACAGGTCACTGTACAGTTTTTAAAAATTACTCCGGCTTCCTCCACCAAAAAAATACTGACCTCCACGAAATAGCACAATAGTGCTGAAAGTGGTGTAAAAAGTAAAATAACAAAATACTGAACTCCAAGGGAAATTCAAAACGGAAAGTCCTTTATAAAATGGCAAAATCAAAAGCTCAAATACATCTAACGAAAACACCAATCAATCAATCAATAAAAAATGAGCAAAACCCATATCGTAAAGAAAGCTATGAAAGGCCCTAGCATGCCAGATGTAAAATAACTTTAAATAGAAAACTAAAGGCCTGATTAATGATATATGGTATTGTTCAAAAGGATAACAGCATGATTTATAATTTCTATTAGTGTTCAAAATGACTACTGATTAAACATATGAAAGATATGAAAAATGTGCAGAAGTTATATTAGTAAACAACAGTTATGATTTTTGTCGAGCCTGCGACTTTTGTCGAGCCTGCGACTTTTGTCGCAGAAAGCTCGACATAGGGATAGTGATCCGGCGGCGGCGGCATTAGCTAACTTCTTAAAAGCTTTATATTTTAGAAGCTAGAAGACCTGGATGCTTCATACTTTGTATATAGATGCCTTATGTTACGAAGTTTCCCTCTGTCATATGTCCATTGTCCTTGACCTCATTTTCATGGTTCAGTGACTACTTGAAAAAAAAGTCAACATTTTTTGTAATGTTAATTTCTTTCTTATTATGAGTAATAGGATAACTATATTTAGTATATGTGTACCTTGCAAGGTCCTCATGCCCGTCAGACAATTTTCATTTGACCTCGACCTCATTTCATGGATCAGTGAACAAGGTTAAGTTTTCGTGGTCAAGTCCATATATCAGATACTATAAGCAGTAGGGCTACTATATTTGGTATATGGAATGATTGTAAGGTGTACATGTCCAACTGGTAGGTGTCATCTGACCTTGACCTCATTTTCATGGTTCAGTGGTCAAAGTTAAGTTTTTGAGTTTTGGTCTTTTTTTCTAATACTATATGCAATAGGTCAACTATATTTGGTGTATGGAAATATTTTATGATGTACATGTCAGTCTGGCAGGTTTTATTTGACCTTGACCTCATTTCCACGGTTCATTTCTCAGTGTTTAGTTTTTGTGTTTTGGTCTGTTTTTCTTCCAACTATAAGCAATAGATCAACTATATTTGTTGTATGGAAGGATTGTAAGGTGTATATGTCTGTCTGGCAGGTATCATCTGACCTTGACCTCATTTTCATGGTTCATTGGTCAATATTTAGTTTTCTTGGTTAAGACTGTTTCTTAGAAACTATAAGCAATAGGTCAACTATGTTTGGTTTATTGAATGATTTTAAGGTGTACATGTATTTCTCGTTTGGTTTATCTGACCTTGACCTCATTTTCTTGGATCATGTTAAGTTTATGTGTTACTTGTAGTAAAGCTTTATATTTAGGACTATCAACATAAAATCAATGGTTAGTAAAGAAGGCGAGACATTTCAGTGTGTGCACTCTTGTATAACACTTTTTTTCATTTTTTATATTTTTATATTTTAAACAGGTAGTGACTTTAACAAAACATAGAGGACTTGAGAAAGCAGAAGATGAACAACTCCATGTTTTACCCCTATATGTTATGGATATGTCTGATGAATATGGAAGTGCCGATGCACAGTATGAAAAAGTCAAAACTGGTGCGTTAGAAATTCTAAATTATTATCAAATGGAGGCTAGGATAAGAGCAACTCCACTGACACCTTCACGGAAAAAGAAAAAAGATGGGAAGAAAGGTAGCCCGGGTCGTAAAAAGGGCAGTGTAAATAAGAACAATTCTTCCCCTGTCACACCAAAAAGGAAAGTGGTCGAATCTACTCAGGATTCCAATATCTCATCAGACTTGTACTATAACGGTGAAAAACATGGGTCAAATTCAGGGACACCGCAAAAGACCACACCACTAAAGACCAAAAAATCTAGCAAAAGCTTAAGCTCAAAAACCAGTTACGAAGAATTAATGAACAATGCTTCTCAACCAGGATTTGCTGATCTCTACGATTCATTTTGGAATTATTTTTATTCATTTGGATCATTCCCACCTGCTGATTTTATGGCTTCCATGAACATGAAGGCACAGAGCCTTATCAAAAAATCTAAGGATTTAAATCAAACTTCCGAAAATAGGCAGCCCTCATTAGACATGAATGGAATTTCTCCTCAGATTGAATCATCATATTTGAATTCACATAATCAGGAAAACCATCATGATTTGAAAAATATTCAGACATCTTCCATTTTAAAATCTCAAGAAAAGGCAGCAGATGACACATTTCATAATCCATCTCATCCATTTCAATTCCCACAATGCAATTCATTTGAAAATAAAAAATATCAGGATGAACAAAGTGTTAAAAATCAAATAAATGCTCATGAACTTTCAGGTCAAATTGCCAATGGAGATACTGAGAAAATGTGTACCAATTTTACTGGTATTGTGAATGAAATTCAGAATGCATCAGGATATAAGAACGGTGCTATTGAACAAAATACCTCAAATGTTGATGGGCAGCATACTACTCTGCCTGTAGATCTTTCAAATAAACAACAGCCATATATCAATCCGTACTCTGGGAAAGACAATTCATTCCAAAATTCTGACACAAGTAGTAGAAATTACGAGTTGAAACAAAACGCAGCCTTTGAGTCACCTCTTCATCTTTTATCGGAGGCTGTCAGTATGAGAACAAACGAATTTAGTAACGATTTTTCGTCACAAGATCTACCTCAGAATACTCAACCTTATCATCTCGGTGATTCATCATTGAATAAGAATGTTCAAAATGGCCAAAGAACAGGTCAAAACGACTACATGAAAAATTGCATATCAGAATCTGTCCAGAATCCTTTTAATCCAATGCAAACGAATTCTGTAAATCTTGATGCTGATATAGACCAAAATATTTTAAAATGTGAAATTGAGTATAATGAAAATGCGTTTAGGGATCAAAATGTTGGGGGCGTTGCAATAGCATTAGGTCATGGTTCTGTTCTCTTTGAGGTTGCTAAACATGAACTGCATGCAACCACTGGACTCAAACAACCAAATCGTCATTCTCCAACTAGAATCAGCTTGGTTTTTTATCAGCACAAAAATATGAATTACAAACATCATGGTATGTTCATGTATGAAAAAAAATGTGAAAGAGTGCGACAAAAAAGACTTCAAGATTTAATGAATGGAACCGGTGAAAAAATACCAGATTCTGTACTAGAAAAGGCTATGAAAGGTCCCGGTAAGAAGAAAAAATCTAAAAAGGAGGAAAAGTTTGATATTATGAAAACAAGTGCAGCTCAATACAAATATATGTGGGACACAACAACAGCTAGGTCGGAAACCATGACAACTGAATCCGTTGTCACACATTGGGTAAAACCCCAACCAATGGTTACTGGTCCGTATCAACGTTGGATATAAAATATGATCTCATTCTATTAAAGATTCAGGGCTATTTTCATCCATAATTTTTGTTGTATAAATGACAATCGCAGCTGATGTATTTTTGCTTGCATTCACTTTATAATATTATTGATAATTTATTAACAAGGACCTTTGTCTTCAAGAATTATTGGGGGAGGGGGGATTTACTGGATACATTGTTAGTTTTTGGTATACAGTTTTCTTGATTATTTTTTAAGATATTACTTTCATCTTTAAGGGCAAAAATCTGACATGAAATAAGATATTTTTGCTACCTGTCTTAAGACCACACAAACAGAAGTTTCTTGGCTTGAATTTAAATCCCCATGTTGGTCATGTCTTCATTCACAATTTCTATACTTGTTAGGTGTACTTGACGTTTCTAAATTATCTACCTAAACAAATTTTGGGATTGAGGCTGTGAACACTTATGGTTGTTTAAATCACATGTATCAGCAGAAAGGATTACTATCAAAATTGTAAACTTAAGATATGTTGGAAATCTTATGTATGTTCGTTAAGTTAAGTTGATTTATTTAGTAAAATATAAATATTATGGGATTTTTTCATAGTTATTTTTGTTAGAGTATAGGGCTTTTTTTTTTTGTTTTGTTATAGTTTTTTTGTTATTTTTATTTCTTGTTTTGAGAAACAGAATTGTTAAGGAAAATTAATGTTGAAAATGAAATGTGCTACAAGGATTAATTTTTTAATTAAAAACAAATTTGTGTGATTGAACAAACATTGCATGATATTTGGTTTAGATCTATCCCTTTTAACTTGATTTTTTTTAAAAACTTTAAACACTTTTATAATTGTAATTCATATTCAGTCAAATTGCCTCATAGTACAAAACTTTTTTTTAAGTCATGGTATATTATGTTTAATTTCATCATTTTCAAACATTGTTTTTTTTCACTTGATGATATTTCTTTTTAAAATTCAGAAATAACAATTAGTACACCTTGAAGATTTATCACATGTGGTTGTTTGAAAAATACATCATTCATTTTAAGTATTTTATTTCAGTAAATTTATAAACTTTTCAATTTTATATTCACATATTTTTAACCATTTTATTATGTAGCATTTAGCTCAGGGATTGTCATGTAATTTAATTATATTTTTTTCTTCCTCTTTCTATAGATGCTGTTAATCTGTGATTTTGTGCTTTAATTCTTATTAATTGTAAAAAGAATCAAATTTGTAAATGAAATTTGCTGTACATAAATTCTATTGTAAATTATAAATTATTTATGAATGTGTTAAGTATTTTTTTAGTTATAAAGTCATTTTTTTTCTGCTGCACTGATCTATCAACACATAGGGTCAAATCTTTTTTTTATATATATGTTTGATGAATTGTCTCCCTTTTCAGAGCTTCCTTTCAAAATTTGAATTACTGACAACTTTTCTATAGAAATACACAAATAAGGGATAAGCTTGGAGATAGTTTTTTAGTTTTTTCTAACTCAATATACATGATTTAAAACTCTTTCACAAATATGTTGATATGATAAAGATACATAAATAATGAGTTTTCTCTGCTATATATTTTGTTTTGATATTAGTGTAATGTTTCTTTAACTCCTCAATTCATTACCAGAAATAAAAAAAAAATACAACTTTTGAATTTTTGAATTGCTTCCAGTCTTTACACAAATATCCCTAAAACAGACTTTGAACAAATAAAAAAAAATATCCACTGGAAACAAACCCCCTAGTGTATCACTATAAAATAAAAAAAGTAACAGCACAAAAAACATTTGATTGGAAAAGTTTATACACAAAAATATAAAATGACTTTTTAAATTTTGATACTGTTATTTACGTGCAGAATTTCCTGAAATTGCAAGAATAATTTATGCATTTTTGTCCATTGTTAAATAATTTAATTTTGGATGTAACACGTCTTCTGATTGACTGAAAGTTTTTTGTTTTTATCAGCTCAGACATAATTTTGTCATGTGACTGTGACGTCATCAACATTTTTTCATGATTTACTGCTTAAAAAATGAATTGAATTATAAGGCTGACTTTAATATTTTTTTCTGTCTATTCGAAATAATCTAAAAAATGTGGTGCACACTTTTGAATAACCCGCCACGCTGGTTATTCAGTGTGCACCACATTTTTTATACGACCGAAAAAAAATTTTGGGATCGTATAATGGTATTATGTCGTCATCGTCGTCTGCGTCGTCGTCCGAAGACACAGTGGTTTCCGGACAATAACTTTAGTTTAAGTGAATGGATCTCTATAAAATTTTTTAAGAAGGTTCAATACCACAAAAGGAAGGTTGGGATTAATTTGGGGGATGACGGTCCCAACCGTTTAGGAATTAGGGGCCCAAAAGGGGCCCAAAACAAGCATTTTTCTAGTTTCAGGATAATAACTTGTGTATTAGTATTTCGATTGCTCTGAAATTGTATCACAATGTTTAATACCACAAGTAGAAGGTTGGGATTTATTTTAGGGGTCATGGGGCCAACAGTTTAGGAATTAAGGGCCAAAAAGGGGCCAAAAACAAGCATTTTCTAGTTTCCAGACAATAACTTGTGTGTAAGTGTATGGATCTCTCTGACATTGTACTACAAGGTTCCATATAACAAAGGGAAGACTGGGATTGAGTTTGGGGTTAATTGCCCCAAACGTAGGAATTAAGGGTTAAAAAAAGGGCCAAAAACAGGCATTTTTCTAGTTTCCAGACAATAACTGTTTAATTGTATGGATCTCTCTGAAATTGTACTACAATGTTCCATACTACAATGGAAAGGCTGGGATTGAGTTTTGGGGTTATTGCTCCCAGGGAGGTTTCAAAAAAGTTTGGGGGGGGATTTTTTTTTCCAATTTTTTTAAGGGATTCATATTTTTTTTCAAAAGTTTTAAGAAGAAATCTTCAATTGCACAGTATTGTGCAATAGATTTGTAAGATCTTTAACCACATTTATTTTGTGTCGGAAACCTATATTATGTTAAAAAATTGATCACAATCCAAATTCAGACAGTATCAAGCTTGAATATTGTGTCCAAATTTGCCCAAACTGTTCAGGGTTCAACCTCTGCGGTCTTTCAGGCTGCACTCAGCGAAGCATTTTATTATGTTATTTCTTCATAGACAGAAAAAATATTACAATCATTCCTTAAATAATCATTATCTTAAATGCATGAAAAATTTCAGAATTTATAGTACTCTAAAAAGAATTATGATAAAAACAATTAGGGAGTATTTCTATTATTTGACAAAAGAGTTGATCATGTAAAATGTTGATTCATTTATTTTCATGGATATTTGATTTTGGCAAAGGTTTGCATATATTAAAAGCCTATAGAAAATTTGTTTAAAATTCAATTTAATTCATGGTTGACCTATCTCCACGACATCCACAAGAAATTTTTGCTCCACGAATAATAAAGAATCCACAGCATATGTTGATAGTTAGTGCAATAAATATTTTAAAATGGTTTTATGCTAGATTGTTTGTTGTTAGTTAAGATGTTGTTGCCTATCAGACGTTTTTATTCTTTCTTTCTCCTAAATATATTTTGTATTATATATAAATTATGATTTTTTTTTTCCTCTTGGAATATGATGTTGAAGAAATATTTTTATTTGAAAATATAGTGCTGATTAAATCATGGAAATTATTTATGTATTAATTTGTATGTATATTTTTGGAGAAATAATAAACAGAATATTATTCACACAAAGTATGAGAGAATATTATAAAGTAAAATTAATAACTACAGTTTATGGGTTATGAAAGTGCTAAATTTGGGATTGGATATGAATTGTTCTAATCTTTAATGTTTATCATAATTACCTGAGTATATTGTAAAAAGTATGATAATAAAAAATACCAGTTTATGGCCATGTTTATAAGAGTACAAGTGTCCAAAATGATAAAAAAAGTAGAAATTAAGACATTATAGTTCATTCTCAAAACATAATAGAGCACTCTCCATATGATATATATATTTTTACCCCTTTAAAAAAAAACTTTCTGAAAAATCTCTGGCTTCATCTGTGAATAAATTCATAAGAATTTCTAGTCAGTTTACGCTTCCAGAAACAATGCAATTTCCTACCTAATTAGGGTTATTTTTATTTTAATTCTTATTTACTGTATCTGTATAGAATGAGCATGATTATTTTTGTTTATAAATCTTAAATATGAAAATCTAAAATTCCTTATAGATTTTTTTCATATTGGGTTATACAGGAGTTATAAGTTTTTACTTTTAACTAAGTGACATGATTTTAATCTAACTCTGTGCAGATAGATATTCCAAACCCCCTTTTTTTAATCTGTATGATTTTGTGTGTACTCAGGTCTTCATTGATAAATAATAAGTTAATATGTCAAATTGTAAAAGTATGAAGCATGTTTTTTTGCAGACACATAGAAAAATCATCTTGTATAATACTATAGTTCTACTCTCTGGACAATTAAATTAACAAAATACTGAGCTACCTCGAGTGGAAAATAGAGGATTTAACATAATACATCTGTAGAATCTATTGCTGAGTTCACATGTAATTAGAATTCCATTCGCATTCGAAATGTTTTAGGTCTGAACGTAAATTTCTATACAAATTGCAATGCGCATCAAATTGGCTTTACTGTCCGACTGGCGTTAACTTTTAATTCGCATTATTAATTAATTGATTATAATTTATAACAGAACAACTATTTGGAACCAATAACATCTCCAAACTTGCTCTCTTGATCTGATTCAAAATTATTACATTTTGAAAATGTATGTTTAAAAGTAAAAATTTAAAATTTTTAATTATGTCCAATAATACAGTCATTTACGATCAAGTAGAAAATAAATATTTTTGAAGGTAATAAAATTTCATGATTTATTGGTCAATGGAAGATAAAATAAATCTGAAACTTAAACTGGTAACTTTTTTCAATGTTTTTTTTTCTACCTTTCAAAATTTACATCTAAAACAAGTTTAGTTCAATCCCTTAAGATAAAAAATGTCGACGTTATTGACAACCTATATTAAGGTCAATGTACAGAGAATTGTAAAAAATTTCAGTCATAATTACATATCGTATATATCATACATATGTTGTACTTTTCATATAAATCTACCCATTTTTTCGGTTACCCAAGATGCCCTTTTCAGAAATGAAACTACATGTACCATACTTTTTTTACATCTTTTTTAATTTTTGAAATCTTTGTAATCACATTTGTGCTCCATATATAGATATAAGTAATAGAGTTATGGTGTTCACTTGATTTTTTAAAGTTTTTTTGTTTGTTTTTTTTTTAAGTAGCACAATTTTTTAACTTACACCTTTAATATATTTTGATTTTTATGAAAGTTTTATTTTAAACAGCAAATATTTTATCGAAATGAAAGGGGGGTAAGAATTTATTTGAAAAACAATTTACAATCTTTTAACATATGCTTTTAGATATATTTAAATTTTTTAAAGTCTTGTTCTAACAGCAAAACTTTTATTGAAATGAATGGGGGGGGGGGGTAAGATTTTTTTTAATTTCTCGCAACTTGTGCTAGCTATCCTGTCATTGTTTCTGTATGTTTGTGTTGTATGTTAGTGAATTTGAAATATTTTTATAACATGGAAATTCATGTTGTTGTATAAAAATATTATACTTTTTATACACATATATATGTAATGGATATTATTATAGAGAGTAAATGTGATTTCAGAAAGTTTTACCAAGTAATATTTATTTGGTATGTCTATTTACAAACAATTAAAACATTTTCTGAACTTTTTGTCTATTTCTTTGATAATCATGATGTGTTTAGATCTATAATTTGCTATATGATCAAAATTAATGCAAATGCTTTCGAGTAGGCCTCTATTTTACTTCAAACATGCCAATCTTCTTTATGCTAAGTTTTTCTTATGTATGGTTTCACACTTGGTCATCCGGGAAGCTTTTTATAACTTACTATACAGTATGTGATTTGATCATTGTTAAAGGCTGTATAGTTACCTTTAATTGTGTACATCTTTGTCCTTTGGTCTTCAATGGAATGTAATCTCATTGGCAATCATAGGAAAGATTTTATATTTGGTCTGGATCTTGATTATGTTGAGATGTAGGATGTAAGGAATTTTAACATCAGCGCTGCAACCAATTCCTGTTTTCCAATAGTTTTCACAGCTTCTACAGAAGGGAATTATCAGTTATGCTTCAGTATACATGTTGCAATGCAGCATCACAGGTCTTTTATTTATATTGATCCGGGGAATCAAAAGAAATGGATTATCTTACTTTGGATTCATATATATCTTGTAATGAAGTTGTGTTCCATAACATAGAATAGGTCAACATGACCTTTATTTATCATTTGAGGGACCCAGTTTCAAATCTCAGATTCAAACTTCTATACAGGCACACATTAGTTAGCTAGTTAACACCTGTGTTGAAGTAGGACAAACATACTTTTTACAATTTACTGATTCATTCGAGTTTACATCAAAGTTTCTATCACAATAGCTGATGGTCACATGGGGGCCTTCAACAAGGAGATAAAAGGTCACACCTCACAGCAAGTTCAAGACCTCCCCTAGCACGGGTTTGAGGGAAATTATTTGTTAGATGTCAAGAATGCTATATTAGTGTATTGAAGAACAAAGTTGTGGTGTAATATCAACAAATGACTATAAAAAGGCACAGAAGAGATAACAATCACTAACATAATTTCCCACGACTATCTCATTGTAAAAGAAAGAAACAATATAAACGGAGAGACACAGAGCTTATCAAGATAATTGATGGATAGGTGAGCATTAATATGGCAAATAATTTAAATGGAATGCATAGCAATTCAGATAAATCTCTGATATATCTAAAGATTTAAAATAATATTTCACTATAAGCAGTCAGTTAGGTTCAACTTTGTCAAAATTAGCTAAAAGATATTGCTGATGTAGTATGTCAATAATTCAACCTCATTTGAATCCCTATTCAGGTGACCTTTAATTTGACCCTTAGTTAGAGCATTTAACAAGGGAACCACCAAGAAGAACCTTTCTGTTTAATGATGTGTCTCACAGAAAATCATTCTTATACAGGAAAAATGATGATTTAAATATTTTTTTAATCTTTGAAATTAAATCAAACAGACCTAGAAAAATCCATTACACATGCTTGTCTTTATTCATGTTTATATCGAGGCATATGACCATCAGTCTTAGATGGTTATCTCAATGTTTAATCAAAATCTTGATACATCTTATTGAGTCCATGCATAGTTTATTGTTACTTTTGGACCTTTTTGTAATTTAGACAGATGTTTTAGTATGGACCATATCGGTGAACCCTAGTTGAATTTGCCTTTTTAGCTATGCTTTCTTTGTGTGTGTTCCAATTAATGTTTTTTTTGTGTGTGTTCCAATTAATGGTTTTATGGATGGTTACACCTTAGGATTTGCTGAATCAACCAATTATAAATTATGCCCATGGATGTTATGACTTGTAGGATGTGGTTTGCGCTTGTTGGTCGCGTGGATCCTTCTGTACAGTATGCAGTCATCTGCAAATAAATGAACTATTGATGACTGTACGACAGTTCGCTGATAAACAGAAGGAACATAATTAGACAGGTGCAGTGTGAGATGTTTTACCGTCCGCAACAACTCTCTGATTTCTAGGGCATAGCAAGTCCCTGATCATCAACTGACGTGTTGACCCGATGATACCATAGTATTGCGCTTGATAGAGTAATCTCTCATGAGGAATGATCAATGTTCTCAGCCAAGTCCTAATTGTAAGGATGAGTTGTGACTCGCAGGAACAGTTCTTTCTAAATCCATGAAGAGCGTTGTTAAGGATGCCATGGATTTCAAGATAATTTGCAATACTACCGCAGATTATGTGTTCTATGATCTTAAATGTGACAACAGACAAGGAAACTGGACGGTACTAGTAGTTTACGTGATTTATCTCTTTTCTTGAAAATTGGTACGACAAAGGTTTCTTTCCAATCTGGTGGCATGGTGCCTTGATTGATTGATGCTTGAAAGAATGTTGTAAATGCTTCTGCCAGGTATAGCGCAAGCTCTTTGAAAATTCTTGTTGGGATCTCATCTGGACCAGCTGCTTTGTGGATATTTAAGTTAATAATACTTAACTATTTGAGAACACCATTTTCAGTTACGTATAATTTGTTCATTGTTGGATGTTGACTCTGTCCTGGTATAAGGGATGGTATTGACTCCTAGCTCACTGGTGTTGAATACTGAGGAAAATTGGTCGTTTAGAATATTTGCCTTTTTGTTCATTTTCTGAGTATGTGAGTCCATCTGAATGTTTGAGAAGTGAAACTCGAACAGATTCGCATTTTTAATAAATCCTTAGAATCTTTTAGAATTTGCAGATAATCCAGGTTTGATGATGTCGTTAATGCAGTATCTATATGCCTTCCTACATTCTTCTGTGTTGAGCTTTTCAGTCGATGGCATCTGTCAATATAAGATTTTCTTTGGTCTTTCTTGGTTTTTCAAAGCTCCTCCATCATCTGCAGCTGTCTTGTTAGTTGTTTGATTTTCTGGTTTATCCGTGGTTGATTAAATCATCAAGCTGACATTTTTGACGGTACTGTTTCTTCAAGTATGGTAAGTAAGTGGGATTAAATAAATTTTGTTAAAGTTGTAATATCAGTGTCGATGTATACGATATCTTGGTTAAGGAAAGTAATGTTTTCTCGCATTGGATTTTGACGGTCAATGATAGATTGTGTTTTCCAACATATATAAGGTAGATTTATATCTCCCTATCTCCCCTATGCCAAACTACTGATGATCTGTTCTTTCTAATCCAGTTGTCCACTGTAAATTTAATTTTCTTCATGTATATATATATATATATATATATATATATAGCTATGTCACTGCTATGTGGTCTGTAGATACTACCAATGATGAGCGATTTGTTGTTATGTAGCTATATTTTAATAGATATTGTGTCATTATCTATGTATACAAGCTCACATATATATATAGTCTGATTTATTTGCGACAAAAATTCCCTCATAGCCATCCCATCTATCTTTCCTGTATACTGTGACAGTGTACCCGTCAGGGAAGATCTCAAAGTTACTGATTTTACAATGTAGCCAGGACTCTGTATCAGAATAATTTGGATTTGCTGAGTCTAATAAGTTGCTATTTGGATTTGCTGAGTCTAATAAGTTGCTAAGTTCTTTTTTGTTTTCAAAACTATGAAAGTATACAACTAGTACCTTTGTATTCCCAGGTTTGTGGTAGTTGCTCCTATCTGTTCTATTTGTTTTTATTGGAGATTATGTGAACACTGGTGGTTCTGGACTCATAGGTACATTTGATTTGTATAAATGTTCGAAACTATTTGACGTATTTACCATAAGACTCAAATTAACTCGATGAAAAATTTAAGCCACAGGAAAGCAGTGCAATGAAATAATTTAGCTTGCTAGAGTATTGTTTGCAGGAGTTGACATGTGCATGCATTCTGCATGGTACCACTTGCTGCAGTCATCGCATTCTACCCTTCTGTCATTCCAAGTTATTTCTTTATAACATATTGACAAGGGTATTTTGGAGCCCTGGGACCAGGGTTTGATTCTATATTAGAACCACTTGTTTGAAGTAGAAGGATTAGGTACAGGAGTGTGTGCTGACCTGGATGTTTGACAAGTCTGATGTTGTTTTGTTTTCGACTACTAGTATTTACCAAGAATTTGATACTGAGCTCTATGGTTTAATTTTCATTAGTTTTATTCTCAGATGTTTTCGATTTATCCGAGACATTTTGTATATAAACATTTGGTATACGTTCGATAAAATCTGGCAAGAATTGTACGCGTGAGAGCGCTAACAATGCGATTTATATCTATATATTTAATATTACCAAGGGGCATAACTCTTTAAAAAAAGTTGACTGGAAGTGTTTTTATTCTTATAAGTTTATCATGATTTATGTCCTTTTGAAAAGACATTTCATTCTGTTCAATACCCACTTGGTCATTCTTTGTAATTGTAAAGTCTGTTACATGGTTTACTGCATTGACACCACAAAGTTTTGTGTCTGAACCAAGTCGAGCTATTTAGACCATTTGCTGTTTGTCTTTGTACGTTTATTTTAGAATTTTATGTTGGTGTGGTCTTTTATACTGTTAAATATTTTTGCCATTTGGCACTGTGGGTTCATTTATTTTCAAGGATACCAATTTGCTTTACCAATTAAAGTGGATTGAGGAAGCGCTTTTCTGGATTTACCTCCACCAGGAACGCTCAAAGCCGAATATTTGAAAGCCAAGGATGTATAAGAACCGAAACAGTTCAAGAGCTATATGACCAAAATGGATATAAAAAATGCGAAATCCATCTTCGGTCAACTTTGTCCGAGGGAGTTGAAACCTTAGTTTCTTATATTCAACTGATACGATATTGATTACGTGGACTTAACAAAGTGTGTTTATAAGCCTTTAGAAAATGTGTTCTTCGTTGATCTGAATTAGTGGTTTACTTATACCCACGAAATCCACAAAAAAGGGTATCCCATGAATAATAATGAATCAACAGTAATTCCAGGTATCCATTTTAGTTCACCTGACCTAAAGGGCCATGTGAGCTTTTGTTAGTTTTTGGCTTATACCTCAAAGTTAAAGCTGTAATAGCAAAACTGACAATGTAAAAATAATCAACAGGTTTAAAGGGACATTAGCTGTCAAATTCATGTTCACCGATTTGACTCAAATTCTTATACATAGTATATTATTTAAAACATACTTGAACGTATATCCAAATTGGACTCAGTGATATGTATCAGCATTTCGTGTTAATCTTTATTTTAGTCTAGACGCTATCTAATTAACCATTGATGTGACCTACGAAGACTGCCGACGGTCATATACCCGATATAAACATAAATATTAGGGATGTCAACTCGGTGAACAATCACTAATCGAGCACTCGTTGGTTTTATCGAGCGATACTCGAGTACTCGCTCGGGAATATATCTACAACACGGAAACACAAAAATACGTACTTTATATTCTGTGGTTTGTTGTTCAACGGACGAAAAACCATAAGTATCTGGGACAAGGAATTACACACTATGATTCATAGCTCATTACCTATAAGTACTAACTAAGTAAAACATAATAATCTAATCAATATAATTTAATGAACATCTATTTAAAAATTATAACAAGGAAAAACCATATCAAAAAATAGTATTTGGTAATCGTTAAGAAAACACATTTATTGTTTACAAAGGCGTAAGAATTTATAACTATTCACTGAGAGTCATCAGAGAATGCAACACATTTGTTTTATTTGGAAACATTTTTATGTCAACTATTATTGGGGACAGTCGGTTTTGCACTTTGTTAATTATAGTTTTGCAGGTGCTCCTTGCAGACGAGAATATTTGCTCTGACGGTACCGATGTGACGGGATGGCTAAGACATGTTTAGTTTAAAGTGTTGTTCTAATCGGTGATGCCTGTTTAATTATCCGAAAGAGCTCAAGAAGATCAATTTTATATAAAGAAGACAGCAATATTCTAACAGGAAACTGATTAGCCTAGTATCGTTTTGGTACTACCGAGCGATACTCGAATACTCTAGTACTCGTTGACATCCCGAATAGGTATAGATATAGATAGACAGCGAACACGTGCAATTGGATTTTTCTAGGTCTTTTTGAATTCATATAATAGGTTGAAAAATATGTTAATCATCGTCTTTACCTGTATAAGAATGAGTTTTTGTGGATCGCATCAGTCAACCAAATGGTTTACCCTTATTTCACTTTCAATGTTGATATTCTTTTCATTTTGAAAGCTTAACACGCCTAGTTTATGCGTAACCTATCTCTAGCTAAGGGGTTAAATTGAAGGTCACATGAATACGGATTCAATGAGGTAAGATGCAAGTGAATAATTCATCAGCGATGTTTCTTCGCCTATTTTAACAAAATTGAACCAAACTGGCTGCTAAAACGAATTATTATTTCACTATTTCTCTTTCATTAATGATTGAACAACAAAAAAAATCGTTTAATGCGTGTTGTGTCTCGTAGCTAATGCCCCTTTCAGATCTACTTCCTATTACATTTTTTGATGTATCAAATTTGGAGTTATTGCTCCTGATAGAATATTGTTTAGGTTGTTTTGACTGTTTTTGGTTATTATCTTGAAGACTGTTATAGATAAAGAGAAGTTTTAAACAACCAAAATGTTCAGCAAAATAAGATCTACTAATAAGTCTCGGGACCGAATTCATCATTTGATCCCTTATAAGAGTAATTGCTCTTGAAATACTATTTTTTTCTAAATTTTCAATATTTTTTTTCAATGTCTATGATAGGTAGAAAAAACTTTGAGGGGCAAAAATGTTCAGCAAAGAAAAACCTAGACCGAAAATGACAACTGATCCTTTATAAGAGTTATTGTCCTCCAAAAAATATTTTTACCAAGTTTTTTTAGTTTTTTTTTTAGAAACTATGATAGCAACTTTACATGGCAAAAATATTTAGAAAAAGTAAGACCTTCAAATTAATGAACATGGCTGAAATCGTCAATTTAACCTTTATAGAAGTTATTACCTTTGAAAGACGTTTTTTCCTCCATTTTTGTAGTTGTTTGCAGGAACATTGACAGAAAGAGAGAAACATCAAACATAAAAAATGTTCCAAAAAATAAGACCTTCAAATAAATCAAATGACCGAAAATGAAATTCGTCCCTTATAGGAGTTTTTCCCTTGAAAGACTTTTTATCAATTTTTGAGTTTTTCGCAGATTGAAACTTTGATAGAGGGAAATTTCAATTAACAAAAAAGTTCATTAAAGTAAGTTGTACAAATAAGGCATGACCAAAATCGTCAATTGATCTCTGAGAGGAGTTATTGCCCTTGAAAGTTTTTTACCTTTTTTTTCTTTAGTTTTTTGCAGAAACTATGATAGATAGAGAGGATCTTTAAAAAGCAATAATATTCAGCAAAGTAAGACCTAAAAATACGGTAGTGAATTAACAAAAACTGTCAATTAAACCCTTATATTAAAGAGTTATTGTCCTTGACAGATGATTTTTACTATATTTTATTAGATAGAGAGGAAACACTCATTGCTATACATTAAACAGGAAAATAATCGTTTCTGCAAGATCTACACCAACAATTCCAGGTGAGAGAATCAGGCTCTTAGAAGCGCCTCTTGTTGTTAGATTTACGTTAATTTTATCTGTAATATTCATTTCTTTAACATCTTTCGGAGCTATTTTCAGAAAAAAAAGACTTTCTGTAAAACTCCCATCTATCTTATTAGTACTTTATTGACCTTTATAACACTTATCTGGTCTACCTATAAGGTGAGATTATTAAATATACTGTGTGAATCACCTTATTAGAGTAACAACATTCAATTAGATGGTACTGGTCAACTTTATTTTCTGTAATCAGTTTGGTCAGGTGGAGAAAAATACTAGGTGAAATGAATGCAAAATAACAGTGTGGACTGTTATTACTGCCATTCTTCAGTGGCAGATCTAGAACTAAGGGACGTCCATCGCCATAAATAATCAGGAAAACTGCAAATCAAATAAACAAAATTATGAAATGCATGAAAAGAGCAAAAATGGCCTGAAGTGGTGTCATGGATGATAAGCCTCTTTGCCCAAATCCTTAGATCCAGTATAGTGCTATTGAAGACTGATTTATGTCTGCTTGTCAAACATAATTATTGTTATAAAGTGTAAAACTATGGAAAAAAAAAGTGTTTATGTACATGAGCTCCATTTGATGAAGATGTTTAAGTGAAACACACCAGCTTTAAAACCACTGTTTGTATGAGACCAATCTGTCTTGAAATAAAGTTGAACTCATCAAATGAATTTAGAAACAAATAAAGAGTTTGACATATTGTATAGACAACTGTCTATTCTTGACGACTGTATGTTTGCCCTTCTGATTTCTTTAGTATTTTGTGTTTTTGGGTTGCTGTCTCATTGATGTGTTGGAGTAATAAAAAATTGCATCAAATTACTGATGTTTTCCTACAAATTGTATCATTGATTCACCTACAAATATTACCATGTAATCCAACTAAATATAACTTTGTTTAACTTTAATTTGGTATGTTTGAAAACAAAACTTGGAAAACAAAAAATTAAAGATTAATGCAAAGTTATAGATATAATTAATGCAAGAGGGTGGTCTTTCAGCAATTTGAAATATAATGAAATGTTGGGTGTAAATACCGGTACAGTGTATATATGAATTAACAGTACAGTGACCCCCCCCCCCCCCCCCCCGACACAGTGATCCTAATTTATCCACATGTTATATCCTATATATATATATATACGGGTAGTTAATGAACAGTGCAATATGCTTTAAATTGATCTACATAAAATCAATGTATTTACCTATTATCATAAAACGTGTAAAAAATTGTATTTGAATAAGTTTAAAGAATTTAAATTCTGAAAGTCAATAATAATTCTTGACATACAATAGTTATGTGAACTGCATCTGTCTATTTTTGTCTAGATTTTACAAAGTAAGGAAGTAAAATCCGGCAGACATATTTAACGAATCAGTATAAATGGCATGTGGAGGGGGACAGGTTCCAGTTTTCTGTAGTCTTTGTGAGGAGGAAACCAAAATAAAATGGAAGTGCTTAGACTGTGACATGCTCATGTGTGATAAGTGTAAAGAGAAAATGCATATGAAATTCAAATTTGCCAAGGATCATGAAGTCATTTCAATTCAGCAAGTGAGGCTTCATTATGAAGAAATAGATTTTTCTAATTTAAGCTGCAGAAACCACACAAGGCAATCATGTGTGATGTTTTGCAAATGGTATCCGGTCGTTCCGTCCCCAAACTGATCCGGCCCCAAGTCGATCCGGCCCAAAGTCTATCCGTCCCAAGTCGATCCGGCCCACGTCGATCCGGCCCAAAGTCGATCCGGCCCCATAATAAAATATGAATAAACTATATTGACTTTGGAGGATTTTTAACAGTATAAATGGATTTTGCAAAAAGTATCGATGATGGATGACAACAGGTAAGTGAAGTATTGGTGTACCAGTCAAAGAATTATTTTCAATCGATACGAAACTGAGTGTGATTGTGTCTGTTTGTATAGCAGCTTCAACATATTAATATGAAGTTATTTTCCATGATAACTTTGAATGTCATGGCGATTTTTATTTTATTTAATTCACACACAGAATAGCTACATTTCTCAATTTGAGAAGTTTTAAGAACTTAAAACAAAAACAAAGTTTGTATGTATCAGCTTGGGGATCGGCTTGTACCGTTGTGTATGTAACTATTAATTTTGTTATTACACAGGCTGAAAGACTTGTTAAGACCACAGTCAATTGAAAGAAAATGCTAATTACTGCTGATTAATGTTGATGTCTGTTGATTGTACTAAATTCTGTTATATACGTTTTTATTATATTTATACCCAATAATCTTGAAAACTTGTAATGAAAACATAATCAACCTACTTGTTTTATACTCATCTAAAGAAAATATTTGTCAAAGGCCATTTTTTTTACCGTACACCTTTTACATTATAATAAAATTCATAAACATTTATGAATTACAATTAATATATATCTTTATTTTTATTCCTTATAAATATATTTTTTTATTGGGGCCGGATCGACTTTAAATATGGGCCGGATCGACGTTGGGCCGGATCGACGTGGGACGGATCGACTTGGGCCGGATCGACGTGGGGCCGGATCGACATGAAACCTTGCAAATCATGTGACTGTTTAGTATGTCCGCTATGCATCTCTGAAACCCATAATGGCCATGGTTTGGTACCAACAAGAGAGGGATATAAAATCAATATTGATAAATTGAAGACTAAACAAAAGAATATCATTACTAATATAGAGGAAATGAAGAAAAGAAAAGCAAAATTGATGTACGTTGATAAGGCTGAACAGTTTAAATTTGAAAATACCATGAATAAAATGGAATCTCAGAGAACTGTATTAAAGAAAGATGTCGATAAACACATAGATAAATTAAAATCTGAAATTATGAAAAGATGGAGAGCTCTTCATCAATCTACCAAAAAAGAAGAAAATGAAGCGACACTGCTCATTGGGAACATGAAATCCAAAAATTCAAAAGTCGATGAAATCATTCAATCTGAGAATGCTGAAAGAGTCTTTGTGGATGGTTTTGGGTTAGTTAATGTTATGGAGGAAACAGTCATGTCATATTGCACGATGTTTGATTCAATTCCAACCTTTCTTCCAGGACAAATAACTGCTTTTAACATAGGTTCGTTAGAAAATGCTTCTACTAAGTGTGAAATTAAAAGTATTAAAAAATTTGACACTGAAATCTCTGATGTTGCTGTAATGACATCATGTTCTGAAGATGTGTTTTGGATATGTGGCCAGGACATACTACAGAAAGTTAAAATAGAAGGGGGGAGTTTGAAGATAATCGATAAAAAAAACATTGAAATATTAGGTATGGCATGCACACAGTCTAAAGATCTCCTTGTGGTTGAAAAAGAATCATCTGTAGTAAAACAGATCAGTAACCTTACAGGAGAAATGACTGATTCTAATTACAAAGTTAAGGATTTAGGGCTATCTGCTATTCATGTAAATCCAGATGGAAAAGTCACTGTTGGTGCTTATAGTAGTGAAAAAGGCATTCTAGCTACAGGAAGACGAGTTGTGATAGTAATGGATAGAAGTGGAAAACATGAAACTACTTATGAATATGACAGGCAAGGCAAACCTATATTTACATTGATTATTAATATAACCAGAACAAAGAATGGTAATATCTATGTTGTGGACACGTTATCCGAAGATGGGAGAGGTAGACTTGTAATACTGAGTGAGGATGGAGATGTTCTTAATACCTTCAGTGGTTTGTTAGAAATAAACACAAAGGAAACGAGTGACTCAGACTCAGACTCAAAATCGGATTCCGACTCCAACTCCGACTCTGACTTAGAATCTGAATCAGACTCAGACTCAGTCTCTTTCAAACCAGTGTGTGTAATCACTACTCCATCTGACAATATTATTCTATCAAACTTTGACAATGGCATTTTATTTTTTCTAAACAGTTCTGGGGATTTAATTTCATGGTATGACACAAATAAGATTGGAATATTTAATCCCATTTGTTTTTGTATTACTGAATCTGGACATACTTATATAGGGTGTTTAACATCTGAAGACAGTAGTGAAAATGCCAAACTATACGAAGTGGCTATTTTGTGAGTTAAAAACATTTTAGTTCATTTGAGAGAAGCTAGATTCTTTTGATACTAGTTTATAGTCAGTTTTTGACTTTGTTGTGATCGCCTTGTAAATAAATATGCTTCTTATGTTGTACTGTTACACCACTGTCCCATGTTAGTGGGAGGGTTTGGCGCCAACATACTAGTTTAACCCCGCCACATTCTGTATGTGCCTGTCCCAAATCAGGAGCCTGTAATTCAGTGGTTGTCGTTTGTTGCTGTATATCTTTTTTTTTGTCGTTCATTGTTTTGTACATAAATCAGGCCGTTAATTTTCTCATTTGAATTGTTTTACATTTGTCATTTCGGGGCATTTTATATGCGTTATGTTTTGTTTTTTTTTCAAAGCCGTACGGTGACCTTTCAACTTCTATGTCCTTTGGTCTCTGGTGGAGAGTTGTCTCGTTATCACATCTTCTTCCTTTTATAGTATGATATGGGTTATGACATAAACATAGTTAAATATGTGGGGACATAAAGTTAAATTAATCAAAAATGCACCTTGGAAGTTCGTTCATCTAATAGAGGTCATGTAAATAAAACCTTAACCATTTAAAAACGAATATAACGTCCATTCTAGTCAAGACAAGTTGTTTTAAATTAAGGTTCAGAAACACCAAAGACTCTAACAGACAATATGATAAATATTCAATGTCATTTACATATTTTTAAAATCATGATATTTTATCATATAGATCGTCATATTGATGTACCCTCTAATTTGATTAAATTGTATCTGGTTATTTTGGGGGAAAATTATTTTCAGTGAAGAAAAAAACGTAAAAGGTATAATACAGACATAAACTTTTAAATCTTTAATATTTTAGTATAAGAAGGACCACCTTCGCCAAACACGAAAAAAAAATTAGAAAAAAACTACAGGATAAAGTTTTAATTGCAAATTTAAAAGACCATAGATATACTGTTCCCAGAAAAGACTAAGATGACAATAAAGTGTCTTCCAACAAGAAAAAGAAAGGACATAAAAGTGCATTTATACAGGTCACTGTATATCGTTGTAATACTAGTAATGTATTTCATCTTAAAGAGGAAGTAGTCACATATGGGGCAATCAAAAACCTTAATTCGATAAAAAGATAACACCATGCCAAAAAAGAAAAATAACAGTCTACAATCACTGTAATACACATATTGCTTAAAATTGAGCAATACGAACCTCATCAAAAATCAGGGGTGAACTCAAATGAACATCTAAAGGGTAAGCAGATCGCACTCCACTTTAAGGACATATTGTTTTGGCTCTTGATGATATTTTCCCTCATCATCTTATACCTTATTGATGTGAACTTTTAAAATATATACCAAGTTAAGGGTTTGGACTCATATTTCATAGGTCACTGAACATTAAAATATGATAGTGTGAGCATGATGGTCTATAGACGCATATTCTTGTTATCAAAGGTTAATTAGAAGCCTTTACGTGGCCCTCTTTACTGTTTGACATTTGTTGTTGTTCATCCGTCATCATCCGTCCACAAAACATTCAAACATTTAATTTTCTAAAATCACCACATTGACCCAAATGTGGCCTAGTGTATTGGTACATGTAATAAATATGCCATTCAGTATTGATATTAACTTTTTCATACATGATACTTCACATTTTGTAGCTGGTTCTGATGACCAAGATGTAATTTGTTAGGATGCTTAGATTGCACTTATAAAAAAAAATTATGGTTTTGTCCAATACTGATTTTTTTATTTCTGGAAGACTAAACCATGCGTCCTAAGCTGATCTTCATCTGGAACGCTCAAACCCGAATATTTGAAAGCCAATGATGTGTAAGAACGGAAACAGTTGAAGAGCTATATGACCAAAAAAGTACCTTAAAAATTCTATCTAAGGTCAACTTTGCCTGAGGGAGATAAAACCTTAGTTTCTTCATAACAATGACTTCATTGTTAATTAATTGTTTAAGTGTCAATAATCAGGAAGATATTCTAACAAAAGAGAGGCAAAAGATACCAAAGGGACATTCAAACTCACAAGTCGAAAATAAACTGACAACGCCATGGCTAAAAAGAAAAAGACCAACAAACAACAGTACACAAAACAAAACATAGAATGAGCAACACGAACCCCACCAAAAACTCAAGTAAGCTTGAGATAGAGTTACAATGTAACTAACTTTGTTATTGGATTCAGCAGATGTGAAGAGAAGGGATAAAAGGCATTAATCGTCTGTTATCTTTCACTAAAACTTCAAATGACTTTTTAAGGAGTTTTGCCCTTAAATGACAATGTTTGGCTAACTTTATGTTTTTGTCTATTATCTCAAAAACTATATCAGATAGGTAGAAACTGTTTCAGGAAAACATGACAACAGTTAACAGCCTCTTGTTATGTGTTACATAAATCTATATATAGTTTTTTTCTTGATATGCAAATCCCCCCACAATACATAATCTTCATTAAGACATTTAAAAGGTACCGTACTTAACTCCACTACACACCCCAAACAAGTCTCAAACCAAATATGAAAGCTTTACCTAAAGGACCACATAAACAATTTAAGATGAGTTCTGAGTGAAGACAAAATGGTATTCTAATATGACGTTCTTCAAACGCTTTGAGTACTCATCCGTGGTAAAATACGAATATGTTATATGTCAGCTCATCAGAAACTTCATAATTTATTTGGGTTGTTCCAATCATACTCCCACGTTGTATGCAGCCGAAAATGCTTTTTAAGAATGAGATACCCGAGGTCAATCGGTTTGTAAATGAAGTCAAGGAACAATGAAGACAGAATATAAGCATTCTACGGGAAAATGCACCAATGTAAAATGAAAGTCATCAAAACATGGAAACATGAACAAACAATGATAAAAATTTGTCCAAAGGTCAATACAAGTAAGATGATCATTCAACTACATCCAAACATATCTCTAAGTATGTTATTGTTCATTATTTAAGCAGGTCACTAATTCAGTTTTTTTTCGTCTTTTACATCAATATTGCCAGCGAGTTCAGTCACGGGAAGAGCAAATATGAACGCATCGATTCAAAAGACTTGCCTCCATGAACTATTTCTTAAATATAAAATACAAAAGATTCTTTCTCCAAAGGGATATAACTCTAGAAAAAAGTACAGTAACATTCTATGAGCATGAAAATTAAAAAATACAATTCTTCCATTCAAAAACAGTACACATGCTGAAATGTCTCGATTGCTTTACTTATCATGACTAAATCTATGTTGAAAGTCTGTAATATGAATGTTTTACAAGTATTACATACACTTAACATTATCAATGATCCATGTAAATGGGGTCAAGGTCAAGTGAGCACTGTCTGATGGAAATGTAGACCTTGCAAGGATCTCATATACCAAATATAGTTATCCTATTACTCATAATAAGTGAGTATTTTAGATGACAAAGAAACTATACATTTTTTCAAGCAGTTGCTGTACCATGAAAATGAAGCCAAGGACAATGGACATATGACAGACAGAAACTTTGTGACATAAGACATCTGAATACTAGGTATGTAGCATCTAGACCTTCTACCTTCTTAAATATAAAGCTTTGTACAAATAGTTAATGCTGCCACCAACACAGCATTGTGACCCTTATTTCTTGCATTCTGCCACTTTTGTAGCAGGTAAGACAAAATGTTACATACCTGTCAACTGACTCGTATCCTGTGTGTCACACCCTAGAATTTCACCCCATACCCTGTTAAATAACCTAGGAATTCGGAAAATGACCTGTTTTCACCCAGATTCTTGAGCCTTTAGACTGATTTCATAAGTGATTTTCCTTTGAAATACAGTCCAATTCGTTATTCTTCCTGGACAGGAAGTTCAACTAGCTGTGTTAACTGTCAAATTAAGAGACCCATTAAATGGATACGGGACATAATATGTAGGACCAATTTCCTCTTTGCCTATTTTATACAGAGGGTTGTTACTAAAATTATTGTTGATGTTGTCTTTTATGGTTATGAGATTTTGTCATATTACTGATCAAAATATAAATGCTTACAGATAGTTCAAATTTGCTATTTTGATAGATTATGCTAAATGTGATTGTTCAAGAAAATACAAATATGAAGAAATTAAAATAAACAGAATTATATCATGTGTGTATCTATATAATGTCTTTAAATACAAATTGATTAAACATGTAAAATTCGCAATTAATAATCATCTGAAACAGCAATGTGTAGGCTGCATAACATTTAATGTTATAAATACTGTCAAATGTTTTGGAAAATCTGAAGTATATTATTGTAATGATTCAATATTTAAATTCTTCTAGGTTTCAGCTAAAAATTTGACCCTGTGAGTGGAAAAATGGGGGCAGTGGCCATACCTTTTTGTGGTATTTATGAGGTTTTAACAATTGTTTACATTATCAAAGTGGCTGCATTTGTTGCATAGAGAGACCAAATTGGTTTCAAGAGAAGAATTAAGATATTGGTAACTTTTTTCCTGCAACTTTAAATCAGAATTTTAATTCAATTTGAAAGTGATTTAAGTTAATGCAGAAAAGGAAATTAATAACCCAAAATGTTGATAGTTATAACAACTCAAAGCAAATAATAAATGTTATTGTCAATCATAATTTATTTTGTTAGACCTTTATAAATAATAGGTAATAAATATTTACACATTGCCCTATGATTTCTGGAAGAATCAAGTGTAAAATTGAGCATACTTAAACCATAAACTATATATAATATTTGTATTATGAACTAGCCTGTAAGAAGAAATAGTTTATCAAAATGAGGTTTCCTAAGTTAAACAATGTGAAGAATGTAAAAAAGCTTTAACAAAATTCATGTCAGTTCTAAAATATGATATAAAATTTAAGTTTCATGTGAAGAGAATTCTAAAGAAATCATTTAAGCAACAACTTTTCACAGGCATCCATAGGGGCTGCATTATTTCTGACCATACTTAAAATGCTTTGTTTTCCAGTAGCCGTCTAAATTGCTAACCCTTCTCGCAATCTGCCCACTTTTCAGAACCTTCCAACTGATACATTATTAGTTCTTGTCCTGAATTTAAAAACAAATTTTCAGTGGAGCGATCAATAACAATCTTTGGCCAAGTAAAATCAAAATAGAAACAAGTCAAATTAAGCAAGCATCTGTATTTCTCTCAACTAAATTCATAAAATAATAATATATAAATTCAAACATCCTACAGGAAATCTCATCACTGATGTCCCTCATAAAACTTGGACAGAAAGTCACTAGGTTTAGCGTTCCAAGTGTCTTTAAAATACATCATCACATGATTTCTTTGTTTCCATATGTTACTGATCTCTCGTAATTCCATTTGACCCTAAAAATGATAAAAAAATTAATTAAAATTTCACAGCTCTTAACCAGCTTAAAGGCAAAAAAAATTATAATAACGCAAAATTTCTACATATCAAAGAAAAGTGTTCTTTAGGAATGTAAGCCAAAAACATGATTGTATCAGTAATGAAACCTATAAATTCTTCACGTCCTTTGTACTTTTGTTGATATGGCATCATAGAAACTTTTTAATATGTGAATTGACTGGATTTTTATAAACCCAACAATTTTGCAATTGTCAGAAAGTTTCTTTTCTTTTTTAATTTAATGACTACTAGAAATTGTGTTCCTGTTGTATTTAAAACAATGCTATAAGCTGAAAACCATTTTTCTCAGTATCAACTGGCATTTTCAATGCAAAGTATCTGATGGCAGGCTGGATGCTTTTGACTTCCTCTTTTCTTTCAAACCATGAAATTTGGACTAATTTCTGTATTTTTTTTTGAGGATCTGCTTTACTCTTATGACAAGCATGAGATATGCATTAATTCATCTTTTGAGTAAAAAGATTGTGAGTAGTTGGCAGGTATGCAATTATCTAATTTCAAATAAAATTATATTTTGTTTATAGCTCTTCCTTGTTCAACAAAGGTTTGGTTGGTTTGTTTGCCAAGCTTTTTAGAAAGTTTGCTCAAGTAAAGCAATTAATTAAAATGAACACTTGAAGAAAAGAAAATTGTCAGAGTTTCATTATGGTTAGAAAATACTGATATTTGATTGGACAAATGATACATGTAGTTCAAAATATAAATCAATTTTAATGGCAAAGAATTTGCCGTTTCTAACAAACTAGACATGCACGTAGTTCAGTAGTTGTTGTTGGTTGATGTCTGTCATATTTGTTTTTCATAAATTGTTTTGTTATAAATTAGGCCGTAAAGTTTCTCAATTGAATTGTTTCATATTTTTCATGTCGAGGCCTTTTATAGCCGACTATATGGTAGAGGGTTTTCTCATTGTTGGAGGCAATACAGTTGCCTATAATTGCTTACATCCACTTTATTTGAACTTTGGTGGATAGTTGTCTTGTTGGCAATCATACCACATCTCCTTATTTTTATATTAAACTAAAAAAAATGTGTTGTGCATGATATTGGTAAAGAGCTCTTAAGACTAAAAATCATCAGCAAATTCCTGCACTTTGGTTGGGTTGTAGTTTCTTTGACACATTTCATGGTTCCGTTCTCAATTCTACATTTAAGGCATTAAGACTAAACAGTTCTTTGAACTCATTTAGGCAAGAAAAAAAGTTTAGATCAGCGAATGTTCCTATGTTTTACCTTAATAACTAACAAATCAATTGCTCGTATATCATTGACATTCTTATTTTTCAAAAACTCCTCCTTGAGTTTATCCCTGCAATCTTTTTCTGTTAGCAGTAAATCATATTCTTGCACTGAAAATAAAAAAAATATTTTTCAACATCAAAAAAACTATTGCAGAGATAATTTTTTGCTTCTTGTACACATACCATGCATACAGAGGTGATTTTGCAAGACAAAATTGTTTCAGGTTTAAGAATAAAGGAATGCAATCTCCTAAAAATCATTTTTTTATAGTATCTATTCATAAAGACATCTGATAACATAGAATAATCTCATCATTTTATGTCAGTCAATGTAATGCTGTTAACAGTTTTGACGATTGGTGTGTTTAACAACCATCTTGACTACCTTAACAGGCCTCTCAAGGTCTTTGGATGGAAATAACCTGGCTTACATTTAGTTATTCATGTACAATGTATTATTATCCAATGAAAAAATGGTTTAAAATAATTTAGCTCAAAACTCAAACTGTAATTTAAGGAGGACAACTAAAATTAAATTTACATGAATCATAACCAATGGCCTTCCCTTTTTAATATTAATGAATAACTTGAAAAGTACATTCTATTGCAACATTCAAATATGATCTTCAACTTTGTCAATGCAAACTTGTTTTTCTTTGCATGGATAACTCTCACTACTTTGAGACTAATAACAGCATATGGGTGTTATCTCTTAGTATCGACACCATAAATGGGAAATTTTAAAACTTACCAGGGGTTTATTTTCACTCATTTCAAGATTATGTTAAAATTACAAAAATTATCCCCTTGAGTCAATTCTCTCTTAAAAGAAGTTTAATTTCAGAGACAAATTTATAAATCCTTGGGAACAAGTTTGGTTCTAAAAATCACGAAATTTAATCCCTGTGAGACTCTGCTAAAATACTACGATACAGTATCTATTTTACATGAAAGATTTGTTTTAAAGAAGAAAACGGCTGCAAGGAAACGCATTTAGGGAAATATTAAGAAAATTCTGTTGTTTTTTCCAACAATTTTCTGAACATTTAAGTCTATTAATTTGTTCTGTAATTATCTCTGGTAAAACTACTTAGAGACTATATTAATTAAAAACATTGGGGTACATTTATGCTCATTTTTCTTTGAGGGGACTTTAGAATATACTCCAGTTTCATAGTCTGTCACACTGAGCTTTATATAACTGTTATAACTTTAATAGCACTAAGTAACACATTAACAATAAATGTTTATGGCAACATAATACAGACAAACTACAATAACATATGTACAACGAAGATTTTATCATGAAGGAGTGACAGTTGATAAGTACGAAAAAAAAAAAAAAAATAAAATAAACAAGTACATTTTGACAATGTCAGTTTCTCACCAACCAGCATTCATTCAAACAGTTAACAACAATATTTGATACTGTTGGGAAATTACTATTTAGAATTGATATAAGCAAGTTATATGATAAAGAAAGTAATTTGTTGTTCAATAGAACATTATTTAATTTTTAAATGAGGTTATCTCTCAAATATTTATATAAAGAACATTTTTAAAGAAAATGTAGTTCATCTTCAATGTCTCCATTGTTGCAGCAAAGACATATCCTACTCTGCTTCAGTATATTTAAATATCGCCCTCTTTCAACAGATAAAGTATGAGCACTTATCCTTAATTTACATAATGTTAATCTGCCACATCTGGATTTGCATTGATCAACATATGACATGCGTATGAGGGTCTTGTATTTGGTTTATATAGTACATTAAGGATATACACCTCTGAGGAGCCAAAAATTTCTAGAATTAAACTTTTTTTCTTAACCTGATTTTTGGGTTTATATGACTGTTAGGAAAGTAACTGATTGAGGAAAAATCATATGGTGGTGCACTTCTTTTTTTGCTACAGCCATCTGAAAGTATCCATTTTTCTGATTTCCCCATTTTTCACCAATTTTTACCCATTTTTGAGCTATTATCATGAAAAAAATCACAATTTCACAATTAAACTTTTTTTTCATACTTTCACTTAAGGTAAAGTGGACCAATCTGAATAAATTTAACTGAAAAAAATTATAGGTAGGTGTTCATATTAGAAAGTTTTATAAAATTTTGTTGCTTTTTCGTGTCAAATTGACCATGCTGTCAATTTTGTAAATTAGGGATTTTTCTCTTTTTTTTTTAGAACAAAAAGCATATTATTTCAACTTCTTTGTTATGAATGATTGAAAAAATACATATCTAAGAACTTTGAAAAGAAAAAAATGATATGGGATGTACATACTTTTGGTAAAATCATTTCTTTATCCCCTTACCTATTTTCTCAACATTTTGGCTGATGACACTTACCATATTGGTTATAAAATTTGAAAATTTTATTACTCAAAAACTATTTATTATAAGAACACATTTTTCACAGAGTTGACTAGTTTGATTATAATATTTTTTTATATTCATTGATATTTTCCACTTGTACATGTTGTATCACATGTTTTGGAAATAATTCCCGAACGAGATTTCAACAAGACTAAATATAATTATTAATAAAGTAAATAATAATAAATACTTTATTTAAAGAGGGTAAAATCAGTTAGTACAATACTAAAACCTCAGAAGAATACATCCTTAAAGAAGTTTAATTTTTCATTTTGATTGATGTCAGTCTCTTGCTTTTGAAAGGCTGTATCTTTGATTCTCTCATGTCCAAGATGTTGTTGAATAAAATTGGATACCCTGCATCACAGTCGCTTGAATTTTAGCAAGGATTTGTATAGTAAGTCTTCCTATACAAATCCTTGATTTTAGTGATAAAAATATTTTAAAAAAAGTTTCTAAAAATAGTGAAATATATTTAAAAAAAAATTTTTTTAATACTTTTATCACTAAAATTCAAGCCACTGTGCCTGCATTTATCATGCTTTTCAATAACATATGATCAAATCGCTGAATTATTGGAAAATATCATTCTTCATTGACAATAATATCTTAGTGTAAATTAGATACAGCCATTCGGGGTAACACTCTCAAGGGTATCTAATACTAACAGTAAACTTTTATACTAACAGTAACACAGTTACAGTACTGACTATATATCAATCAAGGCTTACCTGAATATGGGATTTGCCTGTACCATTGTTTGTAGAGATTAAGTACACGGCGTCTTGCATCCGCTTTGTCAACTGATAATATTGGCTTAGCTCTTTTCAGACCCTGGCTTATTGTTTGAGTGGCAACCTTGGATGCCATGACCTCCGAAGGGTTTGGATTTTTTTTTTTCGCAAGAGTTATCTGTCTGTGGACACTCTATTACTCAAACCTGCAACGGAAGACAGTAGATTTCCGAGTCATAAAACTACGAAATTAGTCAGTCAACTCCTTGTTTCATGAAGATCCATGAATACTGGATTCTATTTTATTTGGTAATATTCATTAATATCTAGTCACAGTTGAAACTGCCCTATCTTCACACTTGACAGTTGCATTTTTTATTTGAATACACTGAAATCAACTGTAATTGTGAACTGTAAATTGCGGATAAAATAGGTTGTTAACTCCCCTAGTAAGACACGCTAATAGGTTCTTTCATGGTAAGCTAGTTAATAATATTTCAAAATTTAAATGTAAAAAGGTATAGAATGAGAAATTTTACTTTATTTTAAAGTTTTAAAACAAACAAGACCTTATAAAGTATCATTTTTGAAGTATTTAGTTTTTTTAGATACTTTTTTTCTTGTATTATAAATTTATATTTAGTTTTTCAATCAACCTTGTGGAGATTAGCAATACGAACTCTCATAAAAACCGAGAGATTTATTTAGAATCCATTCCTTCGAAGAAGAGGGAATAACATCATATATCATGCTATAATACGAACACTGTGACTAGAGTAACTTTACTAGCGGAAAGCCTCAGATAATACTAAAGCCATGTGGAGCCCCATGTCACTTCAACTTGATTCCATGTAGCTTTTACATCATCCCGTGTCAATATAATTTTACCTCATTTAGGATTTACAATTGTGATGTCTGGATAAGAATAGAACTCTTGTTCGACTGTTTGGGTGGGTTTTATCCCATGATAGTCAGACAACAATAAGAATTACATAATAGATTATACATTACAAAGAATTGTACAGTTGCCGCAAAGCGCTGTACACATACCTATTTCTAGCCTTGACAACGAGTCATATTCCAAACTACAAAATCATTTGTGATGAAAAAATGACTTTGCTCAAATTGCATAGCACTTCGGAATGTGCTCGTGTAACTACGTGTATAACTATGATCACGCCATCTAATACGTCGAGTTCAGTAGCAGACGAGGAATATATATAAAAGTCTTAAGATGTGTGCAACGATAGTTAAAGTGTTTACTGGATTGAACGTAGCGACCACGACATTAGATAAATAACACATAGCTGAGATGACGATAAAACATATTGTTAACCCGAGAAAACCAAGATTTACAATGTTTTTTCTCGGGTAACAATCTGCTCTATCACCTCACACATATGTGTTAATTTAATTTACTATACTAAATGTTCTGTCATTCTTGTCTTTTAAATTTTAAATTGAAAGTTATAAACTATGACTTCACTGATGTACACAGAGACTTATACTAGTTTTATACAAGTGTACCATATATCTCTAATTTATTGCTATTTTACGATTTTTTCCTTTGATCTTGCTGACTGATAATTTCCGTTCTCAGCGGAGTCGAGTGATATGAAAATTATTTTTTTGTTTTATCGTCTGAAATAAATTTGAACATGATAATGATTTTTGCTATCGCTATTTTAAGAAGAATAAGAAGTTCAAAACGTTATGTACATTAACCGCGCGTAACGTAGCACGAAGTAATCCCGACATTTCAGAGGGGAATATGATCCTCAGAATGGAATATGAAGATTTGTTCAATGACACGTGGGATAGTTTCAACCAATCAAATATTGATTAAACTATCAAATATGTTTAAACAGTGAAATAATAATTAATATTTTATGTTCAAGGAGTAAAACTAGAGGCTCTAAAGAGCCTGTGTCGCTCACCTTGGTCTATGTGCATATGTAACAGTAAATTTGGGCCGGTAGTAAAATTTGTCCGATAGACTTTTTTTCCTAGTTAATCAAGTCCATGACCGTTATTTTACTAGGAATTTAAGTCCCAGGACAAATTTTCCTAGGAAAATAAGTCCATAGCTTGTAAAATATGTCTGGCACTTATTTTCCTAGGAAAAATTGTCCTAATACTTGTTTTTCCTGTAATTTTTATTATATTTTAAAATTATTGAAAATAAATAAAACATTTTCTAGTTAAGATTGGAAAGTTTCATTATTTTTTTCCTATTAAAATAAAAGGACATGGCCGGACGTTATAACCTATGCATGTTAATGACACGGACATGATGTCCTAGGAAAATTAGTTTAGGGACATAAATTTTATCAAAATATAAATACACAACTCTAAAACAATATAAAAACATAACATTTAAATTTAACTTTCAAAATAAAGGGAATGGACGTTTTTACCTAGGAATATTAATGACATGGACATGATTTCCTAGGAAAATTAGTCTGGGGACATGAATTTTATTAAAATATTAATGCACAACTCTTAAACAATATTAAGACATAAAAATTGAATTTCCATTGTTAACATGTAAATAATTTGTTTCATTAAAATTTTACTTTTAAAATAAGTGGCATGGACGTTTTTACCTAGGAATATTAATGACATGGACATGATTTCCTAGGAAAATTAGTCTTGGGACAAACATTATATTAAAAAAATTGATCCACAACTCTTAAACAATATTAAAACATAACATTTAAATTTACCTTTTAAAATAAAGGACATGGACGTTTTTACCTAGGAATATTAATGACGTGGACATGATTTCCTAGGAAAATTAGTCTGGGGACATGAATTTTATTAAAAATATAAATACACAACTCTTAAACAATATTAACACTTAATATTTAAATTTCCAATATTGTTTAAATGTAAATGATTTGATTCATTAATATTTTTCCTATAAAAAAAGGACATGGACGTTTTTACCTAGGAATATTAATGACATGTACTTGAATTCCTAGGAAAATTAGTCTGGGGACATAAATTACTAACATCGGACTAAAAATACTAGTAAATTCTGTAACCATGGACTTTTCATACTAGTAATATGTGTCTGCCCGGACATATTTTACCAGGACAAATTTATCTCTTACACATATTCAACAAAGGACACTCTCCTACATTATAGACGAGAATAGAATTCATGACAAAAATCTCTGTTATGTTGATCTTGTATTGCTTATCATCTAGTCTGTTTAGTTTCTCTCTATCTTCTTTAGTTTTTTCTCAAAACACAAAAGAGGGTAACAAATAAAAATCCTCATTTAAAGCAAATCACTCCAATTAAGAGTGACAGTCTACTAACTATATCGGCAAAAATTTTACTTGTTATATATAAAGTAGATCTTGACTTGCTGATAATTTTTGTGATTTAAAGTGTCTATTTATCTATTATAATTGTTTATATATTAGGCAAAACGCAAAAAAAACCAAAACGGTGAAAATCGTGATTAAAGGGCAATAACTCCAATAAGAAGTCGTAAGACGATTTCCTCCATATTGTCTTAATTTTAATTATAGATCTTGTCTTGCTGATCATTTTTGATATTTCGAGTTTCTATCTTTTTATTATAGTTTTTAAGATATAAAGCAAAGGCGCAAACAATTGGTAAAATCGTCATCAAAGGGTAATAACTCTAATAAGGAGTCGACTGACGATTTCGACCATGTAGACTTATTTGTAGAACTTCTCTTGTCTTGCTGATCATTTTAGCAATTTAAAGGTTCTCTCTATCTATTATAGTGTTCAAGATAGAGAAAAAAAGAAAAAAGGTAAAATTTGTCATTTAAGGGCAATAACTCCTGTAAGAAGTCGTCTGACAGTTTTGACGTATATGGAGCTCAACATTCTGAACAATTCTGCTCCTGTCAGATTTTCTCTATTTATAACGGTTTTCAAAATAATAGACAAAACTTGCATTTTACCCCTCTGCTCTTTTTTAGCCTTGTCGCGGCCATCTTGGTTGGCAAGCGGGGTCATTGGATACATTTTAAAACTAAATAACCCAATGATGATTGTGGCCAAGTTTGATTAAATTTAGCCCAGTAGTTTCAGCGGAGATTTTTGTAAATGTTTACAGACGACGACGGACGACGGACGCCAAGTGATGAGAAAATCAGCTAAAAAGTATAGGCAGTAGAATAAAACATTCATAGGAAATGCCTGTACTTAACCAGGAACAATATGACAGTTGTTTTTCATTCGTTTTATGTGTTTGAGCTTTTGATTTTGTCATTTGATAAAGGTCACTTTCCATTTTGAATTTTCCTTGGAATTCGGTATTTTTTTTTTTATTTTCCTTTTTCCCTCGGCTTAGGGAGATATAATTAAAAGATATGTTCACCCTCGAAAAGTCATATTTCCCTTGGGCGATGCCCTCCGAAAATACAATTTTTCGAGATTGGTGAACAAATGTTCACATCTCCCTCAGGCACGGGAAATAAATCATCATTTAATGTATATTGTCGCTATCTACAGGTATATGTCTGAATGTGGCTTCTGACGGAAAGCGCGGTACCTTTTTACTGACCATTTAATTTTAATTATCCGTTCAGTGATGTCAGGTTCCATTACATTAAAGAATTGTCACAAATGAAGTTCAAATGAGTTATTGTCAAATATGAACGTGCACATGTGAAATCTCCAAAAGAAATGCAAGAACTGGATGGAAATTCCTTCCAAAAAGAGCACTTGAATTTTGGAAGGAATTTTCATCCATTTTGTAATGGATGGCATATCCATCCAATTCGTCAGTGGATGGGATTACCATCCATTTTCCTTTGGATGGATTTTCCTTCCAAACAGCAGATTTTGGAGTTGGGATGGTTTTCCATCTTGAAACTGACTGATCTAAGTCTTCCAATTAATTGAAATACTAAGAAGTAATGTTTAACTGCAAGATAAATCTACATGTAAAATGGCATATAACGAAAACTACAATATAACAAATGCATGGTCTTCTTCCTCGTCTGTGTAGGAATACTTTGGTGCACGGTACTATATCTTTAGTTGCAATCACTTACATGCATAGAGATTTTAACCCAAGAACCCTGGTTTTAATTTCAATACTATTCTGTTTAGAAATAACACAAGCATAATGCACAGGCGCTTGGGTACAAGATTTGGATTTTTCTTTCATTGTTTGCACTGAATATTCAATTTTCTATTTTTATATCGCATACTTTGCTTCTTGTCTTACCATGTTTTGGTTAAAGTTATCCACTCGATCTAATGTTGTTTTTAAGTATGGATAGTAAAATAAGTGAATTTATCAAAGTGGATAAATTCATCCAAAACAAGGTAAGACAAGTAAAGTAGTGTTCAGTATGTGCATGGTTTAAAAAGGAAAATTGAATATTCAGTGCAAACAATGCAAGAAAAATCCAAATTCTGTACCCAAGCGCCTGTGTTGTAATGCAATAAATCATGAAGTTAAGGTCATACTTTCTCTATTCCAAAGTTGATTATTGAAAGCATTGATTGGGTGATGTGTGCTTGATATCCCAGTTGCAAATGGTACATGCGCATGCAGATATATTCAAGATAACGTGCGACCATACGCAGCCGCTGCATTGTAAAAAACTGACTTGCAATGTCAACTTTTTAAAGTGCTGGCTCACTGGGTAATTGTTGGAGGGTATGCAACTAGATACAAGTTTTTGCTCTAACTCCTAAAATTTTATGTCAAGGAGAATGTGTTTTATCTATTAGTTGGAAGTTTTGCTTTCAGTAATTGCGAGTACCTTTTAAATTAGATCGGTACGTTGTGTCTTTTGTTATTTGTTTTTTGGGTTTAGTACCGATCTGCCGAATCAAACCACTTATAACTGTTTTTATAGTTTGTTCAAATTCTGTACATAGTATGTGCCTGTCCCAAACCAAGAGCCTGTTGTCTAGTGGTTGTTGTAATTTGCTGTTGGACAAATTCGTTTTCGTTCATTGTAATCAGGTCGGTTTTCTTTTTTGAATTGTTTCAGTTTGTTATCCATGGCCATTTATTGCTAATTATACTGTATAGGCCGCATGTTGACCTTTTTAATGGATAATTATGTCATCTGCAACTGTACCATATCTCAATTTTATATTGACCAGACTACTGCCAGTTGCACGCTCACATCATAAGTTAAAACCCATGCAGGTTTATGTGACCTATAGTTGCTTAAATCAACGTCTTTTAATTGGGCTCTGGTGGAAAGTTGTCTTATTAGCAATCATACAACATCTCCTGTTGGTTTTCTATTTCAACTTCAATGTTTTGCAATAATATCAAATCATAGAAATTATTCTTAGTATTTCACGGATTAACATTTTATATGAGTTCTCAGTGGATATTTTTCTTGGTGAATATACTGAGTACTATTCAGAATGCTTTTTAAAATGCCTGGCAACTCGCAAACAGGAGTATATTGAGAATGTTTTTTTAGAAAATGACGAATTAGGCAAAAAGGGGTCAAATTAAGAATGGTAGTGAAGATGACCAACTTGGCAAACAAAGTTTCTATTCAGATGGCGAAATTAGAGAACAGGGGTGTCTGGTGGCAAACAGGGTAATGCAGAATGTGTCTGAAGAAAGCATACAAAGGCACTATTCTGAATGTTCCTGACGATAGCAAACAAAGGCACTATTCAGAATGTTTCCGAAGATGGTCAGGTGAAAAGTTTGTTGTGAGAAGTAAAGATGCATTTTATCTGCACAATACTGTCTTATAGCTATGCTCATCTCCTACCCAATAAAATATGACTAACAATTGACACATGAGATAAATCAAAGTAGGTACTAGCATACAATATCTGGCCGAATCAAAAAAGTGTCCACTGGTCCTTCTGTCCTTTATGTGCATTGACGTAACATACATATGGATCAGATATTCATCAGCTAGCTTCTTCCTCCTATACACAATGGACAGCATACTGATTTTGTTAAACAAGTGTGTACACGCTGAAATGTCTCATCTGCTTTACTTATCAGGAATCCTGATTGAATTAATGTTGAAAGTCAGGCGCGTAGCTACGTTTACGTCAAAACGCCCGGGCGTACACATGAATTTAGAAGATAAAAATAATTTAATCTAAATAAATTTAAAGAACTGGTGAAAAGCACGTGCATCTTGTACTTCTTTCTTTAATGGCTTGTAATTGGAGATAAAAGTGACAAAATTTACTTGTAATCAAATGGTATGTTATGTATTTGTTTATTGTCAGTTATAGTCTGAATCTACTGTGAATTCTACTTCGTATCCTATTGTTAAAAGCAATTTATTATATGTTGAGGTACAATATGCGGTTTCCATTTTTGTCGAGCATGCGTCATTCATGTTGCGAAACGAGTCTTACATTCCGTCCGCTTCATCAACATTTAGGTTCAGTCTGTGGTTAAAGTTTGTTTTAAAACATTAAAAACATTGTCAAAACCTCCGGGAATTTTACGAAATTTGGACAGTAGCTTTTTATGATCAATTTAAATACAGTAGCCAAATTTTTTAGATATATTTTTATTTAACTGATAAATGGACGGATTTTTTTTACAGTTAATACTTGGACACAGTCTTAAAGTAGGTTAATGTTTTTCAGACATCAATAACTTTTCAAACCTTCATGGAATTTTACGAAAATAGGACACAAGCTTTTTTATACTAAAAGCCAGTATCCAGAGCATAATGGAAATATATTTCTACTTTTTTCCGTATTT
The DNA here is from genome assembly GCF_021869535.1 of Mytilus californianus. Taxonomy (NCBI): domain Eukaryota; kingdom Metazoa; phylum Mollusca; class Bivalvia; order Mytilida; family Mytilidae; genus Mytilus; species Mytilus californianus. The sequence continues at coordinate 40,093,249 of NW_026262723.1, read as the reverse complement.
TGTTGCTTTATAGTTAAAAAGTGTAGTAACAGTCTAATGTTAAATTTTGTTACCCATCAACTACTTTGTCAAAACCTTCATCGAATTGAATGAACCTTTTCAGAAGCATTTTTATGATAAGGAGATAATGTCAGAAGCAAAATTTTGAAAGTACATGTATTTGTTGTTTTTTTATTTTGAAAGTATTTTATTGACTTTTTGCAATTAACAAACGGTCTGGGATTATTTTTTTTTAGTTAGTGGAGTTACCCAAGCCAGTGGTAGCCACTCTGGAATTATAGGGAGAAGTGTAGACCCAAGAGAATCACTTCAGGGAGTAGTAGAAGGTCACAAAATGCTTGAACGTGATACATTTTTGCAAGCATAAAACTTTGTCCCAGTTCCTTAAATCTTGAAAATCAATTCATCTAAAAATCCAAATTTTATATGCTGATTTTATATCCCATCATTTTTCTAACTGTTACATGAGCTATGACAGTGAAAGCTAGAAATTTAAAAGTTGCCCATTAGATATCTAGTCAATATAAATTACAAGCCATCCTGAACAGAGGGATGTACACTTCATTGATATAATGTGCACTAGAGACGTTGTCAGAAATCTTAAGGCTACATCAATTAATTACTGAAAATAAAAGGCAACACAAACTTCTCTCTGATGTGTTTTTTTTTTAAAGCAAAACCAGGAATCCTAGGGTGAGAATTTCACTTTCTTTACAAAGTGTGGTGAGGCTTCAAAATTTCCATTAGGGATAACTAAACAACGAAAAGAAGCTTGAAAATCCTAATTCTAATTTTGATATAATAATATTTTCAAATATTTTGGCCACGAGCATCACTGAAGACACATATATATTGATCAAAATGTGCAAATGGTGCAGTAAAATTGGTACCGTGAATGTAATTGATAAAGAAAACAATTTAAAATGGTTTATTCATATCATGTATACCAAATCTTGCAAATCATTTGAACAACAATCACTTCAGTTATTAAAAACCTCAAAATGTGTTTCACGGATTCAAGTTGTTTAAACTACATTATTTCAAACACTATAAAACACATCAATTTCTACATACAAATATAAAATAAATTTCTGTAATCAAATATGGACAAGAAAAAATAACTGAACAATTTCTCTCTCCTTTTTTTTACGTGAGGGGTCTATTTTTGAAGTAGGACAATCTTTAATGCAAGTTATCCACACGTCCGACTGTATTCATTACAAAATGGAATTCTTTTACCTGTAGATGTGCTTCATTTGGAAAAATGTTACAATAACAAGAAAAAGAGAATTATTGAAAACAAATATTTTTTTTTTACATATTTGCAAGTCAGCAGATATGTAAGTGATTCTATTAAAGTAAGTCCTTTCAAGGTATTTATAAAAGAAATATCAATTGTATTTTGCATATTGTTTGACCATACCAAATTCATGACAAGAACTGACAACTCTAATAATTAATTCTGACAGTTCAGAAAACTTCAGTACTGTTATAAAAAATGTTTACAAACATAGTGTTGAATAATCTGAAATACATTTGACCTTGCATTTAGTAACATGTGTTTTCAGTCTTTTTTCCATCTAAATAAAATTCACTAATGCAGTTTGTGCATTTTTACATTAATCTGCGAGATCTGTCATAATTGTCTCACTCAAAATATGCAATTCAAAATAAACAACAGTACAAACTAAGGATACTAAGGACAAATTCATTAAATTATCTCTAATGGTATTAAAGATACATTAAAACAAGAGTTAAGAATGATATGAGTTTTTTCCAAATCGTCAATCACATGATAATGTCAACATAGCACATGATCAGGTTAAAAATGTCAATAAAGTCTTTAATGTTACTAATCACCACTTGGCTTTTCTTCCACTCTGTAATAGATAAAAAGAAATGTTTAAAATAAAGGCTTTTGCAAACCTCATTTATTGCTCTCAGCTGAAAATTTATATTCATGAATACTCAAAGCTAAAAAAAAATTTTCAAAATAATTAAATAAAATACTTTTGTTTCTTGTTATTTGGACTTTTTCTTTTCGTGGGTTTTAGTTTACGGAGAAATTTGATGGATACTTAATTTGATTGTTTTCACAATTTCTGCATATAAACCTATAGAAAATTTTGTAGGTGTTGAACAGTTAGATTCATGGTTTTCCTGTCCATTGAAATCCATGATAATTAGTACCAAACAATAATAATGAATTCACAGTATAAACATATATTTTTGTAAGAGGTTTTGCAGTTCTGTATTTTTTTTTTGTGCAATGTTTGGAATTGGGTGTTGATCTCATTAGTACGTCTTTAATTAGTTTCTGATGAGTTCATTCAAAACAGATCTAGAATCAAGATGATTCAAAGCTTGACAGACATTTGTCGTCAATTATTGATAAACACATGTCACATTTAGATGTCTTTAAGTTTCTTTTATATTTGGGTAGCTATCACATTAATGTTCCCTATAGCTCCTCTCACAAACAATCCACCATTATGCCCATACTTTTTATTGATTGCAATATAAAAGTTTTTGGTAATTTTCAGCATGTATTTATTCAATAGCAACTACTGTTATTTTGAAAAAATATTACAACTGACAACTAGTCACACAATAAATGTGACTTTTCTCAACTTACATTACAGCCAAATGATTTCGGTGCATAGGTTCAATCCACAGTTTTGGTTACCTTACTTGCTAGCTGAACCGTGAAGTCATATTAGTTTAGGTATACTACCCTCCTTTCGGAATAGTCTAATCCTACAAGCCTATAGAATGTTTATTTGTCAGACTAGTCTATTCTTAAAGGAGGGTAGTATTTACCTAACCTAATATTGACTTCACGGTTCAGCTAGTAGGCAAGCTAACCAAAGATTTTGTTTGAACCTACACACTCAAGTCGGATGGCTGTAAAATGAAGTGTAAATATGACCTAGTTTGTGGACTCAAAATTATTCGTGGGATACCAATTTTCATGGATTACATGGGTACAGGTAAACCAGGAGTTTAAATGTTCAATGTATAAATTTTCTATAGGTTTGTATGCAGTCTTTGGCAAAACCATGAAAGTAGGAATTTTTCTCAATCCACAAAAATTGACACCCATGAAAATAAATAGATCCATAGTAATCTGGTTATTCAAACATTTTGTTCACAAGATTGATTGGTGTTTAATGCCACTACCAATACTATTGTGCTATTTCGTGGCAGTCAGTTTTTATTGGAGGGAGCTGGAGTGCCCGGAGAGAACCACTGACCTTCAGTAGCAAAAACTAACAATCCTAGTCAATTAAGATTGGAGTCGAGTACACCTGCCCCGAGTGGGATTCGAACTGACAACCTCAGTGTTGACTGGCTAGTGATACAGTAGTGTGACTACTTAGACCACTCGGCCACTGAGGCCTTCTTGTTCACAAAAGCATTCATAATATATGACTAGGAATGCAGCGAATAAATTATTTTTATTTCGACACCTACCCATCCACAGGTGGTGGCGGCGCTGCTGCTGGCACTGGAGAGTGTGAACCATTCCTAGTATCTTCTTTAACACTTTTACTTCTAGACCCTGATCTGCTTCTTGATCTCTTAGATCTTTTGCGTTTGTGAGATCTTGACCTTGACCTTCTAGATCGACTTCTGGACCTACTTCGTGATCTGCGAGATCTTGACCTAGATCGCCTGTTGAAGCAAAAAACATGTACATATGTTACATTCTATCACTGTTTTATTTTCTTGCATTGAAAAAAAATATATCCACAATAACACAATCTTCAAATTATAATAAAATAAATGTGGATAGTGTCCACATGTGGACACAGATGATGCCCCCACTTGCATATCATATAGTTATAAAGGGACATAACTGAAGAACGGTAAAAGTGACGCTACCCAAATTTGAACTTGATCTGAGTTTTGTGGTAATAAGCATTGTGTGTAAGTCTCATAACATTTGGTTGAGGCTAACTTAAGTAGAGAACAGAAACTAAAAATTCAGCAATTTTTCTATTTGTAAACACGCATAACTCTAGAACGGTTGTGTATAAGTTTTACAACATTTGGTTGAGACAAACTAAAAAATTCAGCAATTTTTATGTTTATAAAGGGACATAACTCTAGAATGGTAAAAGTGTTGCCACCTAATTTCGTACTTAATCTGTATTATGTAGTAATAAGCATTGTGTATAAGTTTCATAACATTTGGTTGAGGCAAACTCAAGTTAGAGAACTGAAACAAAAAAATTGTACTTGATCCTTACTGAGTTTTGTGGTAATGAATATTGTGTATAGGTTTCATAATGTTTGGCTGGGGTAAACTTCAGTTACAGAATTTAAACTAAAAAATTTTGCAATCTTTCTATTTATAAAGGGGCATAACTCAATAATGGTTAAAGTGACACTACCCAAATTCAACTTGATCTGTGTTTTATCAGTGGAAGTCAAAATTAAACATTGCATTGTATAAAGCATTGATTGTAGTTGATTCAACTATAATCATGGTCAAAGGAAGATAACTCCAATTTTAAAAATATATTATATAAACTTGATATTTAGAAGAAAATGAAAAATTTTGCAATTTTTCCTTTTATAAAGGGGCATAACTCTAGATTGGTTAAAGTGACACCACCAAAATTCAAACTTGATCTGTGTTTTGTAGTAATAAGCATTGTGTATCAGTTTCATAATATTTGGTTGAGGCAAACTTAAGTTAGAGAACGGAAACTAAAAATTTTGCAATATTTCCTTTTATAAAGGGGCATAACTCTAGATCGGTTCAAGTGACGCCACCAAAATTCAAACTTGATCTGTGTTTTGTGGTAATAAGCATTTTGTATAAGTTTCATAACATTTGGTTGAGGCAAACTCAAGTTAGAGAACGGAAACCAATTTCGGGACGTACGTACGTACAGACGGACAAGGGTAAAACTTAATGCCCCCTCCGCTACAGCGGGGGCATAATAAACCACCCTTAAAATTGCCTGCTTATACATATAAACTAGATGGAAAATGTTAATTTGATCTGCAATATATTTGCAGCTACTTTCTCCATGTGGTTTTAGCCTTGTGACCACAACTTCCAATTATCAATAAAATAATTATTTCATGCATGTACATCTGTATACAATTAGTGAACATAAACGTTCTGATCAAGATTATTGTCCATTAAAGCTCACATCAATATTGAAGACGTACCTATGCTTTTTCCTGCGTCTTTCCCTAGACCTAGATCTGGATGAATGTCTTGATTTCTTCTTCCTTGACCGTGATCTGGACCTATAACATATTTTTATTATATAAATCTTAAATATATTATATAAACAGAAAAGTTCATCAAGCTAATCACTTTATTTTTTAACTGGTTATTTCTTTTTGAAAGGCAGAAGTCTAATTTACATGTTATTTTAGTTTTCTATGTTTAAATAATTTGATATCTCTTACTTGTACATACTATAGAAACATGTAAATTGTATTCTAGAAACTTCTGATTAGTCTAAGTACTTATCATTGTGTCAAACTGTCAAATAACTCAACCCCCCCCCCCCCCCACCCCCCAACAAAAAACAATCATTAACATATGCTAAAGACCACCAACTCCCCATACAATCATTTCTTAAAAAGATCATAACAATATATTTCTTTCAAAATCTTATTCAATACAATATTTCTTTCAAAATCTTATTCAATACAGCCAACTCTGGCTTATTTTGCATATTTTCTTTAAGTGTGAAAGGTCATTGAGATAAAGCTAACCTTCTACTTCTACTTCTAGATCTCCTACGTCTGTCTCGACTATCGCCACGAGAACGACTTCTACTCCGACTTGGACTTTTTTTCCGTTTTTCATCTTCCTCTTTTTCTCTCTCTTCACGTTTCAATTTCTGTTCTTCTCTTTCTTTTTCTCGCTGTGCTCTTCTGTCGGCCACACTTTTCTATTGAATATGAATAATCTTTAAAATCATTTCTTTTGGAAACGTATTCATTAAAGATTTTCTATATTTTCAAGAGATGATACATTTTTCTGTAAAAGGTTTTTATAAATCTGACCTACTAAATATGTTGAGTGAAAATAATAGTAGTTAAGAAGAAATGTCACAGTGAATGATTTGGCATGGGAAACCCCCCAAAAAAAGACTCAGATCAAAAATAAGAATAGCACGTGAACTAACTCATGACCTGTAGAAAAATATGTTCACATTTGGTGGAATTCTGTTCAACTGTTTTCAAGATGTTGAAGAACAAGAAAGTGTGATGTGGTCTTAACAAAGCAAGACCAAGGAAATGATCAAATGTCAATAAAGCTCCCATGTAAATTTGTCTAGAATTCAAAAGGCAGCAATAGAGAAAAAAAATCTTTGGATTTCTACAGCTCATACTTTCAAATGTAAAACCTCATTACATGGAGTGTTTTATTCTTTCAAATACTTAAATTAAACAATTTTGTTTTTGTGTGCACCAATGTGAAGAGCATACATATATGCAGCAAACAGGAAGTAGGTAAGTGAAAGATCAGAAAATGTTTTACAAAATATAGCTTACTAATATGAAGTTTGGTACCAAGTATCAAGCAGCACTAACTTTTAGTTGCTGAGAAAAAAGTGACTGGAAGGTGTTACGATTGGACGCACAGAAGTAAACCAGTATACCTACTTCCCAAGGAACAGGGTATATTTATAACATAACATGTTTTAAGTTAATGAATATGCTTAGTACTTGAATTTTTGACCAAAATAATAAATCAAATAGTTTTTTTTTCAGAATAGAATCTAACATGCTGTATTTTTACCTTTAAATCCTCTAATTTATCTCTAATGGTAATGAACCCTAAATGCAGTTTCCCGCCAAAATGATCAGCTAAACGTCTGTCGTTGTCATGGATACCAAGGTAAGCTGAGCATACTTCACAGACCCGTAACTTTTGCTGTTGGTAACTTGAAGCAGGCATAGAATTTCTGAATTCAGTCTGGAAAAAAAAGAAAGATATCAAATAAACTGTTTTAAGTACATTCTTTTTTAAATATACATTGCAAAAAAAACAAACTGAATTATATAAGAGTCTTTATTGAGAGTATAGCTTATATCTTTTATGGAATGATGCATGATTTTAAAAAGTCAACTCCTAAGTACCCATATATTCAATAAAAAAAGCTCTAACATACATAATTTCACAAAATTCTTCATGGATTTTTTTCTATATACCAAAATATTAATAGAAAAGAAAGGATATGGGGTATCCATCCATGACACAAAATCAGTATGTGCATAGCAAAAAAACATTAAACATGTAATTGTAAATAATTATAATCAGACACCCTTACACTTCATAGACATAGGTACTATCTTTGCTGTCCATTTTTATGTAATATCAATCCAAACAGTAAAGATTAATAACCATTCTCAATTTCATTCTTATCAACAACTGACATTCAACAGGCACATAAGCCTAAATATATATATATGTATGAAACAGAATTTTCATCATCTAAAGTAAAACATTTCATATCATCAAACATTCCCCCCCCAAAAAAAAGTTTTTTAAATTAACCTCTGCAAGAGCTTTCTTTCGCTTCAAATCTTCCACTTGGTCCATATAATTCATGGATTCTTCTACTTCACCATCTTGTCCTAATCCTTCTGCCTTGGCCAGTAAGGTTCCCATCTGTTCTCCAAGCTGGTGGATAATTTCAGCCTGAAATTGCAGTTTACGCTTTATTAAATTGAACAGTTCTAAATAAACAACATACTTTTTGGTAGAATTGTATCACCAGCATTTTACATATTTATTACAAATTTATGAACTAAGAATAACACATAGAATAAAATTTTTCATTTTGATTTTAATATTGACGATAGCTAGGACTATTCCATATTATATGTATAGGGTTTGGAAGACACCCCTCTCCACACCTACAATTTTAATTAGAAATATGAAATGTGTGTGTTAACTAATATAACAAATCCTGCAACTATTTTTTTTAATATCAGTTGACATCCAATGCCCATAACTCTGAAATAGCCCTTTGAAAGATTTGGTACGATTGCCAATGAGACAAAAATCCACCCGAGTTCAAATGAAGGGGATGTAAGTATTTAAAAGCAACCTAACGGCTTTCAAGAGAACAATGAGAAAAACACATACTGTATTCGGCTATAAAAAGCCCTGACATGAAAAATGTGAAACAATTAAAATGAGAAAACCAAGTTTAATTTATAACAAAACAATTTACATGACAGACATGAACCAATGACAACCACTGAACTACAGGCTCCTGACTTGGGACAGGCACCAAAAGAATGTGGTGCCGTCAAACATGCTTGTGAGTCCTCAATCGTGCCCCTAACCAGTGACAGTAGTGTAACAGCATAACATAAGATCAAACTGTAATAAAATGCTCCGCTGGGCGCAGCTTGATACGACCGCAGAGGTTGAACCCTGAACAGTTGGGGCAAGTATGGACACAACATTCATAGGTAGCATAGGTTTCTGACACAGAATGAATGTGGTCTAAGAACTTAATTTTTTTTAATTTACCTATTCAAACATTATCATTATTATTTGCTTTTATATATAAATCAGAAAAAAACAATTTAAAATGGAAAATTTTAAAGAAAAAAAATTCCCTTCCCCAAATTTTTTGAACCCCCTTATGATTCATCACCCCCAAACTCATTCCCAGCCTTCCCTTTGTGGTATGGTACCTTGTAGTACAATTTCAGAGAGATCCATACACTTGAACACAAGTTATTGTCTGGAAACTAGAAACATGCTTGTTTTAAGGCCCCTTTTTGGCCCCAAATTCCTAAACATTTAGAGCAATTACCCCCAAACTCAAACCCAGCTTTCCCTTTGAGATATGGAACCTTGTAGTATAATTTCATAAAGATCCATACACTTACACACAAGTTATTATCCTGAAACTAGAAAAATGCTTGTTTTTTGCCCCTAATTCCTAAAATTTGGAGGCAATTACCCCCAAAATCAATCCCAGCCTTCCCTTTGTGGTATGGTACTTTGCAGTACAATTTCAGAGAGATCCATACACTTGAAGACAAGTTATTGTCTGGAAACTAGAAAAATGCTCATTTTTGGCCCCTTATTCCTATACGTTTTGGGCAATTACCCTCAAACTCAATTCCAGCTTTCCCTTTGTGATATGGAACCTTGTAGTACAATTTCATAAAGATCCATAAACTTACACACAAGTTATTATCATGAAACTAGAAAAATGCTTTTTGCCCCCTAATTCCTAAAATTTTGAAGAAATTACCCCCAAAATCAATCCCAGCATTCCCTTTGTGATATGGAACCTTGTGGTACAATGTCAGAGAGATCAATACACTTAACACACAAGTTATGTCTGGAAGTTACAAAAATGCTTATTTTTGGCCCCTAATTCCTTAACTGTTGGTACCATAACCCCCATAATCAATCCCAACCTTCCTTTTGTGGTATTGAACATTATGGTAAAATTTCATAGAGATCCATTCACTTAAACTAAAGTTAGAGTGCGAAAACCAATGTGTCTTCGGACGACGACGACAACGCCATACCAATATACGACCCCAAAATTTTTTTGCGGTCGTATAAAAATCAGACATTGACTGAACTCAAAAAGATCATTACAAGGCACAAAAACAACTAACATAAAAACAATAGAAACAAAGGCACCAAAATTAAAAGTACTCACAGTTACTGAAACCTAGTTCAAAGCCAAAATAACTAATTAATAAATCATGTTCTCCCAGACTTAAGTATCAATCAGTACACATCCAATAGAATTTTTGGTCCATCTCGAATATTATGACAACAAAAATTGGTTTTTTTTTCCAGAAATTTTGGAAGGTCTCAATTTTTTGTTCCTCCTTGCTTTTTAATAATATAACTTATCATTCAGACTCCCAAGATAAATGTGTGTAAACAATAGAAATCCACACCTGGTTTATACATGTAATATATTCCCAGCCATCAACTTCATAAATGACATTTAGTTTTCATTGTAACAACTGAATGTAGACTAGTACAGAACAGGTATTTTACCTTTGTATTACTAGTACAGAACAGGTATTTTACCTTTGTATTACTAGTACAGAACAGGTATTCTACCTTTGTATTACTAGTACAGAACAGGTATTTTACCTTTGTATTACTAGTACAGAACAGGTATTCTACCTTTGTATTACTAGTACAGAACAGGTATTTTACCTTTGTATTACTAGTACAGAACAGGTATTCTACCTTTGTATTACTAGTACAGAACAGGTATTCTACCGTTGTATTACTAGTACAGAACAGGTATTCTACCTTTGTATTACTAGTACAGAACAGGTATTCTACCTTTGTATTACTAGTACAGAACAGGTATTTTACCTTTGTATTACTAGTACAGAACAGGTATTTTACCTTTGTATTACTTGTACAGAACAGGTATTTTACCTTTGTATTACTAGTACAGAACAGGTATTTTACCTTTGTATTAGCTTCCTCACTCAGTTCTTCCTGTGTTTCTTTTAATCTTCTCTTGGCTAATTCTGTTTTCCTGTCACAATCTGCAATGAAACTCTGAAGATGTTCCATAGCCTGTAAAAAGACAAAACAAATATGCTATTGTGACAACACTAAACAGTTGAAAGGAATATAATTGTCTGTCAGTTTTTAAACTTTTTTTCCCCTGGCGGTCCATGAACTTCAAGAAAATTTACTATTATTTCTATTGTAAAATACCACAATCGTGTTTTAGTCCTTTGTAAAATTTTGGTGGTCAAAACCTTTGGACCACCACTTTTCGTTTTGAGAACTCTGTAATAAAGCTGTTATTTTAGAGAACAATCCTCTGGTTGATGTCTCAACACCTTCTTTTATTCATATCTACATGTATGATAAACTGTGGTGCATGAACTATGTCTGCCATCTTCATAAAACCTTTTACTACGAATTCATTTATTTTTGTGGATACTTTATTTCATTAATTTCCCAAAAGTCTGCATAAATTTCTATATAGAAGATTTTTTAATCTTTGAACTTTTTAATTTTCATGGTTTGCCTGTACCCACGAAAATTGGTATCTGACAAATAATAATTAATCCACAGTAAGCTCCATTTTAAAACTGCAAAACATTCTTTTACAGCATTGTGAGACTCGCCATACTTACATCAATATCATAATAATAATCTTTTCCTCTTGAAGCTTGGTCATAATCAGCCCTGAGTGCTAAATCATGTATCTTTGGACATTCACCTAAGTCCATTCTCTGTAAACAGAACAACAGTATTTCATAAATCGAACTACATTTTCATTCTAAAACAATGTTTATCATTTTCCTTCCAAGATTTATATATGAAGATATATTGCAGCGAAGTAACTTTAGTATAACAATGTTATATTATATCATCAAGTTCAGTGTTCTCTCCAGGGCTGTTTACCATCATGGTAATGTGATGCTATCGGAGATTGTTATGCTATAGATTGTGTTATTGATGGGATACTATAATTTCTAGAAATAAGATGGTACTTTAAAATGCCCTGTTTACCAGGATACTCAATATGAAATGTGTGTGGAGTACACTGAAGTTAATTTCATAATATTTAACATTCAATTTTAAATGAAATTGTTGTAAACTTCAAAATTCTAAAAAACTCCTTTATACACAAATGTCTGTTCTGAAGATATCTTCTTCAATTCAGAAACATGTTAAATTATATTGTATTTCATCAAAAGCTGAATTTATTTCAGAACCAATAAGCAACTATTAACAGCTATATTGTGTAGTGATTATTTGCCTAGTCCAACTGTTTTGAAAGTTTGCTGGATTTAAACTTATGTCTGTATGTATTTTATCTTCATATATATATATACTGTTGATATTTACCAAAACATGTTTGTTGTAATATACAATGAATAAATAAGAAACCTAATGTTGACTACTTAGCTTATTCTGATATTTTCTAATTTGAAATATGCATCTTTTTAACAAAGTTTCCAAATCAGTACTGGAAAAAATTTAGAAACATATTAACCATACTAAGTCTTTCAATTAGGAAAATAGGGATGAAACATTGCCTCAACAATTTTTTTTTATGGTAATCGATGTCGAAAGTAAATAGAAATAACATTATTAAATCCATTTCCATATAAAAAATATTGTTCTAGCTACAAAAACCCTATCTTTATTTGGGATGTACGTACCAATTTCCATGTCATGTTTTTCCATTATATACAATCACTTACCGTGCTAGAAAGGATATCGTGTGGACAGCAGCTTAGCAGGAAACTCTTACATACCCGAGGATCGTCAAACTTCACTTTGTATCGGGATCGATCTCCTGGAAATTATATTATTCGACAAATATGTTAGAAACTTGTAAAATTCACATGTTTACTCCTTGAAATTTTGCCCATTTATAATCAATTAGCATAATGACTGAATGGAATGGTCTATATTTTAATAACAATAATATTTTTTAGTTTGTAGAAGAATGCCAACATTTTACTTATTTTTCAAATTGACTGCTTTACAGGAAAGAGATGCCATACACTATTTAAAGCATATGAATACTTTTTACATTTCAGAAGCCAAAATACTATTTCCTTGTGTTTAAAAATAATATCATTATGCCAACAGTTTATACAGTACTACGATAATTAAGCATTACAAGTTGCAAACTTCTAATGAATTTTTTGTTTCTAAACTTCAAAAAATTTTCAGAATTATTTCAATAAAGAAAACAATTTTGAATATCAGTTTGCAACATGTATTTTCATCCATAATTCTGTCAAAAGATTTGGTTTTTTAAAAATGCACACAACATATCTGCTCTTGCAAAAACTTTTGAAAATAATTGATACATGAAGATTTATTAATTTAAACACAACTATTAAACCATATACTAGTACTTACAGTTTAACTGGTGACTTCCAATATCCTTGTTCTTGTTTGAAAAAACTTATTCATATATTGTACAAAGGATTCATGTGTTTTTTTTATCAATACCACAGCAGAATAAGTAAAATATACATTTAATCAAAGAAATTAACTTTTCAAAGTAGCAGGGTTCAGTCTGTCATAATGTTCCCCCAAGTTTAATTTGTAAATCTCTTCCAAATTATCCTTTTTTTGACAAATTTAAAAAAACACAATTTTTTTCACATTTATAAGACAAAGGGTAAAATATGCCCTATATTCATTTATACTGTTCAAAAGGTGTGTTTTGTCACATTAACTTGAACAAACTTTCCTTCATAATCTCGTAAGATAAACGTAAAACCAAATCTTTCGACAGTATTTTCAAACATAGGCTGTTTGTACTTTACATATAATACACACTGCGATCCTTTAATCATCCGTCAGTGGCATGCTTTTTTCTTAGTTTTACACCTTTTCCTCTCACCTGCAACAGTAAATATTTCCTCAAAGCTGCCAACATGCTCATTAATAAAGTGTAGAAATTATCAAATACATATCAGTATGCAATATTGGCTTAATAAAAGTTAAAATTTAAGTATTAAACATTATAAAATTACCTGTTATAAATTTACCCTAAAATTACCTGTTAATAAATTTACCTTTCTAACATTACCTGCTAACATGATTTACCTTTTCATAAATTGACTTGATTTATGCTATTTATGAGAATGAAAATTTATTAATACATGAATAGACAAAGTTACAATAGAAATAGTACTCTGCAATGAAAGCTATTTAATTTCAACTCACGGCTTGGACTTCATCACCTTAAAACCCTTGGCAAATTTGACTGCATTACACCTGACCACATGAAAGGGGTCCCTTGAAAAATAGGGATGCAAATTATTAAAACCCATGAATTTATTATATTTCAATGTGTAACTGTTTGCATAACATCTTATACTTATACCAGTTATTTAAAATACATGCAAATATAATTTTTGTATACATGTAAAATGATAACAAATGTAATTATTGATAACTTTTATATATAAATAGTTATACTGTTTAGTCTCATACTACAAGATATTCTGCAGTTTAGAGAACTCTTTAAAAAATATCAAATTATCATACACAATTAAAAATTAAATTTAAATATGTGGATAAATACATATTTATTTATTTATGTTATAAACGAAACATATAAAAACAGTTACACATTAAAAAAAATCCTGAAAACAAGTGTTACTGTAAAGCAGACAAGTCAAGCATTTGAAAAAAAAACATATACCAATCCACTCATAGAAATGTATACAACTGTACATATATCAAAAGTGAGAGGTAAACACTTCATTTAAATTCTAAGATAGACCCACTTAATATTTCATGTCATATTATAATGCCATTTTACCGGCATTTATCAGAAAAATTTTGACAATCAAAATTAAAACTTTTTTACTGTAAATACTAGTTGAAATTTTACTTTCTTTGAATAAATAAAATCACAACTATCCTGAGAATTGAAAATGTTGCAAAGAAAGCAATATCCATAGTAAATTATTAATCATATTGAATGAAAAGAAGATGTAGTTTAAACTTGTATTGTAATTATCTCCCCTCATTAAAAGAGGTCAAGGACGCAAAACAAGATTTTTGTAACCATAAATTCATAAAAGAAAACAAGAGCATCAAACTGAAGACTGATTGAGAATGCTAAAATTAAACATTTTGTATTTCGACAACCATGATATGAACATTGAGAAAAATAAATATTTATGGTTTGGGACGGAAGGCTTTTCAAATCCTGTTTGCTTCCTGGTTTTCATGCATGAATTTGTCCTAATCGTCTTCAACATACCATCTCTTGCTGTGCCCATCAGCTCATCCAACATCGCCCGCATTTGCTCTTGGGCAGACATTGTACTGTCTTAGTTTTTTGTGTCTATAATTAACGTCTTCGCAAATTATATTTTCAACAACTAACATTCATGGCGTCAACACGTAGGCGGATAGAGCGCCACCTAGCGAGGACTGTTTAGAAGAAGTAATCTTAATCCCGGAATTGTACCCTAATTTTTGGGAAGTTTGTGAGAATTTTTAAAATGATATCCAATAAAATCTATGATTTACTTGTTTCTTTAAGGTACATTGTAAGGTATGTTTTCAATTCATGGTCTCAATATAAAATTTATGAAAATTTAATGTCAGAAAAACTGTTTTTACCAACCTGTAGCCTGGGACTATTATGCTAACATATATGTTATGTCCCAGCTGTGGTTGACTACCCCTTGCGGTATCTTCCCCTATCTTCTGCTTTTATTGCTATAGATATGTGAAAAATATTAAGCAACTCTCTTATGAAAACAATGATTGGTATAGTAATTACTATACAAATTCATGGTGAAAAAAGTCATGTTGATGTGTCCAGAATTATATATCGTAGCCACCTACGTCCATATGAATAGATAGATAAAGAAGCAAAAATTAATGATTAATAAAAGAACCATGAAACACACATTATTAACAAAATACCTATTTCTTTTTCATAGTCAATCAAACAAAAATTTACCGTGGGCAACAGCTGAAACCACACAATATTTTACCAAATCACGAGATGGAATTTAAGACTAGACATAACATTACCTATATCAAAGGGAACGTTTATAATCAAATTTGGTCAAAGAAAGGATACAATTATGTAATAATTTGAACGAAATCTTTTATCTCTTCTGTAATGAATATAAACATACTTATTTCATAAACTAGACAGTAGTTTTGACGGTCAGAAAAAGTAAGATACTCATAGATTCGAATGTTTTGGAAAGCCCATAAGATTCACTCAGTCTCAGTTACCCGTGAAAATTATTATATAGAAATCAGAGATGTGGTATGTTGCAAATGAGACAACTATTCACCAGTGGCCAAATGACGATGGTTTCTACGTCTAATGTACAATCACTGGAACATCTGAAATTCCAAGCTGTAACAGTTTTTTAATTATTGAGATTAGAAACCGTGAGATTGTTTGGGCATTCCAATAAAATATTGCATCTAACATTTTTGCTGATGCCCGTGTGTTTTGGTTACATTTTGAGAGTTTATGGTGTATGGTGCTGGCAAAGAGAAGCATCGTTCAGGATAAAAGGTCCAGATTGAATTTTAAACGGATCGAACGTCTAATTCATAACATAAACAGATACACAAAACACACATCCAATAAAACCTTTTCATCTTTTATGACAAAAAGAAACATATCAAAATAACGAATAATTTCAAGTACTTTAATACATTTTTGGCACAGTGAAAACAAATTAACATTATTTACTTAAACTTGCGACAAGTTAAAAGATGAAATATTTGCCACTGGATCCATTGCAAATATTCAGAGTATATGACAGGCAAAAATCCAAAATATTCGCCACTGAACGCCAATCAAACAAATTATCAGTTTGTAACAGAATGAGATACAACGAGGAGGCCGTCATTTTGGAACCAACTTGGCACTACAATTAAATGTGTTCAAAAAAATATGCTAATAATATCATAAAAAAGTCTCGAATCTCTATGTATATATATTGCAATAAGCATTTACAATCAAAAGTGTTAAAAAAATATGCCAATAATATCATAAAAAAGTATCGAATCACTATGTATATATATTGCAATAAGCATTTACAATCAAATAAGTTAAAAAAATATGCCAATAATATCATAAAAAAAAGTCTCGAATCTCCATGTATATATATTGCAATAAGCATTGCTATATATTCACTGTCCTGTTTATGACATTGTTGTATGGAACCTCTTCCGGTGTCACGAATATAAAATGCTTTCTAAACGTCTTTATTCAAATGTTTTAAAATGTGATGAATGATATAGAGTCATATGAATAAAAGGAGATTTGGGTTGTACGTCAACAAGACAGCAACCCAAAGACATAATTGATCAACAAAAGACAGGTGTCTAAAAACAATGTGTCAAGCTCTAAATCGTCCTTAGTATATTGTTGTGAAAAAAGAATAACAGAGACAATCAAATGTTTGCCTTTTACACAAAATCTTCAAAATAACGGAAAGCATTAAGATATGAAATACGACTACTACTGACGAGAGGTTCCTAAAGTATGTGCATATATAGACAAAGTATGTGCATATATAAACAAAGTATGTGCATATATAGACAAAGTATGTGCATATATAGACAAAGTATGTACATATATAGACAAAGTATGTACATATATAGACAAAGTATGTGCATATATAGACAAAGTATGTACATATATAGACAAAGTATGTGCATATATAGAAAAAGTATGTGCATATATAGAAAAAGTATGTGCATATATAGACAAGTATGTGCATATATAGAAATAAGTACATATAAGGCAGCTATGGCGTTCCATATTCCTGACTTGTAATTCATTTCTAGTTATGATAGAGACATCCACCAATCGAAGACTCGTTGCAATATAGAATTTTGTGTGCTGATTCGACACAAAGCAAATTTGTGGTGGCCATCTTAGCGAATTGGTAGGACATTTTGACGGTTGTTGCAATATAGAATTTTGTGTGCTGATTCGACACAAAGCAAATTTGTGGTGGCCATCTTAGCGAATTGGCAGGACATTTTGGCGGAAAAAAATCAGACGATTTAGCGACAAAGTATACACATTTAAGACTATAGATTTTAAACCAATTTAGAGAAAAATTAAATTACCAAAGTAGTTTTGACCATTATTCTCTATTATGTTAACCCCATATAACCTGATACTGCACATTGCTAGTAAACAAACACATTTTGGAGCCAACGTTTTTAATTTAATACATAAAGACATGTGCAGAAACACCAAAATCTTATTCAAGTTACAAAGGTTATTTTTGTTTATCCGCAAACCGAGGACCTACATGCATGTAGTTTATCCTTGTACTTAAAGTGCACTTTACTATATTTAGAAAGAAAAGATTTATCTATTGGTACATGCATGTAAACGTACTTGACCTTACCATAACCAAACTGGTATTATCTAATTATCAAAATTGTCTCAGGGAAAGGGGGGTCCATATGGATGTGGTTTTTGTAATGTTTTGTTTGAACAAGAGAGAGTTAAACGTGTCAAGCAGAGTCTATTGTTTCCTCTATATTGCTATAACGGGGACGATAATTTGATTTTGGGGGATTCAAATTAGAAATGAATAACCAGGATGAAAAGAAATATTCTGCACAACAAAATGCAAAGAAAAATAATAACAAAAGCCGTACCATGTAAAAAGGCTTGAAGTGATCAGAATAATTCAAAATTTGAACAAGTTTTTCAAATTATATAAACTTGTTTATATAAAAATAAGAAGATGTGGTATGATTGCCAATGAGAAAACTCTCCACAAGAGACCAAATGACACAGAAATTAACAACTATAGGTCACCGTACGACCTTCAACAATGAGTAAAACCCATACTGCATAGTCAGCTATATAAAAGGCCCCGAAATGACATATGTAAAACAATTCAAACGAGAAAACTAACGGCCTGATTTATGTATAAAATAATGAACGAAAAACAAATATGATATACAGCAACAAACGACAACCACTGAATTACAGGCTCCTGACTTGGGACAGGCACATACAGAATGTGGCGGGGTTAGACAGTCAAGTTTAAGGCGCGACAACCTTCCCCTAACATGGGACAGTGGTGTAACAGTACAACATAAGAACAAACTATAAAAAAATCAGTTGAAAAGAGTTTAACTCATCAGGTCGATACAAAGCAGAAATACATCTAACAAAAACAGAGTGGACGTGGCAGGGTACTTATACATCCCAACAACAAAAAGACACTTAGTACAGATCTGAGAGTACTTGCAGTTACTGACAGCTAGTTCAAATCCAATAACAACTAATAAAAAATTCATGCATCTAAGACTAAAATATCAGTTAAAGTGAAAGTTCTTGAAATCTGTTTGCGCCTGGTGGTCCTTGGAGAAAATCTGCCGATCCTCACTGTTATTTCTATTGCAAAATACCAAAATAGTGTCAGTCCTTTGAAAATTTTGGTGGTCAAACCTTTCGGACCACCACTTTTCGAGAACTCAGTAAAGGAAGAAAATACTATAAGGTTCTTACGTACTTAAAAAAAAAATCACAGTATCAATTAGAGTGACCTAAATTCGGACAAGGCCAAATTGATAAACTCAATTGACCTTTCAATTTTGAAGGCTGAATATCTATTTTACAATTAGGTTCAGGTTGATATACCATAAAGAAAATCTTATATCAATAAAATATTCGACATTTAAACCGCACTGTGGTCAGATTGTTAAGGGATACATACTCACACCATATTGTCGTGTAACGGGTACGGCCGGTGCAATAGGTCATTGAAGGCAGATCAAAATCTTCTGTACCCTATTGCAAAATCAATTCTTTTGCAAACAATTGCATGGTTAATAACAATCAGGAACACAGATCAGGGCCCGTATGCATAAAACATCTTAACTTAAGTGTTCCTTAAACTTAGATTTTACTAAGAATTCCCTTAGTTAAGTAAAATTCTTAAGTGGTATGCATAAAATTACTTAAGTCATCACTTAACTTAGGAATTCTTAAATAGGAACCTTTCTCTAATTACCGTATGATATATGTTAGCTCATCGCATGTACTCATCCGTGTAAAAATTTGTTTTGATTATTTACATTGATTGAACAATACATACTTTTATTAACTTGGTTTAAATGGATGATGGTGTGTAAAACAATTAAAAAATACGAAACCACTTTAAATGTCCAAACAAATAAAAAATTGACGCATAAGAGAACAAATATTTGTAATGCAAAACTTCCCCCTACTGTTACTAAAGGAGAGATGAAACGGGCTTGACAGGAAATTGATTGATGTATTGATGCTTGCCTAAAGTCCAATGGCAAATATGTCATGCATCATCAGGACGAGAACAAATAACCAATACCAATCTCTCTCTACACGATCGCAATTCTGACCGTACGTGGTTGCGTACTTAAAACATCCTGGAAAAACGGACGCCCCACTTTGACAAGGGTTTTACTGCCGGTCGGAAATAGACCAAAGTGACCGTATTTCTATTTGTCAGTCACTCTTAGGGATAGAAGAAAATAACAAATATAAAGCAATTTAATAAGTAGAGAACATTAAATGAGGAAAGAATTTTAAGAGATCCAAAAGAAGTGGGACAACTTATGCATGGCGTGATAAATGTAAAATATAAAAAAAAAATCGAATTATCCACTAGCAACTTTTTTTTATTGCAAACAAAACGTCAATTACACGAGGAGTCTCTAAATGGATACTCAACATTATCTTGTAGCAAATCATCCATCTAATAATGATATATGATAGTAAAATCTTCATTTAAAAAAGGTTCCAATTTGTCGTATTTATTAAACAGATTTGTTCCATCTCTAAGGCACCGACCATTCATCTCAGTTTTATGGGTGTTGCTGAATGGAAGGCATGTTTATTTTCTAGAGACAACAATATATTTTTTAATCCTAAAATATATTGATAAGATGTTTTGAAATCTATTTCGATTTGAAACTTTTTTCACTTCCTTTTTATAACAATAAAAAAAGTGGGTAGGGTCAATTTTCCACGAAATCATAGCAAATCAGGGGCCCTTTTCAAAAGCCCTTCGATTTTTTACTAAAACACACATTATTAGATTCATATCTTTACTGTAAAGTATTATCATCATCTTTGCGTATTTCTGAATATTTCACTTGAAAGTTATCAGCGCGTAAAGATAACTCAAAACTGCATGCATTCTGGCCAGATTTTAGAAAATTTTAGCAAGTATCTAAAACTGACGAGAAGGATTTTCTTAACCAAAACCAAAATTTATTGGAAGTTATAACATACATTTCTTTCAGATACACCATAATTTATTTCAAGTTAAAGTCTTCCTTCTATGCAAAATTTGCAGAATATATAAGGAAATACAAAAAAATATTGAATACGGATTAAGTATCATGAGTATATCATATATATAAAATTCGAATTCCACGGAGTAGGTCTTAAAATGATTTTGTCCCAGTTAGTGAAACAAATTTAGGGGAAATTTGCCCAATACATGTAGAAAAAAACAATATAATTGAAAATTAAACCGATGTCCCCCCAAAAAAACAGGATTTTGCATACCTAATGATCTTCTTACAGTTTTGTACTAAAAGTTACAATCGATACCAGGCGATGTATTTTATCAATCTAACATTTAATGTTATTTGTGTAAGCAGGCACGAACAAATCAAAAGAAAAATAAATGCATGAATTCCATGCGTGTAAAAACTGTTAGCACTTTTCGGAATACACACCAACGAGATTGAGAAATAAGGGTAGAATGAAATTATAAAACTACCCTCTGTTATCTCTTGGTTTTGTTGATTATAGGTGATCTTTCGAAAATTACAATGATCGTTAATATTTAGCAATAAACAAACGAAATATTACAGAATATATTTATTATTCAATTAAATGGGAGCTAATATATCCATGTTCTGCCAAAAAACGACTGATTTTATATATTTTAGAAAAGTTAAGGTAGCTCTATAGGTACCTTATACTTAAATATAATCTTAGGCGTTTTCTTAGTATAAGGGGTTTTATGCATACCACTTAAGTTGTGTGGGCGTGACTTAAACCAACTAAGAATTTACTAAGGAAATACTTAGTGTAAGATTTTTTATGCATTCCACTTAGGTAAAAAGGGCGGAGTTTCCTTAACTTAAGTGTTTACTAAGGAAAATCTTAACTTAAGTAGCTTTATGCATACGGGCCCATATTTGTAACTGCCGTATCGATAGACGGTATAGGAGCAGACTTAAAATTTTGAACGTGATAAAAAAATTTAACTAATTCTATAGTCCGATAATCTATTTTCTCTATAGTTCTTCGTCAATTTATCCCTTTCTGCACCCATTGTATAAAAAAAATTTAATCAACGTGTGGTTCGTTTGATCTCAGTTCTTCATTGGTTAAAATCCGATTATGACGTCGAATTTTCTTGCTTTCCTCTGAATTTCCTATTGTGACGGCATGAAAAAAGGCGACCATGTCTGATGACGTCACATAGAAAGAACACATCTT
The DNA here is from genome assembly GCF_021869535.1 of Mytilus californianus. Lineage (NCBI taxonomy): Eukaryota > Metazoa > Mollusca > Bivalvia > Mytilida > Mytilidae > Mytilus > Mytilus californianus. The sequence continues at coordinate 40,071,242 of NW_026262723.1, read as the reverse complement.
TTTGCAGATCATTCAAAAAGAAGGAACAAGTTTGCCTGCATATTGTTTGAAAATCATTAGAGAAACAGATTCCACCACCAAATCTCGTGTAATACGATATTTATCCACTCTCGACAGTTAAATTTTAACTTGATATTTAAAACGCTCGGCGAGCCTCGCGTTTTGAAAATTTAACTGTCTCGAGTGGATAAATATCGTATCACACTCGATGCAGTGGTAGAATCTATATTTATTATATACTTAGTAGTAAATACAGATAAATTGTATGTGTAATACAATCATTGGCAAGCGTGCTGTATCAGCCACCCGTGATGATATCGATATCAGCACGGTTGCAAAGGCTTTATCACACCTTTAATCTATATGACGTCACGTCGTCGATTGCAGTCACTGTTGCAAAGGCTTTATCAAACCCCTAATCTGTATGACGTCATGTCAAACCTCTATTCTGTATGACGTCATTTCAACCCCCCTTATCAAGGTCCCAACAATGCATTTGACAACAAAAGCAAAACTTGATATAACTCGTAATTTTATGATTGTATGTGTAGAATATACATGTCCCTCTGTTCTTATTTTTCCACGTGGAAAATATAAGAATAAATTGAGAGTATTATACTTTAACTATACTGTTATTGTAAAATCGTATTGATACGAGAAAAAAACACATTAAATGCGTGAAAATAAGTTAAAATATGAAGAACTATTTACGTAAAAACTGGCACCAATATGATCTATTAGTCCCAGGTAACAAAAATAAAAAAAAAGGAGGGGTCCATCCCACAAGCGCCACTGGGATGTAAGCGCTTTATATGAAATAAGCTTTGGTCAACGCTGGTAAACGTTTTACATCCCAATTGAAAATCACAAAAGAAGCATTTAATTCTTCATTAAATTTCAATCACATCTGAACCAATTTCTCCCCCAAAAAATCTAAGAATTTTCTATCTTTCTATATGCCTATAGACTGTTTTCAAACTGAATCGTCTTTTCACCAAAACAATTTGGGACTTATATATCAAAGTTATAGCTGTATTTATTGGAGGCCCCTCATTGGGGGGGGGGGGGGGGGGATCACAGTAATCACATAATCACCATTTTTTTGCTAATATAATCACATAATCATTAAATATTTGCCGTTTGGTAATCATAAATTGATTTTCTTTAGTAATCAAATAATCAAAAACTAAAAGCTTGGTAATCATTAAATAACAATTTAAATGTAAAATATTTAATAACAAAACAAAAACTCGGCTTTAACAGTTGTAAATGAAATTAAGGTCTCCTCTGGCATGTCTTCCTTGTTTTCTTCTTCCATGATTTGTTTTAGGAAGCTCTTGGGTGAAACAGTATCACCTGCATCTTTTGCTGCTGGAAGAATATCTGCCTCAACATCTTCAAGCTCTATTAATTGTTCCCAAGGGAGCAACCCATGGATTACACGGGAAATAAAATCACTCATAAGGCGAAAAGACCGAGCATATAAAAAGAAAAAGAAATCAAACCATCCTGACGATTGTGCAAGATTTAAAGAACTGAAAAAGACAGCACAGAAAAGCCTAAGACAAGCATATTGGAAGTATATTGAAAGTATCATCACCCCAGAGAATCCTGAAGAAACACATACCCCTTCTAAAAGATTTTAGACATACATCAAGCACAGAAAAAGTGATAAAAGTGGAGTGGCACCTCTGAGAAAAAAATGATAGCTTAGAAACAGATCCAATCAACAAAGCAAACATATTAAATGAACAATTTCAATCTGTATTTTCCACAGCAAACAACATCAGCAACAGTGAATTCTACAATCAAAATCATATGTCCGACTCACCAGAAAATTACTCTGACTGTAGAGACATTCTTATCACAATCAACGGAGTAGAAAAACAATTGAGAAACCTTAACCCACACAAAGCCGCTGGACCGGATAACATCAGACCAATGATACTCAAAGAACTTGCCAGCGAAATCGGTCCCATACTTACCGTCATATTTAATGTTTCAATGGAGACAGGCAAAGTTCCAGATATGACTGGCGGACAGCTACAGTCACACCAGCATACAAAAAGGGTCAAAAGTACATCCCAGCAAATTACAGACCAATATCTCTTACATGTATTTGCTGCAAGATCATCAAACATATTGTTACCAGCCACATTATGAAACACGCAGAGGCAAACAACATCCTTTATCCACTACAACATGGATTTCGAAGTAAACGATCCTGCAAGACGCAACTCTTAGAATGCATTGATGACTTAACGAAGTATACCTTGAATTGGGAAAACAGTCTGACCTACTGATACTAGACTTCTCAAAAGCATTCGACAAGGTACCCCATAGCCTACTCCTACATAAACTCAATCACTATGGAATCAGGGGAAAGACCAACAGCTGGATAGAAGCGTTCCTGACAAATAGAACCCAAGTAGTAGTAGGTGAGGGTGAACAGTCAGACAGAGCAAAGGTAGAATCTGGAGTTCCACAAGGGTCAGTCCTAGGCCCTAGTCTATTTTTGTTTTACATAAATGACCTAGCGAATGACCTAAAATCAACAGTTCGTCTCTTTGCTGGTGACACAGTAGTCTACTTAACCATCGCCTCAGATACTGATTGCCGACACCTACAGTCAGACCTTGATAAACTGGCACTATGGGAGGAAAAGTGGAAGATGGAGTTTTACCCAGAAAAGTGTAGCGTACTGACTGTCTCCAGAAAGAAAAAGCCAATCAAATGGGACTATGTATTACATGATCATGTACTAAAACATGAAACATCAATTAAGTACCTGGGCTGCACCATCACAAGCGAACTAGACTGGGGAGAACACATCAACAACATTACCAGCAAAGCCAGCAGAAGCCTTGGTTTCCTCCACAGAAATCTACACATCGGCTCTAAAAGCATCAAAGAGCAAGCTTACAAAACTCTAGTAAGGCCCCCAACTAGAATATGCCACAACAGTATGGGACCCATATCATCAGAAACATATTTACCAAATTGAAAAAGTTCAAAGGAGGGCTGCGCGATACGTCACCAAGCGCCACAGAAACAGATCAAGTGTCACGGACATGATTAATGAATTGGGTTGGAAAAGTCTCCAAAAACGACGCAGAGAGGCCAGGCTCGCAATGATGTACAAGATCGTCAACGACAAACATGCCAAGAAATCCTCGCTAAAAATTCCGGTCTACCTCCTACGGCACTCTTTAGTAGCTAAAGATTTGATTTCATTCAACAAATTAATTTATGACCTTCATGTACGTGTCGCTTAGAACACGACCATATACCAAATGGTCAATATTAATCATCCATGTAATTTGCTCTATGGGGTGTTTGCAGAATTTCAACGGAGGCAATTTCTTGGCATGGCAGAAAGGAAGAAAGACCATTCACAATTTGCCTTACTTTGTTTTTCTCTTTTTTAATTAAATAAAAAAATTAATAAACCTTTCAAATGTAGAGTTCATAAGATAAAAATATTCCCTGTGGAACACCTCTCCTCCCCCCTTTTTTTGTACTCTCTATTTTCAACCCTCGAATTAAGCTTTCCAATCTAATTAAAATTAAAACCTTGCTTTCTAACCAATCTATGCATGTACCGGACCGGCAACTTTCTTTATTTAATACGAAAATCTGCAGTGCCGTTATACACATGCATGTTGTTTGCTTGGAGTCCCCGCCCGAAAAAAAAGAAATAGCCAAACTCCAAGATACTATATTCCTGCATCACGTGATTTTTACCACGTGGAGCTTACATTTGAATAAATACCGAATATGGAAAGTGAAACTACAATTCAAAACATAAAGTCCGAAGGCACAAATAAGAAAAAGAATGTTTTTTTGCAAAGGGTGCCGGGGTAATTCTCTCTGTGTTCAAAATATACCATGATGAAATATTTGCCACTGCTGTTCTATGAATTCTAACCCTGAGTTTTCTATCTATAACATGCCAAGAAATCCTCGCTAAAAATTCCGGTCTACCTCCTACGGCACTCATTAGAAGCTAAAGATTTGATTTCATTCAACAAATTAATTTATGACCTTCATGTAGTACGTGTCGCTTAGAACACGGCCATATACCAAATGGTCAATATTAATCATCCATGTAATTTGCTCTATGGGGTGTTTGCAGAATTTCAACGGAGGCAATTTCTTGGCATGAGTAGCCATCAACAAAGACATGTACCTCCAGAGACCAACCAGAGTATCCAGACATACACAACAGCATGGATACATGGTACAAACAGCAACCAAAGACTGCAGGAAATGGTCCTTCCTTGTGAACACCACCAAAGACTGGAACAAGCTTCCCCCGGAGATCGCCACAGCACAGTCATTTGAGACATTCAAATCTCAAATGACCAACCTTACAAAATAAGATGAACATTTGTTTTTATCCTGTTTTTAACCATGCAGAACCAATTTGCCAGTATATTCAGAAAGTTGAATGTGGGCAGTATATGGAAGAAGTATATGGAAGAAGAAGATTCTCTGGGGTGGGGTAGGAATTTTTACCCCAAGTCAATCTTTTATATTTTTATTTTGTTTTTAAAATATTGTTTTAACTTGAATTTGTACATTTTTACTTTATTTGAAACATGGTCATATATAGACCAAGCCAAGTCAGTTTATATCTTGTTTCTCGCCTGACTATTCAAAAGGCCAGGAGAGGTTTGGTCATCATTTGTCTTATCTGATTGGCCAGGTTGCCAAGCTGTTTATATAAAGTAATGGGACAATGGTACAAAGACATCACTAAATCACCCGAATGCAATGCACAAAAAGACATCCAGAGCTTACCATATGGTCTTCAACTGATCAGGAACTACCCACCATCAGACAGTCAACTCTGGATGGCCCAAAACACAATAAGAGAAATCAATGGTACAGCAAAATGTCAAAATATCAAATTAAAACTAAGAGGTTCAACAAGACACATCAATTATAAACACATAATTTTACTCTTATATAAATCTGATGTAAGGGACTGGTCATTTTCTGTCATTTTCTTTCATTAGGGGGACCTGGGAGGAACTTGGATATTGAATTTCTCATATTTCAACAAGTCCCACCTTGAGGAAGGAAAATAAATTCAAGACCCCCGCTTCCAAAGACATGACCCCCCGCCCCAATTAACATTTCTCAATACTTGTATTCTTTGTAACAAAAATGCATGCATACAATTTATATTCATATTACTATTAATAAGTACAATATTGAATGTGTGGCTTCAAGGAACTTTATTTGGATATGCATGACTGTAATGGTCTCATTGACATATTTACCACACAATCCTTCAATTTCAGCATATTATTGATATCCTTTATTATAGTAGGTAGTAAGTTAGCTTCTAATCAGATAAAAAATAATTAACTGGACGAACGCGTTTAAACTTAGGATTTGAATCTTAACAATTCAGCCGACCAGAGCGACGCGAAAAAAAAATACGTCTTTCATGCCAAAATTTATATTTTTGCTATTCACAACAATTTTTTTTTTCGTCAGATCATTCAAAACATATCCTAGGTGATCCTACGTAGTTATCTTCAGTTTTAATTCCTTTTTTTAAATTTTAAACTCGGTAATCAATAAATTAAAAATACAGTCCTAGATAATCAAATAATCATGAAATATTTGGTCTAGTAATCAAATAATCACTAAAAAAAATGACCAAGTAATCAAAAACCCCATGAGGAGGGTCATATTGGCCTTAGATTAATTGGAATCATAAATTAAACTTTACCGACTTTTAAGTATATTTCAATTGACCCTGAACCTTCTTTTTTTTTTCTATTTGTGGGTTTTTTCCAACAATGTTTCGGGGGTTGGGGTGCAAGAGTTTTTCGTTTCTGAAAGATTCAGGCCATGATTGATCATGATTCGTTAGTTCACCTTTTGCGAGTCTTGCTTACTTTTTTTGCAGGGCTTGTAATTTGTTGCACAAAGATTTATTTTTCTCTTTTGTAGGCCTACTACAAATTTATAACCTGCATTTTGGTAAACATAATCATTTTCATTCTGTTATGGAGAAGACTTTTTATTATCAGTTCTGAACAGAGACATATATATATATGCTATATATTATACACATATATGTCTCTGTTCTGAACAAGCCCCTTAGATGATATAATTTTAAACGAAAATAAGCATGGTTTTAACATGCATTAAATATTCTAGTGAATTTTGTTTACATTCATAAATCCTTTTAAATTTTAATTGATAATCAAAGTATTTTAAACAAACTCTGACGATCCCATGCGGTTTTGTTGAAAATCACTAATTTTATGATTTGTTTATGTCGTGGCGCGTTTGTGGTAGACGTGATTTGATTGGACGATAACACATGGCGCTATCGAAGCACACGTGGATTGGTCGAGGGCTTACCCTGACCGTCGGATGACTTCTTGCAAATTGTTTGTCAATAAAAATTTTACTATTTTGATATTTGAATCATTATTTCACATGCAATCGAGAGGTAAGTAATACAAATTTTAATAAAAATAATTAGCAGAACTGACACTCTTGAAACTTGCACAAATAACAGGGGATATGTCATCCGCAGTCTATTCCGTGTCCCATTAAACATGTATACATTCCGTGTAAGTAGGCCGAGTAAAACATTTTGTTAGTTTTCAATTTTCAAAGAAGGTGATATTTTCCCTTTTGTTCATCTAATTTACTCATTAAGTGGCTAAATAAAACAGTATTCATTATGCAGTTATGGTGATTTACTGTAATTTGATAAAAGAAAGCTGTGTAATTTTTATTTTACCCAAAAATAAGGGGGGGGGGGGGGGGGGGGGGGTGTGAGTATCTAGGGTAAAATGACTGGAAACATACTTTATCTTTTTAGGCGGTACAACTCCTGATGTGTTAGGATTGTTCCTATCAATAGGAAGTCAAAATAACTCTTTTTCTTAATTTAGTATTGTGTTACATACTTATATGTGAAGTGTTTGAAAAATACTTTATAGTAGAGATGCATTAGAAATAAGAAATAATTCTTAAAATTATGTGTACAATTGTATTATTATATACTACATGTAAAACTTTGAAATGTTGTTTTGTATATTATCATATGATTTGTAATGGAGAACAGAACACTAATGTACTATTAGTTATCTGAATAAAGAATCTGTAATCTGAATCTGTATATTTTGAATTTTACAATATTATTTTTGCCAATTTTTTTTTTAATTCAAATGTATTTTTTAAAATATTTGGGGTTGATACAGGGGAGCATTTCCAAAATCACTCTTATTTTGTATTTTTTCCCCAATTCCCACATTGTCCTTTTCCCCAGATCCCACTTTTGTTTACCCCCTATATATCCAACATCCCAACTTTTTTACCCCCATTATCCCTACTTTTACTATTGAAAAAGGGGGGCCTGACAAGCCAACAAAAAAAAGTTTGCATATATATAACAAAGCTGAGTTTGGAATAAAATAGTCCTATAGATAATATCAGCCTTCGTAGGTCCATATCGTTTGCTTTTAACGTTTTTTATCGGATATTTTTTTTTACTATCAATGTTGAACCACGTAAAACTGCAGAATGTATGCAGTTTCCATTGTTATTTTCTTTGTGGAACTTTGTGCACAGCCAAAAAAAACAAAACAATTTAAGAGAAGCTTATATATAGCTATGACATAATCACACCAAAAATAAAATTGTTTCTTGGGTGCGCACATACTTTCCAATCCAATATATACTGAAAAGTTGATGTAAAACAAGGAAAATCAAGAAATTTTACAAAATATACACATTTCCTCATGGCTTGATGCCACTGTAACTCGTTTAACTTGAAATTTGTTTTTATTTTCTGAACACCTTTTATCTAAGTGTAGTTAGGACAAATTAAAGAATATGTATGGTAACTTTTCAATTTGCACTAATATTTGGGCCAAATAAGGACCCTTTTGTCCCTACTCCTTTAAGAATGTTTCAAAAGTTCAAATGTTCATTTGTTCAAAAAGTCACAAATTGTCACACGGGCATGTGATCCCATAGAGTTATGTTTTCTCTTGACGAGTATGAATTCTGGTGGTGAATGAATCCCTTTGCCTACCAACGAGTGGAGGGGGGGGGGGGGAGGCCTGAGTCCTTGCGGAATCTCATCTTTCTTTTTCTTTCCTAGTATTGTGTTGTACAAGGTTATTAAATGTCCACAGGATACATGTACTAGGTTCCGTAGTTCGGACAAGGTTATTATTTGCCCGCAGGAGAGTCATGTATCAGTTACACTGGAATAATATTCACTTAAGTTTGTCAACGTTCACTTCTGTAATTGTTTTAATAACCATACGACAAATTGTCCAAAGGTAACATATATATTATGATTGTCAAAATAATTGTAACACCACAAGTATAGTCTGTTAATGCATTACACATTTGTCTTTTATGCAATTAGATAATGTTCTAGCCCACATTGTGTTACACATATATCATGTATATACAAATGTATATGTAGCCCCATTAAGGGGGGGTTGCAGCTCCTTAATCACCCTCTGCATCCCAAAATGTGTCATCCCCCTCACGCTTTACTAAGAGATAAGCCTAAATGTATTTTGTTTGTCTGTATTTTTGTTATTTGTTTTTATGGTTTTTGAAGGCCTCATGGAAGATTAGTTAACATGTTATTGTTAAATGAGTTACCTTCGTTAAATAAAGAATTTTATTTTCTTATTATTATTTATAAGCTATTATTGACCTTTATATGATTATTATAGTCTAGATCAGCTGCTGGATTCTAATATTGAAATAACAGCATATTCTTTGGCAGTCTATTTTTTTATTTAGTTATAGAAAATGATATATGTATACAATATCTGAAGGTGCTATACTTATTTGAGTTATGAAAGTATTTGAATGACATTGTTTTCCCTTCTTTTTGTAAGGAAACTATTGCTAAAAAGCAATGCCAGCCAGAGTTCCAGATGATGCCCCTCATATTGGGGAGGAAGAGAATACAAGCTATGCCACCTTCGTTCCTGACATCTCTCAACAGGAAATCACAACAGATGATGTTGTTATTAGTGGTATTTCTTGTCGACTACCAGAATCGAACAACATTGAAGAATTCAGACAACATTTGATAAACAAAGAGGACATGGTGACAGATGATGAAAGAAGATGGCCAAAAGGTTTTTAAAATTGTTTAGTGAAAGTTTGAACTTTATGTTGATCCCACTTGTTTATTTTGTTCTAGAATAAGTGCTGTCCCTTGTTCAGGTTTATAAAATGTCAAAGAGAGGACAGTTAGTGAAATTGTGAAAATGGAATTTCTACCTGAAATTTGCAGCATCTGATTTTAAATGGAAATTGGTTAACCTTAACAGTATAAAGTAGCAATAAGTAATGCTACACAGAAGAGTTACAGGGATGGGGTAACATTAGGATTAGGATACCCCTTTAGATCACAAGCTAGCTAGATAATGTAAAAAATTCGCCTCGGGTCATACATGATAAAATCTGACAGGAACAAAAGTTCATAGAATGTCGAGATCTTCTTGAATTATTCTCTCCGGGCACTCCAACTTCCTCCACCGATAAAAATGACCGCCACAAAATAGCACAGTAGTGCTGAAAGTTGGGTTATAAACACCAATCAATCAATCAGTCTATCTTTTTTAAAATTTTCAATATAAAGCACTTATGAATAAAATATTATAGCCTAAATAAACCATTTTGCAGTAATCAATTAATTTTGATACCAACCAAAAAACGAACCTTTATTATTTCCCCTATTGTAATAGTAATTAAACTCTTATCTGTGGGTGCACAATTATAATTAAGATATTACATACAAGAACAATGTCAACATTTATTGTTACTACTTTTAGGATTGTATGGTTTACCTCCAAGAAATGGGAAGTTAAAAGATATCACCAAGTTTGATGCAGCCTTCTTTGGTGTCCATCCAAAACAGGCCAACAGTATGGACCCCCAGCTGAGATTATTGCTTGAAGTTACTTATGAATCCATAATAGATGCAGGTACTCATCAATTTTGTCATTCACTTTTCTAGTACAAGATTAATTTACTAGATTTTGCTATAGCCTTTGTTAAAGGATATCGAATCAATGGTAGAATGTCATTTTCATTTTGATGTGCAAACATATGAATTAATTTTTGGTTTTTTTTGGGCATGATGTTAAACAATACTACTGTATTAAACATTTACAGTCTTCACGAAAAACTTTTAATTCTACAGGCCCAGAGCTCAATTTTTGGAAAATTTTAGTTAGATTCTGTTGGCCTGTACAGATGATTTTTGACAGGCCAGACAGCAATTTTACAAGCCTGGGCTGCTCCGGGGCCTGTGGTTGAGCATGAAGACTGCATTTATATAATAATTAAGTATGTTTAAACAGCAATATGAAAAGTCTGTGAAATCAACACATTGAGGATCAATAGTTAATGATATATACATTGCAATACATGTCAAGTGTTTGCCATAGAAGGCAGAAGGTTCATGTACTGAATTGATGATCTACCATTCAGAGTCTGTACAAAGTCTATATATAAAGGATATTTGTTCATTTGTTGTATTTCTTACATTTTAAAGAGAATTTTCTATTTTTCATTCCAGGTGTTAACCCAGATTCCATTAGAGGGTCTAAAACAGGTGTTTTTATAGGTTGTAGTGCTTCAGAGGCACATGATGCTTGGTCATGTGACCCAGAGAAAACTGTTGGTTACAGTATGACAGGATGTACAAGATCAATGTTTGCTAACAGGTTGTCTTTCTTTTTTGACTTCAAAGGTTCGTTGAATGTTCATGTGTTACACATGTAAGGGTATATTCATTCTGATGTAGAACATGTAGAATTACAAAAAAAAAAACATAAAAGAACATATAGTGTGGATTCATTTATTTTTGTGGGTACCAATTTTTGCAGATAATGGAAAAATTGTATTTTCGTTGATATTTGATTTTTTTGGTTTTACAAAAGTCTGCATTCAAACCTGTAAAAATTTTTTCTTTGTTTTAAGGATTGAATGCTTCTTTTTGTACATTTATTGGGCTGTAAAAGCGTTGACCGAAGTACAACGCTTTTACAACCCTATAAAATTACTAAAAGAAGCTTTCAATACTTATAATTTTTTTGCTAGGATCATGAAAACATGATTTCTATCAAGTTTTTCTTTTATTTACCTGTGCACTTTATTGTGGAAGCTTGTGTCGTCATGAATGTTACATTTCATTTTGAAATGAAGGTTAATTTCAGAATGACACGAGATTGCTGTTAGCCAATCAAAATAACGTATTATAATGAAACATACATGTAATGTAATTATGAATATTTAAATTTGTGGTTCACCTTTACCCACGAAATCCATGAAAATTGGAATCCCACGAAAAATAATGTATCCACAGTACTGGTAATATAAGGGAGCTACCATTTGATTTTTATGAGGGGGGCTAGGATGAAAAATTTTGTCCTGCATTTTTTTTTAGTTGTAATCTCTGTCCTGCCTTTTTATTTTTCACTCTATTCGGTCCTGCCTTTTTATTTTTCACTCTATTCGGTCCTGCCTTTTTTTTATTAGTTTATCCTGACTTTTTTTACATAAATTGTCATCCTGATTTTTTTTTTACTCAAATTTCATCCTAGCCCCCCCCATAAAAATCAAATGGTAGCTCCCTAAATCAGTACAGGAAAGGCACTTTTAAAAACAAACACTTAAATAATGATAACAAAGAGAGTAAAAAGAACACAAATACAAGCAAAACAATAGTTAACAATGCCTTATCAGAGACTGCTTGCAGTTACTGAAAGCAAGCTCAAAGTTGCTTTATCTGCTGATATGAAATCATGTGCCCAAGTATACTCTAAATTCACATATACATTTAATGTGTACATTGAATTAAAAAGAATTAAACTTTGGTTTTATCAAATTGAATTTAAAGTCATATATAGCATGATATCGAGGAAAATTTAAGTGTTGCCACGAATAATGCAGAGGGAAGAACTAAAATTTTCAACTCAAATTTGCAGATTAAACATTGCTGGGCTAAATTTGAGACAAAGTGTATATAAATTATGGTGTTAGCCCTGTATAACCACAGGTTATCTGATGGTGAACATCTGTTGTAATTATGCAACATGACAGTTTTAACTTGAGTCTTTTTTACAACTTGGGAGGATGCAACATATTGAATTAGTTTTCATAAAATATTTCAGGTCCCAGTTTTGCCATAGACACTGCCTGTTCCTCCAGCTTGTTAGCCATGGACCAAGCATTACACAGCATTAGACAAGGTCACTGTGATTCAGCCATTGTGGGTGGTTGTAATTTGTGTCTAAAACCAACTACATCACTACAATTCCAGAAACTTGGAATGCTGTCAAAAGAAGGAACTTGTAAATCTTTTGATGCTTCAGGTATGTATTCAGGAATGAAAAACATTGTAGAAACGATGTACAGTATACTTTTTAGCTCACCTGGCCCACAGGGCCAAGTGAGCTTTTCTCATCACTTGGTATCTGTCTTCGTCCGTCATCGTTAACTTTTACAAAATTCTTCTCATCTGAAACCACTGAAACAAATATATCCAAACTTGGCCATATTCATCATTGGGGTATCTAGTATATAAAATGTGTCCGATGACCCCCACCTGTCAACCAAGATGGCCGACATTGCTGAAAATAGAACATAGGGGTAAAATGCATGCAAGTTTTGTCTATTATTTTGAAAACCGTAATAAATAGAGAAAATCTGATTGGAGCAGAAATGTTAGGAATGTTGAGCTGTCAGACAACTTCTTCTAGGAGTTATTGCCCTTAAATGACAAATTTTAGTATATTTTTTTCATTTTGGCCTATTATCTTGAAAACTATAATATATACATGTAGAGAGAAACTTTAAATTGCAGGAGTCTGATCATATTTACGAAATACATGGAATCTCTCGATCCATGGGTATAAATGTTCAACTGTTTCGATTGCCTTCTTTTTTGTTAAGTATACAAAATATGTATGTGCAATATATGTACATTGTCTGAAAATATATAATTTTTTCATCACCTTTAGAAAGAGTACTAAAAGTGAGGCTCCCTGAGCATTTATCCTGTTTTGTAGCGAGTTCAAATAAAATTTATATGAATTGGTCATGTTGGATATAAAAAAATGAAAATGTTTTTTTTTATTATTTGTAGGTGATGGATACTGCAGAAGTGAAGGTGTTGTAGCTATTTATTTACAGAAACAAAATGTTGCTAAGAGAATATATTCAACAATTGTAAATTCTAAGACAAACTCTGATGGCAGCAAAGAACAAGGTATCCATTATTACTAAGTATTTTTCATGTTTTTAGGGAGCTACCATTTGATTTTTATTGGGGGAGGGGGGGGGGGGGGGGAGGGGCTAGGATGAAATTTGAAAAAAATAGGCAGGACAGGAGTTTTGAGTAAAAAAAAAGGCAGGATGAGACACTTTGCAAAAAAAAAAAGGCAGGATGACAATTTTTGTAAAAAAAAGTCGGGATAAACTAAGAAAAATAAAAGGCAGGACCTAATAGAGTGAAAAATAAAAATGCAGGACAAAATTTTTCATCCTAGCCCCCCATAAAAATCAAATGGCAGTTCCCTTAGACAGAAAAGTATGAGTATTACTTGATAAATGGTTATTTCATAAAGAAAAATTGCTTCTAAAGATTTTGGTGAGATAAGACATTTTAAAATTTCTGCACAAAAAAAAAGGGTAAAAACCCTTTTTTCCATTTGTTCCATTAGTTGATATAGGCAAGCGTTTGATTTTATGGGCTTCCCCTTTTTACATTTGCCTTGGCATTCAGCATTTCTGTTAATACTTTTTAATATCTGATAAGATTTGCTAAATTTGTCCTTAGTCACAATGCAAGTGGGAAAACACATTTTGGTTGAGGAATCAAGAAATATATCAATTGTTAAAAGATGTACTGTGGCCTTTGTATTTTAACTAGAATCATACTTTGGTAGGCATATTTTTTCAGCCCTTATTGTCTGTTGCACACAAAAAAGCCATAAGCAGCACTCTTCACAAATGAATACAAGGACATAGTTCTTTTATTAATAGCCCATAGGCAGTTATAATGTGTCAACCTTTTTAATAAGTGAATTTAGCTTAAAGCATGATAGAAAAACACAAAAAGTCTTGACTTTGCATAAATATGAAACTAAGATTCTTATTTCCAGGAATTACCTTTCCTTCTGGTTCTGTACAAAAACAGTTATTAAATGAAGTTTACAGTGAAGCCTGTATTGATCCAACCTCTGTAGAGTATGTAGAGGCTCATGGAACTGGTACCAAAGCTGGTGACCCACAAGAGCTTAATGCTATCTGTGATGTGTTTTGTAAAGACAGATCAACACCGCTTTTGATTGGTTCGATCAAATCTAATATGGGCCATCCAGAGCCAGCCTCAGGTGTGTAAAAATATTTATTGATACTAGATCCAGAGTTTGACTATTGAACTTCTTGCTATAAATTCCAATAATGAAAGTGCATAGAACATGTAGAATGAAGAAACACATTTAAATTTAACACTGAAAATTATGAGAGAAAGAAGACAAGACTTGTGTAATGTTTTGAAATTGTAGCGTTTTTAGGGGGAAAGTTACTCAGAAAGAATAAAAACAAATGTTACAGAATAGTTTTTTTCTCACTTTAATATGTCAAATTAAATGTCTCCATTTTTCGAGAAACTAGTTTAAAGAAATACTATTTCTAGCGAGCATGTATTCTTGGAATTCAACTACCACTTAAAATAATAATGCATTATAGGTTTGGCAGCAGTAACAAAACTTATAATTGGTATGGAAGACAAACAAATGCCAGCAAATCTACACTATGAAACACCAAACACTGAAATCCCAGGTCTTACTGATGGCAGATTGGAAGTTGTAACAGAAAGAACACCTCTAAATGGTGGCTTGGTAGCTGTCAATTCTTTTGGATTTGGAGGTTCAAATGTTCATGCAGTATTAAAACCCAATATTGACAGTGACTCTCATGCCTGTGACCTATCTAAAAGACTTTTTCTGTATTCTTCAAGAACTAAACAGGGTTTAGAGAAAGTTCTGTCATCAGCCGAGGATCAAAGCAAGGATATTCATTTTCATTCTCTACTAAATGGATCAAGGAACTGCAATCATTTGTACAGAGGTTTTAGCATCCTTAATGCAGAAAACAAAATTCAGGAAATTCAGGTATGGTGATAGTGACCAGAATCTTTAAAATTAAGGTCTAGATGCCGGGGGGTTCTTGAATTCTGTATTCTTGAATTTTTTAAGCCACTTTTCTCTATTCTTCATATTTTAGCACCTTATTATTCACTTTTCTTTATTTTTTTTGGCCTGTTTTCTCTATTTTTTTTTAAAGATATTTCTTGTCCTTTGTTCTGCACTTTTTACCCATTTTTCTCTATGATGTAAACCCCATCCATGATAAATTTTAATGATATTGTTAGATTTAAAGACCTTTTTCTTTACAGTCAGTACCGCAAGATGAAAAACGTCCAGTTTGGTTTGTTTTTGCCGGAATGGGAACACAATGGTGTGGTATGGGTAAAATGATGATGGTTATTCCTAAATTTAAGAAGTCTATATTGAAGTCTGATGGAGTGCTACGAGTATATGGTGTAGAACTTTACAAATTATTGACAGAAGGAACAGACGATGATTTTAATGATACAATCAATTCTTTTGTTGGGATTGCTGCAATACAGGTATCAAATTAATGTGCTATTAAGTCAACTTTTCCCATGTATAATTGGCTTTGCAAAATTTTCCCAAATAGGAATAGATATTTAATTGGTGCTGATACATGTAGTTCCTGTATCTTATTTTGACTGTTCTCAAATGAAAATAATGTAATGGAAAACTGTAATACATGTAGCTCCTGTATCTTATTTTGACTGTTCTCAAATGATAATAATGTAATGGAAAGCTATAATACATGTAGTTCCTGTTTCTTATTTTGACTGTTCTCAAATGAAAATGATACAATGGAAAATAAAGGATGATTTGGTCATAAAGACTACTGGTAATGTAAATTTGACTCTTTAGAGTGTAGGAGTTTTCAATTTATTTTAAAGGATGACAGCACATAAATATGGCTACTTTGATTTCTTCTGTAAGACCCTTGCTCTGTTTCTTTGCTGTTTTGTTTATGATGAAAATGCACAGCTGTTGTGATTAGGGATTCAAAATCAAAGACGAGTGTAGAGAGAATTCTATACTAAAAAAAATTAAACAAAAAGTTTCTTTGGATGATAGTTGACTTGAAATACAGCAGAAATTTTTGCCCTAATAGAAATAATATATGCTGTTGTTTTGCAGTGTTAATTGTTATTATCTATCTCTTTGTCCACTTTTCAGTTTCTTTTCAACCAATATATTTAATGAAAAACTTTTTTGGTCTCGAGTTAACATTAAATGTTTTCCATTGAATATTAATCAACTAACAATAAATCAGTTCCATTAAAAATATTTTATTTTTTCAGGTGGCATTAGTTGATGTTATCTTGGCCATGGGTATCAACCCAGATGGTATAGTTGGTCATTCAGTAGGAGAGTTGGGATGTGCCTATGCTGATGGCTCTCTTACAGCAGAAGAAGCTGTCCTTGCAGCTTACTGGAGAGGCAGATGTATCAAAGAGGCTAAATTGCCACCAGGTGGCATGGCAGCTGTTGGTATGTTTCAGATTTTTATTTTTAGAAAAAAGATTGAGACATTTCTTTATATAATGACCATCTTTTCAAAAATAACAAACAGTTTACTTGCTATATATTTGTAAAATTTTAATAGGATATTTTTTTTTCTTTTATTGTTGCTAACAAAGGAAGAGATAAATTTTGATTCATGCATCACTTGCTATAATTACACCATATAGGAAATCCATTAACTTAAAAAAATTTCACATTACCGGGTAAGTTCTTTCTAGCTGAATTTGCAGCAACTTGATTTTGCAATTTTTTTACTCTGTTTGTGTATTTATATGACAAGATCCAAGATTGACATATTCACAATTATATATCTACTTGCAAAATTAAATCCCTCTTGAAAATTAGTAATTTTACAGTTTTTTTTATATCCTTATATAGAATTTCATTGTAGCAACTTTTGAATATTATTGTCAGTTGGAACTTGATTTTCATCAAGAAACATATATTTTTGAAATTCATTTCAAATGTTTAGTTTTGTAAATGATAATACTGCTCGTATAGGTTTGTCATGGGAAGAAGCCAGACAGCAATGTCCCCCAGGTGTCGTACCTGCCTGTCACAATTCAGAAGATACAGTAACAGTATCTGGACCTGCAGCTGCAGTATCAGAATTTGTTAAAGAACTCAAGGGGAGACAAATCTTTGCTAAGGAAGTCAATAGTTCTGGTGTAGCCTTCCATTCTTATTACATGGCACAAACAGCACCAACACTGAAGTCTGCTTTATTAAATGTAAGTCAGTGCAAAAAGGGCAAAATAGATATACAATTATGTTGGTTTATTTTCAAGATTTTGTTGCATCATGATGTTTTCTAACTTTTCTGTGTCAAGTTTGAAAATTTTATTTTCTTTTTCTCTCGAGTAAAAATACTATTGAATATAAACATTTTAAAATGATAATTAAGCTTTTATAAGACTTATTAAAATGGATAAGAAATAAATCTTGGTATGAAGAGTGAAGTATTTATAAAGCAAAATGTTATTTGAAGACGATGAGAAATTATTGAAAATATTACTTTTTTTTCTAATCGGTTTCACATTTTTTTTAGATACAGCTGCAGTACTGCTCTTTAAGCATGGCCTTGTTAGCATAATTTTTTGTCCAATTTGTTTTTCTTGCAGAAGATCATTTTGATTATCGCTGTAACTTTCAGTTAACACCAATATTTATCTAAAAATATGACCCATTTTATCTTTCAGATAATTGTCCCTAAACAAAGAAGCAGGAAGTGGATAAGTTCCTCTATCCCAGAATCCAACTGGCACTCAGATCTAGCCAAATATTCGTCTGCTGAGTATCATGTCAACAACTTAGTTAGCCCTGTTCTGTTCCAGGAGGCCCTGAAACATGTACCTCACAATGCTGTTGTTATAGAGATAGCACCTCATTGTTTACTTCAGGCCATTTTGAAGAGATCTCTAGGACCGAAGTGTACATTTGTTGGACTCATGAAAAGAGGTCATCAGGATAATGTGGAATTCTTCCTGACAAGTCTTGGAAAGTATGTAAATTTTTAAATCCTTCTTTCAGATAAAAGAAATTTTGAATATGACATTCATTTAGTGCATGAGGTACGTAATCTCTACAGTATGCTACATACACATAAATAAACAAAACAAAATTTATTTTACAAAATGATGGGCTCATTTTAAGTGAATACTATAAGAATAGTTTTGGTAAAGCTGTGAAATTTCAATTCTTAGATCTTTGGTGAGAAACTTTGCTTTGAGGGTCAGGATGCAGATCAGCAGTAACTTCACCATTCTTTCATTACCATATATTGCTTTATTGTTTATTTCTGTCCTATGCTTTGAAGTTAACATGTCAGCCACACATTAATGTATCCAAATGAAATATTCAAGGTTGTACATTAGTAATCAATAAAGAATAAGATATTTTTCAAGCTAATCAGAATACAAATGTTTAAAAGGACAGGTAGTCTTACAAAAGTTCAACGCAGGATTTGTATCTCTTGAAAGATCTCTAAACAATTTCACATATAAAGTTTGGATTTTTACTTTTCAGATGCTTCCTAAATGGAGTGAACATGGACCCATTAAAGCTCTGTAATTCAGTTCATTTTCCTGTACCAAAAGGAACCCCAATGATTTCTCCTTTAGTAGGATGGGATCATGAAGTATCATGGGATGTACCCGCAGCTGAAGATTTTCCAACAGGGTCATCAGGGTCACATGGTGGTGCCACCTATGAAATTGACATTTCATTGAATTCTCCTGATAATTATCTGATTGGTCACACCATTGAGGGGCGTGTCTTATTCCCTGCCACTGGTTACTTAGTATTAGCTTGGAGATCACTTGCTAAGATGAAAGGTTACGTGTATGATGAGATGCCTGTCAAGTTTGAGAATGTCAACATATACAGAGCTACCATATTGCCATCTGAAGGTAGACTTATATAATGGTTATTTCCTAGGTCTTTTTTTTATGGGATCATACCTCTTATATCCTGTATTTTCTAATACTGTGGATTCATTATTATTTGTGGGACACCAATTTTCATGGATTTTATTGGTATAGGTGCATGTCCACAAAATCGTTTAATGAAATACAAATGATCTATGTGCTTGTATGCAAACTTTTCAAAACCACAAAATCAACTATTCATGAAAGCTTGTATGCAAACTTTTCAAAACCACAAAATCAACTATTCATGAAATTACATTTTTTCTCATTCCATGAAAAGTTTCATCGCATGATGATTTTTAAAACAGCTCTTGAAGAAATTAAAATAGAATTGGCCAGTTGCAAGAAAAAGATTGTAAATTATGAACTTTTATACACTGTTTTTAAAAGTAATTTATTTATTTTCTTATTTTACTAGGTAAAGTTAAGTTTAAAGTGAATGTAATGGAATCATCCGGATCTTTTGAGATCACAGAGAGTGATATGTTAATATGTAGTGGAGTTATATCTGTGTTATCTGCCCCTGTTGACACGGTTGACCGGAGCCATGAAGAAGAATTACCTCTGACATCATCTGATGTGTATAAGGAGTTGAGACTCAGGGGATACGATTATGGACCAGACTTCAGAGGCATTCTACGAACAAATATTGAAGGTATTAGATATTAGACTTTTGATGTGAAGCATGATTTGATTTTAAATGACACTGAAAGGAAAAAAACACTTCAAAAACAAGTTGTTAAAGTTAATAAATGGTATTACTTAAAAGAAAACAGTAGTTAGTTATAATTTCATGGAAAAAAAAAGAAAAATACATAATTTAGATAATGCTGCATTATTGCCTGTTTGGGTTGTAGTTTGCCCCCTTTCATTGCCAAAAAACTAAAAATAGTATGTTTTTCACAATTTATATAAATTTTTAGTATAGAATCATCAAAAAACTGTTTTGCCTTGCTCCGCTCAGTGGTATATATTCAATTACCAATAATTATGACCCTCATTTTCAAAAATCCTGTATCCGCCTCTGATTGCTTAATATTAAGAGTTTTAAAAGCCTTTAGAGTTATGTAATATATCTTAATTACTATAATTACAGGCGACACAGGTGAATTGTTGTGGAATGGTAACTGGGTGTCGTACATAGACACAATGCTACAGATGTCAATATTGGGTGTGTCTGATGGTTGTCTCAGGCTACCCACCAGGATAACTGCCATGTCGGTTGACCCCACCATCCAGGAGAACCATGTGTATCAAACAAATGATGGCCACAGTGGTAGGTCCTTTTTGTTTTAATTTAGAAAATTTTTTGTTTCTAATACTTAATTTGGTCATCAACGATGGTCTGGATGGGGTTTACAGAATAGGGAATAATGGGACAAAACATAAAGAATAGATAAAAATAGGCCAAGAAAAAAAAAGAATAGAAAATAATGGGCAAAAACCTAGTTTGCTTTGTATAATTGTTCTATGAGGCCCAAAATTCTCAGTTCAAAATGTATATTAATGCTGACGATATTCTGTCATGGCTATTCCAAAAAAAAAAAAACAATATGGGGTGGGGGTTAGAAGGCACTTCATTTTATGGCCATCGCCCATACAATTTCATTTTACTTTGTCACCTGCCCCCATCCATACAAAAATAAAATGTATATGTTACCTTAAATACTGTTATTGTAAAAATGGATTAGTCAGTGATACATATTGTATACTGCATTATTTTCTATATTTAACCCCTTGATACCCTTGTTGGGTAGTAGTGTAGTATGTAAAATCCTGACTGAAAAATAAAATAATTCAAGTGCCATCCAACCCCCCCAATTTTTTTTTTCTGGAATAGCCCTCAGATATTTACCTTCTCAAGACAAGACATATCCTTTTATAATGTGTATTTTCTTTCCTCAATTAGTTTTTCTACAAGTGAAACAAATTAATATAACTTTAATGAAAAAATATACATATTTTTCAGTGACATTTGTAAAAATTGACAAAGAACTTAACACTTGCACCTCTGGTGGAGTTGAAATTCTTGGTCTCCATGCAACAGTGGCGCCACGTCGGCATCAACAAGCTGAACCAGTGCTGGAGGAATATTGTTTTGTGCCTTATACATGCAATAACCTTATAGACAATGATCTCCAAAACTATCTAAATAGCTGTTCTGCTTATGCCATCAATAGGCTTATGGTTAGATGCAATAACAAATTGAATCAATCAAAAATTGACCCAGTCAGTATTTTCTTGGAACAGCTGGAGAATGGAAATTTCTTATCTGAAAAGTTCTCTGAATTTGAACAATTAGATGGCGATTTATATTTGAAATTAAGAAGCATATTTGAGGAACTCGATGATAGTGGAATAGAGAATGGACATTTAGATTCCCAAGAAGATGTGAGTTCCTTAATGTCTCGTCCTGAAATACTCAAACCTTGTTTAGACATTGTCATTGAAAATAGTTTGTCTCACTCATTCAGTATTCTAGAAGTTGGTGCCAGCAGAAGATCAATGTATGATAACATTGTCCCATTGGTTAATTCTCAACCAATGATAAACGTAGCTTATTCGGTAGCTGATAAAAAGGGCAGTGGAATAGAGGACTCCAAGCATGAATTAGATCATGTTGAATGGGATATTACTTCAGATCCTCCATCGGACTTGAAAAAAGTTGACATTTTAGTTGCCAGGAATGTTCTTCATAAAGAAAGCAATATTGCAAAAACATTATCAAATCTGTCATCTGCGATAACAGGAAATGGCTTCATTCTGATAGAAGAAACAACAAATAATTTTCCTATAGCATTTTCATCAGACAGACTTTGGCAAGATGTACTGCAGATTGATGATGAACGTAGTTGTTACTGTTACTGTTCTGAGCAGCAATGGTGTAAGATATTTAAAGAAGCTGGATACGAAATCATTTTAAAACGTTCTTGTCATTTGTCCACATTGTTCTTAATCCGTCCAAGTAGAAATGCTATCAGAGATGTGGTAAAAGAAGTACTTGTTGATGATTTGAACGGCTCCTGGTTTAATTCCATGAAACAGGAAGTGATGAATGTGAAAGACAAGAATCTTTGGCTGTTGGTGAACTCTGAACCTATGAATGGGATTATGGGAATGTTTAATTGTCTGAAGCAGGAACCTGGTGGAGAAAAGTTGAGGTAACTAGAATTTTACTACTTGTATTTGTAAATATTGAAAAGTTTTTAAAAAGAGGAAGCAGTATTATTCTTATCTAAAAATGCTGCATTTCATCCTTTACCTTTAGTGTTTCATCAAAGCCAGGGTTAGTAATTTTCTTTGTATTTCAGTGGACATTTGTCCATTCAGATATTTGAATCATACATTATGAAAATTATTTGATTCTGTTTAATTTATTGTGTTATTTCAAAAAATTTTTAAAAAGTTAAAACACTATATAAAAAACTCCAGAGAAATTTGCATTCTTTAAGCTTATAATAACTTGATTTTCCTTCTTTAAGGAAACTTGATATATCACTCAAAATATTTATCTTTGGTTTTTTATAAAGTAAAATTTGTCTAGCTAAACTGCATGTTTACTTCAGCATGTTCAGCAAGAAATCTCATTTATTTTTTGTAGTATTTCATATTTATGTACATTTTAGGTGTATTTTCAACTGTGATAAGGCTATGCTGGATGTTTCAGTAGAAAATGAAACCTTTAAACAACTGATACAGAAAGACCTGATGGTAAATGTTTATAAAAATGGACAATGGGGATCTTTCAGACATCTCCCAATTACAAAAGGTAAGTTTTATGTTAAAAACTTGTGAGTTAATTCTATGTTTCAACAATTGTTTCTTAGGTTTAACTTTTGGTTCTAGTGCTCTTGTAAAGTGTGAACAAGTTTTCAAATTTTTCTGGATGTTATTGGGCAGAAAAAGGGACAACCTCGAAAAATTTCAGATTTTCTTTGGATGCTATTGGGTAGAAAGAGGGACAACCTAAATATTATTATACTTCAAGTCTTCTAAATGTTAAAATTTAAACTAGAACATGCTTTGAAGCTTTTTTTGTAGAGACTTGATTTATTGTCCATGATTCTAGTATTAAACTGTTCATTTGACTTATCTGCCAAAATTTTGGGCCCTGGTGGTAGGTGATGGGGGCATTAGGTTTTACCCTTGTCAGTACGTACGTCCCTAAATTGGTTTCCATTCGCTCACTTTAATTTGCCTCAACCAAATATTGTGAAACTTATACACAATGCTTATTTATACCACCAAACACAGATAAAGTTCGATTTGGGTGGGATTACTTTCACCATTCTCAAGTTATGTCCCTTTATTAATGGAAAAATTGCAGAATTTGCTGTATATTTGCTAGCAGGGGTATCTATGTCCTATGGACATATTCTTGTATTAACTTTACATTTTTTAATTTGTATTTTGTAGGAATATTAAACAATAAAAAGCCATGTCAACATGCATACATCAATGTGCAGACAAAAGGTGATCTATCTAGTCTGACCTGGATTGAATCCCCACTCAAGTATTACAGAGGAGATGAAACCAAACATCTTTGTCATGTCCACTATGCAGCATTGAATTTCAGAGATGTCATGTTAGCTACAGGCAGACTGCCAGCTGATGCTATCCCAGGGGACCTTGCAGCACAAGATTGCATATTGGGAATGGAAGTATCTGGATTAGATGAAAAGGGGAATAGAGTTATGGGACTTGTCCCAGCTAAGGTATTTTGTTTTAGAAATTTAAAATATAAACTGTTGTTCGAACAAATATTTGTGTTAAACATGTGTTATGATGTAGTAACTTGATACTGTAAATTCAGAAATTATTGTGAGGTTTTTTATTAATGCGACTGGATGAGTATTGCAGTAATAAGAACTCACTTTCTGAATCTGATATATATATATATATGGAATATGTCAATATAATGGAATTCTATGCGACTGTCATACAAGTGAGAGGTTTAGCTAGCTATAAAACCAGGTTTAATCCACTGTTTTCTATATAAGAAGGTGCCTGTACCAAGTCAGGAATATAACAGTTATTTTCTATTTGTTTGATGTAATTTAGCTTTTGATTTTTATTTTTGTCGAGCCTGCGACTTTTGAGATCCTAGATTCCGTCGTCATCGTTGGCTGTGGCAGCGTCGGAGTCCACAAATATTCATTTTGTGGTTAAGGTTTCGGAACTTTCTTAAACTATCCTGGATTTCTACCAAACTTGGACAGAAGCTTGTTTATGATCATAAGATAGTATCCAGAAGTAAATTTTGTAAAAAAAAAATCCTGTTTATCCGTATTTTACTTATAAATGGACTTAGTTTTTCTTCCAGTTAACATTACATTCACTCTGTGGTTAAAGTTCTTAAAATTTTAATAACTTTTTTAAAATATCCTGGATTTCTACCAAACTTGGACAGAAGCTTGTTTATGATCATAAGATAGTATCCAGAAGTAAATTTTGTAAAAAAAAAAATCCTGCTTATCCGTATTTTACTTATAAATGGACTTAGTTTTCCTTCCAGTTAACACTACATTCACTCTGTGGTTAAAGTTTTTAAAACATTTATTAGATTCATAAACCATTTCAAACGTTTTATTTCATTAACTGTAAATCTATTATGTGCATTCCCCTATCACACTGAAAACATAGACAACAGCAAAAGTAGGCGAGACACTGGGTTCCGCAGAACCCTTATGAATTTTTGATAAAGGACTTTCAGTTTTGAATTTTCCTTGGAGTTCAGTACTTTTTATATCTCTACGCCAGCTTTTCCTGAAATCGCAATAATAAATATCACATTTTTGTCCATTCTTCAAAAATCGCATTAACAAATGCATGCAATAATTTCTGAATTTACAGTATTATATTTTGTTGTTGAATATAAGTGTCGTGAGATTTATTATGGTTTAATGAAAGATGAAATTCAGTCGGGAAATTGCTGTTTAATTTATAGATATCTTTATATATTTACATTATTACCATGCAACTTAAAAATGGAATAGCTGTTTTCGTTAGATGATTAAAATTTGTCAACTTATATACATAAATCCTCTAGCATCACTAAAGAGACATTAATTGTAGAAATGTGCATCTGGTGCTGTAAAATTTGTACCGTAATTTTTTTTAAGTAAACTGCTTGAAGCCAAAATCTCTCTTATGTACAGTTAAGTAGAGAATCAGGATATCAATTACTGGTAAATACAGATCACAATAAAATGCTTCGCTGGGCGCAGCTTGATACGACCGCAGAGGTCGAACCCTGAACAGTTGGGGCAGGTATGGACACAACATTCAAGCTTGATACAGCTCTGAATTTGGATTGTGATTAAATATTTGACACAGCATAGGTTTCTGACACAGAAAGAATGTGGTCTAAGAACTTCAATTTTTTTAATTTACCTATTATGGTCCAATGTCCAAAATCAAAATACATGTTTAGATTCAGCATATCAAAGTACCCCAAGAATTCAATTTTTGTTGAAATCAAACTAAGTTTAATTTTGGACCCCAACTTGGACAAACTTGAAAACTGGTCCCATAATCAAAAATCTAAACACATGTTTAGATTCAGCATATCAAAGTACCCCAAGAATTCAATTTTTGTTAAAATCAAACTAAGTTTAATTTTGGACCCTTTGGACCTTAATGTAGACCAATTTAAAAATGGGACCCAAAATTAAAAATCTAAAATCACGGTTAGATTTGGCATATCAAAGAACCCCAATAATTCAATTTTTGATGAAATCAAACAAAGTTTAATTTTGGACCCTTTTGAACTCAATATGAACCAATTTGATAGCGGGCCCACAAATAAAAAATCTAAATACATGGTAAGATTCAGCATATCAAAGAACCCCATATGTTCAATTTTTGTTGAAATCAAACAAAGTTTAATTTTGGACCCCAATTTGGACCAACTTGAAAACTGGGCCAAAAATCTAAAATCTAAATACATGTTTAGATTCAGCATATCAAAGAACCCCAAGAATTCAATTTTTGTTAAAATCAAACTAAGTTTAATTTTGGACCCTTTTGACCTCAATGTGGACAAAGTTGATAACGGGGCCCAAAAATCAAAAATCTAAATACATGGTTAGATTCAGCATATCAAAGAACCCCATATATTCAATTTTTGTTGAAATCAAACAAAGTTTAATTTTGGACCCCAATTTGGACCAACTTGAAAACTGGGCCACAAATAAAAAATCTAAATACATGGTTAGATTCAGCATATCAAAGAACCCCATATATTCAATTTTTGTTGAAATCAAACAAAGTTTAATTTTGGACCCCAATTTGGACCAACTTGAAAACTGGGCCACAAATAAAAAATCTAAATACATGGTTAGATTCAGCATATCAAAGAACCCCATATATTCAATTTTTGTTGAAATCAAACAAAGTTTAATTTTGGACCCCAATTTGGACCAACTTGAAAACTGGGCCCATTATCAAAAATCTAAACACATGTTTAGATTCAGCATATCAAAGAACCCCAAGAATTCAATTTTTGTTAAAATCAAACTAAGTTTAATTTTGGACCCTTTTGACCTCAATGTGGACAAAGTTGATAACGGGGCCCTAAAATCAAAAATCTAAATACATGGTTAGATTCAGCATATCAAAGAACCCCATATATTCAATTTTTGTTGAAATCAAACAAAGTTTAATTTTGGACCCTTTTGACCTCAATATGAACCAATTTGATAGCGGGGTCCACAAATAAAAAATCTAAATACATGGTTAGATTCAGCATATCAAAGAACCGCATATATTCAATTTTTGTTGAAATCAAACAAAGTTTAATTTTGGACCCCTACTTGGACCAACTTGAAAACTGGGCCCATTATCAAAAATCTAAACACATGTTTAGATTCAGCATATCAAAGAACCCCAAGAATTCAATTTTTGTTAAAATCAAACTAAGTTTAATTTTGGACCCTTTTGACCTCAATGTGGACAAAGTTGATAACTGGGCCCAAAAATCAAAAATCTAAATACATGGTTAGATTCAGCATATCAAAGAACCCCATATATTCAATTTTTGTTGAAATCAAACAAAGTTTAATTTTGGACCCTTTTGACCTCAATATGAACCAATTTGATAGCAGGGTCCACAAATAAAAAATCTAAATACATGGTTAGATTCAGCATATCAAAGAACCCCATATATTCAATTTTTGTTGAAATCAAACAAAGTTTAATTTTGGACCCCAATTTGGACCAACTTGAAAACTGGGCCACAAATTAAAAATCTAAATACATGGTTAGATTCAGCATATCAAAGAACCCCATATATTCAATTTTTGTTGAAATCAAACAAAGTTTAATTTTGGACCCCAATTTGGACCAACTTGAAAACTGGGCCACAAATAAAAAATCTAAATACATGGTTAGATTCAGCATATCAAAGAACCCCATATATTCAATTTTTGTTGAAATCAAACAAAGTTTAATTTTGGACCCCAATTTGGACCAACTTGAAAACTGGGCCAAAAATCAAAAATCTAAATACATGTTTAGATTCAGCATATCAAAGAACCCCATATATTCAATTTTTGTTAAAATCAAACAAAGTTTAATTTTGGACCCTTTGGACCTTAATGTAGACCAATTTGAAAACTGGACCCAAAATTAAAAATCTAAATACACGGTTAGATTTGGCATAACAAATAAATAAATGTGGTCAAAGATTTTACAAATATAATGCGCCATACTGTCCAATTAAAGATTACGTCTTGAAATTTTTCAATATTTGAAATTTGAAAAAAAAATAATATTTGAAGAATAATTCTTTTTAATTTCTGAAATCTGAAATGAGAAAAAATTGACCCCCCACAATTTCTTTAAACCCCCCCCCCCCCCTTTTTTTTCCCCAAAAAATTCTTTCCCTCAAGATATGGTCATAATCTCAATTCAAATTTCCAATGGAGTTTGCAACCATAATTACCCATTTAAATTTACCATAGTGCTAACTTAATCTATTTTATAATAGAATTTAAAATATAGTGTCAAATCTTTCATATGGATTTTGTTGTAAAAAAAAAAGATGCAACATTTGCAGATATTTTTACTGGTCTTCCTTTATAAATATGCATTTCTTTAAACAAAATTTAAAAGCAGTGTAAGGGAAGTAACCAAAACGTTGTATTTGGATTACCTCCCTTACACTGTTTTAAATTATCTTAATTGTTCATTAACCATTACTTTATACATAATTTAAAAGCAGTGTAAGGGAGATAATTTCAATGATGTATTTGATTTATCTCCCTTACACTGCTTTAAATTATGTTTTGTACTAAAGTATTTGTCCATTAACCAGAACAACCTTGTTTTTCCCCCTTTTTTGCCCCTAATTCTTAAACGGTTTGAGCCATAACCCCCCAAAGCAAATCCTAACCATCCCTTTGTGATATGGAAACTTGTAGTATAATTTCAGAGATATCCATACACCTTTCCACAGTTACTGTCTGGAAACTAGATAATGCTTATTTTTGGCCCCTTTTTGGCCCCTAATTCCTTAACTGTTGGTACCATAACCCCCAAAATCAATCCCCACCTTCCTTTTGTGGTATTGAACCTTATGGTAAAGTTTCATAGAGATCCATTCACTTAAACTAAAGTTAGAGTGCGAAAACTAATGCGTATTCGGACGACGACGCCGACGCCAACGTCATACCAATATACGACCACAAAAATTTTTTTGCGGTCGTATAAAAACCTTACAATTGGAGAAGATAGCTTTTTGATCACAGCAAATTTTACTTCCGAAAACTCCATATTTTTACAATAATTTTTAAGCTTATTGTTATTTTATTTTAGGGTCTTGCAACAACTATAGATGTAAGTAAGAAGTTTCTGTGGTCTATACCAGATACCTGGTCTTTAGACGATGCAGCCACAGTACCTGTAGTCTATACAACAGCATATTATGCCTTGGTTGTAAGGGGCAGGATAAAACCTGGAAATCGAGTTCTTATCCACTCTGGGAGTGGAGGAGTTGGACAAGCTGCAATATCTATAGCCTTGCACCATGGCTGTGAAGTATTTACAAGTGTTGGATCAACAGAAAAGAAGGCATATCTGCAACAACGATTTCCTCAGCTTTCCGATAAGCATTTCACTAATTCAAGGTCAACAGACTTTGCATCACATATAATGAAAGTGACAAAGGGAAAAGGTATGTCTTTTGGTTTCCCCAAATCCCCATTTCTTTTGCATTATAAAAGTGGCATTCCCTGGAAAAATTTGAATTTGTATTGGATTAACATTTTTAAAAGAAGTAGGACTTTATTGAAGGATGTACTTTTGTCTTATTTGATATAAGCTTCAGAAATTGTTCACAGTAAAAGACTATTTTCGTATTACCGACTTTTGGACTTCAGAGTATATGATTTTTTGACAGGTTACCTACTCTATGGTAGAAAATTCTGCAGGATCAAATGAAAAATGTACAAACTGCAGATAATGTTCTGCATCAAGTGATTGCAAAAAAGCAAAAATAACCCTCAGAGAAAATTTTCATGATAACAGTATATGTGAAGCGTTTTCTAATCCAGTGCTCATCCTCCTCTGTTTACTGAATACTTGTAGTCAGATTATCATAAATGATTATTATTCACAGTACATCTTGTTTTATTCTGAAATAGGTAAATTTGAAATAATTCCCAAGACTACTGAGTATTCTTTTTTTTTGCTTTTAGGGGTTGATGTGATCCTGAATTCATTGTCAGAAGAGAAGCTGCAGGCAAGCATAAGAATTCTAGCTCAGCACGGAAGATTCTTAGAAATTGGAAAATTTGATCTATCCAATAATACTCCTTTGGGTATGTATTTTGTAATTCCAGAGATGAATGTGATTTGATTTAAACAGACACAGGGATGAGTTTTAAGAACAAGTGATGGTCATCATAAATTGAATACACCTTATTACTATTTATTCGCCATTTCTGCACATAACAGTTCCTGTAAAATTTTGGATGTCTCAAGAGAAATTATCTGATGCGAAAAGAAGAAAACTGATTGTTGTATGACGTCAGTAGATCAAGTGTTGCAGATTCCAAAAAAGTGATAATGTCTCTCTATTTCTGAATAGATTCAAATAATGATAAAAAAAAAAATATTTGACTCCACTCCTTTAACCAGGTTTAATCCACCATTTTCTACTTAAGGAAATGCCTGTACCAAGTCAGGAATTGGACAGTTGCTTTCCATTCATTTGATGTGTTTGAGCTTTTGATGTTGCCATTTGTTAGAGGTCTCTCCTTCTTGAATGTTCCTTGTGTCAATGTATTTTTGTTCCACCTAACAGAAGTTCCACTGGAAACTTTGTTATAAACAATGTCATAATATCTGTTCCTCATGGAACAAATATTCTATACCATTTATTCCGTTAGGAACATATACTGTAATATTTATTCCAGTGGAAATAATATTCCAGAATCTTTATTCCATTTGGAACTAATATTATGAAGGAACTTCTATTACGTGACACTTGGAGTTTGGTATTTTTGTTATTTTACTTTTTAATCAGATTTTGTTTTGAAATTCTGCAAATGTGTTTGCTGATGCTATATTTTAAAAAAATTTACTGGGCTGAAAAAAAAATCATGAAATGATAATCTACTATAATTTTTCTTATAGGAATGTCTGTTTTCTTGAAGAATATCAGTTTCCATGGTATTTTGTTGGATGCCTTGTTTGAAGATGATAATCAGGATTGGTTAGAGGTGTCTCAGTTATTGACCAAAGGGATACAATCAGGAGCAGTCAGACCTCTTAAGTCAACAGTGTTCAGCAACAGTCAGGTGGAAGAAGCATTCAGATTCATGGCACAAGGAAAACATATAGGAAAAGTTCTTCTAAAGGTATAAAGATATAGATTCAATTATTTTTGTTGGTACCAATTGTTTTCGTTGATTGAGGAAAATTGTTTTTTTAATGGATACTCCTTTTTCATGGTTTTAACAATATTGTTCATAAAAACCTTTATTGTACTTTTTTGAGTTCATACTTGAATTCATGGTTCACCTATATCCCCAAAAATTTATGATTACCTCGTGAATTTTAATGAATCCACAGTATGTCTGTTAACTCATAGAAGAAAAAAAGCAGTAAATTTAAGCTTTGTACTTCTTTCTTGCATTTATTTATGTGATGTGATAAGAAAATGAAAGACTGTTTGACTGCTTTTTAAAACTGTTTTTTGTTAATTAATTGAAATAGCTCACCGTGATATAGCCTTTATGTGCTGATGCTGCATAAAGCAATCACCAATCATTCAATCAATATGATGTGATAATGAAATTGCAGACCCAGACTTGAGGTTACAATTTTCTGTCACAAAATCCTACATGATCCATTGTCAAGCACTGACCCTCCTTACAGCACAAACAAAATCTTTATTCCCGTTAATCCTCAACCTGACCTTAATATGATTCTTTTATTTTTGATAGGTTCAAGATATTTCTACAAATACCACCTATCCTGTGATTCCTGCTCTACCTAGGACTTACTGTGACCAGAATAAGTCCTACATAATAACAGGAGGACTTGGAGGATTCGGTCTAGAATTAGGTCAATGGTTGATTGATAGAGGGGCCAGGAATCTGATCCTCACATCAAGATCAGGAATTAAGACAGGATACCAGGCTAGGAAACTTGAAAAATGGAGACGAAAAGGGATCAATGTTATGATCTCATCACTTGATATTGTGGATAAACAAGCTGCTACTAAACTTATTGAGGAATCAACTAATTTGGGGCCTGTAGGAGGAGTCTTCCATTTAGCTATGGTAAGTAGAGTTCTGATTTATTGTCCCAAGCGTAACGTGTTGCAGGGGACATGGAAATACTGGGCATCTGTCCCTCCGGTCTTGTTAGCGCTCTCACAGGTACAATTCTTGCCAGATTTTTATAAAACTTATACTATAGGTTAATATTAGCAATATCTCGGACAAGTTCTATAATGGTGGCCGATCGACTTTTTTTAAAAGAGTTATGCCCTTGGAAATAATAAATTTATGGAAAATGGCCTCTTTAGCGCTCTCACAGGTAAAATTCTTGCCAGATTTTTATAAAACTTATACTATAGGTTTATATTAGCAATATCTCAGACAAGTTCTATAATGGTGGACGATTGACTTTTTTTGAAAGAGTTTGCCCCTTGGAAATATTAAATTTATGGAAAATGGCCTCGTTAGTGCTCTCACAGGTACAATTCTTGCCAGATTTTTATAAAACTTATACTATAAGTTAATATCAGCAATATCTCTGACAAGTTTTATAATGGTGGACGATCGACTTTTTTAAAAAGAGTCATATGGAAAATGGCCTCGTTAGCACTCTCACGGGTACAATTCTTGCCAGATTTTTATAAAACTTATACTATAGGTTAATATCAGCAATATCTCGGACTAGTTCTATAATGGTGGACGATCGACTATTTTAAAAAGAGTTATGCCCCTTGAAAATATAAAATATGTGCAACTCGGGGGACATTGGAACTCTGTTCTTTAATTTATATATGAATTTCTTTGAAATGATCAACTACCTATTCAGTAGCTTATAGGGGAAACTTAATAAATAAAAAGATTTTTTCCTGTCTTTTTCATTTGTGATAGAAAGAACAAAAAAAACCTATTTTTTTTTATAATTACATATATTACATATAGAAGAATATTTTTGCTTCTTTTCACCTTGCTTCCTATTTTTCAAATTTTATTGAATTGTGTAATAAATAAATGAATGAACTTTTAATCAAAAGTATACAGAAGGTATTTGTTTTTAAAATTTGCAGGTGTTGCAAGATGGATTCTTGGAAAATTTGACAAAAGATAACTTTGATGCAGTTTGCAAACCAAAAGTGTCTGGAACAATCAATTTAGATAAAGCTACTAGACAACTATGCAACAACAGTTTGGATTGGTTTGTTGTTTTCTCATCTGTGAGCTGTGGGCGTGGCAATGCTGGCCAATCAAATTATGGATATGCAAATTCTGTTATGGAAAGGATTTGTGAAGATAGAAAAGAAAATGGATTTCCAGGTAAAATAGTGTGTTATTTAAACCTAATGCCATGATGCAAGTTTGGCATCTTACTTGCAAGTAAAGTTAAAACAACAAGACAGGCTTTACATCTATTATGGTGGCACAAAATATTGTTTTTGACCCAACAATAGAACTTTTCTTGATGCTATACATTGTAGATTCAGAGGGAAGAGTTTCTGGTGAGAGCTATTTCAGCAAAAAAGTAGAGGCTGGGAAAAGGTCTTAGACAACACCTTTTTTAGCTCACCTGGCCCAAAGAGCCAAGTGAGCTTTTCTCATCACTTGGCGTCCGTCGTCCCGTGTCGTCGTCCGGCGTTGGCGTTAACTTTTTACATTTTTGAACTTCTTCTAGAGAACCACTGAATGAATGAAACCAAACATGGCATGAATGTTCCTTATGAGGTGCTGACCAAGTGTTGTTACTTTGTAGCGGATCCATCATCCAAGATGGCCGCCAGCGGGGGACTTAGTTTAACATAGGACCCTATGGGAAAAACATACAAATGTCTTCTTTTAGAGAACCACTGAATGGAATGAAACCAAACATGGCATGAATGTTTCTTATGAGGTGCTGACCGAGTGTTGTTACTTTGAAGCCGATCCATAATCCAAGATGGCCGCCAGCGGGGGACTTAGTTTAACATGGGACCCTATGGGAAATACATACAAATGTCTTCTTTTAGAGAACCACTGAATGGAATGTAACCAAACATGGTATGAATGTTCCTTATGAGGTGCTGACCGAGTGTTGTTACTTTGAAGCCGATCCATAATCCAAGATGGCCGCCAGCAGGGGACTTAGTTTAACATGGGACCCTATGGGAAATACATACAAATGTCTTCTTTTAGAGAACCACTGAATGGAATGAAACCAAACATGGCATGAATGTTCCTTATGAGGTGCTGACCAAGTGTTGTTACTTTGAAGCTGATCCATCATCCAAGATGGCAGCCAGCGGGGGACTTAGTTTAACATAGGACCCTATGGGAAATACATACAAATGTCTTCTTTTAGAGAACCACTGAATGCAATGAAACCAAACATGGCATGAATGTTCCTTATGAGGTGCTGACCAAGTGTTTTTACTATGAAGCCGATCCATAATCTAAGATGGCCGCCAGCGGAGGACTTAGTTTAACATAGGACCCTATGAGAAATACGTACAAATGTTTTCTTTTAGAGAACCATTGAATGGAATGAAACCAAACATGGCATGCATGTTCCTTTTGAGGTGCTGACCAAGTGTTGTTACTTTGAAGCTGATCCTTCATCCATGATGGCTGCCGGATGGGGACAATGTTTAACAAAGGACCCTATGGACAATACATACAAATGTCTTCTTTAAGAGAACCACATACTGAATGGATTGAAACCAAACATTTCATGAATGTTCCTTATGAGGTGCTGACTAAGTTTTGTTACTTTGAAGCTGATCCTTCATCCATGATGGCCGCCAATGGGGGGACTTCCTTTAACATAAGACTCTATGGGAAATACATACAAATGCTTCTTCTAGAGGTGCACTGAATGGAATGAAACCAAAACATGGCATAAATGTTTCTTATGAGGTGCTGATTAAGTGTTGCTACTTTGTTGCCGATTTACTGTTCAAGATGGCCACCAGGATTTTTTATTAAATTACAGGACCAATATTAAACCAAATTTGGCCTCACTCATTATTAGGGTATCTGTTATGATTTTAATCTATTTTTACATGATTTCCAAAACCAAAGTAGAATCAGGTGAGCGACACAGGCTCTTAAGAGCCTCTAGTTTAATTTCATTTGTAACAGAATTGCATTCACCCCTATTACTCACAGAAAAATAATTATGTTGTGTTCAACCCTCCCATGCATTTTTTGCTGCAATAGCCCCGATTTGGAACACAAACTACTTATAAAAATATAAGTTATATTAGGAACCCAAATAGTTGCAAATTGTGTTTAGGAGTATAGAAAGGTTTTTGTTTCTAAGAATATTTAGATTCGTTGGGTATCTAAAAACCCAGGTCCGTTTTTTTAAGGGTGACAGCATTTATGTAGTGTTTTCACAGTGCTACCACACTTTTTTTTATGAAACACACTAATCAGTATTTTGTAAACAATGTAGGCTTCTTGGTCAGTCTCAAATCTTTATAGCTGTAACAGTTACAGAAAGTCTTAATTAATCCAAATTTAAATCTTTTCTAGCTTTAGCTATACAGTGGGGTGCCATTGGAGATGTTGGTGTAGTTTTGGAAACCATGGGAACCAATGATACAGTAATAGGTGGTACTTTACCTCAGAGGATGAACTCATGTTTGAATGTCTTGGACCAGTTTTTGAACCAGTCACAGCCAGTTGTATCTAGTTTTGTGCCAGCAGAGAAACAACTAAGGAATGTATCATCCAGCAATGCTCAAGGCAATCTTGTAGAAGCAGTGTGTCATATATTAGGTGATTAATTTAGTTATCTACTAGAAAAAATTATTGCATTCATTTATTTTTTTAGTACAGATAATTATGCTGAATTAGTACTGCTAACAAAAAAAAATAAATGTAAATGTGAACAAAATTTATGTTAACGTTACCAATTTCAGTTTTAGGGTAATGAAATTTAGTCAAAAATGCATGCTAGACAAGTACAAAAGTAGCAAGGACCACTAAAAAGCATTTAACTAAAGTAGAACGAACAAAACAGGAGATGTTCCATTAAAAAATGAAAAAGAAACCCTTCAGCATAGACACAGACTCTAATAGTAATCATGTATTTGTATGTACTGTTTTAGGTGTTAAAGATCCATCTTCAATAAAAGCTGATACCAGTCTAGGTGATTTAGGACTGGATTCTCTGATGGGAGTAGAAGTCAAACAGACCCTTGAAAGAGACTTTGATATTTCTTTGTCTATGAGAGAAATAAGACAACTGACCATATCAAAATTAAAGGAATTGGCATCCCCAAAAAGTGCATCTGATAAAGGTGGCAAGGAACAGTCACCTGACTTGCAGAGAAATTACATCCATAGATTTAACATGGATTCCTTAATGCCAACAGAAAGTCTTGTCCTGATGAAGAAAGTGGAAGGCAACAACAAAATAATATTTTTAGTCCATCCAATTGAAGGTAAAGATGATTTAATATCTGGTTATAAAAGCTGATATTTTTAAACAGAATATTGAGAATATCCTAAAATGCAATTGCTGTACATAAAATTACAACTGCATGATTTTAAACTGTAAAATTAGAATAACAGTTGAAAGTGAAGTTTTTGAGATCATTTTGACAAAATTCAATCGGAATGAGTGGTATTATAATAACGACTTGGTATTATTACTCAATAATTTATTTATGTAAATGGAATGAAACCTAAAAAAGAAAACTTTTTTTTCAATTTGTCCTGTCAAGAATGTAGCTGCTTTCAAAGGTCTCAGTTTTTGACTTCGAAGGTGTGTTACTTTTCTTGAAGGTTTTATATAGTGACTGTTTTATAAAAGAGCAATAATTAATTTTAGAATAAAAACAGACAGAAAGTAAAAAAACCCTATAAAATTCCTTATTTTCATGCTTTAGGGGACATAACCAGTCTACAGGAAGTAGCTAGTCACATGACATGTACAGTATATGGTCTTCAATGTACAAAAGATGTCCCAGTAGAATCAGTGTCATCAAAGGCTTCTTATTATATTCAGGTAATATTACAAAGGGAATCTACTTTAAAATTCTTGTAAAGTTCAATCTTTAATATCTATAGTGCAACATGTTTGCATGGTGGTACAGTTGCCTCACAAGTGGCAAAAATAAAGAATTACAATAGGACTTATGGAAAAGTCTTAAAATATAGAGGAACTCAATTTTCTATAGTTTTTACATTTCTAAGGGACATTACTCCTGAAAAAAATAATTGATCAGTACTGATTTTTGTCTCGCCTTGACAGAGTCAAAAAGCGAGACAAAGGTATGCTGTTTCCGGCGTCAACAATGTATTAGTTTGTGATTAGGTCTAGTTCATGGTGAACCACTAGTGGTAGGTCAATGATATTTGGTATGCAGTTGTATTAGCATTGGCACATCTCATTACCATGGAGATTATTTGGCCCCACCCCCTCAGTTAAGGTCTATTGACTTTGAAACTTTTCATAGTTTACATGTATTAGTTTGCGATTAGGTCGATTTATGGGGAACCACTAGTGGTAGGTCAATGATATTTGGTATGCAGTTGTATAAGCATTGGCATATCTCATTTCCATGAAGATTATTTGGCTCCGCCCCCTTAGTCATGGTCTATAGACTTTGAAAATTTTGCTAAGTTAACATGTATTAGGTGTGATTAGGTCAGTTCAAGGGGAACCACTAGTGATAGGCCGATGTTAATTGGTGTTCAGTTTTATAAGCATTAGCACATCTCATTTCCATGGAGAATATTTGGCCCCGCCCCCTCAGTCATGGTCTATTTACTTTGAAACGTTTGCTTAGTTTACATGTATTAGTTTGTGATTAGATCAGTTTAAGATGAACTGCTAATGTTAAGTCAATGATATTTGGTATGCAAATTTATTGGCATTTGCAACTATCGTTTCCAGGGAGATTATATAGCCCCACCCCTGATCATGGTTCATTGACTTTGAAACTTTTACATAGTTTACAAGTTAATGTTTGTGTTTAGGTTTGTTTAAAGGGAACGACTTATAATAAGTCAATGGTATTTGGTATGCAGTTGTATTAGCATTGGCACATCTCATTCCATGGAGATTGTTTAGCCATGTACTTTCAGTCATGGTTCATCCACTTTGAATATTTGCATAACTTACATATTAAAGTATTGCTATTTTAATTTCAACATTTGCATTATCAAAATTACAAATAGGTGATAACAGTTTATTTAACTTGTCCCAGACATTGCTGATATAAAGTTCATAACAATCCATCAAGAAATGTAGTGCTTTGGATATTTAGAAATTTTTCTATTTGATGTAACTTTTTTTGTGATGAATCTTGAAATAATACAAGTGCCGAACACACATTGTCATATATTATAACAAATTTGAATTTGGTGACCTAAAAATTGTTACAGCAGTTAATATGATCTATGAATTTTTATCATTTTAGCAATTAAAAGGGGTACAACCCAAAGGCCCTTACTTCATTGGTGGATATTCATTTGGGGCTATGGTTGCCATGGAGATGACTCTTCAAATGGAATCAGAACACAATGTAGCACACCTGTATTTATTGGATGGGTCACACTCGTTTGTATCTACACACACTGGTGCACACAGGAGTGCCAAAACTATTGACAACCAGGAGGCGGCTGAAACTGCAGCCTTGATGGCATTCTTAGAGATGTTTTTACCGGGACAAAATACTGAGGTAAATAAAGCCTGACACACTGTATGGACAATTATCTATTGATCAGATGTAGATATCTTATTTTTTTAAGGCTTTTTGTGTCATTTGGTTACAGTCTAACACACAGCCTTTCTTTTGACTGATCACAACTAATGGTTGACTTTAATATAGAGATATAGAGAAACTATACTTTTAAATGGTTCCCATTTATATGTTCTATGACAAGATTTACTTTCCTTTTTCTAGTTCTTTTAAAAAAAAATCCTACATAATCAAAAAATTCCTACACAATTTAAATTGCTATCAGTTATTAATAAAATGTCTTGGCACATAAAACATATTTGATCATAAAAATACTTTATGTGCTCCAGTTATGAATGGTCAATTCTAAAATTAATGTAATTTATGGCAAAATAAATATGATTTTCTTGTTTCAGAGTTCTAATAGGAAACACATATGATATTGACAAGAAAACTCATCTATAAAGGCATTTACTACTATGAACAATATATTAATGACCTTTTAATGTCTATTCATTTGCTCAGTTGACCTCCCTAATATTTTGAGAATTTTAAGAATTTACAAAAAAGGAAAGATTGGCATATTCATAGTACTGAGTTAAATATTTTTATCAGAAAGTATATGTTTAATTTTCAGGTCTACCAAAACCTTCTAGCACAGCCAGACACCGACAACAGAATGCAGCTAACATCTGAAATACTGATGGCAACAACATTATTTAAGAATCAAGATGATATAAAGATGGCTGCCAGGGGATTTTTGCATAGATTGATAATGTCAGAGGTGTATAGGCTAAATGGATTGATTAAATGTGAAGTAACCTTATTAAAAGCTAGTACTAATTCTGATGATACTGCTACTGAGGATTATGGGATACAGCAGGTACGTAATTTTTTAGATCACAGAGTCAATGAGTTTACTAAATATTAGTTAGGCACGACCAGCTACGTTGAACAGAAAAAAACAAATTCTTACTACACATGTTTAGTTTTAGCTTCAATTGATCATTATGACTCCAAGAATGTGTTAGGATCTGTTATGCTAATGAGAAAAACCTAACTTCAAATCAAAGATTTAATTTTTGTATTGATTACAGCAAGGGCAGGCAAGATGCAAAGTTCCATAGAATTTTACAAATTTTACAAAAATGTCAGAAAATGATGAAATTTAAAAAATATTTGAAAACAAAACAGTCAGTTCATATGATATTTCATTAAATAAAAATGTTAAGCAAAGTATAATTGCATTGCAGAAATTTTACACATTCTTAATTCAAATACAGATATATGTACATTAACATTAAAATTATTTTAATTGCAGGTATGTGAGAAGAAAATAACCATTCATAAAGTTCCAGGAGATCATGAGACATTTGTCAGGGGAGATAATTCCAAAATAACAGCATTGCACATCAAATGAGCTGTGTATCATATTCAAAGATGTTTTTCCAGTATTGGACTATGAAATGGTGTTTGTCATGAAGTAAAAACTATATTTTTTCTGTAATTTTGATAATCAAAACTGGATTGGACTTTTAATTCAAAAATCTTTTCATTTTCAAATAGTTTTTAATGCTTCTTACCAATTTAAGTTAGTTCATAACTTGCTGACTGATAATATTTAAAATAAAAAACTTTATTTACAGATCAAATATGAATCATTGATCACCTTGAGTGATTTATCTTGAAAAAAATCTTAAGATAAATAAACAAATTACTAAATCCTATTTGTCTTTGTTTGAAAGGAAGATGTTGG
Organism: Mytilus californianus; assembly: GCF_021869535.1. Lineage (NCBI taxonomy): Eukaryota > Metazoa > Mollusca > Bivalvia > Mytilida > Mytilidae > Mytilus > Mytilus californianus. The sequence goes on along the minus strand of NW_026262723.1, from coordinate 40,030,952 downwards.
ATGTAAAAAAAATAAAATGGCTGCAAAATGCAGTGGAATTAGTAATTCTAGAATTATTTGTTCATACCAGATTTTCGTGAACTTTTAAGAAGTATTTATTCCTATGGATGGTGCAGTGAAATATTCATTCTAAAATCCTAAAATTATGAGAATTGACATATATATGAATTATTTACATATTGTAGAAAAAATTATTTACATATTGAAATCCACTAAATTGAACTTTATTTAATTTTGTAGTGCTATTTTTGATGCACAATATAGAAGTGCGACATATTATTATTTTATTTATTTAGTCATTCATTATTGGTGCATTATTTATGTAACATTGAAATGGGACCTCATGCCAGTATTTTCCAAATTGTGATTCATACAATTATTTTGCTGAGTTCAGATGAATGTAATGATTTTTACAGAGCATCATTTGTAATTAAACTGTTGGGTTTGTATTTGTGAACAAATTGCATGTAAAAAAAAAATTTTCATGCAGTAATTTTTTGAGCATTTAAAATAGTTGACGAAAAAAAATGTTGACATATTTATGAGTTTACAATTCTGTATACATGTAATACTTTATGCAATGACAAAGCATATTTATTTCTGGAGATATTAGATATTACTTTTGCCAAGGGTAATTTTTGAATATTTTTTTGAATATTTTGTTAATTTTATTTTGTATTTGTTAAATAAAAACTAAATTAAATTTTCTTGTCAAGTCTTCATTATGTTTGGTACATCCATGACAAGCCGATTATAAATGAAGTGGATTTCACCTTAATAAAACATCTAAATAAAGTGGATATTACCATAAATTAGAGGCGAAGGATACCAATGGGATACTCATAAGTTGAAAAGAAACTGACCAACTGGCAAAAAACTACAAAAAGACAAAGAGATCCTAGAAACACTACAGAGAAAACTAAAGACAGAGCAACACTAACCCCACCAAAAACCAGAGTTGATCTTATGTGCTGAGAAAGGGCTATTAAATCATTCATAAATAAATACTTGTACTGAATACAGAAAAGTAAATTACCCAAAGAAAAAGGAGATGTTGTATGACTGCTAATTAGACAACTATCCATTAGAAACCCAAGGATGTGGATGTAAGCAACTATAGATCACAGTATGGCCTTCAACAATGAGCAAAACCCATACATCATATGATAAGCAATAAAAGACCCTGAGAATTGCAGAATGAGAAACAGTTCAAACAAGAAAATCAATGGCCCAATTTATTTAAAAACAAAAAACAAATATGGCAGACAGCATCCAATGACAGCCACTAAATTACAGGCTTCTGGTTTGGGACAGGAAACCAAAGAATGACATATTACCCTTGAAAAATGCAAAGTGAACCACCCAAATCACCAATGCAACATTGGCTAAAAATTCAAGGGTGATTTTAACAGTATCACATTGTATGTTCTGCATGGTTTCTAGGAAAAAATACAAGGTATTGTTTAATCCTCCAGATGTGGTATTGTTGCCACTTGAACAAATATCAACAAGCATTCTGAGAGTATTGCATGGCAATACATAGTCCCCTACCGGGTAAAAATTCATTATACTGGAACAAAATGCTAACTTGTTATATAACTTGCCATGGTGTAAACAAAAAGTAAATATCATGTCAATATCTTCAAGCATGACTAAAAACAGTGTGGAAAACTGATTATATGAGTGAATTTTTCAAGTCCAAGGACCATAACTCTGCACAAAATTATTAGACCGAAAAAAAAATTTGAATTTGATCTGTAACTTGTCATGATAAAACTATATACCAATTATTAATCAATATCGTATAAGCATGATGAAAAAAACATTAGATATGATTAATAGTTCTCTAAAATTAGATATGATGTAATACAGTGTATATCTATTTTCAAATTATAATCAAATATAATTAATAGTTCCAAATATTTTTTCTTTCATTTGTCACAAACTAATTTAGATTTGTAACTTATCTATAAAATGTCAACAACTTTTATCTACACAATGTAATGTATTGAAATATATACAGATTTCTCTTCATATTTTTTTTTAATATATATAGCAGTCAGAAGATTAGTTTATACTAAATAACTAACAAACCTGCCAAAAAATTCTTCAAATAATTGAACAAAGAATGTCTTTTAAAAAATTAGTTATCTCCCTTTGTACAGAAATATGGTTTAACATAGTACTCTAATTTTAGATATGGTCCAGAGTTATGGTCCATAACTCTGGATTTAATCATCAGACCTGAACAAAATTTGTACTTGATCTATAACTTGTCATGATAAAACTATATACCAAATATCAAATCAATATCTTCAAGAACGAAGAAAAAAAGTGTGGAAATCTGATTTGCCGGACTGACAGAAGGACAGACAGACGGACAGACACACAGACGGACGAAGTGCAAACCTAAAGTCCCCTTTAACTTCGTCGGTAGGGGACTAATAAAGACCACAAAATAAAAAGATGTAAGCAATTACAGGTCACATAATGGCCTTCAACAATAACAAAACCCACACCATACAGTAATCACATGAAATTTATACAACATGTAAAAGTAAGGATACTGCAATATCCAGTCAATTAATAGAGTTCCAGGGAATGAAAAGGCGGGGGTGAGGGTTTTGCTTAGTTGATTTAGAGCTGGTGGTAAATTATGAAAGATGGAATCAATTGTTCCAGAGTCATAGTCATCAAGCACCTTGTAATTTTTTTGAGAAATTAATTATTAACAACCACTCATCAAAATACATGTAAATGCTAGCAGGGCTCAAACTAAGGAAAGAAATGGATAAACATGTGTCCAAAGTCAGTAGCCTGTAATTCAGTGGTGGTCATTTGTTGATGTATATCATATTATAAAATTATAAAACTTTATAAAAATTAAAGAACCTTTGTGAGCACGCTCGCATACCCCACACCCCCACATTGTATTGGGAAAACAAAATCTCACCAGATTCCTAAGTTCAAAGACTCATATAAACTCCTACAACAGTAAACTGATAAAAATTTCTGTCGATATGCACATCTACATAGTATGTCCTTATTATCTACAAAGTTTCATAAAATTCTGTGGTGTGGTTTCAGAGGAGTTGCGATGACAAGAACAAGACTGACAGGTCAAAAACATAATACCCTACAGAGCTTTGTTCCGTGGAAGTGGCGGATCCAGAGGGGGGTGTAGAGGGCGTACGCCCCCCCTTTGCTTGCACTTTTTTTTTTTTTTTGTAAAATGATTAATCAGACTAGACTTCGTGAAATTTGCCATTTTCCGCGTATTTAATTTTTATGCGGCAATTCTTTACTTATAAAGATATGTTTCGCTCGTATTTACTGTAATATATTATATTGATTATATCAAAATCTGTGGAGTTGACCAGTGCGTCAAAAACGTCACTCAGTCATTTTGAAATTCAAATTATAGTATCACATTGCTTAGGCTTAGGATGACAAGCATGACACCTTCAAAGCGACAAAGGATTGAGCAAGAACGTTTTATTGACTTCTATTTCACAATTCCACCGAACAGAAAGTAATACTCTTTTACACTTTAATGAAAAAAAAAATCCACAGCAATATTATTTACCTACGAAAACATGTTTAACCCAACACGCCCCAGCCTATTAATAACATAGCTGAATAATGATCCCCAGTCAATAAGCTCTAGATAGATTTGAAGTCTAAGGTACGGACCATTTGATTTGAGGGGGCAGTCTGAGATGTTTGAGATAAAAAATTCTGACCCTGATTTTTGCCTTAAACAAAAATTCTGGCCGTATCTGGATTGAAAACAATAATCTTGTCCACTTTTTTTGCTATTAGAAACAAAAATTTCCAACAGAATTATTTAGCATTAAATGAACATGATGAATAAAAAAACGGGCGTAATTTTTTTGGGGCTGGGGGTTTGCATGTAAATCCCATATCTGACCGGAATGTCAGTTTCGTCGAACTGATAAAATGAATACTTTTTCAAGGCCCGACTGCAACCTGCCTGCTGGGTGTGGCCTTTATGTCTCCATTTGTCGACCGTCATTCATATATTCGTTGTCATTTCAGACTCATCCGTAGCCTTTGGTTGATTTGAAATCCCTCACTTCCCTTGTTGGTTGAAACATTTCAACCAAACATATGGATAAAAATTGCTTGTTTGTCGGTCGTATTGTAAATTTCATTGAATAGCCCAGCGTATATCTTGTTTACAATAAGAAATCCATGACGTTATGCTAACTAAACATACAACAAACAAGAATTTTCCATGTCAATATTTTACTGACAAGTCCCACATCAAATATATTAGTACATAGCTTTGGATCCATCCAATCATTTTATAATAGACAATTAATGGGGAGAATACGGCATCAAAAATGTCCAACCCTTACACTTTAACTATAAAATATACATGCCTTACGTCAGGAACCGTTAAAAAAGTGCATTTTACACTTATTTTATGTTTTTAGCCAAAAAAAGGTCCAAAAAAATTTTCGCCTTGCTCTGCTCGGCAATCTTTACATACTTCACCCCCCCTTTCCAAAATCCTGGATCTGCCACTGTGTGGGGTATAATAAGAAGATGTAGTATGATTGCTAATTGGACAACTTCCATCAAAGCCCAAATGACGTAGATGTTAGTAACTATAGGTCACCATAAAGCCTTCAACAATGAGCAAAACTCACAATGCATAGCAAGCTATAAAAGGCCTTGACATGACAAAATGGGTAAAACTGTTCAAGTGAGGAAAACCAAGGACTTGCTTTACAGGCTCCTGACTTGGGACAGGCACACACAGACATTGGAAATCATACCTCATATTCTTTTTTTCATATGACCAAATAGTCTACCATATTGAAAATGATCAAATCAATTATGACACTAAACAGTTACTATAACCGTGAGTCTTTTCCAGTAGTACTTCGATCCTCTTGAAGTAAATAACTAGTGTAAAAATTCTATACTTTTTTTACTGAGAATGTGGAAGAAATATATTAGGACATTTCATATATGCGAAATTATACACACCAAAATGAAGATAAGCATTCAGTACGACTATTGTGATTTTTTTAGCTATCATTTTGTATTTTTTGGCTTTTGAAAATTATTTATAGTGATCAAGATTAAAAACATTTTGTTCAAATAATATTGTGCAATCAAACTTCCTTTTTACATACAAGCTTTTAAGATGGGCAACACAACAGATGTTATAAAGGTAGGAACAGCTTTCCCTTCAGCATATCAAAGAACCCAATATATTCAATTTTTTCTAAATCAAGGTTTAATTTGGACCCTGATTTGGATGAACTTGAAAACTGGGCCTACAATCCAAAATCTAAACACAGGTTTAGATTCAGCATATCAGAAAACCCTTAGAATGCAATTTTTGTTAAAATCAAACTAACTTTAATTTTGGACCATTTGGACCTCAAAGTGGACCAATTTGAAAACAGGGTTCAAAATCTAATAATGCGGTTAGATTAAGCATATCAAAGAATCCCAATATTTCAATTTTTGTTGAAAACAAAGTTTTATTTTGGCCCCTTTGGACCTTAATGTAAACCAATTTGAAAACTGGGCCAAAAATTAAAAATCTAAATATAGTTAGTTTCGGCATATCAAAGAACCCCAATTATGCAATTTTTGATGATATCAAACAAAGTTTAATTTTGGACCCTTTGGACCTCAATGTGGACCAATCTAAAAACAGGGCACAAAATCCAAAATCTACCGTAAATACGAGGTTAGATCCAGCTTATTAAAGAACCCCAAGAATTCAGGACTGAATTAAACCTGATTGAAATTGGTCAAGAAATAAGCAATTTATACAAAGTATAAGAAAAGTATTGTTTTTGACCCCTTTTTCCTAAACAGTTCGGGCCATAACCCCCAAAAACAATCCCAACATTCCTTTTTGGGTCTGAAAACCAGAAAATCCCTTGTTTTTGGCTTCTAAATCCTAAACAGTTTGGGCCATAAACCCCAAAATTAATCTTAACCTTCCTTTTGAGGTATGGAACCTTGTGGTACAGTTGGTCGAGATCCATACACTTAAGGATGTACTTAGGTGAGATTTAGGAATTTTTGTCAAATGTTCGGACTCCTTTATTTTTTTCCTACAATACAGGGTAAAATATTTTGCCCCATAACACCCATTTTTCTTTTCATATAAGACTTCAATAGCTCATAAAAGTTATTTACCAAAATTTAAGCAGATTCTAGATTTCTTTTCTTTCAATTTGAGACTCAAATAATACCAATGCAAATATAAGGTAAAACTCTGAGTCAGCCTTTTCCCGCCATTTAGAAAAAATTAAATATCTCGAAAAGGAGCTCCATAACCTATCAATATTTTTAGCTTATTTTGTTCCTTATCTGATGCTCTTCTGACTTATAGTATCAATTTTAAGTTCTAGATTTTTTTAATTTCACCTAAGCACATCCTTAAACACAAGTTATTGTCCTGAAACATGAAAAATGCTTGTTTTTGGCCCTTTATTCCTAAACAGTTAAGACAATAACCCCCAAAATCAATCCCAACTTTCCTTTTGTGGTATGGAACCTTGTGATACAATTTCATAGAGATCCATACTCTTATACTCAATAGAAAAACAAAGGATATGGGGTATCCATCCATGACACAAAATCAGTAAATGCACAGCAAAAAATACACAAACAAGAGGCTGTCAGAGTGACAGCAAACCGGATTTTCCTGCAGAGGTCAAACCCTGAACAGTTGAGCAAGTATGGACACTTCATTTAAGCTTAATTAAAACTGCTCTGAATTTGGATTGTGGTTGAATATTTGACACAGCATAGGTTTGTGAAACAAAATGAATGTGGTCAAAGAACTGAAATATTTGAAATTGGACATTTATTTAATTACCTACTATGGTCCAATATCCAAAATCTAAGTACATTGTCACAATCAGCATATCAAAGAACTCCAAAAATTCATTTTTCAATGAAATCAAACAAAAGTTTAATTTAGGACCCTTTGGACCACAATGTAGACCAATTTGATAAAGGAGCTCACAATCCAAAATCTCTCAATACATGGTAAGATTCAGCATTTCAAGGAACCACATAAATTCAATTTTTGTGAATCAAACAAAGTTTAATTTTGGACCCTGATTTGGACCAACTTGAAAACTGGGCCCAAAAATCTAATATTTAAATACAGGTTTAGATTCGGCATTTGAAAGAAACCCTATATATATTTAATTTAAGTTGAAATGAAACACAATTTAATTTTATCCATATATTTTCTGGGAAATAACTCAAACTTGATAAATAGATATGATTATAATGAATAAAGTGATGACTAAGTTCTATAAAATTAGATATGATGTAATTTTTCAAATTATAATCAATAGTATAATAACAACAACCAGTGATGACTAAGTTCTCTTAAATTAGATATGATTTAACACTCAAACATTGTTAAAATCAGCATATCAAAGAACCCAAGAATTCAATTGTTAATTAAACAAAAGTTTAATTTAGGACCCTTAGTACCTCCATGTGGTATTATCTAACTAATAATGAAAATAAATACAGGTTTAGATTCAGCATTTCAAAGAACCCTATATATATTCAATTTCTGTTGAAATCAAACACAGTTGAATTTTGGACCAACTTGAAAACTGGGCCCAAAATCAGAAATCTAAATATATGTTTATTAATAGACAATCTAAGCTAAGTTTTAAAAGGAGTTCACCTAATCCAAAAAATATATATAGCATTCAGAAAATTAGTTTTTACAGAATAACAAACAATTTACAATTTACCAAAGTAAAGAAAAAAAATCAAAAATTTTATTTATCATTAATACAATGTCTTTTAAAAATCTATAAAACTTATCTGTAATTATCTTCAAAATGTCTAATAATGAACAGCAAATTTCTAACTATATTTACTACTATATAGCTTTCAATCATCAACACTTAGAAAACAGAAATTTTTCAAATAAATCTGTCACTCAAGATAAGACATTAACCATATGTTTAGTAAACTGATTACAGGACTTATAAACAGGTGAAAATTATCTATAAAGGCTTAGCGTAATCAAACTTAATGCATATAATTAACAATTTCTGTTCAAAGGAAAATATCACAATATTTCATTTGATTTGTTTTATTGTCCCATACAAGAATATATATGGTTTAGGAGTAGGAATCTCGACCGTTTACAAGATAAAAGCACATTATCAAATTGAAGGGGGTAGGGGTAGGAATATATATGATTAACGGACACTTAATTATCTACAAAATGTCTAAAAAAGAAACAGTAAATTCCAAACTTCATTTATACAGTAATACTAGTAAGTTTCAAACTGTATATATACAGTCCTACAGATCTTATCAGAAAACAGAAAATTTTCAAATAAATCTGTCACTCCAATGATTATCATATGCTAAAATATTTCAAAGATCTAATTAATAATGAAAATAAATCATTATCATATGCTGAAATATTTATAATATCTAATTGAACAGAACTATGGTTGTTTAACATAGTACTCTAACATAATTAATAATGTAACAAGGGTAAAACTAAATGCCCCCTCAACTACAGCACAGGCATAAAAGTGTGGCAAACTGATTTGCCAAACTGAAGGACAAACAGACAGAGAGACTGACAGACAGACAGACCACAGCCTACCAAAAAACTTTCAAACAATTTACCAATGATATTTCGCCAATAACTCAAATTCATTTCCATGAACCAGTAACAAAACACCAAAATAATTCTCTAAAATTAGATATGACTTAACCACTCATAAATCTCTAAAATTAGATATGATTTTATATCTATCAATTAAACACATCAATTTTCAAAACAAATAACTCAAACTTATTTACATAAACCAATAAAAAACCAGAAAATACTTCTCTAAAAATCAGATATCATGTTATATCTATTTCCATATTATAATCAAATTTAATTAATAGTTGCTAATATTGTTTCTTTCATGTGTCAAAAAATTATACAGATCTGCAACTTATCTATCAATGTCAAAAACTTTATCTCATATTAAAAATTATTATTAACTTATTAAAAACAAGTTTAGATTCAGCACTTAAAGAACCCTATATATATTTAATTTATGTTCAAATATAACACACACAAACTGATTAATTTTCCCAGGGGACCTGCCCTTTATTTCATGATTTGTTTTTTTGACCCATACAAGGATATATATGGTTTAGGGGCGGGGATCTCAACCATTGACTAGTTCTTAAACAAGAAGAAGGTGGGAATGACCCCAAGGAACTCACCTTTTATTTCATTTCATTTGTTTTATTGTAACATACAAGAATATATATGGTTTCGCCGTGGGGATCTTGACCATTTACAAGTTTTCAAAAAAAGGAGAGTAGGGGTTACCCCAGGGGACTTCCCCTAAATTTAATTTGCTTTAATTTATTGTCCCATACAAGTACATATATGGTTTAGGGGTGGGGATCTCAACCGTTTACAAGTTTTCAAAAAGAAGGGGGTAGGGTTTACCCCCGTGGACTTCCCCTATATTTCATTTGATTTGATATATTGTCCCATACAAGAATATATATGGTTTCTGGGTAGGAATCTTGATCGTTTACAAGTTATTAAAAAAAAGGGGGGTAGGGGTTACCCCAATGGACTTCTCCTATATTTCAATCAGAAAACAGTAAATTTTCAAATAAATCTGTCACTCCAATGATTATCACATGCTAAAATATTTCAAAGATCTAATTAATAATGAAAATAAATCATTAGCATATGCTGAAATATTTATTATATCTAATTGAACAGAACTATGGTTGTTTAACATAGTACTCTAACATAATTAATCATGTAATAATCTTCAAAATGTCTAATGATATAGCTTATAATCATTACCACTTAGGAAATAGATAATTTTCAAATAAATCTGTCACTCCAATTTTTATTCTGAGATAAGACAAATCATAAAAAGATAACAACAGTAAAATATTTTAAAATTCTACTTTTGGATATTAAAAATGAAGATAACTCACAAAGGAGATACACTAAAATCTTGAAAATTAATAGAGACCTTCATTAAGTCCCAGGAAACAACATATTTAAATTTGAAAAAAATTTGTTAAAGCGTTTTCATGTTATTGTGCGGACGCTGTTTGGCAGCCGCCAGAGCCGCCCACCGTATATTACCATTTTAATAACTGATATTTCCTTCGAAAATCCGGTTAAAAAGCAAAGGAACTGTGCTTTTATTGCTGTTCTTCATTCAAAGGTATTGTCTAGAAACAAAATGTTTTTGGACAACGACAACAGCCATTATTCGGCTGCAAAAATTTTGCAGTCGTTAATAGATGACTGCTGATTAGTGAAAAAAAATATAATAAGCCTCAAAAGTTAAACAAGATGGACAACGTCTAACCATTATAATTCTTTTGCTATAGCTTTTTTGCAAATAATAATTTTTTTCACTATAATTTTTATTAATTTTCACAAAATGCAGTAACAGCAACTGCCAGCAGAAACCCATGTGTGAACAAGCATGTTGAAAATCCAGCTCTGCACGTCAGTCTAGTACAAAACAGGGTTCATATATTCCTGTAACATTAGTACATGTATGTTCATGTCATGATATGCATGGAATATTTACCACATGAAGTTATACACCAACCCATCAATCCAGTCATCCAGCAGACAGAGATATGTACATCTTACAATCATTCCCTAAATCAACAAGTGAAACTGCGAGCTACTGCTCACTGATGATACCCCCGCCCAAATACTTGACGGTGAACAGGAAGTTGTTGAGTGATGAATCTGAAAACGCATCACACAGTATAGCTGACTTATATAAACCCTGAAACCAAATTTCAGAAATCCTTATGACGCAGTTCCTGAGAAAAATGTGACGAAAAATATTCATGGGACGAACAGACGGATGGAGACAGAGGTAAAACAGTATACCCCCACTTCTTTAATGCGGGGGTATAAATAGTTGACCTATCACTGATAGTATCTAAGAACTGACCTAGTCATTCAAACTGAACACTGACCAATGAACTGTGAAAATAAGGTAATGGTAAGATAAACCCTGTTAGATGGACATGATCTCCTTTAATCATTCTTTAGACAACATATTAGTGATTTATTATTTAGAGTAGCAGAGAAACTAATTTGACCATGAAAACTTAACGTTGATCAACGAACAGTGTAAATGAGGTCAATATGAATTGTGTCAGACAAAAATGTGCAAATCATGCCAGAGGGACATGTACACCTACCAATCATTCAATAGATCAAATACTGTTGAATATTTAATTAAAGTCTCTGAGAAAATGACCTAATCAAGAAGACTTAAGGTTGAGCAATGAACCACGAAAAGAGGTCAAAGTCAGATGAACCCTGCCAGACAGACATGTACCTCTAAATGTCATTCCATATACTAAATATAGTTGACTTATTATTTATAGTATCAGAGAAAATGACCTAATCACAAAAACTTAAAGTTGAACCATAAACTGAGGTCTAGGTCAAACAAAACCTTGTCTGTTGGACATCTATTAGAAAACCAAACGTACTGTAAATTCAGAAATTATTGCGATTTTGTAATTTTAGACTAAAATGCGATTTTAATGTTTGCGATATTGAGAAAAAATTCGGTTTAATTTATATAAAAAATTTCAAAATGCGAGTTTAAATTATTGCGATTGTAACCCAGTCGCATTTTTCGCAATAATAAAAACATCGCAATAATTTCTGAATTTACAGTATTTGTTTTCCTTTCTTAAAACTATTGAAAATCATGACATTTGCCGTGTTTTTTTATGCTGTCTTGGAACCACGAAAATAAGGCCAAGCTACTGCAGGAAATTAACATTCCTGTATCTAAAATTCTGTGACATTCATTGGAGGCAAAAAAAAAAAAAAAAAAACCAAGATAACTTCTGAAACATCTTTAGACATAAAATCAAAAGCTTATACATAGCTTGGTAAACGTTTTATTTTGAATTAAATTCAAAGAACGTCATAGTTTTTATCACAATCTTAGAATACCACAGGATAACAGTTTAACTGCCATCCATGATATATGGAAAGTAATGCCAATCCTATCACAATACTGTGTCAGAACAACTGCCATTTTCCGAGAATAGTGTCTTTTATAGCATCAACATACTGGGCAGGGACCCAGTAAATCCAGTAATTTGAGGCTTCTGTCGGACCCAACTGTATACCCTAAGAAAAATAAAAATAAAGAATCTTAATCTGTGAATTAAAACCAAACTAATATTCCAATAGGGAACACATAAACTAATATTATTGTTATATACACATACATATGCACATTCACGGTTCTACAATCTGTCGATACCTGTAATTTGGCATTGCACAAGGTTGATCATGTTTTTCTCTGACTGTTAATGACGTCTTTACACTAAATCCATTGGATGTTGGATGTGTACTGATTGATACTTTAGTCTTAGATACATGATTTTTTTATTAGTTGTTATTGGCTTTGAACTAGCTGTCAGTAACTGGGAGTACTCTCAGATCTGTACTTTATAAAGTCTTTTTTTTTGTAGAGATGTACACATACCCTGCCACATCCAGTCTATGTCTTTATGTCATTTGGTCTCTGGTGGAGAGTTGTCTCATTGGCAATTATACCACATCTTCTTATTTTATTAAACATTATTAACTGATTTTTATATTATTCAGCTTAAGAGATTGATTCAGTAAAACTTCATTTTATATCACCTCACAATGAACAGTTGAATGATAAGGTTAGAAATTGAGATGAAATATAAAAGGTTGCTGATTGAATCATAAGTATCTTAAGTCAATCAAATGTTGATTTTTTTTTCCACAGATGCCATTTAAACAGTCCTAAATGCATTACATATTTTTCAAATCTATTATCTCTCCTTGAAATAGCATAATCTTGATTGCTATTGGTAAATTTTTTTCCAGAAATATATGATAGGGTATGTGTGTTTGCTATTCCAAAATACATAAAAAGTGTGGAGTACTGGATGTCTCAGCTGCTCCTCCCTACCATAAAAGGATTGAAGTGCCACATTGCTGTCTCATTTATACCACTTTTCTCTTCTTATTCATAATCTTATTAATTATGGTGACAGACAAGTTCTTTAAGTTAATTTACATAAAAAAATCTGGAATAAGATTTCATCTGGCTTCTACCAAATGACAAATTTGTGGCAAATGAAGTTACAAAAACTTATTTTGTACTTTTTTAACTCAGTCATAACAAACATTGGCCCATCTCTGGACCAAATTTGCTAAAAGATATATCTACTGGACCTGAAATAGTTATAGAATAACTAATTGAAGAATTCAAATAAAGAAAAATATTCAACAAGCTACCAAACAACACATTAATTCATGAAGTTAATGATTAGCTTTGTTCGGTCAGGAGTTGAATATTTTTCGATATTTGAATTGATTAGTTATTCTTTTTATTGCATTGACATTGGCATTTTTAATGGAAATAAAATAGAAAATGCAAGGAACTATATCTTTTTCTACGCATTCACAATTTGCTTTGATGCAACTTCATCAACAACATCCTGACAACACGTCAGAGGAGTGAAATTATCGAGTTTATTTCACCAGTGAAATTATTGGTTTTTATTTCACTTGGAAATCACAGTAATTCATTGCAATCAATGTAATAATATCAGTTAATTACCCATTCTACACAGAAAACATGTAAAAATTGTAAAGGTCCTGTGAAAGTCTGGAAGTCAAATCTTTTACTATGTTTCTAGTATTTTTATGTTAGACTAAGGTTGTTTTAGTCACTATAATCATCTTTTACAAAATATTTAACTTTAATCAATAAAACTTTATTTTAAGACATCAATTTCTTACTCTTACCAATATATGATATCCTTCATGACCAACAATGGCTTCGCTGTGGACAGCTTTTATGGAATTCATTGGAAGTTTTTCTGTTCTTTCTATAAGATAAAAACCACATAAAATTGTACATATACGTACATGAACAAACATTTCTTTTAACATAAACAAGATGATTTTATTTTGATTTTATTAAATTTATTAGTGTCATTGTTAAAGCAATGAAAAGCCATAACTCCTGAACCTCAATAGTAAAAATTCAGCAAAATGCAACCTCCATTTTGTCATCAGTAACAACAAATTTAAAGAAAAGCATTTGTTGTATAGTTCTCAAGTTTTTGCACTGAAATGACTTAAAGGGTCATTTTCCAATTGATATAAACGACAAAAGTGAAAGTTGTCAAAATGGACTTTGCCCTCCATTTTGTGATCAGTAACAACATATTGAAATTGAAAAAGCATCAGTTGAATGGTTCCTAAGTTAAAGCACAGAAACTGCTGACGCCATCCCAAACTACCAACCCATTTGCCCACAATTTGTTCAACGCAAAGTCAATAACTGGATTTCCCTTGGAAAACTGTGTTAAAAACTTTCTATATATGATGCATTGAAAAAATATTTCAATATTTTTTTTCCTTCTATACTTTTCACATTTCAACCAGTCCTTTAGATATTTCACTTGCAGTTAAATTATTGAGTGTATAGTTATATCAGTAAAAAAAATTCAAATTAACCTTGTGTGAACAGAAAACCTGTCTAAACCACAACTTCTGTGAACATGGTGCACAGAAAACCTGTCTAAACCTAAACTTATGTGAACATGTTGAACAAAAAATGTCTAAACCACAACTTCTGTGAACATGGTGAACAAAAAACCTGTCTAAACCACAATGGTGTGAAGATAATCAGAAAACCTATCTAAACCGTGACTTGTGTGAACAACCTGTCTAAACCACAACTTCTGTGAACATGGTGAATAGAAAACCTGTCTAAACCACAATGGTGTGAAGATGGTGAACAGAAAACCTGTCTAAACCACAACTTCTGTGAACATGGTGAATAGAAAACCTGTCTAAACCACAATGGTGTGAACATGGTGAAGAGAAAACCTGTCTAAACCACAATAGCGTTAACATGGTGAAGAGAAAAACTGTCTAAACCACAATGGTGTGAACATGGTGAAGAGAAAACCTGTCTTTACCACAATCTGTGTGAACATGGTGAGGAGAAAACCTGTCTAAACCACAATCTGTGTGAACATGGTGAAGAGAAAAACCTGTCTAAACCACAATCTGTGTGAACATGGTGAACAGAAAACCTGTCTAAACCGTGACTTGTGTGAACAACATGTCTGAACCAAAACTTATGAGAACAGAAAAAGAATTCGTTATCTAATATCTACAATAATGGAGAAAAAAAAAGTTTGAAATATATTCCTAGAGAATTCTTTGTTATCTGTCAATGCTTTGGTTGTCCAATGATGAAAACTATTACTCTTTCAATAAAGGTATTTAATGTTGATTTCATTATCCATATCAAACAGACTTCATTTTCCTTATCAAATGGATATGTTTCAACTTCTAGATTAGTTTCAAAATAAATATAAGATAATAATAATAAACTAGAGGCTCCAAAGAGTCTGTGTTGCTCACCTGGACATATGTGCATCTTCAAACTATGGCCACTCTCAAACACTGTAGTCAAGAATATAACTCATGACTAAAATCTCTTTCTTATTGATCTTGTCTTGCTAATAATTTTTTTTAGTAAATTTTCATTAAAAGGCAATAACTTATATGAAGAGTTGACTGACAATTTTGGCCATATACATAATGTAGATATTTTCCTACTCTTAATTTTTTGCTATTTAAAAAGTTTCTATCTATCGATTACATTTTTCAAGATAATAGGCAAAAATGCAAGAAATTCGTAAGGGTTCCGCAGAACCCAGTGTCTCGCCTACTTTTGCTGTTAATCGCAGGCTCAACAAAAATGAGGAAAAAAATCAATAAAAATATTCCTTTAGATACTATCTTTTGATTGTATGAAGCTTCTGTCAAAGTTTGGTATAAATCCAGGATAGTTTATGAATCTAATAAATGTTGCATTGAAGACCCGTTGGTGGTCTTCAGCTGTTGTCTGCTCTATGGTCGGGTTGTTGTCTCTTTGACACATTCCCCATTTCCATTCTCAATTTTATTTAACAACTTTAACTGCAGACTGTATTTAATGTTAACTGGACGAAAAACTAAGTCCATTTATAAGTAAAATACAGATAACCAGGTACAAAATTTTAACAAAATTTCCTTCTAGATACTAGCTTTTGATCATAAACAAGCTTCTGTCCAAGTTTGGTACAAATCCAGGATAGTATAAGAAAGTTATTAAAATTTTAAAAACTTTAACCACAGAGTGAATGTATTGTTTCCTGGCAGAAAAACTAAGTCTATTTATAAGTAAAATACAGAAAAAATGAAAATTTTTTTTTAACAAATTTACTTCTAGATACTATCTTATGATCATAAACAAGCTTCTGTCCAAGTTTGGTACAAATCCAGGTTAGTTTAAGAAAGTTATCAAAATTTTAAAAACTTAAACCACAGAGTGAATGTAATGTTTCCCGGCAGAAAAACTAAGTCCATTTACAAGTAAAATACGGAAAAACAGGAATTTTATTTTTACAAAATTTACTTCTGGATACTATCTTATGATCATAAACAAGCTTCTGTCCAAGTTTGATACAAATCCAGGTTAGTTTAAGAAAGTTCTTAAAATTTCAAAAACTTTAACCACAGAGTGAATGTAATGTTAACTGGCAGAAAAACTAAGTCCATTTATAAGTAAAATACGGAAAAAATGGATTCTTTTTTTACAAAATTTACTTTTGAATATTATCTTATGAACATAAACAAGCTTCTGTCCAAGTTTGGTAGAAATCCAGGATAGTTTAAGAAAGTTATTAAAATTTCAAAAACTTTAACCACAGAGTGAATATTTGTGGACGCCTCCGACGACGCCGACGGAATGTAGGATCCCTATGTCTCGCTTTTTTGACAAAAGTCGAAGGCTCGACAAAAATGGAAATAATCATCATTAGAGGGCAAAAATTCCAATAAGGTGTTGAGTGATGATTTTTGCCATGTTGACTTATTTGTAGATCTTGTCTTATTTATCATTTTTGTCGAGCCTTCTACTTTTGTCGAAAAAGGGAGACATAGCGATCCTACATTCCGTCGGCATTGTTGGTGTCGTCGGCGGCGGCGTCCACAAATATTCACTCTGTGGTTAAAGTTTTTGAAATTTTAATAACTTTCTTAAACTATCCTGGATTTCTCCCAAACTTGGACAGAAGCTTGTTTATGATCATAAGATAATATTCAAAAGTAAATTTTGTAAAAAAAAAAATCCATTTTTTCCGTATTTTACTTATTAATGGACTTAGTTTTTCTTCCAGTTAACATTACATTCAGTCTGTGGTTAAAGTTTTTAAAATTTTAACAACTGTCTTAAACTATCCTGGATTTGTACCAAACTTGGACAGAAGCTTGTTTATGATCATAAGATAGTATCCAGAAGTAAATTTTGTAAAAAAAATCCAGTTTATCCGTATTTAACTTATAAATGGACTTAGTTTTTCTGCCAGTTTACATTACATTCACTCTGTGGTTAAAGTTTTTTTAAATTTTAACAACTTAAACTATCCTGGATTTGTACCAAACTTGGACAGTAGCTTGTTTATGATTAAAAACTAGTATCTAGAAGGAAATTTTGTTAAAATTTTGTTCCATTTTTTCCATATTTTACTTATAAATGGACTTAGTTTTTCTTCCAGTTAACATTATATACAGTCTGCAGTTTAAGTTTTTAAAACATTTATTAGATTCATAAACTATCCTGGATTTTTACCATACTTGGACAGAAGCTACTTACAATCAAAAGATAGATGGGGAAATTCGCCTAATTGCGGACACTTTTTCAAATCCGGAAGTTTGGATACCGTCGAGGCCAATTGCGGACATACTGGTGGTTGCATTTGACAGGAGAAGATAGAGGGGTATCAAATGGACTATTTCCCGCGTTTTCAGGTCTCCTCTCTTGATTGGTAGATTGCAAACTCTTTAAACCCGCGGAAATGCCGAGTCGCGTAAATGCGGACAGGGGGAGTTAAAATACGGACACCTTGTCGTCAAATTGCGGACACTTATTTTTAAACAGTTCTTGCTATTCAAAACGCAGGTATTATGCATATATAACATTAGCTCTCAGGAATACCCGTTCAGTGCATCTTAAAGCATGTTTGAGAATGGTTTTCTCGCATGAACTTGCAAAAACTTTTTTGTACTGACAACTTCCATCGAGATATTGTCTTTCAAGATGCATGCATGCTTATATACGAGATAAAGTTGTGATAACTTTCAATTTCAAATTGTATGGCATTCATTGCAATGTGTTTTAATGTCGTAATCACTTAAATATCCGTAGCCCTCACTCAAGAGCATAAGATGCCTTGAGGCGAGATTTTTTTTTTTTTTTTTGCACTTTCTTACTTTTTGATACTTATAAGATAATTTTATTTATCCTCGGGTTTCTATGTACTCTTTGACAAACATGATTTTTTGCGGCCCACCCAACACCATGAACATCTGAAAACAGTTTATGGAATGGATAAAAAGGCTTAATTTTTAAGAATTGGGAAATCAAAAATGGAAAAAAACGCAAGGTGTGAGGGAACATGCATATTTTGTAAATTGGAATTATAAAAAAAAAATAAGAATATGGAAAAATGGACACCTAAAATTTTAGGGAATTATGGAAAAGTCAGTATTATGTTTAGTTTTATATGTATTGTCTATCATTTGTTGTTTCTAATGTATTGGACTTTTGTTGGGCAATGTATGACAAATATATGTTGAAAACCCTAGCCCGTAGTTATAAATTATGTAATTCATTGACCGCTCCCGACATGTGTAACTTCAAAGTATATTTTAACAGCGATCAATTAATGTCTTTCAAAATTACTGCTCTTTTCTTTTATCCCTGGTGCTTTTGACTGGAGAACCGTCGTACACAAGCATCGCACAAGTTGGCACTCCGAGGCGGGTAGGGAGCAAGAAGGTGAACTTTGGTTTATTTTTATCAATAGTACCGCTTAAGTCGACGATAGGGGCCGTCTTGACCTTGTAGGATATGAATGATTCGTTCATTGTTGAAGACCCTACATCAACTGTCAAGATGAAGAACAGAAATAAAAGCCCTGTTCATTGATATTTTTTTATTTTTTCTATGTATTGTGTGCGATTTTGTCCCATGTACATTTACTCATATCCTTTTATTTTCTCCCATGAATACTGACCCATGTCACTCCTCAATGAAGGGTCTTGTTGGCCTAAGTCCATTACCTCGAAAATGAAAAGTAAAAAAAAATGAAAGGGAGATTCCCCTAATGTTACTACACGTTGTGCTAAAATTTCTTTTAAAATCTGTCGGAGTAAATTTGAGTTATCCTACGACATAGAAAGTGTAGACGGATGGATGAATAGACGGGCAGAGTGATTACTATAATAGGGCATCTGCCAAAAGTCGACAGGCCATAATGAAGACGTAGTGCTGGAGATTGTGGTCACGCATGATGATACGCTATTGGCGTTCTTTGCATTTCGTCACAAATATACTTTTTTCTGTATAATGCCCGTTCACTGACCAATAATGGCATCGGATTTTATCCGACTGGCGAAAGGATACCAGCGTGTGCAGAACATGCATACCTAGTTCTGTGCCTTAGATGAAATGTCTAAAACACAACAGGTAAACGATAGGGGCAAAGGATGATTAATTACTAACATTGATTCGTCCATGCAGGTAAAAAAAAAAACAAAAAAAATAAAATGCTTCGCTGGGCGCAGCTTGATACGACCGCAGAGGTCGAACCCTGAACAGTTGGGGCAAGTATGGACACAACATTCAAGCTTGATACAGCTCTGAATTTGGATTGTGATTAAATATTTGACACAGCATAGGTTTCTGACACAGAAAGAATGTGGTCTAAGAACTTCAATTTTTTTAATTTACCTATTATGGTCCAATGTCCAAAATCAAAATACATGGTTAGATTCAGCATATCAAAGAACCCCATATATTCAATTTTTGTTGAAATCAAACAAAGTTTAATTTTGGACCCCAACTTGGACAAACTTGAAAACTGGTCCCATAATCAAAAATCTAAACACATGTTTAGATTCAGCATATCAAAGTACCCGAAGAATTCAATTTTTGTTAAAATCAAACTAAGTTTAATTTTGGACCCTTTGGACCTTAATGTAGACAAATTTAAAAAACGGGACCCTAAATTAAAAATCTAAAAACACAGTTAGATTTGGCATATCAAAGAACCCCAATAATTCAATTTTTGATGAAATCAAACAAAGTTTAATTTTGGACCCTTTTGACCTCAATATGAACCAATTTGATAGCGGGCCCACAAATAAAAAATCTAAATACATGGTAAGATTCAGCATATCAAAGAACCCCATATATTCAATTTTTGTTGAAATCAAACAAAGTTTAATTTTGGACCCCAATTTGGACCATCTTGAAAACTGGGCCAAAAATCTAAAATCTAAATACATGTTTAGATTCAGCATATCAAAGAACCCCATATATTCAATTTTTGTTGAAATCAAACAAAGTTTAATTTTGGACCCCAACTTGGACAAACTTGAAAACTGGTCCCATAATCAAAAATCTAAACACATGTTTAGATTCAGCATATCAAAGAACCCCAAAAATTCAATTTTTGTTAAAATCAAACTAAGTTTAATTTTGGACCCTTTGGACCTTAATGTAGACCAATTTAAAAAACAGGACCCAAAATTAAAAATCTAAATACACGGTTAGATTTGGCATATCAAAGAACCCCAAAAATTCAATTTTTGATGAAATCAAACAAAGTTTAATTTTGGACCCTTTTGACCTCAATATGAACCAATTTGATAGCGGGCCCACAAATAAAAAATCTAAATACATGGTAAGATTCAGCATATCAAAGAACCCCATATATTCAATTTTTGTTGAAATCAAACAAAGTTTAATTTTGGACCCCAATTTGGACCAACTTGAAAACTGGGCCAAAAATCTAAAATCTAAATACATGTTTAGATTCAGCATATCAAAGAACCCCATATATTCAATTTTTGTTGAAATCAAACAAAGTTTAATTTTGGACCCCAACTTGGACCAACTTGAAAACTGGGCCCATAATCAAAAATCTAAACACATGTTTAGATTCAGCATATCAAAGAACCCTAAGAATTCAATTTTTGTTAAAATCAAACTAAGTTTAATTTTGGACCCTTTGGACCTTAATGTAGACCAATTTAAAAAACAGGACCCAAAATTAAAAATCTAAATACACGGTTAGATTCGGCATATCAAAGAACCCCAATAATTCAATTTTTGATGAAATCAAACAAAGTTTAATTTTGGACCCTTTGGACCTCAATGTGGACCAATTTAAAAACGGGCCCAAAATCCAAAAACTTAATACACGGTTATAACGATTCAGCATATTAAAGAACCCCAAGAATTCAAGAATAAAACCCCATTGAAATTGATCAAGAAATAAGCAATTTATACGAAGTATCTTCTTTTGCACAATACTGTGCAATTGAATATTTCTTGCTATTGCGCAATACTGTACAATTGACAATTTCTTGCTATTGCGCAATATTGTGCTATTGGATATTTCTTGCTATTGCG
Source organism: Mytilus californianus (assembly GCF_021869535.1). Lineage (NCBI taxonomy): Eukaryota > Metazoa > Mollusca > Bivalvia > Mytilida > Mytilidae > Mytilus > Mytilus californianus. The sequence continues at coordinate 40,009,344 of NW_026262723.1, read as the reverse complement.
CAATACTGTTAAATTGAAGATTTCTTGCTATTGCGCAATACTGTGCAATTGAAGATTTCTTGCTATTGTGCAATACTGTGCAATTGAAAATTTCTTGCTATTGCACAATACTTATTATATAATAATTTACACATCCTGTTTGGTGTGTATCTCCTACCATATCATTATTATTTGCTTTTAAATATAAATCAGAAATAACCAACTTAAAATGGAAAATTTAAAAAGAAAAAAAAAAGGAAAAAAAGAAAAAAAAAAAAATCCCCCCCCCCAAATTTTTTGAACCCCCTTATGATTCATCACCCCCAAACTCAATCCCAGCCTTCCCTTTGTGGTATGGTACCTTGCAGTACAATTTCAGAGAGATCCATACACTTGAACACAAGTTATTGTCTGGAAACTAGAAAAATGCTTATTTTTGGCCCCTTTTTGGCCCCCAATTCCTAAACGTTTCGGGCAATTACCCCCAAACTCAATTCCAGCTTTCCCTTTGTGATATGGAACCTTGTAGTACAATTTCAGAAATATCCAAACACTTACACACAAGTTATTGTCATGAAACTAGAAAAATGCTTGTTTTTTGCCCCTTTTTTGGCCCCTAATTCCTAAAATTTTGAGGCAATTACCCCCAAAATCAATTACAGCCTTCCCTTTGTGATATGGAAGCTTGTGGTACAATGTCAGAGAGATCCATACACTTACACACAAGTTATTGTCTGAAAGTTACAAAAATGCTTATTTTTGGCCCCTTTTTGGCCCCTAATTCCTTAACTGTTGGTACCATAACCCCCAAAATCAATCCCAACCTTCCTTTTGTGGTATTGAACCTTATGGTGAAATTTCATGGAGATCCATTCACTTAAACTAAAGTTAGAGTGCGAAAACCAATGTGTCTTCGGACGACGCCGGACGACGACGACGACGACGACGACGACGACGACGCCAACGTCATACCAATATACGACCAAAAAATTTTTAATTTTTGCGGTCGTATAAAAACGTGAGGCATACGTCGTTCACATGAGAAAATTACCGAACCGAATATGGAAGATGCAGGTGATACAGTTTCACCCGAGGAGAAGGATGAGGACGAGGAAGAGCTTATTAAAAACTTTTTAGTTATTAAATAGTTTAAATTTGAATTGTTATATGATTACAAAGGTTTTAGTTTATGATTATTTGATAACTAAATAAAATAAGTTTTTGAATACCAAAGCAAATATTTAATGATTATGTGATTATGTTGGGAAAAATTTGGTGATTATGCTATTACTGGTACCTCCCCGTCAGCCATGAGGGGCCTCGTTTGTTTTTCGATTTGTCACAGACGGATGGACAAACAGACAGACGACTGGATGCACAAAGTCGTTACTGTTGGATGCTCACAAAAGTCTAAAGAGGTCTTTAAAACCAATGTATTGGTTACATTATTTCTATCATGTTTTGAAAAATTTATAAAAACATTTCTTTCAAAAGAATATTCGTGATATCAATAAGTTCATCTGCCTCTTAAGCAGGAAGAATGTCCAACTCTTTACCTCTTCTACTTGATCTTCTAGCAATAAACACAATGCTGCTGAATTCATTTCCTTTATTACTTTCAATAATTTCGCATAGTAGTGTTGATACAACTTCATGTTTTGATAAACGTATTAATTTCATATATAAAAAGCCACGCAATAACATCATTGTCAAATAGCCACTCGTCTACGAGATATTGTTGCAATTTCATTCGGGCGATTGTTTTCTGTACATTTTATTTCATTCCATTTGCTTTCGCAAAAAGTCCTAAACATGTAGACATTCTGTAAAGAAAGAGAAATATATTGGCTTGCCATACCGGGGATGACGTTTTCAGTTTTTGACCTATTGAAGATGTGTGCATGTTGCCAACTGGAGTAGAAATCAGACTTGTAAACGCATTATGTTCGTAATATGCAAAATGAAAGCAAAACAAATAAACCCAAATCAACACTTTATTGATATAAATGTATCGGATTGAAACAAATAATGATAGATTATAGGAGGGATTTGTTTATTTCCGTCATCATGGTATTGACATATGCACCACTGCACTTGTTAGTTGTTCAAAATATTTTGTGTCCGCATTTCGGCTATCATATTATTTTCGGTCGTGAAAATGCGGACACTTGCTTATTCCTATTTTGTAATCAAAATTTAGACAAATCAGTAAAAATAATTTAAAGTAATGTTTCCTTGCATAAAATACGCAATGCCTATTGCTTTTCAACACATAAACTGCCATTCTTACATGAACAACTGTGTATTGAATGTGACACGCTGACTTTGGACCTTTTTCAAAATTTCCCGGTTTTCAAACTTGTTGACAAAAGCTATTTATAGCATGCAATTTCAATCAGATGACACAAAAGTAAATCGTAAGCAATAGACATGATAACCTTATTGCAACAAAATAGAGATTTAATAGTAAACAAAAAACCTTATTTCTTATATCTATTTTATTTCAATTTTTCATAATTTTATTGAAAAGTGAGATATTCGTTTTCCGTCCGCATATCGGCGCTGTCCGCAATTAGGCGATTTTCCCCTATAGAGAGGAATATTTTTATTAATTTTTTTCCTCATTTTTGTTGAGCCTGCGATTAACAGCAAAAGTAGGCGAGACACTGGGTTCCGCGGAACCCTTACAAATTTTTACTATTAAAAGTTTCTCTCTATCTATTATACTTTTCAAGATAATAAGCAATAGTGGAAAAAAATGGTATCATTTAAGGTCAATTTCTCCCATAAGAAGTCGTCTGACAGTTTTGAAGTAAATAGATAGTAAATAGATCTCAACATTATCAACATTTCTACGTCATCAAATTTCCTCTATCAATAGCTGTTTCAAGATAATTTTTGAGATGAAGAACAGCAATAAAAGCACTGTTCCTTTGCTTTTTGTTTTTGTCTTTTTTTTGCTGTGCATGTACTGATTTTGTGTCATGGATGGATACCCCATATCCTTTGTTTTTCTATAAAACTTGCATTTTACCCTCATGTTCTATTTTTAGCCATGTCAGCCAACTACATACCCCAATGATGACTGTATGACTGGCCAAATTGGTTTCAATTGGCCCAGTAGTTTCAGAGGAGAAGATTTTTGTAAAAGATAATGGACTACAGACACCACATGATGAGAATAGCTCAACTGACCCTTCTGGTCAGGTGACCTAAAAAGACTTTTTTATTGTCCATAATGTTACATCACTCATTTAATAGCATCACATTAGTCTTTTTGTGTTGTTGAGTTTCTGTCTCATTTATGTATAAACCAATAATTTTATTAATATTATGCTGACAAAAACCATAAACATTCCAAGATTACAATAAGATCATGATATTCTACAGGAAGAAGTCGCTATATATTGGTCAGCAAGTTATTTTGATCATCTTATCTGCCAGTGGTTTAAATATCACTATCTATACCAGGTTTTTAATGAGAACCTTTACTTTTTGATCTAAAGAATGATCAAAATATACTCTATGGAGGAAATAAGTAAGTTTATTTTGTTTTTCTATCCCTACCTTTTGTACCAATCCATACTTGGTCTAATTCTAATTTAAATGTGAGTCGAACTTTTCCTCCAGATTTATTGCACATTCCAGCTACGGGTGTTGGTGGAAGTGGTTCTTTTATATTTTTCACTCCTGGCAATGCATCATCGGGCTTCCCATATTTGTCTAATACTTTCTTATGTTCCTGAAATGTTTGACAGATTCACACTTGTATTAATTTTTTTTAAAAAAGTGCTTGTTTGCAAACATCATGAGGCCATTCAGCAAAAAATAGAGGTGGGTCCTATTAAAGACTTTGAATAAGGGATAAGTGTATTGTTGTTGTGCACATTGTTTGATGTAAAGACTTTCATTTTCTTACTATTGAAGGTCAATTCTCATGATTTTTTCTTAACTTTAATAGATGCGGGTCTTAAGGAAGACATATGTTGCCTGCAAAGCCTGGGGAAAAAAATCTGCATATCGGATATTCTGTAAAATCAACTGCCCCAAATTTTCTGATCTCTACATTTTGATATCATCTGTGAAATCGTTATTCCATAACTGTCAACCAACTCATGATGGCGTCCGTAAAATTTACGAAGGGATGATTTCAACTTCACCATTTGGAACTCTTGGTTTAATAGCTTCCTTGTGAGCAGCAATCCTCTATCAAAGAAATCATGATAGGAAATACAAGCCCAGGAATATCGTATCAATTGAGAGATATATACTCCGTAAGTTCACAATTGGGAAGCTGATATCATCTCTTTTGTTGTAAAGTTTTGTTTCAACCGACCCTCATTGTCAATTTCTAGATGTAAGTCAAGATATGAGGCAGACTGTATCTGTAGTATCCTTTATCTCTAGTTCGATGGGATAGATTCGTTCAACATAGTGACCAAATTTTGTATTATTTAGTGAGAGAACATCATCTATATAGCGGAACGTAAAGTTAAAGGATATTGCTAACTGCATTTCTCTCTCCCCTTAATATGAACTACATATTTGGACAGAGAAAGAGAATCACAAAGGAGATTGAACAGTTCTCTATAACCAATAGAACATGCATCTACAGAAAAACATTTTATTATTAAATATGACATTTTCAAATCCAGTGACCTATATCTATTTGTGAGTCTGGAAACAATATATTTGTAACAGTATTGGATAATTAATAATCAGTAAACCATTACCATGAGAAATAAATAGAGAATGTGTCCATGGGACACAGATGATGCCCCTGCTTGCATATAAAGTTATAAAGGGACATAACTCCAAAACGGTAAAAAAGACGCCACCCAAATTCGAACTTGATTTGTTTTTTTTTAAATTGTGGTAACAAGCAATGTGTATAAATTTCATAACATTTGGTTGATGCAAACTAAAGTTAGAGATCAGAAACCAATTTTGGGATGTACATATGTAACTACCAACTGTCAAGGGTAACACTTAATGCCCCGTCCGCTGTGGCTGGGGCATAAAAACCCAAGTCTCAAACTGCTGGTTCAAAATAATCCAAGTTACTCTAGAAAATGTCCTTTAAAGTTTATGAGCCACACCAAGATGAATTTTTTGTTTTTTGCTAGAGCAATTTTTCGTAAGGTGATGTAAAGATGCCTGTTTGCATTAATTAATCTGTTTTTTTAAAGCTTGAAATAGTCTTAACCTTCAAAACATACTACATTCAACTTTATGATTGATTATTGGTGTTTATCACCACCTTCAGTACTATTGGCTATACATGCAGTTTTTATTGGTGGAGGGCCTCAATATTACGATTAGCAAATAAAACATTTTCTCACTAAACAACATGAACAGACAATGTTTTATATTGTGTGTAATACCAAGCTACATACGATGCAATTGTTTTTAATTAACCGTTTTGTCTTACTTTTAACTTTGATAATGGTTCTTTAGAACTTGTTGACGACGTTGTTGCTTCTTTTATTTCTTTTTCTGACGGCTTACTAACTGATAACACATCATTTAACGTTGATCCTACTACCATTACTTTTGCACCATTGGTTACTTTAAGATCATTTAGTGTTGACTCATCTTTAGCTAACCCTGAAAGTAAATACGGAAATTTGACATATAGGTCTACATTACTGAGATTTTACTAATAGCTATAAAGAGTAAAATTTCATAAGTTCCTAAAAAATAACAACTGATCATCTTCTATAATATTGTGTACTTGTTATTATTCTTTGGATACCAGTTTCGTGTTATTCATTAGTACAGGTGAACCACAAATTTAAATGTTCAACAAACTACACATTTTCTATAGGCTTGTATGCAGACTTTGGCAATACCACAAAATAAAATATCCACTAAAATGCAAGTTTTCCTCAATCCAAGCAAATTCATACCAACGAAAAAAAATGTATCCACAGTAGCTAGCAAAAGTACATATATACGTGTTCACTTTTTAATACAGATTTTTTTTATATCGATCACAAAATACAGAGTCAGTTTTGGTGGTTCTCTCTGGGCACTCCAGCTTTCTCCAACAATAAAAAACTGACTGCTACGAAATAGCCAATAGCGCTGAAACTGGTGTTAAACACCAAATAATCAATCAATCAAAAATACTGATAAAAAAATACAAAAAACGCCATAGAAATATAACATTTTGTAAAATAAATAATCGTCAAATGTAGGATCACTAATTTTTTTAGAACAAATCTAATCCTCTTTGTTTCAATAACAAATCAATGGTCACCGCAGGCTGTTGAAGGGTGGTTCTATTGAGTCTTCCATCCTCAATGTTTTAGTTGGTACTACTCATCTTGAATTTTGTTTATACTTAAAAGTTCTATAACAGACGTTCAAATTATTTGTTTTGCTGGAACAATAGGTTTGTCATATTTTTAATCTTGGTAGAACCTGATGAAATGTGTTGGACGACAAACAATGACGGATGACAAATGAAGGATGCCAAGTGATGATAAATATATTAAACTATATCAACCATTTGTGTCAAATCAGTTAAAAATGCAGTACTTTACCTTTGAACATAATTTTCTGCATTGCTGATGGTACACCTGAAAATATATCATCTTTTTAAAAATGAAACTTCAATTGGAAAACACATTTTCAAATTTCTCATCATCTGACATTTCTTTCAGAGTATGAAAACAGTTTAATTGAAATTTGGTTAGACCATTATATTTTTTTTTGTTCAAGACATTTTAGTTTTCAATACGTCTTTTGTTTTTATTTATTCCTTCTCATCAGTCAGAATCTAAAAAATGAAATAACATCTTGCTATATTGCGACTAATATATCTAAAAAATATTAAAGCTCAAAAGCAGACTGACTGTAATACGTGACTAAAACATGAATTTCAATTTCTGACTACTTGCAAAACTTCAGGTCAATTATATTCAATGAATACAAAAACAACATAAAATTAATACAAGATATAAAACTGCAATTCCATGGCCTGCAACAAATAGACGTCTTTCGACAAACAATTTAATTATTCTTATGGTTAATTCTGCTTTAAAATTTACTACTTTTAGCATATGTTTAGAAAACTAACAATTAACTAGACCTCTCTTTGGGGTTTTTAACGACCTTGACTACCCATTACTCACCTGTCAGTGTTTCAATATGAGATTTTAATTTAGCAATAGTTTCATCAACTGGAAATGTTACATCATATTTTTGTTTGTTAAATATTACTTTGAAGTCTACTTTCTGTCTTGTGTCGATTGGACTGTCAGATTCATTAGTTGTTACATCTGAGAAAACAAAAACAATGAAATTAATAATGAGGATGTGCTTCTGATTGGTATTTTCTGTATGCATGTTAGAAAAATGATTGACACTTACAAAGGCTATTTGTGAATAATCATGTTAAAATCCCAAGCACAAGAAAAATATTCTACATGAATACATGGATATTTGCATGAATTACAATGCATTCATGTATGTTAATTACACCCATAATATTCCGTTTAAAACCCCTTTTCATGACCTCTTTTTCTACAGTGTACAACTGTGATCACTCTGCACATAAAAAAAATCACAGTTACAAAATATGGAAATATTTTCATTAAAAAATGATGAAGTGTTTGCTTTTATGAAGACAAATCTTTTCAATTTTCTTCTATAAGATCCTGTTTCCCCAGTAATTCAAAATTTATGCAATAAGCATTCAATCAACCAGTCATAAGAATAAGGGTAAAATATATGAAAGCCAATTAGTCATACTCTGATTAGTCAATATTATTGAATGATCTATTATTAGAAGGTGGAAAACCAGGGACTACTAAAATATAAGTGAATATGTCAATGTGGTTAATGAACCCTCATTTTAATCATTGATTAGAGGGCAATAGAAGCAAAACATTGTTGAGAGATTCTGTAATTCTTTAATTTCTTAGTTTGAAAAATTGAGAAAGTTTTTACTTACATTGAAACTGTTTGTTATCTGAATGTAACATTAACTTTCACTTGTTTTTGGCAATCAAACCCCCCAAAACAGAAAACCACAATTGCAGATTGTCTGATGTACAATTACCTGATAATATTATTAATCTTATTTCTCAATAGACCATTTTCATAAAACCAACTTTCGACTTCGGAGTATATAATTTTTCAACAGGTTACCTATTTTGTGATAGGACATTTTAGGACTTGGTAAACTAAGAGCTACTAAAAGTAAAAATAAGTTACAATCAGTGCAATTTGGGGAAAAAAACTAGTTTTCCGATGATTTTGATGTGTAAATTAAAGAAAACATAGAACAGATAGTTTTTTCCCAAATTGCTCTGATTGAAGACTTAATTTTACTTCTTTTAATTGCTCTTACTTGACTGATTACCAGAATGTCCTACCACAGAGTAGATAACCTTTAAAAAAATTATAAACTTCGGAGTCATAAGTCAGTAACAAGAAATAAATGTGGATAGTGTCCACATGTGGACACAGATGATGCCCCCGCTTGCATAGTATATAGTTATAAAGGGACATAACTGAAGAACGGTAAAAGTGACGCTACCCAAATTTGAACTTGATCTGAGTTTTGTGGTAATAAGCATTGTGTGTAAGTCTCATAACATTTGGTTGAGGTTAACTTTAATAAGTACAGAACAGAAACTAAAAATTCAGCAATTTTTCTATTTGTAAACACGCATAACTCTAGAACAGTTGTGTATAAGTTTTATAACATTTGGTTGAGACAAACTAAAGTTAGAGAACTGAAACTAAAAATTCAGCAATTTTTATGTTTATAAAGGGACATAACTCAAGAATGGTAAAAGTGTCGCCACCAAATTTCGTACTTAATCTGTATTATGTAGTAATAAGCATTGTGTATAAGTTTCATAACATTTGGTTGAGGCAAACTAAAGTTAGAAAACGGAAACAAAAAATTTGTACTTGATCTTAGTTTTGTGGTAATGAATATTGTGTATAGGTTTCATAATGTTTGGTTGGGGCAAACTTATGTTACAGAATGGAAACTAAAAATTTTGCAATCTTTCAATTTATAAAGGGACATAACTCAATAATGGTTAAAGTGACACTACCCAAATTCAACTTGATCTGTGTTTTATCAGTGGAAGTCAAAATTAAACATTGCATTGTATAAAACATTGATTGTAGTTGATTCAACTATAATCATGGACAAAGGAAGATAACTCCAATTTTAAAAATAACTTGATATTTAGAAGAAAATAAAAATTTTGCAATTTTTCCATTTATAAAGGGGCATAACTCTAGAACAGTAAAAGTGACGCCACCAAAATTCAAACTTGATCTGTGTTTTGTGGTAATAAGCATTGTTTATAAGTTTTATAACGTTTGGTTGAGGCAAACTTCAGTTAAAGAACGGAAACTAAATATTTTGCAATTTTTCCATTTATAAAGGGGCATAACTCTAGAACATTTAAAGTGATGCCACCAAAATTCAAACTTGATCAGTGTTTTGTGGTAATAAGCATTGTGTATAAGTTTCATAACATTTGGTTGAGGCAAACTTAAGTTAGAGAACAGAAACTAAAAATTTTGCAATTTTTCCATTTATAAAGGGCATAACTCTAGAACGGTTACAGTGACGCCACCAAAATTCAACTTGATCTGTGTTTTGTTGTAATAAGCATTGTGTATAAGTTTCATAGCATTTGGTTGAGGCAAACTCAAGTTAGAGAACGGAAACCAATTTTGGGACGTACATACAGACGGACAAGGGTAAAACTTTATGCCCCCTCCGCTACGGCAAGGGCATAAATAGTCAATTCATACCTGTATTTTGGGAACAGTTATTATTATCTTTAGATGATCCTCCAGAATCTTCTGATTTTTCTTTGTTTTCTAATTCTTTATTCTGTAGATCTGTAGTTGCAACTTCGATGTCTTGCACTATATAAAATATAATGAATAAAAATTAGGATTTATAGTGCAGTTGTATAAGTTGTTTGTTGGTATTGGCTTGATTGACGGGGCTAGAACAACTTGGGGCCGAAAAACACTTGTTAAAATGGTTTAATACAGCTTTTATTGATAATTTAGACTATGATTTTAAGATACAATGCATGTGTCACTTTTACTCGATTAAAATACAATTCAACTTCAGCATGTTCAGGAATACGATTTTTGTGTCTTGTATGCAAGTTCTTTGCATAACAATATGGCTGATGTAATTATTCAAAAGGTAGCTTTATACTCTACATTGATTAATAACAAAGAACTGCAGTACTGAAATTGTTTATATCTTTTCCTTTATGGTGTTTTACACAAAGTAGAATTTTCTTACTTTTGTAGTTTGAAAATAAAATATTGAATTTGTGTTTTCTTTTGAAAAGAATTCATATTTACAAATTCTACTCAAGAAAATCTGATATAACCATCAGCATTAACATTAGCAACATTAATTGTATTTGTTTGATATCTGTACATTTATATTTTGGTTCCTATCATGCCTATAGCTCCAAAATTATTTTTTTTAATTCTTCTCCGGGCAGCTCCAATATAAAAATGTATTTTTATTTGGATTTTATTATCTTCTTTTTTCCATAAACCGCTAATCCACCTCTTTTTCATAACTCTTATTTTTACAGCTGGTCACTGGTCATAAAGCTATCAAATGATTCTATTGGTTAACCACAAAGTACTGCCCACCTCAGTCAGACACGTGCATTTGTTTATAAAACTAATTATCATCAAAGCTCATTAACAGTGCAAGATATGGAAACTTATTTTTCTTCTGTGGTTTGTTATATTAAGAAGTAACAAAAATAGCGGAGAATGAAATTTTGATAAAATTTAGTAGCTTTTGTAGTGTGCTACAATGTACCTAAAACCATATAAAATAGAGGTTTTAGATAATATCAATCATTTATCAGGTGTTTAAAAAGTTTTGGGGTATTCAAATTGATTGATTGGTGCTGCCTCAGCACAAAAGGCTGTATTGCGGCGAGCCAGATATAGTGTTCCCACATGAAACTGTAATTACTAAACAAATTTCTGGTATGTTGGCGAAAAGTTTGACCCATTTGGTTTTCTGATTACACCAAAAAGAATAGACCTTATTTTGGAAAATGTGACACATTACTAGAGATTTCTCATATGATCTCAACATCAGTGTTCCAGCTTGATCGTTTTCACAGGGCGGTTCGCCCGGCCTTTCCTGACTGACGCCCTGAGCCCTTTTTAAGATGCCCTACCCTTTTTCGCAAGTCCATGCCTTTATTGTCTTATTATTTTGATGAAAATACTATAATTTTACCTGTCTTCATGTTTTTAACAAGTTTATGACCCTCAGCTAATTAACATTTACAGCAGGTGTTATAAGTTTTGATTACAGGTAATCCACTTATTGCCATGGATGGGTCACTAATCCGTTAATTAATAAACCTCATAACTGACCATTATATATTTTTCCCAGTAAAATCGGTCAGTCGACATTTCAATTTCATTATTTCTCAAACAACCACAATTTGCAGTTCATTTATCCATAGATGTTTTCGTAGTTTCGTCAATTGAACAAAATTCAAATTGTTTACCCCATGACAGTTCGAATTTTAATGTAAAAATTTCTCAATCACTTTTTGCAGATTGTTTGACGTAGTTTCGTCACATTTTCGATTAAAAAGATAAAACTTTATTCAAAACGTTCAAAAATATTTTCACAAGTCACACAGATGCTTTATTTATCATATCCTCCGCATGCATGAAAGTATTCTTATAAATTTAGTAGACACGAAAACGTAAAATACAAAATCGTTAAGTATCAAATTAAACGAGAAAGACAAATATATTTCTTACTGAGCAACTTAATTAAAAAAATGATAATTTTCTGCCTTTTTGTTAAACACGAACCAATCCGTAGATGAATCGGGATTCATTCTGAATTTATTAACCTCTTGTTACTTCCCGTTTAAAAATTGGAAGGTCACTTAAACGTGATCTTTCCTTGAAAAGTATAAAATATACAGTCATTAAAATCGTTCCAAGGTAATGAAAATGAATTCCAAATATCGATTTAAATGGTTTTCTGGGATAATGATTATGCAGTGAAATAGTTGTTACAATTTCATTTATGCTCTGTTTTTAAAAAGAGGAACCCAACTTTTGTTGATCAGGAATGTCCCCTGAAAATAACTGAAGTGAAATTGTGAACTTGATTTCCGGATCCTTGTTCTTATCTTCATATTTAAGCAGCATGCCTAAGGCCTTCAAAGATCCTGGTCCTTGAAGGACTTAGGCATATGTATAGTTAGTAATATACATGTATGTCCTTGGTCCCTTACTGTTACCCAAAATAAGGTTGATTTTCATCTCATGAAAAAGTGACTAATTAAAGCCCTAGCTGAAACCCATCTGTTTACATGATAAAAGACAATGTTTGTCATGCCCTTTTTGAATTATCAATCAGCATGCTAAAGTGCCCTTTTATGATTGGCTGCCTGCCCTTTTGAAATCCTAACTGGAACACTGAACATTTTACGGGAACATCTATGATGGCTAGTAATTATATATAATAGCAATAAGGAGTAATACAATAGCAATGCAATAGTTACAGTCTTCTTCCTCTTTCACAGGTAAAACCTTCAAAGTGTATCAAAGTGAACTACTTAAGACCTTATTGCTATTTGTTGGACATTACCAGACATAACACCAATTCTCAGAGGCGGATCTAGGGGGTGCCCTGGCCCCCCTTTTGGAGCTTCATTTATGATTAATCAAGACTTTTTACCGGTTCTACTACAAATTTTGTCTAGTTTGGGGCTAGCGGGCCCTCCCTTTTTCAAAAAACTGAATCTGCATCTGATTCTAGTAAAACTTTGATGTTATTACTAATATTAGAGAAAATGTCTGACACCACAAAAAAATGGTTGACATATGACATCAATAATTCAAACTTCACAATTCTTGGGCCATGTGTTGCAGATTCCAAATAGCTTAAATGTCTATGATCCAGTTCTAAAATGTACACAAAGAGACCAAGTTTCTCTTCTGCCATACTGTAAATTAATATTATTTTCACAGTGCAAAAAATAATATTCTGTTGTTTCCTTTTCCTATATGAGATTTTGTTATTTTCCACACGCTTGTAAATTAGTTTTTGTTCCCATTTTAATTGAATTGACCATAACTTAGATCGAAAGTTTAACTTAAGCGAAAATTCGGGAAAACTGAAAATGACAAGGCATAAAAAATTAGGCGAATTTTAATTTTATTGTATATTTTAAAGCTAAATGTTTCGGGAAAAGGTCGCAATATTGAAACAAGTGTTTTAAATAGTAAATCATCACAAACAATCAAATGATGATCATGATTTTTTATCATTTTACCATTTTTTGAAATTTCACTTTCTTCAGACGCCATTGTTAAAAGATGTTGACAAGGGGACGTAACTCACTACTGAAATAAAATATTTTCGTTACTCTATGTATACATAATTAATATCCACTGTAGGTTTCAGACGAGTGTTTTGACAAGGACGTATAACTAACTCTAATATATTGAGATTCCAAAAAGCTACGGAGCCTTGTTCTTCTTCTTCTTATGTCTGTAGATCTATATAGATACAAAATTTGGTGACTATGTTGAACGAATCTATCCCATCGAACTAGAGATAAAGGATACTACAGAGTACAGTTAAGTCTGTCTCTTATCTTGACTTACATCTAGAAATTGACAATGAGGGTCGGTTGAAAACAAAACTTTACGACAAAAGAGATGATTTCAGCTTCCCAATTGTGAACTTTCCATTTCTATGTAGCAACATTCCAGCAGCGCCTGCATACGGAGTATATATTTCCCAATTGATACGATATTCCCGGACTTGAATTTCCTATCATGATTTCCTTGATAGAGGATTACTGCTCACAAGGAAGCTATTAAACCAAGAGTTCCAAATGGTGAAGTTGAAATCATCCCTTCGTAAATTTTACGGACGCCATCACGAGTTGGTTGACCGTTATGGAATAGCCGTTTCACAGATGATAATTGATATGTTCCTTATGTCGTAACTACATTACCCTTCCCTTTTCACGAATGTGACCTACCGAATTAGACTATTTACCGGATTTGTAATAACATAAGCAACACGACGGGTGCCACATGTGGAGCAGGATCTGCTTACCCTTCCGAGATCACCCCCAGTTTTTGGTGGGGTTCGTGTTGCTTAGTCTTTAGTTTTCTATGTTATGTCATCTGTACTATTATTTGTCTATTTGTCTTTATTTTTTTGGCCATGGCGTTGTCAGTTTGTTTTCGATCTATGAGTTTGACTGTCCCTCTGGTATCTTTCGTCCCTCTCTCCTGTATAACATTCCGTTTAATAAGGAACACAAAGAAATGTCTTGTATCAGTAAAAGTATAATACACTATTTACAAGTTCTCCATACGTCCTCTCAGAGATATTATGTACATGTATACACGACACAAGTTTCACACACACATTTCCAAATTTGATAAATACTATTCTTTAAATTTTAAAACTGGTCTCGCCACCATAAGTAAAGTTTATAGAATAAAAAGAGGAGACTACCTTGCTATCACCTCCATCACTGTAGATTTACAAATATATATTCAGACAAATAATATATATGTTTTAAAGTAACTGATCACTAAGATATACTACACATTGGACGCTCTTGTCCCCCGAATAACTGCGGATGTTTTTCTGAGTCCTTTCAACAATTTTAATCTCTTAATATACAGCTGATGACATAATGCATTAGATAGTTTTGTAATGTCTGTTATTTGTTTGGTACTAAAGTTTTCAATGACATTTGAGCAGTCTAAAATAAGAAGCAAGATAGATTCTTGGTTTCCAAAAAGTTCAATCCATTTCCTTTCACCAATCAAATGAATAACCTCAACTTTTAATCGGTTGTAATATAACTGTTGACTCATGCAGATAAAGAGTTGTCAGTGGTTTTTCAAAGTTAAGCACTGGAGATAAGTCAAGCGCTGGAGATGTTAAGTCCAGCACCGGAGATCTAAATGCAAGCGTCGTAGATCTAAAGTCAATCACAGAAGATTTAAAGATAAGCTTTTGAGATATAAAGTCCAGCGCTGAAGATATATACACCAGCGTTGCAAATATAAAGCCTAGCTAGTGCTTGACTTTATATCTGCAGAGCTGGACTTGATATCTGCAGCACTGGACGTTACATCTTCAGCTTTGTACTTTAGATCTCTAGCGCTAAACAACTATATTTAGTTTAATATGAAATCAAACAGACCTATAATATTTGTCATCATACGATTGCACGTGCTTGTATGTTTATATTTATTTTTATGTTTTTATATGCTCATCGATAATCTTAGGAGGTCATTTTAATTGATTGATAATTAGATGGAGTTTAGTCTAAAATTCGCAAGAATTGCTGATACATTATAAAAAGTCCATGCTTTTTTAATTGTATCGTTTGGACTTTTTTGTAATTCGGATATAGGTTTTAGTAGGTTATAAATAACATAAAAGAATTTGGGTCAAATCCCTGAACAAGAATTTGGCAGTTAATTCGGTTGTAATTATGTTTAAATGTTATGTGTCAGTATTATTCTAACGACCAGGTGACTGTGACAAGCAATATCCATGAAAAAGATACTTGCAGAAAAAAATCACTACTGGAGGCGCTTGTAACCAATCACAGTAAAGGATTTCATCTTATGCAAATCATATATATGAATTAACAGTTTGTAAATATTTCCCTTTTTATTGTTATTTAAATTTAGTAAGTTTTTCTATACAAGGAACCAAACATTTCCCCTACAGGTATTGAAAAAAAACCTTGAAAACAAATAAACCGACGTAATTTCAGACACGCATTGTATTTATGAAGGAAGTAATGTAAATTTCACAAAAGATGTATATTTAGAGTTATAAATCCTTGACCAAAGTAATTTTGTCTATGAGCTCATCAACAGATGTTTAATACAAACCAAAGGCAAGTTATTCTAACTTATTCTTAGTTATATATCACATTTATTCAATTCATTAGGAAATTATTATAGTTCAAATAATTGACAAACAATATATTTCCCAAGGAAATGTGAGCTTTTGCCATCACTTGGCGTCCGTCGTCGTCCGTCGTCGTCGTCGTCCGTCCGGTGTAAAATAATTCAAACATCTTCTCCTCTGAAACTACTGAACTAATTATAACCAAATTTAAGCTGAATGATCCTTAGGGTATCCAGAATAAAATTGTGTTTTATTTTCTGTTTCGTCAAAAACATGGCCGCCATGGCTTAAAATAGAACATAGGGGTAATATGCATTTTTTGGTTTATATCTCAAAAAGTAAAGCATTTAGAGCAAATCTGACATGGGGGTAAAAATGTTCATAAGGACAATTTTCATAATTTGTTTATCATGTTTTCTAACTTTAAAAAATCTTCTCCTCTGAAACTACAGAACCAAATTAAACCAAACTTTAGCTGAATGATTCTTAGGTTATCTAGAATAAAGTTTATGTTTTATTTTCTGTTTCCTCAGAAAACATGGCCGCCATGGCTAAAAATAGAACATAGGGTAAAATGCAGCTTTTGACTTATATCTCAAAAACTAAAACATTTAGAGCAAATCAGACAAGTAGTTAAAGTATTCATTAGGTCAAGGTCTACCTGCCCTGAAATTATCAGCCAAATCGTTTTTACGGCAATATTGTTTACCGTGCCCGGAAATTTAGAAACGATCCTGGTAAACTTATCGATCCTTTAAATAAACATTCTAAAAGGTTACCAATGCAACACTGTAATTAGATCATTAAATATTGTTTTTATTGGTACTAATATTGTTTTGTTATCAGTAAATTAAAAGCAAACTAAATATTATTGTTATATACATATACACATTCATGGATCTACAATCTGTCGATACCTGTATCTTGGCATTGCACAATGTCATGTTTTTCTCTGACTGTTTATGACGTCTTTACACTAAATCCATTGGATGTTGGATGTGTACGGATTGATAATTTAGTCTTAGAAATTATATTTTTTATAAGTTGTTAGTGGCTTTGAACTAGCTGTCAGTAACTGGGAGTACTCTCAGATCTGTACTTAGTCTCTTTTTGTTGTTTGGATGTACAAGTACCCGGCCACGTCCACTTGTATTTGTATTATTTGTATTTTTATCCATCTGATGAGTTAAGCCTCTTTCAACTGATTATTTTAGTTCGTTCTTATGTTGTACTGTTACACCACTGTCCCAGGTTAGGGGAGGGTTGGGATCCCGCTAACATGTTTAACCCCGCCATATTCTGTATCTATGTGCCTGTCCCAAGTCAGGAGCCTGTAATTCAGTGGTTGTCGTTTGTTTATGTGTTACATATTTGTTTTTCGTTCATTTTTTGTACCTAAATCAGGGCGTTAGTTTTCTCGTTTGATGTTTTACATTGTCATTTCGGGGCCTTTTATAGCTGACTGTGTGGTATGGGCTTTGATCATTGTTGAAGGCCGTACGGTGACCTATAGTTGTTAATTTCTGTGTCATTTGGTCTCTTGTGGAGAGTTGTCTCATCGGAAATCATACCACATCTTCTTTTTTATATCTTGAGAGCCTCATGTTTTATATAGTTTGACTTATCACCGCAATCGTACATGTAAAGGTCCTGCAACTGGACGTGTGCCTGTGTGGAGACCGCTGCTGATTTTTCCCTTATTTCCATTAACCATGGTGATTTTGCAATTCTCTTACACTCTGACTTATGAGTCCAATTGCTCCTTGATATATATAATTGTTTGACCAAGTTTTATAAAAAAATCAAATAAAAAAGCAGCAAGTGCCATTTAATTTAAAAGTAAAGGTAAAAAAAAATTCTGACAAAAGGGTGGCTCATATTTTAGTCTAAGATACATGATTTTTTATTACTTGTGATTGGCTTTGACCTAGTTGTCAGTAATTGCGAGTACTATCAGATCTGTACTTAGTGTTCTTTTTGTTGTTAGGGATGAGGGATGGATAAATACCCTGCCACGTACGGTCTGTGTTTATGTTTAAAATTTTTCTGCTATTTATCGATCTGGTGAGTTAAGCCTTTTTCAACTGCCTTTTATAGTTTGTTCTTATGTTGTGCTGTTAACCACTGTCCTAGGTTAGGGGGAGTGTTGAGCGCTCACACACATGTTTAACCCTGCCACATTCTTTATGTGCATGTCCCAAGTCAGGAGCCTGTAATTCAGTGGTTGTCGTTGGTTTATGTCTGTCATATTTGTTTTTCATAAATTGTTTTGTTATAAATTAGGCCGTTAGTTTTCTCAATTGAACTGTTTCATATTTTTCATGTCGGGGCTTTTTATAGCCGACTATACGGTATGGGGTTTTCTCATTGTTGAAGGCGGTACGGTCAATTGCTTACATCCACTTTATTTGAACTTCGGTGGATAGTTGTCTCATTGTCAATAATACCTCATTTCCTTATTTTTATATTGAAAGCACTTGCATAGTGAACTTGTAGTTTGACAGACGCCTTCGAACACAAATGTGAGATCATTTTTTTCGGCCTTTCATCTATTACATATATGACAAACTGGATGTTAGAAGGGCTGCTTACCTTTCCGATATTAAGAGAAATATGAAAATATAATCCCTATTTCTAGATGAAGTAGTGTCTTTTAAAGAATTTTCGTTTTTAATGCTTTTTAAATTGTGATTTGTTTTGGCCTTCCACAGCTGTTTTGATTTGAGCGTCACTGATAAGTCTTATGTAGACGAAACGCGCGTCTTGGTACCAAATCATGAGCCAGGCATGTCTGATGAGTTATTAAAATTTGATATTTTGACTTTAAAATTAAAATTGAATAATTACGAGCTCAGTGTAGTATATTAGTCAATTCCGACATCATGAATAGTTTATACGGACCCTAATCGGAAGACATATTATTATATAGTTGACCGTTCTGGTCGATAGTATGTATACTTATTCATCAAAGTATTACACCTAGAATTGAAAGACAAAACTAGATTTGCACGGTGTATTGTAAACATATACACATTACTACATTCTCAATACAATACGGACTTTCAATAGAAATTGCAAATTTGTATACCACCACCGTTAGTAACGAGGGCATTAAGGTAGCAATACACAGTTAGGAAAAAAATTAACATTGACACTCATAATTTTTAACCACCCTCTTTTCCTTCCTATCTAATAAATAAGGCTTACTATTTGTGTTATGCATGTGTATATTTCTGGAAAGAGCATCTTCCATAGATTTCATTTTTAATAGTTAAAAAGGTGAAATATAATCTCTTTTTGGTGTAACCATGGCAACAATCTGCATTTATTTGTTACAAAATATTGCAAAAAAGGGGGGTGAACATGTCACAAAAGTCTCAAAATTTGGTCCGAAGGAAAATTTCAATCAATTAGAGTGATACCCTTCCTGAAACCATAGACCTATATCTATCAAGAGGTCAAAAAAAAATCATATGCATTTCTGCTTGTTTTTCCATAAAATTGAATTGAAAAGATCGAGCAACAAATCTTTGTTGAAAAACACTACAATAATTTCTAGATCCAGGGTGGTGGGGAAAGGAAAATACGGACTGTCAAACAGAAAAATGGCCTACAAAACATGCTAAAAACAATCTAAATGATCATATAAACCCACTTGGAAGGCTATATTATTCTTCAACTATCTAAAAATCAATTTTATCGTACAAAAACTTTCATATTTAAAAAATTCATCTGTGTTCTTCTAGCTAAACTGAGCAAATTGGCCTGCTAGTTTTGAAAATTGGTTCAGAAATGAATATTTTATGAAGGTTAGCAGTTGCCACTGAAATGCAACAAAAAAGAGATATGAAGAAACATGCCATGTCAAAGTGTAAATTCTACTTTTTTAGTCAAATTTCTAAAACCATACCTTCTGTGCTTGTCTTTTCTTGTTTAAAAACTTAAATTAATCTTAACAGTAGACCAGTTTTACAAATTAAAGCTATTTTAAAGCTCTAGAATGTCAATTTTGTTGTGTATTAGCATACCAAAGCCTTGGTTAAAATTTAGCAAATACTGAATTAATTTATAACAGCGGGAACAAATTTAGACTTAGTTCATGCTAAATTGTAACTTTATACTTACTAAAATAATAAATTTGATTTATTTGCATGAAAAAATATAAAGCTTTCCCTATTGAGGTTTCTACATAACGCGCATTCTTTCTTTTCCTAGGGGTAGCCAATAAAGTATCAATTTATGACCGAACCAAGTCTTTGTGTCGAAATGTCTATATTGGTTGCTAAGGACAATAAACAACAAAACTAACATATATTGTCATACTAAAAGATGTTTCTCCCTCAGAATTGTATCTATAATCTAAATATCAATAGATTTGTGGTATAATTTGTCTAAAAATAAGCAATTCTGTATTTTGTCAAATGCCATAAGGTAGCAATACACAGTTAGGAAAAAATCTTAAAATTGACACTCATAATTTTTAACCACCCTCTTTTCCTTCCTATCTAATAAATAAGGCTTACTATTTGTGTTATGCATGTGTATATTTCTGGAAAGAGCATCTTCCATAGATTTCATTTTTAATAGTTAAAAAGATGAAATATAATCTCTTTTTGGTGTAACCATGGCAACAATCTGCATTTATTTGTTACAAAATATTGCAAAAAAGGGGGGTGAACATGTCACAAAAGTCTCAAAATTTGGTCCAAAGGAAAATTTCAATCAATTAGAGTGATACCTTTCCTGAAACCATAGACCTATATCTGTCAAGAGGTCCAAAAAAAAATCATATGCATTTCTGCTTGTTTTTCCATAAAATTGAATTGAAAAGATCGAGCAACAAATCTTTGTTGAAAAACACTACAATAATTTCTAGATCTAGGGCGGTGCGGATAGGAAAATACGGACTGTCAAACAGAAAAATGGCCTATAAAACATGCTAAAAACAATCTAAATGATCATATAAACCCACTTGGAAGGCTATATTATTCTTCAACTATCTAAAAATCAATTTTATCGTACAAAAACTTTCATATTTAAAAAATTCACCATGGCCATAATGCGAAACTAAACTTCTAACTGTGTATTGCTACCTTAAGTGTTACCCTTGACCGCCCGCCCTTCCGTATGTCCTTACTCATCCAAATGTTTTCAAACTCAAACACAATGCTAAGAACCAAAACTGACGGACAAAGTTCGAATTTGGGCAGTGAGTCACTTACCGTTCTAGAGTTATGCCCTTTATAACTTTAAGATGTGGTGCACATTTTAAATATATATATATACAAACAATTTCAGAGTTGCAGGATCTTTATCAAAAACGTTAAGAGGAGTTCATAACACAAAACAGATAACATGCTCTCACCGCCCACACACCCGACATTCACCAAACCTTAACCAGGTTTGCATTTCATGCAACCCGGACTATAACAAAACAAGATAGATGCAGTGAAAGGATACTTATCAAAGATATATAGGAACCAATAGTTAATATATTCAGTCGCATTGATTCTGTCAATTGATAAGAACAAATAAGTTGGTTCGCAAGTAAGATAGTTTGCCAACTTGGTTTGGTGTTTTTATGAGGTTGCATGTAAGATAACGCAAAAAAGCAGAGAACTAGATTTAATGACAGCTAACAATCGTAGTCTTATTGCCCATCAAAAGTAAACAGAAACAAATTATGGAAGTCCAGTTTTAATCATAAAAATCGCAATAATAAAATAATTAAAACGCCTTTCAGAATATTTGCAAAAACAAATAGCCAGTACCTGATTATGATAGAACTCTCACAATTATCTTCAAGATCATTTAAAAGGGGTTCCCGTTCTTTCAAAATCATAAATATTAAATTTATATAAATATTCCGCTTTTGCAAACATTGTGAATACGTTTCTGAGTAACAATTTTTGAAAGGCTTTGGAAAGAGTAATGTATAGAACGAATCTTAATTCTACCATTCATTTTATGAAAAACAAAATATGTTGTTTTTATTCTGTATATCAATGATTTTTTTATCAATCTGCCTTTTGAATGTGTCAATTGATAAGATCTTTCACGCTACAATTGCAATACTTACCAGCCATTACTTATTCTTTCACGATCATATCATATGTGTCCATATGCCGAATGACGGCCATGATAGTATAAAGTTTCACCGTAATAGCAATTATCATCGCCAGAATTGTATAACCAATACTATACCTTTTACTTACAGGTTAATACAGTGAATACCAATGACACAAGGGAGACCCACTGTCCTTGCGATTATATTCCACAACATGACAATGTTGCAGTTAGATGCAGACCACCAATATTACAGTAAAGTTTGAACAATTTGGTTTTAACGTCT
This sequence comes from Mytilus californianus, assembly GCF_021869535.1. Taxonomy (NCBI): domain Eukaryota; kingdom Metazoa; phylum Mollusca; class Bivalvia; order Mytilida; family Mytilidae; genus Mytilus; species Mytilus californianus. The sequence goes on along the minus strand of NW_026262723.1, from coordinate 39,987,046 downwards.
ATTTGTGTAGCCTAACATGGAAAGATTTCTGTAGAATTCAATGCTATTTTGGTTCTGGTTGAGATTAAAAATTTACGATTAAATAATGATAAACATAGTATTTATCTTCATACTATTAACTATAACTACTCTATTTGTCAAAAATACGACATCTATACAGTGTCAGTTTGAAAGACGATGTCTTTGTTTTATTAAAGCGGGGTTGCAACACGTTAACTGTTCATATATCAATGCAACATCTGTCCCGAGTCTGCCATCGAATGTAAATGTCCTGAACCTTAGGTACAATCGGATAATTTTATTATCAAATGATAGTTTTCAAAATCTTTTCCACCTGCTAGAATTGGATTTATCATGGAATAAACTGGAGCGATTGGAACTTGGATCATTTACTGGACTTGCAAATTTACAGAAGCTTACACTAGAACACAACAACTTATCATTAAAATGGAAATCATTTCCTTCAGGAGTTTTTACACCTTTGAAGTCATTAAAGCATTTGAATGCAAAGTATAACGATAGGAACGGATTTTTGGCTTGTAAAAATGTCGTCACAAACCTGAAACAACTGGAAATTATTGAAATAGATATTGATGAGTCACCAGATTGCCCAAATATAGATTATGGGTTTTCCAAATTAACTAATCTGAAATCATTTGGAACAGGCTACTGTGAGTTAGTGATTTTGTCTCCAGCAACGTTTGAGAACATGATAAATTTACAATTTATTGATATATCTTGGTGTGATATAATTGATGTTTTTGGCCACAGTCTACAAGACCAAAAGCAGTTGAAAGTACTTAATATTTCACATATTAATTTCGAAATATATGATATATTTTCAATTGTAGCAAATTTCCGATCTACACCGATTCAGAAACTGGTCATGACTCATACATTAAGAGAAGCAGTTAGTTTGCCATGGAATTTTTTTCAATATTTTAAAAAATCTGGTATAAAAGAATTACAAATGGGATACAACAGTTTTGTTAATGTTATAGGGAAATATTCTCTACCACCAACGCTCGAGATTTTAGATGTATCATACAGCAATTTGAACAAATTTCAGTTCGATATGCCAAATTTAATGCAACTGAAATTACAAAATAATGGTCTTGGTAAATTTCTTACTTCAAATAGATATTCGAAGAATAAAACAGAACATCTTGAATATATAGATTTATCATTTAATGAAATTCAACGCCTAAGTTTTTCCATATTTCATGATCATCCGAAGCTTAAAGCGATAAACCTTAGTCACAATATATTATCGGACATCTCGTTTGATATATCCACACTACCAACATTGGAAATATTAAACCTTTCATACAACAATATACAAGCGTTCTCCAAAGAATCGATGAAAGCCATCTCAAACATTGTAAGAAGTTCTGGTCTCATAGTTGATCTTTCCAACAATAACGTACAGTGTAATTGCAATACGCTCCCTTTTATTCAGTGGATGCTTGAAAATCATCGTATCTTTATTGGCATACAAACATACAGATGTAATTGGATGAATGATTCTGAAATAACGATATATCCATTTAGACCAACTGTGTTGCAGCTTGAAAAGGAATGTGCATCATATACTGTTTTAATTGCCTGTATAACATCCGGCATATCTTTGGCCTGTGTTGTTCTGATCGGTGGATTAGCATATCGATATCGATGGAGACTGCGATACATATATCATATGACCAGAAGTAAATACAAGCGATATAGGCCGATTCTAGACAATGGTCACTATACATTCGATGCTTTCATTTCCTATTCCGACGAAGAAAGGGATTTCATATTTAAAAACATTATTCCAAACCTCGAACGAAAGGAGAGTCTTAACTTATGCATTCATCAAAGAGACTTCCTCCCGGGAGAAGACATTACACAAAATATTACTAATGCAATACACGAAAGTAGAAAAACTGTTTGCATAATTACAAGATCCTTTCTTGATTCGTATTATTGTATGTTTGAATTTAATATGGCCAGAATGGAGAGCATTTATTCAAGAGGAGGTCAAAATATTTTATTTCTCGTGTTTCTTGAACAGATTCGTCCAAGTGAATTTCCTTTGGTAATGTTAGAACTAGTTCAAAAACAATCTTACATTGAATATCCTAACGATGAACAAGGCGATGTTGTCTTTTGGGACAAAATCAAGGAAACTTTAATAACATAATCAGTAACATATCAATAGGAATATTCTCTTATTGGACATTTAGCATGTTTAATGTTAGCCGCGATTGATTTGTCCGCCGCTTCATAGTACAAACATCAGTATGGTTATTTGATATTTAGTTTTGTATTTGTGTACGTAAGTATAGTTGACTGTTTTCTTACATGCATAAACAATCAAAGAGCGTTGATGTTTTTCAAGCAAACTTTGGTGTTGACGTTTTTTCCGTTTTTTGTTCGCCATATAGACTTTTTGTGCCAGTCCGACTCAACCAATCAATCAATCAATCAATCAATCAATCAATCAATCAACCAATCAACGAATCAATCGAATCAATCAATCAACCAATCAATCAATCAATCAATCAATAATTGAGTTATCAAATGGGATGCCTTTCTAAAAAAAATTGCATAAATATTAAATTTGTACTGAAATAATAAACATGACTATGTACCCATTTATTTTCTTCCATTTATCCTTTTTGAATGGAGTTGAAAATAAGTAGAAGACAGAGAACAATTTTAATCTCATTTGTTCACGTTAAGACAGACAGTTTGAGGGAAAACATAGGTGACCACATGATTTTATGGAGAAAGTGTACCAGATTCGTGGGGTAGTGTAGGTATCTCTTCATATGCATGTATCACATGTCACGATGATCCAAAACCGTTGCTTGTATTAATTTAAGATTGACCACAGTAATTATCGAGTAATTTGCAATGAGAAAAAACACATTATCAGGAAAGTGGGTCATTTTAAGGATACCTTTCCGGTACCTTTTAAAAATGGCACCAAACGTTATTTGGAACACATTAAGTATGCTCTATAATCGCAATACTTCCAGCTTAACCATTGTTGGTTTTATGTTTCACTGACCGGTACTTTGAGGAACAAAATTTATAATAGATATGAGTTATCTAATTGTATATAAATGAATTAAATACAGATGCACTATGTTCTCGAAAACTGATCTTTTATGCATATGAGTAAACATCTGCCCAATTAAGAAATGAATAATTTAACGTTGCGATTTTTTCTCGATGTCTTTTTTAGAGTTTTCATTTCACGGCACAATCTTGATAATATGATTAAAATTTTAGCGCCTGGATCGATATAGAAATAAGTAACGATTCCGCAATTTATTGCTATTTGAGTTAAGTCAACAATCTTAGATAAGGAAATTAAAATTCCTACATGTATTTCCACGTATAAAGGAAGAAGACTGCAACAACGGATATTTATTCAAATGAAAATATAAGTTGATCCAAGTCGTATAACATTTTTTTCAACATACATTATGAATACATTATATTTATTAGAATTTAAAGAATAAATTATGCAAGCATAATTTTCAGTTTAATTTGCAGTTAAAGCTTTCTTATTCATTACATAATAGAATTTTTCGAAATCAGTGTTGGAAATGCCGTTTTGAGCATATGATTATTAAAAAAAATCAAAGATACCAGTCTGATTTACCTCTGGATTTAACTTGACTAAAGCAACATGACGCGTACCACTTGTAGAATAGGAACTCTTAGTTCACCACTGTTTATATGGTGTTCGTGCTACTCAATCATTAATGGTCTTTTTATTGTTTGTTTTAACGCTGCTTCGTTTCTTCCCAAAAACCAATGGCTTCTGACCTTCTCTGAATTATGCTTAATATTGCCTTTTGGTATTGTCAGCAATATTTAACAGGTTAACAATAAAAAAGTTGAATGAAAAAGCTTATAATAGTGTTGGTAATATTTAAGATAAAGGTAAAAAACGACATGGCCACTTTGCATAAACAAACTTCAATAATTCTGGCGTGTGTATGCTTGCAAGTACTTTCAAGGAAATGTTAAAATATCATAAGCCAGATGGTCGTAGACGTTAACAAGTACAATTCCGAATAATATGGATATTAATTACTATATCCCCTATTCCCTGTTAACAAAAATGTCATTTCCGAAATGCAATGCATTTTATTTCATAATGTATAATTCCTATTTCCCTGTGAATTGACTAAATTCCGACGTCTATACAAAGAGGGCCTTGACCACACATTCTTTCCACAACAAACATGACAAGGAAGTATAAAAATATCTCACAAAAACGAAAAAAAATAAAAATAAATCACGAACTAACGTATTCATAGATTAATACTTGCTACCCAATAATCGTAATACCTCCAGCCTAACATATGTTGGTTTTATGTTTCACTCCCTGGTACTCGGAGTAACTTACTTTAAGACATAAATAACTTGATAGTATATCTAACTCTACTGAGATATAAGTAATTTAATAATATATACATGAAGTAAATAAAGATGCACTTCGTTCTCGACAATTGGTACATTGAAATGGTGGTCTTTTAAGCATATGATTTAACATATGCCCAATTAAAAAAAAAATAATTTAACGTTGCAGAAACTGTTTCTTCTCTATGTCTTTTTTAGAATTTTCAATTTATGGTGCAGTCTTGATGGTTACAAGGAAGTAAATAAGGATGATAGGCGCCACCTAGTTTTTATGTTAAAATGAAGTAATTATTTTCATAGGCGACTATGGTAGCCTTTTTGGATCCTGCGATTTTACCATAAAAAACCGTTGATAAAACTGTCAAATTCTGAATTATCAACACCTTTAGGTGTGAATAAAACTGCAAAGCACATATGGTGCCGCAGCTCTATTGATAGAAAAATGGCATTTTAAACGATATTCTATGGTTCCGGAATTTTCGAAATAGTATAAATGAGGAACACGTACCCCTTGCTTAATTTTGCACATACAATGTTGCTCGTCACAGAGAGTGTCCACCAAATTTCACTCGCTATTTCTACACCAAAAGCCAACACTCATTTCTCACTACTTCAATTTTGTTTTCTAATTAACATGACACCAGAAAGTAAATGTACCTCTACCTTTTAACTTGGATGTAAAAACTAGGTGGCGCCAGTCATATTTAATTACTTTCTTTTAATCTATACTGACATTTACTGAAATAAAATCGGACAACCCTTGCATTAGTCGATTACTATATACCCTCCTGCTTACTATCATTTTTTGTGGATTAAAGATATAATTGTTTACCGTCTTAAATGAATTTCTTTACAAGTAACCCCATTTGCAGAAAACGTGACTTTTTCAATTCAGGGGACATTAATCAGCATATTTTGACTGTTTGGTTGTGTTTAAAACAAGATGTTGAGTAATTAGGTTAGATGTAGGCCTACCAAAGACTCGAAACTGATGATTTGATATATGTGTTCAATCTATACGTTTTTGTCACGAATATATGAAAACAGCTGCATGAGCGAAACAAAATTTTATGAAATAGACTAAAAAATGCTGAAATTCCTTTAACCATTGTTTTTTATGTGAACCGTGTACAGAATATTCAATTCGACGGGACTAAGAAGAAAATGTACAGCTTTTAAATGTTTACCAAATTTTAATATTTTAGGGGCACTTTGGCAACATTTTAGCAATTAGAAATACAAAAATTTCGTTTAACGTCATCAAAAATATGCCCCCTGTTTTAGATATGCATAAATACATACAATGTTATCAAAGATGAGTTAAAATGATTGAAAACAGAGTCCTTGATAGAATTCTCGTTCTTACAGTGGGTTAATGAATCCTACCCCTTAAACAGAAGAAGAATAAAAAAAAACAGTAAAAATTTGATATAGATTATAGGTTCATGCTGATCAGTAATTTTCTTCTGATATGTTTATTACCTAATATCTTATTAATTTGTCTACCCCATTTCTAAAATATCTTGAAAAATACAATGATGCGCCAGAAATCGATATTTAGCTTTAGGTTAAAATGAAGTAATTATTTACATAGGCGACAATGGTAGGCTTTTTTGGGTCCTGCGTTTTTATTATAAAAAATCCGTTGACAAAACTGTCAAATTCTGAATTATCAACACTTTTGGGCGTGAATAAATTTGCAAAACACATATGGTGCCGCAACTTTTTTGGTAGAAAAATGGCATTTTTAAGGATACTCTATGGTTCCGGAATTTTCGAAATAGTATGAATAAATAACACCCCTTGTTTAATTTTGCACAGACAATGTTGCTCGTCTCAGAGAGTTTCCTCCAAATTTCTCTCGCTATGACTACACAAAAAGCCAACACTCATTTCTCACTACTTCAATTTTGTTTTCTAATTAACATGGCAGCAGAAAATAAATTTACTACTACCTATTAACTTGGATGTAAAAAACTAAATGGCGACAGTTATCTTTAATTACTTCCTTTAAATAGCGAGACATTTAGAGGAAACTCTTTATGATGAGCAAAATATTCTGTGCAAAATTAAGCAAGGGGTGTTTTTCATTCATACCATACTATTTTGAAAATTCATGAACCAAAGAGTTCCCTAATAAAGCAATTTTTCAATCAAAAAAGCTGCGGCACCATTTTGGTTTGCAGTCTTATTTACATCCAAAGTTGTCGACAATTCCGAATATGACAGTTTTTTTCAACGAGTTTGTTTATAGTGAAATCCCAGAGCCCCAAAAGGGTACCATTGTCGCCTATGTAATTTAACAATTACTTCATTGTAATAATCGACTGGATCGATATAGAAATAAATAAAGATTTCCGCAATTTATTGCTATTTGAAAAAAAAAAAAAAAAAAAAAAAAAACAATTTAAGATAAGGAAACAAATTAAAACTCTTGCAAGTATTTCCACGTATAAAAGAAGTAGACTTCAACAACGGATATTTATTTCAAAAATAAGTAAGCTGATCTAAGTCATTAAAAAATTTTTCAGCATACATTATGAATACATTAAAGAACATTTTTTGTAATATCAATTTAAAAAAAAAAACATTATGCAAGTATAATTTTCCGTTGAATTTTCAGTTAAAACTTTCTTGTTCATAATATAAATAAATTAATATGTTTAAATAAGTCCTCGAAATCAATGTTAGAAATGCAATTTTTAACATAAGACTTAAAAAATTTCAGAGATACCAGTTTAAAAAAAATTTAAAACATGAATTCTATGCGTCCGAAGCGCTTTTCTGGATTTACCTTGATCAGGAACGCTCAAAGCCGAAAATTTGGAAGTCAAGGATGTTTAAGGACCGAAAAGCTGAAGAGCTATAAAACAAAAAGGACCTAATAAAATAGCCAAATCCGTCTAAGGCCAACTTTGCCTGAGGGAGCTGAAACCTTAGTTTCTGTATAATTTCAAAATTTTTAAACGGGCATTTTTAGATAGTTTGTTATAAATCATGTCAGTACCGAAGTACTGACTACTGAGCTGATGATATTCTCGGGGACTGATAGTCCACCAGCAGAGGTATTTACCTTCATCAGGAACACTCAAAGCCTGAAATTTGAAAGTCAAGGATGTTGAAGGACCGAAAACGTTGAAGAGCTATAAACCAAAAAGGACCTAACAAAATAGCCAAACCCATCTATGGCCAACTTTGCCTGAGTGATTTGAAACCTTAGTTTCTGTATAATTTCAAAATTTTTAAACGGGCAATTTTAGATAGTTTGTTATAAATCAAGTCAGTACCGAAGTACTGACTACTGAGCTGATGATACCCTTGGGGACTGATAGTCCACCAGCAGAGGTATCGACTTAACTTACCACTGAATTTAACTTGCCTCAAACGACACGACGCAAAGGAACTGTTTAACTTTACTGAACATCTGAATTATTTTACTACTGCTTCTTTTTTTTAATGAAAGATATACCGTATATCGGGGTTTTTCGCGTGTGTTTCATTTTTGCGTTGTTCGTGGCATCTAAAGAAACGCGAAAATTTGACCCCGCGTAAATTTCCCTGCATATTTCTAGATTTATCGCTGTCTTAACGTATCATACATTATAATATCAATTGTCGAGTTTACACGAAATTGATATGCAAACTAATTTCACCCTAAAGATGAAGTCACATTATCTTTAAAATCAGTCTCTTGTGTTGATTTGCAGATCATAAAAGTGTGCATCATTAATTAAGATCTATGTTTTCATAGTAATTAAATTGACTAATCATACATGCCATCCCTTTTGACAACACAACAATCAGTGACATGTTAAAAACGTTACGGTAATTAGCGACGATCAATTGAGTGTTGTTACAACCCAAACATTACGTGTATTTTAGTTTGTAGTACTCGTATTTTTTTGTAATCGATTCTCTGTCAGTCGATAAAGTTTATGTTGTTTACATCTTTCACAATTCAATACGGATTTTTTTTTGCGTGTATTTTCCCATTTAGCGAAAATTATACACAGTGAAAATTTTACCTGCCCATTTTGTCATCAAATCGCGAAAAAGAGCCGACGCGAAAAAAATCCGATATACGGTTTGTAATATAATAGAATATATATACATTGCTTTTTGTGTATTTTTGCTGAGCGTGTATTAACCAGGTGTCATGGACTGATACCCCATGTCCTTTGTTTTTCTATTATGAAGTACATAAAGATGCAGTACGTTCTCGACCGCTGATCTAGCAAAATGGTTGTCGTTTATGCATATGATTTAACATCTCTATATTTGAAACATATATAAAACTACCACATTTTTCTAATTAAATGTCACTAGGACTGTCAAATAGGAACAATACGTTTTCTCTTAAATAGTTTCTTGATAACTGTAGATGTTTAACATGATATGTTTTTAATTTATATACAGGTTCATACAGTGTTACAAACGACGTAAGTAACATCCGACAGTGTTGAAATGATATCCCACAACAATAGTTATACTGCAGTTAGATGTAACATTTAAACAGTTTAGATCGAATTCAAACAATCTCCGTCGGTTCTTGTCGAGTCAAAATTCTACCCCTAATAATGTTAAACAATTTATTTTTCTTTATGCTCTTTATTTTGATTACTCTATCTGTCCAAAATACGTCGTCACTACGTTGTCATTTCGATAGACGATGTATTTGTTTTAGTGTAACCGATGGGCAATACGTGAATTGTTCAAATATTAATATAACAACAATCCCAATTCTGCCGTCTACTATAAATTTCTTGACCCTTAATTTCAATCAGATAATTATGGTATCAAATGGTAGTTTTTACAATCTAAATCACCTGCTAGAGTTGGATTTATCATGGAATAAACTGGAGCGATTGGAACTTGGATCATTTATTGGACTTGTTAATCTACAGAAGCTGACATTAAAACACAACAACTTATCACTAAAGTAGAAATCATTTCCTCCAGGAATTTTTGACCCTTTGAAATCCTTAAAACATTTGAATTCTAAATATAACGACAGGGACGTATTTTTGGCTTGTAAAAATGGCGTCACAAACCTTAAACAACTGGAAAGTATTGAAATAGATATTATTGCATCTCCTGATTGCCCAAATATAGCGGACGGGTTTTCTAACTTATCTAATCTGAAATCTTTGAAAACTGGCTACTGTTTATTAGTTTTGTATATATCAACGTTTAAGAACATGAGACGTTGACAATTCATTGATATATCTTTTTGCGATATAGTGACAATACTTAGCGATAGTCTACGTTATCAGAAGCAATTGAAAATACTTAACATTTCACATATTAATTTCAGTACAAGTGGAATTTTATCGATTGTAAAAAATTTCCGATATACACCGACTTATAACCTGATCATGTCTCATACATTAGAATCAGTTGATTTCCCTGCACACTTGTTTCGTTATTTACAAAAAATCCAGTATAACAGAATTACAAATGGGATACAACAGTTTTGTTAAGGCTATTGGAAAACATCCTGTCCCACCAACACTCCAGATTTTTTATTTATCATTCAACAACTTGAACAAGTTTCAGTTCGATATGCCAAATTTAATTCAACTGAAATTACAAAATAATGGTCTTGGCAAATTTCTTCTTTCAAATAGATATTCGAAGAATATGACCGAACGTCTTGAACATGTAGATTTATCATTCAATGAAATTCAACGCCTACGTTTTTCAATATTTCATGATCATCCGAAGCTTAAAGCAATAAACCTTAGTCACAATATATTATCGGAAATCTCCTTTGATATATCCAGCCTACCAACATTGGACATGTTAAACCTTTCACACAACAATATACAAGCGTTCTCCAAAGAATCGATGAAAGCCATCTCAAACATTGTAAGAAGTTCTGGTCTCATAGTTGATCTTTCCAACAATAACGTACAATGTAATTGCAATACGCTGCCTTTTATTCAGTGGATGCTTGAAAATCATCGTATCTTTATTGGCATTCAAACATACAGATGTAATTGGATGAATGATTCTGAAATAACAATATATCCATAAAGACCAATTTTGTTGCAACTTGAAAAGGAATGTGCATCATATACTGTTTTAATTGCCTGTATAACATCCGGCATATCTTTGGCCTGTGTTGTTCTGATCGGTGGATTAGCATATCGATATCGATGGAGACTGCGATACATATATCATATGACCAGAAGTAAATACAAGCGATATAGGCCGATTCTAGACAATGGTCACTATACATTCGATGCTTTCATTTCCTATTCCGACGAAGAAAGGGATTTCATATTTAAAAACATTATTCCAAACCTCGAACAAAAGGAGAGTCTTAACTTATGCATTCAACAAGGAGACTTCCTTCCTGGAAAAGACATTACACAAAATATTACTAATGCAATACACGAAAGGAGGAAAACTGTTTGCATAATAACAAGATCCTTTCTTGATTCGTATTATTGTATGTTTGAATTTAATATGGCCAGAATGGAGAGCATTTATTCAAGAGGAGGTCAAAATATTTTATTTCTCGTGTTCCTTGAACAGATTCGTCCAAGTGAATTTCCTTTGGTAATGTTAGAACTAGTTCAAAAACAATCTTACATTGTATATCCTAACGATGAACAAGGCGATGTTGTATTTTGGGACAAAATCAAAAAAACTTTAATAACATAATCAGTAACATATCAATAGGAATATTCTCTTATTGGACATTTACCATGTTTAATGTTAGCCGCGATTGATTTGTCCTCCGCTTCATAGTACAAACATCAGTATTGCTATTTGATATTTAGTTTTGTATTTGTGTTAGTATAGTTGACTGTTTTCTTACATGCATAAACAAACAAAGGGCGTTGATGTTTTTCAAGCAAACTTTTGTGTTGACGTTTTTTTCCGTTTTTTGTTCGCCAAATAGACTTTTTGTACCAGTGCGACTCAATCAATCAATCAATCAATCGATCAATCAATCAATCAATCAATCAATCAATCAATCAATCAATCAATCAATCAATCAATTGAGTTATCAAATGGGATGTCTATCTAAAAAAAATTGCATAAATATTAAATTTGTACTGAAATAATAAACATGACTGTACCCATTTATTTTCTTCCATTTATCCTATTTGAATGGAGTTGAAAATAAGTAGAAGACAGAGAACAATTTTAATCTCATTTGTTCACGTTAAGACAGACAGATTTGAGGATAAACAGAGATGACCACATGATTTTATAGAGAAATTGTACCAGATTCGTGGGATAGTGTAGGTATCTCCTGATATGCATGTATCACTTGTCACGATGATCCAAAACAGTTGCTTGTATTAATTCAAGATTGACCCCAGTAGGTATCGAGTAATTTGAAACGACTTGGAAACATGCAATGAGAAAACACATTTTCAGGAAAGTGGGTCATTTTAAGGATACCTTACTGGTACCTTTTAAAAGTGGCATCAAATTCTATTGGAAACACATTGAGTATGCTCTATAATCGCAATACTTCCAGGTTAACCATTGTTGGTTTTATGTTTCACTGACCTGTACTTTGAGTAACACAATTTATTAAAGTGATCTAATCGTATATAAATGAATTAAATAAAGATGCACTATGTTCTCGAAAACTGATCTTTTATGCATATGAGTAAACATCTGCCCAATTAAGAAATGAATAATTTAACGTTGCGGTTTCTTCTCCATGTCTTTTTTAAAGTTTTCATTTCACGGAGCAGTCTTGATAATATGATTAAAATTTTAGCGCCTAAATCGATAAAGAAATAAGTAAAGATGTCCGCAATTTATTGCTATTTGAGTTAAGTAAACAATCTTAGATAAGGAAATTAGAATTCCTACATGTATTTCCACGTATAAAGGAAGAAGACTGCAACAACGGATATTTATTCAAATGAAAATATAAGTTGATCTAAGTCATATAACATTTTTTTCAACATATATTATGAATACATTATATTTATTAGAATTTAAAGAATAAATTATGCAAGCATAATTTTCAGTTTAATTTGCAGTTAAAGCTTTCTTACTCATTACATAATCGATTTTTTCGAAATCAGTGTTGGAAATGCCATTTTGAGCATATGACTATTTAAAAAAATCAAATATACCAGTCTGATTAACCACTGGATTTAACTTGACCAAAGCAACATGACGCGTACCACTTGTAGAATAGGAACTGTTTTACTTTCCTAAACATCTTAGTACACCACTGTTTATATAGTGTTCGTGATACTCAATCATTAATTGTCTTTTTATTGATTGTTTTAATGCTGCTTCGTTTCTTCCCAAAAGCAATGGCTTCTGACCTTCTCTGAATTATGCTTAATATTGCCTTTTGGTATCGTCATCAATATTTAACAGGTTAACAATAAAAAAGTTAACTGAAAAAGCTTACAATAGTGTTGGTAATATTTAAGATAAAGGTAAAAATCGACATGGCCACTTTGCATAAACAAACTTCAATAATTCTGGCGTGTGTATGATTGCAAGTACTTTCAAGGAAATGTTAAAATATCATAAGCCAGATAGTCGAAGACGTTAACAAGTTCAATTCCGAATAATATGGATATTAATTACTATATCCACTATTCCCTGTTAACAAAAGTGCCATTTCCGAAATGCAATGCATTTTATTTCATAATGTATAATTCCTAATTCCCTGTGAATTGACTAAATTCCGACGTCTATACAAAGAGCGCATTGACCACACATGTATATAACAGAACCAATACATTCTTTCCACAACAAACATGACAAGGAAGTATAAAAATATCTCACAAAAACGAAAAAAAAATAAATAAATAAATCACGAACTAACGTATTCATAGATTAATGCTTGCTACCCAATAATCGTAATACCTCCAGCCTAACATATGTTGGTTTTATGTTTCACTCCCTGGTACTCGGAGTAACTTACTTTATTAAAGACATAAATAATTTGATAGTATATCTAACTCTACTAAGATATAAGTAATTTAATAATATACACATGAAGTAAATAAAGATTCACTTCGTTCTCGACAACTGGTGCATTGAGATGGTGGTCTTTTAAGCATATGATTTAACATATGCCGAATTAAAAAAAAAAAATTTAACGTTGCAGAAACTGTTTCTTCTCTATTTCCTTTTTTTAGAATTTTCAATTCATGGTGCAGTCTTGATGGTTACAAGGAAATAAATAAGGATGATGGGCGCCACCTAGTTTTTTTATGTTAAAATGAAGTACTTATTTTCATAGGCGACTATGGTAGCCTTTTTGGCTCCTGCGATTTTACCATAAAAATCCGTTGATAAAACTGTCAAATTCTGAATTATCAACACCTTTGGGTGTGAATAAAACTGCAAAGCACATATGGTGCCGCAGCTTTTTTGATAGAAAAAATTTAAATGGCATTTTAAAGGATATTCTATGGTTCCGGAATTTTCGAAATAGTATGAATGAAGAACACCCCTTGCTAATTTTGCACATACAATGTTGCTCGTCACAGAGAGTTTCCTCCAAATTTCTCTCGCTATTTCTACACCAAAAGCCAACACTCATTTCTCACTACTTCAATTTTGTTTTCTAATTAACATGACAGCAGAAAGTAAATGTACCTCTACCTATTATCTTGGATGTAAAAACTAGGTGGCGCGAGTCATATTTAATTACTTCCTTTTATTCTATACTGACATTTACTGAAATAAAATCAGACAACCTTTGCATTAGTCGATTACTATATACCCTTCTGCTTACTATCAATTTTTTTGGGATGAAAGATATAATTGTTAACCATCTAAAATGAATTTCTTTACAAGTACCCCCATTTGCAGAAAACGTGACTTTTTCAATTCGTGGGGACATTAACTAGCATATTTTGACTGTTTGGCTGTGTTTAAAACAAGGTGGTTAAGTAATTAGGTTAGATGTAGGCCTATTAAAGACTCGAAGCTGATGATTTGATATATGTGTCCAATCTATACGTTTTTGTCACGAATATATGAAAACAGTTGCATGATCGAAACAAAATTTTATGAAATAGACTATAAAAATGCTGAAATTAAGATTTTTATCATAGCCAATATGTGTTTTATGTGTACCGTATACAGAATATTAAATTCGACGGTACTAAGAAGAAAATGTATAGCTTTTAAGTGTTTACCAAATTTTAATATTTTAGGGGCACTTTGGCAACATTTTATCAATTAGAAATACAAAAATTTCGTTTAACGTCATCAAAAATATGCCCGCTGTTTTACATATGCATAAATACATGCAATGTTATCAAAGATGAGTTGAAATGATTAAAGACAGAGTCCTTGACAGAATTCTCGTTCTTACAGTGGGTTAATGAATCCTACCCCTTAAACAGAAGAATAAAAAAAAACCAGTAAAAATTTGATATAGATGACACGGGTTATGTTCTTCTCATATATGTTATGATGGTATGATACTAAACCCCTAACGGGAAGGATTGTGCCTGATATTCATATGATGAAGACATAATCTTTCAATCAGTTCAATTGAAGTCTGGAGCTGGCATGTCAGTTAACTGCTAGTAGTCTGTTGTTATTTATGTATTATTGTCATTTTGTTTATTTTCTTTGGTTACATCTTCTGACATCAGACTCGGACTTCTCTTGAACTGAATTTTAATGTGCGTATTGTTATGCGTCTACTTTTCTACATTGGCTAGAGGTATAGGGGGAGGGTTGAGATCTCATAAACATGTTTAACCCCGCCGCATTTTTGCGCCTGTCCCAAGTCAGGAGCCTCTAGCCTTTGTCAGTCTTGTACTATTTTTAATTTTAGTTTCTTGTGTACAATTTGGAGTTTAGTATGGCGTTCATTATCACTGAACTAGTATATATATTTGTTTAGGGGCCAGCTGAAGGACGCCTCCGGGTGCGGGAATTTCTCGCTGCATTGAAGACCTGTTGGTGACCTTCTGCTGTTGTCTGTTCTATGGTCGGGTTGTTGTCTCTTTGACACATTCCCCATTTCCATTCTCAATTTTATTTTATAGGTTCATGCTGATCAGTAATTTTCTTCTGATACAGTTTATTCCCTAATATCTTATTAATTTGTCTACCCCATTTCTAAAAATCTTGAAAAATACAATGATGCGCCAGAAATCGATATTTAGCTTTAAGTTAAAATGAAGTAATTATTTTCATAGGCGACAATGGTACCCTTTTTGGGTCCTGCGTTTTTATTATAAAAAATCCGTTGATAAAACTGTCAAATTCTGAATTATCAACACTTTTGGGCGTGAATAAACTTGCAAAACACATATGGTGCCGCAGCATTTTTGCTAGAATATGGCATTTTTAAGGGAACTCTATGGTTTCGGAATTTTCGAAATAGTATGAATGAATAACACCCCTTGTTTAATTTTGAACAGACAATGTTGCTCGTCTCAGAGAGTTTCCTCCAAATTTCTCATTTCTCACCACTTTGATTTTGTTTTCTAATGAACATGGCAGCAGAAAATAAATTTACTACTACCTATTATCTTGGATGTAAAAAACTAAGTGGCGACAGTTGCCTTTATTACTTCCTTTAAATAGCGAGACATTTAGAGGAAACTCTTTATGATGAGCAAAATATTCTGTGCAAAATTAAGCAAGGGCTGTTTTTCATTCATACCATACTATTTCGAAAATTCATGAACCAAAAAGTTCCCTAATAAAGCAATTTTTCAATCAAAAAAGCTGCGGCACTATTTTGTTTTGCAGTTTTATTCACATCCAAAGTTGTCGACAATTCCGAATATGACAGTTTTTTCAACGAGTTTGTTTATAGTGAAATCGCAGAGCCCAAAAAGACTACCATTGTTGCCTATGTAATTAAACAATTACTTCATTGTAATAATCGGCTGGATCGATATAGAAATAAATAAAGATTTCCGCAATTTATTGCTATTTGAAAAAAAACCAATTTAAGATAAGGAAACAAATTAAAACTCTTGCAAGCATTTCCACGTATAAAGGAAGTAGACTTCAACAACGGATATTTGTTTCAAAAATAAGTAAGCTGATCTAAGTCATTTTACATTTTTTCAGCATACATTATGAAAACATTAAAGAACATTTTTTGTAATATCAATTTAAAAAAAAAACATTATGCAAGTATAATTTTCCGTAGAATTTTCAGTTGAAACTTTCTTATTCATAATATAAATAAATTAATATGTGTAAATAAATCCTGGAAATCAATGTTAGAAATGCCATTTTGAACATAAGACTCTAAAAATTTCAGAGATACCAGATCCGTCGGTTCTTGTCGAGTCAAAATTCTACCACTAATAATGTTAAACAATATATTTTTCTTTATGCTCTTTATTTTGATTACTCTATCTGTCCAAAATAAGTCGTCACTACGTTGTCATTTCGATAGACAATGTATTTGTTTTAGTGTAACCGATGTGCATTACGTGAATTGTTTAAATATTAATATAGCAACAATCCCAATTCTGCCGTCTACTATAAATGTCTTGACCCTTAATTTCAATCAGATAATTATGGTATCAAATGGTAGTTTTTACAATCTAAATCACCTGTTAGAATTGGATTTATCATGGAATAAACTGGAGCGATTGGAACTTGGATCATTTACTGGACTTTTTAATCTACAGAAGCTATCATTAGAACACAACAACTTATCACTTAAGTGGAAATCATTTCCTCCAGGAATTTTTGACCCTTTGAAATCCTTAAAACATTTGAATGCTAAATATAACGACAGGGACGGATTTTTGGCTTCTAAAAATGTCGTCACAAACCTTAAACAACTGGAAAGTATTGAAATAGATATTATTGCATCTCCTGATTGCCCAAAAATAGCGGACGGGTTTTCTAACTTATCTAATCTGAAATCTTTGAAAACTGGCTATTGTTAAATAATTTTGAATATATCAACGTTTAAGAACAATACTTAGCGATAGTCTACGATATTAGAAGCAGTTGAAAATACTTAACATTTCACACATTGATTTAAGTATAAGTGGATTTTATCGATTGTTAAAAATGTCCGATATACACCGTCTTATATCCTGATCATGTCTCATTATTAGAATCAGTTACTTTTCCGGCACACTTGTTTCGTTATTTACAAACATCTAGTATAACAGAATTACAAATGGGATACAACAGTTTTGTTAAGGCTATTGGAAAACATCCTGTCCCACCAACACTCCAGATTTTTGATTTATCATTCAACAACTTGAATAAATTTTAGTTTGATATGCCAAACTTAATTCAACTAAAATAACAAAATATATATATAATGGTCTTGGCAAATTTCTTACTTCAAATAGATATTCGAAGAATATGACCGAACGTCTTGAACATGTAGATTTATTATTAAATGAAATTCGACGCCTACATTTTTCAATATTTCACGATCATCCGAAGCTTAAAACAATAAACCTAAGTCACAATATATTACCGGACATCTCGTTTGATATGTCGAAACTACGGACATTGGAAATTTTAAACCTTTCATACACCATTATACAATCGTTCTCCAAAGAATCGATGAATGCCATCTCAAATATTGCAAGGAGTTCCGGTCTCAAAATAGATCTTTCCAAACATAACGTACAATTTAGCTGCAATACGCTTCCTTTTATTTAGTGGATGCTTGAAAATCATCGTATCTTTATTGGCATTCAAACTTATAGATGTAATTGAATAAATAATTCTGTTATGATGATATATCCATTAAGACCAATTGTGTTGCAGCTTGAAAAAGAGTGTGCATCATATACTGTTTAAATTGCCTGGATTACTTCCGGTATAGCTGTAGCCTGTGTTGTTCTGGTCGGTGGATTTAGCATATTGATATCGATGGAGACTGCGATACATATATCATATGACCAAAAGTAAATACAAGCGATATAGACCGATTCTAGATGATGGTCACTATAGATATTTATTTCAAAAATAAGTAAGCTGATCTAAGTCATTTTACATTTTTTCAGCATACATTATGAAAACATTAAAGAACATTTTTTGTAATATCAATTTAAAAAAAAAACATTATGCAAGTATAATTTTCCGTAGAATTTTCAGTTGAAACTTTCTTATTCATAATATAAATAAATTAATATGTGTAAATAAGTCCTGGAAATCAATGTTAGAAATGCCATTTTGAACATAAGACTCTAAAAATTTCGGAGATACCAGATCCGTCGGTTCTTGTCGAGTCAAAATTCTACCACTAATAATGTTAAACAATATATTTTTCTTTATGCTCTTTATTTTGATTACTCTATCTGTCCAAAATAAGTCGTCACTACGTTGTCATTTCGATAGACAATGTATTTGTTTTAGTGTAACCGATGTGCATTACGTGAATTGTTTAAATATTAATATAGCAACAATCCCAATTCTGCCGTCTACTATAAATGTCTTGACCCTTAATTTCAATCAGATAATTATGGTATCAAATGGTAGTTTTTACAATCTAAATCACCTGTTAGAATTGGATTTATCATGGAATAAACTGGAGCGATTGGAACTTGGATCATTTACTGGACTTTTTAATCTACAGAAGCTATCATTAGAACACAACAACTTATCACTTAAGTGGAAATCATTTCCTCCAGGAATTTTTGACCCTTTGAAATCCTTAAAACATTTGAATGCTAAATATAACGACAGGGACGGATTTTTGGCTTCTAAAAATGTCGTCACAAACCTTAAACAACTGGAAAGTATTGAAATAGATATTATTGCATCTTCTGATTGCCCAAAAATAGCGGACGGGTTTTCTAACTTATCTAATCTGAAATCTTTGAAAACTGGCTATTGTTAAATAATTTTGAATATATCAACGTTTAAGAACAATACTTAGCGATAGTCTACGATATTAGAAGCAGTTGAAAATACTTAACATTTCACACATTGATTTAAGTATAAGTGGATTTTATCGATTGTTAAAAATGTCCGATATACACCGTCTTATATCCTGATCATGTCTCATTATTAGAATCAGTTACTTTTCCGGCACACTTGTTTCGTTATTTACAAACATCTAGTATAACAGAATTAAAAATGGGATACAACAGTTTTGTTAAGGCTATTGGAAAACATCCTGTCCCACCAACACTCCAGATTTTTTATTTATCATTCAACAACTTGAATAAATTTTAGTTTGATATGCCAAACTTAATTCAACTAAAATAACAAAATATATATATAATGGTCTTGGCAAATTTCTTACTTCAAATAGATATTCGAAGAATATGACCGAACGTCTTGAATATGTAGATTTATCATTAAATGAAATTCGACGCCTACATTTTTCAATATTTCACGATCATCCGAAGCTTAAAACAATAAACCTAAGTCACAATATATTACCGGACATCTCGTTTGATATGTCGAAACTACGGACATTGGAAATTTTAAACCTTTCATACACCATTATACAATCGTTCTCCAAAGAATCGATGAATGCCATCTCAAATATTGCAAGGAGTTCCGGTCTCAAAATAGATCTTTCCAAACATAACGTACAATTTAGCTGCAATACGCTTCCTTTTATTTAGTGGATGCTTGAAAATCATCGTATCTTTATTGGCATTCAAACTTATAGATGTAATTGAATAAATAATTCTGTTATGATGATATATCCATTAAGACCAATTGTGTTGCAGCTTGAAAAAGAGTGTGCATCATATACTGTTTAAATTGCCTGGATTACTTCCGGTATAGCTGTAGCCTGTGTTGTTCTGGTCGGTGGATTTAGCATATTGATATCGATGGAGACTGCGATACATATATCATATGACCAAAAGTAAATACAAGCGATATAGACCGATTCTAGATGATGGTCACTATAGATATTTATTTCAAAAATAAGTAAGCTGATCTAAGTCATTTTACATTTTTTCAGCATACATTATGAAAACATTAAAGAACATTTTTTGTAATATCAATTTAAAAAAAAAACATTATGCAAGTATAATTTTCCGTAGAATTTTCAGTTGAAACTTTCTTATTCATAATATAAATAAATTAATATGTGTAAATAAGTCCTGGAAATCAATGTTAGAAATGCCATTTTGAACATAAGACTCTAAAAATTTCAGAGATACCAGATCCGTCGGTTCTTGTCGAGTCAAAATTCTACCACTAATAATGTTAAACAATATATTTTTCTTTATGCTCTTTATTTTGATTACTCTATCTGTCCAAAATAAGTCGTCACTACGTTGTCATTTCGATAGACAATGTATTTGTTTTAGTGTAACCGATGTGCATTACGTGAATTGTTTAAATATTAATATAGCAACAATCCCAATTCTGCCGTCTACTATAAATGTCTTGACCCTTAATTTCAATCAGATAATTATGGTATCAAATGGTAGTTTTTACAATCTAAATCACCTGTTAGAATTGGATTTATCATGGAATAAACTGGAGCGATTGGAACTTGGATCATTTACTGGACTTTTTAATCTACAGAAGCTATCATTAGAACACAACAACTTATCACTTAAGTGGAAATCATTTCCTCCAGGAATTTTTGACCCTTTGAAATCCTTAAAACATTTGAATGCTAAATATAACGACAGGGACGGATTTTTGGCTTCTAAAAATGTCGTCACAAACCTTAAACAACTGGAAAGTATTGAAATAGATATTATTGCATCTTCTGATTGCCCAAAAATAGCGGACGGGTTTTCTAACTTATCTAATCTGAAATCTTTGAAAACTGGCTATTGTTAAATAATTTTGAATATATCAACGTTTAAGAACAATACTTAGCGATAGTCTACGATATTAGAAGCAGTTGAAAATACTTAACATTTCACACATTGATTTAAGTATAAGTGGATTTTATCGATTGTTAAAAATGTCCGATATACACCGTCTTATATCCTGATCATGTCTCATTATTAAAATCAGTTACTTTTCCGGCACACTTGTTTCGTTATTTACAAACATCTAGTATAACAGAATTACAAATGGGATACAACAGTTTTGTTAAGGCTATTGGAAAACATCCTGTCCCACCAACACTCCAGATTTTTGATTTATCATTCAACAACTTGAATAAATTTTAGTTTGATATGCCAAACTTAATTCAACTAAAATAACAAAATATATATATAATGGTCTTGGCAAATTTCTTACTTCAAATAGATATTCGAAGAATATGACCGAACGTCTTGAACATGTAGATTTATCATTAAATGAAATTCGACGCCTACATTTTTCAATATTTCACGATCATCCGAAGCTTAAAACAATAAACCTAAGTCACAATATATTACCGGACATCTCGTTTGATATGTCGAAACTACGGACATTGGAAATTTTAAACCTTTCATACACCATTATACAATCGTTCTCCAAAGAATCGATGAATGCCATCTCAAATATTGCAAGGAGTTCCGGTCTCAAAATAGATCTTTCCAAACATAACGTACAATTTAGCTGCAATACGCTTCCTTTTATTTAGTGGATGCTTGAAAATCATCGTATCTTTATTGGCATTCAAACTTATAGATGTAATTGAATAAATAATTCTGTTATGATGATATATCCATTAAGACCAATTGTGTTGCAGCTTGAAAAAGAGTGTGCATCATATACTGTTTAAATTGCCTGGATTACTTCCGGTATAGCTGTAGCCTGTGTTGTTCTGGTCGGTGGATTTAGCATATTGATATCGATGGAGACTGCGATACATATATCATATGACCAAAAGTAAATACAAGCAATATAGACCGATTCTAGATGATGGTCACTATAGATTCGATGCTCTCATTTCCTATTCTGACGAGGAAAAGGATTTCATAGTTTTTAGACATTATTCCAAACCTTGAACAAAAGGATGGACTTAACTCATGCATTCCGGGAGAAGACATTACACAAAATATTACTAATGCAATACACGAAAGTAGAAAAAACTGTTTGCATAATAACAAGATCTTTTCTTGATTCGTCTTATTGTATATTTGAATTTAATATGGCCAGAATGGAGAACATTTATTCAAGAGGAGGTCGAAACATTTTATTTCTCGTGTTCCTTGAACAGATTCGTCCAAGTGAACTTCCTCTGATGATGTTAGAACTAGTTCAAAAACAATCTTACATTGAATACCCTAACGATGAACAAGGCGATGTTGTATTTTGGGACAAAATCAAGGAAACTTTAATAACATAATCAGTAACATATCAATAAGAATATTCTCTTATTGGAAATTTAGCATGTTTAATGTTAGCCGCGATTGATTTGTCCTCCGCTTCATATCACAAACATCAGTATTGTTATTTGATATGTAGTTTTGTATTTGTGTCCTACAACTCTTGCGATACTGGCACCGTTGTGTAATAACAATTTATACATGATGAAATAATATATTGAGAAAGTCCATCTTATAACTTGTTTCAAGAAAAGTAATAGTTGTCTCATTGCAATGTTTGCCTATCTAAAATATGAAATTCCAGTCTCGCAATGCACAGTCCTTTACACATTAGGAGGCCATAGTGTATTTGAATGATAAGTGTGTTGTTGTTTTCACAATTACATGTATGAATTAATCTATGGTATATAAAATAAACAAAAAATAGAAAAAAAACATGTCACCCTTCTTGAACATACCCAACTACGGATCGACCAGATTGTGTTCTTACCCTAAAATGCCGCTTGCTTAGTGGAGAAGGAACATATAACAATTGTTCAGTTATTAGTTAGACATGGCTTGTGATTGATCCAATCACCTCCTGCTCTCAAGGCGATCATGATACCACGACCCGACTGAGGTGGTTTTCATGGGCATGTGTGTAATTATTTTGTATGATTTGAATAACGTATTATCAAACACCTCCTCGTATTTTTCGTATCGTTCGGATTCAAATAAAATGTAGCATTCAATGGGATTTATTTGTTACCGAAACCTAACATAGAGAATAAACATAACAGTTTGTCCTCTGAAAAAATGCAAAATTGATAAAACTAAAAACCAAAGGTCTTTCCACATCAATTTTCTAAATTATTGATGAGAAGCTACTTCCGCTTTACTCAAAGTTACTTTTGGCGTCCACGCATAGGTTTCTTCATACTGATTCAATAAAAAAATGTTTCTGTATATTTTTGCATGAAATAAGAGAGATAATTGTCAAAGGCCGGTTTTAAAAATGTCACTTCCGGTCTCACATGATAGCTTTGTATACTTTGTAATAATGGAGATATTAGGTACTTCCGGTTTAGTGAAGGTCACTTCCGGTCTCAAATGATAGGTTAATGTATAGATTAGACCGTTGGTTTTCCCGTTTGAATGGTTTTACACTAGTAATTTTTTGGGGCCCTTTATAGCTTACTGTTCGGTGTGAGCCAAGGCTCCGTGTTGAAGGCCGAACTGTGACCTATAATGGTTTACTTTTATAAATTTTGACTTGGATGGAGAGTTGTCTTTTTAAAATATTATCTTTTTTTGAACAATCATACAGAAATAAACGCAAGTACATGAGTGTAGATCTGTGTATTTACACAAATTTTAAAATTTGCATAATTTTACCAAATCACAAATAGGACGCAGATTCTGAGAAAACAATCAAAAACCACAAGTCAAATGAAAACACAACACCAGGAACAAAAGGAAAAATGACGAAAAGAATTAAAAAGTCTACAAAACACAACGCGAAAAACTAAAAATTGAACAACACGAACCCCACTAGAAACATCGCGTTGAACCAAGGTGCTCCGAAAGGGTAAACAGTTCCTGCTGCAGTAGTAGCATCCTCTGTGTTACTTTTGTTGAAATTCACATTTGAGTCATATTCCATGATTAGTCATCTTACAATAGCGGATTGACAAATTTATCTTGTATAACCTTAAGATCTTTACAATAGCGGATTGATAAAAGATATATTTCAAATTACACTTTGCAAAAACAACAATTTACATTGGTAATCGAAGCGAAATTATCACGATTACATATACTATTCTACAGTTCTACAGTAATCGGTGATGGTTGTAGAATATACTAACCATGAATTAGTAAATAATTACTTTCGCAACATACATATATACCATACATACGATTTCGCGTACATGTTACAACAAAATTTATTAATGAAATATGTGACATCTAGCATCGTAGCTAGTGATGGTATACCACAACAATGCTGCTTTCAAATTTGTTGAAGATAAAACTTCTTGCGTTGTCGTGTTGATAGACTATGTATCGTTTTCAATACGTTAATGGTATAACAAAAACTCCGAATTTGTCTTCAAGTATAAATGTCCCGAATCTAAAGTATAACTGGATCATTTTTAATATCAAGTTGTAGTTTTCAAAAAATTAATCACCTGATATAATTGGATTTATCGTGGATTAAACAGGAGCGATTTGATCATTACTTGACTTGTAAATCCGTAGAAGCTGACACTAGAACAAAACAAGCTATCGCTACATTGAAAATTATCTCCTCCAGGAATTTTTGTATCTTTGAAGACCCTAAAGTAAAGGTATTTGAATGCACATATTACGACAGTAAAGATATATGGCAATGCATTCGAAAACATATCAAACAACTAAAACGTATTGAAAAATATATAAATGAGTTGTTGATGTGTTAAAATATAGCGGAAGGTTTTTTTTAATTTGGCCAATCCGATATCCCTGATAAGGCAAGGCTACTGTGAACATTTTTGCCTACATCTACGTTTTAGGACATGACATATCTGCAATTCATTGATATATCTAAGTGTTTAGGTGTCAGACAAACAATTCACCCACTCCAATTTAGAATGTATGTAAAAGTAGCCCTTCCCTGACAAAAATAGTGCTTTGGTGTCACTGTTTACTTAAACAAACCAATAAATTTGCAAAAATGAAACTTTTGTAGAAAGAGAAATATATGTAGGCCATTTTGAGCCAAAATCTATTTGTCCATGAGCTTGCTTTAAAAATTGAGGATTAATGCGCTCCATAGTATACTTATTTAAGATTTCAGAAAACCAGGGGTTATTTTTAGCAGTATTTGTCTTCCGAACGTTAGTATATCTTTAGAAGACTTTAAATATAGGTTGAACATTGGAATGTAGAAATATGATACATGTACAATTCAGAATATACCTGGTTTTTATGAATTTAAACTTAAGGTAAAATATTTAGAAAGCTGTGAAATTTGCAAAATTTGGTTGAATAGATAGGGATTTTGAATTAGTGGTCTGACACCTATAGTAAAGTCGTCTATAATTTAACCGATTGTATTATATTCAATATTTTACTAAGAGTGAATTCGGAAGGCAGGTGTATAGCGTCTTACTGTAGCTTATACACATATTTTGTATTCGATTTGTTATTCTATCGCAAAAGATTTGTTTGAAAACCGAAAACAATTTTGTAGCTAAAAGTCTTCTCTTAATGTACTGTAGCCTCGGTCATTTCGTTGATAAAATTTTGGTGGATTGAGGGGTGATTAAGACATGACATGCTGTATGTATCGTATTGGAGCTTAACGTTTTAATTTTAATTTATTTTTACTTTATCCTATTATGTACAAACAGAAATAGCGAAGCTGTAAGCAATGATTTAAGATATACAACGTCTTCTAAACTACTCTTATTTCATGTAAACGACTTAATACCACCCCTCTTTGATTTTCTTATCGATTGGGAAATATGAAATAATTATAGATAATATTTTCCTATATTGTATTGTGTTTTGAATAAGTACTTGATTCTCCAACAGGAAATCAAACAAACTTTCTCATGGACTTTTGCCTCATACAAAACCGATCAGCGAGAGTACAACGTAAGTAATGTAAATTTTGACATCATATATTTCCATTTTGTATCTCAGATCAAAATGTAAGGCACATAATTGCAAGACATTTCAGCATACATGCATTTATTACAACTTATTTCTACATTTATACTATTAATGTATGCTTCATTCGTTCAATATCAAAATCAATTGAAACTTCAATTTCTCACTAACAATTAAAAAAGGGAAAAACCATTTTACAGCAGTCTTAAGCGGAGCAGAAAATGCTTAACACTGCCATGGGTTAGTTTTGACATCATACATAAGGTATATCTTGATTTTCAGCTGTCAGATATTTTTGTTATTTTCATTAGCAATAAGAGTATTAATAATAAAATATTGACTTATCTTCAGCGTATAAACCTTTTACTCAAATTAAGAATTTGACTGTGCAGGGTTTTGAAATATAAAGCTAATAATGAACAAATCACTGGGTCTAACCCTATTGGTTCAGCGCATATTATAAAAATAACGTCTTTTAAAAAATTTCTGTCTAAATGCTACA
Organism: Mytilus californianus; assembly: GCF_021869535.1. Lineage (NCBI taxonomy): Eukaryota > Metazoa > Mollusca > Bivalvia > Mytilida > Mytilidae > Mytilus > Mytilus californianus. The sequence continues at coordinate 39,960,343 of NW_026262723.1, read as the reverse complement.
TGTATGTTACGTGTATGCAACAACGTATTTGATTTTTTCTTCTTTATTCTGTGTTCTTTTATTCTCTATTAAAGATCTAGGTTTCATAAAAACGAGGAATTAGGCTATAAAAAAGGACTGCGCATGATTTGAGTAGTTCTGACATGTGTCCCGTTGTTGGTCTTTTTTCTTCTTTTGTTTGTTATTGATATGCCCTTTAATTTTGATTTGTTGGTTCTGCTTTGTTTACAGCTATAATTATCAAAAACACAAAATTGTGGAAGAACCATATTTCGGTACAAATAAATATAAACATACATAAGAATGGCATAAATAATAATATTTCCTCGTAAATTTGTTTTATTACCTAATCAGAGTACTTTACGTACTTATGACATGTTGAAGGTGCGATGATTCAATTTATCAGGTTACATTATAACGCATGCATGCAAGGGAGGTATTTATTGAGAGACTGATTTCTAAGATCTCAACTCGATCGATAACCAATACTCAATCAACTTTAAAGTCTAGATAAAGATATAATTTTGTAACTCACTTCAGAATTGTAAGAAAAGTGAATAACATTATCGAAAGACAGTTCCGGTTTTCAAAACTCATCAATGGCAGTCTTCGATATATCAATGTTTTTGATATTGATGACATATATGTTTTCTCCGTTGAATGAATTCACATTTTTCTAGACACTATGTGATACAGAGTGTGAAATGCTGTATCCTATCGGGACTTGCCGAACACCTACGTTTTTATTTTCACCTCCCTATTCTTGACAAACAGAAACTACATTTTTTTTTATATAAACGAATAAAGACCACTCCTCTTTGATTTTATAAACGATTGGATCAATATGAAATAATTATAGATAATATTTCCCCATTAATATATAGTGATTTTGAATACCGTATTCTATTACAGGAAATCAAACAAACTTTCACATAGACTTTTGCCTCATACGAATCATATATGCGTGGGTACAAAGTAGGTACTGTAAAATTTAACATCATATTTTTTTAATTTTGTTATTCAAATCAAAACGCGAGCACCTAATTGTAAGGTATTAAAATTTTCAACACATAGCATGGATTAATTACTTCTAATTCATATAGATATATATATATCTATTTGGCAATCGCCATGGCAGTCAGCAGGGTTTAAGAACATCCGTTTTTCGACATGCTAGTCAAATGCGTTTTGTTAAAATACACTTTTTCACTTTTTTGGTCTTTTGGAAAATGTTGTTTGTGCTGTATTTAGACCCCTCTAACAAGAAATGTGTTTTGCATGCACACGTATAAAAATTGCGGTTTTTATCAACGCAATCATAATTATATGGCCTTCCAAATATCGTTTCGATTCCTAACATCACTGAAGAGACATTAATTGTCGAAATCCGGGTATGGTGTACAAATTTTTGCACCTTTTGTTTGCGATATACCATCTTTTCCGCAAGTTTATTGTTTTCTGTTTGGTATTAAATTAATAGTAAAGATCCATTTTGTTACATCTGATGATCCGTTTATTTGGCAATCGCCAATGACAGTCAGCAGGGTTTAAGAACATCCGTTGTTCGACCTGCTAGTCAAATGCGTTTTGTTAAAATATACTTTTTTTGGTCTTTTGGAAAATGTTTTTGTGCTGTATTTAGACCCCTCTAACAAGAAATTTGTTTCGCATGCACACGTATAAAAATTGCGGTTTTTATCCATTGCAATCATAGGTTTGAACGTTGTTTTCAATTTAGACTTGTATATATAAACAAGTCTAAATTGAAAACAACGCTCAAACCTATGATTGCGTTGGATAAATACTGCAATTTTTATACGTGTGCATGCAAAACAAATTTCTTGTTAGAGGGATCTAAATACAGCACAAACAACATTTTCTATAAGACCAAAAAAGTGAAAAAGTATATTTTAACAAAACGCATTTGACTAACAGGTCGAACAACAAATGTTCTTAAACCCTGCTGACTGCATATATATATAAAATTGAGAATGGAAATGGGGAATGTGTCAAAGAGACAACAACCCGACCAAAGCAGAAAACAGCCGAAGGCCACCAATATACATATATCATTTTTGTACGCTTTATTTGTTCATTCTTCAATTCAGTTAAAAATCTAATTTCTCATTTTCAATTACGGAAATATATGTGGAAGTCGAAATCGTCAGTCGGTCCCTTTAACAGAGTAAATGCCCTTTAATGACGATTTTTACCCTTATTCTGCGTTTGTGACTTATCTTAAAAAATATAATAAATAAATAGAAATTTCAAACAGCAAAAATTATAAGTAAGGCAAGATATACAAATAAGTGAAATTGCTGAAATCGTTAGTTAGCTTCTTATAAGAGTTATCACCGTTAAATGAAGATCAAACAATTTTTTTTGTAGTCTTGCCTATTATTTTGAAACTATTACAGATAGTGAACAAAAAACGAAAGCTACAATGCAAGAGATACAAATTACAAATTCAGTTACGGCCTTCAAATGACAATTTTACCATTTTTTCATCTTTTCTTGATATCTCGAAAACTGTATTAGATAGAAACCTTAAAAATCAAAAAGGATTAAGACAAGATTTGCAAATAAGTCAGCAGGTTTTGATTTTGTAAATATTGCCGGTATTTTTAACGACCATTCTGTTAAAGAACGAATTCCTGGATATTTTGATAATACTGAACTCCCTCTTATTTGTTGTATTTACAAGAAATCTACCCGAAAATTTGTGTTTAATTATAGCCAAGTCTGTAAAGATGTAAATATCAGTGAAAATACACCTCCGTCATGTAATTGTAGTAATTCCGAATACACTTATGGCCCCATTTCCCATGTTATAACAGGAGACCTTAACATCGTTCGCGACCGAGAGTTAAAATCATTCCTCAGTAAAGGACCTAAATATCGTCCCCGTCAATTATTAATTGGAATGAGTGTCGTAATATCATCCACGACTCACTTCGTGCTTACTGTTTGAAATGGATAAAACGGGAAAAAGCTGACAAAAAATCTTTGGACTCTTTTTTTAATTCAGTAATGAAGATAGTTGATATACGTATACAACATTTTAAAGAACATTTTACTCTTAACAACAACCATAAAAATCCTATCTCTCGTATCAAACATAAACTAAAAGAACTAGCCAAGGAATTTGTTTTCGTCCCGGCTGATAAAGCTGCTAATAATATCATTATAGTTTGACGTAAATTTTACATTGAGGTTCTGCAAAAGGAAATCACGAATTCACCAACATTCCAACTGACTTCATTTTCAGAAAACGATATCTGTAACAAACATAAACTATTAGCTACTTCTTTACAAGCAGAACCAAATACAATGAAAGTCCCAACTATGTACTGGCTTCCGAAGCTACACGAATCACCTTACAAATATAGATTTATTTCGTCTTCAAGTCATTGTTCCACTACTAAATTGTCTATTCTACTTACTAGTACACTTGGTACAATCAAAAACCTGAAAATAAATTGTTCAAATAAGGTATTTGAAAATAGTGGAATTAACTACTTTTGGAGTGTCAAAAACTCGTTGGAAGTACTTGATAAATTGCATGCATATATTGGTGATTTTGAATCTGTTCAAAGTTTTGATTTTTCTACCCTATATACCACTTTGCCTCATATTCTTATTAAGAAAAAAATCACACACCTAATTAAATGGGCATTTAAAAAGTCGGAATGCGAATACATATGTTCAAACTCTTTGAGGTCAATTTTTAGTAGCAACAAACAAAAGAGCTATGTCAATTGGACATGCTTTGATACTATATCTGCCCTTGAATTTTTACTTGATAACATTTTTGTTCGCTTTGGAGATTCCGTATATCGTCAAGTTATCGGAATTCCAATGAGGACTAACTGTGCACCACTTATTGCGGACCTGTTTTTGTAATGTTATGAATTACAATTTATGACTAAAATCAGCAAAGACCCATCGAAACAACATCTGATACAAAAATTTAACAATACTTTTAGATATTTGGATGATATATTGGCTCTCAATAATGACAACTTCAGTATGTATACTAAAGAAATTTTTCCTGTTGAACTTACTTTAAATAAAGCTAATACTAACAATGACCACTGTCCTTTCCTCGATCTTGATATCTATATCATTAACGGGAAGCTTAATACAAAAATTTATGATAAAAGAGATGATTTTTCATTTCCTATCGTTAATTATCCATTTTTAGATGGTGACGTTTCCTTGTCACCTTCTTATGGTGTTTATATATCTCAACTTGTACGATTCGCTCGTGTATGTAACAACGTATTAGATTTTAGCGAGAGAAATTTATATATTACTGAAAAATTATTACACCAGGGTTTTCGATATCATAAACTAGTCAAAACATTTACTAAATTTTATCATCGGTATAAGGACATCATTCGTAAATATAACACAACATGCAGACATCTTATACGTTCGGGTATTTCACATCCAATCTTTTATGGTAATATTCTTTACAAAGTACAAAAATCCCAGTATTCACCTCAAAAGCTAATAAAACCTTTAAACAGACTTATTAAGAAGGGATATAGTTACGATACTGTTGTCAGGTCATTAAAGATTGCATATTTTGGCTTTAATATTGATTCACTTATAGGGTCTTTGCATCGGAATTAAACATATTTATTCTAAAACCAGTTGTTGGCATGACACGGGTTGTGCTCTTCTCATATATTTTATGACGGTATAATACTAAACCCCTAACAGGAGGGATTGTGCCTGATATTCATATAATGAAGACATAATCTTTCAATCAGTTTAATTGAGGTCTGGAGCTTGCAGTAACTGCTAGTAGTCTGTTGTTATTTATGTATTATTGTCATTTTGTTTATTTTCTTTTGTTTCCTATTCTGACATCGGACTCGGACTTCTCTCAAACTGAGTTTTATTGTGCGTACTGTTGTACGTTTGTTTTTTCTACATTGGCTAGAGGTATAGGGGGAGGGTTGAGATCTCAAAAAACATGTTTAACCCCGCCGCATTTTTGCGCCTGTCCCAAGTCAGGAGCCTCTAGCCTTTGTTAGTCTTGTATCATTTTTAATTTTAGTTTCTTGTGTATAATTTGGAGTTTAGTATGACGTCCATTATCACTGAACTAGTATACATATTTGTTTAGGGGTCAGCTGAAGGACGCCTCCGGGTGCGAGAGTTTCTCGCTGCATTGAAGACCCATTGGTGGCCTTCGGCTGTTGTCTGCTCTATGGTCGGGTTGTTGTCTCTTTGACACATTCCCCATTTCCATTCTCAATTTTATACACATAGAAAAATTTGTCACTTTTCGTATAGCAGCTATTATCCTTAAATGACGATTAATACCTTTTTTTGTGTTTTTGGCAAACAGTATAAAAGAAAATGTAAACAGAAAAAAATTTATCAGCAATTCAAGTTCAAAAAAGAAAGAAATTTTAGTCATGAATAATATTCATGTCTACAATGTTGGAAAGTGTCCATTGATGCCGATGCACATAGACATAAGTGAGCGATACATGCTGTTATAACAAACAATAGCGGAACCGGCATTGGTAGCTCTCTCTGGACATCTTAGTATAACTCCTGTTTTAATAAGATCTAATTTGCTCAAACATTTGTTTTTTGAAAAGTTTTAAATCGACTGACATGCTTGTTTTTTCATTTTTCTTTATTTTAAGTATTGTTTTAAACTGCACTAACGTACGTCCATTATTCATATTTCATTTTTCAATATTCATTGTTCATTACTTATCATTCAAATTTTTATAATGAATAATGATGTAGTTATTTTCCCAATTCAAACTTAACTGTGAACAATAATTTAGTAATTTATTTTATGTAAGAAGAAATATCATGTTGTTTTTCTATATTCGATACTCTATGAAACTTTATACAAATTTGTCGAATGTACGTTGAAATGTTTATCAGGTACGCCAATACGGATTACTTAATGTAGTATGCCATAACTAAACCCAATGAGAGATCTTAAAGAAAAAGAAGTCATTAACTAGATCAAACATCTTGTGAAAGAAAGTGAAATAAAATAGTACATGTACAATAGAAAAATCGAAATTAATCATTGTAAATTAATAAACAGAACAAATGAGAAATAGCTTAACTTCTTTTGAGTAAATAATTACTTTAACGCATATATTAAATATACATTAACAAATGCTTTCCAATACAGATACAACACAGATTTTTGCAGTGCAAAAGATGACATACGACAGCGTCGTGATGATATACTTCAACAAAGATGCAGTCAGATGCGGACCACACATTATACAGAAAATTTGGTTTATTGAAAGTTTGCCTTGCCTTTAACATTGGAACGTTACCATTTCTATATAACTTAATACTTTTTTTATTGTATGGATTGACTTAAAATTTTACTATTTTGAACCATGATAACCTTAGTATTTTTCTTTATACTGTTAACTACTCTATTCGTCAAAGATACAAAATCACTCCGTTGTCATTTTGATAGACGATGTATCTGTTTTAATATCACTGATGTGCGATACGTGGATTGCTCAAATATCAATATAACCACCATTCCAAATCTGCCATCGAATATATATTTCCTAAATCTCAAGTCAAATCGGATCATTTTAATATCGAACGGTAGTTTTTACAATCTTAATCATCTGCTAGAACTGGATTTGTCGTGGAATAAATTGGAGCAATTGGAACTTGGGTCATTTATTGGCCTTGTAAATCTGCAGAAACCGATACTAGAACACAACAACTTATCAGTACAATTGAAATCATTTCCTCCAGGAATTTTTGGAACGGATTTTTGGCTTGTAAAAATGTCACCACAAACCTTCAACAACTGGAAAATATTGAAATAGATATTAATGAGTCACAAGATTGTCCAGATATAGATTATGGGTTTTCGAAGTTAACTAATCTGAAATTCAGTTCGAAATGCCAAATTTAAGTCAACTGAAATTACAAAATAACAGTCTAAGTAATTTTTTAGCTACAAATAGATATTCAAAGCAATTAGCCAAAAGGTTTGAATATGTAGATCTATCGTTTAATGTAATACACCAACTTCATTTTTCAATATTTCATGATCATCCGAAGCTTCAAACAATAAATCTTAGTCACAGTATATTATCTGACATCATGTTTGATATGTCAAAATTACCCACATTACAAATGTTAAACCTTTCACACAACAATATACACTCATTCTCCAAAGAATTAATGAATGACATATTAAACATTGTAAGGAGTCCCGGTCTCCAAATCGATCTTTCTAAAAATAACTAACAATGTAGTTGCAATACGCTCCCCATTATTCAGTGGATGCATAAAAATCATCATATCTTTATTGGCATTCGCACATACAGATGTAATTGGATGAATAATTCTGTAATGACGATTTATCCATTAGGACCGATTGTTTTGCAGCTTGAAAAGGAATGTGCATCATATACTGTTTTAATTGCCTGTATAACATCCAGCATAGCTGTGGCCTGCGTTGTTCTGGTCGGTAGTTTAGCATATCGATATCGATGGAGACTGCGCTACATATATCATTTGACCAAAAGTAAATATAAGCGATATAGACCAATTCTTGACGATGGTCACTATATATTCGATGCTTTCATTTCCTACTCCGACGAGGAAAAGGATTTTATAATAAGAGGCATAATCCCAAACCTGGAATAAAAGGAGAGTCTGAAGTTATGCATTCATCAAAGAAATTTTCTTCCGGGAGAAGATATTACACAAAATATCACTAATGCAATACACGAAAGTAGAAAAACTGTTTGCATAATAACAAGATCCTTCCTGGATTCGTATTATTGTATGTTCGAATTTAATATGGCCAGAATGGAGAGTTTTTATTCAAGAGGAGGTCAAAACATTTTATTTCTCGTGTTCCTTGAACAGATTCCTCCTAGTGAACTGCCTCTGGTGATGTTAGACCTAGTTCAAAAACAATCTTACATAGAATACCCTAATGATGAACAAGGCAACGTTGTATTTTGGGACAAAATCAAGGAGACTCTAATAATATAAACAAAGTAATATTTGAATTAGTCTTATTGGACAGTTAGATGATGTATTGTTAGCAACGATTCATTTGTCCCCAACATGTTAGTAAAGAGAACTTCCTAGCTTTTGCGTGATATTGTATTTCAGTCCCCAAACTTTTGTCATACTGTCCATTTTGTCAAATAAAAAGTTGGTAATCTATATATTTTGAATATTTAGACAATCCTTCTTAAGTTATTACCTGCGTTCAGAAGAGTTTATTTAGTCATAGTTAATCCAAAAGTCCAACGAAGGACAGCCCTGTTCTTATCAGATGGCCACAATGACCTGTGAACCAAGGCATACCGTTATTATTTGAAAAAACAGAGGTAATTTATTATAGAATAGACTGTTTTACATATTATGCATAAACAAACTAAGCGAATTTACGTTTAGTCCAAGGAAAACTTAAGGGGTTTGGCATTTTTGTTACAAGAAATCGTTGCAATTTATCCTTTTTGCGCCGCTGCGATTTTACTCAATCACTCATAAATCAACCAATCGAGGAAAAATATTCGTAGTAAAGTTATTAAAGTGAATTCATGATGAAAAGCTGCTGGCATAAATGGTATGGTTGTACTGAAATAATAAACTTTACCATATATTAGATATTGTTTCTCCATTTTTCTTTCTTGAAAAGGGTAAAAAATAAAGTAGAACACGGAGAACAATTTTAATCACAATTATCCATGTAATGACAGAACAATATGAGTGAAACCACGTTAACAGTGCGAGAAGTAGGACCAGATTCGTGGATAGTGAAGGTAACTCCTGCTATACAATCATCACCTGTCACGTGAATCCATAAACATGGTTTGTATTAAGATTGACATCGACAACAATCACTTCTACTTCTATATAATTATTGTTTTAGTAAACATGTGTTTGGATGCCGTTAGATGAATCTTTGCCTGATAGACACGTTATTGCTACCATTTAATTTCTTACTTACGATTTCACAAAACAGCTCAAACATAAAGAGAAAACAGGTTTGTATAGAAGTTCTATATTCATTATAGATTTCTTATTCAGAGTATCCCGAAAAACAGAGAAAAAGGAATTTGATATAGTTCTCAAGTTCTCACAGAATTTGTATAATGAATATTTGTGACATCAAGAATTTTAGAACAATTTGTTGGGAGAATTGCGCTTTCAAAAGTGCAAACAAAATACAATGGAGAATAAAAGCGATGAAAATTTATGCCTGCTAGAAAAATGGGCAAATTCGTTCCTCCGGCATTATAGATATACATATAAACCTGTGAGGTAAAGGTTTTCACGCAGCTTTGGCCAATACTGCAAAAATGCATACTGATAAGGTCCGATACAATTTTGACGAGTTCATACTCTTATATTGAATCTGATACATTCAAGATAAAATATCGAGAAACCAGTGCTTTCTCAGCTGTTTTGTGCGGTAAAGAACTGCAAACATGCATTGTTTTGAATGTTACATAAGTTCCCATTTAGTTATTTCTACCGGTGTTTAAACGACCTTGACCATCTGTTCGGGACAGTAAGTCGTCTTCTTGCGTTTATAGGAAATGTACTTCGTAATTATTAACGATAATATGATTATATGCGACTGCTCTATTCGTGGTTTATGTGTTGTGAATTCCTTGTCATTTGATAAATTTAATCAGATTATCATTTTGTCGGTGCTATTGATAAGAACAAGTAACACTCTCTGATGGGCAGTACTCAGTACAGGACAATGTTTTCTTACACTCAACAAAGGATTGGTTAAAAAAGGGTCCATATTGTCCCTAAATTCTGTAAAATTTAACTTTAGTTGTACAATTAAACATTTCATGACAAATATCGAAAAATTTCTGACAAATACAAAATAAACAAATTGTGAACATTAGAACAATTGTGATGTCATTATGACGTCATAAGTGCACACCCAAATGAAGACAATCGTAATTGTGACAAATGTTTCCTTACATTTCAATAGTTTTTTGCATCAAACAACGTTGGCAACATACAAGTAACACCATAACTTTTTGTTAGGATGTGTATCTGATCCATATACGTCTTTTTGTAATGATTTTATTTTGTTTGAAGGGTGTGGCAAGTAAAATAGATCTTAAAAACGCATGATGACAGTCAATTTTCATAAAAGCTTGTAACATATCATTCTTTTGAAGCTGCCAACATTGTAAAAACAAGCAGCAGTTTACCAAAATGTCGAGTTTATCTAGATTTGCATATCAAAGATCCCAAAAATGGGTTGCTACATGTGGTGTTACAGAGTTTGATTTTTATAATCAATGTAAGGCCTTCGTGGCCATACTTCTTTTAAAGTTGAAATAGCTAAGTGCGAAAATTTGATTTGAGTTAATAAATGTGGCTTGATGCAATTGGTACAACCTACACAAAGTGATAAAACATATGATAAGACGACTTTACTGGTAACATAAGAAGCATGTCGCTAGTGATTTGAGATACCAACACATCGTTTCGGTCAACCAATCCATTACGGTGACCGTAAAACTTATGTAGTGTCGATTTCAGTCGTTGTTCTTCATAACTCTGTTGAAGAAATTTTTGTGTTAGGAATACAACCCTATTAATACACATGAATATTGAAAAGCTTAACGTATTAATTGAGATAACATAAACGTCAGAAGAGGAAGCAGAAGGTATGCAACTGCTGAGAAATTGGAAAACGACAATCGGAAAGTTGTAATCATCACATTTGACACATATTTTATAGTTTGAAGTCGTCTGTCTGTGTCAATATCGAGGAAAATATTAAGATATGAAGCAGACATTCTACTTTTGATAATATTCTTAATCTAAAGTTCACTGTGTGGGTCATTGCATGACAGAACATCATTAGTATATCTTAACTGAAATTAAAGAAATTTGCAAGATACTTTTTCTTTTATCTATAAAAAGGTACTGTATGAATTCTGCATGAAGTATGTATCAAATCCTGTGTGATTTTTCACTTTCACAAAGTAAAATGTATAATGACCAAAAACAAGAAATGTGTATCTACGTTTCCCATTTTTGTGGACAAAACTCTGTTTAATAAGACGATTTAGTTGATCCTTCAAATAAATATTGTGGATAGTAGTATAAAGCGTAGAAAAAAAAAGCAAGTAGAAAAAAATAAGCAGGATATACCACTGTAACGCCATTTCAGAAGACGAAAAACGACAAAAAGGTCCAAAACACTATATAGAAAACAAACTAAAGACTGAGCTAAATGAACCGATCCAAAACTTGGGGTAATATACTATTGTCGCCTGTGGAAAAAAATCTAATGTATTTTGCAATCTTCAGTTATCACTTCTGCACCGTTACCCTTTTTCAAAATTGATGCTGATACTTATAATTACATTCCTTTTAAATTGTACTTGTTCAGGTATAGAAAGCCAATTTGAAAGCATATATACAGCATTAATCTTTTTTGTTTATCGACAAATGCTAGAAGGACTTATGCACTAAATCTGTGAATAAATGATATCTACATTTGAAGGACGTCAAGTTGTGTGCGTATTTGAGGTAATCGGACTCGCAACATTATTAGAATTTGGCTGTTTTTGATAATTCAAAATTATGAGTATTTTATATATCCTTATCCATTTACAAAGTTTTAAACAGATCAGAGTAAGTATGAACGAATATAAGTTTAGTTAAGTATTACAAACAAGTTTAGTGTTTTACTGATTGAGAGAATCAACAAAAGGAACGAACACTTTGAGCAACTTCATGCATGTAGCATAATTATTTTTCGCAATGTTTCCATACCTTATAATGAGTTGTAGCTGTTGTCGGTGCATCTCCATAAGTCTGCGTCGTTCACCCAAGTATTTAAATCTGAAGTCAATTTTAATTACATTAACGGTACCGATATTATTACACCAGATGCGTATTTTGACAACTATGTCTTTTCAGTGATTCTCGAGGCCAAAATATTTGAAAGTATAAACCCTAATACAAACGTGGAAGAGCTGATAAACCAAAAAAAAACAAAAACAAAAGGTAAAGCGAAACCCCGAAAAGGAATCAGAGCTATGCACGAGGGAGATCCTTTCCTTAATTCTAAATGATTTCGAAATTTTATAAGAGCAATTTGAATAGAACAATATCCATATTTTCAAGCCAGTACAGAAGTAATGGCTACTGGATTGATGATACTCCATGTAACTTACAGAAGTCACAGCATTGCAAAAATTGTAGTAATAACATTAACGGTACCAATTATTTGCACCAGATTAGCATTTCGACAATTAATGTCTCTCTATTGATGCTCGAGGCCAAAATATTTAAAAGTCAAAAACCTAATACAAACGTTGAAAGCTTATAAAACCAAAACAGACCAAACGTTATGTAAAACTAGGACAAGGATTCAGAGCTATACACCAGTGAGACACATTCATTGATTTCAAATGATTTAAACATTTTATAACAGCAAATTTGAATAGAACAATATCCATATGTTCAAGCCAGTACAAAAGTTATAGCAACTGCACGGCCTGGTGATACTCTCGGTAACTAATAGACCACCAGAAGAGGCATCGCCAATGTGGTAGTACTAGCATAAATGTCTCCATTTATTTTGCACCAGATTCGTATTTCGAAAATGAATATATCTTCAGTGATGCTAGTCTCGATCATGAAGACGCTCCATATGCATATGTAATTGTTCCGTCCCCGAGGGTATCACCAGCCCAGTAGTCAGCACTTCGGTGTTGACATGAATATCAATTATATGGTCATTTTTTTAAATTTCCTGTTTACAAAATTTAGAATATTTCGAAAAACTAAGGATTTTCTTATCCCAGGCATAGATTACCTTAGCCGTATTTGGCACACATTTTTGGAATTTTGGGTCCTCAATGCTCTTCAACTTTGCACTTGTTTGGCTTTATAACTATTTTGATCTGAGCGTCACTGATGAGTCTTATGTAGACGAAACGCGCGTCTGGCGTATTAAATTATAATCCTGGTACCTTTGATAACTATTTACCGTTAATGTTATTGCAATTATTTTTGTATTCTTGAGCGACTGCCTAAAGCAGTAACCATTAGCATGTGGGATTGAACTCGCAATTCAAGAAGAAGGCCGAAAAATGTGTTATTCCATTTATTGTCATTATCAACATTATATTTCAATTTTTGTATAAAGTCTAGATAAATATACATTTTTAGAAATATTTGACTAAATATATTGTCTTATTTTATGTAATCTTTTAACTTACAGATAAATTAGCCATTTTATAATGCATTTTTACCAAATTTTAAGTATCTAAATAATATTGATATGATCCTTTTTAGCCAATTAACAAACGACGGACGCCAAGCGATGCTCATATTAGACCATAGAGTCTAAGTTATTAAATATATGTACTGGTTTAATGCCAGACACTTTATCAAACAATCACCATAATCACACGATGTTCATATGTTCAATGTCGATCAGTTTGCAATGTACTAATGATTAAATTAAAGTCGGATATACATATTTCAAAATTCATAGTAATTGCCATCGTCCAGGCTAATACAATAATCAAATTAGAGTCAGTTTTACAAAATTTGTTTTTGGGTGAAATGTACAATGTAATGATGGATTTACCATTTCTGTTACAGAAAGGGGGAAGATTGATTCCATGATACTCTTTGACACAGGCTACTACTTTGCCATGAGTATAAAAGGTAGTGTACTTGCACGGAAACTATAGGACAATCATCGAGGTTACTTAAAAATATCCTTGTTTTGAATATGTCTGATAGTATTATTCATTTGAAAGATGCTTGTACATTTCAGAATTCCATTTCATGTGGTGTTACATCTACGTATAGACAAATGTTCATTACGAACAGGAAACATTATTCCCGACCGTTCGATGAGCGAAAGAATACCCAATAATATCGATTGCACAATAATAGTTATATATAAACGATAATAATTGTAATAATAAAAATAATTATTAAATAATAATAATTTGTTATAAAAATGAACCATAATCTAACAAATTACAGGATCAAACCAATAATGATATTGTTTGAAAGATTGTTAGAACATTTTTCATGTACTGTTAGTAAGTGTAATGAATTTTATCTTTTGATCACGAAATTATTTTCTCCTTCTTAAGTTTTTATTATTACCCCTAAATCACCCAGCTAAAATCAAATAATTACATACAATGTATCATAAATTATTATATGAAGAGGATATGATCATGTTAATTCATATATGTGGCTGTTATATAGTATATATATTAACAGATTATTACATGGCATTTTTTTTTATATCAGATGTATTATCAGTCCAAGGTTCAATATCAGCCAAAGAGTCGATGGATATTGAATCTTGGGCTGATAATACATCTGATATGAAAATGCCATGTTATGATCTTTTTATCATATGCTTCAACAATGGAGAAAAAAGGTTCAACATATTGATCCTTTTAAGTGGTTCTCAAGTAGAAATTCAAAAAGTGAAAAGTTTACGGACGGTGGACGCCAAATGTAATACATCCGATATGAAATCTTTCTATCATATGCCTCAACAGAGGAGAAAAACAACAGTATAATATATTTTTATATTGACGTTAAAAAAAAATCAACAAAACATAATGAACACTGTTTGGAAAAGTCAACATTTGTAAAGTAACTTGCTAAATTATGCTGGAAACTTTGAAAAATACATTTATGGTATCATTTGTTTTGCATTTTACATAACATATTTTCTTGTTTCCTAATATTTGTTTTGTATCCAAGTTTGCTATGTTTTTCACTGAAAATGTACCATTGAGGTGTATTTTCCGTAATTTGCCGAGTAACGTGCTATGCAATAACGTTACGGAAAGGCAATCGATTATAAGTGTCAGACTACCAATTACTCCCCCAATCTAGAACGTATGTAAAAGTAGCCCTACTCTGACACAAAATAGTGCTTTTGATGTCATTGTTTACTTAAACTATCCAACAAATTTGTAGAAATGAAACTTTTGGTGAAAGAGAAATATATTTAGACCATTTTGAGCCAAAATCAACTTGTCTAGGATTTTGCATTAAAAATTCAGGATTAATGCGCTCCATAGTAAACTAATTTAAGATTTCCAGAAAATTATTGTATATATTACCAATAATAATGGTTCAATGGGAAACTATGTTCCACAGTGGCGTCCAGCTTTAAATTTCCAATAGACACCAAAAGCTAGCTCCAAATTAGTAGAGAAACACCTTAAATGCATTTGTGCATTATTTCACTTTTATTTTCGATGTTCTCTTAATTCCCTCTTTGGCGGTCATTTTTTATTCGTTTTGGTAATTAACAACTGCAAATTAATATAGGATCACACTAATATCATTAGTGCAAGGTTTGCGATACGATTTCTTAGAAGAAGCCACGTGTGTGCATTACCCATACTAGGATTATATGTTAAACAAGTTTCCATGGTTGCTGCAATCCTAAATTTCGACTGGAACCAACAACTTGAAATAAGTAACTGAAGGGACGATCTATAGTTCATTCCTACAATACTCCAAATCAATATGCCAAGATATTCCTTAAGTTTCTCTGCAATTTCACACAATCAAAACACTTTTTTTAGCTATGGTGGTCATTTTAAAATTCTAATCTACACCAAAAAATAATAAAAAAAAACAATGCAAACTTTGTATAGTAACAGTTACTTTTCTAGTGTAATTTAATTCAATTTATGTCTTTGCACAAGTTTTCTGTCTCGACATAATAAAAAAGACAATTTTTACCAATATAAAATTCATTTAAGTAGAATGACAAATTCAGTTTATGTGTTTATGGTTATTGATTTCTAGAGGTGGATTAAGATATAAATAATAATTTCAAAAAAGGTGTTATTGAAATAGAAGTGCTGTAAATACCATGACACAAATTTTGGTTTCACAAAATAATGATAAAATTGAACAATGTAAGATAGTTTTTTTTAAGTCTGTTATGCCTTGCAAATTTCGTCCCTTTACATATACGTACAAATTGATGAATGACCATTTGTACTTGGGACTCTTTAGTTGGCAGTGCATATGTTTAAAAACGTGTTTAAAAAAAACTTGCATCATATGATATATATTGCAGTTATTAAGTTTCTGGTAGACTAGTATTTGAATTAAGCTTATTTCATTTGGATGCCCATCAGATGAAAAATGTTTGAATACCGTGGAAATAAAATATGTGGTTGCCCCCTAGCAGACCATATTATGTCTCATTTATTATTATGCTGCAACCATTTTACTTTATATATAAAAAAGAAGATGTGGTATGATTACCAATGAGACAACTCTCCACAAGAGACCAAATGACACAGAAATTAACAATTATAGGTCACCATACGGCCTTCAACAATGAGCAATAGTCAGCTATAAAAGGCCCCGAAATGACAAATGTAAAACAATTCAAACGAGAAAACTAACGGCCTAATTTATGTACAAAATAATGAACGAAAAAAAAAATATGTAACACAGCAACAAACGACTTGGGACAGGCACATATAGAATGTGGCGGGGTTAAACATGTTAGCGGGCGCCCAACCCTCCCCTAACCTGTGACAGTGGTGTAATAGTACAACATAAGAACATACTATAAAATTCAGTTGAAAAAGGCTTAATTCATCAGATGGATACAAATAGACAGGTACTTGTACATCCTTACAACAAAAAGACACCAAGTACAGATCTGAAAGTACTCGCAGTTACTGACAGCTCGTTCAAAGCCAATAACAACTTATACAAAAAATCATGCATCTAAGACTAAATTATCAATCAATACACATCCAACATCCGATGGATTTAGTATAAAGACGTCATAAACAGTCAGAGAAAAACATGACCTTGTGCAATGCCAAGATACAGGTATCGACAGATTGTAGAGCCATGAATGTGCATATATGTAGATAACAATAATGTTTAGTTTGCTTTAAATTTACTGATAACAAAATCAATATTAATACCAATAAAAACAATATTCAAAGATCTAATTACTGTGTTGAACTGGTAACCTTTTAGAATAAATTTATTTACACCTCTTTTCATAATGCTAGCAAGGCAAAGGTTTGTTTGGTTTGCTTGCTTTGTTTGTATCAATGTTTGCTCAAGCATTGTCATTAAGATTGACATCTGAAAAGAACATAAAAAGGAGGATTTAATCTTGTATACATTATATATAAATTTGATTGGACATTATCAAATAATCAAATTTACCTTTACACAGATTTAACTCCGCCTACTTATATTGTTTGCAGATGTCAATCTTAATTACAATGCTTGAACAAACATTGATACAAACAAAGCAAGCAAGCCAAACAAACCTTTGTCTTGCTAGCATTATGAAAAGAGCTGTAAAGGATCGATAATGTATATATGGTTTGTCCAAACTTTGTTTACAAATCTAAATTTCACACTTAATGAATAACAATTAACTGAGCTCAATACCAAGAATCTTTATACCACACTTAGACAGATAGATTAATTTATTGATATATTTTGCAATACTGACCACAACTTGAAGTTTTAACATTATTTATTGCCAAACTGCACTGAAACAACCAGGTCAATCAATTCTATTAGACGTAGACCTCAAATGAAAGGAATTTGTGATACAAAGCTAATAGAAGCAAGGATCATCTTAGCTATTAAAGGTTGGTGCACCGCCATCCTTACATTTTATTATCTTTTATACTGCACTCGTTCTATTTGAGCAGTCAAAATTCGTTGACCGTATATTTCTATGTCATATACAGTCACTGACCTGATATCACTTTTCCTCAAGAATATTTAAATAGAATTTGCCGAAATTATAATTAATTATTCATACGACCTATTCAACCTGTTCTTGTTTCCAATGTATACAACGAGTCAAACTTATTTCTTTTGCAATTTTTAGAAAAAAAAACATATTTCACTTGTTAATATTTTTGGTTTGCAAACTATAAATCATTATGTTTAATGCTTATTGTTGATATTTTAGTTCCTTCTCAAACAAATTCGTTCACCATCGATTGCGGGTTTCAACAGGTAATGTACATTTCATTGTGTTGTATATTTCTCCTGATATGAGGCCTTTTCATAAAAGGGGGAAGTTTCCCAATATTTAAATCAAATAATAACATTAATACATTAAACAACAATTGAAAATGTTTTTTGTTTAGATTGCAGTTTAAAGACAATAATAGTGCATTGACTTGACATATCAACGATATAAGGATTCGGCCCGAAACGGGAAAAAAAGCTCGGCAGAGCCTCGCATTTCCCCGTTTCTAAGCCTCATCCTTATATCGTTGATATGTCAAGTCAATGCACTATTATTGTCTGACGTCTGGTTGTTAATTTCAGACTGTCGTAATAAAAAACTGAATAAATTGTACAGTGACCAAAACCGGTAAGTATATTCATGGATGTGTATGGTATACTATAAAAATACTTGGTTAATACATGTATTCATAATGGACCAAAGAAGCTTTGCTAACAAGAAACTAACAAATTTCCGTCTACTTCTTGTTCAGGTAATTAATACATCAGCCAATGAAATTTAAGCTTTTAAATTTTTTACTCGATAACTGTTTCATATGGTCATTATAGAGGAGGTTGAAATACAGCAACCATTTTTTTTTAAATCATAAAAACCACTTTCAAATATCTTTTTCAAGGTTGAAAATGAGAAAAATCAGATCAACCCTGTTAAAGGACATGAAGATCTATTACTAATTCTATATACTAACTATACGACTAGTTTGATTTCACTTTTCAGAAATACCACTTAATATGTAACATACGATTTATCTAGAAACACAACATGGGTTTGCGCCAATTATTAGCATGCTTATTTAACAGATGCTTTGTACATTCTACAACATCCGCATTAATTATCAGTTCCAAGTATAGCATTTCCTGCGAGTCGTATGCAATTAATAAAATATTAATATCCACGTAGACCTGTAATATCTGTTATAGCTATAATGATATTTTCGTAATATTGAATTTTTAAAATTTTTTCCCTAAAGGATCTTCAAAGGCATTACGAAATCTAAATTATTCTACGTTTTTGTTTTAAGTAGCAATTATAACAATCTTATAATTTTCCTCCATCCCTTTGAGAACAATAATTTCGCAGAGATAGAAAACAATCAGATAGATGATGCTAACAGTTGGTCACAAAAGTGACATTTTTAGGTAAGAATATTTTAAGTTCTTATATTAGTCTGCATTGCAAGTTTTCTTATACATCTTCGTACTTAAAATTAGAAAAGAATCATACATACTTCTCGTTAGATTTTGATATTTTTTTAAGACGTGAAAGCTTTTTTGCAATTTTATTCGGATGAAAAAGAGGTGATCGAAGCAAATTTCAAATGAAGCGCAAAAGCACTTCATACTAAACAGTGTGCACACGATCAATGCTTTTACAACTGAATAAAATTACAAAAAGAAGCATTCAATTCTTATACTTACATTTGTTATGTTAAATCAACAAAATTGTGAGTTATATCCAGGAATTGAACATTTTATACAATTCCTTGGTGATATCATGCCATTCGTTTGTTTTATTTTGCACTGTTGTGACGTTGTCATGTGAAGTACCATGCAGTCACGAATTTTGCATTTTATTGAGAAATAAAATATTATGTTGGAATTCCTTGCGATTGATGTCTACCAATCAAATTTACGGATTCATATGAAACATTCATGCAGTGTTATTATCAAACCATGTTCTACAGGTAAAAATATATAATATTTATCTGTTCACAGGATCTATGTGAATATGCTGAACGATTTTTGAGGATCTAACTATAAAAACCACACCTCTGGTCATTCAAATTTGTAAAATAAAAAAAACCTTGCTAAATCTGTCGAGTTTTGGAAGAATTTTGTTGGTTACTCACAGAAGGTTTGTTTTTCCTAAACGTTAAAACTGATCGGTAACACTAATGCACATGTGACGGTCAAAATACAGTTTTTACCGTGAATCTCAATTTGTTGTACATGCTCTTTTGAAAAGGTTTCTATTCAGGTTACATGGTGTAAATTTTCAAGGTATTCCTCCATCGCAATTGTACTCCCGGAATAACTATTAGTAATCTATACGAACTTGTTTATAGTATCTAAATCAACTTTAACCATTTGTTTAACTAGATAGCAATTCACATATTGGACGGAGAATTCTTTTTACAAAGAGTGTACACCGTTTCTCTACAAAAAGTACTCTGAAAGAGTTTTTATATTCTACTTACCACACAGTTTCATACTATTCATTTAATTCAAATACTTAACTTCCATTCATAATATCAGTATTTTCATTTGTTACTTATGACATCATATAAACAAGATAAACCAGTAATATTTTATAGTGTGTCTTATTAAGTTGTAATGTTACACTACTGTCTCAGGTTATGGTGAAGGTTGGCGCCTGTTAAAACGTTTAAACCCGCTGCACTTTTATGCAAGTCAGGAGCCTGTTGTTCAGTGGTTGTCTATTGGTGGTGTGTTTCATAGGTGTTTCTCGTTTCTCGTTGTTTATATAGATTAGACCGTTTGTTTTCCTGTTTGAATTGTTTTACACTAGTCATTTTGGGGTCCTTTATAGCTTGCTGTTGGGTTTGAGCCAAGACTCCGTGTTGAAGGCCGTTCTTTGGTCTATAATTGTTAACATTTTATACATTGTGACTTGGATGGAGAGTTGTCTAATTGGCACTCATACCACATCTTCTTATTTATACAGTAGGTACGTAATTCTTTTTATTGAAAATCTAATTTTGCACAATTCTTTTATGATTATTTTATTCCAATGATGTAAAAAGTTAGCCTAATATTGTACAATTTTTGACGTTTGATGACGTTGATACAATGATTATTCAACTGAAGAGATATGATTTTCAACATGGCCAACGACCAAGGGTGAATGATGTATCTATGGGGTTGATAAAACATTTTCTCTAATTCTTAGCAGATTTATCCCTTTCCTGATTGGTGGTTTGTTTCATCTTAGTTCTTCATGGGTCAAAATTCAATTATGACGTCACATTTTCTTGCTTTCCTCTTAATTTCTTATTGCGACGTCAACGTGTGGTTTGTTTGATCTCAGTTCTCCATTGGTCGAAATTCATGACGTCATAAACCTATGTCATTGGCGTTGCCTAGGAAAATAACTATTTAGATATACATTATCTGTTCGAAATCTTATATTAACTTCTCATAATTTTTCCCGCGGTAAATATAATGTTTCACAATAGAAATTTATATTCTTTTAACCAACGAGAATTTTTTTTAAAGTTAAACAATAAATTCATTTATCACCTTGATAAATGGTCATATTTCACAATTTATTGACCCAACTCTTTAAAGAGCTTAATCCCTATGTATCTCTTTAGACAATACGTCACTACAATATCTCTTTAGAAAATACGTGCTCTAAACCTATAATTTATTAATGTCAATCATTATCTATGATCATCTTATATATAAAAGTAAAATTATCCGAATATTATATGTTGAAAAGCATTTTAGACGATGTTATCTACCCGATCATTCATGTATGGCTCCCACACGTAATTTTTTTCACTAATTGATTGGGTTATTTTTAACTCCTGCGCATTTCAAAATTAAGATACCTTCATAAGGTACATGTCTTTACACTTGCTGATGAATAATCTTTAATATTCATAAACGTGTTGCTGTTTAAAATTACGATTGTTGAAATAAAAATGTATCATTATTAAAAACGTATATGGACATGATTTACATTTTACTGACATAAATCGATCTTCAAAACAGACATCGATAAAGAAGAGTAAGTAACATGTTTGTGACTCACATGTTTAAATGTAAATAGATCACATGTACTTTTTGTTTGAATTCTCTACCTTTTTTCACCGGAAGTTATCAACCCGTCACGTTTTGTATGTTTTCTGGCAATACAATTTGTTAAACTACAAATGTTTCAACTGAAGTAACTTAGGGAAAGAAATCAAGATATTTTTTTTAAAAGGAAATGTGTTCACACAAAAGAAAATTTAAAAACTACCGATTCGACAAGTACCTGAAAAAAAGATTTGGTGTCTAAAAGGTGTTTTGATATTAAAAAAGTGTCATAGATAAATTATTGTGCAATAATTGATGTTTGGAAGGTAAAGATCCTGATATATTTAAATCCAATACCTTTTATGAAGTTATTCTTCAAATTATTTTATTCCGATATTTATTTGTATTTTAAAGAGATATTTTCGAAAACATGGTACACAAAGATTTAGGTTTTCCTTTTCAAGTCAGCTTTGGGTAATTGTAATTGTAATCATTGATCAGCTGTAATCAATTACAATTGTAATCCTGATTACTTTTTAATTTCATTCTGATTACAATGAAAAAATTCATAAAATTGTGTGAACATTTTTAGGTTGTACAGGTGTAATATCTGGACTTACAAACACAACTTCAAACTTTTTGACACATCTCAAGATAAGGATTATTATTATAATATGTTTGGTTTATTAGATTTATTTGAGGTTAATGAGGACAATTAAGACCCTGAGTTTAATTTTTATTGAATAAATCAAAAGAAATATGTATAATATTTATAACAAATTGATGGGATTCAAAAATCTACATTTCTGATATAATTTAGATTTGGAGTGAACACGGTGAAAGGCTTACCATTCTGTTTTTTTTTTATCAAAAAATAAAAGATTATTCAAGGAATAACTATTTTTTTTTTAACATAGGTTTTTATCGTGAATAATTTCATATTAGTATAGTTTAGACTTAATTGATTAATTTACTTCTTTAAAAATAAACTGTAACAGTATTGAAAGTGCTTGTTAGCCTAAGTAAAAAGTATTATACATATATTCAAAATTAAAAGATGTTTATTTGATAACGACTGTTTTCATTCATGTTATACTTTTCTTTAACCTTGAATTATAATCCTTTTGTTCATATTGTGATTAATGTCACCTTTGATTTGACAGGTAGGAGACCAATTAAAAGATGTTTTTATTTCAATTACCTATTCTGTATACTAAGGGCAATATGATAAAAGATAAAAGAAAATTTATCTAATTAGCACAAACAATAATTAAGACAAAAATGATGTTAAAAAAAAACAAATGTTTATTGTCTCGCCTTGACAGAGTCAAAAAGCGAGACATAGGTATGCTGTTTCCGGCAGCGGCGGCGACGGCAGCGTCAACAATGTATTAGTTTGTGATTAGGTCTAGTTCATGGTGAACCACTAGTGGTATGTCAATGATAATTGGTATGCAGTTGTATAAGCATTAGCACATCTCATTTCCATGGAAAACATTTGGTCCGTACCCCTCAGTCATGGTCTATTGACTTTGAAACTTTTGCTTAGTTTACATGTATTGGTTTGTGATTAGGTCAGTTCAAGATGAACCACTAATGTTAAGTTAATGATATTCGGTATGCAAATGTATTGGCATTTGCAAGTTTCATTTCCATGGAGATTATATAACCCCACCCCTAATTATTGTTCATTGACTTTGAAACTTTTACATAGTTTACAAGTTAATGTTTGTGTTTAGGTTTGTTTAAATGGAACGACTTATGAAAAGTCAATGGTATTTGGTTTGCAGTTGTATTAGCATTGGCACATCTCATTTCCATGGAGATTGTTTAGCCCTGTACCTTCAGTCATGGTTCATTGACTTTGAATATTTGCATAACTTACATGTTAAAGTATTGCTATTTTAATCTCAACATTTGCATTATCAAAATAACAAATAGGCGAAACATATCTCTGTGTTAACAGTTTATTTTATATAATTACATGTAAAATGCAATGATTATTACACACAATACTATTACAATTTTAGATATGTTTATGACTGATAAATGAAATACAAATAAAATCTGTAAGATGTCAGAAAGACAATAACCAAGCCTCTTTACAAACCTTAATTCAATCTAAGTCAAAATATTTCAAAGATTAATAATTATATAATGGTACAGTGTAAAGGGACTTAACCAGTGACAAAATGTTCATGTATATATGTTGTGAATCTTTGTGATATATTAAATCAATGAATTTTGAAGTTATCATTTAATAACATATCAGAAAGTAAAATAACAAAATACTGTACTTATGGAAATTCAAAATGGAAAGTCAAAAGCTCAAACACATCAAATGAATGGATAACAACTGTCATATTCCTGACTTAGTACAGGCATTTCCTAATGTAGAAAATTTTATCAAATAATTTAAAAAATCCTTTCTCAAAACATGCTACTGTTATAATCTTTATATATGAACATCATTCAAATGGGTTATTTTGAAATTCATTGTAATCAGATGTAATCATGATTACTTGCCAATGTAATCATTAATTTAATCAGCTACTTTAAGAAATGATGTAATCATTAATTTTATTTAATCGTACAATTGACAAAGTAATTGTAATATAATCAATTACATTGAAAATAATCGGACCCATCTCTGTTTCAAGTTCAAGTTGAAAGATAGATAGAAAAACAAATTGCAACTATACTTACTGTATATATATATATATTTATTCTTATTTAATCTATATATCACATCGCTACTTACACAATTTCGTGTCTTCAATTTCAAAGAGCGATAAATATTTTAAGTTAGACCTAGGAGAACCACTTTTGAAATGGAGTTCGCTTAATCTTTGAGATGTTTGTTTTTTATAAATTATCTTGCCATAAGAAAAAAAGAAAATAACCAATCTCTAATCACTGGGTATAAAAACAGCAGATATTTGTAAGCATACATTGTTGCCTTTTGAAATGGAAATAATATCAATCCTTTATGAACAACATGATTATATGATTTAACTCACACACGTGTTGATTTATATATATACTTTAATGGTTGAAAATGAACATTTCTTGTGCAAAAGAAACATTCTATAAGTATACATGCAAAAGAAATATCTAATGAAATGGAACGTGTTTTGGACCAGTAGTACCATTTTGGTGGTGTTATGTGTACACTGAAATCTTGAGCGAAAACAAAAGATATTTGATTTAACGATCCGATCGAGACAATACAGTTTCATTTGTGTCCGCAAACGCAGATGAGGATCTACGGAGTGTCCCTAAAGGATAGTGAGAGAGTGAGCCTTCAATATATCACAATAATTTAAAACGCTTGAAATTAAACAAAAGTAAAATAAACACATTAAACATATGATTATGTGAAGTAATTATGGAAATATGTTGTATACACTTTCATTTACTTACTAAAAAACTATGACACACAAAACTACATTATACAAGATTCAGATAAACTTTGTTGAACATATTTGAATGACCTAGGGGAAACTTAAAAAATCTAAAAAAAAAACAAATTGATTTCCAAGGACACAATACTTTAATTATGCGACCTTCTGTGTGTGCTTTTTCTTATGCTGCTTCTAGTATAAAAGAATGAACATTACAAGAGGTTTGGTCAAAACAGCAAATTAATAAAGCATTTCTTTAATCAAACTACACATTTATTATCTAGTTAAAGCTCACATTTTTTTTAAACGATGATATAGAAACAAATCACCAAAGATACCAGGCTTACGTCCAATGCGCGTTTCATCTACATAAGGCTCATCCGTGGCCATCAAATCAAAAGAGTTAAAAGGCTAATCTAAAAACGAAGTTGAAACTACTGGTAGAGGATTCCTCCCCGAGGGTATTACCAGCCCAGTAGTCAGCGCTTCTATGTTGACATGAATTATCATTAATGTGGTCATGATTTTAAATAAACTGTTTACAAAACTTTTATTCTTTCGAAATACAAAAGATTTTCTATCACAGGGCTAGATAGCTTTGGCAAAACTTTTCAAAATTTTGGACCCTCAATGCTCTTCGACGCACGTCTGGAGTACACATCTTTTATCTTGGTATCTATGATGAGTTTATAGAAAATCATTAAAATCCGGAAACTCCGAAAAATTGTGCCATTATTCAACATTCATTCATTTAAAACACTGTAAGCTCTAAATTGCGGTATTCTTATACCTAAATGTCTGTACAGCAAAGAGGGGGCACAGATAGTAATTAATTAAACAAAAAATTAAATGGGTTTTCCGTTCTGGAATAGATCAGATTTAGAATCTTTCAGTCTCAAGAAAGCTAGAACAATTTTAGAACCGATATTAGATTCACACAGGTTAGCAAGAGGTTCAAATTTCTCAGCTCTCATTTGAATATATTAACAACAAAAAATGTGCAATATCAAACAATACAAGCTGTTATAATTCAGCAAATATATGTTCTAAACACACTATTTCTAAGTGCTTAACAAATTTTTAAAAACATTTGAAAGGTAATTTGCAACCTTGACTTACTCTATGAACCTTGTATCCGTTAAACTTTTAACAGATTGTAAGGTGGTACATAACACTACAGGGAGATAACTCTGTAAAAATCAGCAGAACGTTTAAATCACGTTCTATAGTTGAAGAAATATTAAGCTTCTCAATGATTAAAATTAGAGTTTGTGAAACTACTATATATCCAATGAAATTTTTACGATAAAGTCAGGTTCAAGTTTTTTGAAATATTTATTTTTTTGTCAAATGGTCAAAGTAAATATTTTGTCAAAATATTATGAAAATTAAACGATCCGAATTAATTTTAGTCAAGGTGTTTGATACCACCTTAATTACAAGTGAAAACATTCACCCAATTACGTTTCTAAAGGATGAGGATATCCTGACTTGAAATAACGATGTCTAATACCACAAACTTAATATTTTATGGTGATATCTTTAAGTTTCGAAACTAGGCTTTGTTTCATGTGCGATCAATCATACTTTTCCGGAACTTCAATCTCCGAGAATATTTTTTGATTGTCAATAGTTATTGTCTGTTTTATTCTAAACATGCACAATTTAAAGCTCACTTTCATTGAAAAACTAATAGATGGAAATTCCAATTTAAATGAAGAGAAGAACACGATTCCGATGTTATGTTATACAATCAGCAGTTATCGTCTATCTGTGTCGTCATTCTACTGTTAACTATGGTTTATTCTTTACGAATTCACTACAATAACCACCATAGTCTACGATAAGTGCACGATATCAATTGATCAAAGCTTCTGACATCTAAGAAAAAAAAACACGTTTACTCGTCATCACCTTATTGATATACGCTGAAACTGTGTTACTGTTTCATTGAACTTTTAAAAACTTATATCCATTATACATATATGTCCTGGTATTTTTATTTTTTTCATATATTAGGGTATTTTTTTTATTTTTGACATTATTTGTTAGGTTGAATTAACGTTCATTTTCGATCGTTCTAATACTAAAAATTAATCCCAATTTCAATTAAACTATAAAAATAAAGTAGTATTATCAATTATACCAAAATTTATTATATTCAAACTTACTACGAGAAGACAAAACGGATAAAAAAAACTTAAAACATGTTTAAACCGGATGTCATGTTTTAACATGGGTTGATTTTTAAAATCGTTGTATGATGAGTGGAACTGAATCTGTATACGATAGCTGCTTTCAAATCAAACAGTTGTCACTTGTTATATACAAAGACATTCGTTTTCCCTTTGCATCGTAGCAAACTTATGTGTTTTGTTTGATAATAGATGCTATCAATCATTTTTATATTGTTTAAGTCGTAAGTAATCCAAATAAACATCAAGTAAAAATTAAATAAAAACCTGATAAGATAAAGTGCAACATAATAGTTACAATCGTGAACCTACTTCACTAAAAGTAAAGAAAGAACAAAATTGTCACCACTTGGTAAAACAATTACATTAAAATTATATCTCGCGAATAAAACCCGAATATATTTTTTGTTATTCTTGGTGAAAAATTGTAATTCCTTTTCTAAGAATTACTGTTCATAACACGTTAAAATCATTCTACTCCTAGGCATAGAGTTTCGTAAATTTTGGTTTTCAATGATCTTCACATTCTCAATTAATTTAGTTTTCCACTGTTTTGATTGAGCGCCACTGATGAGTGTCGCGTAGACTTAACGCATGTCTCGCTTACTAAATCATTAGTATCTTTGATGAATTTTTACAATGTATCGATGGCACATATTTTACATAAACAAACACTACCTAAAATAAACAAGCTTACATTCGTATTATGTAGGAACCAGTAGAAATGCTATGATAATATTAATTGTTAAAACATTGTTTCCTCATGAACAAATTATATGTAAAGAGTACGCACACAAACACTAGAAACCTGGAGTATGTTGATTATTGTATTCTGAAATTAATGATTCTTGTATCTGCTTTTAAGCTAGTAAATCACCTAAATTACATGTCATATCTGATTTAACACCTTGTTGAAATTAGAATCCAATCTTGCTTTAAATTGAGGAAAGCTGATGTTAAGCTTCATTTATGCAATCTAACTATTTTAATTTTCACATGCAGATAACATAAAATGTCAACCTTATTAAGCTATAATTTGATATCGGAAAATTAATCCTACTTTGAAATTTTTTTCACTTTTTTTTAATGAGATACAAAATGGAATACGAAAATTGTCCTGTTCTTTTTACCAAAATAGAAAAAATGATACATAAAAGCATACACTTATTTTTACTTTATTTAATTATGCTCAACACAGTTTTAAATGATTAAATTGATTTGGCTATTAAACAATTTTATATGTCAAAATGGATATATGCCTTCACTCAATGCATAATTATGTACATCGTAAGATTTCTAAATAACTATGGTAGCCGAATTATGTCTTTATTAGTAAATGCAGTGGGTTAATTTTGTAAAACCATCGCAAAGTCACTTGTGTGATGGAAAGGTTCATTCTGAATATATTTCCAATTGACCTGCTAATTTTTTTAGTGTTAAAATGTAAAATAACAAAAATACCGAACTCAAGGGAAATTCAAAACGGAAAGTCCTTTATCAAATGGCAAAATCAAAAGCTCAAACGCATCAAACGAATGGAAATTAATTTATTGATTTTGGAGAGATGTTGCTCGATCATTAATTTTAATGTACAATATCTTAGTGCATATTTTTCGTTGGCTATGGTGCTTTTTGTCCTTTTTAAACTTCTGAGTATCTTCCGTCGTACTATAATATCTTTTCTATCAAACGTTTAATTTTTTTAACTGTATATGGCGTTTGTTCGAACTATTGCGATCTTGATGTGATAGCACAACTGACGGGATTGCTTGTAAAATGCGCTAATTGCCGATTTAATTGTTAAAGCTTCTCGTAGTAGTTATTAAAAATATTTAAAGCTTTGAACATAATACATCTATAAAGCGTGCTGTCCATCTATCCGATAGGGCCATGTAAGTTATGTCCATTGATATTTGACATTTTTATTTTCTTCACGAAAACATTATAGTAATAAAAGAAAGTCGCTTTAACGTTTCGTCTATGGTGATGTTGCGACAAAAAAGGAAATATTGGGCTCAAAATCCAATGTTCGTCTTCTTCATTGGTTCAGAAATTAAGATGAAGATTTTTCTATATATTCCCAAAAGGTTTAGAATGAAATTGATTTATTTATAGCACCGTTTTATTCAGCCAACAAAAATTCCAGAAAAGAATCTAATCAACCAATGAAAACAAAATGTTGCAGCGCAATTTGCGAATATGAATACTTATCAATAGTGACTTTTATATGATCGATTATGTAAAATAAATGCCCGTATTAACGTTGTCTGGCGTACAAATTATAAGCTCGGTGTCTTTGATGAGATTTAATGATATTGAATCATTGTAAAACTAACACAATTATTGTTATTATTGAGTAATTGGCCTAGTTATTCAGGAAATAATTGATAGGGATATGCAGACGAATGCTTTAATCTTGATAATTTGTACAGGGAAAGTGTAATAAAATTATTCTTTGAAAAGAAATAATAACTGTCTGATAGTGATAAGAATATCTATGTCGGTTAATGCAATAATCTAACGACACATACACAAAAAGACATATAAATACGAAATTACAGCCTTCAAGAACAAGCTTCCACACTAGTGGTAAGATAAAACATGTTAACCAATCATTTGGACGAATAAAACTTTTTTGTAGGAATGCTATCATTTTAACCTCAATCTTCAATTGAGAATGAGTATTTTATTTTAAAGCTTACTTCAAGTAAATAAAATAAAATAAAACAAAAGCAATTCAAGATCCGAGGAGCCTCTGGATTTGGACAACGATAACTTTAATAACAAATAAAACTACTTCAGTTTCTTCTTTAGTAATAGTTTCGTCGATGTCTTATACTAATGGCTTTCTTATCGTTACTTTATGTTACCACACCGTTAATTATTTTTCTTTGTCATTCCAGAAATTTTAATTGATGACTAGTGATTTGTATTAATCTACCTGCTAATTTATATCAGCCTCGCTGCTTGGATTAGAATGAAAACAGAGAATAGAATAACCAGGATATTTGCAGGATTAGATCATAGAGCTAAATAGTGTTAGATAGTATCATTAACATTTAAAAGGAACTGAACAGCAACAAATAGAAAATATTAAGGTAGGAACGTCCAAGTAATTTTATTACTATAAAAATACTTTAATATTAATATCATCAGTATAATCTTTTTTATGAATTTTATAAGGATTCTTTAATTTTTTTATATCATCAGTTTTCTTTAAATATATTCTCGTTGTTAGATACTTATATGTCTTTGATAAAAAAATGTAAAATATTTGTTTTTCTAATATTATCTCCCAAAGCACAAATGATTCTTATTTAGTTTTGTTGTCCTTAAAATGTTGTATCCCAGTATTTGATAATGATCACCACGAATGCAAAACAAAGTTTCGAAAATATCATGCAGTTCACCTTAATAACGCCAGGTAACTTGTATATATGAATAGAACTTATCCATAATAAGTCTTGATTTAAAGTGTTGTATCACTGGTTGATGCCTTTTATTGTTTGAAGTAAGCTGTATACTTTTAAACATCTGGTTTGGTAAACTTGTGTGGCAGACGCTGTTTAGATTGAAGATCACCCTACATTTCCAAACAAATTGCATTTTCCAGTCAAATCAATCGAACAATTCGGCATATGCTTATCGATTACACTGATTACTGGAGGACGCTTCCTTCCAGAGGATATATCCAGCTCAGTAGTCAGCGCTTTTGTGTTGACATGAATTATCATTGATATGGTAATAATTATAAATTCACTTTTTACATAAATTTGAATTTTTCAAAAACCTAAGGATTTTCTACCAAAGGATTATAATGTTAGCTGTATTTGGCAAACTTTTCGGAATTTCGAGTCCTCAATGCTCTTCAACTTCGTACTTTATTTGGCCGTTTTAACCTTTTTACCAGAGCGTCACGTACTAGTCTTTTGTAGACGAAACTCGCATCTTGCGTACAAAATTTTAATATAGAACTATTACTACATGGTTAAAAAAATTAACATTATTTTTTCAATGATTAAAACAATAAATAAATAGTGCAAAAAACACAATAATTCTTTTTTTGAAACACTAAAATTTTCTTCCACAGCAGTTAAGACGACCAGAATATTTGCCACAATTGTTCCAATTATTTTCAATCCTCTTCAACTCTGTAATTGATTTTATTTTCAAACTATTTTTATTTGAGAATCACCAAATAGTCTTATGTAGACAGAAAAGCATTTCGGGTACTGACGTTTGAACCTGGTATTTTATTATGAGGTATTACATCCTCTACGTCGATGCCGACTTTGGTGGACGTTTCGTCCCCGAAAGTATCACCAGCACGATAGTCAGTTCTTCTGTACAGACATGGTATAGCATTGATGCGGTCATTTTGTATCAATTAACAGTTTAAAAAATATTTAAACCATTTGAAACACTTATGATTTTATTTACCCATGCGCATAAAGCCGAAGCCAGATTTGGCATAACTTTATAATGTTTTGTTTTTAATGCTGTTAAACTTTGTTATTCATTTAATTTCCAAATAGCTTTGATTCGAGCGCCACTTATATGTCAATTGTATGTAGATGTAATGAGCGTTTGGGGGTACTTCATCAAGAAACTGGTATCTTTGATGAGTTTTACTATCACTTTGTCGATGCCACTGATGTTAGGCGACTCGTCCCCGACAGTTTTTATAGCCCAATATTAAACACTACTGAGCTGCCATAAAAAGCATTGATGTAGTAAATTTTCTGTAAATGTACGGCCTTTGTTAGTCTTGTATCATTTTTAATTTTAGTTTCTTGTGTATAATTTGGAGTTTAGTATGACGTCCATTATCACTGAACTAGTATACATATTTGTTTAGGGGCCAGCTGAAGGACGCCTCCGAGTGCGGGAGTTTCTCGCTGCATTGAAGACCCGTTGGTGGCCTTCGGCTGTTGTCTGCTCTATGGTAGGGTTGTTGTCTCTTTGACACATTCCCCATTTCCATTCTCAATTTTATGTTAATAAAATGTTTGGCACAACTTCCTTGAACCTTTCGTTTTTAATGCTTTTCAAATACGTAATTAATTTGATTTTCCAACTGTTTTCATTCAACACTTCGGATGAATCAAATATAAACACAACGCGCATTTGGCGGACTTAGTTAATAGCCCAATATTTTTGAGGGGATTTTAAATGTATACAAAAACATGCCCGACAAAACAATTATTAGAAACATACAATATTTGACATATAAAGTTGTAAGAGAAACATGAATATAAAAATAAGGAGATGAGGTATGATTGCCATAGAGACAACTATCCAGTAAAGTTCAAATAAAGTGGATGTAAGCAATTATAGGCAACCGTACGGCCTTCAACAATGAGAAAAACCCATACCGTATAGTCTTTACTACTTATATTAGAGAACCGTATTGTATAATAAACATATAAATTAAAGTGTGATACAATACTTCTAATTTCAAGAAAGTTCAAATTCAAAATGCAAAACGCAATGCTAGCCGAGCGTTTGAAATATTTGAAATTTAACCATTAAGAACAAAAGATGGCGATGCAATATCTACTTCAAACAAATACATCTTTAAGCATAAGTATGTTAACTGAGCTCTTTTCACGTGACTCTTTTGTACTTGTTACACCTTACACCCTACATTATAAATACGTAGGGAAACATTCAGCGGGTAATACTTGTTTAAAGTTGTTTTTAGCAGAAAGAAATAATTATTCCCAATTCAATATCTTATCCGATAACACAAAAACCATGACAAGGAGATGTGCAGCAAACTAATTGGCAAATTACCATAATTGTTAAAGAAATAGTTTTATGATTATCTTAAACAAACCCCATACAGGAATTTGAATGTCATAAATCTATGAATCATTTTATGACAAATCCACACATGGGCTTTTTCAAAATTACTACGATTTTTCCTAAGATATTTTCGAAAAAACCTGTACCATGGATTTCAATTGATGAGGAATTAAGCTAACATTTTTTTTTTTTTTCATGGGGTACTTTTGTTTTTTGGAAAACCAAGAAGGACTACTGTATCATAAATTATGTTATAAGAAGTTTGTTTAATATAAAAATAAGAAGATGTGGTATGATTGCCAATGAAACAACTCCACCAGAGACCAAATGACATAGAAGTTAACAATTATAGGTCACCGTACAGCCTTCAATAATGAGCACATATCATACTGCATAGTCAGCTATAAAAGGCCCCGAAATGACAAAAGTAAAACAATTCAAACGAGAAAACTAGCTCGTTTGTCGTTATTGTTGCCTGTTGGCTGTCCTATATTTTAGTGAATTCCTGTTACTTTTTTTTTTATGTATAATAACATGATCAAACTACTATAAATCAAATAAAAGTATATCTATACATGTAATAATACGAGTTCACATTGTACGGACTCCAATAACAAGGCGTTCTCTTTAACAGCATGTTACAACAAAATTATAAAGAAGAACCCTGCATTTGACACCACACAAGTTTTACGGTAAACAGCAATACTTGGTAGACCGATACGACATGTTTTTTAAAAATAGATATTTAGTGATATTCTTTTTTTGCGGTCATAAATTTTCCAAATATCAGAATGGTCGTCTGATCTGTTATTTTACCGATTGAACCTGGTATTTTATTATGAGGTATTACATCCTCTACGTCGATGCCGACTTTGGTGGACGTTTCGTCCCCGAAAGTATCACCAGCACAATAGTCAGTTCTTCTGTACAGACATGGTATATCATTGATGCGGTCATTTTGTATCAATTAACAGTTTAAAAAATATTTAAACCATTTGAAACACTTATGATTTTATTTACCCATGCGCATAAAGCCGAAGCCAGATTTGGCATAACTTTATAATGTTTTGTTTTTAATGCTGTTAAACTTTGTTATTCAATTAATTTCCAAATAGCTTTGATTCTAACGCCACTTATATGTCAATTGTATGTAGATGTAATGAGCGTTTGGGGGTACTTCATTAAGAGACTGGTATCTTTGATGAGTTTTACTATCACTTTGTCGATGCCACTGATGTTAGGCGACTCGTCCCCGACAGTTTTTATAGCCCAATATTAAACACTACTGTGCTGCCATAAAAAGCATTGATGTAGTAAATTTTCTGTAAATGTACGGCCTTTGTTAGTCTTGGTTCATTTTTAATTTTAGTTTCTTGTGTATAATTTGGAGTTTAGTATGACGTCCATTATCACTGAACTAGTATACATATTTGTTTAGGGGCCAGCTGAAGGACGCCCTCGGGTGCGGGAGTTTCTCGCTGCATTGAAGACCCGTTGGTGGCCTTCGGCTGTTGTCTGCTCCATGGTAGGGTTGTTGTCTCTTTGACACATTCCCCATTTCCATTCTCAATTTTATGTTAATAAAATGTTTGGCACAACTTCCTTGAACCTTTCGTTTTTAATGCTTTTCAACTACGTAATTAATTTGATTTTCAAACTGTTTTCATTCAACACTTCTGATGAATCATATATAAACACAACGCGCATTTGGCGGACTTAGTTAATAGCCCAATATTTTTGAGGGGATTTTAAATGTATACAAAAACATTCCCGACAAAACAATTATTAGAAACATACAATATTTGACATATAAAGTTATAAGAGAAACATGAATATAAAAATAAGGAGATGAGGTATGATTGCCAATGAGACAACTATCCAGTAAAGTTCAAATAAAGTGGATGTAAGCAATTATAGGCAACCGTACGGCCTTCAACAATGAGAAAAACCCATACCGTATAGTCTTTACTACTTATATTAGAAAACCGTATTGTATAATAAACATATAAATTAAAGTGTGATACAATACTTCTAATTTCAAGAAAGTTCAAATTCAAAATGCAAAACGCAATGCTAGCCGAGCGTTTGAAATATTTGAAATTTAACCATTAAGAACAAAAGATGGCGATGCAATATTTACTTCAAACAAATACATCTTTAAGTATAAGTATGTTAACTGAGCTCTTTTCACGTGACTCTTTTGTACTTGTTACACCTTACACCCTACATTATAAATACGTAGGGAAACATTCAGCGGGTAATACTTGTTTAAAGTTGTTTTTAGCAGAAAGAAATAATTATTCCCAATTCAATATCTTATTCGATAACACAAAAACCATGACAAGGAGATGTGCAGCAAACTAATTGGCAAATTACCATAATTGTTAAAGAAATAGTTTTATGATTATCTTAAACAAACCCCATACAGGAATTTGAATGTCATAAATCTATGAATCATTTTATGACAAATCCACACATGGGCTTTTTCAAAATTACTACGATTTTTCATAAGATATTTTCGAAAAAACCTGTACCACGGATTTCAATTGATGAGGAATTAAGCTTACAAAACAATTATTAGAAACATACAATATTTGACATATAAAGTTATAAGAGAAACATGAATATAAAAATAAGGAGATGAGGTATGATTGCCAATGAGACAACTATCCAGTAAAGTTCAAATA
Organism: Mytilus californianus; assembly: GCF_021869535.1. Lineage (NCBI taxonomy): Eukaryota > Metazoa > Mollusca > Bivalvia > Mytilida > Mytilidae > Mytilus > Mytilus californianus. The sequence goes on along the minus strand of NW_026262723.1, from coordinate 39,924,415 downwards.
AAGTGGATGTAAGCAATTATAGGCAACCGTACGGCCTTCAACAATGAGAAAAACCCATACCGTATAGTCTTTACTACTTATATTAGAGAACCGTATTGTATAATTTTTTTTTTCATGTGGTACTTTTGTTTTTTGGAAAACCAAGCAGGACTACTGCATCATAAATTATGTTATAAAAAGTTTGTTTAATATAAAAATAAGAAGATGTGGTATGATTGCCAATGAAACAACTCCACCAGAGACCAAATGACATAGAAGTTAACAATTATAGGTCACCGTACAGCCTTCAATAATGAGCACATAACATACTGCATAGTCAGCTATAAAAGGCCCCGAAATGACAAAAGTAAAAGAATTCAAACGAGAAAACTAACGGCCTGATTTATGTACAAAACAAGCTCGTTTGTCGTTATTGTTGCCTGTTGGTTGTCCTATATTTTAGTGAATTCCTGTTACTTTTTTTTATGTATAATAACATGATCAAACTACTATAAATCAAATAAAAGTATATCTATACATGTAATAATACGAGTTCACATTGTACGGACTCCAATAACAAGGCGTTCTCCTTAAAAGCATGTTACAACAAAATTATAAAGAAGAACCCTGCATTTGACACCACACAAGTTTTACGGTAAACAGCAATACTTTGGTAGACCGATACGACATGTTTTTTAAAAATAGATATTTAGTGATATTCTTTTTTTGCGGTCATAAATTTTCCAAATATCAGAATGGTCGTCTGATCTGTTATTTTACCGATTGTTTCCTATTCCCGATTGTGACATTTTGACCTGGCTTGTGATGCAAGAATAGAAAGGGACGCTTACATTGTCGAAACACTCAGTTTCGCTCCTTATGAATTATCGACAATTTTCAAATCGAGAAAATATCCTTTTCAATATTTGATAATTTTCATATTTACTTTTGACTAAAGCAATAATTTTTATTGAACTAAATGTGATATAATGCTACTTTTGTTTGCATCTTTTGTGTTGTAAGAGTCTTTTTAAATCAAAAACAGCAACTATATTATTGTAGTCGTGGCCATTTTCATCTAACGACAACTAGGTATTTCTTCGACATACAAAAGCGTACTAAATTATGAAATGTAAAATAACAAAAATATCGAACTCCAAGGAAAATCAAAGCGGAAAGTCTCTTATCAAATGGCAAAATCAATAGCTTAAAAACATCAAACAAATAGAAAACTACTGTCATATTCTTGACGTGGTACAGGAATTTTCTTATGTAGAAAATGGTGGATTAAATATGGTTTTATAGCTAGCTAGGATTATTTATACTACGCGCACATTGCCCAACAGTAATGTAAAGACGTAAAGAAAATTAGAAAAACGAAATATCTTTCTTATCTTATTAGATATCTCATTAATGATCTATAGTTAAGTATGCTAATACTAATTAAGCCTTTCCATATGGATATATTCATATTGAATTTGTACATGAAATTCCAATCGTTCATCAAATATATGCTTGATGAAATGCCTATTTAAAAGACTTGCAATTTTTTAATTAAGGATATCTTAATATTGATAATCGCATTACTTTTAGGACATGTAATAAAGTACCTAAGTATTATAGTATTAATTTTATATCGTATTAATCGGATATAACTCCGTATAGGGCAAATGCAACACTTTTCCTAAGAATATGTGCCATTATAAACATTTTAACAGATTGCTAGATGACAACCAAAATTTTATGTTGTCAATAATCTGATAAATGTTAATAGATTTTTTTTTAATGTTTTGAAAAAGGGGCCGAAAGATACCATAGGGACATTCAAACTCATAAGTCGAAAATGAACTGACAGCTCCATGGCAAAATTTAAAAGGGAACCAAAGACAAACAGTATACAAAACAAAACATAGAAAATTAAAGACTAAGCAACACGAAGCTGCGACAATGAGTAAAGGAAAAATATACACCACAAAAATTAACACGGTAAACAATGGAAGTTACTGTTTTGCATGTCAAAGTTTTTAAAGCAAATGATCCCAAAGTACCTTTGACGAATAAAAAAAAAATATTTTCCTAATCCAGATGACTGTTTTATAAACGCAAATCAAAGATACCAGGCTAAACATTTATAACACAAGACTCACTTTTCGTCTTCACAAGACTAACCCGTGGCGCTTGAATCGAAATGAGCAAAATCAATTACGAAGTTAAAGAGAACTTGAAAACAAAATATTCCTAAAAAATGTTCTGGCTTAGGTCATCTAAACATGGTGTTTGTAAAACCTTTATGTTTCGAATGATTTTGAAAATTTATGAAATCATAGAAAAAACTTAGGATTAGCAAAATTTTAAACTTATGTCTTATTAACTTGAATTCAATGGTGGTATTTCTGGTTAAGGATTGAAATAATTCAACACAGAATTCTTTAATAGTTTTTAATTTTATGCACATTGGCTACGTCATAAAAAAAAGTAGTTATCTGCTCTAAGGATTAGATTGCAAATCCATGATATAAGGTTGAAAGTGAAATATTTTAGCTGTTCTGTGAAAAAGTAAAATAACAAAAATACCGAACTCTAAGGAAAATTTAAAACAGAAAGTCCCTTGTCAAATGGCAAAATCAAAAGCTCAAACACACTAAACGAATGGAAAACAACTGTAATATTGCTGACGTGGTACAGGCATTTCCTTATGTAGAAAATGGTGAATTAAACCTGGTTTTATAGCTAGCTTAACCTATCACTTGTATGACAGTTGTATGAAATTCCATTATACTGACACTAATGTGTGAACAAAACAAACAGACATAATAGGTAAAAATGTCAGAAACAGGGGTACAGCAGTCAACATTGTGTTATAATCTTATATAATAAGATTGTTATAATCTTGTTATAATCTAGAAACAAATATCTACAAAAGACAAAAATGTGAACACCATATGATCTTCAGCAATGAGTAAAAACAAAAACAAAATAGTTAGATATCAAAGGCTTCGTAATGATAAAAGCTGAAACAATTCAAAAGAGAAAGCCAGTTGTTTAAAACACATAACCGACTCTTAATGCATTTTATTATCAGAATGACATTTTATTTAATGCAATAACTTTTTAAAGATACTCTATGGATTTGTTGTAAAGATGTTATGTTTAACTATAAAAGTAAGAAGTATAACGCCTGAATTATTCGGGTTAAGATTATGTAATATTAATAGTTCGGTACATTGTATAGACACTTGTTTATTGGTAAAGAATGTATGTTTACTTCTAAGGGCCTTTTGATTATTTTTGTCATTGGATTGCCGTCTTTAGGACGTATATCCCTAATCTCATTCTATTCATGTGCAGCTTTTGTAATAACATTGAAATCGGCATACCTCACAATAAAGAATAATTATGGTAGTTTTTAATATTAAAAGTTGTGACATGTATTACAGTTGTTTATTTAATGATGATCGAATATACAAAGTACAAACAAGCAAAAAATTTCTTTCAAATAAATACAAAAAATCTACTACTATTTTGTCTATACTGAATCAATCATGATTAATAATTTGTCAAAATAAAGAGAATAACAATAACCAGTATCAATTTAAATAACCTGGACTTCGGCTGCTGTAAGTATATGAGTCAAATTTGTACCATAATTATGAGACAATAATAGTTTACTGATATTTAGATCTTGTAACTCCGCGTTTGATATATATATATAAAAAAAAGACACAAAATTCTCAGGGAAGCAAATATATTTAGTCGGAACAGAACCTGGTTCGTCGTCACGGTAATCTGTTGCGAAAGCGTAATCCTTCATTGAAATAAAATAGTGAAAAAGATCACTTAGAGGAATAAGGCTCAATCTGCTTAAGAGAGGCGAAAGATACCAAAGGGGTATTCAAACTCAAAAGTCGAAAATAAACTGACAACGTCATGGCTAATAGAGAAAAAAAAAGACCAACAGACAAACAATAGTACACAAAATAAAACATAGAAATCTAAAGACTGAGCAACACGAACCCCACCAAAAAACGGGGTGTGATCTCAGGTGCTCCGGAAGGGTAAGCAAATTCTGCTCCACATGTGGCGCCCGTCGTATTAATTAATAGATGAAACGCCTATTCTATCGACGTAGGATATATAAGACCACGATAACAAGTCTCACGTTATATAAGTTACACGGTGTGCTAGTGACCTAATACGATATATATAAGGGGTCAGTTCATTTCATATAGGATGAGACACTTGCACACTGTGTAACGAATTTATCCTACCGACTATCTTAACATGTGAAATTCAGCTTTTTTTCTTCAACGTCATGTTGTTTATATTAAGGGACGTAACACTGCTAGAAACTGTGTATCAAAATGAATAAGGCAACAGTAGTATACCGATGTTCAAAAGTCATAAATCGATTGAGAGAAAACCAATCGGGGTTACAAACTAAAACACGCCCACTAACCCAATATCAAATATACAGGGCATTCACGTGTTCGTAACCAATGATATTCTCAGAAATGTATAGGAGGTAAGATAATATAAAATTTACATACAATAAGGGCTGAAGGCGTTGTTCTCTCAGCAATACAGTTAAAGGTTTTTTTTTTATTTTGATGGCCGTACGACTTAAAGCTTATTGACATCTAACAAATACTGCTGATTGAAAGGAGACCTTAAGAAACATACAAGGACTGTTGTTTCTGATTTTTAAGCGGCAATATTAAACCAATCGCTGTTTTAACCTCAGCTGGTGATCATATATAGACCCTGCTTTCAAATGTGTGTGCCATTCTTAATATCCTTGTTCAAGTCAATGTAGATCCTGATGGTAGCTGAACTGTTAATTCTTTTTTAATTATCGGTGACTTATGATCTAGATTGACAAAATATGAGATTTGGTTGCAAATAAAACAAGTTAATTCCAACCACTTTTTGTACGGATATGTTCCAATCGTCATAACCACAATTCCGTCCTCCTTTTCCCCGAATGTAACCTACATAATAAGACTTTCATCAGGTTTGTACTTACATGAGCAACACGACGATGCCACATATGGGGCAGGATCTGCTTTCCTTTCTGGAGCACCTGAGATCATCCCCGATTTTTGATGGGTTTCGTTTTACTCAGTCTTTAGTTTTCTATGTTGTGTTTTGTATACTGTTGTTTGTCTTTTTGTCTTTTGTTTTGCCTTGGTGTTGTCAGTTTATTTTCGACTTATGAATATGAATGTCCCTTTGGTATCTTTTGCCTATCTTTTTACTACGTCAGGCTATCTGGACCATGTTGTTCATAATTGTTTGTTTCTGTTTGGACATATTTTTTTTCCAAAAGATCGGTTATTGCTGGTTGGTGTGATCTGATGAACTGTCCAATACTTGTTGCAAAACAAAATTTGCTTTATAAAATCAAAATTTATGTACTTTTGATTATTCGCCTTGGTTTTTTATTTAATAAATTTCAAGAATTCTAATTGTGGATGCTTCTGAGGAGTTCCAAATATCAACTCATTGTGTCTTTTTGATTGTGGGTGAGCTGTGTTATTGCAATAAACTGCATTTCGTTTTGTTATAACTGAAATTGTTTCTTAACAAACCATGTTGTTAAATTATTCCAAGATATAGGTGAACAAATGAAAATCCAATCCCCATATTTATTGTCGTTGGACTGAAAAATTTCCATACAATTTCAGTGATTGTTCAACAACTAGTTGTCTGTCAAGTCTTTTTCTATGCAAACTTAGAAAATATAAATGTACATATATATATATGCGTTTTGTTTAAATATATTTTTTCACTTTTTTGGTCTTTTGGAAAATGTTGTTTGTTCTGTTTTTAGACCCTTCAACCAAGAAATTTGTTTCGCATGCACAAGTATAAAAAATGCTGGTTTTATCCAACGCAATCATAGGTTTGAACGTTGTTTTCAATTTAGACTTGTATATATATAATTTACATCAATTTAGGATAGAATCTTGAATTTTGAAGAGTCGAAATAGGATGAACGGATCATATAAACCCGAAGGAAAATATAATACAAGCCCAAACGAAAAAAATATTAACAAGTCTAAAATGAAAACAACGTCAAACCTATGATTGCATTGGATAAAAACCGCATTTTTTTTACGTGTGCATGCAAAACAAATTTCTTAGAAAAGGGGTCCAAAAACAGCACAAACAACATTTTCCAAAAGACCAAAAAAAGTGACACAGTATATTTTAACAAAACTCATTTGACTATTAGGTCGAACAACGGATGTACTTAAACCCTGCTGACTGCCATTGGCGATATATATATATTAAGTTGTTGTGTTGTCTGTAACAACCGATGCGTTTAAATATTTCACAACTACGGATATTTACTCTATGCGATACTAAATTACTCTTTGTACAAAAAAATGATTATTATGTATTTTAGAAATATTTTATGACACTGTACCTAGGTCGGATTTTGTCTTTTGTTAATATGTCCTTTGATTGAGTTAAGCCATTTCAGTTGATATTTTATAGTGTGTTTTTTTAAGTTGTGATGTTACACTATTGTTTCAAAAAAAGGGTGAAGGTTTGGTACCATTAAAACGTTTAAACCCGCTGCAATTGTTTGCACCTGTCCTAAGTCAGGAATCTGATGTTCAGTGGTTGTTGTTTGTTGGTGTGGTTCTTAAGTGTTTCTCGTTTATTATATAGATTAGACCGTTGGTTTTCCTGTTTGAATGGTTTTACACTAGTCATTTTTGGGGCCTTTTATAGCTTGCTGTTCGTTGTGAGCCAAGGCTCCGTGTTGAAGGCCGTACTTTGACCTATACTGGTTTATTTTACGCATTGTGACTTGGATGGAGAGTTGTCTCATTGTTCATTATCACTGAACTAGTATACATATTTGTTTAGGGGCCAGTTGAGGGACGCCTTCGGGTGCGGGAGTTTCTCGCTGCATTGAAGACCCATTAGTGGCCTTTGGCTGTTGCCTGCTCTATGGTCGGGCTGTTGTCTCTTTGACACATTCCCCATTTCCATTCTCAATTTTAATATAGATGATTAATATTTAAATGAATTACACTTAAATGTGGCAGAGTTTTGTAATGTGTTCATAGATCTTTGTAAAAATGTAAGTCGTCTGAATGGTTATTTTTTCCGATGGGTTACTGTGTCATTAACGTATAACCCCTATCTTTTTTCATTTGTGAAATTTCATCAGTGCACTATTTTGTACACGCGTAGCTCTTCGTAAGCAGCCAAGCAGACCTTATATTCATTTTATATTGAAGTAAGTCATTGACATGACATTTTATCAGATAAATACACGATGGAGTTTTATTTACATTAATTTATTCTTTAAGTAATCAGATTTTATATCTTTGATAGGATAGAATTTCCAAATCGTATTAAAACATCTTTCCTTGCAATCTTCATCTTGATATTGAAAAAAATAAATTCCCCATCACATATAATACACAATATAGGCATATAAACAAGAAATGAAAATTTCTTAAACACGAATGAAAATTGGCCTATTGGGTTATTAAGTTGATCTACTACACAAATGTTACAAAGATATTAACTTGACATTAAGCAGCAATCTACATTTTAATAAAAAAGGATAATACATTGAAGTTGTATCTGTAACATAATAACGGTAACTCTCGTAAAACAAAAACTTAGATGCAAAAGGAGTTAACTGTTATTGTTCTAAATTGACCACTATGCATTTCATTTTTGTGTACTCATTTAATTATCTTCATAAACAACTTCATATATGAATTGCAGCTGATATTTTATAATACTTTTCCTGCTCTCAATTGTTGTTAATTGTAAATAATTTAATTTTGGATGTAACGCGTCTTCTGATTGGCTGACGTTGTTTTGTTTATCAGCTCATAGACATAATTTTGTCATGTGACCGTGACGTCAACAACGTTTTTTCATGGTTTACTCCGGTTTAAAATGGAATTTAGAATTAAATTATAAGAAATGACTGTAATATTTTTTCTGTCTATTCGAAATAACATAAAAAATGTGGTGCACACTTTAAAATAACCCGCTACTCGGGTTATTGAGTGTGCACCACATTTTTGATGTTATTTCTTCATAGACAGAAAAAATATTACAGTCATTCCTTAAACTGTTTATCTTATTTCTAGTTTTGATAATGACTGAAATTTCTCAAATTACAACATGAACCTTAGCCAAAAAGGAAGTCATTTTTCTGCCTTTTGAAGAAGAAAAAAATACTCATCAGTTTGGTTCAGTTTTTTTATGCGAGCAAAGATTATGTTATTGGCTTTGCTATATATATATAGTTTGATATGCAGTTGAATGGTATTGTTATCTCCCGGTATTTTTCCCTAGCGTTAGCTGACGACTACATAATAGATCAAGTGATATGTTGTTTATAACTGAGTTATATTTATTTTATATGAAAAAATGTTACTTTGTGAAGAACCGCACTGATTCTAAAAACATATAACCGAAAAGATATCTCTAAATGCTGGACGTTTTGCTGAAGATAAATCCAGAAAAGGGCCTCGAAGGAATGAAATTAATAACGTGTTGTTTTCATTTTTGATCGACAACATATTTTATGAGTTTGGTGGATTGATATTTCAAGAGATAGTTGGTATACCAATAAGTACAAATTGTGCACACATTCTGACCGACTAATGTTTGTAGACATGTGAAGCAAAGTTCATACAAAACCTTTTCAAACACAAAAACAAAAAAAATATTGATAAGTTCTTTAATTTCACTTTATATATGTTAATGATATCCTGTCACTCAAAAACCTACATTTCAGCGAGTGCTCGCATCGCATATGTCTAAGTGGACTTGAGTTTAAAACATGTAATGTAAGCTAGAATATATGACAAACATGATGATTTCAATTTCCAATGGTTAACTTCCCATTTTTCAGCAATAACATACCCTCTCCCCCATCATAGTCTTTTTTACATGTCTCAATTGATAAGCTGGAACGTGCATGTTCGCACTATTTGGACTTGATTAGCAGGGCTTCGCGGTAGAACGACTTAAATCGAAACTGCTTAAGCTTTACGGTCCTCATCATGAAGTAGTTGGCCGATACGATATGTCTGTATCTCAACTCACTAGTAACTGTTTTTGAACCTTTGATAACTATTTACACAACTGGGTCGATGCCACTGCTGGTGGACGTTTCTGTCCCCAAGGGTATCACCAGCCCAGTAGTCAGCACTTCGGTGTTGACATTAATATCAATTATATGGTCATTTTTATAAATTTCCTGTTACAAAACTTTGAATATTTCGAAAAACTAAGAATTTTCTTATCCCAGGAATAGATTACCTTAGCCGTACTTGGCACAACTTTTTGGAATTTTGGGTCCTCAATGCTCTTCAACTTTGTACTTGTTTGGCTTTATAACTATTTTGATCTGAGCGTCACTGATGAGTCTTATGTAGACGAAAAGCGCGTCTGGGGTATTAAATTATAATCCTGGTACCTTTGATAACTATTTACACCACTGGGTCGATGCCACTGCTGGTGGACGTTTCCGGCCCCAAGGGTATCACCAGCCCAGTAGTCAGCACTTCGGTGTTGACATGAATATCAATTATATGGTCATTTTTATAAATTTCCTGTTACAAAACTTTGAATGTTTCGAAAAACTAAGGATTTTCTTAATCCTGGTACCTTGATAACTATTTGTAGTCTTAGATCTTATTCTCGGATACCAGAATAATCATATAATTTGTAATTCCAGCATATTATACACGCTATTCATCTGTATATAAAATGTATGGACTATTCTCCTTGTGTACTATTAAGGTCTTAAAGAAAAAATTAAATAAAAAAATTACTGAACTTCAAGGAAATCTCAAAACAGAAAGTGCCTTATCAAATGACAAAATCAAAAGCTCAAACACATAAAACGAATAGAAACAACTGTCATATTCCTGACTCGGTACAGGCATTTCCTCATGTAAAATATGGGGGATTAACCTGGTTTTATAGCTAGCTAAACCACTCACTTGTATAACTTTAGCTATATTTTTGAGGAATGTAGAAAAAATATTGAATATATCAGTACTGTTAAGATAAAACATCTGTTCATAATTAATTTAATGATACATATTTGTATATGACATCTACCATTTCCATGTGAATATATTTATTGAATTCCTCTTGTAACACTACATGTGTCTGATATTTAAAATAAAGAAGAATAACTTGAATTTGAACTTACTCTGTTAAAGCACCCGGTCTCACCCCTTTCAGAGTTCATGCGGTGCCCTCAGTTTTTGTTTGTGACATTGATTTCTTTTCAAAATCGATTTATGAGAATTGAACATCGGTTAACTACTGTGGCCTGAATTAAACATTATTTTGTAAAAGATTAATGAATATTTCAAGCAAATATGTTGAAGAAACGTTCGTTTTGTAAACACACGTCCTAACATAAAAAAACGAACGTTTGAACTGAACCGATTCTCAAACTTCTATCCTAATGTTAACTGAGGGAACTGTTTACAGTGTAGTGAAGTGGTTGACCGATACAATATGTCTGTGCGTCTCGACACATGCTTTTGTGATGTTAAATATTAAGATATAAAAATAGTAGTCTGATCTGTAAGTTTACCAATGGTGTCCTATTCCGTATCATGACAATTTGACTGACTGAAGATTGGCATGGCTGTATATGCGTGCGTAACAGGAGATGTTTACACTTTCGCTCCGATTTAAAATCATGCTCTTCCATTATTTTTTTTTATCTTGATTTGCATATTTGAAATGAATGCATTAGTTTTTAAAATAGGTAAAGATATGATGTTTACAATGTTGTAGATAAGTTATTTCATGTGACTGTTGAATATTCAAGAACTAAAAAAAAAGTCTTCTAAAAATTCGATAAGATATGAGATAAATATACACATTAAGGTAGATTATTTATTCTTCATACACAATACATACATCACTTCAGGTCTTCTTCCGACCGGCGGTAAAACCCTCGCCGAAGTGGGGCGTCCGTTTGGCTGTGCGGGATGTATCAAGTACGCAACAACGTCCGGTCAGAATGCGGACGTTAAATCCGATGCCTCATGTAGAAAGAGTGCCACGCTCTCTGAACAACTTTTGATAACGTAGAAAAAAGTTAGTTCCTTCGATTTTCTACTTTATTTCCATCAAAAAGTCCATGATCAATGTAATAAAATGAATAACTAATCCAAGAATTAAAATATCGAAAATATTCAACTCGTGACCGAACAACACTCAAAATTATTTCCTGCGCTACGTGCATTCGTGAATTAATGTGTTGTTTGGTCACTCGTTGAATATTTTTCGATTAGTTCTTTTATGAGTATTTTCATTCGACAATAACTGGTTTTGGTAGTGTTCGCTTACTCAATCTTAAGATTTTGTCGTTGGATCCGAGCATGAAATAACAATGTATGGATAATGTATGGTATTTAATATAACTTACGAGGGTTTATTCAAGTGATAAAGCAAATAATACAGCAATTATAAACAATCAATAAAATCAATATATTATCAATACATGTGATTGAAGTGATGAGAAAGAATGTGTGTTATCATGCGCATTACATCATCAGTTCATGTAGAGGTACATATAAAACCTGGATAGTACTATATATTGGTGTTCAGCACCACAATGTATGTGAATTGTATTATGGGCTGCTCTTTGTCTTTTCGACGATTTTCTTTTTCATTATGGCCTGTTTTTAATCGAGTTATGGTTTTTAATTGACATCCTGCTTTTGATTTCTTCTAACTCTTTTTTGATAAGTGAAAGTTGAATTATTTACTGCATTGCCGGAGATTATTTTTATTGAAAATTTGGTCAGCAAGTGCTTTTACTTGAATATTTTAATCATCACAACAATTTGACAATTCAGCACACTTATATCCGACGATGACATTTAGTTATTGGTTTAAAAACTACATATATATCTTATGTTTATGAAAAGAAAACAATTAAGCAAACGGTTTTCAAGAATACATTTATGCTGTCTATGTTCCATATATTTAAAACATACAATACTAGTAGCCAATTTCCGGTTGAAAAATAAATCACTTAGCTTGAACATTAATCTGAATCTAGATTACCATGTTTAATTTGATTGAATAAATGTTTTTTAAAGGATAAATCAGGTTTTAAGTGACATTTTACTTATATTGAAATACCACCCAGTAAATCAGATTATAAGGTAAATTTACTAGCTCAATTAATTAATACCCTGTCAAAACTTAAAAGATAATTAATAGGCATACATACATGTATCTAACAAATAATTCAACTGATAAAGATTAAAAAACGTATAAAAGGACGGATAGAATTAAAAAAAAAAGGAAAAGTGAACGAGCAAAACCCAAACATTCCTTGGGCGGTTATAAATGAAAATAGAAACGTTAAAACTGACCAAGATATTGTACTTAAGACATGTAAAGAAGCTTTCCAAACACTTTTTATTTGACTATTTTTTAGGTCCTTTTTAGTTATAAAGTTCTTCAATTGTTTCGGTTTTATCTATTCTTGGCTTTCAAATATTCGGCTCTGGGCGTTCCTGATGAAGGTAAATCCAGACAAGCGCTTCGGACGCATGGAAGTTATAACGTGTTGTTTTCATATTTTATAAATGTTGATAATACACAAATGAATACATTCGATCAATATACTTTTAACTGTCATATAGACGTTACAAATCTCAACGAAGGAATTACCAGAGAAGAGATGAATTGGCTATCGCCCACGCAAAAAATAAAAAGGTCGTTGGAAATGATGACATTCCCGCCGAAGTTTTGAAAAAGGAGGTCGCAGTTAAATTATTATACAGAATTATCAGTGGCTGTTTTGAGTAAGGCCATATTTCAAAACAGTGGACAAATGTAATTATCAACCCTATTCCGAAACCTGGAATGAACGACAACATGTGTCCACTAAACTATCGTTGAATTACCCTTCTATTTGTACCATGCAAGATATATTGTACCGTTCAAAATAACCGTTTACGAAAATGGCCAGAAGACAATGAATGTCTACGACAAAAAAAAAAAAAAAATGGGCTTCGCTGTTGACAAAATTGTGACGAACATATATTTTAATTATATTCTGTTCTAAATGACAGGAAATTAGAAGAAAATCTACATATGTATGTTTTGTTGATTTGAAAAAGGCTTTCGACACTGTTTGATTGGATTTATTATTGTAAAAACTTCAAACTGTTGGAACACGCGGGCAATTTTTCACCGCAATAAAATCATTTTATGAGGATGTTTGAGTCAGTAGAGAGGTTACCCCAAGGTTCCAAGTGTCATCCGGTCTGAACCAAGGCTGTATTCTTTCGCCAACTTTATTCTCGATTCATATCAACGAAATAACGAAGAAGATAAACGCATTAAATTGTGGTGTTAAATTTAACGAACAAACAAAAACATTCTACTTTATGCGGACGATATTGCACTTATACCGCCCGACGAACAAGGCCTGAAACGAATGTTCGACACTTTGACAGACTGGTGCTCGTCTTAGAAATTGTCCGTGATTCCAGAAAAGACTAAAGTAGTATATTTTAGACCACAATTGTTTAACTTATACAACTTTCCAACTCAAATGTTCAAATAACGACATTCTTATGATTGATTCCTATAAATATTTAGAACTTTCATTTAACGTTTGATAAAACCACCAAAGAATAATCAAAGTCGGCTACATTGTAGTAGTGGTCTCGGTGCGGTTTTCAAAAAAACTTTTATTTCATCAGCCGGTATGTCGAACAAAGTGTTTACTAAACTTTCTAATTCCATGGTGGAGCCAGTATTAATGTACAGAAGTGCCATTTGGGGAACAAAATCATATACCGTTAATAACACTGTCCAAAATATGCATGCAAACACTTTTTAATTATTTAGATTTTGAAATTAAAGTCCAAAAAATATGACCAACGTTGAATTTAGCATGCGTTTGACATCTATAGCAACCGATAGTTTAAACCATTTTCTTAAATGAAAATTTCAGTTTTGTAAATAAAAATATCTGAGGGAATATTTTGAGGTATTTAACTTTTCTTTTGTAAATTTATACCCAACAACTATAGTTATAAACTTACTCGAAAGGTTTTTGAAATTCAAAAAATTAATTTCTGGTATGTACTCAAGACAAGCAAACAAAAAATCATTCTTTTAAAGAATTAAAGATGAAATTACTAGGAATTATATTTGCAACAAAATCATAACATAAAATATGCTTTTCTTATGTACAAAGTATTTTATTATTCATCATTTTGAAGATCAAATTAATTGCACCTTTATAGTTTATAGTTTATAGTTTTTTTTTACCACTTTGTAACCTGACAGTAAGGTTTTAGTTTGGCCAAACATATTGACCATCGTAATATCATATATCTGCAATATGCACATTTAGAAGAAAATGAAATACTAGTAATCGTTTTTTTTCTGGCAACTGTTTGTTTTAGAAAATGTCGACTTTCAAAACAATGAGATTTTACCAGTGTTAAACCATATTTCCTGTTTAAATGCAGGTGTGAGATTTTACCAGTGTTTGAACTACATTTCCTGTTTAAACGCATTTAAATGTCTATTTCTTCTGAAAAAAGCATTGGGTAATATTTGTCGACCATAATAAATTTGCAATTGAAAATATATACATTGGTGGGATACTCATCCTTACAAAAAAAGAAAATAAAAAAAATACGGCGGTTTATGCATGTGACCAATGTTGTCTGAAGCCAAAAACTGAAATCAGAATTCAGCAATTCATCAGGAGCGCTCAATACTCCCAAACATAGAAAGCAGAGGATCTATAAATACTTCAATACGTCAATCAGTAACGAAGCACTGAACACAGAGCTTTTGATACCCTTGGAGACTAACAGCCCAACAGCAGCGATAGCGAGCCAGTGTTAGAAAAGGAAAACAACACTTTATGAATTTTGTACATCCGGAGCGTTTCTTTTTTTATTTACGTGTACTAACAAGTAACGTTTTAACTCCTGTTATTATTGGTAATTGAGGGATTTAGAACCTTAGTTTCTAAATAATACCTAAATTTATCTACGGAATATTTAAGAAATGTATGTAATAATTCATGTCATTGGCGCAGCACTGACTACTGGTATATTTGATACCCTTGGTTACTTAAGGTACGCCAGCTGCGGTACTGACACATTGTTAATAAATAAGAATAACAATTTATAAGTGTTGTGCGCCCAAAGCTCTTTTCTTGCTTTACCTTCATTACCTTCATCAGACATGCTTAAAAAGGAAGTGCGTATTTTCGAATTGTACCAGCATTATGTGGTCTTATTGATCATGTTATTAAATAAACATTATTATCAACGTTAAAAAAAGGGTTCAAAAACTGGAAATTTTGATAAATGTTGATAAAGTTTGAGAACATATCCCATAAAATGAATAGAAAAGACATTCATAAGAGATCACCGCTATATTAGCCGACAGTCTATTTTCTGAGAAAAAAAATAACTTGTGTACATGTTTTTTCACAATAATCTTTGAAAAGGAATAACTTGTGTACATGTTCTTCACAATTTTCCAACAAACATAAATAACTTGTGTATATGTTCTTCACAATATTCAGACAGAACATCAACCTTATGCACTTGTTGATACATTTTATTCAATGAAAAAGGAATTAATTTATCGAAAAACTGTTAAATAAGCCTATTTCCAAAAAGACCTTTGGATAATAAGATATGAAAGGACCCCATACTTATACTAAATTAATTACTATACGATTAATCAGTTTATAAGATAAGCATGCTCCCACTTATTAACTATATTGTAAGTTGTCAGAAGAGCCAGATGTATCGAATAACTTATTACAAATAACGATTAATAACTACACTATAAGCCTCTAAATTGATCAGATATATCCAACAGATAATTAAAATGATGACGATTAGAAAACTATAAAATCGCATATATAATAGATATTAAACATTCATCACGGAAGAAGTATATATATTCAGACACGATCGGATATTGAATAAGTCGTAGTTTATTAGCGAAATCAAACTGAAGGTAAGGCTACTTTTATATTTACTAACCAGTGATCGCTATGGGTTGTGCTCAAAATATTTATAAATCTTAAGTCTTTGCAATATTATTTATTTCATTTTGGGTTTTATCAGCTAATCATTAGATTTCGAACTTTCAAATATTTTGGTGTCGAGCATCACTTAAGAGACATTTATTTCAGAAAAAGTAGTACCTTTGAAATATCATTTGCAATATTATTTATATCATTTTGGGTTTTATCAGCTAATCATTAGATTTCGAACTTTCAAATATTTTGGTCTCGAGCATCACTTAAGAGACATTTATTTCAGAAAAAGTAGTACCTTTGAAATATCATTAATACTAACAAAATAAATAGTCTGTTGTTATTTATGTATTATTGTCAGTTTGTTTATTTTCTTTTGTTTCCTTTTCTGACATCGGACTCGGACTTCTCTTAAACTGAGTTTTACTGTGCGTACTGTTGTACGTTTGTTTTTTCCACATTGGCTAGAGGTATAGGGGGAGGGTTGAGATCTCAAAAAACATGTTTAACCCCGCCGCATTTTTGCGACTGTCCCAAGTCAGGAGCCTCTGGCATTTGTTAGTCTTGTATCATTTTTAATTTTAGTTTCTTGTGTATAATTTGGAGTTAAGTATGACGTCCATTATCACTGAAATAGTATACGTATTTGTTTAGGGGCCAGCTGAAGGACGCCTCCGGGTGCGGGAGTTTCTCGCTGCATTGAAGACCCATTGGTGGCCTTCGGCTGTGGTCTGCTCTATGGTCGGGTTGTTGTCTCTTTGACACATTCCCCATTTCCATTCTCAATTTTATTTTATACTCATCTGAATAGAATATAAACATGTGTATGTATCTTATGACAAAAGTTAAAACTTAATTTCTAGTATAATCACTCACAAATGTTCTGATAAGTAATCATTTGAGAAAATTCTCTCGTATAATCTTCAAAAATGTTGTTGCTGCTGAGAAAATCAAGAATAAGAATAATTGTGAAATCTAAGGGTGGTGGTAAAAACTTAAGGCTGGTAAAGCACCACCTTTAAATAGCATGTGGTAATCCCTGACTAACTCTCTGCAATAATTTCATATATAATTGAATAAATATTTGTAGAAGATGTTTTTTAAACAGTGATCTGTTTAAATGCTTTATATTTGCATTGGTACACTGCAACTTATGCGAACACCTCCTTGTAAAAATGTTTGACCATAAGAAACTGAAATAGTGTGAGCCTCAATTGTATACGCTTGAAATGTGACATAGCTGTTTTTCATTAAATGCTCTAAAATGCATCGAATGACAATTTAAGACATTCATACCGTATATCATCATTTCAAATTGTCTGCCTCAATAATGTTACTTAATGTTTTCCCATGAGTCGGTTGCCCGTGATCCTTCTCAAATTTTAATAATAGTCTCGGAGAAGAACAAGCAAAAACAACAAAGCACATCATATTTGAAAGAAATAAAGTATCAATAATACAATGCAGTAATTCTTGATGTTATTCCAATCATGCGACAGACATTACAAGCACAAATTCTTAATTGTGATTGGTCAATTGAACATCGTCTCTATTTCTAAAGTTGCACAACAAAAATGTTCAAAGATTATATATAATGTAAATAAGATGGTTAAAAATCTTTTCACAAATATTCTTACTTCTTACTTATGGAGGGAAACGTATAAATGTGTTAATGCCACATCAAATTCTAATTTAAACTTATAGAAAATTGGATGTTTACATTTTCTCCTTAAACGCTTTGGCCTTATTGAATAAAACTTTCAATGTTTAATTAGTGAAAGTAATGGTTGATAATGATTGTCAAATTATTCATTTTTATCTTTTAAAAATTAAGGGCTTAACTATTTTCAATTTTATATTGAGGCTTAGAAAGAGATACATTTCAAAAAATTCTTATTACATTTTGATCAATCGGCAATGATTCAAAACGATTATGTTTTAAATTTATGATGCATCAAATCAACCAGGAGACCGATCTAAGCTCATTTTGGAGCTTTGTTTTCCTTGGAGTTCGGTATTTTTGTTTTTTTTTTGTTTTAGACTTATCAATTAACAAAATTCATTTTACAGATTTTTTTTATATCAAGCAAAACATTCATGTTTGTACGCGGTTGTTGCCATACACCTAAACAAATTATGTGATGAGTATTCCAAGTCCATTGAAACAATGTCCAGTCAATCGATGACTTAATATCCGGAATATTACATTGGTTGCAATGAAAGACCGTGATTTCCAAGTTAAATAAAAACCGATAATTTCACATGTGAAATAAATCCGATAATTTTACTCTGACTTCTAACAAAAAAAATTCTTATCGGTGCATCAAAACGAAATGGTAATGCGTATAGAAAAAGATGTAGTTCCTTGTATTTTCTACATTATTTCCATTTTAAATCACACGATTGATGTACAAAAAGAAGAATAACTAATTGAAGAATTCAATTAACGAAAAATTTCAATTCTGGACCGAACTCCACTGATAATTAACTCACATGCTATGCGCATTCGTAAATTAATGTGTTGTTCGGTCACTCGTTGAATATATTTGTCTGTTTTTATTTCTTAATTAGCTATTCTTTAATAAACTTGTGGGTTAATTCTGTATAAAACAGATTTTGTTCAAAAACGAAAGTTTTACCTATCCTTGTGATTCAGAAAATACTTACGTTCCAACTTCGATGATTGTTTTTGTATGGTATATTACTTTTATAATATATTGCCATGACTTTTTGGAAATATTTACATCATTGAATGGTGGATATTATTGTTTATTTTATAATTATAATTATGCAATCGTCGGATTGATATTAAAGACATACACACACATTGAAAACGTTATTTAGTCAAGAACATTGCAATGTATGCTGACATTATTTGATCGAATCATTTAGTTTATCTTTCAATTTCTATTGATGAAGAAGAAAACATAAAAAAGGTTTTAGTCAGTTGTATTGTATGTCTGTGATGTATGTTTGAACAGTTTTGGCTGCTGGATTCGAATTATTGTCACAGTAACATATTGTGTCTGTTTGACTTTTCACCCAATTTTGTCGATATAACGGAACTATAAACAACTGTCATACAGGTGGGGGGTTTAGCTAGCTATATACCAGTTTTAACCTAACATTTTCTTCGGAAATGCCTACACCAAGTCAGGAATATCACAGTTGTTTTTCCGTTGATTGATAGCATTTAATTTTGTCAGTTTTTATGGACTTCCCCTTTTTGAATTTGCCTTGGAGTTCGGTATGTTTGTTATACTTTTTCAGAAAAATTATGTGTTGTATCAATTTTGTAAAACATTTATAAATTGAGTTAAATTATTCGATGATAAATTGAGAAACAATTAAGAAACCAAGGTTTCAACTCCTCAGACAAAGTGGACAGAAGATGAATTTGACTATAATTTTGGTTCTAATTGGTAATTTAGCTCTTCAGTGTTTAAGTCTTATACATTCTCGGCTTTCAAATGTTCGGGTTGAACGTTCTTGACGAAGATAAATCCAGTTAAGCGCCTCATACGCACGAAATCAATCAAGTTTTATTTTCATTCTAAAAGAATATATCAATATCTGCATGCTATTGGACTTACACGTTATATGTTCTACCATTGATATAGAAATATTTCTAATTCTATAAAAAGCGTAACCCTTGGTTAATTATATTCAATATTCCTCCACTCAGCCTGAAAAAAAAGAAGATTTAAGTGGTACTGTTATATTGCAAAAACGACATTGCATATGATTCTACAAAAATAATTGAATCAAGACTCTATTTGATAATATCTTTATCTTATATTACATCGTATGTCATGGTTTCAATTATTAATAGAAAAAAGAAGATATATGACAATAATATAATTTCTTATCTCGCATTCAACAGGTTCGTGATCCTTGCATGTAAAATAAGGAATACAAATTGTAATAAAATCCAAGGTTAATTTAAAAAAACCAATCTGTTTCAAACTTTATACTGGCATAATTTGGAAAAATCTTTTAAACGATCCCAGTATGAGTAATAGACAACAGATTATCATAAATTCTATCTTTTTGTAAAGTCTTTTTTTTAATGACAAATGATGAATAGAACCCAGTTTTATACTACGTCAATCCTCTTTATTGTATTAGAGTCATTTCAGTTCCAAAAAATTTATTACCCAAATCAAACTGAAGGTACGGCATTTTTTTATATTTACTAAAAAGTGATTATACAGATGAATCTTAATCAGTAGTACTCAGAAAATAATAATTTGAACTGTTAAAAAGTATTTATAAATTTTAATTTTTTTTTCTATACTATTTATATTATATAATTTGGGTTATATCAGGTATTCAACGTTCTTATTAGATTTTGGACTTTCAAATATTTCGGCCCCGAGCATCACTGAAGAGAAATTAATTGCAATTAAGTTGGTTCCTTTAATGTTATAAAAACTATCAGAATAATGATACATATTCATCGAAATAGAGTCTAAATATATAATTATGTAGAAATAAGAAGATGTGGTATGACATATATGAGTGCCAATGAGACAACTCTCCATCCAAGTCACAATGTGTAAATGTAAGCAATTATAGGTCAAAGTATGGCCTTCAACACGGAGCCTTGGCTCACACCGAACAGCAAGCTATAAAGGGTACCAAAATGACTAGTATAAACCAATTCAAACAGGAAAACCAACGGTCTAATCTATATAAAAAACGAGAAACGAGAAACACTTAGGAACCACATCAACAAACGACAACCACTGAAACAGGTTCCTGACTTAGGACCGGTGCAAACAAATGCAGCGGGTTTAAACGTTTTAACAGGCGCCAACCTTCATCCTAACCTGAAATAGTAGTGTAACATTACAACATAGAAAGACACACTATAAAATATCAAATTTATATGGCTTAACTCAATCAAAAAGACATATTAACAAAACCAAGTGAACATACACTGAACGAATAAATTTGATCTATGGCACAATGACTGTCAGAAAGACAACTATAACCTTGGACAAAATGGCGTTAAATAAAATATCGTACACAGGTAAATCTAAATATAATAGTTTTGTTGTAAGGAGTACGGAGATATTTTATATAAAATAAATAAATTTGTTGTACATAGTACGAGAACAGCAGTGAAAATCTATCGTCATACTAAATATTTATCAAAGATGGTACATATTAAAAATAGTGAGACGAGATATAACACATAATAAGTAAACACTGAATAACAAAAATGCATTACAAATTGTGTAACAGGTCAAATTAACACGAAAGTACGATTTGAGAGGACTGTGTATGTAAATGCTCTTTTGTTCCGACGTTGGAAAGTTCCGGGCGGAAAGAACTAACTAGCCGAAAAGTTCAGGAGGAACTTATTAACTAGTTACTTTGTTCTTCCTCTGGTTAAAAAGTTCCACCGGAACACAGTGACTAGTTGAAAAGTTCCAACGGAACATATCAACTAGTTAGAAAGTTCCTTTTTGCAAAATTAGTCAAAACCGGAACTAACAAACTAGCACAAAAGTTCCAACGGAACTTATCAACCAGGCAGAAAGTTCCATTTGGAGAATTGATGCAGAGTAAAAGCGCAACATATTATATTTGAACCTTTCAAAGGGAAACCAAGATACTGATTACAAAAGTCAAAAGGAACTTATCAACTAGCCACAAAGTTCCTCTTTGGCAAATAAGTCAAAACCGGAACTAACAAACTAGCCCAAAAGTTCCAACGGAACTTATCAATCAGTCACAAAGTTCCATTTGGAGAATTGATGCAAAGTAAAAGCGCAACATATTATCTTTGAACCTTTTCAAAGGGGAACACAAAAGTCAAACGGAACTTATCAACTAGTCACAAAGTTCCTCTTTGTAAGGGTTAGGGTTAGGGCTAGGTTTAGGGTTAGGGTTAGGGTTAGGTTAGGGTTAGGGTTAGGGTTAACTATTCAACTAGCTACATTGTTCCAGGACTTTTCAACTAGCTACTTTTTTCCAGAACTTTTCGACTGCACTCGGAATAAAACAACTAGTTGGAAAGTTCCATCGGAACGAAATAACTAGTTGAAAAGTTCCGCCGGAACAAAGTAACTGACGGAACATAGTGGCTGTTACATGTATGTATCTTCTGTTTCTTAGTTTCTAATATAATCACTCACAAATGTTCGAAGTTGGAATTATTTTAGATATTTCTCTCATACAATGTTTTTTTTTGTGCTGAGAAAATCAAGAATGGTGCTGAAGGGAGGTTGTAAAACACAATGCTGGATAAACACCGTCCTTTAATAGCCTGTGTTATTCCCTGACCAATCTGCAATAAGTTCCCATATAAATTGAATAGAGATGTGTTTAAATGTTTAAATTTTACAATTAGTGAAACATGTTAATTCGTACAATGCATCTAACGCTCGAATAAATGTTTGATAATACGATACGTAAAAAATGAGAGCCACAATTGTATACGCTTGCATATAATATATCTGCAGTGAAATGTGGCATGGTAGGTTTTTCGATAAATGCATTGAATGACGATTTAAAGTTTCATACCGAATATTATTATTTTAGATCGTCTGCATCAATAATGCTAGTTAATTTTTTCCAATGCGTCTGTCGGTTGCTTGGGAGCTTTCCCCAAATTTCAATGAAAGTCTCGGAAAAGAACAAGCGAAAAAAAGACATCAAAATTGAAAGAAATAAAGTATCAATAGTCAATAATTAAATGCACTTAATCTCGATTACATTCCAATAATGCAGACATTCAAACACAAATTCATGATTCCGATTGGTCGATTTACCATCGTCTCTTTTTCTTATAATGCATGACAAAAATGATCAAAGATTATATACTATGTAAAAATGTTGATTAGAAAACCTTTCCCAAATATTCTTATTTCTTGGTAATTAAAAGTAAAACGCATCATAGCATTGATGCCACATAAAATTCTAATTTAAGCTTATGGAATATTGGATGTGTATCTTCTTACGTAAAACTCTTTTGCTATATTGAACAAATTTTTCGATGTTTAATTTGTGGAAATTTTAAAATAGAAATGCAAAAAATAAAATAACAAAAATACCGATTTCAAGGAGAATTCAAACGGAAAGTCCCTTATCAGATGGCAAATTCAAAAGCTCAAACACATCAACCGAATGGAAAACAACTGTCATATTCCTGACTTGGTACAGGCATTTCCTTGTGTAGAAAATGGTGGATGAAACCTAATATTATAGCTAGCTAAACCTCTCACTTGTATGACAGTCGCATAAAATTCCATTATATTGACACCAATGTGTGAACAAAACAAACAGACATAGTAGGTAAAAATGTCAAAAATAGGGGTACAGCAGTCAACATTGTTTTATAATCATAATCACTATAAAAACAAACACAGAAAAACAAAATAGCATATAGACAAAGCACATAAGCAAACATGAAAGACAAGAGTACAAAAAACGACCATAGCTTAATACAACAAGTACCGAGCCATGCCAAAGGGACACCACCAAAATTGGACTAAACAGTAAGGTTAATAATTTACAAAGACAAATAAAAGAACACTAATTAAGATGATGAACAACGTCAGTACCAAGAATCTATACTTCAATACTATCATGTATTATTTGTGAAGTTGATTAGGAATATTTATCAACAAGGTCATGGTATCTTCCGATGAACTTTTTTTTAGAAAAAATATGCAATATTTCGTTCCAGCAGTAATTGTTGATAATGATTTTTAAATTGTTTATTTTTCTCTTTTAAAATTAAGGGCTAAACGATTTTTAATTTCATATTAAGGCTCAAAAGAAGCTCTTCTACAAAAATTCCTTATTAAGTTTTGATCTATCGGCAATGATTCAAAACTATTATGTTTTATATTTTGATGAGTCACACTAACCAAGTGACCGATATAAGACTATTGTTTTACAGTATCAAAATTTATTAACACAAAATTCATTCTCATCAATTGACAAAATGTATTTTACAGAAGTTATTTATTATTTCAAGTATAGCAAATATTTACGCCTTGAAAATAGTTTCATTGTTTAATGTTCATGAAAAATATACATGTTTGTACATACAAATACCTACTTGGTTGTTGACATGTGCTATACACCTAAACAAATAATGCGATAAGTATTCCAAATCCATTTAAACAATTTATAGTCAATTGATGACATGATATCCGGCTAAATTACTTTAGTTGCAATGAGATGCCATGATTTTTCAGTTAAAGAAAAACCGATATTTTCACATGTGAAAGAAATCCGATAATTTCACTCCCCTTACGTCTAACAACGACGGTTGTTGTCAAGACGTTGCATTAAGACGAAAGGGGAATGCGTAGAAAAAGATATGGTTCCTTGTATTTTCTACTTTATTTCTATTGAAAAAACACAAGGTCAATGTAATAAAAAGAGTAAATAATTAAAGAATTCATATATCGAAAAATTTTCAACTCGTGACCGAACAACACTACGCGCATTCGTGAATTAATGTGTTGTTCGGTCACTCGTTGAATATTTTTCTAGATTTGAATTCTCTGATTATTTGTTCTATGATTAAGTCGTGGGTTCTGTATAAAACAGATTTTGTTTCTAGAGGAAAGTTTTACCTATCCTTGTGGTTCAGAAAACAATTTCTTTCCACCTTAAATGATTGTCAACACTAGACTGAAATCAAAATAGTTTAAAGGTAAAAGTTCAAACGATCACCGTATTACTGTGGGAGCAATTGACAACTGATAATCACAGTTCTTGACCTTGTACAGGCACATTTGAATGAAAGTGATGGATAGAACTGAGTTTTATAGAATGCCAAGCACTTATATTGCTTTTTTTCATTTTTAAATAACTATTGATGTTGTTGTTACCAATGACTCAAATTGGCCGTGATTGTGTATTTAAACATCCCGCAGATCAAAACGGCCGCAAATCAACAAGAGTATTACAAGAACTGTGTCTCAACGAAGAGCCTGGAAACTAAAAACATATAGGTGTTTTTAACAATTTGAAGTCCAATCTGTTCGAACGTCGTTGCATACTAGAGATTTCCAATAAAATGACATTACTCGACGTAACCAACCTATCTAGTCGTATCTTGGCCTATTGCATTGAAGGATGACGGAGGGGAGCATAGACTGCATGAATTTTTGGCTCGTTGAATTCACATACTTTGTTGGAATAGATGATATTTTAAAAATTAGCACAAACTACTATTTTAATTCTTTACATATTTTGTTATTAAATTTGGGATGATTTCATTGACAACAGCCTTTAAAGGAAATAATTAATTCAGTTACCGGTAATCAAATGCACCGATCATTACTTCGTCATTTCACTTGACCCATATGATTATCTCTCAAACGATGAGTTCTTAAAGCTACTTAATCAAAATTAAGTTTGAAAAAATTAAAATAATGGAATCTGAATCGAGATCATATTCTCATTTTTAATTTAAAAGTTATAAGATTAAAACAAGTTTCAAACACGCCGGAATGTAAAAGGTGTACACGACTTGCTTCTTCTTCATTTTTGTAGCATACTTCTATAATATTTTTCAAGATACTTTTGTCAAAGGTAAAAAATCAGATCACTGATGCACCTTTCTGATAGTACTTTGTCACCTTTCCGAAGAATTTTGTCAAATGGAATTTATGAGGACGCATCTTCAAGAGAAAATATGATTACACTTTACTGAATTAGTTAATGTTTTTATATCTTGTCTTTAATTATAATGATGCATGGATTCTAGAAAGAGCCCGTACAAACGTATGCGTAATTTAACGTCATGCTCTGTAATTGTTTTTCTAAAATGTTTGGCGTTTAACTTATACAAATACGTATGAAAAACAGACATGTACGGAATATTTTATTGAAGTTTTGTTAAGTAGGATGATCAGTTTAGTTTTATGACCCACTTATGATAGCAAGGGGGTATTTCAAGATACTTTTGTCAAAGGTAAAAATCAGATCACTGATGCACCTTTCTGATAGTACTTTTTGTCACCTTTCCGTAGAATTTTGTCAAATGGAATTTATGAGGACGCATCTTCAAGAGAAAATATGATTACACTTTACTGAATCAGTTAATGTATTTATATCTTGTCTTTAATTATAATGATGCATGGATTCTAGGAAGAGCCCGTACAAACGTATGCGTAATTTAACGTCATGCTCTGTAATTGATTTTCTAAAATGTTTGGCGTTTAACTTATACAAATACGTATGAAAAACAGACATGTACGGAATATTTTATTCAAGTTTTGGTAAGTAGGATGATCAGTTTAGTTTTATGACCCACTTATGATAGCAAGGGGGTATTATATTTACTGGTCTGTGTCAAAGATGATCGGGTTAATAGAAATATGGTCACTATTGGTCTTGTTCAAATCGGCAGTTAAACCATTGCCAAAGTGGGGAGTCCGTTTGTTTGTGCGGGATGTACAAGTACGCGGTCCCGTCCAATCAGAGTAGGGACGTTAAATTTGATGCCATTTTCTCTACACGTTAATTATGCATGAACTATTTGCCACTGGACGTTAAGAAACCAAGTATCAATCAATCGACTGTAACTTGAATTTTATTTCTGGTGAGGCAAATAATTTGAATCTTGGCAGTCAAAGCCTCAGCATGGTTAAAAGACGTCAATGCCAATATGGAGTGGACGGTTAAATGAAAATATGAATCGAAAAATAGGTGTAGGTGATTATACTCTTGATAGGTCACATACTGGTAAAAAGATCCTGTCTTTGAAAAATCCAGATTTGTGGAATTTTATCATGAAATATTATTTCCAGTGCGCATTAAATCAATATATTTCAATGAAACTGCTGGTTAAAGGTTTAATTCTCAGTTTTCAGTTACAGACAGGTCCTGATCAAAACAAAAAATAATTGGCAGAATCATATGTATGACCTCCTCTTAAATGCTTTTGTACAGATTTGAGGATATCAAGTTTAAGATCCACTATGTCTTTTAACTTTATACGTTTAGCTTTGTCAAAATGTATGGATGATAATAACTAGGTGAACTATGAAGTCTTGCTTATATTAACCAAGGTAGAAGAGTACTACATAAAATGTAGGAATGCCAAGTGTCTGTTGAAAACTTTGTCCACCAAAAGTAACAAGTTCGTTGTCAAAAAAAAAAATCAAGCATCATATCAGTTTTATTGCGAGGTATAACTATCTATTCTACTTACTAGTACACTTGGTACAATCAAAAACCTGGTAATAAATTGTTCAAATAAGGCCTTTGAAAACAGTGGAATTAATTACTTTTGGAACGTCAAAAATTCGTTGGAAGTACTTGATAAATTGCATGCTAATATTGGTGATTTCGAATCTGTTTTAAGTTTTGATTTTTCTACCCTATATACCACTTTGCTTCATAATCTTATTAAGAAAAAATTCACACACCTGATTATATGGGCATTTAAAAAGTCGGAATGCGAATATATATGTTCAAAATCTTTTAGGTCATTTTTTAGTAATAACAAACAAAAGAACTATGTCAACTGGACCTGCTTTGACACTATAACTGCACTTGAATTTTTACTAGATAACATTTTTGTTCGCTATGGAGATTCCGTATATCGTTAGGTTATCGGAATTCCCATGGGGACTAACTGTGCACCACTTATTGCGGACCTATTTCTGTATAGTTATGATTTACAATTTATAACTAAAATCAGCAAAGACCCATCGAAACAACATCTGATTCAAAAATCTAATAACACTTTTAGATATTTAGATGATATATTGGCTCTCAATAATGACGACTTCAGTATGTACACTAAAGAGATTTATCCTGTTGAACTGACTCTAAATAAAGCTAATACCAACAATGAACACTGCCCGTTCCTGGCTTTTCATATTTATATCTTTAACGGGAAGCTTCATACCAAAATTTATGATAAAAGAGATGATTTTTCATTTCCTATTGTTAATTATCCATTTTTAGATAGTGACGTTCCCTTGTCACCTTCTTATGGTGTTTATATATCTCAACTTGTTCGATTCGCTCGTGTATGTAACAACATATTTGATTTCAACGAATGAAATCTCTGTATTACTTAAAAATTATTACATCAGGGTTTCCGATATCACAAACTAGTCAAAACATTTACTAAATTTTATCATCGGTACAAGGACATCATCCGTAAATATAATTCAACATGCAGACATCTTATACGTTCAGGTATTTCACACCCAATATTTTATGGTAATATTCTTTACAAAGCACAAAAATGTCGGCATTCACCCCAAAAGCTAACCAAACCTTAAACAGACTTATTCGGAAGGGATATAGTTACGATACTGTTGTCAGGTCATTAAGGATGGCATATTTTGGTATTAATATTGATTCACTCATTTCAATTTTGCATCGGAAATAAACACATTTATTCTAAAACCAGTTGTTAGCATAATACGGGTTAAGTTTTTCTCATTTATTTTATGATGGTATGATACTAAACCCCTAACGGGAGGGATTGTGCTTGATTTTCATATGATTAAGATATAATCTGGAGCTGGCATGTCAGTAACTGCTAGTAATCCTTTGTTAATTTATGTATCATGGTCGTTTTCTTTAGTTTCTTTTGTTACCTATTCTGACATCGGACTCGGACTTCTTTTAAATTGAGTTTTACTGTGCGTATTGCTATGTGTTTCTTTATTCTACATTGGCTAGAAGTATAGGGGGAGGGTTGAGATCTCACAAAACATGTTTAACCCCACCGCATTTTTGCGCCTGTCCCAAGTCAGGAGCCTCTGGCCTTTGTTAGTCTTGTATGTTTTTTTAATTTTAGTTCACTTATATGTTTTTGAGTTTAGTGTGACGTCCATTTTTACTGAACTAGTACACAATTTTATTTAGGGGCCGGCTGAGGACCACCTCCGGGTGCGGGAATTTCTCGCTGCGTTGTAGACCCATTGGTGGCCTTCGGCTGTTGTCTGCTCTTCGGTCGGGTTGTTGTCTCTTTGACATATTCCCCATTTCCATTCTCAATTTTGTTTGTCTGTGACTTAAAAAAGATATTTGAATCTACCTTGTTCATTTTATGAAAGAAAGTTTTCCAGACATTAATAATGAGGAATGAGTGAGTAAAGAGTAAAGCAGTCAACGTTTTGAACCGTCGTCACTCAGTATACTTTATACTATGACGTACATGGTATATAGTTCTCTTTATCTCTCCTTTCTAATGGTCAAAAATTTAGTGAGGCGGTTGCCTCATTCCGTCTATGAAAGCCACACAACTGCTTGAGTGCGGGAAGCCTTGGGCTCGATCCTCGCCCGTTTCAAATCGAAGATTGGCTGCCTCTCTGCCAAGCAAGCAATATTTAGGAGTTAGAGCAAAGATTGGTCTGTTCAGGGTCAAAATCATGTGTCCGGGTAGGATGTCATGTCTTCCTGAGGTATATAACAAAGTCTGGTTCATATTCATCTTCTCGTCCTAAATATGCATATGTAAAATACATATGCAATGAACACTTATATATATGGCCCTACATCCTATTAATACTTTTATATTTTGTTCCACTTCTAACGTTGCCTATATCCACTCCCCTTTTTCAAAATCCTGGATCAGCATCTGGCAACGAAATGTTTTTATATTATGTTGTTCAATGTTACTTACCTTACACATTTCCGTTAATGATTTATTCAGTAAAATGAATTCGGTGATCCCCTTTTAATTGTTTATATAAAAAAAAAAATGGATAAAATACTATAAGTTAATTTACTTCAAGGGATATACAAAAAATGTCTTTTGTATTTGGACTCCGATTGCATTCCCGTAAAACAAATTAATACGCAACTATCCCTAATCGAACGCACCTTAATTCTAAAAAAACAACATAAATATGGATTTTTTTATCAATACATTTTATAATAAATAAAAAAATTCTTTTGTTTAGAAATTAAATGGAAGCGATAGTTTTATCTCAATTTTCAACTTTTATAAAGAGACAGATTCTGACAAACTCTGGTTTCGATATTTTTGAAATTGTCAGAAAAATATCCTTCTAAAAATTTTCCCCGAAACAAATATAATAAAAAGATAGATGAACTATAAAAAAAAAAAAAAAAGTATAATTGGGCATTCATCTGCAAAGTATATTGAAAAAATAATTGTCATAATCAAAACCATGAAAGATAACTCAAATCGTACGTATGATAGGTAAGGAATACGTGTGTTTGTACTTGCTCTGGTGTCAGTGAAAATAAAGGAGGGAATCTGGAAAACCACGTGCTAAATAAAAATGCAAGATTTCTATCATTTTTCGTCATGATAAAATTATTCTATATGGACGAAAATTCCAGTGTGTGATTTTAAAAGTCTTGGAATACTTTGTTTTAACTAAATTCAATGGTTGGCAATAACCAGTCCCTTTAGGTCCGTACGTCGAGTTACGTACGTAGGTCATTTTATTGGAAATCTCTAATAGAGATTTCCAATAAAATGACATACGTACCTAACTCGACGTACGTACGTAACGGGACCGGTTATTGCTAACCTATTAATTTTGTTAAATGCGCCATTCATGTTTTAACTAAGTATTCCTAAACTATAAAACCCATTCAGGATAAATTTTATCAATATCAAGTTTTTCTAAGATGATGAAAAACGAAAGAAATC
Source organism: Mytilus californianus (assembly GCF_021869535.1). Lineage (NCBI taxonomy): Eukaryota > Metazoa > Mollusca > Bivalvia > Mytilida > Mytilidae > Mytilus > Mytilus californianus. The sequence continues at coordinate 39,893,747 of NW_026262723.1, read as the reverse complement.
ATGATTTTTATATATCACGTGAATATTGAGATTCCCGCCAAAACTTCACTGTCATGAGACCACGTATATACACGTATCTTTACCTATCATACGGTTGATTTGAGTTGTCTTTCATGGTTTTGACCATGACTTTGTTTTCCGATATACTTTGCAAATGAACCTTTTATTATTTAATATTTGGCATGCTTTTATTTGTCGTTATCAGATTGGTGTCCCTTTTTCCTTTCGTCTCTTAATGTTTTATAATATTTAATATCCTTGTGTATTTATTATATGACAGAGATTTTTCTAGCAATTTCAGAAATATCGAATTGAAAGTGTTAGTCAGAATTTGTCTCTGTTATAGTTGATAACTGGGATTGCATCATACTTTATTAAGCACCATTTCAAACGAACTCTTCTTCTGCAGTTAATCTTGTTTATTTGCAATCTCCTATTTTTTTCCCCAAGGGAAAACGTTCGACAAAGGGATGTGTTTATTTAAAAATAATCAATACAGGTCTGGTACTTCTTTAAATTTTAATAGTTAACATACACTTTTCTTTCAAATAAAAGTCAACTAACATTAAAAAAAAAGAATTTTGTAATTAATAATGATATATGTAAATAAATGTGTACACCAATTCGTTATATAGATTGCAATTTGGAAGGTGTACTTGATTAGCAATTGATGACTAATTTGCATATAAACATTGACCGCTGTGGATAGTAAAATATCAATTAATAGTTCATAGTAATTGGCTAAGAAAATGTCCTGTCCCAGGTATCTCTGATTAAAAGTGGACGAGAATGCCAATTTATATAATTGTTACTCTTTTATTACAACTATATTGCCACTTCAGTCTTTACAGTAATTTTCTTTTTAAAATGTACTTTTGATAAGTAAGGCTTGATATTATCATAGTTGTTATTGGATTAAGACAACTCTTACTAATCCAATTAGAAGGGGATTCTAAAACTATCACATATTGATTGAGTTAAGCAAAAATTTTTAGTTTCAAATTTTGTCTCGCATAAGAGGTATATATTTATATATAAAAGTTAAACTCTACGACATATCCATGCATAGGATCACCATTGAAGGTGATACACGGCTGTAAACACATTTTATATCAATAATTACTTTGAATATGTATATATGTGTAAACCAAGCTCTCTGAAGGAAGGTTTTTACAGGTTGTTCTTATGTCGTGCTGTTGAACCACTGTCCCAGGCTTAGGGGGTGGGGGTTGAACACTCATTCTTTATGTGCTTGTCCCATGTCAGGAGCCTGTGGTTCACTTGTTGTCGTTGGTTCATATCTGTTATATTTGTTTTTCGTAACTTGTTTTGTTTTAAATCAGGCCGGTAGTTTTCTCAATTGAATTGTTTCATATTTTTCAAGTTGGTTCCTTTTATAGTCGACTAAACGGTATGGATTTTTCTCATTGATGAAGGCCGTAAGGTTGCCTATCATTGCTTACATCAACTTCATTTCTTATTGGCAATCATACCATATCTCCTTATTTTTTTTTTCTTTTTAACTAAATACGTTTAATATTCTCAGGTAATTTAACATTTAAGAAACAGCTTTCAGTACCTGGCGGTACTTTAAGATCGCTACTCTGTGTCTTTCATCTTAAAAATGTAATTGTTTTGGGCTTAATTCAATATTGATTAGTTGAGCTATTTCCAACTGAATTTTACAGGTTTTTTTTTCTTATATTGTGCTGTTAAACAGAGTGTTGATCGCTGGTAAACGCGTTTAATCAGGCCAAATTTTATATTGGCTTTCCCAAGTCAGATGTTTTCAATTCAGTGGATGTCGTTGGTTACTTTTTGTCATTTTTGTGTTAATTTTACTCTTGTAAGAATGTTTATTTTCGTTTGAAAAATTTACATTTTTCAAAGTCAATGCCTTATATACTAGTATCTGATAATACGGTATGAGTATTTGCTTATTGTTGACGACAGCACGAGCCACTGTAGTCGTAATTCACACCATTTGGACTCTGTTTGATAGTTTGACCCCAGGAATGTAAGGAATAAATCGAAAAAAGAATGCATGCTAAGCATACTAATGCTTTTGAAGAGAAAATTGAAAATATTTGTTGAACGGACAGACTGGCGGACGGACAGACAGGGTGATTGTAATATGAGTGCGGGTACAATATTTTGTCAGTGTATGTATATTAGATGCTAGTGGTACAAGGAAGTCTGAATCAAAACGGGGTAATCTTTACTTGTTAAAAATATTTTTTTACTATTTAGAATAATAATTGCATGCCTACTGGTTATTAGTACAATAGCAAGTCACAAGGATAATGGAAGCTGTGAAACACTATTTTACAATAAAAACTAAGCTTTTTGATACAAAGAAACAAGGAGAAGAATCAAACAAATCATGCAACAAAAAGTGATATCAAAACAAAACAAGCGTTGCTAGAATAATAATATATGCACTTAAAGCATAAAATATATAAACAGGTTTTTATTAGATATGGAATTGACTGGTAGCAGGCCAGCCTCGATTACGGGTTCAATTATTTTGTTGGACAATTCGATCCAGCGAATTGCTATCATTTCATCATATCCAATATATATATGTAATATTTGTCGCTGGATATAAGACATACATCAGTATCATCATCATCATCATCATAAGAATTATAGCTTGAGGCTAAATCTTCGTCGTATTTATTATAGCTTTTAAGTTTTATAGCTTGATGCTAAAATATTATCTGATATTTTAGCCAATTTATGTCAAAAACTTATTTTATGCATGCATCTCTTTAATTGTTATATAGTTTTTATAAACGTCCAAGTTAAAGCCAATAGAGATCATAGAAGTATGTTTATCAAATGATCATGTCTACTCATAATTAAAACAGTTAGAAAGGGATTGACTCGTTCGACTAAAACGAAGCACAAAAACAGCAATTACTAGTATTTCAAAATAAACTCCATGTACCGATCTTAGAGTATTCACAGCTACTGAACACTATCTTAAAAACAACTACAACTAATAAATACAGAATAATTATCCAGTCTAGAATATTAATCAATTATTTTGTACTGTTACACCACTGTCCAAGGTAAGTGGGCCCATTAACATTATGTATGGCGGTGACTGTCCCAAGTAAGGAGCCTGTAATTCAGTGGTTATCATTTGTTGCTGTGCTTACGTTCATTTTTTTGTACATTAATTAGGCCGTTAGTTTTATCTTTTTTGTCGTTTTACATTTGTCATTTTGTGGCCTCTTACAACTGACTTTTCGGTATGGGCTTTGCTCATTGTTGAAGGTCGTACGGTGGTCTATAGTTGTTGATTTCTGTATCATTTGGTCTCTTGTGAAGAGTTGTCTCATTGGCAATCATACTACATCTTCTTTTTTGTACATATCACAAATTAAGTAAAAAAGTACATAAACACTCTAGAAAAGCAAGATATTGTGTCATGTCAAAAGCACAGAGTGTCTGTATGAGCATTAGTGTTCATGTCTGTATAGCGGATTATATGTAGTTTCTATAAAATGTAAAGATAATTTATCAGTAAAAGATACATGATCATTTGTAAGTGGGATTATATATATTAAATAAATTAATATTTATATTAAAAGAAACATCAGAAACAAGAATATGTGTTCATTAGATTACACGCCAGTATCACATTTCCGTGTTAAGTGAGCTCTAAATCCAGGAAAAAACACAATTCAGTATGTAGTCTTAAACTTTTAAATCTCGTGCGAGATGTCTAATGTTCAAACATTGTTGTTTTTAAAACGTATTTAACAAATTCAAACGACAATCATTTAATTTTTTTGGTGCTATACAATTTGTGATTATGGCCGGATCCAAGATATTTGAAAGAGGGCGTAGTTCCCGATAATTGAATTTATACTGCCGAGCGAAGCAACGCGAAAAAATATTGAACGATTTTATACGAAACATTTATATAGATAACGTGGAAAATGTGAGATGTTCAAAATTACTTCGCGATCGAAAGGGGGGAGTACGCCCTCTAACCCTGTATCTGCGAATGCACGTTTAGGTATACATGATCAAAACCTCGTCCCATGCATTATTATAGTTAACGACTAAAAAGTACTATTTGATAAATGTATCAATGATATGAATTTCTGCCCACGTCAAATTATCTTGAATTAAATTATAGAAAAATATTTTTTTTTAAAAGTTAGTCGCGTACACCTTTTACATTCGGGTGTGTTGGAATCCACTTTTTAAACGTTAAAACTTATAAAAACAAAAAAAGAGATAACCTTCTCGCTTCGGATTTCATTATTTTAATATTTTCATGCTAAATGTTTCCTTGGTAGTTTTTAAAATTCATATGTTGAGAAGAACTGAAATATGGGTCAAATGAAATGACAAGAAATGATGGGTGTATTTGATTACAAGTTGCTAGTTTACTTTTTCCATTAATTATTATTTTGTCAATAAAATCATTAAAAATTTAATAACAAAATATTTAAAGATTAAAAAAAGTAGTTTGGGTTGATTTTTACATTAAGTCTATTTCAGCAAAAATGCGTGTTCAAAGAGCAAAAAATGCATGCAGTGTATGCTCCCCTCCGTCATGTTTCGATGCAATAGGACGATATACGTTGAGTTAGGTCGGTTATGTCGAGTAAAGTCATTTTATTGGAAATCTCTAATAAAACATTCCACAAACCATAGGGGCAAGTTAAGTTGCATCTTAATTTAATACGCATTTTTTTGCAATTTTAGGAGATGCGGGTCTCTTGCGTCTCGTACTCAGGGGATTCTGAGATAATTTATGCACAGTTATCCACCACCGAGGCCTACCTTACATAATATAAAAAGAAAGAGATCTGGTATGATTGCCAATGAGGACACTATCCTCCAGAGAGGATGTGAACAACTATAGGGGACTGTAGGTCTTCAACAATGGACAAAACCATTCTGTATATATATAGTAATTAAGAAGCTGAAATGTATAAAAAGTCCCGGCATGAGAACAAGCCAATTTGTAAATTTTGTTGCTGAAGGATTTCCATTATTGACATAAGAATAATATTCCCTATTGTATTGTTAATACGAAGAAAGAGATGAACTCAGATGATCCGATAGTGTCATCTGGGTCCTGCTCACCTGGTGACAACCGTTGTGGCACTCCTGTTCAAATTCGTTGATGAAACATGTTCGATGATAAAGCATTGCACAATAGTGGATTAGTAAATGCCACAATAGTGGATTAGTAAATGCACAATAGTGGATTAGTAAATGCCACAATAGTGGATTAGTAAATGCCACAATAGTGGATTAGTAAATGCACAATAGTGGATTAGTAAATGCACAATAGTGGATTAGTAAATGCCACAATAGCGGATTAGTAAATGCACAATAGTGGATTAGTAAATGCACAATAGTGGATTAGTAAATGCCACAATAGTGGATTAGTAAATGTTTCTTGCATTGTTTGAACCGAGAACATTACAAAATGTATAAAACGTCGATAAGTGTAATTTCTTTAGCCCTTATAATGACAAAAAATTGAAATTTGGATTGCCATGCACAATACGTTTTGGCACAGTATACGAATCCTACAGTTTTATTATAATTCTGTTCCACCTTAATGAAAGTTGGGGTGGTTGGCTGTTTTGAGATATAAAACAGACAATAGCTTGTAATAAAGTTAACAGTACCAAATTTTCTGCAGCAAATGCGCATTTCGACAAAAAAATAAACTAACAAATTTAAGAACAAGAAGGGTCAATCAATTATAGGCAACCGATTGTAACGGAGATTAAAATTTTTTAGGATAGCTATAAAATTTGAGAAATATTTTATAGTAAATTAAAAGAAAAATGCTGAATTTTTCAAAATCATTAATATATATAAAAATACGATGATGTGGTATGATTTCCAATGAGACAACTCTCCATAAGAGACAAATGACAAATGTAAAACAATTCAAACGAGAAAACTAACGGCCTGATTTATGTACAAAGTAATGAACGAAAAACAAATATGATATACAGCAACAAACGACAACAACTGAATTACAGGCACCTGGCTTGGGACAGGCACATACAAAATGTTGCGGGGTTAAACATGTTTGAAGGCGACAACCCTACCCCTAGCCTGGGACAGAGGTGTAACAGTACAACATAAGAACAAACTATAAAAATCAGTTGAAAAGGGCTTAACTCATCAGATAGATACAAAGCAGAAATACATCTAACAAAAACACAGAGTGGACGTGGCAGGGTATTTATACATCCCCACAACAAAAGACACTAAGTACAGATCTGGGAGTACTCGCAGTTACTGACAGCTAGTTCAAAGCCAATAACAACTAACAAAAAAAAATCTAAGACTGAAATATCAATCAGTACACATCCAACATCCAATGGATTTAGTGTAAAGACGTCATAAATAGTCAGAGAAAAACATAAACTTGTGCAATGCCAAGATACAGGTATTGACAGATTGTAGAGCCATGAATGTGCATATGTATATAAAAATAATTTATAGTTTATTTTCAATTTACTGATAACAAAATCAATATTAATACCAATAAAAACAATATTCTAAGATCTAATTACTAAATTTATATATTCGCTCTTTATTACAAAGAAAAAAATGAAATTTCGATCTCAAGTTCAAATAGAATCTTTTACTGTTCTTTTTTTCTCTAAATTACATGTAGTCTGAATCGAAAAAAATGTTGATATCTATGTTACAACAGACACTTCCGAAGCAATAAATATCAGAATTTCTAGTAAAGGACTTAAAATAGAATAGACCTCGATTGTTTACAACGCGTTTGAAAACATCATATAATAGCTCAATAATCGTGTATTGTATGCATTGTTCCCAAAGTAAGTGCCTTTTGTCCATTATTATATTATTTGACATCTATTCATAATGGTTCAATTGCAAATGGAAAATTGTTAATTTATTACGAACATTAAAATCTCGTTCAATCTCACGTTAATAACGAATATCCAAGAATACAATATAGTCATGCTGGTATTTAACAAGATAATGAAATGTTAGTGGTACTTTTATATATAAACGTAGACATGCAATGTTGCAAGCGACAAACAATACTTGAAGATAAAGCTTGTGACCATAAAATACGATAATACAAAGAGGACATTAAATTATCGTCTGGTGTAACATTTTTCTACCTCGTACGTATTACGTGTCAAATAGTCCAGATTTCGCTATTTCACTGAATTTCCTGACATTTGATTGCTATAAAACCCATTAGAGGATTATATTTTAATCCAAAACAGCACTGTAGTATTATTATAGATACATTCAACTTTTAATTTGGAAAAACGAGATAGCTAAATATATCTTATTGTAGGGCCAATTTAGCCTCAAATCTTCTCTTTCAAAATCATGGAGACAAGGGAAATCGAAAGAAGAAATTTCAAGCAGAATATAAGTCTGACTTCAATGACTTTGGTAATTTATCATATTGATTTGATGAAAAGAAGGTTAGCCATTTCTCTGTGTTAACGAATTTGATTATAATACTTCAAGTACTGCAGATGGTAATGTGCTCACATAGCCCCATGGGATTTGATATGGTTTAAATTAGAGATTGAGATACAGTCTAAGTAGCTATGTTTTGATAGAAGACCTTAAAATTGTTGTATACGGAGATGCTGCATGTACATGTATTAGTTATTTTAAACAGCTTCCTTTCTAATCATCGTAAACAGTTATTATTTAAGAGTTTCTAGGATTTAAACATTCCTTGTAATGTCAGTTTGTTTTAATAAGATACAAAACTAAAAAAAATGTTAAATGATGGTTTTCAAAAAGCAGAACTAAGGCTGACATAAAGTGCTCAAGAAGATCAAGTGTATTCGCACATGTCATCCGTGGTCTTGCATTGAGAACAGGCGCCGGTCATGAGCCAAAATAGTTCCTCTCCGCTTTTGTTAATCGAACTTGAATGGAGACATAAACTGCAACATGCAAGCAAACAAAAAGAATATATTTGTTGTGATTA